>NC_090438.1:885992982-887377149 GCF_031143425.1 Pleurodeles waltl
TTTTATCTCGTTGACGTAGCTGACTGCTACTGATTTGCACTGTAACTTTAGAATGTGTTGTATTTCAGGCTTTGATTAGATTGCGTTTCTTCTGCCGCTTTGGACAACCAGTGTTGTTTTGTATGTGTTTCATTTGATTTTGAGATTAATCTACATGACCTTAGCGTTGTTAATATAGGGAAATAAACATTCTAAACTATTACTAAAGGTGTGGTTATTCATGACTGAGAGGTCATGGTGCGTGACAATTACTGACTCCATTGATTATTGATTTTATTGACTATTAATGATTGTTGATTATTGTGTATTGACTATTGATTCCTGTACTGGAGCTATGGTAAGAACTTCTTAATTGCGAGTAAAAAGGTTCATCTACCTATTCGCGTCCCCTTGTAAGTTTACTTATTAAGGACTGATGCACTACGTTTTAGGGTACAGGACGGGGTGGGAGGGTCAGTTGGTTTTTAGGACAGAGTGGGGTACGTTTTAGGGTACAGGGCAGTGGGGTCAGGTAGTTTTCAGGACAAGATGGGGTAGAAGTTAGGGTTCATTGCAAAAGATGGGGTGTTGGATAGTATTTAGGACAGTGTGGGGTAGAACCTATTGTACAGGGCTGGGGTTTTTAGGACAGGGTGGGGTGGCTTTTAGGGTTCGGGCAGAGGTAGGTGGGTGGTGTAGTTTTTAGGACAGGGTGGGGTAGATTTTAATGTTTAGGGTTGGGGCTAGGGGATTGGTTTATATTTTAGGACAGGGTGGGGTAAGTTTTAGGGATCAGACAGTGACCCTGGGATAGTTGGTTCAGGGCAGGCGGATGGTTGGGGTAGCTTTTAGGACAGGGTGAGGAAGGTTTTAGGGTTCCGGGTGGGGGGGGGTCAGGGTACATTTTAGGACAGGGTGTGGTAGGTCTTAGGGTTTAGGGTGGGGGCAGGGGTCAAGGCAGTTTTTAGGACATTGTGTGGTAGGTTTTAAGGTTCGGGCAGAGGGTTGGGTAAGTTTTAGGACAGAACAGAGTAGGCTTTAGGGTTCAGGGCATGGGCAGGGGATCAGGGTAGATTTTAGGGCAGGGGGCGGGTACTTTTTAGAACAGGGTAGGGTAGGTTTTAGGGTTCAGGGCGGGGCAGGGGTATTGGGGTAGTTTTAAAGACAGGAGGGTGTGTTTTAGGGTTCAGGGGTGGCATCATTTTTAGGGCTCAGGAGTATAGGTTTTAGTGTTCAGGGCAGAGGCTGGGTAAGGTTAGGATTGTGCAGGGGAGGGTCAGGGGTTCAGGGTGGGGGTGGAGATGGGTAGTTATTAGGGTAAGACAGGGTATATTTTAGGGTTCAAGGCAGTGATCGTGGTGAGTGTGTCGGGGTTGGGGAAGTTTTTAGGATGGGTTGGGGTAGGTTTTAACGGTTCAGGGCGGGGGTCAGCATAGTTTCTAGGACAGGGCTGGGTAGGTTTTAGGGTTCAGAGCCAGGGCGGGGGGTCAGGGTAGTTATTTGGACAGTGCAGTGTAGGTTTTAGGGTTCCGGGAGGGGGTGGGTGTAGTTTTTAGGACAGGGCGGGGTAGGTTTTAGGGTTCAGGGCTTGGGGTGGATGGTTGTGGTCTATTAGGACAGGTGGGTAGGTTTTAGGGTTTGGGGTGGGGTGAGGGGTTGTGGGTGGTTTTTAGGACAATGTACAGTAGGTTTTACTGCTCAGCGCAAGGTCGGGTTGGGATAGTTTTTAGGACAGGGCGAGGTAGGTTTTAGGGTTAAGGGCAGAGGGGTCGGGATCGTTTATGGGACAGGGTGGGGTAGATTTTAGGGTTCAGGATGGTGGTTGAGGGTTAGTGTAGTTTTTAGGACAGTTGGGGTAGATTTTAGGGATCAAGGTCGGGGGGTCAGGGTAATTTTTAAGACAGGGAGGGGTAGATATTAGGATTCAGCGGTATTCAGCAATTCAGACAGTGTGGTGTAGGGTTTAATGTTCAGGGCAGGGCGGGGGGACGTGTAGTTTTTAGAACCATGTGGTGTAGGTTTTAGGGTACAGTGCAGTTAGTTTTTAGGACAGGGTCAGGTAGGTTTTAGGGTTCAGAGAGGTCAGATAGTTTTTAGGACAGAGTGGGGTAGGTTTTAGGGTTCAGGGTAGAAGCAGGGGGCCAGGTAGGTTTTAGGACAGGGTGAGGTAGGTTTAGCATTCAGAGTGGGGGAAGGGGTTTGAGGTAGCTTTTATGACAGTCTGGGGTACTTTTTAGGGTACAGAGTGGGGAAGAGGGGTCAGGTAGTTTTTCGGCCAGGGCAGGGAAGGTTTTAGGGTACAGTGCAGAGGCGCGGGATCACGTAGTTTTAAGACCGGGCGGGGTAGGTTTTAACTTTTGGGGTGGGGGTTCGGGTCATTTTTAGGACAATGAGGTAGATTTTAGGATTCAGGGTGGCGGCGGGGGTCAGGGTAGTTTCTAGGACTGGGTGGGTTAGGATTTGGGGTTCAGGGTGGGGGTGGGAGTTTGGGGTAGGTTTTAGGACAGAGTGAAGTAGCTTTTAGGGTTCAGGGTGGGGACAGGTGGTCAGGTAGTTTTAAGGACAGGGTGGGGTAGTTTTTAGGGTTCAGGGCAGGGATGGGGGTTGGAGTAGATTTTAGGTCAATGGGGGTAGATTTTAGGGTTCAGGGTGGCTGCAGGGGTTCAGGGTAGTTTTTAGGACTCAGTGGGGTGGGATTTAGGGTTCAGGGAGGTGGCGGGCTGTGGGGTAGTTTTCAGGACAAGGTTGGGTACGTTTTAGGGTTCAGAGTGGGGGTGGTGGTTGGGGTCTTTTTTAGAACAGTGTGGGTTAGGTTTTAGGGTCCTGGGCAGGGGCACGGGGTCAGATAGCTTTTAGGACAGTGTGGGGTCGGCTTTAGGGCTCAGGGTGGGGACAGTGGGTCGGGATAATTTTTATGACAGGGCAGGGTATGTTTTAGGGTTCAGGGTGGGGGTTGGGGCAGTTTTTGGACAGTGCTAGGTAGGTTTTAGGGTTCAAGCAGGGGATAGGGTCAGGACCATTTTTAGGACAGGTTTTAGGGTTCAGGGTAGGGGTCAGGGTAGTTTTTAAGATAGGGTGAGGTAGTTTTTAGGGTTCAGGGGTTTGGGGTAGTTTTTAGGACAGTGTGGGTAGGTTTTAGGGTTCAGGGTGGAGGAAGGGGGTCAAGTAGTTTTTAGGACAGGGTGGGGTAGGTTTTAGCATTCAGGGTGGGGGAGGGGGTGAGGGATAGATTTTAGGGGTAGGTTTTAGGGTACAGAGTGGGGTGGGGGTCAGGTGGATTTTAGGACAGGGCAGGGAAGGTTTTAGGGTACAGGGTAGGGGCATGGGGTCAGGAAGTTTTAAGACAGGGCAGGGTAGTTTTTAGGACAGTGGGTAGATTTTAGGGTTCAGGGTGGTGGCTGGGGGGTCAGGGTAGTTTCTAGGAATGGGTGGGGTAGGATTTAGGGTTCAGGGCAGGGGTGGGGCTTAGGATAGTTTTAGAACAGGGTGAGGTAGGTTTTAGGGTTCAGGGTGGGACGGGTGGTCTGGTAGTTTTTAGGTCAGGGTGGGGTAGCTTTTAGGGTTCAGGGCAAGGGTGGGGGTTACGGTAGTTTTAAGGTCAATGGGGTAGATTTTAGGGTTCAGGGTGGTGGTGGGGGTTCAGGGTAGTTTTTAGGGCTGGGTGGTGTAGGATTTAGCATTCAGGGTAGGGGTGGAGGACTGGGTTAGTTTTTAGGACAGGGATGGGGTTACCTTTAGGGCTCATGGGGGGTTTAGGGCTCAGGGGGTGAAATAGGCATGTTTAATGACTTGGGTGGGGTGCAGTATGGTATTAGGTGTAAGGGGGCAGGGTGGGGGAGAATTTACCACACATGTTCCTTTTAGCAAACATGCTTTTCAATTAAATTTGTTGAAAAGGCATGCATGGTAAAGACACGGTCATTGTTGAGACCGCATTGTTAATGCGTGCGTGATATACGCATGCGTTGCTCCATCATACATCCATGCCAGCCTTGCTCACAAGTAGTGACACTAACAGATGAAATAGGACTCAAGATGGTCGCATTAAAGACAGTTGGAAATGATGTACTACACCAAACTGAACTCTTAGAAAACCAAGCTAAAGACACAGAAAGGTGTTCATGTTGCAACAATATCCAGATTGTAGGGCCCCCTATGAAAAATCGGAGGCTGAGTGTTTGGCCCCTACGAAGGGGCTATGTAATCATGTGAAGAGGACAAGAGTGGGTGCGTACCTGCGTAGACTGACAATATATGTAGTGTGGTTGCAGTAGATGCATTTGGTATCTGAGGAGACTTTAAAGGTGCAACATATGTGGGCTGATTCTATCATGCTGGATGTAATACACAGGCAAGATGAGTGGGATTTTGGATTGCCCATAGAGTACCAGTTGCATTAGACAAAGTCCATACAGAGACATAACGTAGATTTTTAGCAATGCATGGCCATGTGAACTTTCAAACTATGACTCTAATGGGTATGTAGCAGGCTTATATGATCTTCCGAGAGAATTTATAATGCTCTATATGGGCTTGGCAATATTATGGATGGACTACTTCAATTGTATCTTAGAAGGTGTGCTGGACAGATCACCATAAAACTCTATATAGAAACAAAGGATGACCCCCTCACTAATACAAGTAATATGAAGTTTAGATATAATTGATTTCTGGAGAGCCCTTGGTAAGAAAATACATTCACCTTGCCCCACACTGCCATGCCCATAAACCAGAATAGATTGTATACTGGTGAACAGGTAACATGCCCAATTTCTGAGCCAGTGCCAACATCTTGAAAGGGTCTTTTCAGGCCACTTGCCAGTATGCACCCAGTACAATTTAGGCAAATATAGAGCTAGGATACCTCTATGGCAATTCTCAGTGCCGGACCTGAATGAATCAGAATTCCACTCATGTATGGGGACATCTATAACAGACTACCTAGCTCTCAGTAACAATAATGCTGCTACCCGGGGGGGGGGCGGAATGGGATGATGTGAAGGTAGTTATCAGGGATATGGCCATACCCCAAGTGTCATCCCTCAGTAAACAACTGGAACACGGTCTCCCCACCAAACTGAGAAAACTAATAAGGCTACAAAATAGACCTGGATCTTAAAGTGAACAGAGAATTAAACTAAACAGACTTTAGGAGTTACTCCCAACATGTTCCTTTTGCCAAATGTTTTATAGGGAGGGACACATGCAGGTTGCTGACTTGGCTTCTGAAAAGGGAGCAGATGCTGGCAAATATTGCAGCTGTGCCTGTTCTCAAGGCAAATACACAACACACACAAGAACTAATCAATGCTGTATTCTATAGCTTTTACAAGCAGTTATACCAGATAGAGAGTGAATATGCCCTATACTCACATCCCATGGTCAGATTGCTGACTTGCCTTCTAAAAAGGGAACAGATGCTGGCAAATATTGCAGTGTGCCTGATTTCCAGGCAAATGCACAACACACATAAGAACTAATCAATGCAGTATTCTACAACTATTACAAGCAGCCAGGGCAGGTAGAGAGTGAATATGCCCTATATTTGCATCCCTTGTTCGGAAATGCCTCTTGGACGAACGGCAAGAGCCACTAGAAGCACCCATAACTTGAAACAAAATTGGAAATGCTATCAAAGATCTTGACTATTCCAAGACACCAGGGACAGATGGTCTCCTGGCAGAGAGGTACCAAACATCTGATTAAACAGTGGCTGATGAAGTCTTTTTGGTCTATCAAGAGGCTTTATGTGAGGGAATCTTGCCATGTTCTCTGAGATAAGCCCTTTTAGTAGCGTTTCTAATACTGGGAAAAGACAGAGTGGATGTTCGAGCATATAATTCTCTGTCTAGGCTATGTTTTTTTACTTATCATTTTGCAAATAAGAACAGACAGAACAATAACATATATAGACACCGTCCACTATGTAGAAAAACAATGAGTTTCATCAATGTAAAACAGAGCCTAGGAGGGTCCATTAATGTATTAAATATATTACAGCAGACGGTATGATGTTTCCATTAGTGAAAGGGGCCATAGGTGAGCTCCTTCTGGACATTGCTACAGGATAAATACATGAGGATGGATCATGGGGGGGGCAGGAAAAGCTGCATCTTTGAGTCAAATAAAAACAGTTCCAGTCAAACTGAGCCCTGGTGTTCCTGTGCTGAAAGATATTGATGGAGCAGTTGCCAGATGCCCTTAGGTTGGGTCTTCGGGGGAGGAGTGTTGTATATATTTCACTGGTGGTGTCACAGTATGTCATGCTTTTCAGCCAGTCTGATGTGGCAGGGTTGCATTTACTGCCCTAGTGCAAGGTGATCCCATGCTCTGCCAGGAGTAGTGCTATTGCAGTGAATCTGCAGACCCCATGTGGTAAGTCTGTAACATATCCCAGTAGAGCAAAAAGAGGGTCAGACGCTAACTCAGATCTGACCATTTGGGAAAGTTACATGACAACCCGCTCTAGTATTTGACCACCACTCTATAGGTCCCCGTCAGATGACCGAAGTTGGTATTTTCAGCCCTGGATGTAGGGCATTTAGAGGGCCTTGTGGGGTCTATCTAGGCCCCGGTGCTGGGGGTGTTGTAAGCCCACTGTTTGAACTTGTTGGGGAGGAGTTTGTGTCTGTGATTGGGGGATATTAAATTGGTTTGATTGCAACGGTAAGACCAAATGTTGTCATTTAAGGGGCAGCTCAACTCTCAGGTCTCTCTAAGTCTCCAGTCGCAAGTTGGCAGCAGGTCCATGCACGCATGGTACAACTTGGACTCCATTTGCCTCAGTCAGAAGCGGTGATCACCAGTGTCAAAGGGGTGAATTCCTATGTGCCAGTGAATATGAGGCAACCTGAGCATGAAGCGCACTATGTACATGTCACAACTAATTTCTGTTGCATGGGAGAACCATTGATTATCAGTGAAACGCAGGTCAGGGGATTATAGAAGGCATCCAAGTAGGTGGATGAGCTTTTTCCACACCCAGCTCCTGGTGGAGATTGTCCATATATGAGTGGAGTCCTTGAAGATTCCCTTCGGAGGTATAGGGCGGAGTGGGATTGACCCTACCTGACCGCATTCAGGTTTGGCATATGGCAGCCGGGCATCTCTGTGGTACCAGTAGTATGCAAAGTGGCACTGTGCCACTAAGTAGTAAAGGTGGAATTGGGGTATGCCCAACCCCTGCAACTGTAAGGGAGCACTAAGATGTCCCAGCTGACCCGAGGTCTACAGCCTGCCAACACCAGATGCAATACCAGGCTATGCAGAGTGGACAATAATGCATTGGTAAGGGGGATGGGTAAAAAGATACCGGAAGCTGGGTAGGCCTACCATTCTGATGATAGCCCTCCGGCCTGCTAAGGACGGTGGAAGTGTGATCGAACCCTCCATTTGTGTTAGCTTTTTTATAGCTAGGCCATAATTGAACTGGATGACCTGTTCTTTGTCCCAGTGTAGCATGATGTCCATATATCTAGGTGGGCCATCACACCACCTCATGGAGAACTCACTTGCAAATGGTGACTTGGTATCAATTAAGAGAAAGAGCTCAGATTTGCTCCTATTGCTGGTAAGGGTCTGAGAACTCACTAAAGTGGACGATGTCTCGGATTATGGTGGACAAGTTGTCAGCTGGATGCTGGACAAATCAGAGGATGTCATCCACATATAAGGAGAGAAGCAGGGGCCGTGGTTTGAACTGTAGTCTACGGTGGAGGTATTTCTTTTTGAAGTTGCCAGACCAGGGGGTCCATGGCTATTATGAAGAGCACGACATCCATAAGGTAGATGCAATGTGAGCCATTGGTAAGAAGTACAGTCATTGGTGAGCGCAATTAACCCACCATGGAGTTACAATTTGTGGATGGTTATCAGCAGAAAGGGCCACTGCAGGGAATCAAATGCTTTCTCTGTGTCCAGCAATTCAGATGATGCGAGTACCGTTGGGGAGATTCTGCTCAGCACTGAGAGCAGCTATAGGGGCCAGTAGGATGTGCAGAACTGTCGGTCCTTACTGGGTTTCACTGACAGTGTGATCACTGCTTCACACAACGTCAGAGGGAGGACCCCCCTTCAAGGGATTCAGCATATATTTCAAGTAGATGGAGCACCAGCAAGTGTTTATAGGCCTTGTAAAAGGCTCCTGTAAAACTGTCCAAATCAGTGGCTTTGGATCTGTCGAGAGAATCGATCAGTTGAATAATCTCTTCAACAGAGATTGCCTTACTGAGAAAGCACTGTTGGGCCTCTATAAGCCACACCATAGCTATTTCTGCCAGGTATGCCACCCCCTCAGCGTCCTAACAGTGGGGGAGGGAAGTGTACAGGTGTGTGTAACAAGTCAGGAGTTCCTTCAGGAAGTCAGTATTATCAGTTACCCTAGACCGCTCAGGCCTCTGCAGCTCTGGAATATATGCACTCCCTCTTGGGAGCGTAGTAAGTGTGCCAGGGTTCAACCCAAATGCTTGCCTCCTCTGTACCGTCTGGCGCTAGCATTCTTTCCCAAGAAAGTGACCCCCCTCTCATCTAGCTCCTGAAACTCTCCCAATAACAATATGTGACAAAGCAAGTGTGGGCCATTGAACCTCTGGGTGTCAGCATTGTCAATATCATGCAGTTCAGTCTCTATTCGAGCCAGAGAATTGTTTATGTTGCAGAGCACCCCTGAGTGTTTGGCTATGCATATCCCTCACATGCAAGCCTTAAAAGCCTCCAAGGGTGGCTTGCCTGGGGACCGAGCCTTTGTTCCCTTCAAAGTAGTCCAGTATGGACATGCGAAGTTCAGATCAGAATACATCATCTAACAGGGCTTTACATGGGAATCACCATCTACGTTCAACACTACCCTTATATGGGATCACCAACACCATTAAGGCTAGGGGGTGATCTGAGAAAGTGCGGGGGAGACGGGTCATGCTGTCTAACCATGGGGTAACAGTGATTAAGAGTAGCTAATAGTCTATGCAGGAGCATGTAGTGTGTGGGCAGAGTAGAATGTGTACCCTAGGGTGTTGGTCAGGTGCCAGGCATCTCTAAGTATGTGTGAATCACAAAGTTCACGAAGATATTGCAGGGAGTGTGGCTTACTGCAAGGTCCTCTAGCTGTTAAGTCAAGAAGGGTGTCTAGTATGAGATTAAGGTCTGTATCAACGCACTCTATTAGGGATAGAGAGTCTGTATTCGGGGAGTAGACATTGAATAATAACATGTCATGGCCTGCCAAGGTCCTCGCAACTGCAACATATCTATCCCTATCATCAGTGAAGTGTGTTGTGGGGTGGAAGGGGATGGATCTATGTATTAAGATGCACACATCCTGCAAGTAGGAGCTATAGTTTGAAAAATAACAGTGGGGACCCCAAGAAGAGGCAAAAGTATGGGACTGACCTACAGAAAAGTGGGTCTCCTATAAAAAGGTGTTTTCAATTTCATGATGATTAAAGTAGTGTATCACCTGCTTGCCCTTGTGCGGGTTATTGATACCGTTAATATTCCAAGAGAGGAAAGGGAGCCTGTCAATCATGTGTAGCTATCAGGTAGAGTCTTGTAAGGTGATGTGGTGCCACATAACATGGTGAATGGGACCCTCCTTAAAATAAGTGGAGGTACTTCAACAAAACCCTTAAGAACATATGCCCCCCCTCCGCCCTCATGGGCCATAGGGATGCCCAGCGAATCCCTGAACTTGTGGACAAAAATACAAAAAATCTATACCCCGACTGTCTTTAGTGTGGTAGGCAGCCAGGGGATGAAACAGTGCTGCACCAGCTGTGCCCCATCATTGCAGCAAGAGTGGAACAAGATAGATGGGGAAGGGGCCAGTAGTCATAGCTGTAGTATGGGCCAGTCAGGTGTCTGATATCAAAGTAGTGGTACATTGTAGCAAATGGGGAGCCAGAATGGTCAAAAGAAAGGGGAGCTGATTTGTCCATAGCACCATGTGGTACCAGTTAATCCGGTGAAGGGGGGTCATCACCAGCCGAGGCGTGTGATGCAGTAAGGGAGCGATCCATCGTATCCCGGTGAGAGTGTGTCCTCCACTCTCCCATGTTGTTTACAGAAGGCCAGGACATCTGCAGGGTTGAGGAAGATGCAGGCTTTGCCATCAGTGTCCGCCAGCAAGTGGGCTGAGTATAACAAGCCATAGGTGGGTCCCAGTTTCTACACAATGCTTTGGCCACTGTATATTTCTGGTGAGCATCCTGCACTGCCATGGTGAAGTCAGGATAGACAGAAAGGTTGAAACATTGGTATCCCACCTGTCCCATTTCTTGCGCCAGTCAAAAAGATGTGTCCTGGTGCCAAGAGATCAGGAGGTGAGAGATATTTGGGCATGGAGGTGCACCAGAGGAGGGCCAGGGGGCCAAGGAGCAGTGGGCGTGATCCACCACAAAGTTGGATGTAAAGTGTTGGCAGACAAAAAGTTCTGAGAGATGGTGCTCAACAAAGAGGTCCATACAACTGGTATCCGTAGACTCTGTGACCCCTAGGATGCACAGGTTGTTGAGGCCGGATTGAGCCTCCAAGTCTTCATTCTTAATGGAGACAGTCTTGAGGATTCAATCAATGTTTTCCAGACATTTAGTTACTGTGCTAGAGCTGTCTTCTAGGGTCAAGATTCGTTCTTCTGCTCCCTGCAGTGGGTATTTTGGCAGTCCAGGTGCTCTCCCATACTGTCAAGTCTGTTAGTAAGAGTGTCAGACTGAGCATCTGTAGAGAAGAACATCACGGGCCCGAGGCTCCCACCTCCGTGTCATCCTTTCTGCCTGACCGTTCAGTCTCCCTGGCACGCTCAAATGGCAGCTTCCAATGCTTAAGGTCCCCATGCCCCATGTTGCATGGACTCATCAATATGTGCAGGACCCATGCAGTGATGGAATCACAACTGAGGTGATGCTAGTATCTGCGTAGGCTTTGTCACTCAGGGACAATCGGTGCGGTCCCTCTTCAATGCAGGTAAAGTGCAGGGCTAGTCAAGTGCCAAACATATGGTAAGTGAAGCTGAGCCCGCTGTTGGTGGGGAAGGCAGTAAATCCACCCCTCCGCACTGTCAGGTGTCCATTTCACCAGGCCAGCAGGTGAGGGGCAGTGGGTTGTGCGTCGCAAATGATCCCAGGGTGGAACATGTGCGTAGTAGTCCAGGAGTCCCCCAAGTGCTATAAAATGCAGATCAGGTGACCTGCTGCCCCCCAAGGTGAGTGGGGTGCCAGGGATCCAGGAGCGTGCAAGATGCCAGAGATGGGTGCAAGATGAGGGGGTAGGCGAGGTCACCTTCCATGCCTGCAGCTTACAGGCAATTGTGTCTATCTATTGTCTGTTATCTGTATGCCCGGTATGTTGAGGACCATTGGTATGCCACAATAACTGGGGAGATTTGTTGCCCCATGCGGGGAGTAGAGCAGATGGATCACTGTGCTCCTACTGGTACTAGAAGAGGAGTCAGGCAGGCATCTGGAGTAATGCAGCAGGTGTGTTCTGAGCTGCACACTTCTTCTTTCCTGTGTGGGGAAATCAGAGCTTGTGGAGACACTCCTTGGGTGGTCCAGCATATGGGCCCAGCACAGCTACAGCTTCCCCAGCCATGTAGCAGTGCAGCTGTCGATTGCATCCCCAGGCAGAGGGGGATAGTGCAGAATGATGGAGAGGTAAAGGCGGCCCAGTTAGGCTCAGTTCCCTCCAGCCTCAGGCTCACCCGTGGCCCCTGTCGCTGCATGCCCTTCGATTAGAGTTCTGGGCTTCTCGCCCCATGCCTCAATGTGGCATCTCTGGTGCATTGGCAGGGACCAGGTGGCAAAGATCAGACCCCCCCCCCATGGCACTTCATCTCGGGTTCCCAATGGCCATCAATGTTATGATGTACCCATTACAGCAGCAGTTAGGATCTCAAGGGCTTTGGAGCTTCACTGCAGAGTGTCCATCTGGGTCGCTGGCGTGGCCATGCCTCCCATACTCTGTTTATGCTTAATGTACACAGAAATATATTGGTCAAATTGCTGGCATCCAGGATGAAGGGGATGGTGTGCCAACTTGTACATAAAATCACTGTGGATTTATACCTGGAAGCATTTTGTACTCAATGTAAGGATGCCAAAGTAGCTAATGGGAGGAGGTGGAAGTCAAACAGGAGCCTCTGTCAGTTGTGTCAATAGATGCTGAAAAACCTTCAACACTGTATCCTGGAATTATCTGCTCATTGTGCTGCGGGCCATGAATTTTGGACACAAATTCATAAAAGTTACCCAACTCCTATACACTAAAATCTTGGCTAAAGTAAAAACAAATAAATTGATAGTGGAGGAGTGGGAACTAGCAAGATGCATGAGACAAGTGTGCATAGTGAAACCACTACTATATGCTTTGGGCATGGAACCCCTGGAATGCCAACTCAGATTTCACCTTTCAAATTAGGCAATGGAAACCAACAGCCCAAAGCAACTGGTATCAGGTTATGCTGATGATTTACTACTATACGTAGCAGACCCAATTGACGCTATGCCTCAACCTGTGGCGATACTGGAGAAGTTTAGCATGCAATCGGGTCTAATGATTAATAAACAAAAATCACTCATGTTTCCATTGGGGAATCTCACACTCCTAGCTTTGCAAACACTCCCAAGACTAGAGATACCTGCTGAAAAATTTACCTTTTGGTATTTAGGAATGATGGTGACCCACTCAGAGCAAACATGACCTGAACGCAATTAAATTTATTGCAGTCCTTTGGAGCTAACTGGACTTATGGGTCTCACTGCATCTGCCAACAGTAGACTGAATAGCTATAGTGAAGAAGGTGGTCTTATTTAGGTTTCTACATTTATTTTCAATGTAACATGCATGGGATTCCACAGACGTCCCCTGGTCAATTGATGCTGATAGTGATCGACTGATATGGTATAGAAAGAGAAGCAGAGTCAAAATGGACATTCTAACTTGTAATTATGAAGAAGAGGCTCTGAGGGCCCTGGACCTAGTGTTATGATGTCTGTATTTAATCACTGCTCCATCTTGACCACTGACTCTCCTTTGATTTAGCATAGCTACACACTGTCACATTGGTGACCACCAGCTCCATTTTGATTACAGACTCCATTTTGTCTGCAACTTAGCTTCAAACACCATGCAGGTATTTTTTTGTGCACAGGTTATGCAATGTGTTTTTCGCTCATATTGTCACTCTGTGTGCTCTTTCTCACCACAGGCCAGGACATAATATCGGGGAGTCAGAGAGATAAGGATGTACTCGGATGATGTTTATGGTACGGCGGCGAACGGTTTAGTTTTGGGAGAGCGCCTTGGGATCTTGGCCAGTCTCAGCATGTTTCTTTTGAAACTGACCTGATGTAGCCAGCATTTTGAACAACAATTCACACAATGGGAGGGGTTCTCTAGCATTCTCCTCTCTGACTTGTTTAAGGTATACAAGAGAATGAAACTAGATTGACCGGGAAGTTGATTGGAATATGGTAGGACCGGGACGTTGGAGCTTTCCCTGGAGGGTAGTTTTCTTTCTTCACAGTCGACTGGGTTTACAACCTGTTGCTGGCAAAGAGAGGAAGCAAATTCAAGTTTTCCCCATGGTGATTAATTTTTTACTTTATTTTCTGCTTTGCATTGTGCATGAATATATACATTTATATATCTATATAATTGCTGTTTACAGATAAAAGAAGATTATCCTTAGCGCATTTTTTCAGGATTATTATGATTTATTGCTGTAATTATTTTTGAATGTGCACTTTTGGTTGTACACTTTTAACCTTCTTCTGCGGACCTTGCAGAGTGCATTAATAACTGCAATTCTCAAACTAAGGCCCATATTTATACTCGGTTTGAGCTGAAAGAGCGTACATTTTTTTACGCTATTTCAGCGCAAACCTAACTCCATACTTATACTTTGGCGCTAGACACGTCTAGCGCCAAAGTTATGCGGAGAACGTTGTTTTCTGGACAGGGAATCCTACCTTGTGTCAATGAGATGCAAGGTATGCGTTCCCGTCCAGAAAAGGATGATATGGCCTTTGCACCATATTTATCCCTGTGCTAAAATCCAGCACAAAGGGGTGGGGCCTTAAATAATGTAGCTAAGCTTGCTCAGTGCCATTATATAACGCTTGGGTATGGGCAGGCGTAAGGGAACCTGTAGGCATATTTCCATGGTCGGAGACCATGGGAAGTGCCCACAGCTTCCCTTCCCTGGCCCCAGGAATACCCCCACCCACACCAGGTGAACACTAAGGATGGGGGACCCATCCCAGGTAAGTCCAGGTAAGTATTTGTTTTTTACACCAACACCGCTCGGGGGCCCTGACTTGGGGCCTCCTGCACGGTGCTGGCCCCAAAGGCCATGGGTAGGGGACATCTGTCCCCTGGGCATAGTCATTGGGGTGGTGGCATGGCTCCTGTCCTTACTAAGACAGGAGCCATGTCAATGAGGGTTGTGTGCCAGAAAATGGCGCTACACTGCCTAGACGCAATTTCTTTGCCTCTGAACAGTGTAGCGCCATAATTCGCCGCACAAGCCCCGGTTCCCCCTACCCCTCCCAAACCCTGTTAGCAAACCTTTTAGCAACCTTTCCAAGGACGCTGACAGGGCATTAGAGCCGGCTAGCGCCATTCCATAAATATGGGAGATGTACTGTAAAAGGGTTTGGATCAGAAGGAAAGTAGCCAAAAGCTTAACAAGCAAGATAATATACGTGGAACTCAGAGCCAGCCAGTTGCCAGAGGAAGGAAAAGAAAGGGAGAAAAATGTTACTTCACAAGAGAAAGAGGAAGAATGTCTTGGCAGTGACTGGTTAACTTTTGAAAACAGAGATGGAGGTGAGCATGCTCGCAAATATGAAAGTATATCTCCAGACCTCAGTCGGTCAAAGGTCGACAGGTTTAAATCAGACTAGAAACTGGCCAAGGTCTAGTACAAGGTTGGGCTCGTAAAGACAACAGACCCCATTTTGATTTAGAAATACATTGGAGACACAAAAATGTGGCAAATTTGTTTGAGCATTAGTGGATACTGGAGCAGAGGCCTCTCTAATTTAAGGAAATCCTAAACAGTTCTCAGGTAAAAAATACTGTAACCTGTCACAGGGCTGGGAGGAAAGTAGACCCCCGTTGTTCAAACTACGGTTCAAATGAAGATAGGAAGAACACCAAAAAGAGAATATACTGCTTTAATTGTGCCCCTTTCTGAGTACATAATGGGAATTGACATTTTGAAAGGAATTACTTTGTATTTGGATTTTGGTTGTTATCAGTTTGGGTCAAAAAGATACATATCAGTAGTAACCATGAGAGTAGGTCATCTGAAGATACCCCCAGTGAAGGTGCCTACAGCAACCAAGGTAGTTCTTTTTAAGCAGTACTGCATTCCAGGAGGGCACGAGGAAATAAGTGAAACCATAAATGATATGTTTGAAGCTGGTGTAATAGCTCCAACTACTACTGAATGGAAAATCCACTCTGGCCCGTTCAATTCAACGTTTCATGGAATGGCGGACAATTCCAAATGCAAAGGCAAAGGGTATTTCCTTAGCCCCACCATCTGTCACCGGCTGGTGGCAGAACACCTGGATGAAGTATCTGTCATACCAGGTGTGCAATTGACCCTTTTACATTGATGATGTAATGATTCAGGGAGAGACAGAAGAACAGATGCAGACCCATTTGGAGCAGTTGTAGAATTTTTGCAGAGTAAAGGGTGGATGATTAATCCAGACAAGACACAAGGACCCTCTGCAAATGTGAAGTTTCTAGAGAATTAGAGGAATCAGGGACACAGAGAGGTGTTCCCACGAGTGAAGCAAAAGATTCCAGAGTTTGCCATTCCCCGGACTAAATAGGAGAAACAGCAATTCATTAAATTGTTTGGTTTTTGTAGACAGCATATTCCTCATTTGAGTCAGATCTTAGCCCCTTTGTACAAAGTGACAAGAAATAAACATGAGTTTGAATGGGGTGAAGAACAGCAGTGTGTGTTTGATTTGGCAAAGAAGGCAAGTCAACAAGCTTTAGATTTGTAGCCATTACTGAATGAAGACATTGAGTTGCATGTGACCATTCAGGGACAATATGCCAGTTGGACCATGTGGCAAAAGCAGGGAAGAACAAGGGTGCCCCCGGGGTTCTGGGCTAAAAAATTACCTGAGGCTTGGGAGCAATACACTCCCTTTGAGAAACAGCTGCTGGTGTGTTATTGGGCTCTAGTGGATACTGGGCAAATATCCCTAGTTCATAATATGATTCTAAGGCCTGAGATCCCAATAATGCAGTGGGTGATGAGTTTGTTGTAGTTTGACTCTTACTCTAGACAAGACTGCTAGTTTAAGGATGACAGCACTTATGTTTGTAGGTGACTATGCCTGTTCTACAACAAGTTGCAACTGTCGTCCCAACCCTCCTGACTCATAAGCAGCACCTCACCAAAAGCCCAAATAGTAAAAGGTGATTTGTGGCAGCCTTTACACATGGACTCAAGTGTGCAACATCTCTAGGAGTGTCTTAGTTAAACAGAGATAACCCCTTTCTCACATACATAATATGTCTCAATCAAACACAGGCAATGAAGGAAATGCAGTCAAGTTTAAAATAGGTTTTATTAACAAAACTGCAACCTACGATAAGTTTCATGGGCTGCAATGATAATGATAATAATGAACAGTGCAAGAAACAGAATTTTAAGGACGAGAGTCCTTTATACAAAGACCCCCACCATTTTGCAATAACATGAAATGACATGAGATGTGAAATGTGTCCTAATACCCTAGTAATGTGAACCTAATCTCTAACCTAACGGGGGCTGGGCATGTTAAACCTAATCTGTCAATGGAGTGTCCATGAGAAGAGCCCTCCAACATACCATGGAATGAGGTCTCTAGCTCAGACTCTGTAGGGACACGAAGACTTGGTCAGCGTCAAGGGGACGTGCAGCATCGATAGCAGCAAAGGCATGTTGTCAGAATCTCTCTAACTATCTGCCTTTGTGAGGTGCTAGACCCATCGAGTGTCAAAATAATGGTGTTAACGTAATTCTTTGGATGAATGAAACCTCCTTGCGTCAATGAGATGCAAAGTAGGCGTTCCAGTCCAAAAAATGACTCAAACACCCGAGTGCCATATTTATCCACCCGGGCAAAAAAGACGCTTGGGTGGGAGGCAGAGCCCAAAAATTACTCAAACTCCAATTTGCGTCAAAATTTAACTTTAACGCTTGGGTCAGGGCAGGCGTTAAAATGGGGCAAACACGCCACTACTTGAGGAAAACACACAGAAGCAACATCACAACCCACAGGAGAACATGGAGGTGATACTGATACAGCTTGCTAGATGGCACAGAGGACAGCATCAAATTAAGCAATCACCACCACCACAACGCAGCCCACAATGGCAACGCAGAAGGCAGGAGAGGGTCTTCAGAACTAGGACAACCCTCCTTGGCCTCAGGGACCTGGGCATAATTTGGACTTATAGACTGAACCGTCAAGCAATACTACACCTGCTGTACCACATTGAGACGCAAACTGCAGCCAGCCTGCAGACACCACACAACATACCACCTATGACAAAGCTGCTTGCTGTCCTGCACATGCTGTCAAGTGGCTCATTCCAAACAACGGGTGCACTGGTTGCTGGTGTATGACGGCCGTCATTCTCTGCATTCCTGCCAAAGGTCTTAGATGCCATCATCTCCCTGACACTCCGCCACATCGGATTCCCCAACACCAGCAAAAGTAGCAGAAGAACAAACCAAGTTTCTATCAAATCCATGGCTTCCCGCAAGTGCTAGGTGCAATGGACTGCATCCATGTCTGGCTTGTACCACCTGCAGCAACAGAGCATTTGTACCGGAATTGCAAACACATGCATTCCATTATTGTGCAAGGCATAGTGGACCACCGCTGATTACTCATAACCATTTTTGCCAAATATCCTGGGAGTGTCCATGATGTCTACATATTCCGGCACAGTACGATCAATGAACAGTTCCAGGATGGACAATTTGGAAATGGCTTACTTGTGGGTACGTCTACAAATGTAGTAATGTACACACAACCCACCAACCCTGTTGGACACACAAGACATACACCACTACAGTAACATGTGGCCAGGGTAACACACATGTGCAGGTGATAACACATATGTAACATGCTGCAGTAAATCGCAATCAGTTCACAACACGAATACACACATCCACATGTATGTAACACACCCACAACTTGACAGGCACACCATAGGAGGGACAGTTGCAGACATGTACCCTTTGAAAACAGAAGAAGTACACCGGCCACTACAAGTGGCCTCAGGTTGCCCACTATGTACACATCACACACACTGCACCAAGCAAACAATAGCACAGACACGTCAATGGCATACACCATGCCCATGTTATGAAACTACCAAATAGGCACAGATGTCTCAAGTCAAGTCATGCTAATCACTTCCAGAACAAATATCAAACACCACACAACTTACCTACTGCATCTCACCAAAACATACCTAACTTACCTGCAGTGTGCAGAGACACCTGCCTGGCGCAGTGGCTCACACACATAGGAATACAAGATCAATCACCAACACATACCATGTGCCAGATGTGTTAGAAGTGGAACCAATGTCACTGTGGTGCAACCTCACATGCAACACTCACTGACTCACAACACCATAATGTCTATATCAGATATACGAAATGGCCTAACGTGGGGCAGAGACACAGTCTGACAATGCACATCATGGATGTCATAGTAGGACCCAGTAGGAAACAACAGAACATCACTGACCTCACATGTACTGTGCCAAGGGACACATTTGCTAAGTAGCTGAGCTACATCCCATAGCTTGCACTGTGCATGTGTTGACAGTAGAAATGCACAGTATTTATTTGGAAGATAGGAGAGACACTACTAGTTATGTTGATCATCCAGTGACAATGGGATACACACCCTTGGACACCTCATGGCTGACACAAACATTAGATGCCACTCTGGAACACCAAGGGAACAATGCAATAGCCCATATTATTATAGACATGGCTTGCACTGTATGTACATCTTGGCAGATGACCATCTCTACATTACTTTAAGCCACATTCTAAATTGGCCACCCTCCTATGCTGCTTGTAGCATGGAAGGGGTGTGCAATATTTCTCGCTGCTGGTCTGTCACTACAAGATACATAGCATGAAGGTGCAGAATCACATGTTGCTGTCCCCTAAGACCTGAGGAAGTGGCAACAAAAAAATACAACCCCAGGGGTGCAGTATGCAGTTTGCAAATAGGAGGTAGACGGTGCTTTGAACTCAGATGAATGTGGCACAAATGCATGCTGCACTTGGCCGCACACACAGCCAATTGGCCATCAAAAAAGCAAATGTCAAGGGCGGTGTACCATACAGCACAGATGTATCCACCTCCACTTGGCAGATAGCCAAGTATTCTGGTGTAGGGTAGGTAGCGTAGGTGCCCGGCTACACATGTGCATCCGGCGCAGGGGACAACAAAGGGTTGCCAAGTAACATGTCACACATGGGGCATCCTTGCATTGTTGAAATGTTGCAGGACACAGCAGCCAATTTAGGAGACATGTTGTGCAGTCACACTAACCAATTTCATAGGCCCTAAGTGTCACACCTCATCTGCAATGACACATGTCAAGAGGGATGGGATGTCCAGGCACTGTTGTGCCACCATGTTGCCACCACATCTGACCCCATTGTGTTGTCAGGATGTGCCATGTCCCCTCTACTGATAGCACACTGATACAAAAGTGCACTACAAAACGCGTGGTACATACAGAATGACTATCAGTGTGGAATCCAAATCAAGTGTTCTAGGTCCATGACCCATATACAAGATTGTCATGTCCAACAACCTAGTGCTGAGGAAAGATCACACAAGGTTAGGAACTCACACCAAAACACAGATACATATGAGCCACAACCAGAACCTAATATCAACTGCCATGCTACATGACTTAAATCTTGCAAGCCCTCACAATGATTTACTCCTGTAATCTTTTACAGCGGATATGGGTTATGGCATACAGCCATGGTTAATGACCCCATTTCACAACCCAAGCACATTAGCAGAGCGTGCATATAATGAGGGACATTGGAGGACACGGACCACTGTGGAGGGGACATTTGGCATCCTGAAGTCCAGATTCAGGTACCTGGAATCACAGGAGGCAGCCTCCTATCTGCCCCACAAATGGTCTGCAAGGTCAAATTGACCTGTGCCATTCTGCAGAACATATGTGTACGGGATGAATGTACCATTATATGGGCAGGTTGATGACCTGCCTGAGGAGGAGGAGGACAATGATAGAGAAGTAAATGAGGGGGGAGACCCCAACACAGCTGCTGGGATACGACGCAGACTGCAAATTGTACAGAACTTCTTCACATAATCATTACGTAACTCACCTTGTAAATTTTGTCAATAAACATCTCACTCATCCACTCAATCTGGCTTCGGTTTTTTTAGTCTCTCCAACATGTACCTTAGGATCATCCGTCTGACCTCAGGGAGCATGTCACAAATACAAATCTGAAGAGTACTGTAGCAACATCACATGTGAAGTCTTAGAGTGAACTGCTACCATCACACACATTACAATTAGCCCCATCACTTGAATGTGACAACTGAAGGACTCAGTTTATGGACCACTACATATAATTTACATCCACATTGCCAACTTGTAACAATGGCACTTCACACACAACAACATGTTTAAAAATAAACTAAATAAGGGGTCCACACTTGAGGCAGTGGATGTCAAAATATGGTGGTACGGTAATATTTGAACAGACCACTTACAGAACTCAGTGTGAGATTTGCAATGGCTACATGGGGCATGTGTGATAAGGGGGGACATCATTGGTGACAATGCCCAACATGATTAGCCCAGGTATGACAAACATTGTGAGGAATGGAGCATGCACAGTAAATCCATGGAATTCACACCTGCCACTGCTATGGTACCCAATCCTGTCACAGGGTTCAAAGGACCTCCCACTTTGCATGAACATGTCTTTGGAATGCACATCAGAGTGGATGAGAACATATGCCGCTAGGGCTGCATGTCCACCACAAAGTAATTGTAATACAAAGCAAAATGTTCAGATTGTCAACTGGCTATTGTGTTCAATTTATGAAATGGTAGGAAGGTAGGCAGATTTGTCAATCACAGCATGTAGCAAAGATGTATGCATGTCAGACAGATGTGTAGTCCACACACAAGTTACCCATGATCAACATATGAAGACATTTGTAGCATAACAGTTGCCAGTTTGCAAGCATCAGCCAGCATCAACAATCCCTGAGCTGTGAATGTTGCATGAAATGTGATGCTCTCTAAGGCAACTACACACAGCACATCAGTGAACACAAATCACAATCACATACCATGACGCTTGCATAGTACTGACTGCCATTCATATGTGGATACACTGTGGTCACACTTACAGACATATGCATGACGTGTATACATTTGCATGCTGCTGATTCTGTGATACACACATTGGTGTAACACAACAAACACACACAAATCACATTGTACAATGGACTACCACATGTGGCCATACACAAAATGCCATATTGCAGCCCAGCACATAAAATTATTATGTTGATACAGGGTGCATACATCAACAAATGCCAAAATCACGCAATCACGATTAGAGTAAAAAACAAAGACGCAAATGTGTTGGAAATATCCGCAAACGCAAACTACATGACCCATGGGCCCTTAGCATATTCTCTACCCTCGCAATGCTGATTTCCTGTTAAATTGACGCATAAAGGTAATGTGTCAATATGAATGGACGCACGTAAGTAATGCATTAGAAATACTCACAAAAATATCAGATGCATCAAAAAAATACACGCATAACAGAAGACGTGACACAAGGGAACAGGAAGTGATATAATAGGATATCCTGTTCACAGGCACGGTACAGTGGATGTACTTTCACTTTCTCTTTACAGTCTGTGTCTCTTTTGACTGTGTGGTTGTGTTTTAGAGTTGGTGGTGTCTTCTTGCGATGTAGTCTATCTTGTGCTGTCCCTCCTGTTATATTTACTGTTGTATTTTATTGTCATTTGTCCTGGTGTCTGTGAATTTGTTGTGTTCAGTGTATTTTACCTTGAACTTGTGCTGTCAGGTGTCTATCTGGGTTAGTTCTATAGGTGGCTTAGTTGGGTTATAGAATTTTTTGGTGCTAAGTTTCCTTTCATTACTCCTTTTTTTCCATTGTACTGTCTGACATTTATTCCTACCTGTACCCCAGTGGAATGTCTGGCAGGGGGAGGCTGACCAGAATGGAGGAGGAGGAGCTGGGAGTATTTATTACCTCCTATTGATGCTAGAGATGGATGGCTGTGTGATCCAGAGCTACCGTACGGAGGAAAGGCATCTGCGTTGGGGAAAGGTGCTCCACCACCTGATGAGGGTGTACCACACCAGTCGCAATGACCATCAGCTGAAGCATCGCTGGGTCGACCTTGTGGGCAGGGAACAGGAGCTTCTCGACCATCTTGGTGTGGTGATTGGTGGGCCTGTTGGTGAGTACCCCATTGGCTAACTGATTACTATTCACTGCACTTGAATGACAGTAGCAGATGTGTTGGCGTGCTTCATGCAATGCATGTGGACAGGTTGCATGCAACCACAATGGAGTGCAACCGTGCCAGTATAGACATATGCTTCACATATCCTAACATTTAACCAATGCAAGTCAGAAGTTTGGAAAGCCATTCACATTCATTACTAAGTCACACATTTTATGGACCATGGCAATATCTGTGCCCAAGCTTTGTGTCATGTATGATAAGGTTAAACACTTGTGATATCTAAGTACGACAGTCCATATAAGGTGCAACAGTGTCAGAGTTTCACATTCATCAGCCCTGCCATTATGTTTACAAAGGGGGAATACCGGCCTTAGGGGGCACTTGCCATTTGATGCCATCAGCCAATTGTGACACATCAGTCATGGATTGCACAATGCATGTGAATTACAGACTAACTATTTAGCTGCTTGTCCTCCACAAAGTGCCTCTGTGTGCCGTGCAGGACAAGCCAGAATACCCGGAACAGTTGTCTTGCAGAGCACAAGGGTTGTGTCATTTATTTGTCACCCAAATCCCCATCTTCCATCTTCTACAGATTGGCCACACATGGTTTTGCAGGGTGTAGCACTACATGAGTCTCAGGCCCAGCGTAAGAGTGCAGATGTACGTCTCTCATACACCAGAGTGACCGTCTCATTGTGAGTATGCAGTGGTGTGTCTGTTGCACTTTCCACAACCTGGATGAATGCCTCACTCTTCTGAAATAGTACATACTGCCATATGTTGTCCACTAGTAGTGACAGTTATGTGATACTAACCATGGTTTTCCATCCATATCTTTCAGGTGGACGTCTCTCCTACACCATAGGTGAAGTGGCAAGATGTGAGGACCCAGATGTATCCAGTAAGTGTGATTTTGTCTAACCTGTGTAGTGTTGAAGTGTTTAGTGTGAGTGAGTCATGAGTTCAGCACACAGTGCTAGGAGTGATGAGCTATAAAATGATCACAAAGCAGATTAGGATGGATGGTGACAATGTGTCACATTTAAGTGGTTCCCCATGCACGAGCAGAGTGTCATATCATGTGAGGCTTCTGGCGCTCAATGGCCAGCAGTGTGTAAACAAGGTGATGACAAGCCACATGTAGGTCCTTATGTGACTCAGAAGTGCACCGTTGTGTAGGTAATGGAACGGGAACACACCGTCATTCACACAACACAGTAATGCACCATTTTCTTGACAATTGGGCCATCCCTGTATTGTTATGTATATGTAGGAATGTGTGGGCATTTGTTTACTAGCATGGTGCCAATAATCTTGTAGTCCACCTATGTGACAACTAAATGGAATGTGATAGGCGTGAATGCAGGTCAAATACAATTGTATGCTGGCATTGTTATGGGTGTGTGAGGAATGGTATTGGCTGATCATGTTTTTATGGGTGTCTACACCTGGACACATGAATGTAGATAACTATGGATACCAGCTTAATATTTTGTCATTACCAAAATTATGGTCCACCCCCTGACTCCATGTATGAGTGGGCATGCATTGGTGAATGAGCTGGACAGTTGAGATGTTTATCTGCATGGCCATACTCCATGAGGCACAGAGGGTGGATTCAACAAGTGTATAGGTAGATGTGATGCTCACTGTGTAGGTGACAGTCCATTTGATTGGGCTTCCATGTGTACCTATCAACACTGAACCCTTTTGGTAAACAACATCATCCCATACTCACAAAAACATCATCAAGTTTCAGGTGATGTTTGTTTGAAAATTTGACACTTAAGATGAATAGTGGCCCTGATCAATGTGAATTTGATGCTGCCTTAGCATTGTCACACATGATGCAAAGTCTAAGCACATATGAATTTGTTTGTTACCTGATCTTGTTGTGGATGGCTATGATGTAAGGGAAATGGTGCTAAGACAGCGTTTTTGTTTCATCCATCAGGGCCATTGTACCATCTAGATTTTGTGTAGGAGTGCATGTGTTATTCGATGTTGATAGTAAGCTGATTTACTGTACATACTCCACACAGTGCTGACACTGATGGTTGCCTGTCTCATTTTTACAGCTGCCAACATGAATGAGAACCAACTCCATGCGTTTCAGAACAGGGCGCTATAGGCACATTTTGGCAGTGGAATCTGGGTTCAGGATGATGGCATGCTGCTATCGCTTGGAGCGATCCACTGGTGAGTGGCGGGCATTCAGCCAAGGGGGGTCCACACTGCCCACACAGGCTAGACCAAGCACAACTGCTGTGCAGTGGCCACAGCTGCCAACGTCACAATTGCTCCAGCTGCTGCACCCACAAATAACATGACACAGCCACCCACATCAGTTGCCATCGACATGAGTGCCATACAGGATCTACAGAGGGATGTACAACTGGTTCTACATAAGTTGAACTACATTGAGCAAGAGGTGGCCAAGAAAATCAAGGTTCTCAAGAATATTTAAAAAAGACTCAAAAGGGCTAACCTATGAATGGCATTATGGGGGTCATTCCTACCCTGGCGGTCATAGACCGCCAGGGTAGGTGACGGAGGAAGCACCGCCAACAGGCTGGCGGTGCTTCCGGGGGCATTCTGACCGCGGTGGTAAAGCCGCGGTCAGAAAAGGGAAGCCGGCGGTTTCCCGCCGCCTTCCCGCTGCCCCAGGCAATCCTCCACGGCGGCGCTGCAAGCAGCGCCGCCATGGGGATTCCGACCCCCTTACCGCCAGCCTGGTTCTGGCGGTTTTCACCGCCAGAACCTGGCTGGCGGGAACGGGTGTCGTGGGGCCCCTGGGGGCCCCTGCAGTGCCCATGCCACTGGCATGGGCACTGCAGGGGCCCCCTAACAGGGCCCCACATTGATTTTCAGTGTCTGCGTGGCAGACACTGAAAATCGCGACGGGTGCAACTGCACCCGTCGCACACCAGCAACTCCGCCGGCTCCATTCGGAACCGGCTTCCTCGTTGCTGGTGCTTTCCCACCGGGTGGGCAGGCGGCCTTTTGGCGGTCGCCCGCCCGCCCAGCGGGAAAGTCAGAATCACCGCGGCGGCCGAAGTTAGAATGACCCCCTAGGTCACTCCTCCCAAATTGAATCCCTCCCTCCTCTTTTTATACTCTTTTTTTGTGGATATTAGGGGGTTAGTTGTAGGTTAGAATATGTTAGTGGGTTAGTTCGGATAAGTAGGTTTGGGGAGTGGGTTTACTACTTTTTATATTTTACTATATGGGTGGGGGGTGATGTTATCTGTTTGTTAAAAAAAAATCAAAAAAAGGAAAATACAAAAAAAAAATATTTGTTTAGTCCTATTTAGTAAATGTGTAGTTTAGTGTATGTTGTCCTACATGTGTCCTGTGAAATAAGTGGGGTGGGGGGCGAATGTTTAGAGTGTGTTGGTAAATGTGTAAGGTAAGTGTAGCATAGAGTAGTTAGGGTCTGTTGTGGGTTATGTATAATTAAGATAGGTTAGATTAGGATAGGTGTCAATTATTATTATTTAATGTATTTATTTATGATGATAACTGTTATTGGGTACCCCCTTACTTCATGTGTCATATGCTTGGGTCTCAGGGTCTTCCCATGGGTATACAGTGCAAATAGTGTGTTGCCCTAGGGACTCAGTCCTGCATCCAAATCCCTCTCTTGACATTTAGAACACCCACTTAAGACTGAGCTGTCACATCAGCAGCTACAACGCATCTACTTACCTGTGCACCTGCCATCCAGTGTTCCCACCACTCAAGCTGACTATGTTGACCATGTATAGGACATGATAGGTGTGGGAATTCATCTAACATTGTATGTGTTTTATTTTGGGATGTTGGTCACTGTGGGACATATTTCTACTGCCTACATATCATTCCTATCCTGCTAAACTCATCAGTGGCAATGATGGATGAGTTTGAGTCCCTTTCTTTCAGTCCAATGTGTTCTAGTGGTACTCCCGAAATTGGCCGATGACTGTTATAGACCCATTCTTGCAGTATGTAGTGGGTGTAGCATACATATTTTCAGAATATATCACATATTCAGTGATTTGATTGCAGGGGATGAGGCCATCATCAACGTACAACACGTAGGGACCATGTGCATAGATATATGCCCACATATACTTGCACTCTTGTACTGACACTTTGTGACTTGAGACATGTTACACACATCACAAACACTAGGCATAGTAGAAGTGTCACAACACACATTAACATGCTGGTTGTGTAACTGGTGTTATTTATCAGTGTAACAATGCAAAGTACATACAATGTCCAGGTCTGTGACCCCATTTGTGGAATCCATCCATTGGGACACAACACAAGTCCAGGGTTGAGGGGCATGTCACGGGAAATGTTTGTGTAAAGTGTCTTTCAGTGCAGAAGTACATTAAATTGCCAAATGGAAAGTTAGGGACAATAGCAGTCCACAGCAGAGAGGTCAACAGTGTGTTCAGGTGGAGTGCATATCTGTCAGAGTGCCAACACTAGCATGATGTCAAGCACAGGTCTAAGGACAACACTGCCCATGTGGCATGGGCTCGTGCTACCGGGAACTCCTACAGGTGAAGGTGATCTATTCCACATCTTCATCCTCCGATGTGTATGGTGCCTCATCTACCCTTGATGGTTGTAGAGGGGGCCAAGCATACCTCAGTGGTTGCAGATGTGGACTCCAAATTCCCAGCAGCTGCCATTTGTGGTACTACATATGGAATCAGTGCAGCAATTAAGAGCTGCTGGCTTTTAAGTATAGCTGCAACATCCCTATGGTAGGCAGGCATGTCTGCCCTGAGGGAAATCAATCTCTGGTGCATGGAGTGTGAGAAAGTAGCCTCTTTCTAGCATGGTTACCCCCATTTTTGGCCTGTGTGTGTGTGTCAATGTGTTTTTACTGTGTCACTGGGATCCTGCTAGCCAGGACCCATGTGCTCATAGTGAAAACTTTATTCATCAATGTGTGTTTGCCTGTCTCACTGGGATCCTGCTAGCCAGGACCCCAGTACTCATAGTTTGTGGCCTAATGTGTGTGTTGTCAGTAGTGCTTAACCGTGTCACTGAGGCTCTGCTAACCAGAACCTCAGTGCTTATGCTTTCTCTGCTTTTAAATTTGTCACTATAAGCTAGTGACTCCACTTACCAATTTCAATTGGCACACTGAACCCCCCATATAAGTCCCTAGTATATGGTACCTAGGTACCCAGGGCATTGGGGTTCCAGGAGATCCTTATGGGCTGCAGCATGTCTTTTGCCACCCATAAGGAGCTCAGACAAACCCTTTCACGGGAGTGCACACATTATTTCACAGCCATTTTTACTGCACTTTAGTAACTTATAAGTCACCTACATGTCTAACCTTCATTCAATGAAGGTTAGGTGTGAAGTTACTAAATGTGAGGGCACCCTTGCACTAGCAAAGGTGCCCCCACGCAGTCCAGGGATGATATCCCGGACTTTGTGAGTGCGGGGACGCCATTACACACGTGCACTACATATATGTCAATACCTATATGTAGCTTCACAAAGGTAACTCCAAATATGGCCATGTAAGGTGTCTAAGATCACAGAATTGCCCCCCATTCTAAATCCGGTATTGGGAGCCAATTCCATGCATCCTGGGGGCTCCACCATGGACCCCCAGTACTGCCAAACCAGCTCTCTGAGGCTTGCATTGCAGCTACAGCTGCTGCCACCTCAAATACAGGGTTCTTTCCTCCTAGGGTCTGAGCAGCTCAGTCCCAGGAAGGCAGAACAAAGCATCTCCTTTGGGAGCAGGGTGTTACACCCTCTCCCTTTAGAAATAGGTGTTACAGGCTGGGGAGGGGTAGCCTCCCCCAGCCCCTGGAAATGCTTTGAAGGGAACAGATGGTGCCCTCCTTGCATAAGCCAGTTTACACCAGTTCAGGGACCCCCAGTCCCTGCTGTGGCATGAAACTGGACAAAGGAAAGGAGAGTGACCACTCCCCTGTACATCACCACCCAAGGGGCAGTGCCCAGAGCTCCTCCAGTGTGTCCCAAACTTCAGCATTCTTATTTTCCAAGGTGTGGGGACACTCTGGAGGTCTCTGAGTGGCCAGTGCCAGCAGGTGATGTCAGAGACCCCTCCTGATATGTCCATACCTGTAAGGTAGCCAAAACCCCTCTCAGGGCCATTTAGGGTTTCTCTTGTGGGTTTCTTTTCAGATTCTACTTGCAAGTTTCCAGCAGGAATCCTCTGCAAATACTACTTCATCCTCTGACCTTGGATCAACTGCAGAATGCTCCAGGAACTGCTGTAACAGCAACGAAGTATCCAGAAGGGCTACTTTTCCTCTACAACTTCAGCTCCAGCCAGCAACTGCAACAGTTTCCATGGTGTGAAGGCTCTGGGGACTACCTGTCTTCACCCTGAACCAGAAGGACCGAAGAAATCTTCCGTGGAGTGACGGAGTCACTTCCCTGTTCTTGCAGGCACCTTCTAAGTTGACGACCAGTTCTCTTGGACTCCTCTCCTGGCAATGAGCATGCTCCTTGGAACACAGGTGGTGGACCCCTTTGACATAGACTGTTCTAAGGTCCTGATGTCCAAATTTGGAGGAGTTAAGAGCTTGCCTTCACCGTTAGCGGCAGTACCCCTTTGCACCATGTCATCTTCACCTCCTGGGGCCTCTGTGCACTATTTGCAAGAATCCTTTGTGCACAGTCTGGCCCAGGTTCCCAGCACTCTATCCTGTGACGCTCAACCCGCTTTTGTAGTGCTGCACCAACCGCAATGCACCTTCTTTGTCCCCATGTCCCGGGACCTCCGTGGGTGCTGTCTGGTCATCTGTGGGTTCCCTCCAGTGTTGGGAGCCCCCGCTGCCTCCTCAGTTCGAGTTGAGGCCCTCAGGTCCCTCCTGGGTCCAGGCAGCACCACTTTGACGCAAAACGTGACTTTCCTTGAACCAAGGCTTGTTTGATGAATCCTATGCCGAAACTCGCCTGCATTCAATATCTCTTCATGGGACATCCAGTGCATCATGCAGGGACCCACAGACATCTTTTTTTGGTGCATTTCTGGAGTCTTCGTCCAACCGTGGACTCTTCTTTTGTACCCTCTTCTAGATTGGCAGGGGCTCCTGTCCTTCCTGGAACTTCTTCCAACTTCTAGACTTGGTCTCCTCTCTTTGCAGGTCTTCAGGTCCAGGAACCCACCAACTGTTGTTTGCAGTCTTGCATGGTTCTTGCAATAACTCTAATCACAACTTGTGGTGTGTCCTAAGGAAACTTGCAGTATTTTGCTCCTACTTTCCTGGGCTCTGGGGTGGGGTATTTTACTCACCTTTGTGGTTTTCTTACTCTCCCAGCGATTCTCTACACACTGCACTTGTCTAGGGGGGAATTCGTGATTCGCATTCCACTTTCTTAGTATATGGTTTGTGTTGCCCCAGACCTATTTTCTCCCATTGCATTCTATATAATTTCCTATTGTTTGCACTATCCTATGTCTAATTACTAGACGCCACACTGGTTCACTTTGGTGACACAAGACTGCACCGTATTGCAAGTGATAATGGGGCACCCCTGTGTTGTCCCCCATACTGGTGCAAGAGTCAGCTGCCAGTGTAACTGTAGGCATCCTTGCACTATTGTGCAAGTATGTATGCGTTGAGGGATGTGACTATTCATGTGTGTAAAAGTGTCCCTTCATGCACATTAACAGTCAGCTATGGCACTCTGGTACTTCTGTGTGAGCTGTAGAAAGGAGCGCACTCGGAAGAGCCAAATCATCATTTACATAGGATTGTTTATGTACATGGAGTTACACCTTCACGGTCTTAAACAATAATTTCTGGCATTTTGCTCTTCTTATGCATGCTGCAGATTGCAGCAGACATTGGAATTCAGAAATGAAGGAGGCACAAATGTATTCCTCCTCGTTGCACCCTGCTAATGCCACCCCTGGGGCTGGCATAATAGGTTGGGCCCTACCTCAAGTGTACACTATTCCATTCATTGAAATATATTGTGTGTTGCTGTGGCACACCCACTCCCACAGTAACACCCATTGCACCACATTCCATGCACTGTCATGATCAGGTGGCTACGTATTTTCAAGGTGACCTAATGACATAAAAAGTGTCTTAACGCTACCTTGTCAATACAGCGCAGTGCTTAGCGCTACTAGAGCATCACTGAAAGTGATGCTCCAGTGGCGCTAGGGGCCTATGATGCACCCATTAGTTCCAAAGGATTGTTCCAGTACATCATAGCTGCAGTCTACAGCCCTATGCCCAACCTGCATGTCACATAAATGGAAGCCCAGTTGCCGCAATTGTCTACGTCATATCTTCTAAGTTTGTTGTCTATCCCTATTGTGTCATGACGGCCTCTTATCTTGTTCTACCATCCCTTTGCACCCATTTGCATGGTGTTACCTTGCAATGTGTGTTGCTGTGCTTATGGCACAGCACCACACATGGCAATTTTTACCTGTCCCGGTCTTACATGTTTCACATACACCCATGCTGTGCTGAGACCTTGCACCACCCCAATGATGGCATAGTTGCCACACTGAGCTCTTGTTGCCATTGATGTCTCCTCATGTTGTGATTTGTGTTTGTGTGCTACTTTGCATAGCACTCATGGGCCTGGCAGAGTACTGTTTCTACTTTTGTCAGAGTAGGCTGTTTACCTTACTGAACACCTATGTCCTCCCCCTCAGTGCAGCCCTCCTTGCACTATGATACATCAGTGCAGCATGGTGACAGTACAGCTTATGTGACAAAAGGTCAGGTTTGAACACAGGGATGGGCAATATGGGTATGAAATTTCTGCTGTGTACATCATTCTGTATGTGACAGTGCCTGATGGCAAATGTGTCAATGGACATTGCCAATTCAGAGGAGTTGTACTTCAGGGCCTGAGGTAGGTTCATATTTCATGTGCAACAGTCCAAGGGGCACCTGACTGCCACTGTGTAATTGTTCATCCCCTATAGCACAGGTGGTGGTGGCAACTGTTGTTAATGTGTAATGCCCCATGGGCCAATGGCCTGGACATGGCAGGTTACCATCAGCTAAGGGACAGGCTATGGCATCAGTCCTGTGACACCAGACCTGTGATACGTTCAACACTACCCTACAGGTATATTTCCATATTTACTCCAGCCTTTGCATGGTGGTGTAACCCCCATGAAATGATTGTTGGTGAAGTGGTGTGGTATGCCCCTAAGTGGCCCTGCACAGCCCATGTACTTGGCATGGGCAGTGCAGGGTGTCCCATACCTTGGCTCTTTGTCCTTTCCACTGCCTGATTTGCAGGGCTGGGTGCAGCGTGTCCTGTTACACCCAATGCAGGCCACAACTGGCACTGACTCCATTTGATCCATCTATATGGCACAATGATTATACATGCCATCCATCCCATGTGCTGAATTTGTACATGTGGGTATTTAGGCCGGCTGTTATTAATTTGTCCAGGTTGTGTATGTTTCAATGGTGCATGGCACTCCTAAGGCGCAGGTACATGGGTAAGCTTACGTTGGCATGGTGCAAGTTGCTTAGTGTGCAATGTGTCCCTCTGCACTCCTTTGACATACATTGTGTGTGTCCTATGTGCTTCCCCCTTCTAGCATTGACATTTATGCATATATTTCCCCCATGCAACTTACCCTGCATTTGTGTTTTTTTCCTGCTATTCTGCACTGTCCTATCCTTGTATCCCTGTAATGATTTCTTCCGGGATGACCGCTGCAACCATCTCCTCCATCTCGTCGAAGTCCTTTTGCGGTGCTGGACTTCCACCTCCAGTTTGTAGTGCTGCCTTTCTGTTCTGTGCCATATTTTGATCCTTCTCTTGCAGTCATGCCAGTATTTCTTGCACTTAGTCACTGTTCTCCTAACCTCTGCCACACTGATGACCTTATCCACAAAACTTCTGTCAGATTGACTCTCTCCTTCCAATTGGCAATTTAGAGGTGACAAAGAGTTGATTTTGATGCTCCGTCCCCTCTCTCACCAGTGGTCCTCTGCGCTGAAACAACACTTCCTCTTTTTCTTCTCCCTCCCCTGGGTCTTGTCTGTGTCCTGCTGGCTGGTTCCTGGTTGACTGGCGTCTCCCTGGGGTCTCTCCTGGCTTCTGGGATCCATTTAGTGGCTCCTTTGCACTGTTTGCTCCGTTTGCGCCTCTTTTTGACGCTATTGCGGGCAAAAATGGTGCATTTCCTCCTTGCGATGTGTTTCCACGTCGTAAACCGGTTTAGTCATTTTTTCCCTGTTAACGTAATTTTGACTTACGACAAGGCGCAATGGTTAATGGGGTAAACATGAGTCTAAAAAATGTTTTGCTCCACCCAGCGTCAAAGTATAAATTTGATGCCCCAGTGGCATTAAAAAATGGCACTAGTTAGCGCTAATCTTTTTAACGCAAAACGGCGCAAGCGCAGTTTTGTGTCAAAAAGTATAAATCAGGGCACAAGTGTCTTATTACATATCTTCAATGCCACCAACAAATATGAAGATGTGAAAGAACATGACGTGAAAACCCATTTCAGCGCCTATGATTACTATAGGGACTGTCAAGAACAACAGATGAGAAGTGAGACAATCTCACTTAAATAATATATAACCACAGGCGATGTCTGTTATCAGATGTTGTGTAATCCTCATGATGTTTGAAAATGCATTCAACTGCGTCTAGAAGGAAAAACATTGTCTTGTCAAGAGATATCTTGGGAACACCGAACACTGTGTTCTTACCTAGTGGATCAAAATTGCAAAAATGTGACCAATCACATGGCTTGTCATCACCTGGTGACTACTGCCAGTCATATCAAACATGTTAAATTACCAGTGGGATGGTTGTTCTCATGCGGGAATATTACATACACCTACATTCCTGCTAACATAACCGGTGGACCGTGTACCTTTACACGATTGGGACCCATGATGTCTCAATTTAACTCTGTACATACTCGGTATCCTAGGGGTGCAGTTCAATTAAGTGAGGACTGTGATTCGGACATTCAGTTATTATCCCAATCAGAATATATTAGCTTGAGTCTTTCTATTGTATGCGTGCCTGGTTTAGCTGTTAATAATACTTAAATGATCATTAAGTTGGCATGCTTAATAGTTAAACATATTAATCACACTTCTATTGCTTTATCTGAGTTTTTGCTAGACATAGGTGGTACTAGAAAAGCTGCTTTGCAGAATGGGGCTGCTGTTGACTATCTTTAATTAAAGCATGATCACAGGTGCTTGGAGTTTGAAGGCATGTGTTGCTTCAATCTATCAGACCACTCTAAATTATCCAGTCCCATATTGACGCTTTACATTAATTGGTGAAAGGAGTAAGACAAGATGTAAATCAAGGGTGGTGGTACTGGTTAGTTCAGTGGCTGCCTGATTTTGAGCAACTGTGCAAACCTTTGGGTGGAATTTTTGTGGTGATTGCTCTTGTAATTCTATTATGTTGCTGTGTACAATGCATACCCAATTTGCATGCAATGTTTAAACCAAAACAAGTTGATGTTAGACCTGTATGTTATGCAAGGCATTTGTCAAAGGGTGGAGTGTAATGATATCTGTATTTAATCACTGCTCCATCTTGACCACTGACTCCACTTTGTACTTACCCTTGCTGCACACCGTTATATTGGTGACCACTAGCTCCATTTTGATTACAGACTCAGTTTTGTACATAATTTAGCTTTAAACACCATGTAGGTATTTTTCCGTGTGCATGTTATGCAATGGGTTTTCCACTCATGTTTTCACTCTGCATGCTCTTTCTCATCACAGGCTAGGACATAATATGGGGGAGTCAGAGAGATAAGGATGTGTTAGGGTGATGTTTATGGTACAGCAGGGATCGGTTTCATTTTGTGAGAGCGCCATGGGATCTTGGCCAGCCTCAATGTGTTTCTTTCTAAACTGACCTGATGTAGCCAGCATTTTAAACAACAATTCACACGATGGGAGGGGTTTTCTAGAACTCTCCTCTCTGGCTTGTTTAAGGTATATAAGAGACTGAAACCAGATTGACCGGGAAGTTGATTGAACTCTGGCAGAACTGGGACGCTGGTGCCTGCTGTTTTCCCTGAAGGGTGGTTTTCTCTCTTCTTTGCTGTGATTATTTTTGAACATGCTATTTTGGTTGTACACTTTTAACCTTCTTCTGTGGGCCTTGAAGAGTGCATTAATAAATGCAATTCTCAGACTAAGGCCCATATTTATACTTTTTTGCACCTCATTTGCATCATTTTATGCAAAAGTGGTGCAAACTTACAAAATACAATTATATTTTGTAAGAGTGTGCCGCTTTTGCATCAAAAAATGACCCAAATGCAGCGCAAAAAAAGGTATAAATATGGGCCTAAGAGTGTTGTATTTCATAAATTCCTTTCAGTGTTTGTGTAGTTCCTCTTGGTCTGTAGTGAAGCAAAACACCTAGCAACTTACTATATAGCACCCACTAAAATTAGCAGCTTTGCAGCAGGTGATTGGATCCTAATTGCAAAATATATATTTTAACTGCTTGGGGATAGACACACAAGTGACAACCTATCAAAGTATCTGTTCTCAGGGGCCAATCTAGAGCCATGGGTGCCGTGAGTGGTCAGAGACATGATACAGGTGTGAAAACTGTTTCAAAGCCACTGTGGTAAGCTATAACCCTTTTATGAGATTTACCAATGTGGCAGCTCCGTAAAGATTTGTGCAATTCCCTTCATTATTTGAAAAGAGGCGTTTTATTTATATTGGCTAATGGCTAAGAAGCTGACCATGGAGAGAGGGATGCAAGATGTCTTGGAATGGCCCTTGGTTGAGGAAATAAGGTTGAAACTGGTCAAACGTGATGAAAAACTGCAAGACAACATAGACACCTGGAAGGCCCCATCCATTAAATTAATAATATATCCTCCCAAAAAGAGACTCCTATGAACAATTCTGTGAACAATTGTAATAACGTGTGGTAGCATGCTGTATATAACGTAAACAGAAGTAATTGCTATGTATATAAGAGATACGTATAGTGAACAGCTATGACTGTATGATGGAGATTCGAGCATTCGCTATTTTTCAATAATCAAAGTCACTTTTATATGTTATTTTTCTTTTGTATTAATGGGAAGAATTTATCAAATATATCTTTAAAAAAGTGAATTAATTGAATCATTTAGCTTCAGTGATTATACATTCAGCCTGAAGTGCGTTAGTGGGAAGACGATCAATCTGATCTCCAAAATGTTTTGCATTGCCATCGGCTATTACTTCAGGTACTCCAAGCCAAATCGTTTGTTGATAAAGCAACTTTTTTATCCTCTAATAGCAATTTGTGTAGATTCTTCATTTTTCAATAAGCTTGAAAAAAATCTCCATCACAATTTACCCCAAGCCTTTTATGGTCTACTTTGCACGCTTGCATCTCACACAGTCATGATCATACAACCTTTAAGGCCGTCTAAGAATTGAAAATGACAAGAAGTGCAATTTGATACACATGAAAGAACTTATTTAACCAACTGAGAAGTAAAGGAGGATTAATTATAATCAATCCAATCCAAAAACAGATCCGACAGAGGAGCAGTTTTATTTTATTCCAAATGTGCGGTCAATGGACGTTTTTAAATGTTGTTGGTCACAACCAGGCATTAGGAAAACCTTCTGACACTGAAAGCCAAGGAAAAATGTAAAGAGACCTAGAATGTAAAATGGACACTTTCCTCATCTGATGATTTACGAAAATGAATTAAGGCGGTCATTCTGACCGCGGCGGTCGCCGCCCGCCAAGCGGTTCCTGCCGAAAGACCGCACCGCGGTCAAAAGACCGCAGCGGCCATTCCGGCTTTCCCGCTGGGCCGGCGGGTGACCGCCAGAAGACCGCCGGCCGGCCCAGCGGGACAGCCCATTCAACAATGAAGCCGGCTCGGAATGGAGCCGGCGGAGTTGAAGGGGTGCGACGGGTGCAGTGGCACCCGTCGCGATTTTCACTGTCCGCACAGCAGACAGTGAAAATCTTTGTGGGGCCCTGTTAGGGGGCCCCTGCACTGCCCATGCCAGTGGCATGGGCAGTGCAGGTGCCCCCAGGGGCCCCACGGGACCCGTTCCCGCCATCCTGTTCCTGGCGGTGGATACCGCCAGAAACAGGCTGGCGGGAAGGGGCTCGGAATCCCCATGGCGGTGCTTCAAGCAGCGCCGCCATGGCGGGTTCCCTGGGCCAGCGGGAAACCGGCTGGAAACCGCCAGCTCCCCTTTTCCGACCGCGGCTTTACCGCCGCGGTCAGGATCGCCCAGGAAGCACCGCCAGCCTGTTGGCGGTGCTTCCGCCGCACTCCGCCATGGCGGTCATGGACCGCCAAGGTCAGAATGACCCCCTAAGTGTCCAATTCAGCTGGAACAAATGTAACTTAACTCTGCATCTATTCAGATCATGCAGATGATCCAAGTTTAGAACAACAAGTAAGATATTCCGGGCCTCATTTACAAGAAACTGACTCATGGGCATCAATGCATCAGATTTCTTGCACCTGCTGCAATTCCCCTGGCAATGCTTTGGATGCTCTGTATTTATAATACAGAGCTTCATGGTGCACATTTTCACAGATGCGCCAGAAGATCTGATGCATCTGTTGGCAGTAAAGTTATGCATTGCTGGATTTGAGTCGAACAACTGACGCAACTTTAGTAATGCATCATGACACAGAGGAGAGTCACATTATAAAAAGCCAAGCATCAATTTTAGGCCTGTCCTGAGAAGGCTTTAACATTGACGCAGTGAAGTCGCAGAGTGTCTAGGTGAAAAATTGTAAATTTCACTGCATCAGTTCGATATGACTTTTTACATGGGGGTGCCTACACTGCATTTATTATACCTGGCTCAGGCAAAAAGTAACACAGGCCTTTACAAACTGATGCATTAGGCTCAATGCATCAGTTTGTAAATATGGAGCAGTGTAGAGCATTGATTGTGCCGCCGATGCATCAAATAAAAAAAAATGATGCAACGGCAGAGCGAAGAGCTTGTAAATGAGGCCCTCCAACTTTTAGTTGAGGAGCTAAAAGTACATAGATGAAGGGGTTTGGCAGCTGTCATTGCTCATGAACAGCCTAATCGCCAGCTACTGTTTATAATTGCCTACCTGAGTTTAGCTTGGTGATACCAAATACTATAGGTTCCCAAATTCAAACTGGTTCTGACACGTTAGGTGTAATCTATATACAATGAAGGACAACTGATCTATTGTAAGCACCCTGGTTTGACTCTCATGAGGTTCCCTGAGGGGTCAGTCACACATACTTTAAGACCTTCATCACAGATTCTTCTTAGAAACAGCATGGCGGTCAGTCCCATGGTTTAGAGACAGTCAGAGCTAGATTTATAGAGAGGGAAAATCATCACCTTTTTCTATTAGTAATGTTGCTCTACCACTCCCCTGTCTACAGAAAAAGTTGAGTCAGTCAACTATCTTGGCCTGCCCTTCAAGTGTCTTTTTCAGCTGGGCATGTTGATCAGTCTTTTTGGAGCAAACATTTATAATACAATAAAAAGTAAACAAGGACACCTACTTGGGTGTGAGAGGTGTATGATGAGAACATTTGTAGTGCTGGTCCTCAGCAGACTGTCCAGAGGGTTTTATGGCTATACCATGCTTTTATTTAGAGAATTTCAACTTGGATGACAATACCCTTTTCCATTATTATCTATGTGGGTCGGCTGAGTTTGCTATGCCCATCTGCTTCCACTTTGAAGGGTATATAACGAACTGCTTGCCTGGACCCTATCCAAAACATTTTAGAGGATGTTCATTAGCAGACCTCTTTAGACATGCCGTGAAAGAGTTAATATATAATGTATTGTGAAGTCACCTTTTTCTGTGTAGTTTCCCCAGATTTCTCACTGTGTAAGGACTTCTCTTTGATGGTTTTAGGACTCTGCGCACTATGGCCCTGCTACTCAGTGTCATGGCACTTGTGTTTTCCTCTAAACATGTATTTTAAAAGTGGTGGAACCCAATTGGCTTATTTAATTCTTTGGTAATGTCACATAAGTTAGTGCAGAAAATGCACCCCACCAGTGATGTGAAAGTTAAATGTCATTTTAGTGTTGCAGTATAAATGTATACCACTATCATGTATAGCCAATGTGAATGTCTTTCGGGAAAACCAGTGCCCTGTTAGGCTGAGTTTTCAAAACCACGTTAGAAACACAACAGGCTGAAGTGTCTTTGGGGCATATTTATACTCCGTTTGAGCCGAATTTGCGTCGTTTTTTTCGACGCAAATTCGACGCAAAACTAACTCCATATTTATACTTTGGCGTTAGATGCGTCTAGCGCCAAAGTTCATGGAGTTAGCGTCATTTTTTTGCGTGAACACCTTCCTTGCGTTAATGATATGCAAGGTAGGCGTTCCCGTCTTAAAAAATGACTCCGATGCATATGCGTGGGATTTATACTCCCGGGCAAAAATCCCGCCCGGGAGTGGGCGGGTCAAAAAAACCCTCATTAGCGCCGGATTTTAACGCCTGGGTCAGGGCAGGCGTTAAGGGACCTGTGGGCTCAGAATGAGCCCAGAGGTGCCCCCCCATGCCCCCAGGGACACCCCCTGTCACCCATGCCCACCCCAGGAGGACACCCAAGGCAGGAGGGACCCATCCCAGGGACATTAAGGTAAGTTCAGGTAAGTATTTTTTTTTTATTTTTTTGTGGCATAGGGGGGCCTGATTTGTGCCCCCCTATATGCCACTATGCCCAATGACCATGCCCAGGGGACAGAAGTCCCCTGGGCATGGCCATTGGGCAAGGGGGCATGACTCCTGTCTTTGCTAAGACAGGAGTCATTTCAATGGGGGTTGGGAGTGAAAAAAAAATGGCGCAAATCAGGTTGAGGCGATTTTTTTGCCTCAGCCTGACTTGCACCATTTGTGGACGCCCATACGCCATTTTCCCCCTACGCCGGCGCTGCCTGGTGTACGTGTTTTTTTTTAACGCACACCAGACAGCGCCGGCGGCTAACGCCGGCTAACGTCATTCAATAAATACGGCGCCCGCATGGCGCTTCAGAATGGCGTTAGCCGGCGCTAATTTTTTTGATGCAAAACTGCGTTGGCGCAGTTTTGCGTCAAAAAGTATAAATATGGGGCCTTTATGTGTAGGAAACTGCTTTAAAACATCAGTTAGGTCACACCTAAGTGTGGACACTGACCCTGCAAGAATGGGTAAAATATCTATAAAAGTCTGAAATAATAACTATGAAGGAAATGTATCTCCCCTCAAAAACGTTGCCAACTGCTGTCTGCCACTGTGTTGGTCTAGGTAATGAACTTATGACAGCTTTAAATATCAAAAAACAAAGTAGTGCACTACATCCTCCCACAAATTATAGCTGACTTTGAATGAGCAACGTCTATAAATAAAACACATCCAGAAAGCCCAACATAAAGCTATTTTTTTACTTCAATCATTCAAGAGGGTGCATTATACCATCATCATCATCATTAACAAATCTTTATTCGATTATTATGAGAAAATAATAAAATCAGCACCAATGTTGCACAAACCAACACAAGACTAAAAGCACAGTAAAAAGCAATCAATCAAACAGATAACATTTTCCATTTCAAAACAACAGAATTTAAGAAACTTCCAACATTACAACAGACCTGAATATTGGACAGAGATTGCAGAACAAGGCTGGCTTGCGTTTCTGTAATCCATACAAATTTAAAATGAGTTTTTAAATGCTTGGGTGAACAGTGCATAATATTTACAGAAGAAAACAAAGTGCTCAAGAGATTGTGCCAAAGACTCATCACATGGGCAGACTTAAACATAGCTTGAATCATACTGACCCAAGGGGAAGCAAAGTAAAGATAGTATAGCTCCATATTTAACCATACATAATTATTTCAAAATGACGAAAACAAGGCATATATAATGAAAAAAAAGATTATTCAAGATATAATATGTAAATTAAACTAGGCTAGCTGTTAATAAATATAAATGCAACATATCAAAACAAACCTAAATCCTTCAATTCATCCTAGCAGTGCATTATCCAAATAAAACAATCACCTGTAAACACAAAACTGCATTACAAAGTTAATAGGATATATAAAAAATTACTCACAGTTTTAATGATGTGTATTACATAATAATGATATTCCTTGAAAGAATCAAGAAATATATCCACAAAAAATGATAACAAAGCATGCTTGAAAGAAAATCTATAAAAATATTAATGAACAATAAAACAGTAACGTAGCATCCAAAGAAAACAACATAATCTTTAGCTGTCAAATGGAAACAGTACAACAATGGCACCTAATTAAGCATACATCCTAAAACTAACTAAGGGCTTTGAGTTTGGTGGCCCGTCAACCGGCATGATGCCGTTGGTGGTCTGACCGCCATCCGGTTGGCGGTTAGACCACTGTATTATGAGTCATGCGGGCCTATGGAGCAAAGATTGCCACGGTCCCGCCGGCACCGACAGGCAGCACAGGCAGCCCTGGTCACCAGGCTGCACACATAGGCCAGCGGAGACAGTGTTTCCACCGGACACACTATGAAGTTGCACACCCCCAATGTGACTGTGGAGGTCCATCCGCCATGTATCAGCAGGGGGAAAGGGGGAGTATAAAGGGAGCAGCTCACCTGCAGGCAGCCTTACACGTCCAGTGCCACCAAGGAGCCCATCACGCTCATGCTGCTGCTGCTGATCATTGAAGGTACACAAAATCCACACTGCCGTGGACACCACTGACCATAAGTACACACACCTACCTGTGCCATTAACCTTAAGAACAGATTGTCGCAATATCAGCCACATTATATGGGGGTCACGCTACGGGCACCAAGTACACTTGTCATTGTGTCCAGGGTCAGAATCATACACAAAGAAGGACACATTCACAGTCACCAAACACCCCCTTTGGGCAGGTCACTCACACTGCATTGCAACACTGCACAAAAACACATGTCTGCCCATCTCAGCCACATGGATAGTGAAGTCTACACAACATTGTGTCACACAACACCAACAACACAGCAACATCACAACTACCAATATAACTCATACCCTTACATTGCACACATACCATAGACTGTTGTCACATTCAACACACATATGTATGAATGGTGCATGGAACACAACCACCAATCCCATGAACCAGCCATGGTATGGACCCACACATCACCCACATTGCAACACAATGGAAGGACAATGGGATGCACAATAGACAGGGAGACAAATATCCAAAGTTCACTAGGCAAACAATACCTGCACATTAGGGATGGGGGTATCAAGAGCACTCAGGGAAGAAGGCTGCTCTGGAAACATATCACTTCACACATGCTTCTTAAACAACATTTGCTCATAAACTGACCCTTCAGATATCTCTGGGATGAATAATACTAGACTCATGTGGCATGGCAATCTGCACAATGTGGAAGTACAAGTCACAAAGTAAATACCACTCCAACTGCATGGGACATACATCTACATGAAGTAGCTGCAAGGTACACACAGCTAATTGGACACATACACAATCAAATGTAAACAAAGGTAGCACAATTGAACACCATCCATGTCTGCATGAACAAAACTCAAGTTGCCACACATTAGATGAATCCATAATCCTCATCGGAAGGACACGTCTAACACCATACATGTTCACATTGGACAGCACTAGATGAAATACTTACCATACCGAACATAACATAATGCAATGACACCACAATTGCATTAACACCCACATATACACACAGTCAACATCTACCTTTGATGTGGGGGACACCAGCATTGCCCACAAAGTCAGATATTGCAAACAACAGCAAATGGATCAGGAATCAGGCTCAAACACACACAACTGTAGGCAGACAAAACAAGTTACCCTGGAACAACATAAAGGTAGAAAAGGAATTGTAGGACAAATGTGTACCCAAAAAAACCAACCATTTTGGGTTATCAACTTGAAATGCTCAAAAGCAAAGGCCGTTGGCCAGCCCATATTGTAATGTTCATCCACATCACTTTACTCTCACGTGACTCTTAAATGCCAGGGAACATTCACAGGAAGGGAAATAAAGTTAGCAGACATGCACCTCAGGGGTCATCCTTGGGGAGCAGATTTGGGATAGGTAGATTTGGGAGGAGTTAACTGGTTCTTAGGAAGGGTGGGCTTCGTATTGGGAGGGAAGGGTATGGGTGCTTGCAGGGGGGCAGGTGTGACAGTAGAGGACTTGGAGGTGGAAGGGATGGGTTGGGAGGTGGATGGTGGCCTGTTGGGTTTGGAATAAGGGTGGAGTGAGCAAGAAAAAGGTCAAGGTCAAACATAAAAACTTTCTTAAGAACACAGGGATGATCAGCAGAAAGGAGTGGGATTTGGAGGTCGAGGGAGTTGTCTGCTGTGTTGGTGTGAATGTCTTGAGTGTGTGAGGTATGCTTATGTTTGGGTTGTGTCTGTTGCATGTGTGAGTGTGGGCCTTTGTGTGTCGTGGGGGTTTGGGAAGTAGAGGTGCTGTGTGATGGAGTGGTGGATGCGTGTGTGTCTTTTGGGGTAGTGTCTGCGGGTATGGTGGATGTGGTGGATGTCTGTGAGTGTATGTTGAGATGGTGTCTTGGGGTATGGTGGATGTGGTGGGCTTCTGTGTATCTGTTTGGGTGGTGTCTGCAGGTGTGGTGGGTGTGGTACAGACTGTTGTGGTGGTGCCTGTGGGTATGCTTGATGTGGTGTGTGGGATGGTGGGGGTCGTGGGGTACCTGGGAAGTGGTGGCTGATATTGTACGTGGGGGTGTCTGTTGGGTGCTTGTGTGCCGGTGTGTCTTGTGGTGTTTGTGTTTATGTGTGCTGCTCTTGTGTGTTGAGGTGGGTGCGTGTGGCTCAGTCTGTGTTCTTTGGATAGGTAGGAGAATGAGGAGTTTGGACTGGGAAGAGGGAGGTGGAGGAGACGGAAGATACCATCAGTGTGGAGGCCAGAGGCTAAAAAGATCTCTGTAGGCCAGACATTGCACTATGAATGCCTTCCAGGAATGCATTTGTCTTCTGCATGTCGGTGGACATCCCCTGCATGGAATTCACAATGGCTGTCTGACCCACAGAGATGCTCCTCAAGAGGTCAATACCCTCCTCACTGAGGGCAGCACGGGTAACAGGAGCTGGGGCAGAGGAGCCTGCGGCAAAGGAAAGACCCAGCCTCTTGGGTGAGGATGCACGGCAAATTGGTGGGGAGCAACAGGAGGGTGACAGGAGAACTTGTGGATAAAGATTGTACAGGGTACATCCTGATGAGTCTACCACCACTAGGGAGTGACCACTGGAGGACGAATGCAATGATAACAAGGCTGTGCATGGTGTCTCTCTTTCATTTCCCTGGGCTGATGCTCTAAATGTGGAGAGAAATAGGATCCATGATCACACTTGAACAGCAGTAGTGATAAGCAAACATTACCATGATTTCAAGTAGGCACAAGCAACATACTCCACCTAAGTGGCCCATACATATACCATACTGTATGAATTGTCAACAGTTGCTCACAGGAAAATCAGGATCTCAGACAACTACAGTTGCATCGCTGAAGTTTTGCAATCACAGTAACCATTGAACAAGTAGGAGACCTCATCACATTCGATGTTTTGCCTCATGGAGCACACCTCAGTTACCTGTTGACATACAGTAGTAATCCAATGTCACCTCCATTCCCACAGATCCCACACAAGGTCATGCAGACATCTATTTGTCACATACACAATAACAACCCAATACAAACTGATGTTCCCAGAACATGTTATGTTGCTGACAACAGTACAGTAGCCTGGAAAAGGTAACATAGAATTACCCATGTCACACTGGGAACAGATCCACAATACACACTTCACCAAGTGATATTTGTCCCAATGGAGTCATAGATGTAGTAATAATGTTGCTCAGATATGCCACACATTTGTCATGGAAATATGCACTGTAGACAAAATATGTAAAATATCAGGGAGATATGTCTCTAAACTCAACAACACAATGAATTAGCAAGTCCCAGGGAAATCACCACTAATGTCTGGCACCCCTTACAATAACAAACTCTAACTGCATCAGTAGACACCATTAGTCCTTTGGATGTTGGAGAGGCACAGAGATTTGCAAGTACTTGTTGAAGGCCCTCAACATGTTCCCAAATTGAAAGCTACATCACTGTCTTCATTTTGGCCCGGCAAACCCAGATGTCTGTGGATGAATGGTTGTACTGTACCAAATTCATGTGATTCTATTATAACTGCAAGTCACTCCATGATGCATGCCAACAGCCAGGTTACAAACGTTTCCCATTTCACATGGGCTAAGCACTTTGTTACATGATTCTACATCAATGGCATGGAAATGCCCATTGTGTATACCAACTCTAGGACTTCCCGCCATGTCCCTCATTGCTACTGCAGTTGTACATGCCAAATGACATGCAATGATGAATGAGGGTATGTGTCAGCCAATAATCAATGGTGACACACATCTGTCTGTGGCAAACATGAAATGTACCCTCATTGTAAATGTCATACTCCACACACATGTTGGCAGGCAGATATATGTGATGGAATACAGAAATCCTTCCCTTAACAAAGGACCATGCATGAAACAGCAGCGTCCAAATGTTTTCCTAAAGAAAAAGGGACACATGCTGACATGTAGGCACAAGGAATGTTGGCAACAGTCATGGCACATAAAACATTTCAAAGGACATTCTCCACTTTAGCAAAAGTGTTGATGTATAACTGCACCCCCAAAAACTATGTACACTGTCACATGTATTGTAGTCATCCACACTTACAGACGGTAGAGAGGCAACAGCACCCATCATATGCTGAAGGCAAGTAGACTCTGGGTGGCAGAAGCCAATATACTTAATTCAACAGACACATGGCTGAGGGCAGTGATCCATAACTACCTTTATTTTGGCCTGTAATACTGAGGGATAGTGGTCTATTGTGTAGCAATTACAGCAACTACAATGACAAACAGTAATTGATTGATCACTGTACATAGTTGTATGTTGTCCCTGGACGGCAAATTGTTTGTGGATTGTACACATTTGTGTCCTGGGTTCCTGGGCCAATAGACAAGGCACATCAGTATGCACTACTTGACATGTCTATACAAATAATCACTCATCTACTGTGTTACACATGGCTCATCCCTTATTGTCAGGGAGAGCTGTCCAAAGCTAACATATTCACTTGGCTAAGTGACAGGCAGGAACATGCCCTATACTGACTCCTTGTGGCTGCTGTGCTGTCCTCAAATGCCCAAAATGGTCTGGGTAGGCCACCACCAAAATGTGGGCCATTAGGGTGGTCATGGCCCGACAGGCACCCCACCCATGTCGGGAGGACATCCCCAGCTGGACCTCATCGATCTTCTGGGCCCAGCATCTCAGGTCCCCCCACCTCTTCCGACAGTGGACGCTCTGCCGTATGTGGACCCCCAGGGTCTGCACCTTCTGGGAGATGGCTCTCCATAGCTCCTTGCTATAATGGTCATTGACCTGAATGGATGCAAAAGACAAATCTAGAGGTTACAATCACAAGTTTTATCCAAACGGTTGAATCACATACATATCAGACACACCAAGCTAGAACTTTTCAATCTGTCAACACTCCACAATTGTGAAACACACAAGTCAATAAGGACAGGGACCTGACTACAGACATATGTACTTGCATCTGCGAAGTAACCCAATGCCCTGCTCAAGGCCTACAATGACTAAGCAAGCTCACTGACATCAGGTAGCCCCTGCTACAGCAACATGTAATGTGATGTGAGCCACAATGAAACAATACACACCTACGTGGTTCCTAAGGGGTAAACTCCTTAGGCCTGAATAGACCAAAACATTCACACTCTGTGAGTGGACTCACTGCATACAGTCCCTAAAGGTAACTGCAATAGTACAAACTTCACCCTTACACATGAGTGACTATCAAGGGGCTGACATGGTGGGTACAGAAAGTGTATTCCTTGTCCATGTATGGACATGTGGAATATCAAATGCAGAATCATGCCACTGTAGGGGGTGGCTTCTGTGGTATGTATCTGTATCACAAAACAGTCCTTTAGACACATGTCTACCCTTTAGAGATGGCATCCAACATAAAAAGGCATGCATTGTACAGTTTCTACTATGTGACCAAGCTACTGAGTCACATATCATGCCTCCCAGAAATCAACACTCTGCACTGTGGGATTGTCATTTGTGCAGTAATCCTGTACAGGACAAATATGACCTGTAAGAAGGTGACAACAGAGCTATGGAAATAAGTGACCTGTCATGAGTCAAATACAACATTGACAATGATGCAAAATGCATATTTGGTCAAGTTTAATGATATACCTCTGTACCAATTCCTAATTTAGTCAAAGGTATGAGGCATTCAGGGCAGGTTTTTCCACCAGAGCATCACACTGGCCACATGCTTGGATCTGCTGGGGTACAGGAAGTGGGCACAGTGCCACAGTTGCATAGCCATAGTGACTCTCCCACAGCCTGGACTATGGGCCTGATTACAACTTTGGAGGACGGTGTTAAACCGTCCCAAAAGTGGAGGATATACCACCTACCGTATTACGAGTCCATTATATCCTATGGAACTCGTAATACGGTAGGTGGTATATCCGCCACTTTTGGGACGGTTTAACACCGTCCTCCAAAGTTGTAATGAGGCCCTATGTCCCATACTGGGAGATACATTTAACAGGCCCTGATCTCTGCTGGCTGAACAGACAGAACCTACATGACACTCCATTCCCATCAATGCCATGCATGACAGTACATCATGTGGCCATCAGCAAATTGGTATGTGGTGTGTGTGGCAACCTGAAGGCCACAGCAAGTCATGATATATATTCCACACAATAGTTTATCAAGGCCAGGTGCGGTTTGAAAGATTCGTGGCACTTTATCGACTTCTCATTCTCAAATGACTCGTACAAGATGCATATACAATTCATGTAGTCATGCAAATGCATGTTGTCCAACATTTACAACAATGATGAGGAAAGAAGTGTCATTGCATAGCAGTAATGTCTCCTTACCTAGTTATTTGCATCCAACACAAGGAGGATCTAGGAGCCCAAATACCTCACACAACACAATGTGGCTGAACTTAACATATGGTACTGGCCACCAATACCTACACAATGTACATCCCCTTGATGCCACACAGACTACAACAACAGGCACAAAAGAGGTCTAACTGGCACTCAGGAGCACATTGTAGCTTGTGAGGAGCAAAAGGATGGTGAACTACAGAGAAATGTGTGCACATGAGGTACTTACCTACTCCTCAGGTGAGCCACAGAGCTGTTCATACAAGGGTAGGACCTCATTAACAAGCCTCTCCAGCTCCTCTGGAGAGAAGGCAGGGCCCTATCACCTGCTGGACGAAGCATGATTGCTCCCAGAGGTGGCACACAGCAGCTGAGGTCTTGGATGTGTTGTTGGCAGCAGTGTCAGAAGTCAAGTGAGTGAATCTGCACAACATGGTGGTCATCTCTGCTACATACACACTCGTCACCGCTGACAGACACAACTATTGGTCTGTGACTTACACTGGTAACAATGTTAACCTATGCCTGTGTCTGCTGTGGTTGCAACTGCATACGCCCATGACCACACAGTCGCTGGAGGTTCCTAATGTCCAGTGGAGTAGGTCAGGCATCCACCATTTCAGTAGCCTGAAATACTGTATTGGGCTTTACAAAATGTGTTTACCTCACAAACAGCCTTATCCTGTCTTGCCATTTAGGTCCTTCTACTCAACCACCATTGTAATATGTTACAAAGCACAAATGGCATTTAACAGGTGAGCACAGTCCACCACTGCTGACGGTCATTTTGGCAGTCAGAATATACAGCCACATTTTGATGGGCTATTGTGTTGCACATCTTTGAGTTTGGTCCAAATCCATGTTGTGGACACATGTTTTGAAAACCATGGGGGTCACATATGAGCCTTGTGTAGTTGCCAGCTTTGATGTGTACTGGGTGCCATGTTTATACAGTCAGAAATGCTTTGTCACACAATATCATTGGCATGCATCATGTATATTGCTGTGGACACACTGACTAATGTTAGAAATCATGTCTCATCACATAGGTATCCTGGGATAGGGAGAGGGTGACACCCTCATGTCTAATGTCCACTTGCAGGCCCTTAGACCGTACAACAATGCCACATTTGCCACATTATAGTGTTGTACTGCCTGGATAGGAAAACTATGGTAGAGCCAGATCAGATGCCAGCTATTAGTTATCCAAGCAGCATACCACCCATGGTACACGTCATGTCGGTATTGCACTTCCTAGCCACAGGGTCCTTCCAACAGACAGTGGCTCTATTTGCTGGTATGTCCTAACCTATGTTCATTCTGGTGTTGAAGGATGTCCTCTCAGCAATGTTGAAACCCCTTGACAGCTAAATTTGGTTTCCCCAATGTGAGGATTTAGCCCATGAGAAGACTGAAGTTTATGGATTTGCATGCCTCCCACATGTCGTGGGGGCAATTGAAGGCACACATGTTGGCTTGGTGCCACCGCAGGGCACTGAACAAGTTTAGCGTAGCAGAAAGAACTTCTATTCCATCAACTTGCAAATTGTCTGTTTGGCAGATCTCTACATTTCACATGTCTGTGCCCAATATTCGGGCTAAGGCCATGACTCCTTCCTAATGCTGAGCACCACCATACAGCTGATATCACAACTGTACCCAGAGAGGGCCTATCTGGTTGGTAAGTCACATCTGTCCTGATTCTGTGTGCAATATAAGGTGCTACAATCATGAACGGGGTGACTCAGTGTTGCACATATGCCCCATTCCTAAACAGAAGGCTCTGCATATCCAAACTGTCCTCGGTTATTGCAGCCACTAAGGAATCCAACTATGCCAGGGGAAGTCCACTTCAATAAGGCCCATGAAAGAGAACAGCGTGAAGTGGAACAGGCTTTTGGGCTCCTGAAGACAAAATTTAGGTGTCTGGACAGGACTGGTGGAGCACTCCTCTACTCGCCCTGAAAAGTGTGTCACATCACTGAGGCATGCTACATGCTCCACAACATCGCCCCCTGAAGAAGAGTATCTAGCACACCCAAGAGAAGGGGGAGCCTGCAGTGCCACTGGGTGAGACTCCTGAAATGCCAAGTGAGGATGACAGTGGTGAAGAGGAAGGAGATAACTCGCAGGAAGATCTCATCAAAAGTGGAAGTATGTCATGTGCAATGAACTATAGTTGTGAGAATGTGTGGAGTTGAGTGTATTTGAAACAACTAGGGAGCTGATACTCTGCAATATTCAGCCAAAAGCTCCTTGATGAGTTAACTTTTGACATATCCCCACCTTGATGATGTTGCTTTGTTTGTGTCAGTTTCATTGTAATGTCATTTCATTTCCAGATGCTTGCTATATGATTTGTGTAATAGGTATATTTTCAAGCCTATACTCCTTGTTTTGTCTTTGTACAGGTACCTTCACCATGACATCCTCATGTTCGCATTTCAGAGTTGTGACATTGACAGGTATCTGATGCTGAACTGACATTCAAAGTGGACATGGATTGTTCCAGGTAATGTAGGTCACAGATATTGGGTGTATGAGACTTGTGCCCAGACAGTTTGCACAGTGTTTGGGTGGAAGGTCAGAAGTGCACATTGGATTTGTTTTGTGTACTGTGGTGGGCCGATCGCATCTTGTGTGTCATCATGTGGGCATGAAATATGTAGTCATAGATCGTGACCAAGTAATTTTCCTTCACATTGGCTAATCATGTTTTATATGACCGGCATGTAGCTGTAGATCTGTTTCATCATTGCAGATCTCAGTGCCTGTGCCACAACACTGACTTATGTTTGTCTCATACCACCAGATACATGGTAACTGGATTATGATGGACCTGTGTTCAGGGACTGTTGTACTGCCATCTGTCTGTAGCTTGTATTATGTGATGTTAGATTACTTTGGTGTGGTATATGATACAGCTCAAGCTGGGGACATCATCCACTATAATGCTTGCCTATTATTACAATGCTGATTATGAAAATACAACTTGGACAGAAAGAAACAAAAAAGAAAAGTGAAGTTGTCATTCATGGTGAATCAAATCATTGTAGTAGATGCAACATCATTGGGAGTCCAAAGTTCAGAGAACTCCTCCCATTGGAACTGGTAGTTGGTTGATGATCAGTCAACAGAGTGAATATTTGGCATATAAATGAGGTCCTTTAGGAAGAGGTCATTTGCTGGCAGTAGTATTGTCAGTGGTGTCTTGCCATCTGCACCCCCTAGATGATTCTTTGCTGGACATCCCGCTTGCGTGGGGCGGGATCTGCTGCTATAGAGGCAGGCATGTCTGTGGTGGGTTCTTCCTCCGGGGGGCTTCGCTTCCAGTAATTGGCACCGATTTGTATGTGCCTGGTGTTGATAAACTAAAGGAAGGGGGTAATTGGTTTGGTAGAACCTTGCTCAGGGTGGTGTGTGTGTCCCTCATCACCCCTTTTAGGGAGGCCATATTGTTATTGCGGGCCTCCATCTGTTCTTGCATGTCCCTATGCACACCCCTCTGTAGCTGCTTGATTTCCTGGAGTTCGGTCAAGTCCTGGCCCAATACGCCTTGGGACTCCTGATAGACCCCCCCAGATGTGGTTGATGGTGTCCTGGCCAAGAGCAGCCCCAGTGGCCTCAGCCTGCTGGCCCACACACCTGACCTCAAAGGGCCTATGCCCTTGTCACAGGGAGCCCTCCACTGGGTCCTGGAACCTCAGTGTCAAAAGTGTTTTGCTGCAACTCAGAATCCAGGACTGGAGGGCACAAGATGGAAGACACTGTGCTTGGTACACAGGTTGGGGGACAAATGGCCAGTGATGTAGAGGCAACCTGGCTGGGAGATGTTGATGTGGTCACAGTGAGACTTACTAATGGTGTCTGACCACGTTGCACAGATGGGCCAGAACTGTCCTCTATGTACAGACACCCAGGATTGTCTTATTCACTGAGGGTTTCATCCAGGGGGGTAGTGACAGTACAGTACTCGCTGGGCGTCCTAACTTGGAGGCGCCGGCACTTGTATTTCGGAGATATCAGCGTAATTACTTGGCGTCGTGACACGGAGGTGCTAACATTTGCATATCGGAGTTTTCAACTTGGGAATATTGGTGTGAGTGTAATGGCTGACTGGATTAGGTCAATCAGATTTACACATTGTTTTCTAATCATTTTACTTTTATGACTGCTGTTTTTGGCACCACCATAACTATTGTATAGCGACTATATAAGTGTAAATATCATCGCAGTCACAATACTAGAAACCACACTTCATTGAGAATTATCTGTTCCCCTTTTTCTTTTTTCTTTTTTGGCAGTGTTTTTGAACTTATGTGTGGTGGATTTTTACATTGCGATATATCAATTACGGATCATCTGACATCACTGAGTAATATTAATGGTGTCATTGGATGTTTAAGGTATTGTTGTGTAGCATTAAATTATTTATATCTTTCTGAGGTCCTTTTAGCACTATGGGTGGCATGAATTTGGTTATGTTGGAATTTCTCAAGTATGTGTTCACGTGGGTGTGGCATATAGGCCCTCATTCTGACCTTGGCGGTCGGCGGAGAGGCGGCGGTCGGACCGCGAACAGACCGGCGGTCAGAAAAATGGCATTCTGACCGCGGCGGTCACCGCCGCGATCGACCGCCGCTTCCCCACTCCGACCGCCACGGCGGTCATGACCGCCGGGCTGGAGTTTGCGCACTCCGGCCCGGCGGTCGTCCCAAGACCGCCAACGGTATCATGACCCTGCCTACCGCCGCGGTTTCTGGCGGTCGGGAACCGCCATGCGAACCATGGCGGTAAGCACTATCGGGGCCAGGGAATTCCTTCCCTGGCACTGATAGGGGTCTCCCCCACCCCCCACTACCCACCCGAGTCCTCCCCCCACACCCTCCACCCCCCTGCCACCCCCAAGAGGTGGTACGAACCCCCTCCCCACCCCCACCCCGACATGCACATACATGCACCCCGACATGCACACACCCCCAACATGCACATATACACACCCCCTACACACACATACACAACGGGGACACATACCCACACACATACATGCAGACATGCGCACCTGCCGAACAGCACACATTACCCACAGACACAGCAGCACCCCCGCCCGCATACACGCACTCACACACCCCCTCTACACACTCACACGCACACCCCCATGCACGCCCACATCACACAACACCCCCCCTCCCCCTCCCCTCACGGACGGTCAACTTACCTTGTGCGTTGGTCCTCCGGGAGGCGACGGGAGCCATGGGGAGGTGACCGCCAACAGAACACCGCCAACAGAAGACCGCCACACAGATATGTGGGTCGTAATTCTGTGGGCGGTGTTCTGCTGGCGTGGCGGTGGAGGTTGACCAGTCTCCACTTTTCCGCCGGCCGCCAGTGTGGCTGCTGGCGGTTTCCCGGCGGAACGCTCCCAGCGGTCGGAATGCGCACAGCGGCATACCGCCGCGGTCGGCGGTCTTCACCGCGGCGGTAACTCGGCGGTCTCGCGAAAAGACCGCCAAGGTCAGAATGAGGGCCATAGTTTGCTTCTATTTGTCCATTGATTTTGGATATTTGTGTATGGTCCCTGAGGTCTCTTGAATATGTGATTAATTTTCTTTTCACCATGATTGGGTGTATCTTTAACTTTCATTTCACCTTCCTTTGGGTTCAGATACATATTTATTGTGAATTTTGACGATTGAGCATATTGGTCCTAACTTGCGTGTGTTGTTTATAATTTCTAGCCCTGAAGAAGTCGTAAGGGATGTTAATTATTCCCAAAGACGAAACACGTGTTGGCTGGAAGTTGGAAGTACATATTGCTTTGGATTGCGGACTGTTCAATATGAAATCATACTCTCAATAAACTTTGGACTGATTTATTACCTGTACTGATCTACTCCAAGACTCACTGGTGGCATTATGGACTGATTTTCGTAATAATATGTGAATTCTTTATCTTGTTGTTTACTGTATACTTTAGGGGCACCTCATTGTGTATCGTCTGAGTTGTGAGGTTGTTTGACCTTTAGGGTTGGGTGTTTCCCTAGTGGGGTTCCCCATTATATACTTGGGTGGATTAGGCACCCTGAGCGCCATATTTCCTCATTCTGCACCCGGTTCTTCTTATTTCGGGTAGTGACAGTATCTTCTGTGGCCTCTGTGTGCCCAGTGGCAGCTCAACCTGTTGATGTGAAAGATACAATGTTACTGGTTGTATTGCGACCTTACCTCCAACACTTCACTGTTACATTAAGCAGAGACCTTGTACAAAGTTAAGTTGCAGTTTATCCCATTGTGGCAAGTACCCATGGTATTTGCTGTATTGACAAGACATTTGTGGAGCATGCCAGATATATTTGACTGAACCAGTTGCCGAAATGTGCAGATCATTTGCCCATGGGAGGATGGCATGAGAATGCCATTTTTCACTAGGTCAGGCAAAACAGTGGCTATGCAAGATATGGCTTTGTCCATTTTGAGACCTAGCTGATTGTGATGCATGCAGACCCAGGGGTTTGTTGTATATGTGGCTGGCGTCATCATGTGGTCAGTGCAGTGTAAATGCATCTGCTGCCAATACCATTCTGGTGATGCATCTTTAGGTCTTTGGGATCATAGGTTTGCAAACTGGGTAAGCTGTGCTTCCTGTCCTCAATGGTTTCATCTTAGGTTAGCAGGTAAAGTTGGAACTAAGTAGCCAGACACATCTCAGAGTTGAGCAGGTTCTGTATCTTGGCCACTCACAGGTGAGTAAACTTCAAATGAGAGTTAGCAAGCAAGAGCCGTTGGACAAGTGACCACTGGACTGGTGGTTGGAGTAATAGTAACAGAGCCTCCTGGGAGTTGCAGTCATGTCACTCCCTGTACTACAAACACCATACAAATATTATTCCCTCAGGTGAGTACACTTCATGTGTGAGTTACCAAACAGGGGTCTTTGGAGAAGAGAACACTGGGCTGGTGAGTGGAGTAACAGTGACAGAGCCTCATGGCCTTAACAGTTACATCACTCCCTCTACTATACACACTATACAAAGGGTATCACCCCAAATGAGTAAACTTACATTGAGAGTTGCCAAACAGGGGACCTTCGACAAATAAACACTGTTCTGGTTTATGTAGACAGAGACACAGTGCCTCCTGTGAGTTACAGTCAGGTTATTCCATTTACTTCACACACTTGACCAATGTTATCAACTAGGTGAGTACACTGCAATTGAGAGATCACTAACAGATGTATTGTAGCATTTGACCACTGTGCTAGTGTTTGTGGTAACAGAAATAGTGCCAGCTGGGAGTTGGAGTCATGTCAGTCCCTATACTGCGCACACTAAACAAATGGTCCCTCTACAGGTGTGTACCCTTCAATTGATCAATATCAAACAGGGGTCTTCCGAAAAGTGAACACTGGTCTGGTGGTTGGAGTTTTAGAAACAGTACATGTTGGGAGTTGGAGTCTTGCCAGTCCCTGTACTACACAGTATACAAATGTCATCTCCTCAGGTGAGTAAATTTCAATTGTGAGTTGCCCAATATACTTCTTTGGATACATGAACACAGGGCCAGTGAGTGGAATAACAGTAAATGAGGCAAAAGGTTAGCTGTGAGTATGTATGACATTGTACTTTGGCGACATTTTCAGTGTTCTGACTGACCTGACTCCACTCCCCCAGGTATTCCTGTCAAGCCTTCATGATGTAGAATGGCCAACACCTTCTCCTCCCAGGCAAAGAGTTGTAATGGGGCACTGGAAAGGCCACTGCCAGTCTTCTTGGCCTGCAGCTGGTGCCTGGAGACCAGGGAATGGACATTGCCCCTGAGGTCTTTCCACCTCTTAATGATGCCGTCCCTTGTGTGCAAGGTGTTGCCTACAGCATTCACTCTCTCAATGATCCTATCATACTTTTCCATTTTTCTACTGAGAGGAGTATGCTGGACTTGTGCTCCAAACAATTGTGGCTCTACTCTTATGATTTCATCCACCATGTCTCTTAATTCATCTTCAGAAAATTGGGAATTTTTGGCTGTGACATGGTGAAACAACAACAAATGGGTGACAGTGACTTACTAAACAGGGAAAATGCAATAGGGTGTAAATGGACGAAAGTGTGTGCAGTGTGTTCTATGAAGTGATGAAAAAAGGTGTCCCTAATCTATGTAGTGTTTGTGAAAAAAGTTGCTCTAACTTCTGTGTTTTGCGTTGGAAATGCAAAGGATTGTGGTGTGTAAAGGGTTGTGTTTTATAGTGTCCTTTTCATGTGTGTCCAGTGTGGCAAAGTGTGTCAGTGTGCTGTTTTCAAATTCATCCAATGTGCAGTTGTGTATTACTTTGCTGACCATGGACCGCTGTGGTTCAGACTGCCATTGACTCACCGTCATGGGTAACTGCCATGACAACTGTGTGCTTGTAATGAGGTCAGTGGTTGGTTGCGGTGCTGGCGGCACTTGGGGTCGGACCGCCTATTTCTAGACTGCCGCTTGGCTGATGGTCTGGTATTTTTGCTTGGAGGTCAGCAGTCTTGCTTGTGAAACTTGTAATAGGGCAGTCTGAAACAGCCATCATGGCGGTCTTTTCAGGACCACCAACATGGCTGTCCGACTGCCAAAGTCGCATTGAGGCCCTAAATTAGCAACCGTTGCCCACTTCACTCCAAATTGTGGAATACTCCTTGAATCTTAAACAAACACTCCCACACTCCTCCAACAGCATTTACTGACATATGCACTAACAGTGTATAAAAGTTACATTTAACATGTTACACAACAAATTGCATCTTGATTTTTCACAAAGTACCTGCTTTCCGTCAAAAACAAAACTGCACGGACGAGCATATATTGGAAAAGTCAGCGATGCATTGATTCCTTACTCAAAAGTGATACCATGCGTTGTTTCGTCTCTGGTTGGGTAGGCAATGCATAGTTTTTCTCCCCCGCTAGAGAGCGATGCACCGATTTCTGGCCATGGCACCTTGGATCTACGCAGATTCACAATGGCTTTGACACCCAACGATGATGCGTGAGAGATCCAGTCGGGCGATGTTGGAAAACCACACTGCGTGGCATTTGCATCGTTATCAGCAGCCCCGAGTGGGTGTTGTATGGTTACTCCAGTCGCAATGCAGATGGAGCGTCAATTGTAGCCACGAAGCAGGTGGCACCTCAAAATGTTCCCATCATGGTATTCTGTGCATGAATTTCAATCCTTGCTCTGCCAACTTCACTTGCCAAGGGCCCAGAGACTGGACAGGCAGCACTTGGAAGGGCAGGAGTCACAGCAGAGATGCCAGGTGCTGGCAGAGGAAGTCTTTAATGGCCCTGAGACTTCAGAACAGGAGGCAAGCTCAATACAAGCCCTTGGAGAACCTTGACAAGCAGGAATATGCCACAAGTCCAGACTTTGCCCTCTTGCAGGCAGAAGGAGCAACTGCAGGCCAACCCAGCAAAGCACAGTCACAGGCAAAGAGGCAGTACTCCTCCTCCAGCTCTTCAGCTCTTTTTCTTGGCAGAGGTTTCTCTTGATTCCAGAAGTAATCTTAAAATCTGGGGGTTTGGGTCCACTACTTTTACCCCTTTCTGCCTTTGAAGTAGGAAAACTTCAAAGGAAAGTCTCTTGTTCACAAGATGCTGCCTTGCCCAGGCTTGGCTCCAGACTCACACCAGGGTGTTGGAGACTGCATTGTGTGAGGGAAGGCACAGCCCATTCAAGTGTAAGTGACCATTCCTCCATCAACTCTAACTCAGATGGCCGATCAGGATATGCAGGCTACACCCCAGCTCTCTTTGTGACACTGTCTAGAGTGGATTAATAAACAGCCCAACTGTTCGTCTGACCCAGACAGGGAATACAGAAGCAGGCAGAGTCACAAAAAGGTTTAAGCAAGAAAATGCCCACTTTCTAAAAGTGGCATTTTCAGAATGACAATTTAAAAAACAACTTTACCAGAAGAAGTATTTTCAAATTGTGACTTCAGAGACACCAAGCTCCCAAAGGAAAACTGCACTTAAAAGATATTTAAAGGCAGCCCCCATATTAACCTGTGAGAGAGCTAGGCCTTGCAACAGTTAAAACCAAATTCAGTAGTATTTCACTATCATAACATGTAAAACACATCAGTACATGTCCCACCTTTAACATACACTGCACCCTGCCCATGGGGCTACATAGGGTCTACCTTAGGGGTCCCTTACATGTATAAAAAGGGAATGTTTAGGCCTTGCAAGTGGGGACACTTGTCAGGTTGAATTGGCAGTGCAAGACTGCACACACAGATACTGCAGGGGCAGGTCTGAGACATATTGGCAGGGCTACACATGTGGGTGGCACAACCAGTGCTGCAGGCCCACTAGTAGCATTTGATTTACAGGCTCTGGGTACCTCTAGTGCACTTTACTAGGTGCTTACTAGTAAATCAAATGTGCCAATCATGGAAAAGCCAATTACACATAATTTTACACAGGGAGCACTTGCACTTTAGCACTGGTCAGCAGTGGTAAACTGCCCAGAGTACCAAAAACAGAGTTCAGCAACACAGTCAAAACATGGGAAGCAGAGGCAAAAAAGACAGGGGAGACCACACCAAGGATGCCAGGTCTAACATATTCATCAAGAAAACCAAAGGGTACAGGTACGTATAGTGATGTTGATGTTTTACCCATACATAACCATAGAAATTCGGCCGTTATAGTTATACTTGTAGTACTACTTATGTTAAGAATTTATAACTCGTGGCCACAGGTTTTTCTGTGAATTTCTATATTGTTTTTTAACCTAAAGTAAAAATAATACTGTATGGTAATACAGCCACTGCTGTGCATGGCCATCACCCATACCGCAGCTGGGGTCCTGTGGCCAACCCCTCTGAGTGCACCCAAACCCATGTTGCACATGGCCTTTGGCCGTGTGTAGGAAAGTACTCTTTTTCTTGGCATGGTTACCCCCTTTTATGCCTGATGTCAGTGTGTTTGACTCTGTTCACTGGGATCCTGCTAACCAGCACCACAGTGATTATGTTCTCTCACCCAAAACTCTGTATTTCATCCCACAATTGGCATACAGGTGCCCCCATGTAAGCCCCTAGAATAAGGTACCCTGGTACCCAGGGCATTGGAGTTCCAGGGGATCTATATGGGCTGCAGCAGTTATACTGCCACCCATAGGGAGCCCATGCAAAGGGTTGTGCAGGCCTGCCATTGCAGTCTGCGTGAACCAAGTGCATGCACCCGTTTTCACTATAGGTCACAGCACCATGTCACTATAAGTCACTCCTATGGTAGGCCCTCTCAGCCCAGAGGGTAGAGTACATGTACCCGTGTGTGAGGGCACCCCTGCACTGGTAGAGGTACCCCCATAAACTCCAGACTTATTTTCCCGGAGTATGTGAGCGCAGGGACACCATTTTATGCGTATACTGGACATAGGTCACTATCTATGTCCAGATACATAATGGTAGCTCCGAACCTAGGCATGTTTGGTATCAAACTTGTTGGAATCATACTCCAACACTTTTACAAGCATTGGTTGTATGATTCCATGCACTCCTTAGAGGACCCCCAGCATTGCTCCTACAGCCTTCTTAGGTTTTCCAGGCAGCCCCAGCTGCTGCCACCTCACAGACAGGTTTCTGCCCTCCTGTTGCTTGAGCAGCTCAAGCCCAGGAAGGCAGAACAAAGGATTTCCTTTGGGAGAGGGGTGTTACACCCTCCCTTTTTGGAAATAGGTGTTGTATGGTTTGGGAGGGGTAGCCTCCCCAAGCCACTGGTATGCTTTGAAGGGCACATTTGGTGCCCTCTGTGCATCAACAAGTCTACAGTGGTTCAGGGACCTCCAGTCTCTGCTCTGGTGTGAAACTTGATTATGGGGTGGAGAGTGACCACTCCCCTGTCCATCACCACTCCAGGGGTGGTGCCCAGAGCTCCTCCAGAGGGTCCCTGGGTTTTGCCATCTTGGATCCAAGGTTGGGAGGGAACTCTGGAAGCATCTGAGTGACCAGGCCGGGCAGGTGATGTCCGAGCCCCCTCCTGATAAGTGGTCATCCAGCTAGGTGACTAAATCCCCTTTCAGGGCTATTTAGGGTCTCTCTTTTGGGTTGTTCCTCAGATTTAGTTTCCAAGATTCCATCAGGATTCCTCGGCATCCCTTACTTTGACTTCTGAACAAAGAAACTGCATCTGGACTCTCCAGGACCCAACAATCTGCAACAATGACGAAGGCTTCACCTGCAACATTGTTTCCACAGCTCCTTCCAGCTCCTGCAACATTTCCCTGGTTGTGCATCCTATAAGGACAGCCATTCTTCAGTCTGCACAGGAAAGAAGAAGGAATCTCCCTTGGAGTGAAGGAGTCACTCCCCTGCATCTGCAGGCACCAACAACAACGACGACTGGCTGCGTGGATCCCCTCTCCTGCTGGGCTGCGTGGGTCCTGCAACAAGGGTGGTGATCAGAAGTGGTCCTGACAGCCCTCTCTATCACCTCTCCAACTTGAGTGGAAGTAAGTCCTTGCCTTTCCAAGCAGGACAGAACCCCTTTGCACCATGTATTTTGCAGTTGCCAAGGCTTGTTGGCACTTCTTCCAAGGGGTCTTCAGTCTTCATGTAACTTCAGTCCCCAGCACTCCTTCCTGTGACGCACAGCTCCCTGGGTGACTCGCCTGCAGGCGTGGGACTCCTTTTCGTAGTTTTGCATGGGCTCCATTTGCCCTTTCTGTGTCCCCGTCATGTAGAACTGCTGTGCATGCTGCCTGTGCTTCTGTGGACTCTCTGCAATGCTGACGGCCCCCTCTGACTCCCTGTCCTGGGTTGAGTCAACCTGGGCCTTGCTGGTCCCCAGCAGCACCACTTGTTGGTGGAATCTGGACACGCAAACCCAACTGCAATCTTCCTTCCAGCGTGGGACATCACCTGCATCCTCCAGGAGCTTGACTCCGACTCCAGGGCTGCAGTGCTGACTCTTCTTCCTCACCGTCGACCAACTCCTGCTATCCTCAGCTTCGTGGATAGGGGCTCCTGCCCCCACTGGACTCTGTTGAGTCTTCTGGACTTGGTCCCCTCTTTTCACAGGGCTTCCTCTTCAGGAATCCACCATTGGTTTCTTGCAGTTATCTCTGGGTTTTGCAGTTCTCTTTGTTTCTTCTAAGTGGGAGTTCTGGGGAAATTCTAGTAATTTACTCCTGGTTTTCTAGTTTCTGGGGGGTGTTGTGGTATTTATCTTTGTGCTTTCCTGGTACCTTAGTGACCCTCTACACATTCCACTTACCTGGGTGGGGGTGACACTCTTGTATTCCATTTTTTAGTATATGGTTTGTGGTCCCCATAGGTCCACTATTCTCTATTGTATTTTAAACTATTTCCACTGTTTTCTAACTATTCTTAGGCCTATTTCTGACAACTAGTGTCTATAACTTGTGTATTACTTACCTCCAAAAGGGGTATTGCCTCTATGGTAATTTTTGGGTTGTGTTAACATAATAAAGCACCTTTATTTTTGTAATACTGAGTGTATTCTTTCATGTGTGCAAGTGCTGTGTGACTACAGTGGTACTGCACGAGCTTTGCATGTTTCTTAGATAAGCCTTGGCTGCTCATCCACAGCTACCTCTGGCTTCTGAACACTGCCTACACTACACTAATAGGAGATACCTGGACCCGGTATAATGTTTAAGTACCTTAGGAACCCACCACACACAAGGCCAGCTTCCTACATTGGTGGGGCAGTGGTAGGATACACACTTTCATCTGCCTTATCATTCTATGACCTGGCACTTTCCACAGGAAAGACCACTCTTAGAGGTACACATAGTACCTAATGTTAGGAATCTAGTCTCTGGGTTTGGGTAAACTAGGGGTCTAGATATTTCCCTTGGTCTAAACTTCTTGATAGAGACTAGAAGTTAGGGAGATTAGGCACACCCTACACCACTCTAACACATACCATGTCTGCAACTGGGCGCACCTCTGAAGCCATGGATTCTCCTTATGAGAACCTGACCTTCAAAGAATTGAAAGGGATATGTGTAGAAAGGAAGTTAAACATGGTGAGGAATCCTAATAAGAGTCTGCTCTTGGGCCTCCTCCTTCAGGATGACCAGGAACAAGCTGGAGACCAGGAGGAGGAAAGAGGAAATTCTAACTCTTCAGAGATTGAAAAATACATTTCAGATCTGGGGGAGGATCAACAGGATTCCTCACAGGGTCACAAGGTTCCTAGCATATCCACTAGTATAGCTGGAAGCACTTCAAGAAGTGGGAGGGGAATCCAGACTGGTAGGGCTCCCTGTACACCCAGAGGGCTAGTGGAAAGGGTCAGTAAGACTAGGGACAGTTCCTACTCTTTCTATTCCCATGTCACCTCAGTGTCTGAGGGGACCAACTGTTCCAATCCAGAGGGAGACTCCCTAGGCAGGGAACCCAGGAAACTGAGTTTGGAAGAGGCCAGGCTGAGGTTGCAGCAGCAAAAGCTAGCCCTATATAGAGAGGCCTTAGCAGTTGAAAGGAAAAGGCAGGAGTTGGAGCTAACCCCCCATGTTGGCATCAGCTCAGGTTTCAGGGAGCACAGGGTCATGGAGGACTTTTTTGACTCTAGAAACCTGCAAAAAATTGTTCCCTCCTACAAGGTAGGGGATAATATCTATAAGTGGTTTGCTGCACTTGAGAGGGCCTGTAAGTTTGAAGGGCCCCTCAAAGTCAGTGGGCTGCTATCCTCTGGTTGTCCTTCTCTGACAAGGGGGGAGATAGACTTCTCGCTGGCAGAGAAAAGGATGCAGACAACTACAGTATTCTTAAGTCTGCACTCTTAAATGGGTTTGGTCTCACCACTGAGCAATATGGAATAAAGTTTAGGGAGACCAAAAAAGAGTCCTCACAAGATTGGATCAACATTGTGGGCTGTTCTGTTAAAGCTTTGGAAGGCTGGTTATATGGCACCAAAGTGTCTGATTATGAGGGCCTGTACAACTTAATTCTGAGAAAGCATATACTTAATAACTGTGTGTCTGATTTGTTGCACCAGTATCTAGTGGACTCAGTTCTGACCTCCCCACAAGAATTGGGTAAGAAGGCAGACAAATGGGTCACAATTTGGGTGAGCAGAAAAGCTCATACAGGGAGTGACAAAGACAAGAAAAAGGAAGCAGGTAAGTCTCATGACAAGGGTGGGGACTAAGATAAAAAGGAGTCTTCATCACGCCCCCAAAACCCTTCTGGGGGTTGGTGTAAAACCTCTTCCTTAAACAATCAGGTGAAAAAGCCTTGGTGTTACATGTGTAAGAACAAAGGCCAGAGGCCAGGTGACAGCTCCTATCCTAAGAAAAACACCAAGCCACCCACCACTACAACCCCAACTCCTACCTCTAGTGCTCCTAGCAATAGCAGTAGTGGTAGGAATAATACCAATAACCAATCCAAGGGTGTAGGAGGGCTAACTCTGGGAAGTGCAGTGGGAGCAGGTTTAGTTAGGGAAATCACTGAGGCTGTTTTTGTCTCTGATGGGGGTTTGGACTTTGACATCCTTGCTGCTTGTCCTCTTAACATGGATAAGGTCAAGCAGCAACCTTTGATAAAATGGTGTTCAGGCAGAGGCCTACAGGGGCACAGGTGCCAGTGTCACAATTGTGACTGAAAAACTGGTGTCCCCTTAGCAACACCTACTTGGTCACCAGTACCAAGTGACTGACACCCACAACAATACTGTGAGACACCCCATGACAGCTGTTGATCTCAGCGGGGGGGTTACTAGTCCTAAAAAAAGATGTAGCGTCCACAGACCTACCTGTAGAGTGTCTACTAGGGAATGACGTTGAGACTTCAGCTTGGGCTGAAGTAGAGTTGGAAGCCCATGCTGCAATGCTGGGTATTCCAGAGCATATCTTTGCCTTGACAACCTTGACAAGGGCTTAGGCCAAAAAGCAAAGGAAACAGGGAAACTTGTATCCTGAAACTATGGACCAATAAGTTCCTAAATGCAAGGGTAGAAAGGGTAAGAAATTATCCCCTACCCCACCCTCCACTGAGGATTCCCATTTTGAGGAGAAGGAATCCATTCCCTGGACAGAACCTACACCTGAGGAACTCAAAGCTGACACAGCTGAGCTCTTAGGTGCAAGGGGGGCTGCCAGGGAGGAGTTAAGTGTGGCTCAACAGACTTGTCCTACGCTAGAGGGTTTGAGACAGCAAGCTGTCCAACAGGAGATAGGGTATGTCAGTAGCACCCACAAGGTGTACTGGGAAGATAATCTCCAGTATTCAGAGCTAAGGGAACTGAAACCTGTTGCCACCAGAAGACTGGTAGTACCACTGCAATACGGAGAGTTTTTATTACCTTACACATGGTATTACCTAAGCTGGTCACCTGGGGCAAAGTAGGACTTGGGACAGACTAGTCCTTCACTTTCACTGGCCCCATATATCTGAAGACACAAAGGAGTTGTGTCACTCCTGTGTCACCTGTCAAGCCAGTGGCAAGATAGGTGGCACTCTAAAGGTCCTCTTAATCCCACTTCCAGTGGTTGGGGTACCCTTTGAAAGGGTAGGGGTTGACATTGTTGGTCTCCTACACCCTCCCACAGCCTCTGGCAATACATTTATACTGGTGGTGGTGGACCATGCTACCAGGTATCCAGAAGCCATACCTCTAAGGACCCCTACAGCTCCTGCAGTGGCCAAAGCCCTCCTGGGTATCTTCTCCAGAGCGGGTTTCCCATAGGAGACAGTATATGATAGGGATAGGAACTTCATGTCTGCATGCTTGAAAGCTATGTGGAAAGAGTGTGGTGTAACTTATAAATTCACCACACCTTACCATCCCCAAACAAATGGGTTAGTTGGGAGGCTTAGTAAAACTCTCAAAGGTTTGAGAATGGGACTCTCAGAAAAACTCGGGAGAAGATGGGATGTCCTATTTACATGCCTCTTTTTTGCCTATAGGGAGGTCCCTCATAAGGGAGTGGGCTACCGCCCCTTTGAGCTTCTGTTTATGCACCCTGTTAGGAGTCCACTTGCTCTTGTAAAGGAGGGATGGGAGCAACCCATCAAGCCCCCTAAATAGGATATTGTCGACTATGTACTTGGCCTCAGATCAAGGATAGCTGAGTACATGAAAAAGGCCACTAAAAACCTTCAGGCAAGCCAAGAATTGCAAAAGCATTGGCATGACACAAAGGCTGTTCTGACTGTTCAACAGCTGGGGCAGAAAGTTTGGGTCCTTGAGCCTGTGGTCTCTCTGGACCAAAATCTATCTTTCTGCCAAATTTGGAATAAATCTGTTCAGCAGTTCAGTCTGTGGTCATTTTCAAATATTGGGAAATCCCCAGAGACATAACATGGGGAAAAAGTGTTTTGGGACCTCGGTTTTTCTCGACTCTCACTTGACGAATCACTCTGAAACTTACCAGAGAGCAGCTAAACACATCAGCAAATCTTTTTTGAAAATTTTGTGAAGATTTGTCAAATGTTGCCAAAGGTATTAGCAAAGCCAAAAAAGCTTCCTCTATGGGAAACGTTGGTGCTAACTATAACTGTATATATTTATATTGATCATATACAGGCAGCACTCTAGGTCTGTTAACTTTCTTTTTTTATTTCATCAAGGGTGCAGCGTACAACATATATCAACCGGGGTCTTGCTCAGATGTACATCATTTACTTATTGTGCAACTTAGAAATATTCTTTTTACCATTTCCTTTCAATACAGTTGTTGGATGTGTAGGTAATGTGTGTTTCTGCCAACCCGACCTATTCTGAATAAGAAACCTAAGTATTTTTAGTTGAACTTGGTAAATGCTCAATTGATGGCAAAAGCACAATTTCTTTCTAATTCAGAATTATCTCACATAGTTTAACATATAGATCGTATACAATCCCCAAACCTAGACAGTTGAAAACTAACTACATCATAGAAATTCACTGAAAAACAGAGGTAAAAGTAACATTACAGCAAGGTGAACATTTCGGTGACTATATTATGTTGTAAACATACAAAACAAAAAATCACAAGTTATAGTTATCAAAGGTAACTATAATGCATGCCCTAAGGTACTTAGAACTCATGCCACACCATGCACAGTTTTCTCATTAATAATGTCATTACAAATGCTGCAGTGATATTATCAATGATGTAATATGACATGTCATGAGTCATGTAATATGTGGTTTAATTAACAGTGCATGGCTTTAAAAATGCTCCCACCAGGTGGGAGCAAATATATGTTCCCTGTCCACAATACTGAAGGTTGGGAAACTACTGTGTCACTGTGTGGGCTCCCCAGGCCACAGTAATTGAACCTGTCCCAGGGGATGGGGTGTCCAGGCCTTTACAGGATCAGGGAGGGGGGCTGTGCACTCCACTCCCCTTCTCATTAAGCTCGGGCCCGGTTGATGGAGTCCCTGGGGCCTATGAAGACTCAGGCAGGGGGGTTATGTAGCACCTCTCCTCTTTTTAATGAAATCCAGTCTTGCTGTAATGAGTCCCTGGGACCGATTGAGGCTTGGGGAGGGGGGGGGCGGGGTTCAATGTATCTTATTCCCAAAAGAATGTTTTGTGCCATTGCCAAGCCATGGTCCAGCCCATGGGAAGGGTTTACAGTAGCATGGACACATGAACTTGCTGGAGAATGTGAAAAAAAAAGTTTTGAGCCCTAGACCCGAGTCCCAAGATTGCTGTCATAATATACTTGTTGATATGGTGGCAGCCAGTTTGATTTCAGCATGACTCTGTGGAGTATCCATGTCATGAAGCATACAACTTTTTTGAGCCTTCAGTACTCAAAAACCTCTGAACTAATTTACAGCAAATCATAAAAAACACACTTTCTGTACTAGAAGCTATCTTATTTACAAATTTGGTGTGAATACCTTCAGGCATTTAGGATGTAGCTGTGTCCTTGGAAAAATTAAGGGGTGAATAATGTTGTGGGGGGCTACAGAGAGTGCAGCAGCCTCTCAGCAACATTAAAAAAGTAAGGTGGTCATTACAACCCTGGCGGTTGGTGTTAAAGCAGCGGTAATACCGCAAACAGGCCGGCGGAAAAATAAAGGGAATTATGACCGTGGCGGAAACCGCCAACAAAGACAGCCACTTTAACAATCCGACCGCCAAAGCGGTACAGACAAGCAGTGCGGCGGTCACCGCCAACAGACAGGTGGGAGACAAAGTACCGTCCACAGTATCACAACCTACCAATCCGGCACCTTTTCCGGGGCGGATTCTCCGTGGAAAAAAACACGGCGGAAACAGCCTTTTCAATGGGAAAACGCTCACCTCTACACACTCCACGAGGAACGAGGGCACCATGGAGCCGGAACTCCAAATACTTCCTGCAATAGTCTTCCTGCTTCTCTACGATCATCATCAACGCCGGTGCCGAAGACAACGGTGAGTACTGCACCTACGACATATGGGAGGCAAAAGTCAGGGACACACACACGCAACACCCCCACCCCCACCCCGACCCTCACCCACTACAACACACACACCAATGCATATCCAAACATTACAGTAACAACCCCAAACCCCCCGGAAGAATGCAAAGACAAAAGGAAATGAGTGCAACCATTGTAATGTACCAAAATACAGTAACCAAATATATACAGATATATAGACACATCCAACAAAAGATACATCACGATTAGTAGTGCAGGTATGCACCATTCAATGTCCATGTACCGCTGGGCCCAAAATGCATGGGCGAGGCCCACACACGATACCTGAGCACAACGGAGAGAACACTGCTGGGGCATCAGATAGAAATACAACAGGCACCTCAGGGGGAAGGGAATGGGGGGCACCTCAGCCGGATGACAGCACCACACCAGATCCACGAGGGGGCTCCATGCCCATTGATGTATCCTGGTGAGTGCAAAGCCACAGTCTCTCAAGTCTCTCCAGTGGGTGTGTTGCCTACTGCCATATCATGGGGAGTGCAAAGCCACAGTCTCTCAAGTCTCTACAGTGGGTGGGTTGCCCACTGCCATATCCTGGGGAGTGCAAAGCCACAGTCTCACAAGTCTCTACAGTGGGTGAGTTGCCCACTGTACCATCCTGGGGAGTGCAAAGCCACAGTCTCACAAGTCTCTACAGTGGGTGGGTTGCCCACTGCCATATCCTGGGGAGTGCAAAGCCACAGTCTCACAAGTCTCTACAGTGGGTGAGTTGCCCACTGTACCATCCTGGGGAGTGCAAAGCCACAGTCTCACAAGTCTCTACACTGGGTGGGTTGCCCACTGCCATATCCTGGGGAGTGCAAAGCCACAGTCTCACAAGTCTCTACAGTGGGTGAGTTGCCCACTGTACCATCCTGGGGAGTGCAAAGCCACAGTCTCACAAGTCTCTACAGTGGGTGGGTTGCCCACTGCCATATCCTGGGGAGTGCAAAGCCACAGTCTCACAAGTCTCTACAGTGGGTGAGTTGCCCACTGTACCATCCTGGGGAGTGCAAAGCCAAGTCTCACAAGTCTCTACAGTGGGTGGGTTGCCCACTGCCATATCCTGGGGAGTGCAAAGCCACAGTCTCTCAAGTGGATGACAGTCTCCACTGGTTCTGGAGGGGGACTGGTGCCCAGAGTGCTTCATCCTGTGCAGGACAGACGGAGTGGATGCATGTCTCCGCTGGTTCTGGAGGGGGACTGGTGCCCAGAGTGCATCACTCTCACCGTGGCGGTCCCAGTTCCGTCACTCCCCTGCTGAAAATGGGCTAGCGTGCTTGAGTTGGCGGTGCTTGCCCTGTTCAGTGGTGCTTGCCATGGCGGTCTTTGCCCTGTTCAGCAGTGCTTGCCCTGTTCAGCGGTGCTTGCCATGGCGGTCTTTGCCCTGTTCAGCGGTGCTTGCCCTGTTCAGCGGTGCTTGACTTTGCTGTCTCTGACCTGTGCAGCGGTGCTTGCCATGGCAGTCTTTGCCCTGTTCAGCGGTGCTTGCCCTGTTCAGCGGTGCTTGACTTTGCTGTCTCTGACCTGTTCAGCGGTGCTTGCCATGGCGGTCTTTGCCCTGTTCATCAGTGCTTGACTTTGCTGTCTCTGACCTGTGCAGCGGTGTTTGCCATGGCGGTCCCTTATTGCCCAGCGGGGCTGTAGCTGCCGTGGCCCTCCTGGCCACTGACTCTGGCGGTGGTCTCCTGACCAGTGACGATAGGACTGCCCTCCTGGGCACTGACTCTGGCGGTGGTCTCCTGACCAGTGACGATCGGGCTGGCGGTGGCCTCCTGGGCAGCGGGGATGATGGCGGCCTTCTCCGCCGTGCTGCTCTTCCCAGTCTTTGGCGCTTTCTTCTGCCCCTTCCCCACCTCTGGGGGAGTCACAGCTGACTCGACACTCCCCACGGGACCCTTGTGAGCGGCTTTGCCGGCTGGATTCTTCCCCCTATCCCGTCGGGTACTGTCCAACTTCTGGTGCTTCACAGGGGGGGGGACTGGCTGTGCTTTGGCTCTGTGTCACACTGGCTGCCCTGGTGCCCGGTGCACTCCACATACCTCTAACAGGCACCACTGGTACCGGAGATTTTTTGGCTGAGGTGCTACTACGGGACCTATGAATTGGAGGGGGGGTGGTGGGAAAGAGGTCAACGTTGCTCAGGAAAAGTTTCTGACAAACACTGGGACGGGTAGCTGGAGGGGTCTGGGAGTGGAGGAAGAGGAGGTGGTTGTAGGAGGTGTAACCTTTGATGATTTGGGTGCAGGTGCATGTTCAGGAGGCTGTCGTGAGGTGGATGGATGTTGGGTGTGTGTGTGCCCGCATTTGTGTACTTTGGGAGGGGGTGTCACAGACACACTGGGAGAGGACACAGGGGACGTGTAAATGGATATGGGGGTGGTGAGTGGAGGTGAGCGGGGTGTGGTGGTGGGTGTGCTGGTGCGGGTCCTAGTGGCTGTAGTGGTAGTGCATGCAGGTGAGTGTGTAGACGACACTGGGAGGGAGGAGGGAGATGACGAGGAGGGGGACACAGTGGAGGCAGTGGATGTTGCTGTGTCTGTATGTGGGTGATGCTTGTGTGAGTGCCTTTGGGATGTGTGATGCCTATGTTTGCCTGAGCTTCCCTTGTGTGTTGACGTGTGTGCAGGCTGGTCTGATGGTGTGCTTGGGATAGGCAGAGGTACAGGGGATTGGGTCTGGGTGGAGGAAGTTGGAGGGGGGAGGCTAGAGACAGGGACAATGGCTGCCATCAGGGCTGAGGCCAGAGATTGCAGGGTTCGATGATGGGCAGCCTGACCAGAATGAATGCCCTCCAGGAATGCATTAGTGTGTTGCAACTCCCTTTCTACACCCAGGATGGCATTCACAATGGTAGACTGCCCAACAGTGAGTGACTTGAGGAGGTCAATGGCCTCCTCACTGAGGGCAGCAGAGGTGACAGGGGCTGAGGTGCCTGGGGCGAAGGTGATGCCCACCCTCCTGGGTGAGCGGGCACGGGGCGAAGGCTGAGGGGCTGCTGGGAGGGCGGTGCTGGTAGGGGGGGTGGCAGCTGTACCTGTAGAAGTGGGGGGCACAGGTTTTGCCGCCACCACAAGGGAGCTCCCATCGGAGGACGAGTCCGTGTTGTTCGTTGCTGATCCGCTGACCGCCGTGAAGCTCCCCTCGCCCTCCGTCCCACTGGTGCATTCAGAGTCCGTGGTGTGGCCCTCCATGGCCATGTGGGATGCAGCTCCCTTGTGCTCCGGTGCCACTGTACCTCCGCCTGATGATGCTGATGCACAAAAAAGGGGGGGGCGCGACAGAAGAAAGACAGGTTGAGTGCATGGCTTACCGCTACCGTTGGCGGACAATACAGACACAGCAGCCCCCTGCACTACGTCGCGCTCTTGGGCTATACTGATGCAGTTCCTGGGATATGTCCTACATGGCCATGGTGGACATCAGCACACATAGATGACAATGGGGCATGTATACCTGTACTTGGCACTCTACAGAGGTGGGATGGAGTGCCACATGGCCTGCATTACGGAGGGGCCTGGCCTACGGAACTCGCCCTGGTCTAGGGGAACCCACAGCCCTCCTCCCCCTCCCAGACACCTTCACTGCGCGAAAATTCCGCAGAATGATGTTGTCCTCACCCCCTTGTGTCTGCTGTGATGCCCTCAAGCGCCCATCCAACTCAGGGTAGGCCACCGCCAGGATCCGAAACATCAGGGGGGTCATGGTGCGACGGGTACCTCCCCGTCTCTGGTGGACCCCCAGGGTCCGGACATCCTTGGCGATGGCACGCCAAATATCCTTCTTCTGGTTGGTGCTGACCTACATGACATGTACAGGGGGAGAAGAGAAGTCATTACCAACTGCACAGTAGAAGTGAGTGGCCCACATCCCTACCCTTGCCATGTAGCACATGCATTCACAGTCCTTCATGCTCGCAGAACTGTGCCCCCTTCCTTCTTACAACCAGCCCTCTCCACCCAGGCATAGCCCATACAACTTGCTCCCTGTGTACTCACCTGTTGGTCTGGAGGACCGTAGAGTAGCGTGTACTGGGGGAGGACCCCGTCCACGAGCTTCTCCAACTCCTGTGCAGTGAAGGCAGGGGCCCTTTCCCCAGACGCACGAGCCATTGTCTCTTCCAGACCGAGGTCACAGCAGCACTTGCAGTATAGGTCCTCTCTTGTCGAAGATCAGGTATCGAGTGATTCAACAGATAGAAAATGGCAGTCACGTCCGCGGCGGTGACGTCCGTGGCGGTGCGTATCATCACCGCCGGCGCACTTCGTCATTGGCTCCTGGGACCCATAGGGTCCAATGTTAACCAATGCAGCATTGCGCCACGGTCTTCGATCGCCTACCGCGACGGTGTACAACGCCAGCGCAGTTACCTCACATCCCATTGTCCCAGTTTAGAGGTCAGGCAGCTGCCATTTCAGGGGCCCATGGCTTAATTTTCAACTGCGTCACACATACCTAGGCCTGGACTCAACACACTTACAGACAACTTTTTGGATTCTGTTTCGTGTTCTGTGTGGACTGTGGGTACATACCTCTGAGTAACTTGACTCTGTGGTCGCTTTTGTCCTTCCTAGTCACCGTCCGCTGGGACATGTGAGGAGATTGCGGAATCCTCCGGTGTACCGACCGCTGGTGGACCTGTTGACAATGGAGGAGCGACATTTAATCATCACCTACAGGTTTGACCGTGCCACAATCCAGGAACTGTATACCCAGTTGGAGCCTGACCCGATGTCAGCAATCCGCATTCCCACAGGAATCCCCCCTCAAGTGCAGGTGCTGTCAGTGCTCCATTTCCTTGCAAGTGGGTCATTTCAAACAACAGTGGCCATGGCATCAGGGATGTCCCAGCCTATGTTTTCCAACGTGTTGTCCAGAGTGTTGTCTGCCCTTCTGAAACACATGAGGAGCTACATAGTTTTCCCTCAGGTGGAGGATTTGGCTATTGTTAAAGGTGACTTCTATGCCCTTGGACATATCCCCAACATCATAGGTGCCATTGATGGGACCCATGTGGCTTTGATCCCCCCGTAGGAGTGAACAGGTGTACAGAAACCGGAAGAGTTATCATTCCATGAATGTACAGATGGTATATTTGGCAGACCAGTACATCTCCCAGGTAAATGCTATGTTCCCTGGCTCTGTGCATTACGCCTACATCCTGCGGAAAAGCAGCATCCCTTATGTGATGGGTCAACTCCAGAGGCACCGGGTGTGGCTATTAGGGGACTCTGGTTACCCCAACCTGTCATGGCTACTGACCCCAGTGAGGAATCCCAGGAACAGGGCAGAGGAACGCTACAATGAGGCCCATGGGCGGACTAGGAGGGTGATCGAACGCACCTTCGGCCTCCTGAAGACCAAGTTCAGGTGCCTCCATATGACTGGTGGTTCCCTATTCTACTCACCAAGGAAGGTGTGCCAGATCATCATCGCCTGCTGTATGCTTCACAATCTGGCTTTGCGACGCCAGGTGCCTTTTCTGCAGGAGGATGGTCCAGATGACGGTGTTGTGGCAGCTGTGGAGCCTGTGGACAGTGATGAGGAGGAAGCAGAGGAAGAAGGCATTGACAACAGGGACTCAGTCATCCAGCAATATTTCCAGTGACACCCAGGTGAGAACACATTCCTGCCTACTACAAGTACTTTCACACTTCTACCTTTATCCTGTCTGTCTGTTTCAAGCAGTATTTGGTAACTGAGTTGTACATATCCATTACGGTTTCACAGGTGTGGTTACCAACGTGTGTCATCTGCTTGCATCCTTCATGGACTTGTGATGTGTGACATAGGTATGTTGACATTACATTTGAAAACGCTTTTTGTCACTGTCATTGCTAATACACATTTTCAAAGTCACAGACTGACTCCAGATTGTTTTGTGCTTCAAGGGTGTTTATTGAAGTGCTAATTATTGGAGGTGGTGGTAAAATGGTGAGGGGGGATGGTGGAGGAATGTCCATGGCAGAGTCCAGTCTATTAGTCTCACAGGTGCACTGCCCATATGGGCATAGGAAGTGGAGCTGGGGCAGTTCCAATATGGACAGGGTTACAAAGTGGGACAGTGGGATGACAATCAGGGTGGTCTCATTTCTTGGCAGGGGTCTTGCCATCATGCTCTGTCCTGTTCCTGGTTCTCAGGGACCGCTTGCGGGGTGGTTCTCCATCTGCAGGGGGTGGGGTGCTGGTGTGGTGGTCCTGTGGCGGGGCATCCTGTCCACTAGCGCCGGCGGAGGTGGTGGGCAGTTCTTCGTCCATGCTAGTGTCAGGGGCTCCTTGGAGTGCCACGGTGTCCCTCATGGTGTTCTGTATGTCCTTCACCACCCCTACGATGGTGCCCAGGGTGGAGCTGATGGTTCTGAGTTCCTCCCTGAACCCCAAATACCGTTCCTCCTGAATGCGCTGGGTCTCCTGAAACTTGGCCAGGACCGTCGCCATCGTCTCCTGGGAGTGGTGGTATGCTCCCATGATGGAGGAGAGGGCCTCGTGGAGAGTGGGTTCCCTTGGGCTGTCCGCCCCCTGTCGCACAGCAGCCCTCCCAGTTCCCCTGTGTTCCTGGGCCTCCGTCCCCTGGTCCGTGTGCCCACTACCACTTCCCCCAGGTCCCTGTTGTTGTTGGGGTGGTGGGTTATCCTGGGTTCCCTGTAGTGGTGGACACACAGCTGATTGACCTGTCCTGGGGACGGAGGTATGGGCCCGCTGGGTGGGTGCTGTGCTGGTGTTTCCAGAGGGTGGAAGGTCAGTGTTGGGCTGTGCCTGTGCGAGGGGAACCGACTGTCCCGAGGCCCACGATGGTCCGGGCTGGTCATCTGGATCCAGTTGGACAGAGCTGTTGTCATCACTGTGGGCCTCTTCTGTGGGTGGGGTGGAGATGTCTGGACCCTCCTGTCTGGTGACATTGGGTAGGGGTCCTGCAGGGGTATAAAAGCATGATTATTGCATCTGTGTGTGTCATGATATGCAATGGGTGGGTGAGCGTGTACCCCAGTGCTAGCATTCCAGTGTGGGGGCTTGTGTGATGATGGTTGGGGGGTGTTATGGGTATGTGCTGAGGGCATGCTTTAGTGAGGGGTGACCATGCCTTGTTGTGTCATGCAGGGCTTGGTGTTGGGATGGGTGGTTTGTGTTATTAGTACATTAGTGAGGAGTTGGAGTGATAGGGGAGGGGGTGAGGGTGGGGGTGTGTGATAGCATGCAGGTAGGGTGGGGGATATGATAGTTAAGATTTGACTTACCAGTGTCCATTCCTCCACCGACTCCTCAGAGGCCCTCAGGATGCATGATGGTCAAGACCTGCTCCTTCCATGTTGTTAGTTGTGGGGGAGGAGGTGGGGGCCTGCCGCCAGTCCGCTTTACCGCGATGTTGTGCCTGGATATCACGGAACGCACCTTCCCCCATAGGTCATTCCACCTCTTCCTGATGTCGTCCCGATTTCTTGGGTGCTGTCCCACTGCTTTGACCCTGTTGACTATTCTTCGCCATAGCTCCATCTTCCTAGCTATAGAGGTGTGCTGCACCTGTGAGCCAAATAGCTGTGGCTCTACCCGTACGATTTCCTCCACCATGACCTTGAGCTCCTCCTCGGAGAACCTGGGGTGTCTTTGCCGTGCCATGGGGTGGTGTAGGTGATGTGTGGGGTGGTGTATGTGGTGATGAGTGTGGTGATGTGTAGTGGTGTGTGGTGTTTTGTGCGTGGATGTTGTGTGGGTGATGGTGTCGTGTGCCTCTGTGTGGTGGGGTTGTCTATGCTGTGCTCTCTCTCTGCCCTTCGTCTAAATGTTTGGTCGTAGGGGTTTGTGGGTGATGTGGGTGTGTGTTTTATATTGTGTTGGGTGTGTGGGAGTGGTGTTTGTATGTGTATCAGGTGTGTGTATTTGGAATTGTCCAATGTGGCGGTGTTTTGGAGATGTGTGTGTATTTTGAGCGCGGCGGTGTGTACTGCCAATGGAATACTGCGGTTGAAAGACCGCTGCGTGGATTCGTGGGTCGTGATAGCATTGGCGTGTTTCTGTTGGCGTGACGGTGGAGGTTTTGTTTTCACCAGTTTATCACTGACCTTTGGTGTGGCGGAGTTGTGTGGGTGTCTGAATTTTGGCAGATTCCGAGATGTGGGTCATAATAGCTGTGGCGGTTTTCCGCGGCCGCGGCGGTGTATTGGCGGTCTTCTGCATGGCGGTAAGCAGCTTTTACCGCCAATGTTGTAATGACCCCCTAAGTGTCCTGGGTCATTAAAATCATGACCCTAGGAGAGATTACTATATTTTGTAAATCACTCATACTTGGAGATCTATGATCTTTAGCTGGAGTGCAGAGCACCCCTTTGGTGGATTCTTTTGCTGCCCTTTGCAGCTTGAAAAAAGACTCAGAGACATGTTAAACTTTTTTTTTAATGGCAATCACTTTTATTAGAACATTGGAATGTAAGGAGCTTCATTAAAAACAATGGAGTGCCTTCGGCTTGGGCCTTTTACCCTAGCTCAAAGTGGGCTTTTAGTGGGCAATAAGGCTATATTAGACATTGCACTGTGTGAAATATTAAAATATACATTTAATTGCAATTATATATCTTTTATTTGATCAAAGACAATACATGTGCTTCATATATGTTGATATCCTGATCCCTTCGTAAATCCAATAGCCCCACTTTTTCTATTTTGGTGTTCTAATCCTTTGGCAAAGTCAGCAGGCCTACCTTACTTAAAAGGACACCCGGGCCCTGCGCTGAACACTCTGCTGCACAAAATGTCATGTGGAACCAGCATGTGGATAGTGCTGGTACTTAGGATCTTCCGCTGTCTGTTCTCTACTTAGACAGGTATGGTAACTGGATAACTATGTCCTGATGAAACCCCTCAGATACTGTGGAATCAAAATGTCAAAAAACTCTCCTCACCCAATTGGTTGACATCTACAATTAACAAGAGAGATTGTACATTTATTGGAACTTTCCTATGTTTATTTGAAATTGAAACAAAAAAGGGCAACAATAATTGCTTAGTAGCATATCCCTCTTAATTTGAGCATTGTAATATAAACACAATAGTGGTGCTCTAACACTATAACAAACATGTTGCCACGATATGTGAATCTGAAACCCAGAGACTCTGCAGGCCAGTTATTTACAGTCAAATTTAGAATAGAAGGGCACTCAATATGTATGTGTCTCTACTATTATACTAATGTAGGTCTATTTGTTTGTCCATTATTGCTTCATTTTAAACACAACATTTGCATTGTTTACATAATATAGAAATGAGGACTCACAAATCAACTTCAAGCATTCAGGTAAGTAGTATTTTCTTTTTTACTTAGACCCAAAATCACGAACAGAATTGCACATCATATCTTCAGTCCAAACTCAATTGTTTATCGGTCCCTTCATTGGAATTACAGTTATTTGGTGACAATTTGTGGACATATTGCTATTCCTGGCAGATCCTAGTTTTTCTTGGCTATTTCAAGCTCCAACTTACAGTACCTTCGAGCTTCAACAATCTCAGTCTGGGTACAGCTTTTAGCAGCTGACCTTAATCTTGCTTTGGCTATCTTACAATCAGAGTTTAACCATTTGACCATCTCCGGTGAAGCGGAGAGCCATAAATGAATTTTCTTGTACAAAATAGCTTGCAGCAGGGGAAAAATCATTTATGAATCTCAAGAATTGGGATAGCAGTACCAGCAACATCTTTGAAATCTGAAAGAAAATTCACAAACAGGGCCTAATTCTCTTCATGTAACTGAGGATTTGACAATACATATGGCCAGGAGACTCTTATACAATTGCTCATTAATAATGGTTCAAGTACTTCAGCTTAGTTAGTAATATTAGTCCTCCTTACTGCTTCACCTGAAAGAGAAAGAAGCAAGGAGTTGTGGTTGCTATCAGTCCGAATATCTATTCTAAGGTCCTCCACAAAATATTCAATAAAAGTAGTATAAAAAACTTTGCTTGAAGGTAGGTGTACTAAGGCAATCTGAACAAGTCCTGCCTTGACCCAAGGGTAGGTCGCTCCCCCTGCCGCTGCAGCTCCTCCAAGTTCCCGAGTTCCTGTGTTCCTGAGACCCACCTAACTGTAAGTACCCCCCTCCTCCCAGCCCCTCGCCCTGCCCCGCGCCACTCACCTTCTCTCCTGCTCCTGCTTCTTTTCCTCCTCTCTGTCTCTTCCTCCTCGCTCCCCCTCTGCAATCTTCTTCTGTGTTCTTCTGTTCTTCTCTTCTGTTCTTCTGTTCTTCCCTTCTGTTCTTCTGTGTTCTTCCGGTCTTCTGTGTTCTTCTTCTCTGTTCTTCTCGGTGCTTCTGTGTTCTTCTTCTCGGTTCTTCTGTGTTCTTCTGTGTTCTTCTCTGTTCTTCTCTGTTCTTCTCTGTTCTTCTGCTCTTCCGATCTTCTGTGCTTCTGTCTTCTGTTCTTCTGTCTTCTGCTCTTCCGGTCTTCTGTTCTTCTGTCTTCTGTTCTTCTGTCTTCTGTTCTCCTGTCTTCGGCTCTTCTACCTCCTCCGTCTTCTTCCCCCGAGCCTGCCCTCCTGCTCCTTCCTCATCCCCCTCCCTCACTCGCCTCCCCCTCTCTCACCCCTAGCTAACCCGTTCGCTATCTACCTCCCTCACTCCTCCTATCTTCCTATCTCTCTAGCTCCCGATCTCACTATCTAACTCCCCCACTCTCCACCTCCTCCTACCTACCTATCTGTCTATCTATCTATTTCCCTATCTACCGACTTCTCTATCTATTTTCTCTATCTATTTCTCTATCTCTCCCCCCCTCCCGCCATCCCCTCTACTACCTATCTCCCTATCCTCTCACTCTACCTCTCTCCCTCACCCACCTCTACAACCCCCCCTCCCCTATCTTCACAACCCTACTCCTATCTCTCTCCCTAATCTCCAAACCTCCTAACACTCACCCTCCTCCACCCTAAACCCCCTCCCCCAGCTCCTCTCACTCTACCTGTCCCCCCCCCTCCCTCGCGCTTTCCCGCCGCGACCTCCTGCACGCCCCCGCCCCCCAGCTCCCATTCGCCCCCAGCTGACCCCTCCCCCCCTCCTACCTCTTATGGCGGCCGCTGCGCGACTGCGCAGCGGGCGCGCGCGAGGCGCGCCAGAGGCAAGCCCGTCTGCGCCCGTCCGCGCCTGGCCCGCGCCCAGCGCCACGACCCCTGGTCCCCAGCTCCCCCAAGCCCCGCTGATCCGCTACGACCCCACCACCCTCCACGCCCTCAACCCAGGGCGCTCCAAAACCTGCTTCCTAGCTCACCCCAAACGCACCCATGGACCCTTCGCCTGCAACTCCTGCAAACGCATCTTCCACCACGCAACTACCACGACCACAAGCCCACGCGCCATCAACCACCTCAAGTGCATCCTGGTCAACGCTCGTTCCGTCCACAAGCACGCCGTTGAACTTTGGGACCTCCTGGACTCCACAGCCCCGGACGTCGCCTTCATCACGGAGACATGGATGAACGCCTCCTCTGCTCCAGACATCGCTACCGCCATCCCCGAAGGCTACAAGATCTCCAGAAAAGACCGCACCAACCAAGTAGGAGGAGGTGTCGCCATCATCTTCAAAGACTCCATCAGCGTCACCACCTCCACCGAAGACCCCCCCTCGCCGCTGAACACCTGCATTTTCAGATTCGCACCGACCCAAGGACCACCCTCAGAGGATCCCTCGTCTACCGTCCTCCCGGACCTCGCGCCTCTTTCAGCGACGCCATCGCCGACTTCATCTCCCCGCACGCCCTCGCCTCACCGGACTACATCCTCCTAGGCGACCTCAACTTCCATCTGGAACAAAACAACGACCCCAACACCACCACCCTGCTCGACAACCTCGCCAACCTCGGCCTCAAACAACTGGTGAACACCGCCACCCACATCGCCGGACACACGCTCGACCCTATCTTCTCCGCCAGCAAACACGTCTTCTTCAGCCACACCTCTGCCCTACACTGGACCGACCACAGCTGCGTCCACTTCACATTCCGACGCGAGACCTCCCACCTCCGCACTCAACCCATCCCTCGTCGACAGTGGAACAAGATCCCTGAAGAGCAACTCTTCTCCGCTCTCGCCGCCAACCAACCCACCCTCACCACCGACCCCAACGACGCAGCTCTCAACCTCACAAACTGGATCTCCAACTGCGCTGACAACCTTGCTCCCCTCAAACGCACGCATCGACAGACCAACACCAAAAAACCTCTCTGGTTCTCTGACACCCTCAAAGAATCAAAGAAAACTTGTCGTGCCCTTGAGAAGGCCTGGCGCAAGGACCACACCGCTGACAACATGACCGCCCTCAAGAACGCTACACGCGAACACCACCACCTGATCCGCACTGCCAAAAGGAACTTTTTCACCGACAGACTAGACAAAAACAGCCACAACAGCAGAGAACTCTTCAGCATCGTCAAAGAGTTCTCCAACCCCAGCGCCAGCGCCAACGCCGTCACGCCCTCACAGGATTTGTGCGAATCCCTCGCCACTTTCTTCCATCGCAAGATCAGCGACCTCCACGACAGCTTCGGACACCAGACCCAACCATACACCACTGAACCCGCTTCCCCGGACATCACCCTCAACAACTGGACCCACATCAACACGGAAGAAACCAAATCCATCATGAACTCTATCCACTCCGGCGCCCCTTCGGACCCCTGCCCGCACTTCATCTTTAACAAAGCCGACGACATCATCGCCCCGCACCTCCAGACCGTCATCAACTCTTCTTTTTCTTCTGCTACCTTCCCCGAATGCTGGAAGCACGCTGAAGTCAACGCCCTACTAAAGAAACCTACGGCTGACCCAAGCGACCTGAAAAACTTCCGCCCCATCTCTCTTCTACCTTTCCCAGCCAAGGTAATAGAAAAGACCGTCAACAAACAGCTGACCACCTTCCTGGAAGACAACAACCTGCTCGACCCTTCACAAACCGGATTCCGAACCAACCACAGCACGGAAACCGCCCTCATCTCAGTCACAGACGACATCAGAACCCTGATGGACAACGGTGAAACAGTCGCCCTCATTCTCCTCGACCTCTCGGCTGCCTTTGACACCGTCTGTCACCGCACCCTAATCACCCGCCTACGCTCCACCGGGATCCAAGGCCAGGCCCTGGACTGGATCGCCTCCTTCCTCGCTAACCGCTCCCAAAGAGTTTACCTCCCTCCGTTTCGCTCAGAACCCACCAAGATCATCTGCGGCGTACCTCAAGGCTCATCGCTCAGCCCGACACTCTTCAATGTCTACATGAGCCCCCTCGCCGACATCGTACGCAAGCACGACATCATCATCACCTCCTACGCCGACGACACCCAACTTGTACTCTCCCTCACCAAGGACCCCGCCAGCGCCAAGACCAACCTACAAGAGGGTATGAAGGACGTCGCAGATTGGATGAGGCTCAGCCGCCTAAAGCTGAACTCTGAAAAAACGGAAGTCCTCATCCTCGGCAACACCCCGTCCGCCTGGGACGACTCCTGGTGGCCCACGGCCCTCGGCACCGCACCGACCCCCGCAGACCACGCCCGCAACCTCGGCTTCATCTTGGACCCTCTTCTCACCATGACCAAGCAAGTCAACGCCGTGTCCTCCGCCTGCTTTCTCACTCTCCGCATGCTCCGCAAGATCTTCCGCTGGATCCCCGCCGACACCAGAAAAACCGTGACCCACGCCTTTGTCACGAGTCGCCTGGACTACGGCAACACCCTCTACGCCAGGACCACCGCCAAACTCCAAAACCGCCTGCAACGCATCCAAAACGCCTCGGCCCGCCTCATCCTCGACGTACCCCGCAACAGCCACATCTCCGCACACCTGAGACACCTGCATTGGCTCCCAGTCAGCAAAAGGATCACCTTCCGTCTTCTCACCCACGCACACAAAGCCCTCCACAACAAGGGACCGGAATACCTCAACAGACGCCTCAGCTTCTACGTCCCCACCCGCCCCCTCCGCTCCGCTGGCCTCGCACTTGCTGCCGTCCCTCGCACCCGCCGCTCCACGGCGGGTGGGAGATCTTTCTCCTTCCTGGCGGCCAAGACCTGGAACTCCCTCCCCACCAGCCTCAGGACCACCCAGGACCACTCCGCTTTCCGGAGACTCCTAAAGACTTGGCTGTTCGAGCAGCGATAACCCCCTCTTTCCCCCCTAGCGCCTTGAGACCTGCACGGGTGAGTAGCGCGCTTTATAAATGTTAATGATTTGATTACATGTCCTGAGATTCTGGCCCACAATTATAGAAGCTAGTTGAAGAGCTGTACGTGAAAAGTTACAGAGCTGTTTTCCTTTTAGCTGGGTAAGATTCCCTTGCTTGTCTTCAACCTTAGTAAGCTCCTCAATATAAGGTGGTGGCTCAAAGGATGTACTGAAATCTCCTATCACTATTATCTGAGCATCTGTTTATTAGATTTTGATTAATTCATTTAGAAGGAATGGCACTGGCAAATCATTCCCAGCAGAAGCCAACCTAACATACACATTTAGTAATACCAATTTCAGCCCTGTTGGTAATTTGAGTGAAATCTTCAGTACGTCAAGAGAATCAATTATCAGGGCTGTGTGGATACAGTGGCAGTCATTCTTTATGAACGTAAGTAGCCTTCCACTAGCTCGCTTGTGTCTCTCAGAAGGTAGTGCATCTTGACTGTAGGTTGAAAAACCATTAACATACACCCTAGAAGTGGCCCAGGTTTCTTGGAACATACTGATATCATGCTTATTAATGTAAGTTGCGCATTCTGGGTATATAAATTTCAGCTTGACCCCAGCCAGGTTCAACAACATCATAGAAAAACGAGTTTGCAGACTTAGCCTTGGGTATGCATCACCTGCACTTAGTAATACAGTAGAAGAAATAATGTCCATTGTGTCACCAATAGATCCCCCACCACCTTTTGCCTGAACCTCCTGTGGAAACCCATTACCGGTCGTACCAACAGAATCAACACATTCTGCCAAAGTAACAGAGACAGATGGATCAAATAGTCAATCAACTTTGTTCAAAATAGGCGACTCGGTTCTAACAGGCAAACTAGACTCTTGGGTGAGTGAGTCACTGGAACAGTTCTTCGCATCATCTGGGGAATCAGTCATGGGAGGTGATAACTTCAGCCTCACAGTAGTTTTGGATCATGCCACAAGATGGATCACACATAATTAGAAATTTGGAAGATTCTGACCCATAGTTTGATCTTTCACTAGGACAGCAATATAATCACAATCCGAGGATTCAACATGGTATTGCTTAGCATAATTAATATCATCTTGAACCATAGAGACACAATTATAATTCATACAAAACCAGTGCATTATTTTGTTCATTAGTGAGTTAGTGTCCTCAAATAATCCCTGCATTAACTTTGGTACTTGTGTCATATATATTGTTCTCTTGGAAGTGTCATCAACAGGTTGAGAGGAATTTCCCTTACATTGTGAAAGGTGATGTCGATGGAGCATAGAATCCAAAAACTCTGGAGACCTACTAGTCTTGGATGTAAGCTGTGAGGAACAATCATCAATGCGCTGGGGACAAGTAGGTCAAAAACTCTACAGGGGAGCAAAAGGCTTAATGATGTTGGGACAGATACCATTCGGGTTGATTGCGATACTGCAGTTTTGGTAGAATAGGTCAAACAACCCTGGTTCTTATCGTTCAAATAGAAAACCTAATTCAGGGCAGTGTGAGCGGTACTAGGTGCACTACCTAATGAATGAAGAAGCAGTGTCTCTTTCTCATTACAATTATAACCAGAAATGCCACTTTGTGTCTTGCAATTGTTGTTGCATGTACATTTGTTGCAGCATTGGGTGTTTTGCATATTTTGAATTTGGCCTTGAAAGAGATACTACTACTTCTTTTACGCTATCTAGTTTTTGATGGAGAGAAAGATAGTCCAAAGCCAGTGCGGATGGCTGTAGGGTGACATTGTGCTTGCTTCATGTCCTCGTGATTGGCTGAGTTTCTAGGGACACAGAAGGCTCAGTCAACTACTGAGAGTCCATCACAGTTGAGAGCAAAGAGGCAAAACTATTTGAACACAGAGTGTTAGAAAGAATATAGTCTTCAGGGCTAAGTGGAAGCTGAGGTGCAGGTGATGCTTCAAAAAGAGCAACCTTACTCACTATAGATCTTGTTAGTTTAGCCAGCCCTGGGGTCACAGGCATACTTTGGGTCGTGGACCTGGTGGCGTAGGCAGAGTCAATAGAGGAGGTAGCACCATTGGGGAGTGGGAGGGCTTGTTTTTCTTAAACATGCCTGGCAGCTTTGCTGTATTCAATCTATTGTTAGTAGGAGTGTTTTTTGTTTGTAGTATTGACTCTACTTCTTTAGTCAAAAGGTCTATACCATCAATGGTACGATTACTGGCTGCTCCTACCAAAGGGCCACTTTCTCCTAAACAGGCTTTCTGGGTTTCTTAGCACTTGTAAGAGATTTTGAAGCATCCAGCACCTTCCTCGACTCCATTTTTGACTAGACAAGATTCAGTGCAGTACTTAAAATGAACTGTAATTAAAAAATAAATTCCATTCACTGAGCTCTCTATGATCAGAGTTCTCTTTTCTCAAATGCAAGGGGATGAGGCCCAGCCTGGTCTCTTCTGGGAGATGATGGGATTGTTGAAACGCTTAACAGCACGAAGTCCAAATAACCATTCCTGCCCCACGACTAGTGTGACTGGGGGATGTAGTTCTACCCCAGTCTGCTGCAGGAGAATAATAACCAGGTAGCAGGTAGGGAAAAGCCACTGAAAGGGACCTGCGTTGCAGGACCGTTGAAGCGCCTAAGAGCGCAAAGTCCGAAACCAGTCCCGCCCTGCCACTGGTGTGGCTGGGGGATGCAGCCCCACCCCAGTCTGCTACAGGAGAACAAGAACCAGGATGCAGGAAGGGAAAAGCTGCTGAAAGGGACCCTTGCTGTCAATAATACTATTGTGATCCCAGTGGTTGCAGTCCAAGTCAACGTGGAAACATCAACAGAATTCCCAATCAAGAGAGGAATGACATAGGGTTGCCCCCTGTCTCCCTTACTGTTCACTCTCACAGTGGAGCCCCGAGTCTGTATGGTTCAAACACACCTGGATATGGCAGGTTTCTGTGTAAGGGAGGGGATGGGGAGAATGCAAGGATTTTGTTATATGCCGATGACATCCTACTATAAGTCACCCGCCCAAACAAAACACTGCCTGAGGTGTTTAGAATATTCAAGAGATATGGAGCTCAGTCAGGCTACACAATAATCTAGGAAAAATAAAGTTTATACCCTGGGGGACCTGGCTCAGTTAGGCCTTCCATGCATTTTACGTATACATAAGGAGCCATTCAATTATCTGGGGACATCTGTGACTCAGGACAGGGAACATAGTCTCAACCAAAACATCTTGATGGCCATGGTGGACCTCCATGGAGACAAGGAGAAGTAGAGGAAACTTCCACTAAACTACTAGGAAGGGCTGCCATGTTCAAGATGCTCACCCTACCAAAGCTATTGTATGCTCTTCAAAACACATATGTCAAGGTTCCGGAAGAAATCTTCATCAGAATAGAAGGGAAAGCCCACAAATTATTGTGGAATGGGGGATACCCACGTGTGGCATTGTAGACACTCCAGCATAACCAATACAATGGGGAGATAGCACTCCCGGACATTCGGGCATCCTACTGGGCAACACACCTTGTAGTGGTTAATGATTGGGCACATGCACCTGGAAATTATCCCATCAATTTACAAGAGAGAAGTTGGTTCCAGCATAAATCATGCTCCCACTTTTTATATGGTGGGAAAGGGGTGAATAGATTATTGACAGAGTCACTGATGACTATAGAGGCCGTAAGGGTTGGAGCGCAAAACTCATGTGTGAAACTCCCCTATGGGAGGAAACATGCCGGAAGGAAATAAGGAAATTACAAGGTTTTGGGGCATGGGACAAAACTGGCTTTTCCAAATTGGAAGACCTGATAGAGTAGGTGGATCTGAAATCATTCAGTTCTCTGCAACGAGAATACCAGGTAGCCCGTACACAGCACTACAAATACATGCAGCTCAAGAATGCCTGGCAGGCGAAGAGGCTAGACCCTACAGAAATCCCTAAATATGCACCACTTGAGGGCAGATTAGTCCAGGGGGAAATAGAAGGGAAAGTGATCTCCTGGACATGCAAAATGATTAATAATAACATGCCTGATACACTAAAGAAAGTAAGGGAGAGATAGGAAAATGATTTAGCAAAGATGGACAACACAGACAGGGTGCAGCCTTGATGCACCCGAGAGAGGTGGCCATTAAAACTAGATTAAGGCTGATACAATTTAAAATCCTACATGTGGTGGATTACAACAGAGTGTGCCTACACAAGTTCCGGAGGGCAGAGTCTCTCCACTGCCTAAAGTGTGGTACAGAAAAAGGATCATTCCTACACACAGTCTGGGACTGTCCTTGCATACAAACATACTAGTTGGCAATCCTGGAAGAACTGGGAGCAGCGCTTGGCGAAGAAATCCCTGCTGACCCTAAATATGTCCTACCGGCAATACCAACTGACATAGATACCCCATGACGCAAGCTTCAATTTAGTAACCTGGGCCTAGTAGTGGCCAAAAGGGATGTGGGTAAATATTGGGCGGCCTCAAAGAAACCCAATACTAGGGAATGATAAACAGGAATGGACTTATACACTATGGCTGTAGGAGTCTGGCCTGGTTTGTAGTGGGTACCCTGGGTACTTACACCTTATACCAGGTCCAGTTATCCCTTATTAGTGAAATGCAGTAGTGTTCTAGAAGCTTAGGCTGGTAGAGGTAGCTATAGCAGAGCAGCGTAGGCTGAACTAGGAGACATGCAAAGCTCCTTCAATACCACAATACCACTTATTACACAGTACTTATGCACAAGCAAAGACAATACACAGTGTTACCAAAAATATAGGTAGTTTATTTTCGTGACACAAGGCCAAAAATATCTTAGAGGGAATACTCCTTTTGGAGGTAAGTATTATACACAATATATACACTAGACACCAGAATAAGGTCAGTAATTAGACATAGGATAGTGCAAACAATAGGAAATGCTATAGAATGCAATGGGAGAAAAAAGGTCTAGGGGCACCACAAACCATATACTAAGAAAGTGGAATGCTAATTATGAATCCCCCCTAGACAAGTGTAGTATATAGAGAATCGCTGGGGGAGTAAGAATACAGTAAAGGTAAGTAAATTACCCCACCCCAGAGCCAAGAAAAGCAGGAGTAAAGTACTGTAGGTTTCCTTAGGACACACTACACCTCGTGATTAGAGTTATTGCAAGAACCAACCAAGTCTGCAAGCAAAGAATGGTAGATTCCTGGACCTGAAGTCCTGCAAAGGAAGGAGACCAAATCAAGAAATCAAGAGATGTTCCAGGAAGGACAGGAGCCCCTGCCAACCTAGAAGAGGGTGCAAAAGAAGAGTCCCCGATTGGACGAAGACTGCAGAAATGCACCCAAGGAAGATGTCCGTGGGTTCCTGCATGATGCACTGGATGTCCCACGTCATGAAGTTGAATGCAGGTGAGTTTTGGTGCTGGATTCCTCCAACAAGCCTTGGTTCAGGCAAAGTTGATTTTTGCATAAACTAGGTGCTATCTGGACCCAAGAGGGACTTGGGGGCCTCAACTCTGTGTGAGGAGGAAGAGGGAGCTCTCAGCACTTCAGAGAGCCCTCAGAGCACCAGATAGCACCCACGGGAGTCCCAGGACACGGAGACAAAGGAGGTGCAAAATTAGGTTGGTGCAGCACTACAATGGAAGGTCCCACGCCCCTGGAGACCAACTCAGCGAGTTGACCGTCGCAGGATAGAGCCCTGGGGACCTGGGCCAGGCTGTGCATGAGGGAATTTTGCACATAGTGCACAGAGGCCTCAGGAGGTGAAGATGACGCAGTGAACAGGGGTACTGTCGTTCTGGGGGAAGACAAGGTCTTACTTCCTCCAAATTGGGACAGCAGGACCTCAGGGCAGTTTGTGTCGATGGGGTCCACTCTCTGTGCTCCAAGGAGCATGCCCGTCACCTCGAGAGGAGTCCAAGAGAATCAGTCATCGACTTAGAAGGTGCCTGCGTGAGCAGGGGAGTGACTCCGTCACCCCACAGGAGATTTCTTCGGTCCTTCTGGTGCAGGGAGAAGACAGGGAGTCTTCAGAGCATGCACACCATGGAAACAGTTGCAGTTGCTGGCTGGAGCTGAAGTTGCAGAGGAAAAGTATCCCTTCTGGATACTTTGTTGCTGTTACATTGGTTCCTGTAGCAGGCTGCGGTTGATCCGCAGTCAGAGGAGGAAGTAGTAGTTGCAGAGAATTCCTGCTGGAAACATGCAAGTAGAATCTCAAGAGAACCCACAGGAGAGACACTAAATAGCCATAAGAGGGGGATTGGCTACATTCTCAGGTAAGGACCTATCAGCAGGGGTCTCTGACGTCACCTGCTGGCACTGGCCACTCAGAGAGCTCCAGGGTGCCTCCACACCTTGCAAAGCAAGATGGCTGAAGTCTGGGACACACTGGAGGAGCTCTGGGCACCACCCCTAGGGTGTGATGGACAGGGAAGTGGTCACTCCCCTTTCCTTTGTCCAGTTTCATGCCAGAGCAGGGACAAGGGGTCCTTGAACCGGTGTAGACTGGCTTATGGAAGGAGGGCACCATCTGTGCCCTTCAAAGCATTTCCAGAGGCTGGGGGAGGCTACCCCTCCCCAGCCTGTTACACCTATTTCAAATGGAGAGGGTGTAACGCCCTCCTCCCCAAGGAAATGCTTTTTTCTTCCTTCCTGGGACTGAGCTGCTCAGACCCCAGGAGGGCAGAACCCTGTGTGTAAGGTGGCAGCAGGTGTAGCTGCAGTGCAAGCCTCAGAGAGCTGGTTTGGCAGTACTGGGGGTCCATAGTGGAGCCACCAGGATGCATGGTTTTGGCTCCCCAATACCAGATTTGGAATTGGGGGACAATTCCATGATCTTAGACACCTTACATGGCCATATTCGGAGTTACCATTGTGAAGCTACATATAGGTATTGACCTATATGTAGTGCACGCATGTAATGGCATCCCCTCACTCACAAATGTCCGGGAAATGGCCCTGAGCTATGTGGGGGCAACTTTGCTGGTGCAAGGGTGCCCTCACACTTAGTAACTTTGCACCTAACCTTCAGCAAGTGAAGGTTAGACATATAGGTGACTTATAAGTTACTTAAGTGCATTGAAAATGGCTGTGAAATAATGTGTGCACTATTTCACGCAGGCAGCAGTGGCAGTCCTGTAAAAGGGTTTGTCTGAGCTCCTTATGGGTGGCAAAAGAAATGCTGCAGCCCATAAGTGTCCGCTGGAACCCCAATGCCCTGGGTACCTATGTATCATATACTAGGGACTTATAAGGGGGGTCCAGTGTACCAGTAGAAATTGGTAAATGGAGTCACTAGCCTATAGTGACAAATATAAAAGCAGAGAGAGCATAAGCACTGAGGTTCAGATTAGCAGAACCTCAGTGACACAGTTAAGCACTATAGAGACACACACATTAGGCCATAATCAATGAGCACTGGGGTCCTGACTAGCAGGATCCCAGTGAGACAGGTAGAAACACACTGACATACAGGTACAAATGGGGGGTAACATGCCAAGAAAGATGACACTTTCCTACAATGGCCAAAAAGGTAAGATAAGCGGCTGAAATTCTACAAGATTTGGGGCCCTTAGCGGGAATACTGCATCATTGATGAACGGGACAAGGTAGAAGGGCACCCTCTTTAATCTGTCCAAACACCACACAATGGAGGTCGGCCTAGTGCATAATTCCTCCGGACGCAAGAATGATAGTCATTTTTTAACTGTACGATACTGTATCATTGTGAAAATTGATTAAAAACAAATCCACTCCAATGTAATTGTTGTTCCAAGTGCTTGGTTGGGCATCATGTTCTGTTTGATGAAAATACAAAGAAAATTATTTATAAAAATAATATTACTATTGTGCAATGTTTTTTTTAAACCATTGCTGTGATGATAGTGATGTATAATTGGTCACAATGTGAAATTTGTGTTTCATTTTTGAAAAAAGAATTATCGCTAGTGCAAACACTACTTAGAAACTAACACGAAGGTACCACAGAATTTGCGGTATGTAAAAAGGGTTCTCATTTTCCGGACATACAATCAGTTGCAGTAAACAGGATGTTTGTTTCGTGATTTTATTGTTCCTTTGCTGGTTACAGAAGAGGAAGACCCTTTTGCTATTTTTGAGGTCCTGTGTTCTGTAGGAGATAGAGAATGGCAGAGAAAGCCATAAACCAGCTATAGAGGAACAGCATGTTAGAGAAGAGAAAGCGGAAGTCTTAGATGGGGGGAAGGATAAAGAGGTGGCAATAAGGGGGCATGGCCATGCTGCCGAATGACATGGCTGCTCGGCGCTGAAGCTCTGGCAGATCGACCCTTTCTGCACTCTGAATGAGATACAGCATGCACTAAACTGTTCCCAGGATGGTGACAACCAGTCTTTAATCAACATGGGGGCAAGCGCAGTGTGTTGTAATGGGTGGGGGATCTCTCCTCACAGCCCATGGAATCAGCGCTATCAATGGAGGCCCTGCGGTGTCAGGGTCCATGGGTGAGCCTGAAGGTCCCTGGTGGGCAGGCTACACAGGGCAGCCCGAACACTCAGCTTTTCTACTACACCCTCCTCCTGGGTCATCTACCAACCATCACAAGAGAGGCACTACTGTCAATATTAACAGCTGCCTCCAACACAAGGACGGCGCATGATGCACATGCAGCCTATGGGGTCATTGGAAATCTGGATGTGCGCCTCTCCCCCATCCACACCTGAATGAGGCACCAGACGGGCGGCATAATGTGATGATCCTTGTATTTGGGTGGGAAGATACCTATTATTGCATCCTTGCCCTGAGTGAGACATTGGATCATTTCCCTTTGCAGTCACAGACCTACATGTGTTGATTCCCATTGTAAGAGACAGTTACCACCTCAAGCCCCTTCTGGGTCACTGGATACACACGAGTGGTATTGTACTACAAACTTACATGACAATTCTTGATAACTTAGCAATCACTCCTATACCAAAGAGGGGAGATGATCCTTCAAAACTGGTTGCTTTGAATACACCCCTTGGCACTTCATCCCTGCAGCACTTCACTGCTTATTTAGTGGCCTGTGTTACTTTGGTCCCACCAGACCCAACTACTCTTGCTTGGCATAGACCTCTCTCACACTGTGCCTGCCCCAAAATCTGGCTGAAGGCTGGCTGTGTGGTGATGGCCACTGGATTGGATCTTCAGGCACAATAACTCTATGGTATACTCGTGACTGAGCTGTAGCTGACCAGTTATTCCTGCTTCGATAATTGTGTGCGGTGACTCTAAACAGCGCAAGCTGCCCTTCAGAAAGAATAAACTGACTATCACAAAGAAGATGCCACTGTTGGTGGAGGAAGGGGCTACAGATGGGTCAGAAATCAACCAAATGGCAGGCATGAACGTTGAAATGGCTGAACTCTGGACTGACTTCAGAGCCATGGACGTGAGCTTTGATACTATCGCTATCCGGCTGGATCATATGGGAGAGCAACTTGATCATCAGGATGCTAGACTGAAAGGTGCAAAGGAAAGCATATCAGGGCTGGAAGATGGGTCCACCAAAATGGAGAAATGGTTGGAGGAACTCTAATCCCAGCCGGGAACAGTTGTGATTAAGAATGAGGACCCTAAAGCACTGGGACACTGCAGCAATGTCCTCATAATGGGCATGGCAGATACCAAAGACACTGGCTGCCTAGACTTGTTTGTAGAACACTTGCTTGCAGAACGTCTGGGATGCTCTAACTTCACATCCCCCTTGTGGTGGAGCACCCGCATAGGACCCTTGGTCCCTGTCCAGTGCTGGGTGCACCACTGCGTCTGATCATCACCCGACTCCTTAACTTCTGAGAATCCAACAAGGCACTGTGACTGACGAGGGAGCTGGTTCTGCTTCACTATCAGGGTGCAGTGATTTCACTCTTTCCAGATTTCACCAGGGTGGTCCAGGAGGCCCGACGCAAGTTCATTAATGCTAAAGCAGGTATCTATAAACTGGGCCTCCGATTTGGCATGCTGTATCTGACTAGAATCTGTGTGAACATCAATGGCAGACCACGCATTTTTTACACCCCTGCCAATGCACTAGCATACTGTGAGAGACATGCCAAGGAGCACACCCCTACTGGGTGCACCTAACCGGTCCCCTTCGGATACACAGACAGCCTCCAGAATGTACCAATTCCCTCCAGATTGAGGAAAAATACAACTGCCTGGCCACCACTTAAGTCACATCTGACCCCACCAGTTTGCCTTAGTTTTTATTTCAAAATGCCACCCTGCTTTTAATAGACATCTTGAAATACCATCTGCACAAAAACTGTACCATAGGTCTCATCCTTATTTGTTCTGCTACAACATGATCCTGTGCGAAGAGCTGCCCGCCAGTGTTGTCACCTCGACGGCTGATACCACACTGATGTTCATAGGGATGTTGTGTTTTTATTGTTGGTACTTTTGGGACTCACTGGGCATGTTCTTGCCGGGTGTAGATGGAGGGGTAGGATAATGAAGGGATAGTTTAGTTTTGTTTACTTATCCTGCCTGTTTGTAATATAGCTCACCAATACATATTATCATTTTCATACAAATCTGTGTGTAGATGGCAAGCAATAACAACACTGGGAGGTCCACGGTAGACAATAAGTTCATCTCCTGGAATATTCAAAGACTCAATATACCGTACAAGGGGAAACAAGTTTGGCAATATCTGAACAGACAAGGCACTCAAAGAGCCTTTTTACAAGATACCCAACTACTACCGAAATCTAAATATACATTTGAAACCCCCTGGGGCCCCAAGTGGTATTTCTCAAGCTACAGCTCATATTCGTGAGGGGTTTGCACTCTGATACCTAAGAACCTTCAGTTTCACCTCCACTCCGGTTACTATGATGAGGTGAGTAGATATGTGCCAGTTGCGGGCACCATTGCAGGTCAGAAACTCTTACTGATCAACATATACACAACGAACAATGTACGCCTCTGACTTTTTCCTGAAGATACAGTAGCATATAGATTGGGTGGACACTGATCATGGTATTTTGGGTGGTGATTTTAATATGCTTCTTGACCCTCAACTAGATACCATGGCCACAAAGCCAGCCGGTAAGCCCCGCTCGCTGCACATTCTGTTCGACCTTTGTGACACCCACACTCTACGAGACCCCAGGCACCTGCGACATGCATCTTTTTTGGCATAATCATTTTACTCTGCTCCCCACAACACATGGGCATGCATTGACTATTGGCTAATATCAATCACAACAATACAAGAGCTTGATACCATTGAACACCTTCCATGTACCCGTTCTGATCATTCCCCGGTTAAGATGACTTTCATATCCCTATTAGAGGGGAGTTCGAGCTCCAGTGGCGCTTTCCTACCTCAGCACTACACAACGAGGTGTTCTGCCCTGAGATCCGCATTGATGGAGTACTTCCAACTAAATAAAGACTCTGTTGACTCACAGTCAAACCTCTGGGATCGCCTTTAAGGCATATATCTAGGGCATCTGCATAGCAGCACACTCAGGGGTTCTCAGGGACATACTCCTGAGTCCTGCCTGGCACGAGGTGGCACTGACTGACCTAGATCACGAGGATGCGCATTGGTCCTCCAGACATAACCTTCACAAATGCATCTCCCTGCTAAATGAATTCTGTAAGCAGGCGGAACATGAGGTGAACTACCTTGGAAAATTTGCTAGAGTGCATCACTATGGGAAAAGCAAGAGGTCAGGATCCACTCTGGCATGCCTTCTAAGGCCACCCAGGACAACCTCATATATATCTGAACTACAACAGGAGGATTACACTATCGCCACAGATATGGTGAATGTACAAGCTGAACTACTCCCCACTACTCCCAGCTTTACCCCACTGAGGGAGTCAGTTATTCCCTCAAGATGGTGCAGTATCTCAACAAGATTGTAATGGTTTGGCTCAGCACTGCCCAGACAGAGTTTCTGAGTGAACCCTTCAATAGCGAGGAGATCGTCAAAGCCATAGACACCCTAGCCGGTTCTTAAGTACCCGGACTGGATGACTTTACCGAGGCCCTCATTACAAGTTTGGTGGTCCAAGGACTGCCGCGGTGGAGGTGGTAGATGCGCCGCAGCGGGCCACACAAACCACACACAACATATCGCACATATGCAACACATACATGTGGAAGGAAAGCCAGGACAAGATTGTTACCCTCAACACCAACAGGTCTCTGGTGCGTGATAAATTAGAAATACATTTGAATATCATAAATAACTATATACAACATAGGCCTACTGGCCAGTCTGACTGTGTTGTGTGCCCCATGTACACAGGGCAATGTCCATGGCCCCAACTTGACTCCTGACTGCAAAGAGGCCTCCACATGAAAGGCACATCAATGGGGCATGCAGGCATATCAGGTGTGAGGGGGTCCGAGGTGGTGGTTTGGGTTTTGAGGGAGGGGTCCTTTGATTTGGGTCGGGAGGTTTAGATTTGGACTTTGATTTGGGGGGAGAGGTTTGGGTTTGGGAAGGGTGACCTTGGGCTTTGTGGGGGTAGAGGTCTTAGGTGGGAGAGGGGCATGGCTCGTTACAAGGGGACCATGGGAGGACTGGGAGGCGGCAGGCAGGGGCTTGGAGGGTAACAGGGTGTTTGCAGGGAACAGGGACTGGGACTGGGACAGTGTAAGGGGACAGGGAAGATTCTTGTAGGAAATGTTTCTTAGGGGCACAAGGTTGGTCATGGGATAAACATTTGGGAGTAGAGGGAGAGGTAGTGGTCGTGAGGTGTGTACAGTGAGGTGCCTTGGGTGCTGGTGCGAGTCTGGGTGCCATGTGGAAGGAGGGGGGAGGAGATGCAGGGAGATGCAAGGTGGATGTGTGAATGTATGTTGTGGTGGTGTCTGCAGACAGGGTAGATGTGCTGCATGTGGGGGCATTGACAGTTGTGCTGAGTGCACATGTGGTGTATGGAGTGCTTTTATGGGGGTCTGCTTTTCTGGTGACGGTGGGAATAAGGGCGCTTGTGGCAGGATCTGTGGGTGATGATGCAGTGACTGTAGGTTTGAGTGGTGTAGTGTCTGTGAGGGGGAGGTGGTAGGGGAGTCTGTGTAGGGAGTGGATGTTGTTGTGTCTGCATGTGTCTGTTGTGTGTGTGCATAGCGGTGGTGGCTTTTGGGGTGCTTGTGTTTGTCCTCACACACCATGTCTGTTTATGTCGATGCATGTTTGGATGAGTGAGGGGAGAGGGCTGAGGGATTGGGAAAAGGTAGTTGGAGGAGGGACAGAAGAAGAAGGGACACTGGCTGCCGTCAGTGAGGAGGCCAGAGCATGAAAGGATCTCTGCAGGGCAGCCACGGCACTGTGAAAACCTTTCCGGTAGGCATTGGACTGCTGTATCTGTGATGCCAGTCCCTGGGTGGCATTCACAGTGGTTTAATTGCCCCACAAAGATGGACCTCAGGAGGTCAATAGCTTTCTCATTGAGGGCAGCAGGGCTGACTGGGGCAGGGGCAGAGGTGCCTGCGGGGAAGATGATGCCCACCATCTTGGATGAGCGGGTACGGGCAACTGGGTGGGGAGCTACAGGGAGGGCAGTGCTGATAGGAGGGGTGGTGGACAAGGATGGTGCTGGGATGGTCCCAGATGGGTCTGCCACCACCAGGGAGTGTCCATCAGATGAGGAATCTGAAGATGTGGTCGTCGATCCTGTCTCCCACGTGGCACTCCCTTCACCCTCTGTCCCACTGGTCCCCCCGGCTCTGCTGGTATCAGTCTCCTCGGTCCTGTGGCCTGCAGCTTCCCCACTTGCCAGTGCCCGTTCTCCTCCACCTGATGATGCAAAAGCACACAAAGACAGAGGAGGAGAGGGAGAGGGAGGGAGGGTGGCAGGGAAAGACATGGTGCAATGTGTCAATACCAACCCAACATTCACACAGAGTAACAGCACCATTATCTAGTGCTATGCCATGGCAGGTCATGCTGTCACATATACATGCTACAACAGTAGGCCACCATGTGGGAAACCACAGCAATGCTGATGTAAACTGCTGATGGTGGAACAATAGCACCCATTTACTTGATGAGGGTCATACTAGCCACACTTGCCCAGTGCTTGGCATATTATTATGGTCGTTTATGGACACATATCCTGTACTCCTTACTCAACAGAATCCTGCATAGGTTGATAGCATGCCCACTAATCCATTGACAAATGGCACAGTGACATCTGGGCTCACCGGGTCTATCTATACATACAGTACATGGCAGGTGATTGAGGACTCACTAATTACCTCAGTCACAGTGGTAGGCTGATAATGATGGCAATGCCCTGACACCTCTGGTGGACTGATGCTGATGGTGGGAGCTGGGCTCTTAAACTTTGTTGAGGGTGACTACACAAATCCCAGATTGGAAGTAAATGCCCTCATGAGTCACTGTCTGCATGGTATGGGCACACATCTTTGATACCAATCCTGCCAGGGTGGCTGATACCCATAGTCGACGGGCATCTACCCATGACCTACCCAACAACTTCCCACTAGAAGTCAACCCAAAGCCATATAAGCATTACATTATCGAGGTGTGAGTGTGCACTTACCCCCTGGTGGCTGCTGTGCTGACCTCAAGCACCCATCCACCTCAGCGTGGGCCACAGCCAAAATGCGGGCCATTAGGGAGGTCAGGGTCAGACGGGCACCCCTCCCTCGTTGGGAGGACATCCCCAGCTGAGCTTCTGTGGTCTTACGTGCCCGCATTTCTGATCCTCCTACCGCTTTCTGCAGTTGGTGCTCCGCTGGCTATGGACCCCCAGGGTCTTCACTTGTCGATCGCACAACAAATCCCCTTTTTCTGATGGGCACTGACCTGCATGGGTGACACAGACAGAAGAACAAGGTCATGTAGAGTGGCATAACAGGGACACCGCCGGCGGTGATCACCATTGGCCCCCGTCTCCCATAGTCAGCAATGGTATCCACTGAGGAGTTGCACTGTTGTTGAGACTGCCTACCGCCATGACAACTAACGCCGGCGGAATGAAGTCACTTCCATCTGTCCTGTGCATGCAGGACAGGCGGCCGCTATTTTACATGTAATTAGTAGTTGAATTTTAGGTGTGTCATGGATGAAATATAGTGACTACTGCATAGATTGACTATGTCAACACATTGAATACATCACCTTTTGACTTATCCTCTCTCCTATTCCCAGATATGGTGCAATGGTGATAAGGAGACATGCCCCTGTGTACTGGCCCCTAGTCGAACTTGCTACCCTGGAAGAGAGACACGTCATACAGATGTATCCTCAGACCATCATGGAGCTGTGAACCCAGTTGGAGACGGATCTGTTGCCTGCCAGACGTCATCCCTATGCCATCCCTCCCACAGTACAGGTATTGTCAGTTCTCCACCTCCTTTCCTCAGTGTTGTTTCATATTACAGTGGGCTTGGCAGCAGGGATGTCACAGCCGATGTTCAGTAATGTGTTGAAGGATGAACTGTGTGCTTTGCTCAAACATCTGTCCTGCTACATCAGGTTACCCCAGCGTGTGGATTTGGCCACTGTTAAAGCTGCCTTCTACAATTTGGTACATGTCCCTCATGTGATGGAGCCATAGATGGCACCCACATTGCCTTGGTTCCAACCAGGATAAATGAACAAGTGTACAGGAACCATAAAAGCTTTTATTCCATTAATGTCCAGGTGGTGTGTATCGCTAACCAATATATTTCCCAGGTTACGGCCAAGTACCCTGGTTCTGTGCATGACTCATTCATTCTGTGGAACAGCAATGTCCCACACATGATGGCACAACTATAGAGGTACTGGGCCTGGCTAATTGGTATGTATCCAATAGTAATGTGTGCCCCGGTGATCTAAATTCTCTTCATAATCCGCCCTGTGTCTCCACCGGTATTGGGATGGGTCCAACCTTTGTGCACACAGGTTATGTTATGTTATGTTATGTTATAATTGCTTATATAGCGCCTAAACTGCCCAGAGGCCTCGTAGCACTCATACTGCAACAACGGATTTGTCACTGTTTATATTCGTATAGGGATTAAGTTATAAATAACCAGGTTTTCAAGTCCTTCCTAAAAGAAATCTCTTGTGAGTTTGATCTGATATTAAGAGGAAGGTTATTCCAAAGTAGAGCACCTTGATATTACAAAGATCTTCCTCCCCATCTTGCTTTCTTCACTGTTGGAACTATGACCAGCATAGCTGAGGAGGATCTGAGCGGCCTGGGACTCTGGGTGACTCTGGCTACCCTAACCTTCCCTGGCTGCTGACACCTGTGAGATATCCAACTACAGATGCTGAAATCCATTTCTATGAGGCCCAAAGCAGGACAAGTGTAGGAGGCTTGCCTGGTTGGTAGTGGGTACCACAGGTACTTACACCTTATACCAGGTCCAGTTACCCCTTATTAGTGAAATGTAGGCAGTGCCTAGAAGCCAGGGTGTCTAGAGGTATCTGTAGACAGAGCAGCCAAGGCTTAACTAGGAGACATACAAAGCTCTTGCAATATCACTGCAGTCACACATTACCTACACACAAGAAAGACAAAACTCAGTGTTATCAAAAATAAAAATACTTTATTTTAGTGACACAACGGCAAATATATCTTAGAGGCTCTACTCCCTTAGGAGGTAAGTATTATACACACAATATACACTAGTAACCAAAATCAGGTAGGTAAACAGTCATAAAATAGTGCAAATAGTGAAAATCACCATAGGTTAAAATGGGCCTAAGAGGAACACAAACCATATACTAAAATAGTGGAATACGAATGTCGGCTTCCCACCTATGCAAAAGTACTGTGTAAAGGGGCGCTGGGAGTGTAAGAAAATACCAATGGTAAGTAAAGTACCCCACCCCAGGAAAGCAGGAGTAAAGTACAGCAAGTTTCCTCAGAACATAGTAGAAGTCATGATGTAGAACTATGCAAAAACCAAGCAAGACTGCAAGACACCCACAATGGGTTCCTGGACCTGAAGACCTGCAGAGACAGGAGACAAAATCCAAGAAAAGCTGAATAGTCCAGGAAGAACAGGAGTCCTGCTAACCCGGATGAAGGTGCAAAAGTGGATTTTCTGGTTGGAAGAAAAAGTCAGTGATGAACCAAAGAAGACAGCTTTAGGGCAAGAGATGTCTCACATTGAGTAGAAGAATGCAGGCTGGTTTTCGCCATTGGATTCCGCCAGCAAGCCTTGGCTCACGCAAAAGATGTTGTTGGTAGGAAGAGGCGCTATCTGGGCCCAAGAGGGACCTGGGGGTCTCAACTCAGACAGAGGAGACAGAGGGGGCTCTCAGCATTTCAGAGAGCCCTCAGAAGACCAGGCAGCACCCACAGGAGTCCCAGGACACGGCGACAAAGGAGTTGCAAATCGCAGTCATCGCAGTACTACACAAAGGGATCTCATGCCGCCGGAGAACAACTCAGGGAGCTGAGCATCGCAGGATTGAGTGCTAGGGACCTGGGCTACGCTGTGCACAAAGGAGGTGAGGGCTCTGACGTCACCTGCTGGAACTGGCCACTCAGATGCTCCCAGAGTGCCCACTGCCTTGGAATACAAGATGGCAAAAACCTAGGAACACTCTTGAGGATCTCTGGGCACCACCCCTGGGGTGGTAATGGACAGGGGAGTGGTCATTCCCCTTTCCTTTTTCCAGTGTTGCGCCAGAGCAGGGACTGGGGGTCCCTGAACAGGTGTAGACTGGATTATGCAAGGAGGGCACCATCTGTGCCTTTCAAAGCATTTCCAGAGGCTCTGGTAGGATTTCCCTCCTATGCCTGTAACACCTATTTCCAAATGGAGAAGGTGTAACACCTCTGTCTCAAAGGAAATGCTTTGTTCTGCCTTCCTGAGCTCGGGCTGCCCAAGCCCCAGGAGGGCAGAAGCCTGTCTGTGAGGTGGCAGCAGCTGTGGCCTCAGAAGGCTGGGATGGCAGTACTGGGGTCCATGGTGGAGCCCCCAGGATGCATGGAATTGTACCCCCAAAACCAGAATCAGATTGGGGGGTACAATTTCAAGTTCCTAGACACCTCACATGGGCATATTCGGAGTTACTATTGTGAAGGTACAAATATGTATTGACATATCTGTAGTGCACACTTATAATGGTGTCCCCACGCTCCTAGTCAGGAAAATGGGCCTGCACAATGTGGGGGCATCTCTGCTAGTGCAGGGGTGCCCTCACACACAGATGCTATGCACCTAGCCTTCAGGGTCTGAAGGTTAGATTTATAGGTGACTTATAAGTGACCTGATGCAGTGAAAATGGCTGTGAAATTGTACTTCTACTATTTCACTCAGGCTGCAATGGCAGTCCTGAAGAAGTGTTTGTATGAGCTCCTTATGGGTGGCAAAAGAAATGCTGCAGCCCATAAGGATCTCCTGGAACCCCAATGCCCTTGGTACCTAGGTACCATATACCAGGGACTTATAAGGGGGTCCAGTATGTCAATTTGGAATGGAATACTGGGTTACCAGAATGTAAGTATAAATGTGGAATCAGAGAGAGCATAAGCACTGGATTTCTGGTTAGCAGGACTCCAGTGACACAGTCAAGCAGACTGACAAAACAGTAAAACATGCTGAAATGTAGGCCACAAATTATGAGTACTGGGGTCCTGACTAGCAGGATCTCATCTCAGTGAGACAGTAAAAACACACTGACAAACAGGCCAAAAATGGGGGTAACAATGTTAGAAAGAGACGACTTTTTTACAACAAGGTGTGTCATCAAGAGGACCTTTGGGCTACTGAAGGCCAGTTTCCGGAGCCTACACGTCTCTGGAGGTGCACTACTCTACAAACCACTTAAAGTCTGCCAGGTTGTTGTTGCCTGCTGCATGCTATGCAATGTGGCCCTAAGACGTCACATCCCATTGCTGGATGTAGAGGAGGTGGCAGCTGGACCAGTGACTGATGAAGGGGACATAGTGAGTGATGAAGAGGAAGATGATGAGGATGCAGCTGACTCTAGAGCAGAGTTGATTCAACGACACTTCCAATGAGGAACAGGTATGTGTCAACTTTTTTGTTTGTGACCTGTACTCCTGTCTGCCTTGTGACATAGCTCCTCCTGGCGTCTGCCATCACTGGAGGTGTTGAGTGCAGCTCTCCCTCTGGGCGGGTTTTGGGGGGGAACAGATTACCCATCAGATGATGTGTTACTGTTCAAATGTCATTGCTATTTTACTCTGCTGTTGTATTGCATCACTTATGCAATTTATAGTCCATGTTCTATGTTCCCTGTACTGTTATGTCAACTGCAATTGTAGTACCAAACATAGTGGTGTCATCAGTATTGTTACTTATCCTCACAGTCCACAAAATGTTAGAATGTGTAATCTAACTGTTCCTGACTGTGGAACATGCCTTTAGTTGAGTTTTGTCATCTGTGAGGGAAGGACCATTGGGTATGGATGTCTAAGAAAGAAATGTGGATCTGACATGGGCATGTGGTTTGAGATTCCACCTGCCAAATCATACTAGGAATGTTGACATTGTACTCACGTGTGTTGAGTGGCCAACATCGATTCCTATTGTGATAGCTGTCCCTGTCTTGGTCTATTTGCAGGGCATTTGTGTGGTACAACTCTGGTTAGTGCCTTGCCTGTTGGCTCCCTTGACACATATATCCAGAATATGTCTGCTCTACTATCATCTTTGCTGCATATTGCTCCACCTTCTGTCTACCTCACTAACTTTTACAGGACAATGGGTTGACTGTAATGTGATGTTATACAACCAAAACTCTCACTTATTACAATAAAGACATGTAGGCAGTAGCTGTGCTCAAAGGTGTGCAATGTGATTCGGGTGCAATGGGTGATGAGTGGGATAATGGTGGGTGAAAAGTAGGCTCAGCTGTAGGTAGTCCAGGTCCAGTATCCAAGGGGCCATAAGAAAATGGAAAAAAGACAGGTGACAGTCAACAGGGTGTGTCAGTGGCACACAAGTGACAATGTTCAGGAGAGGGTCACTTCCTGGCAATGGTCTTGGTCTTGGCATCAGGTCCTACAGGATGTCTGAATGGACATCCTTGCTTACATGAGAATTCCTCAGCTACAGGGGGAGGGGTGCTGGTGGTCTGTGGGTTCTCTGGCAGGGTCTCCATTCCACTAGCTGCTGCAGAACTGGAGGGCTCCATTGGAATGTGGCTAGTAGAAGGGGCCTGCTGGTGGGTAGAAGACACATGCAGGATGGTGGTCAGTTCCTTCAGCACCCCTGCAATGGAGGCCATGGTGGCATTGAGGGTCTGCCACTGCTTCATCGCCTCCTAGTGGTATTCCCCCTGCAGCCTCTGGTTCTCCTGCATGGTTGCGAGGATGTGGCCCATCTTGTCCTGGGAATGGTGGTATGCTCCCAGGACTTGGGAGATGGCCTCCTGGCCAGTCGTTTGGTGTGGGTGCCCAATCCCTTGGATCACAAGTGCCGTCCCACTGCCCCTGGCCACCTGGGCCTGTGCCCCTGGCACAGTGTGCCCACTCCCAGTTGCACCAGGACCTTCATTGTTTTGGGTGTGTGGCACTGACTCTGGTTCCTGTACTGTGGGCCACATTGCTGATTGACCTGTCCTTGGGACACAGGTTTGGGGATAAAGGGTTGGCTGTGCTGTAGTAGCCACATGGGTGGGGGACTCCAATGTGTCCAGGGTCAGGCTGGTGGTGGTAGACTCACAAGTTGTCCCAGATGGGCCAGGCAAGTCGTAAATATCCAAACATCTACTGAGACCTTCATCCTGGGGAGGGCTGTCTGTCTCTGGCATCTACTGACGGGTGGCAGCAGGACCTGTGGATGGAAAGGGAGAGAGTTACATTGCAGAGATGTACTTGTAGGCATCATCGTCTGATGCATGGAGTAGCTTGACTCGCTTCCCAGTGATGGCATTGACAGAGGCAGCACTGCAGACATTGTTTGTGGATGAGGGATTGTGCCATTGTTTCCATTTTCCATTGAGGGTTGAGGATAGTGGATAGCATTGCTGTCATTGCCATGTGTTGGAATGCAGTCAAAAATTCAGTTGGTGTGGCATGTGCTCTGGTTTTCCGTGCAGGTGTTCCACTGTGAAGTGAAACTGTGATCCTTTGATGTATAGGGAGTGATGCATTGTGGGAGTTGTGGTGCTTGGCATTGTGATTGGTATTCGTGAATTAGGGAGGGACTGTGTGGGGAATAGTGGTAGTGGGGTGGTGTGGCATGCACAGGAGGGGCACAGGGTGATTGGATGGGTGCAGAAGTGTGAGCTGGGGTGGATTAGAGAGTGATGGGTGGTGGGGATACATTCTGGACAGGAGTAGTTGGTGCCTGGGGAGTGTTGTTTACTTACCAGAGTTGGGTCCTCTGATGATTATAGTCAGACTCTCAGGATCCATGATGTCCAAGACCTTCTCCTCCCATGATGTAAACTCAGGGGGGGAGGGGGGTGGTGCCCATCGCCAGTCTTGTTGATGGCAATCTGGTGACATGATGCCATGGAATGCACCTTCCCCTGTAGGTCGTTACACGTCTTCCTGATGTCCTCCCTTGTGCGTGGATGGGTGCCCACTGCGTTGAACCTGCCAACGATCCTCCGCAATAACTCCATTCTCCTGGCTATCAAGGTTTGCTGGACCTGGTGCCTATGGTATTGACTTGCAGTGTCCTCCGTTGGTGTGCTCCTCGATGTCTCTTTTAGTAGTTGTGGTTGCAAAGAACTGTGAGAGTGTGTGAGGGTGTGTTATATAGTGCATTGAGCAGGTTTGTGTGGTGTATGTATGTGTTTTAGGTGTGGGGAATGCAAACTGTCCAATGTGGTGTCGGGTTCTGGTGGAGGTGATTTTTAGACTCTGAAGATTCCCACCACCAATGGTTTTCTGCCGTGCAATGACCGCCCTGCTGATTTGTGGGTCGTAATATGGAGGACAAGATGTTGTTGGCGTGGTGGTGCTGGTGGTGAGACTGTCTCTCTCCTGCCCTTGGTCGGCTGGCGGTTTGGGATTTATGGCTGTATTTGGGCGGTCTTCAGTTTGTGACTCGTAATACGGTGGTCACTGTACTGCCATGACTGGTGGTCTTTTGGTGGCCGACAATGTGGTGGCCTTGCCGAAGATTACCAAACTTGTGATGAGGGTCCTAGTGTTTTATAAAATTACAAACACATATTTGCCCCACATCTCCTGGAAATGTATGCATAAGCAATGGAAGTGGGGATGCTCCCACCAACGCTGCATGAAGCAGTGATTACTTTGCTGTCAAATCCTGGAAAGGATCCCAGCATGTGTGGTTCTTAACATCCACTATCTTTACTAAACTTCTATAATAAGATGTTGGCTAAACTGATGGCCATGCACCTATCCTTCTTAAAGTGCCAGATCATTTCCCCCGCCCAATCAGGTTTTGTCCCCCATCAATCTACATCCTTAAACCTATGTGCAGTTTTCAATGTTCTTAACAGGGACTTTCCTTCAACCCCGGTTGCCGTGGCCTTTCCAGACGCTGCTAAAGCATTTGATTCCTTAGAGTGGCTCTTTTTAGAAACTACTTCCTGCAAGTTAGGCCTATCATGTGGGTACCTCCCTGATCCTGCTCCTCTACTCCCAAACAACTGCCCGGACAAGGACTAATTGCACATTATCACCTCCATTCGCTGTTACCAGAGGCACCTGGCAGGGATGCCCCCGTCGCGGCTACTGTTTATTACAGCGTTGGACCCCCTTGTCCACCACCTCCAACAGAAACACATCTATAGGACATTGCAATTTAAAATGGGCCCATTGCTAACCTCTCTCTATTCAGACGACATTCTGGTATTCATACGTCACCCAGCAGACAACATAGAACCAATCCTATTGGTGATTTTTCTGGACTACACATCAACTGGGCAAAGTCTGCGCTGTTTCCTATTACCGACACAACAACTCCCACTCAGTGCAAGTCCCTTACTGCATGGTGCAATGACCATGTTAAATATCTCGGTGTGCATATCCACCGGGACAAAGAACAGTTAATACGATTGAATTATGGCCTTGCCATGGTCAGACTGAGTCCTCAAATAGTCCACTGGATATACCTTCCTCTGTTCATGCGGGCTGCATTGCCTTCATTAAGATGGTAGTTCTCCCTCGATTCTTGTATTTATTTACAAATGTGCTGATCCTTCTCAATAATTCCTTCTTTGCAACCCTCAAGTGTTCACTACTGTGGATTATATGGGCTGACAGGCATCCTTGTATTCGCTGGGATGTCTTGACACTCCCTTACGTTCGAGGTTTAGTGTCCCTATTTTCATATTTGCTTCCTGGTGGCACAGTGTCAGTTTGCCTATCACTGGTCCCACGCAGATGCCCATCTACCATATGCTGTGTCTGAGAACAATTTGGCAGACTATCCCATTGCAAATGTTGCTCCTGGCTGGCCACCCACTAGACCCAGCAGATATCCAAATGCCTTCCACTACCAGCTTGGCCTGAGGTAAACTCGCCTGACTTCTGACTGATGGCTTACTGCATTCCCCCACAATACCAGTGGCAAATAACCCATGTCTTCCCATCACACAGGAGAGGCTGGTTCAGCGTACGCTGGGTAAATTAGACTTGCACACTTTTGGGGACCTTTTCCCAGATGGACATGTCTTCTACCAAATTGGGGACAACAGGTTTCTAAATGCTACACATAAGGATCATATTGTACCCCGTCACCTCCTTAGTGCCCTGAGAGTCTTGATTCTATCATATTCATTAGCACCAAAGGAATTTCCTCCTCTCACCCTAATCTTCACAGACAATGTGGGTGATAAAATAATTTCTAAACTATATCATAACTGTCTGGGCCTCATACCAGCCCACAATACTAAACTTCTAGAAGCATGGGAGACAGATTTGGGCCAACCACTTATCAGACAAGACTTGTTACACTTGTTGTGCTCAAACATACTTGATTTCCCTGAATCATGAACACAAACGAATACATTATACATTTTAATGCAGAGCCTACACTACAGCTGCTGACCTAGCACAACTAGTTCCCACATAATCTTCCAACTGCCCTAAATACCACACAGTGGTGGCTGATTTTGCCCACATGATGTGGACATGTAATAACAGCACTTTACTGGAGGCATGTTTTAAGCCACATTGCTTTGTTGATAGGCACAACACTAGAGCCTAACAACCTACTTGCATTACTGGTATGTGAGGCTGATGTTCCTAAAACAATGGGATGGTTCAAAACCATAGCCTTACATCGGGCGAAATGTAAGATAGCAATTTATTGGGGTTGTAAGACACTGCCCACAATGAAAGCCTGGTTGAAGAGTGTTAGAAATTGGGTCTTTGGTTGGCAGTCAGGTTACCCCCGGTCCAAGCAAAGACCCTCACTCTAGTCAGGGTAAATCACAACACAATCCAAATTATCCTGTGTCCACCCTCTGGTAGCTTGGCATTAAGCAGTCAGTCTTAACTTAGAAGGTAATGTGTAAAGTATTTGTGAAATAAATCATGCAATAACACAGTGGAAACACTACAAAAAGACACCACTCAGGTTTAGAAAAATATAGAATATTTATCTGAGTAGATAAATGACACAATGATCAACATTTGATAGATACAAGTTGAAATATCACTTTTGGAATGATAAGATGAGTTTTAAGTTCTTTAAAGCAACAATGGTCTCTTGCAGGCACAAAGTACCTGGTTTGCCTCAAAATAACATGCACAAAGACTGCAGAGGAGGAGAGTGTTGAAAAAGGCAGGTGTGCGTCAGATTTCCGGGTGCACACAGAATGCGTCAATTCTTTTCCACGTGGCAAGGGCTTTGCATCGAATTCCGGCCCCAAGGCTTGAATTCTCTTCCGGTTGCGGGGTATTTAGACGTCGGGGGACAATATGGAGTAATCCAGGGCATGCAGGGTGTAGTCACAGGAGCTGCGTTGATCCGGTGGGCGATGCAGGGAAATTTCTTTTGCACGGCAGGCACTGCGTCAATTCTTCTTACAGGAAGTCAGGCTGCGTTGTTCCGGTTCGGTGACGCGTCTATCTGGTGGGCTGTGCATCAACGTTCCGGTCGTAATGCTGGCGCTACGTCTATCTCCACTCGGGGAGCCAGGCTGCGTCATTCTGGTTTGGTGTGTGGTGATTCTCTCACCGCACAGGGCAGACTGCACATCGATTCCAGCAGGCTGTGCATTGATTTTTGCTGCACAAGGAGTTTTTTGCAGAGATGAAGTCTTCTTGGCCCTGAAACTTCAGGAAACAGAAGGAAAGCTCAATCCAGGCCCTTGGATAGTACTTCTCAGCAGAGCCAGAGTGAAGCAAGGCAGCAGGGCAACAGCAAGGCAGCAGTCCTTTTCAGAAAAGCAGTAAGGTGAGTCCTTTGGGCAGCCAGGCACCTCCTCTTAGCAGGTTCTGGTTCAGTGTTTCTTTCCCAGGAGGTATCTTGTCAAGAAGTGTTTGAGTTGGTAGGGTCAGGGACCCAGTTTATGAACCAAAATGTGCCTTTGAAGTGGGGAGGCTTCAAAGAGTGGCATAGAACTGCACAAGGTCCCTTTTCAGTTCCATCCTGTCTGCGAGGGTCCCAGTAGGGGGTTTGGAAGTCCATTGTGTGAGGGCAGGCCACTGTCCTTTGACAAGTGTCAGGCCCTCCACCCTCCCAGCCCAAGAATACCCATTAGTATACAGATGTGTGCAGGTGTTAAAGAGCACCCTGTGTTTGGGGTTGTCTGAGTGAAATGCACAAGGGAGCTGTAAACTTAACCCACCCAGATGTGGATTGTAAGGCACAGAAGGATTTAAATGCAGAGAAATGCTCACTTTCTAAAAGTGACATTTCTAAAACAGTAATATTAAATCCAACTTCATCAGTCAGCAGGATTTTGTATTACCATTCTGGCTCTACTAAATATGACCTTGTTAATCCTCTCAGATCAGAATCTACCACTCAAACAGTAAATAAGGGTAGCCCTAATGCTAGCCTATGAAAGGAGCAGGCTTCACTGCAGTGTAAGATGAATTTTAGGAGTCTTACACTACCAGCACACATAAACTACACAGGTATATGTCCTGCCTTTTACCTACACAGCACCCTGCCCTATGGGTTACCTAGGGCATACCTTAGGGGTGACATGTGTAGAAAAGGGGGACTTTAAGGCTTGGCAAGTAAATTTAAATGCCAAGTCGAAGTGGCAGTGCAACTGCACACATAGGCCTTGCAATGGCAAGCCTGAGGCGTGGTTAAGGGGATACTTAAGTGGGTGGCACAATCAGTGCTGCAGGCCTACCGGTAGCATTTAATCTACAGGCCCTGGGCACATGTAGTGCACTTTACTGGGGACTTACAAGTAAATTAAATAAGCCGATTGGGTATGAGCCTAAAGCTGTATGGTTTAACATGTGTCCCCCCAGGTGAAACGTGGGAAGAGCTACCCAACCCCTTGGGAGCTCTCACCGCTAAGGTGGAAGTATCTGGAGAGACCATCAACATTGGCGTGGTCAATCCCCAGGCGATGCTCCACCGTAAATTCCATCCCCTGTAGGGAAATGGACCACCTCAAGAGTTTATGATTTTTGCCCCTCATTTGCATGAGCCATCTGAGGGGTCTGTGGTATGTCTGAATCCGGAAGTGAGTCCCAAACAGGAATGGTCTCAGCTTCTTCAGTGCCCAGACCACAGAGGCCCTCCTCTTTCAGCTGTGGAAAATGGGATATTGGTAAGGGCAGGTAAGTACCTACACTTAGCAATAGGCCACTAACCTAAACTTAGGTCCAATTAGGTCTCAGTAAATTAAACCTAGCTCAACCTTTGGTAGCTTGGCAACGAGCGACAAGGCTTAAGTTAGGAGACAAAGCATAAAGCATTCAAATATTACAAAACAGTAATTAAATAAAACACAGGAAACAGTTTAAAAATCCAAAACCAATGTATAACAAGAGGAAATAATTTTAGCTTTAAAATGACACCAAAACGAATAAAATTGGATAGAGGGAACCGGAGATATGAATTTTTAAAGAATTAAAACTTTTTTAGCTCTTGGAAACAAATGGTGCCAATCTGGTCACCTGGTTGCACCTTGACCGGGGCAAAGTCACAGTTTAAGGCCGCGTGATGGAGCCCTGCACTGCTACAGCTCGCGGGTGGCCTCGGTCAAAAAGTTTACTTTCAAACTTAATCGTTTTTCTGGAGATTTTCTTCAGCGGGACCAAGTCGCCAGTCCAATCTCATCTCCTGGAACTCTTTTTCGGATACGTGTCACCGTAGCCATTGGTGGAGATTTTTACCTTTGAACGTAGTCCTTTTTTCAAGATGAAAATCCTTCGACCGGGGCACACCTAAATCTTGATCCGATGTCCCTGGAGCCCTCTTCGGATACACTGCCTGGGAGGTCCAGGTCAACTTCCTACGTTCGGACTTAGACACTTTTTCAGAGATTTTCTTCACCGGTATGAACCTGCAAGTCAGACTGGGTCGAGGTTGAGGCAATCCAGCTAGACCTGCCGCAGTGGGTTGGTCCCTTTATGGAGCTTTTTTCCAAAAGTTCTCCAAACTTCTCCAAACTTCTGGAGCTTCTTCCAGATGTTCCTTTAAGGTTCTTTTGAGGTCCACAGCTCACCCCAAGGTTCCAGAAGTTCTAAGATGCTCCTTGAGGGTGCGGACTACAACTCCCAAAATGCACCTGGCACAAACTCCTTTTTGGCCACTGGACAGTGGTCAGCTGGTTGGTTTCTTCAGGAGTTGGTGCAGGGGATTCTGGTTAGCCAGTTTTCACCTGTACCAAACAGAGAGTCTCTTCTTGAACCAGTTGAAGCCAGGCAAAGTCCTTCTTGTGGTGAAGCCCAAGTGTGCAGCTGGTGCAGTCCTCCAGAGTGCAGTGTCCAGGTGCAGGCCAGGGGTCCAGCAGGGCAGTCCTTCTTCTCCTGTAGTTCTTCCTTGTATGGATCTGAGGTGTGGGTGCAGGTCTGCCAGTTTTATCCTTGCTCCTGGGTGAGAAGTAAGGAGGTCCTGGTTCTCCAACCAGGTGCAGGGTCCTTCCCCCTGTGATGACCACTTCCTGGGAAGTGTGGCAAAAATCAATCCCAGGGAGCAACATTCCTCAAAAATCCATCATGGCTGAAAATGATTTGTGAAGGTTACATCTGGCTGAGCCCACCCACTGGTGTGGCTACAAATCCTAAACACACCCCTCTCCTGCCATCTCCTAATCTAATCAAGGGGGCACCTAATTGTCTGGGTTTGCAGGATGTGAGGATGTTGCTGGGGTGCTCCAAAATGTCCTTCCCTTCCTTTGAAGACCAGTTTGGCAGCCCTCCCCACTTCCTGCCTCTCCATCTGCTGAGGGAAGATCTCCCCAAGGCACATCTATTTGTGTTGAGCCAGGCCACTTCACACCTCATCAATGCAGCCTGGCTAGGCTGCAGAGGCTGGTCAATCAGAGCAAAGCATTAAAAACACTGCAGGGCTGAAGCTGGCAACTTTTCAGGTAAAGTTTAAAAGTCTTTACCTGAACAAGTTATATTAAATCCAACAACTGGAAGTTTTGGGATTCATTATCACAATTAATTTGATACTAAACTTGAGGTATCTTTTACTTAAGGAGACTTTTAAAATTAATATCGTCTCCCCATTCTTGCCTAGGGAGGCCATTCACTACAATGAGGGAAAAGCTAATTTGGCTGTTTTACCTCTACAGGGCTTATACAACTATTTTATAAGGTCCCTGCTTATAGTTACATGGCACACAGCCCTAGGGACACATAGCGCACACCTTAGGGGTGACAATTGTAAAAATAAGGTAGTTTAACACTTTGGAACTACTTTTAATTCCAAAGTCGAATTTGCATGTAACTTTAATTTAAAAGCAGCCAGCAAGGTAAGCCTGCCTTTAAAATGACACTGGGCACCTCAGCAGTGCATCTATGGGGGCACCACCTATGCTGGGGTCCCTAAACCTACATGTGCTAGCATATAGTAGGGACTTATAGGTCGGTTAATTTTGCCAGTTATAATTTCCCTAATTTGCATATCCACTTTACACAGAGCACTGGCCCTGGGGCTGGTAAGCAGTACCCAGGGCACAGCCAAAAGCCAGTAACCACCAGTATCTGTCCAAAACGTTTGGGAGTGACCAGGGAAAAAAGGAGGACTTTCCTTTAGGTGCCATATCCCTCAACCAATCTGTGGTAATATCCAGTGAGTCCTAAGAAGGTCCTCACCTCTGTTCGAGTTCTAGGTGGTTGCCAGGCCTTGATTGTTTCAATCTTGGCCTGGAGAGGCTGCACCTTGCCATCACCTACTAGGTGTCCCAAATTCACCATGGAACCCTTCCCAATCTGACACTTACTAGCCTTTATGGTCAGGCTTGTCTTTTGCAGGGCCTAGAGAACCTCTTCGAGGGGAACAGTTGTTCCTCCACCTGGAACTGTAGACAGTGATGTTGTCTAGGTAGGCTGCGCAGAAGGCATCCTTGCTAGCTAGGACCCCATTAACCAACTGTTGGAAGGTAGCGGGGGCATTTTTCAGTCGAAAGGGCATTACTCTGAATTGGTAATGACCCTCAGGAGTAGAAAAAGCAGTTCTCTCATTTGCCCCCTCAGTCAAGGCGATCTGCCAGTACCCTATCGTGAGGTCAAAGGTACTGAGGAACTTGGGAGCGCCCAGCCTGTCTACGAGCTCATCCGCTCAGGGATAGGGTGAGCATCTGTCTTTGAGACCCCAGTAGTCCACGCAGAACCTAAGCTCTGGCTTGGCACTGGGAGCAGCAGCCTTGGGAACCAACACCACTGGCCTGCACCAGGGACTCCCCAAGAGCCAGCATCTTGGCAACTTCATCCTTGATGCTGGACCTCACCTTATCTGACACCCTGTAAATTGTATTCTTTACAGGTGAACTGTCTCATGTGTCAATATTGTGGACACACAAGTGTGTGAGCCCAGGAGTGAGGGAAAACAGGGAAGAGAACTGCTGCAACAGCTCGTAGCAGTCTCCTCTCTGATCTAGAGTCAGGGAGTCAGAGAGATTAACACCTAAACTGACCCATCACCTTCCTTGGCAGAGAGGAGGTCAGGGAGAGGCTCACTCTCCTCTTCCATGCCCTCATCTGTTACCAGAAGCATGCTGACTTCAGACCTCTCAAAATGAGGCTTCAGTCTGTTGTGGTGGAGTACCCTTAGGGGGTTTCTGGGGGGCTTGACGTCCACTAGGTAAGTGGCCTCCCCCTTTCGCTCCTTGATTTTGAATGGGCCAGTCCAGCAGACCTGGAAAGCTCTAGGCATCACTGGCTCCATTACCCATACTTTGTCTCCAGGTGAGAATTCTACCACGTTGGTCTTCTGGTCATACCATTCCTTCAACACTTCTTGACTGGCCTCAAGGTTGCTCTTGGCCTGTGTCCAGAAACACTGCATTTGGTTGTGAAGGGCCAGCAAGTAATTGACCAAATCCTAGGGCATTTCCTGGGAGCTTTCTCTCCCCCCTCCTTGACTATGCTTAGTGGTCCCCTGACAGGGTATCCATAGAGAAGTTCAAAGGGTCTGAACCCCACCCCTTTCTGGGGCCACTCCCTATAAGCAAAGAGAAGGCATGACAAGAGGACGTCCCACTTACATCTCATGGCCTCGGGCAGGCCAGTGATCATGCCTTTCAGGGTCTTGTTGAGCTTTTCAAAAAGCCCACTGGTTTGAGGATGGTAAGGGCTTGTAAACCGGTAGGTTACCCCACATTCATCCCACATGGACTCCATGAATGCTGATGTGAAGTTTGTGCCTCTGTCAGACACAACCTCCTTTGGGAACCCACATGGGTAAATATCCCATTAGAGTTCTGGTGCAGGTACTGTCCTTAGAGGTACTTCCTCTGGATAGCGGGTGGCATGGTCAACCAAAACCAGAATAAACCTGTTGCCTAGAGCGGTTTTGGGGTCCAAGAGGCTAATGACGGCTAACTGTGCTGGGATGTGAGGCAGTGTGCTCCCAACCCCCCTTTCCTGTTAAAAATGCTCCCTCGAGCTAGTGAGCTGACAAGCTTTGGAGATGCACCTGTATGCCTGTGAGTGGTACTTGACCTGAGAGGATTTTTGCAGCATTTCCAGCAATCCCAGATGAATTTTCTTTGTTTTCTACTCTCTACTGATGAAGGGCTAAACCCAGAAACATGTGTCTAGAGATATACAGCAATGCCTCCACCAACTTTGGTGAAAAGCTGGAGATAACTTTCAAGTAAGCGCTAACTGTTAACTGTATTTACCAGGATGCAAAGGGGCGAACTGTGCTGGGATGTGAAGCAGTGTGATCCCAACCCCCCAAAACCAGGATAAACCTGTTGCCTAGTGTGGTTTTGGGGTACAAGGGGCTAATGACGTTGATGCCCACCCTTTCAAAGGGGGTGCCAATGACGGGGTGTGGGATCATGGGGGCCTTGAGCCTTTTCCCTGTCTTCCCACTAGCCTGGAAGGTTGGGCAGGACCTAGAGAAAGCATCTGAGGCTACCCTCATTCGTCGTCAATAAAGTGGGTGACAAGCAGGGCAAAGGTCTTGTCTTGCCCCAAATGTCCCGTCAGGGGGATGTCGTGAGCCAGACACAGTAGGAAGGCCTGGTAACACTGGGGACCACCAGCACACGTACTGCCCCTAAGGCCCGATACCTTCGACTCACTGTGGAGGAGATCACTCTCCCAATAAATGTGGTGATTGCCAGAGGCTTCACCTGCTGCTCGGGCTGAGGCCTGTTGCCTCACACCCTCAAGAGTGGGGCACTCTTTCGGTGCTTGGAATAATTCCTCCCTGGTTGGCCCACCCTCTACTTGCCAGCAGGCAAGCTCAGGCAGGTTACCCAGGGTGGCAATGTCTTCCCCAGTTGGCTCAGGTACCTACTCTTCTGGGGACCCGTCAACCACTGCGGGAACTTCTGGGGCCAGATTCCCGTGCCCCTTGCTCTTCCTCTGTGCAGCTGTCTAGGCCATTGCTCCAGACTCCAGATGCCCTTGACTCCCTTCCAGTGCAGCTAAGGACCGTGTGGTCATGCAGACCCATTCAGGCAAACCTAACATCCCCAGGTGGGACCTGAGCTCTACCTCCCTTGAGGTAGTATGCTCAAGGTCATTGCCTAACAAACATTCTACAGATGTGGCAGGAATCACAGCTACCTTTAGAGTACCAGGGACACCCCCCACTCAAAGGGAACCAGAGGTACCGGTAGGTGGCTCTCACAATTGTCAGCAACTATGACCTGGTGAAATGTATTAGGGATAACCTGCTCTGCTGATACCAGCTGACTCCGGACAGTAGTCATACTTGCTCCTGTGTCATGCAGAACCTCCACCCTTTGCCCATTAATGGTGACCCACTCCCTATACTTGGAAGTATTGGCAGGCATGTGGGCTTTTGGCACCATTTCCTCATCTCCCAAGGATACTAGGGACACCTCTATCTGCTCCCCAAAGCTAACTAGGACTATCCCCCGAGCGCTACACTAGCCAACCCAGGTGTCTACCCTACAATGGGGGGCTGTGCCCTCTTGTGACACTGAAAGTCACCCTTAGAGTGTCCATGCGTGAAGCACTGTAAGTATTTGGGGATAAACTTCCCTTTCTTCTTGTCAAATGACCCTGGCTTCCTTTCCAATTCAGGTGGGGACTGGTTACCACCCTCCACCCCCTTGGGAAGTGTTTTGGGGGCCTTTTGAGAACTCCTTATTTTTAAGTTTTTCTCCCCCCTCTTTCTTCTGGTGGGAGCCCTGACCACCTTTGAGAGTGTACCCCACATACCTTCTTGGACACTCTGGTCCACCTCCTCAGCAAGCTTTCTAGGATCAGTCAGTTTACTGTCAACTAGGTGGTGGCGCAACCCTGTAGAGAAACACTGAACATATGCTCTTTCAGGATCAAATTATATATCCCAAAATAGTCATCTACTCTAATGCCCACACCCATCCATTCAGTGCCTTACTGGAGAAATCAAAAAAGTCTACCCAGTTCTGTGTGGAGAGTTTGGTGCTGCCCTTGAGCCTCTGATGGTACTTCTCAGGTGTAAGAGGCTGGCCTGGTTTGTGGTGGGCACCTTGGGTACTTACTCCTTATACCAGGTCCAGGTATCCCTTATTAGTGAAGTGTAGTAGTGTTCTAGCAGCTTAGCCTGATAGAGGTAGCTATAGCAGAGCAGCTTAGGCTGAACTAGGAGACATGCAAAGCTCGTGCAGTACCACTTATAGTTACACAGTACTTATACATAAGTAAAGACAATACTCAGTGTTACCAAAAATAAAGGTATTTATTTGGGTGGCACAGTACCAAAAATATCTTAGAGACAATACTCCTCCTGGAGGTAAGTATTATACACAATAGATACACTAGACACCAAAGTTAGACAAGTAAATAGTCATAAAACAATGCAAACAGAAGGAAATCCTATAGAATGCAATGGGAGAAAATAGGTTTAGGGGCAACAAAAACCATATACTAAAAAAGGGGAATGTGAATCACAAATTCCCCCTAGACAAGTGTAGTGTGTGCAGAATCGCTGGGAGAGTAAGAATACAGTAAACTCAAGTAAATTACCCCACCCCAGAGCCCAGAAAAGCAGGAGTAAAGTACTGCAAGTTTCCTTAGGACACACTACACCTCATTTTTGGAATTTTGCAGCAGCCAACCAAGTCTGCAAAGAACAACTGCTGGATTATTGAACCTGAAGACCTGCAAAGGAAGAGGACCAAGTCCAGAAGTCGAAAGAAGTTCCAGGAAGGACAGGAGCCCCTGCCAACCCAGAAGAGGGTGCAAAAGAAGAGTCCCTGGTAAGTTGAAGACTGCAGAAATGCACCCTCGAAAGATGCCAGTGGGTTCCTGCTTGATACAAAAGATGTCCCACGGTGTGAAGATCGTTGTAGATGAGATTTCATGTTGGAAGGCACCAACAAGCCTTGGCTACAGCAAAAGTGCATTTTTCATCAAAATGGCACTGGATGGACCCAGGAGGGACCTGGAGGACTCAACTCTATGTGAGGAGGAAGAGGGGGTTCTCAGCACTTTAGAGAGCCCTCAGGATGCCAGCCAGTACCCCCAGAAGCCACAGGATCTGGGTTCAAAGGAGGTGCAAAACACAGTCAGTGCAGCACAACAAAAGAAGGTCCCATGCCGCCGAAGAACAACTCAGTGAGTTGAGCATCACAGGGTGGAGTGCTGGGGACCTGGGCCAGGCTGTGCATGAAGGAACTTTGCAAAGAGTGCACAGAGGCCTCAGGAGGTGAAGAAGACACAATGCACAGGGGTACTTTTTTTCTCAGGGAAGGCAAGGTCTTACCTCCTCCAAATTGCATCAGCAGGACCTCAGGACAGTCTGTATCAATGATGTTCACCCGCAATGTCTTTAGGAGCATGCTCATCGCGGTGAGAGGAGTCCCAGGGTACCAGTTGTCACCTTGGAAGGGCTTGCTTGGAGCAGGGGAGTGATTCTGTCACTCCACTGGAGATTTCTTCGGTTCTTCTGGTGCAGGATGAAGACAGGGAGTACCCAGAGGGTGCACACAGTGGAAACTGTTGAAGTTGCTGACTTGGAGCTGAGGTTTCTGAGGGAAAGTGTCTCTTGTAGACACTTTGTTGCAGTTACAGCGTTTCTTGGATCAGGCTGCGGTTGATCCGAGGTCAGAGGATGCTGAAGTTGTTGCAAAGGATTCCCAAAGGAAACTTGCGAGCAGACTTTGAAGAGAACCCACAGGAGAGACCCTAAATAGCCATGAGAGGGGGATTGGCTACCTTATCAGGTATGGACCTATCAGGAGGGGTCTCGGACGTCACCTGCTGGCAATGGCCACTCAGAGCCCTCCAGGGTGCCCCCACACCTTGCAAAGGAAGATTGCTGAAGTCTGGGACACACTGGAGGAGCTCTGGGCACCACCCCTGAGGTGGTGATCTTTCCTTTGTCCAGTTTCCCGCCAGAGCAGGGGAAAAAGAGTCCCTGAACCGGTGTAGACTGGTTTATACAAGGAGGGCACCATCTGTGCCATTCAAAGCGTTTCCCCAGCCTGTAACACCTATTTCCAAAGGGAGAGGGTGTAACACCCTGCTCTCAGAAGAAATGCTTTGTTCTGCCTTTCTTAGATTGGGCTGCCCAGACCCCAGGAGGGCACAACCCTGTCTGTGAGGTGGCAGCAGCTGTAGCTGCAGTGCAAGCCTCAGAGAGCTGGTTTGGCAGTACTGGGGGTCCATGGTGGTGCCCCCAGGATGCATGGAATTGGCTCCCCAATACCAGATTTGGAATGGATGGACAATTCCATTATCTTAGACATGTTACATGGCCATATTCGGAGTTACTACTATGAACTACATATAGATATCGAACTATATGTAGTGTACGCATGTAATGGCGTCCCGCACTCACAAAGTCCGGGGAAATGGCCCTGAACTATGTGGGGGCACCTTTGCTAGTGCCCTCACACTTAGTAACTTTGCACCTAACCTTCAGCAAGTGAAGGTTAGACATATAGGTGACTTATAAGTTACTTAGGTGCAGTGAAAATGGCTGTGAAATAGTGTGTGCGCTATTTCACGCAGGCTGCAGTTGCAGTCCTGTGTAAGGGTTTGTCTGAGCTCCCTATGGGTGGCAAAAGAAATGCTGCAGCCCATATGGATCTCCTGGAACTCCAATGCCCTGGGTACCTAGGTACCATATACTAGGGACTTATAAGGGGGGTCCAGTGTGCCAGTTGAAATTGGTAAATTAAGTCACTGGCCTACAGTGACAATTTTAAAAGCAGAGAGAGCATAAGCACTGAGGTTCTGGTTAGCAGAGCCTCAGTGACACAGTTAGGCACTACACAGGCATACACATTAGGCCACAAACTATGAGCACTGGGGTCCTGACCAGCAGGATCCCAGTGAGACAGGCAAAAACATATAGACATATAGGTTTTTATCTATGAGCACTGGGGTCCTGGCTAGCAGGATCCCAGTGACACAGTAAAAACACACTGATACACACTCACAATCAGGCCAAAAGTGGGGGTAACCATGCTAGAAAGAGGCTACTTTCTCACATCTAGACCCTAAGTGAGAGCATGGCGAGGTAAGCCAAATCTGTCCATACAGTGTCCATGAGAAGAACAATCCATCACCGTTAACATGGTTTAAGGTCAGGCTGCCACTCTCAAGATCAGGATCCGTGGAGACACAAAGACTGAGGTCTACCGAAAACCAGCATGCAGCATGGATGGAAATTCTGGCTGGATCCCCCTTTAATGCCCTTTGTCCTACGAGATGTTTTTATAGAGTACATGTTTATGTTCAGGCACAGAAGCCTTATGCAGGTGTGTCCCTTAGCACTGGTCTGTTTAAGCAGTCTTGGAGCCGGCGATACAAAATATTTTTCTGTGTGCATTGCGTTCAGTTCTTGTAATTCTGTAGAACATGATGCAAAATATGTCATCCATAGCACTGATAATGAAGCTTTCACAGAATAGCAACTGAAAATGAAATTAAAACAATGCCAAAAAAGAAGCAATAATAAAATTGGAAACAGAAAAACAAAGCATGAATACTGGGTAATTGGGCACAGGCTGCAAGCCTAAGCTAAGCTATCTCTGTGCCCAACCATCTAACTAAAATGGACCCACAACACCCTCCCCTATTGCCGGAAAAAGGGTGCAAATCCAAGCTCTAATGTTAAAATTGCTCTAATAAAAGTGTAAAAACTCTAAAAGCATAGCTAAAAACATACATGATACAATGTCCAAGTCGTCAAGCCAAGCAGGCCAACAGACAGGCCGACTTAAAAGGCAATTTAGTGTCACATTTTACTTTTTAGAAATAGCCAATGGTCGGATTCTAACAATAATCATGTTCTTGCAAAAAATCTCCAATGTCATCAAGGTAGAGTGACACAATGAAGGACTCCACTTTGGCAGTTGGCAAGTTGATCAAGGTATTGGCAGAAGGATCTGTAGTGTGGTAAATTTTATGTATCCTTTGCGCTTTAGCTTCAGGCGTTAGGCCTTTGTGCACTTTGCCCTGGATGTATTTTATTCCTTTGCTCGCAGCATAGAGCCTCTGTGCACTTTGCTCTAAATGCTTTTTATTCAGCTTCGTACTGTTATTTTTCAAATAGCCAGTTCTACGGTCTTGTTTTATTTTTTATATCACACTGTTTAGCCTACTTCAGCACTGGAGTTTTCAATAACACATTCTTGCTCACTCTGTGCTTCAGTCAAGGATACAGTCTGGTACATTGCCGATAGACGTGGTAGGAGTTTAGTCTTTGGATTGCAGATATACATTCTTGCATAGGGACATTTTGTGATCACACTGACATGTTAGTTATAAAAACACTTCCTTGTCCTAATACACGCAAGAGGGAGATTCCGACCAGGGAACCACAACTAGACGCTGACTGCCTTGTTGCAGATGCTGAACCAGATCACAGGCCTTTGCTTAGGAATCTGAAAGGCAAGTTAGTAGCTTAACATGCTGTGCTCGAAATATAATTAACTGAGAGAGAGAATAGAATCCATTAACACCATGATAGCGTTGTTTTTATGTTTCACTCTCATCGTGACTATTTCAATCCTACTGTGTTGTATGGTTCTGGTTATAGCGGCTCATGCCTTATTATCTAAAATGCAGTCGTTTTATTAAAAGCAATATATAAAACTAAAACTGCCTTTGTCATTTGTATATGAGATCATACTGTAAATGAGAAAGCTGGTTTGGATCTGAGTGACCACGACTTCCCTGAGAAGTTCCAAAGATGTCATGCGCTCGGCTGCCCAATCATCTCTCCCCCTTGGGAGAGATGAGGCACTGCTAGTTATCCAGAGCTAAACCGGATTTAAGGTGACAGAGGTCCTTCCAAGTGGGTAAGACTTAGTCCCCCACACCAGGAACAACCCTGCTACCTATAAATCCAGTAGTCTCATTTAGAATAATGAGAGCCCACGTGACATGGCGCCGCCAACGATTGGTCTGGCTCTAATTTTCGGGTCCGGCTGACTCTCTCGGTCTCATATATATATTGACTCCTCGGTTCCGTTAACGGAGACGTCCATGGCACTGAGGATTTCCGCCACCACAATATAGGTAGATCCTATTATTTTGTGGTCGCATGTTCAACCTTGAACTCTGAAAGGAAAACCCTGATATTGGTGTGCCTTCTCTGAACTAGCGCTGTTTTCATAATGGCGAATCCCCAGGTAATGAACATTGCAGTTAATATGCGACCACCGCTCACGGTACATGGCGATTTAAAGCAATCCTTAACGGCCAGAGTTATAGGTACGGGTCGTAGTTGGCTAGCCCACCTGAATGGAGTACAGAGAGCACTGAATAACTTTCCTAGAAGGTCCCTGGGGGCTCGTACTTCATATGAGTGCCTGTTTGGAACACAAGTGTATGTTCCTGATCTTAATGGTCCTGGTGTGGAGGCGGCAGATACGCCCTTTGACATAAATGATTGTGTCACTGTTTTGCAGGATTTACAACAATTCCGTGAAGATAACTCTTCTGCCAGTGCTGCATCCACAGGAATTAAGGATGAACCAGTAACGCCTACTTGTTGGATTACCAGAATTGGGGATCTTGTGCGTGAAAAGGTCACAGTGAAAAAATAATTTGGCCCTTCATATCGAGTGCCAGTCCCTGTACTAGGGATCCACGGCACAAGAACTATGATTTTGCCACCGCTGCAAGGGGCCAAAGGAAATCGCTTTGTATCAATTGACAATGTCAAGTAACAACATGTGGCCGATTCTGCACAGCAGTCCAAGAGGAAAACCCAGTAGTTCCCGAATCCCTCTCACTACTAGGGACGATGTTCCGCTGCAGGTGATTTGCACCAACGCTGTTTCCTCTCCGAGCTTGGGGAGGGTGGAAGCTGATCTTGCGATTGTTCCACTAACGGCGAATAATTTGGATCTTTTGATCAAGTTGCTGTGACTACTGATGTTGCTGAAGGTGTTATCTACAGCGTACCACGGCGAGAGACACAATCTGCTCCTTTGTTTACGGTTGCACCTTTTGCAAGAACTGCCTCCGGCTGCTTTAATAACAATGATGATACCGTGTCGGACTCTTCGTCCTCTTCAACACCAGCCCTGGGTCCACGTAAGCTGCTGTGTTGGCTCAAACACACATATTTTTTTGTTCCTTGGAACTATCTGTGGCTTTTCATGACTGTGATGACTTTTTTCCTATGGCTGGGGTTTGTTGTTACCTTTTTTCTGGTGATACATGGTCATTTTCTTCCTGAACGATCTGAGATTGAGCAGGTGGAGAAGGTGTTGAAACCGCATTTTTCATCACATATGGTTCGAAGAGACTTGTCCTTTGTGAACATTTCTGCTGTACCAATTCCGGATGGGATTGTGTGGGATAGAGTAAAGTTTGATATATATGGTCCCACTGAAATTATTCAAATACTGTATGTTCACAAATTATCAATGAATGATATCGTTATACCAGGCATTGTATCTGATGATTGGGATGTGAAGACAGTTGATTCTATGTTGACAGAATTGCAATATTATACTGTCTGTGAAAATGAAGATGCTTACCAGTTTAGAGATAATTATGGTGACATGTTTTGTTACAATTATTATGGACACCACTTTATTCATAAAGCTAGTAGCCCTAAATCAATATTTGAGTATATGCAATGGGAACATTGCCCGACTCCTCCACAGGGGAGTTCTAAAACTTATTCTGATAAATTTGCATATTTTTCTGGGCATCATCAACAGAGTGCTAAGTCTTACTATTTTAAGGTTACTCCGCATGCTAATAAGCAAATGTTGACTGATACTAAATTACTGTATTCAAATTTGTTTGTATCAAATCTATCGGTTGAGGGGTATGAATACTGGTCCAAAACTGTTGATTTGAAAAGTGTTTGGGGAACGAAAAATTGGCAAATGCGGGGTAGGGACACATTGTTTAGGGCATGTATTATTCCTGTCCAAATGATTTTCTTAAATGACACTGTACAACAGACTAGCTGTTTGGGCTTAGCAACAATTAGAGATTTGAATTTGCTTAGCATACCTGTCCCTTCCAAAATGAAAAATTGGCAGCAATATATTAATGCCACGTTTAGTGAGCTTACAGACTGGGTCCAGAATGGTACGCTTAACACTTCATTGACACGTCCAAGCGGGTGGTTATTGTGGCCCATAGACACTAATGGGTGTCATCAACGTTTTGTCACCTCTTCGGGGGGTTTCAGGACTAGTAGGGCAGACCCTCGCTACATATCACCAGAACATGCTGATATCACCACTACATATAGCGTGGGGAAACTTTGTCAACAATGGTTAAAGTCATCCACGCTAGATGCAGTTAAGACACATCTCACGTTACTGTCTAATTATACTGACTTGCAAGATTTTTTGTCAGGTCCAAGAGTGCCCCGGAAGAAACGTTTTTTGTATGAAGTGTACAATGAGATATGGAAACTTTCACAACAGGAGGCGGCGGCCCGGTTGAGGCAGATAGATCAGGAGAATTTGAAACAAGCATTGTCTGTTGTGGATAATGGAATGCATACCCTGTCCGACCGTGTATATACGATTGATAACATTGTTTCCTCTGCTATAGACATTATTAGATCAGATATGTCTTCTTTATATCATGGGCAGAGTCAAACGCGGTCCATTATGCAGTTGGGTTGGACTCTACAGACATTAAAGGCAGGTCGCGTTCCGTGGCAGCACATCCGAGCCTGGGAGATATTTTTTTCCTTTAATTTGACACGTCAACAACAGCTGATGGCTAAAAAGGAAGCGGCATATGTTATGTTAAATATTGAAAAGTTGGAGAAGTTGCCTTTTACTGTGGCTGAGATTCCTTCAGCTGAGTGGTTGATACACGGGGTTATAAATTTGCCTATTTCCACTCTGCAATTCACTTCTTGTTTGAAGCATATTCCGGTGGGCAGATATGAGAAATTGGGAGACAGTTACATACATGAGGTGTGGGAGCTTCCCTTTTTATACAGATGTCTTAATGGTATGAGGGAGGTTTTTCTTAGCGGTAGTGAATGCAAAACTTCTGCCAGCCATTCGATGGTTTGTAAGCAGCTGTCCTTGCATGGGGCGTGTAATTCCTCGGTTGCGAACTTGGCTTGCTATCTAAAGGGAGTTCTAGTCCCCGTGATTAAAAACACATTCCAGGTGCGTTCAAACGGCAGCTACGTCCTTCTTAACAGTGAAGTCTGTTGTGGCATGCGTGCCGGGATAGTTTACGTGGTCGTTCTCACCAAGGCCGTTACGTGCTGCGGGAATGTGTTGTTTCCCCCCACTCAATTTAGGGAGGTAGCGGACATCTGGCCTCACATTGGTACTTCCAAGGTGAATTTCGACAAGTTGAGTCGACTAAAGGCTCTATTGTTTCAAAAGCATGTGGCCCTTACATCTGCACGCGAGACCTACGCACTTCAGGTGGCGAGGTCATCAGCAGAAATACAGTCCCTGTTAAATACTAACTTTCCGAGCCACTTTGGTGAACTTGTGAGACGTATATTTAATGCGTCCAGCACTGCTGGAATTGCACATTTTTCCAAAGCTGTTGGTGTTGGTTTTGCTCATACCTTCTCTTCCATATTCGGTTTAATACCTTCGGCTATTCATTCTATTTTCGGAAGCATTTTTGGGGGATTTCCGATTACTTTGGGTTTATTGGCTGGTGTTTTGCTGTTGCTGTTGTTCTTCTGCAATGGCTGTCCCACCGCAACGAGATCCAATGTTGGTGCTCCCGTCAGCGCAGCTGTGTCGTGAACGCATGATGCAGCATTTTGGAGCAACACTCCTGGGACATTTGGAGTGTGACTGGTCTCTGTCATTCCGACCAGTTTTGGATTGTGTACAACCCGTGTTTCGGTGCCTTTGGTGCTCGTTTGAACATGCACTGGCTCTCTGTCTCTCACTGCAGTGCCCCCCAGTGGTTGATGCTAATCTGTTGATGTTCCCGATTAGGGCTCATTCTCAGACATGTGCACTGCGGTTGCGTTTCCTTCGTGAGGCAGTTTACGACATTCCCTTCCTGGAGGAAGATGGTATTGTCTCGCTCTTAGGCCCTGCACGGGGTGCCGCCTTGGATGGTCCTGGGGCTTTGGAACACACCTGCTCCATGATAGTATTTGGCGTGGATTTTCCAGTGTTGACATCTACCGAAGTGGAGGATCTCCTGCTTTCTGCGGCTTCCGTTTGAGATTGGGTTTATTCTAAATTGACATTGTAACGATTTGGCTTTTCCGTCACATGCTTACAAATTTAAATTTAGTTTTGTGCTTTGGTGTCCTCTGGACTTGTCAAAATGTATTTTGTATATTTTTATATCTGGGGCATATTTTTATTTTCGTTTTGATTAGAACCACTTGCTACCGACAAGGGGAGGGTGTAGTGTGGTCAATTTTATGTATCCTTTGCACGTTAGCTTCAGGCGTTAGGCCTTTGTGCACTTTGCCCTGGATGTATTTTATTCCTTTGCTCGCAGCGTAGAGCCTCTGTGCACTTTGCTCTAAATGCTTTTTATTCAGCTTCGTACTGTTATTTTTCAAATAGCCAGTTCTATGGTCTTGTTTTATTTTTTATATCACACTGTTTAGCCTACTTCAGCACTGGAGATTTCAATAGCACATTCTTGCTCACTCTGTGCTTCAGTCAAGGATACAGTCTGGTACATTGCCGATAGACGTGGTAGGAGTTTTTCTTTGGATTGCAGATATACATTCTTGCATAGGGACATTTTGTGATCACACTGACATGTTAGTTATAAAAACACTTCCTTGTCCTAATACACGCAAGAGGGAGATTCCGACCAGGGAACCACAACTAGACGCTGACTGCCTTGTTGCAGATGCTGAACCAGATCACAGGCCTTTGCTCAGGTATGAGGGTTGATGGCTTCCCTGGGAATCTGAAAGGCAAGTTAGTAGCTTAACATGCTGTGCTCGAAATATAACTAACTGAGAGAGAGAATAGAATCCATTAACACCATGATAGCATTGTTTTTATGTTTCACTCTCATCGTGACTATTTCAATCCTACTGTGTTGTATGGTTCTGGTTATTGCGGCTTATGCCTTATTATCTAAAATGCAGTCGTTTAATTAAGCAATATATAAAACTCAAACTGCCTTTGTCATTTGTATATGAGATCATACTGTAAATGAGAGAGCTGGTTTGGATCTGAGTGACCACGACTTCCCTGAAAAGTTCCAAAGATGTCATGCACTCAGCTGCCCAATCATCTCTCCCCCTTGGGAGAGATGAGGCACTGCTAGTTAGCCGGAGCAAAACCGGATTTAAGGTGACAGAGGTCCTTCCAAGTGGGTAAGACATAGTCCCCCACACCAGGAACAACCCTGCTACCTATAAATCCAGTAGTCTCATTTAGAATAATGAGAGCCCACGCGACAGATCCATGGAGAAGAAGTGTGCATAGGCCTCTGGTGCAGATTGAATTATGTAGGTAGCACTGTCCATTGTGCCAGATGTTGTTGGAGCCAGCAAATCAAAAAGCGGTGGCTCATAGGAAGCCTCATAAATCAACCACAGTCTCAAGGGGTATGTCCACGAATGAACCCTCATCGAGAACATTAACAAATCCTTGTCCAAGCTACACAGCAAGACACACCATAGGTGCACACTTGAACATTCACCAGATGGAATGTAAGATTGGCTGGACACACGTGAAGACTACTTTGAATGTCAAAGACCAATCCAGCTCCTCAAGCAATGAATCTCAGAATTACTGCATCATGCTTTCGCGACACAGCGGGGCTCATGGTAGCTCCATCACTCTGTTTTGCTGATAGAGAACAGCCACTGCATATCAAAAATAGCAGCAGCAGAATTCTGCTAATAAATGCCAAACTTACAGGGAATCCACCAAAGACACTCAATATGGCTGCAGGTATAACTCCCAACACAGTCTGGATAGTGCTAACAAACTCAGAACCGAAAGCCTTAAAAAACCACACAATCCCTGCAGTATTCAATGCATTGCATATTTACTCACCAATTCTCCAAAATGCTTTTTGACGTTGAAGTTGATATTTAATAGGGATTTTATCTCAGCTGATGATCTTGCTATCTGGAGGTCGTACGTGTCTCTTTGTCCTATGTCAGGGCCATATGTATTTGTCAAATTATACTTTGTCCCACACAACCCCTTTTGGAATCAGAACTGCTGAAATGTTCATGTGGACAAGTCTTTTCGGACCTTATGGGATGTTAAGTAAGGTATCAAAACCTTATCCACCGACTCAACTGCAGAGGGTCAGGAAGATAATGACCATTTATCAGAAGGAAAAAAACAATAATGAAACCAATACAAAGCAAAAAGGCAAACAATGTCAACAGTATCCTTAGATAGTACCATGGATAAATTAAGTAATTGTACACTCTCAGTTTCAGAAGCTGATGAGTCAGAAGAAAAGTCATGCATGTCGATAAAATAACTGGAAACAGTCTGTGCAAAGATTAGTGCAGAGCTGGTGGATGGAACCATTTGTGTGGTTCATAGTAGACAATGTCATCTGCCTGGATGGAATTGGAATAAGAGCATTCAAAATCTCAGACAGTGTTCAACAATGAAGTGTTGACAGGAATCAGCAGAAGCTCATTCTCTGCCCTACCCAGGCTTGATGAGGCAATTATAGCATTGGTGCTGGCAGAAACATTGTTTACTGCTTATAGAATTTTAACCTGTTGGGTAGTGAGAGGGGAGTGAATACTAGCTGAAGGACCTCTGGGTCTGCTGTGCAGGATTGGCCACATGGTGCAATTTGATGTTGTCAATAGAAACAAATCTGTTCTTTCTGGAACCAGGCAAGGGGGGTATGATAACAGTTTTGGTACCATGTATTGCCAGGACTGGAATGGGTGCTCTATATAATGGTTCAAATTCCTTCTTCACTGCAATCTTTTCACATACTAGATCCTTCACTTTAGTAATCTTGCCTGTAGATGTTGTTGGCAAATCCCTTATTCCTAAAGTGGCAGCAAAGGCAGATAAATTCTATGTCAGGACCAGAGGCTCCGATTATGCTTCTATCTGCTGCTCCTACAGCCAGTTAAGTGCCCTTTATCTTCTTTGGAATAGCTTTGTACTTTTGCCGCGCTACGGTTTATGCCTTTTTGTTTTCATGTGCTTCGCTCACGCAGCACTTGCTACTATTGACAAATATTGTGGAGTGGGAGCGGGAGCAGACCGCGGCACCTTGCGTCCGGAGTCCTAATTTTAGTCCCATCGGGACTAAGAGCACACGCGCGAGTACGTTTATGATCACTGCACGCCTCATTTAACGCGGCGGTGCTCGTAAATGGACGTGTGACTGAATAAAGAAGCTGAATAAGGAAGCGTTTCCTTTTGAAAAGGGCCCCTGCTTTACTTGGTGGCTTCAACTAATCATTCTTTCACTGATTACAGTGCCCTGCTGTGTTACCAAATCAAGAGTGCTCTTAAATGCTCCCTTACTCCCTGTGACTTGATATTTTATAGGGTTGTATAAATTTGCATAGGCTCTGCCTAGAGTGCCGCAGGCAGCTCCCTCCACACTCTATTTCCATCACCTTCACGATTGCTGGGGTTGTGCACTTCCCCTGACTGTAGCCCTCAGCTACCCTATGAATCGCAGTCCCTCTGGAACCTATCAGAATTAAAAATAATGGCACAATCATATTCCTATGATGAGGATGAATATTTTGGTGGTGACGCTCCTTCTTTGGAAGAAAGTCTGGTAGGGGCTCAATAAAGCCTTTGTGAAGGCTCTGGGCCCCTTTACCCACCATCTTGAAAGTTTTGCCCGACATAAAGGTTGGTTGCCCCCGCTCGCATCATCAACTGCAGCTCAGTCTGAGCACCCTAATACTTCCAAGGGTAAATCTAAGGCCAAGAAATGGCCCCATTCAGAAATATTTGAACGCTTACCCACCTCCATTCAGAGTGAGCATGGTTACGGTATCTCTGAGCCCCAGGAATGGCAGAAAGCTGGGCCTCCCCCAGACAAATCAGATTCTGATTCTGATCTAGATTCAGACTCAGACCAGGTGGACCATCCAAGCCCAAGTAAGTGTAAGAGGACTACAAGTCCAAAGATCAAGCAACAAAGGTATCAAAAGTTCTCAGTTTTAACTCAGAGGAAATTGTCCACCCTCGCTCCTCTAGTTGTACCCCTCCTCATGTGGAAGTGCTCTGTATCCAGGAACACATCAGATCTGGGTTTGATAAAGAGGTGAGAGTCAGACTTCGTGCGGGGTGTCCCAGACCTGATCTTGAAGGAAAAGTCACTGATACCCCAGAGATTGACCCCACTATGGTCACTTTTATGAAGAAGTGGTCGAAAGACTCAAAGAAGGGTCTTGACCGAGCCTGGAGGTCCTGCCAGGACAAGCTACCAGATCTATCAGGCCCGCTGGCAAAAATCCTGGACTTAGCCTTCTTGGCAAAGGAGTCAAATGCCCCCATTGAACCAGACATCCTAGTGGGATGGGCTCAAAGAACTATTTGTCACTTGGGTAATGCCAATGTAGCAATTTCCATGGAATGGATATGATCCATTCTGATGAGGATAGATCTTCAGCTGAATGAACTTGCCACCTCAGAGGCAGGTCCTGTGGCTCAGGGACTTCTTTTTGGGGCTCCCTTCATCAAAGATCTCTCCAAATTTGCAGCCACCATTCATTCTATGGATAAGGCCCAATTGTCCTTCAAAAAGGTGTTTTGTGACACTCTTTTTCAACAGGCCAGATGAATTTGGGGCTGCTCATCAGGCCATTGCTACTATCATGGCCCCAGACATGATTCAACAGGTCGTGGGTGAGGGTATGACAGAGGGCAATCTGCATTTTCTATCTTCTACCCCACCTGGTCCAGTGGTGGACGACCACAGTATTGCAAGAACTATTACAGAGTACAGCAAAATAACTCTCAGGAGTCCTCAAATTCAGGTGAGAATTATCCCTTATTCAGAGGTGGTTCTTGGGGGCAGGGTTCAATTGTTTCTGAGTGGCTGAAGATGACCAAAGATCCTTGGATTTAAGAAAAAGTGCAGGGATTCAAGTTCGAATTTTACCAATCCCCCTCCCAAGTTTCCCCTCTCCCTCTTCTCCATTTTTCCCTTCAAGATCAAGAGATCATATCGCTAGAGATTCAGTCTCTTCTGAAAAAAGGGGTCATTTGCCAGTCTACTCCACATCCCAGAGGATATATCAGCCCCATTTTCCTAGTGGACAAGAAGGGTAGAGGTTCACATCTAGTTTTAAACCTAAATGAATTCAATGCCTGGATAGTTTACAAGCATTTGAAAATGGAGGTCATCCATCTCCTGAGAGCTATTCTTCAAGAAGTAGATTGGATAGGTCTGTTTGGACCTGAAGGATGCGTATTTGAGTATTCCAGTTTCCCCTACTCATCGACGATTCCTCCAATTCCGTTGGCTCGATCAATGCAGTTTTAAGTCCTTCCTTTCGGACTATTATCCGCTCCATGGTGCTTCCAAAAGTGATGAGACCTGTGGTAGAGTCGCTTCACGCTCGAGAGGTGAGGTTAATTGTTTACCTCTAGGACCTGATCCTCATGGCGTAGGATCCTTCAATCCTGAACAGGCATCTATTGTGGACTGTTCAACTTCTCCAGAACCTGGGGTTTCTGATCAACCAAACCAAGTCTTGCCTCCTCTCATACCAGCATATGGAATTCCTGGGGTTCCAGAGAGACTCAGCGAAGTCTCAGTTGATCCTTCCCCAACAGAAAGTGCGCAGCATAAAGAAGGAGTTATGTCTCCTGTTAACCAAACAATTTATGTCACTGAGGAATTTGGCTCGGATAGTGGGACTTCTATTGTTATCTATGCAAGCTATCTTCCCGGGCCCCCTTCACTACAGAGCTCTTCAGAGGCTCAAGAGTTCTCATCTATGCAGGGGATTGTCTTAAGTAAACAAGATTCCTCTGTTGGAGGAGGCCAAGACGGAGATATCCTGGTGGCTCAAGCACATGCAGGCCTGGAATGGCAGGGCGATCTTAGGCAATTCACCGGATGTCATTCTGGAGTCAGATGGCAGCAAATTGGGTTAGGGAGCCAGCTTCTCGACCCTGAGCATGGGGGGGTGGCGGTCGCGGGGGGGAACTCCATCTCCACATAAATTGTCTGGAACTTCTGGCAGGATCACTTGCAATCCAGAGTCTCTCTCCTCTTTGGTTGGACAGGTGCATTCTGCTGCTGATGGGCAACAATTTAGCAGTCAGATATGTCAACAAGTTAGGTGGTACAAAATCACAGATACTAGTGCAGATTGCCAAGAATTTTGGCAATTTTGTCTACAACACAGGTCTCGGTGATTGCAGAATACCTGCCGGAGGTGAACAAATGAGTGGTGAAATGGAACTCCGCGATGACAGAAACTGGAAAAAACACCCAAGAGTGTTTCATTGGATCAATCAACGATGGGGCCCATGTTCGATGAACTTGCTCGCCTATCGCCTGAACCATCAACTTCCCAGGTTTTTCATTTGGAGGCCAGATCCGAAGGCGACAGCCACAGATGCATTTCTTCAGAACTGGTCCACTCTCCTGGGTTTTGCATTTCCTCCTTTCAGCATGATCCCGCTAGCTCTGGCACACTTTCACCGGCAGCGGGCAGAGATTATCCTAGTGACCCCTCTATGGAGAGCAAAAGCTTGGTTCCCTCTTGCTCAGGAGCTATTGTGCAACGTCCCTCTTCTGATCCCAGTTCGGGACAACTTGCTACAGGACCAGTTGGGGAATCCACATTCCTTGATCTCGACGGGTAACCTACGTCTGGTAGCATGGAGAATTTCAGGAAACGCTGACTCTTGCCAGGCATTTAGTCGCAAGCTTCATTCTACATTCACCAGGCTTCGTCCTCAAGCATCCACAAATGATATGCCTCCTCTTGGAGATGATGGGTGCATTGGTGGGCAGAACGGGGCTCCGATCCCTTTAAAGCTGTCAATTTAGTAATAAACTTTTTTGCTTCATTGGCAGCCTCCGGTCTGGCTTATAGGTCTATCAATAATTATCTATCTCCGATTTCGGCAGGTCATTTGCCTGTCTTTGGCAGTCAGCTTGGTGAACACCTAGTGGTATGTAAGCTCATGAGGGGAATTCAATTCTCTAATCCCCCGCATCCTCATTATTCACCCCTTTGGGCTGATAATGTGGTACGATCCTTTCTTCTTACATGGCCGGAGAATAAGTATTTCTCTTGCAAACAGTTTTCAGCCAAACTGACTTTACTTTTGTGTCTTATATCTTGCAAAAGAGTAGCAGATGTCAGAGCTCTTGACTTAGCAGGAAGGACTTTTTCCCCAGACAAGCTCTCCTTTTCCATTTCCAGACATGCTAAAATGGGTATTAAATCTGTGTCCTATCCAGCGTTTCCCCACAATACCAAGCTATGTGTAGTTCAATGCCTGAAAGCATATGAGGCAGCTACGAGTGAATTCAAGAGAGATCCTGGTTGTCGGTTGTAATCACTCGCCTAAAACCATTTACCCCTGTCATGTCCGCCACCATGTCTAGATGGATTAGATAGTTACCCTCTGAGGTGGGAATTGACACTTCCATGTTTGGAGCTTATTCAGTTAGAAGAGCCATGGCTTCTAAATCCTTCAATTTGGGGGTCAGACTAGAAAACATTATGAGAGTAGCAGATTGGTCAACAGAGTCAACGTTCAAGGCTTTTTATTACAAGCCCATTGTGAATATCGCGTCTGTAGTGGTGGACCGGCTTTGAAAGAGCATAATCAGAGCCTCCGGTCCTGACATAGAATAAAACAATTTCTAGCTTACGCATCAAGAATTTTCAATTCTATTAAGGACACAGAGGCGAGGATTATCCCACCCTCTGACAAATGACGATTCGTCTTACAAGTTAAGTACTTAGGGGTATATTTATACTCTGTTTGCGCTGGATGTACGCATATCCGGTGCAAACAACTCCATATTTATATTTTGGCGCTAGACATGTCTAGCGTAAAAATATTGGGGCTAAAGTAATTTTTTGTCTGTGGAAATCTACCATGTGTCAATGAGATGAAAGGTAGGTGTTCCTTGGCAAAAAATTACTCAAAGGCCCTAGCACCATATTTATCCTCCCGTCCAAAGATGGCGCACAGGAGGTAGGTGGGCCTAAATAATGATGCTAAGCTTGCTTAGAGCCATTATTTAAAGCCTGGGTCAAGGCAGGCGTTAGGGGACATGTTGGCCCAATTCAATGGTGGGACACCATGGAAAGAGCCCACAGGTGCCCTCCCCAAGTCCCAGAGGGACAGCGGAGGATGTGGGACCCCCATCCCAGGTAAGTGGAGGTAAGTACAGGGACGTTTTTTATTGAATTTTTTTAAGTGTCATTGGGGACCCTGAAATGGGCTCCCTCCAGGGCACAGGGTGCAATGCCCATGCAAGGGGACCTGTTAGAAATGGGGTCTTTGGTTGGCAGTCAGGTTACCCCTGTCCAAGCAAGGACCCTCACTCTAGTCAGAGTAAGTCACACACAATCCAAATTATACTGTGCCCACCCTCTGGTAGCTTGGCACTGAGCAGTCAGGCTTAACTTAGAAGACAATGTGTAAAGTATTTGTGCAATAAATCATACAATAACACAATATAGCACCACAAAAATACTCAACACAGTGTTTAGAAAAATATATAATATTTATCTGGATATTTGCAGGTCAAAACGATCAAAGATGTAATAAGTAAATGTAGAGGTATCATAAAAAAGTGATATAAAGTGTCTTAAGTCTTTTTAAAGCAAATAGAGTCTCTTTAAAGCACAAAGTACCTGGTTTGCGTGAAAAATCTCCACAAAGGGCCGCAGAGGAGGAGAAGCGTGGAAACAAAGGGGTGTGGTCAATTTCTCGGGCCGCACACAGTGATGCGTCGTTTAGTTTCCACGCAGGGACAGCTGTGCTTCGATTTCTGGCACTCGGTCCTGGATCCTCTTCGGGTTGCAGGGTTTTCAGATGCCCCGGGGTCTGTGCATGGAATCCTGGGCTTGCGGATCGAAGTCACCAGCGCTGCGTCATTCTGGTGGATGTTGCGTGGAAGTTTCTTCCACACGGCAGGCACTGCGTCGATTTCCCCTCTGGAAGTCAGGCTGAATCATTCCAGGTCGGCTGTGCGTTGATCCGGAGGGCCGTGCCTCAAAATTCAGGTCGCAACGCAAGCGCCGCGTCAATCTTCTCCTTCCGAAGTCACGCTGTGTCGTTCTGGTTCGGCGTGTGGTGAGTTTCTCACCGCGGGGCAGGCTGTGTGTCGTTTTTAGCAAGCTGTGTGTTGAATTTTCACCGCACAAGGAGTCCAGTTGCAAGAGAGAAGTCTTTTTGGTCCTGAGACTTCAGGGAACAGGAGGCAAGCTCTATCCAAGCCCTTGGAGAGCACTTCTTCACCACAGCCAGAGAGCAGCAAGGCAGCAGGACATTAGCAAGGTAGAAGTCCTTCACAGAAAGCAGTCAGGTGAGTCCTTTGGGCAGCCAGGCAGTTTTTCTTGGCAGGATGCAGGTTCTGGTTCTAGTTATCTTCTCCAGGAAGTGTCTGAGTTGGAAGGGACAGAGGCCCTGTTTATATACCCAAATGTGCCTTTGAAGTAGGGGAGAATTCAAAGAGTGGCTTAGAAGTGCACCAGGTCCCCTTTCAGTTTAATCCTGTCTGCCAGGGTCCCAGTAGGGGGTGTGGCAGTTCTTTGTGTGAGAGCAGGCCCTCCACCCTCCCAGCCCAGGAAGACCCATTCAAAATGCAGATGTATGCAAGTGAGGTTGAGTATCCTGTGTTTGGGGTGTGTCTGAGTGAATGCACAAGGAGCTGTCAACTAAACCCAGCCAGACGTGGATTGTAAGGCACAGAAAGATTTAAGTGCTGAGAAATGTTCACTTTCTAAAAGTGGCATTTCTAAAATAATAATATTAAATCCAACTTCACCAGTCAGCTGGATTTTATATCACCATTCAAGCCATACTAAAAATGACCTTCCTACTCCTTTCAGATTAGCAGCTGCCACTCAAACAATGTATGAGGGCAGGCCCAATGTTAGCCTATGAAGGGAGCAGGTCTCACAGCAGTGCAAAATGAATTGGGGAGTTTTACACTACCAGGACATGTAAACTACATAGGTACATGTCCTGCCTTTTGCCTACACAGCACCCTGCCCTATGGGTTACCTAGGGCATACCTTAGGTGTGTCTTATATGTAGAAAAAGGGGAGTTTTATTCTTGGCAAGTACTTTTAAATGCCACGTCGAATTGGCAGTGAAACTGCACAAACAGGCCTTGCAATGGCAAGCATGAGACAAGGTTAAGGGGTTACTTCAGTGGGTGTCACAATCAGTGCTGAAGGCCCACTAGTAGCATTTAATCTACAGGCCCTGGGCACATATAGTGCACACTACTAGGGACTTATAAGTAAATTGAATAGGCTCTAGAATTCAGTTGCATATTACAATTTTAATCAGCAAAAAGAAATTCAGTTTGCAGAGCCATGGGATAGATCTGGGCCGGCTCGAGCCATGACTAAGAAAGAAGGGGGAGCATTAAATTTACTAGAAGATCTAATAACAACAAAGGGGTTAAGAATAGTAAACGGGAACACCAGGTCAGACACCCTGGCCTTGCCCACATACAGGAGAGGTCCATACGCTAGCCATCTTGATTACGTTTTAGTAGACGACGTTCTCTGGAAATCTCTTATTGACATTGTTGTTCTCCCTCGAAATTATAGTGACCATCAAGCCCTGAGTACAGTTTTTTCTACAATCTCATTTAGTTGTAAAACACTGGCAACATGGGCCAAGGGCAATGTTCTAGCTATGACGAACGATTACAAAAATGTAAAATGGGAATGGGTGGAAGATGATGTAAACTTCCAGCTATCTATTTATAGAATAGTTGCAACAACGCTCTTCCCATTGAAGCATACAAATATTATATCGGTGGATTTGATCAGCTTGCATAGTATTCTGACCAATCGGCTAAAACCACACTTCCAGGTAGTAAGGAGGCGGAGAAGCGATTGGGACTAGAACAGTAAGCAGGTTTTCTAACTCCTGCCACCAGGCCAAAATACAGTTATTGGGAGCGTTAAAGGCAGGGAGCTACCGAGAGATAAGAGAATCCAGGGTTGCGTACAAAGTTGCACTCAAAAACGCAAAAAAAGAGTGGGAAACCAAATATTGGAATGGGCTGGTAGATGCACTTCATGGGAAGGATTTTAAACTATTTTGGAAATTAGTGGCAGACAAAGGCAGCTCCCAAGACGGGGAGATTTATCCCATAATCCAGCCAGAAACCTGGGTGACACATTTTGATAAGGTATATAGAAAACCTCAAATTAATAGTACTACTATCCCTCTACTTAAATCTAATGAACTTGTTGCTAATACATTACCTGCTGGGAGAGCTATACCACCCAAATTTGCTCTGTTTTTTTTTCCTTAAAAGAAACAATTTTGGCTCTCCAATCAGTACGTAAAGGGAAGGCCCCTGGGTTGGATGGCATCCCAGGTGATTTATATCTGTCCCGACCGACAACTTGGTCTCTGTATTTAAATGTGCTCAGCAATGAGATATTGAGGGGGGGAGGACTTCCCCCCACGTGGCAAGGAGTAATCATAGTCCCTATTTACAAGAAAGGGCCAAGGGAAGAACCTACTAACTATAGGCCAATTAGCCTACTTGATGTCAGTAAAAAAATATTTAGCAAGCAGGTATTGAATAGACTACAGGCATGGATAGAGGATTCTCATATTCTTTCCGACTTCCAGGCAGGATTCAGGAAAGGAATGAGTACAATAGATCAGGTATTCAGGTTTAACCTCCTTTGTTGGAAATATCTGTCACTGAATAAGAGCCATTTGTATGTAGCTTTTATTGATTTAAAAGCTGCCTTTGACATGGTTTCACACGACCTCTTGTGGAATGTTTTGGAGAGTTATCAACTTGATGGAGAACTACTAAGACTGATTAGGTATCTTCACGAGGGGACGTACGCCCAAGTACGATGGTCCCAAAGTGGCGATTTAACAGAAGCTATACCTGTCACCAGGGGGGTTAGGCAGGGGTGTATTCTGGCCCCAACATTGTTTAATCTCTACATTAATGGTGCGGCGGACCAACTGTTACACTGCAACCATGATGCCCCAAAGCTTGCTGGAGCCTCTGTCCCCATTTTAATGTTTGCTGACGATACCCTATTAATCTTGAGAACACCCATGGGCTTGCAAAATGAACTGGATGCTTTTTATAACTTTTGTTTTAATAGAGGACTTGAAATAAATCCAACAAAATCAAAGTTTATGGCTTTTAACCTGCACAAACTGTTCAGGGGGAAAATGACCATAGCAGGCCAACCAGTGGAGAGAGTCAGCCAATTTGATTACCTGGGGATTAGGCTAAGCGAGGACCAAAAATGGTTGGCACAGATTGGGAAGAGCCTGACAGTTTTAAGGCAGAGGTCTTCAGTGTTAGGGAGGAAAATTGCTAATATTTCGCAAGGGGAGATATCACCTGCTATTACTGTCTATAAAGCAGCGGCAGTCGCAGCTTCAACCTATAGTGCTGAGCTTTGGGGACACACTAATTCCAGGTGTTTGACTACGGTAGAAAACCGTTTCCTAAGAAACTTTCTGCGACTGCCGATGAGTACCCCTCTCACTCCGCTTAGATTCGACCTAGCCTTAAACGAGATCCACAATGAAATTGCACTAAGACCACTTAAGTACTGGGTGCGTCTTTGGACTTCTGAGTATCTGTCCACCCTCCATATAGTATTAAAGGAGTTTCTTGTAGGTGACTGTGTATTAAAGATTCCTTGGCTTAGACACATCAGAGATATGTGTAAACTCCTTAAAATGGAGGAGGTGTGGAGTGTTCCTCATAACCTGACCAAGGAAGTAAAAGAGCGTATTAATAGGTGCTATTGGGAGAACATCTTGGTGCAAATTTGGGTGTAAAATCAAGGCAGTCGGACGCTACAGTTTCTGGATCATAAATGTAGCCCCAAATTTGAGGCCTATATGGATAACGTAAAACCTCCCTATACCAAAACACTTTTTATTAAGTTCAGGTTAGGGATCCTCCTGCTTAAGACATTTACTGCACGATGGAGAGTGGAGGATTGTAATTCAATATTTTGTCATTATTGCCAAAAGACAACAGAGTCACTTGCGCACTTTATGTTTTTTTGCCCTAGATATTTGGCGCCTAGGGAGAAGTTGATTATGCAGATTATTGGGGAAAAGGGAATGGAATACAGCTTTACGTCTCTTGACAACTGATACAAATGACAAAATAGTTTTTTCAGTTGCGAGATATTTGCAAAGTGCATGGGCTATAAGAACCAGAGAATTGCTATAATTGTGTGTTTTAACATATTGGTTTTAGATTTTATCTATTTAACATAACAAGTTGTCAACTGACTGGAGTTAACATATTAGAGCCCATCACAGCATATACCTAATGAAATTAAGATTTTAAGAACAATGTCTGTTTTGCACTGGTTTTACAAAAAGTGATTTTATAATTTATTCAGGGTTTTAATGTATAATGTGGTATTTCTTGCTGATTTCCATTTATAACTGATATGCTGCTCAATTATGATATGATGTTTTATTGTTTACTTTTATGGCTTCCAGCCGAAATAAAGTATAATTTGATTTGAAATTGAATAGTCCAATTGGGTATGACCCAATGTTACTATGTTTAAAGGGAGAGAGCATATGCACTTTAGCGCTGGTTAGCAGTGGTAAAGTGCGCAGAGTCTAAAAACCAGCAAAAACAGTGTCCAAAAAGTGGAGGGAGGCAGGCAAAAAGTTAGGGGTGACCACCCTAAGGCTGTCAGGTCTAACAGGGCCCTTGTACTCTGTGCTGGCCATTGGGGCGGTGGGCATGACTCCTTCCTTTTCTAAGGCAGAAGTCATGTGGCTTAGAAGGTTTAGCGCCATAAAATGATGATAATCTGGTTCGAGTCATCTTTTTTACTCTAACCAGCCTAGCGTCATTTTTTGGTGCTAAACAGCCATCTCCCATACCGCTACCCCCACCCGGCTAACGTCACTTTTCTTGATGCTAGACCACTCTTTGAGCCGCATTGTGCCATTCCATAAATATGGCACCCGGCTGGCGTCCTGGAATGGTGCAAGCCGGCGCTATACATTTTGACGCAAACCTGCATTAGCGCAGGTTTGCGTCAAAAAGTATAAATGTGGGCTTAATTTTTTCCTTGAGATAAAACATTGCTTTACCCATCCTATTATACTAAACGATCGATTGCTGATATTACTATGTACAGCCTATTTTCATCCTTCATGGATATTATGGTTTCTCTATATATTTGTTTTTTCCTAGATTTCAAACACAAATAATTCTGAAATCTTCAGCCTTGTGGTTGTCGTCAGACGATGGTCGTTCTCCATTGGCTGGATATCCTGCGTTTCAGATATTAGTCTTCAATTCCCTTGAGATAGACTTTATTTCTCCTGTTGGAGGATTTTGGTTCGATTTTTTCTTGGACATTGATATTGTTGTTATATGCCTTTTTACAAATTTGATTGTGATACATGCCTATATTATGGCCTTTACGCAAGGAAGGAGGAAATGTATTATTGTTTCATCCTTATATACTGTCCCTCTCTATGGTTAGTCATGTGATGTTTTTATGGTTTATGGGATATGTTTTGTTTCTAAACTTCTCTGATTGGCTGCTGGATAAATAAAGCATAGGAAGTGAAGCATAATCCTTACCTCCGTGTCCTTGATAGAATTGAAAATTCTTGACGCGTAAGCTAGAAAATGTTTTTTTCTCATTACAAAATTGCTGTAACTTCCGTAAAACAACAACACATTCATTTATGTCAAATGGTGTGTCTGCTGCTACTGTACCTGAATGATCAAGATCAGGGTCATACATAGGTATCCCAAAAAGTACCTTGTATGAGTTGCGACCTTACAAGGACCTTTTGGGCAGATTATTTTGTGCTCACTGGACCCCATATAGGTGGTGAAGCCAACTACAGCCTTACCCTATAACTCTTGCTGTTAAGGACAACTTTAAGTCTTGGTTTTTCCTCTCCACAATGCTGTTTCCCTTGGGATGATAAGGGGAGGGATAATGGAGTTGGACACCCATCATTCCCATGGTGTCTCTGACTGCCCTAGAGGCAAAAGCAGGGCACTGGTCTGAGTGGAATGCTGCAACCGTATTTGTACCGATAAAGGCTAGCAAATCTTTAATATTAAGTTACTAAGATGTATTTGTATGCTCCATCTGGTTGTAAAGGTCCACAATGGTCCAGGTGCACACATTGTAGGGGTTTGTTGGAAATTAGGAGGGATGTCTGCTGGGGACCCTCTAGTTTGTTGACAGATGTCACATCAAAGGCCATAATGTTTGGCCTGTCTATATAGTCCTGGCCACTAGTAATGGTTTTGCAATAAGGAAATAGTAGCCCCACCACACCTGTATGGGCAGAAGCAACTCCCACATGGGCAGCTTTTATTAACTCTGCTCTCTAATCCTGGTTGGGGACCAAATGATACCCACCTCTGTCATTTTTACAAAGGCAACGTTCTGTGCACTTATGTGGTCGGACTATTTGGCAGGATATGCCTTCGTTAGGGGCTTACTCTCTACTGCAGATTTTACAGTAATGCAGATATATATTAAAGGGCTAGATACAATAGTACGAATGAGACGCTATCAGTGTTATCTGTTCCGGATCTGTATGTTCCAGTGCCAATACCAGAGCCTTAAGCTCTGCCTTTTGGGCAGCGCAGTCCCCTAGAGTCTGCGTGTAAGTGTTTTAAGGAAGGAATTTGCCATCCCTCGTGACACAACTCACAACCACACACGTTGTGGAATACTGTTGTTTTGTGCCTACCACCATTTCTGCTGAATCATTAGTATAGATTTATGTTTGGTATTGATCAAAAGGCAATATATTTGTTGGTATTGGATTCGAGCTCTTATTGAAGGAATTCTTGAGTCTGAAGTTTCTGGTCAAAAATAAAATCTACGTCAGTGGCAGTCAGAGATGCTGCCCATTGGATCCAACGTGGATGTAATGCTTTAGCATTAGGGACGCTTGCTTTTGTAACGGCCTCAAGGGCTGGTATGAGTGTTATGACAATAATGCATTTACCCTGGGCCAGAGGTCTCTCTTTTATGACAGCCATCTGAATAGCAGTCAGAATCTTTTCTGTGGGAGAAAAGCTTTGTTCAGCTTTGGAGTATAAGTGTGATTTGTAAGCTATAGGTACAGTACCACCTTCATTAAAAGTTACATGAGTGAATCTGATGGCACCAGCAATTACTCTGATGACCAAATTTGTTTTGTTGTCACATGTGTGTAAGTTGTTTTCTTCAAGTATGTCCTGCTGCATTGCTTTCACAATTGTTGTGTGTCTGTGCAGCGTATTAAGTCATACAATGGTTTAATGCATTGTGCATAGACTGGAATGTAAGTTCTACTAAAGTTGAAAAAGTCCAATAATGATTGCAGCTTTTCAATGGTATTTGGTGGTTGGAATTGTGCACATTTTTCTAGAAAGTGGGTGCCAGGCTCTTTCCTTCATCAAATAAATCATATCCCAAAAACAGGACACTGAGAAACACAATTTGAGTTTTCTTGAAATTTAATTTATAGCATATTTCTGCAAAACCCAGAACAATGGGGTATACCTGTCTTAAAAGTTCTAAGAAATCATCAACCGTAACGTAGATATAATCTACAGAGAACAACACCTTAGCAGTATTATGTGCCAGGCATAATGTATGCAAAGGGGGCGTTCCCCCCATTAGGGAAGCCAGAAAAATAGCATAAGGAAATCTCTGAGATTTCCTTGTGCCATTTTTTACGACACTTTTAAAGTCTGCTCAAGAGCAGGCATTAAAAAGGGACTTCCATTCTTTAGAATGGGGCCCTATGTACTCTGCAGGAGTAGCGCCAATATTTTAGCGCTACTCCTGCAGAGTACATCAATAGCATCATGAGAAATTACGCTATTGCCCCTACTCTGAGCCATGGTGTGCCGTATTTTAAATATGGCGCACACATGGTGGCGGTAGGGGGTGCTAAGGGGCACAGGGAAAGTGGCGCTGCACTTGGTACAGTGCTACTTTCCATACATCTGACCGCTAGTGCTCAATTACAACCGGGTACTCAAGTTGTGTTAGTATTTCTCTCACAGGTGCTTTAGCCTCATGTTTAACGGGACATAGAGGTTGAGGCTGTGGTTGTGATCTGATAGGTATTGTGTGGTATAGAGAGTCTCTGTTCCATCCCAAATGATTACAATATAGCACAGGGGCTTGTGCCAATGCCCAATCTACTGCATATGCTTCCCATAATTCCCTAGGAACGAGAAGTGAGAAAGAAAGCATGATAACTTCTTCCCAGAATGGAAGATTGTGGGCAAATTCTGGTGGTCAATCCTTATTGCCAATAGGATATCATAGCACAATGTCAATTCTCTCAGAATATTACTTTAATTGTGCACTTAGGGCCTGATTACAACTTCGGAGGCAGGTGTTAATCCGTCCCAAAAGTGACGGATATACCACCAGACGTATTACGAGTCCGTTATATCCTATGGAACTCGTAATACGGCTGGTGGTATATCCGTCACATTTGGGACGGATTAACACCTCCTCCAAAGTTGTAATCAGGCCCTAAATGTCTCCTTTGATTTGCAATTTCAATTTATAAACTCTGTCTGGGGGACGACCATGTCTTCATTGTTGACTTCTAAATAGTTGTTACTTACGGTCACATCCAGAAGCTCTTGAAGATTCCAGCTACTGTGACCTCTGCCACGCTGTCTAGCACAGTCGGTGCCCACTTCCTATTCTTCATTAAAGCTTTCTACACGCATGGTATTTCGGGCTGAAATAGCAGCCACCTTTTTCTTTTTAAACTGCGCTTTCTATTGGGGATGTTTCTCTTCCTTTTTTATGGAAGGTTCAGCTTAGCATTGTGATTCTTTTCTAGTTTCCCGTACTCGTTTCGTTGTTCGTAACACCCACCTTTCTCATTTCATTTATCTGGTGAGTCCTGAAAGGAACAAGATTAGCATGTATCTGGAGATTTCAAACTATATCTATTTTTTCAGTTGTATCATTTATCAGACGTCTACGGACGTGTGATTCTCCTCTCTGTTTCATATTATCTTTATTTTGTTTTTGTTTGTCCCAGCATCTTTTAGAACCCTCTGCTGCTTGATTGGTAGAATCCTTATTGGATTTACCTGGTAATTGTGGTTTACTCGGTCTGGCTCCCAAACTGTCCTGACCTATACGAAAATAGGTATTGGTGATCATCTTTGGCAGCTCGCACTCCTGGTCCTGTACAGGAATATCCCGGAGCTGCATGAGGAATGCCAGAACTACTGCTTCCCCTTTAATGTAACTTAATATTATTGAGGATACTGTGGCAAAGTTGCCCATTAATTGCTTTCCCAGGTCCAGGGCTGGGGCAGCCCAGTTTTCATCTTGAATTTGTTTCAACACTTCTGGAAGCTTCGCAAGTGTTGGTATACCATGTGCGGTAGTGTTTAGTGCAGCAAGTACTGCACCCCATGTGGCACAGTTGTCCACTGGGGGAACCATCCCGAACACCAAGCACATTGTGAGAATCCTATGTTTATCTTAGAGTCCCGTATTGGGAAAGTCTGCTTCCAAAGTGCTTATTTTTTGTGCTAGCCAAAATGGAATTTCATCACATTTGGTGGGTACTTTACCCATGGCCGAATGTACCATTAGAGGATTAATGCCTGCCGTCACCAAATGTGGTTGCACTGGAGCAGCCCTTCCAAGGCAGTATTTAATGTTTGCATCACAAATTGTATTCAGCGTCTATATAATTGCACTAAATCATTAAACAGGCAACTCACTTCTGCCACTGCCATGGTGTTAGCATTTGGGTGTGGTATTAATCTGGCCAACTGTGGCAATGTAGGGTCTTCATTACTTAAAGTATCTAGTCTAACGTTCTGTGCAATGTGTGGTAGGGTGCCATCAAGCCAACTTTGGTGTTCTTCATAAGATAGAGGTATTTCTAAGTATGCATAAGGCCTATATTGTGCAGGTGCCTTAGCAATACTGTAGTGCTGAAATGCATGTGTTCCCGTCCACTGCTGGATAGTTGACCCAGGAATAAGAAAAATCAGTTCTATATGCTGCATTTGCCTCAACCACAAATGTGACTGCTCCTCCCTCCTCTGTGAGGCCATTATTTATTAAATAATTTATGAGGGGAAGCCTCATGTTTGCTGCAATTGCAACCCATTGGGGTTCTGCCATGTTTCAAAGTTTGTATAATTCAGAGATAGGGACATCAACTAGAGATTTAATCCTTTTCACGGTTCAAGCTGGCACAACCTACAGTCAAAATAGGTACTACCTATCGTAGCTGAGGAGGATATCCCTAACACCATGGACATCTACGTAGCATGTAGCGAGAAAGAGATACTTGGAAGATCCGTAATTCAGTGCCTAAACAACGTTGGAGGCAAAAAGAACAGATGATGGATGGAATGCTGAACAAAGCAAATATTCACCCCCAGTCACAAAGATCTGGGTTTAATCCATTGTTTGCAAATAAGTCTTGACCCTGTTCCCCTTTGGAACAGTCCAGCTGAACTGCCAGGCCAGGTCCTCCCTAGACCAGAATCGAGCATCATGGGACTGGTTTTGGGGTATCTCCCCTCATCAGCATAGGTAGCTTGAATCCAGTAGTGTAGTGAGCACAGTACCCACATCTGGGCATACCCTTCCCACTTAGGGAGACAAAGGCAAAAAGAACAAATGATGGACAAAATGCTGAACAATGCAAATATTCACCCCAGTCACAAAGATCTGGGTTTAATCCATCATTTTTTTGCCCACCACACCACATCATTTCGAACCCAGCCATGTGCAAATCAGTCTTGACCCTGTTCACCGTGTGAACAGTCCAGCCCAAACTGCCAGGACAGGTCCTCCCTGGACCGTAAACAAGCATCCAATGCTGGAGGTGCTATGTCGTAAAGACTCTTGCAATTAATAGCGAGACTGCTGGATTCAGGCGGCAGCACCACCGGATGCGGCGAACTTAGTCTGATCCTGTGCATTGTGACAACTGTTGGCCTACCTCTTCTGGCCAGCTAGCAGCAACTCACGAGTACCCAAGAGTAAAAGATAACTTTTGGCAGTCCTTAACATGTCATATGGATTTCTCAGGGAAATCGTTGTGGAACCTATCTTACCCCTTTTTCTCATTCACATATGTCTCACACATACAAAGGCAAAACAGAAGAGGGACGAGGTTCAATTGGTTTTATTGAATCAACTGCATTCTACGTAAAAAGGCATATATAGTGAGAATGAGGATGATAAAACATTATAAAGCAAGACAGTGACGAGGAAAGTGAAACGTAGGAAAAGTCCCACCATACTGTCACAATGATGGTTTTAAAAGCCCTACCTGCACTACTAAGATTCCCTACAAGAGCATGGCAGTGTAAGCCCTAATCTGCCCATCAGGTCCTCCGGGAGAGTCCCATCCCCCATACCTGCAATTGTAGGTAAAGAAGAGGTCTGTTGATCTACCGCCAACTCTCCCACATGGAGGGAGAGAATGCATCAGGTCTCAGCAGAAACTTGGAAAGGTGATGCACAGTGTACGAGGTCAACTGGTTGGAATTCCCTTCTATGGTTTAGGGGCATCAGGTGTTTTATAATAAAACATCTGGTGTTCTGAGAAAACTGCTCTGACGTGACAGCGCATATATTTCTATGTCTAACATATGGGGACATGATGAACACTTTGTTCCAGCAATATTTTGTAAGGTATCACACACAACCTTGTATAGAGTACAGAATGAGAATGTCGTGCAGAGGAAAGAATAACAGAAGTCTGTGTAAAAAGACAGGCTGATAAAATAATAAAAACATCTCTACTAAACTATGACTTCTGCTAAAGTAATAGAAAAATAAAAAGGCATGCCTTGAAGTGAAAGGGCACAAGCTGCAGGCCTAGAATAAAGTAATGGGCTGTGTAATAGCTAAGGTAACCTCACAACACTACTACCTCTATCTATCTAAGACCCTAACATTGAACACAGTCAAAGTATAATAAAATTTATATGGCTGCCTTTTCATTCTCTAAAAATAGCCACTACCAAATTATATAGGGGGTTATTCCAACTTTGGAGGAGGTGTTAATCCGTCCCAAAAGTGACGGTAAAGTGACGGATATACCACCAGCCGTATTACGAGTTCCATAGGATATAATGGACTCGTAATACGGCTGGTGGTAAATCCGTCACTTTTCCGTCACTTTTGGGACGGATTAACACCTCCTCCAAAGTTGGAATAACCCCCATACTGTCTTGTCATCGTCATGTACCACAGTATACTTCAAAGTTATCACAGTATAGCATGGCCGAAAATATAACTGAGTCCTAGCTGTTTTATTGGATTGTGGTAGAATTGTGTTACCCATGGTGTTGCATGGGTAATGCAATACTTAAGCAAGATTTACAAAGGAATGCAAAGCCACTATGCATTTATTGGTAAATCTAGAGAAACACAAGGCAACACAATTTGCTGTTTTGCATTACTCTGCACACTATTGTAGTGTGGTCAATTTTATGTATCCTTTGTGCGTTATCTTCACGCGGTAGGCCTTTGTGCACTTTGCCCTGGATGTATTTTATTCCTTTGCTCGCAGCATAGAGCCTCTATGCACTTTGCTCTAAATGCATTTTATTCAGCTTCGTACTGTTATTTTTCAAATAGCCAGTTCTACAGTCTTGTTTTATGTTTTATATCACACTGTTTAGCCTACTTAAGCACTGGTGTTTCAATAACACATTCTTGCTCACTCTGTGCTTTGGTCAAGGATACAGTCTGGTACATTGCCGATAGATGTGGTAGGAGTTTAGTCTTTGGATTACAGATATACATTCTTGCGTAGGGACATTTTGTGATCACACTGACATGTTAGTTATAAAAACACTTCCTTGTCCTAATACACGCAAGAGGGAGATTCCGACCAGGGAACCACAACTAGACGCTGACTGCCCTGTTGCAGATGCTGAACCAGATCACAGGCCTTTGCTCAGGTATGAGGGTTGATGTCTTCCCAGGGAATCTGAAAGGCAGGCTTAGAGCTAAACATGCTGTGCTCGAAATAGAACAGACTCAGAGAGAAAGTAACCTATTAACAATATGATAGTGTTATTCTTATGTTTCACTCTCCTCGTCACTATTTCAATCCTACTGTGTTGTATGGTTCTGGTTATTGCGGCTCACGCCTTAATATCTAAAATGCAGTTGTTTTATTAAAACAATCTATAAAACTCAAACTGCCTTTGTCATTTGTATATGAGATCATACTGTAAATGAGAGAGCTGGTTGGAATCTGAGTGACCACGACATCCCTGAGAAGTACTAAAGATGTAATGCGCTCGGCTGCCCAATCATCTCTCCCCCTTGGGGAGATGAGGCACTGCTAGTTAGCCGGAGCAAAACCGGATTTAAGGTGACAGAGGTCCTTCCAAGTGGGTAAGACTCAGTCCCCCACACCAGGAACAACCCTGCTACCTAGAAATCCAGTAGTCTCATTTGGGATAATGAGAGCCCACACGACACTATAATCTACATTGCTGCTAAATTTCACTTACATCCGTTTGCCACCCCACTGTAGCCATTCCACTCTATGCTTTCACATGCTACCAGACTCCACTCTAAGCCTCTCCATTGATCGAGACTTAACTCTATGCAACTTCTCTCCATGCTATTACACTGTATGCAACGCCACTGTAGGCCACACTCTATGCTCTTACACTGTAAGCACCTTCCCCTTATGCTGATTCAGTCACCCCGCTGTATGGTGCTCCACTGAATACCAATCCACTATACACTATTCCACTCTATGCCATTATTCTGTACGCCACAGCACTCTATTTTATTCTACTGTTTGCCACTTCACTCAGCAGCACTCCACTGTACTCTATTCCACTCTTAGCAATGCCACTGTATACAACTCAATTTTATGCCACTTCAGTGTATGGCACTATATTCTGCACCACTTCATTCAATGCTATTTGATTAAACCCCACTCCAATGTATGCTACTGCACTGTGTGCTATTACACTCTACCCCAAACCACTGTATGCCACTCCAATCTATACCACTCCATTAAATGCCACTCCACAGTACGCTACTCCACTATACACTATTACACTCTCCACCATTCTACTGTACAACACTCCTCTCTCCACACTATGCTATTACATTGTATGTAACTCCAACCTAAGCCACTCCACGCTACACCATTACACTGTATGCAACTCCACTCTATGACTCTTCAGTGTACGCCACTCCACTGCATGCTGCTCAACTGTATGCTACTCCAGTATATGCTATTCCAGTCTACACCATTCCACGGTACGCCACTCCACTCTAAGCTATTCCACTGTATGCCACTCCACTCTATTACATTTCAGTGTATGCTACTCTATTCTATCTCGCTCCATTCTATGCTATTCCATTGGACGCCACTCCAGTGTTCCTCACTCCACTGTATGCTATTATACTCTATCTCTATACTCCCATCTATACCACTTCACTATATGCCACTGCACTGTACCCTACTCTGCTCTTCACTATTCCAGTGTATGCTACTCTACTGTATACCACTCCACTCTATGCTATTCCATGCCACTCCACTATCAGCTACTCCATGTTATGCTTCTCCAGTGTACATCATTCTGCTCTACACCACTCCACTATATGCTATGCCACTCTACCCCGCTCCACGGTACAACACTCCAGAATACACCTCTCCACAGCACACCACTACACTGTATACAATTCTGCTCTACACTATTCTACTGTAAGCTATTCTACACTACATTTAATGCCACTCCACTGTACATCACTCCACTCTCCATTATTTGCTGTACACAACTTCAGTCTTTGCCCCTGTACTGTATGGTATTGCACTCTCCTCTCCACTGTATGCCACTCCACTGTACACTGTTACACTTACACTAATAAACTTTATGCCGCTCCACTATAGACTACTACACTATGTGCTATTACACTCCATGCTACTCTACTCTATTCCACTCCAGTGTACTCTCCTTCACGCTACATAACTCCACTCTACAAAACTCTGCTACATTCTATACCACTCAACTAGACTGTACTCCTCTCTATCCCCATACACTCCACTATCCAAATTTGCACTCAACTCTATGCCCATATACACTATTGTACAACACTCCACTCTGCAACAGTTTCCAACACTGTACAACACAGCGCTCCACTCTACTGTATGAGATGCCACTCCAGCTTCTAATAGTTTCCTAAACTCTGCGCTATGCCACTTTAATGTATACCACCCCACTCCACGCGCATCCACTGTGTCCTACTTCACTGTACACCACTCTACTTCAAACCACTCTATGCTATTTCACTCTATGCCACTCCAGTCTTCTACACTCCAATGTGCAATGCTCCACTCACTATAATCCATTCTACTCCATTACAGTGCATGCCATTCTGCGCTATACTTCGCCATTGTATGACATTCTCCTCCACTCTACATAACTCCACTCTAAAAAAGTCTACCACACTTCATGGCGCTCTAGGAAATTGTACTCCATACTATCCCTCTATGCTTTAATGTCCACCTTTATACTCCAATACACAATTCCAACTACAATACTCCAATGTACAATGCTCTATTACAATATACAACACTTTTCTATATAACACAGCACTCCACTCTACTGCAGAAGACCCACTCCAAGAGTTTACTACCTATGCTATGCCAGTACGCTCCACTCCATGCCACTCTACGACACACCAGTATACTCAATTGAACTTTACTCCTCACTACATTACACCATTTCATTCAGCTCTAGTCCATTTTACAAGACGTTACTTCACTTAGCACTGCTATACAACAATCCACTCTACACAGATCCAATGGTTCACACACTACTGTACTCTATACAACTCCAATCTATAACACTCTACTACACTGTGTGCCACTCTGGCACTTTCCTCCTGTCTATACCCCTTCACTCCACTGTACAAAGCTGTACCAAACTGTACTCCACTCTACTGTCCAGTATTCTAGTCCAATATACAACACTGTAAACAATACTTTGTATGTCACTGCCCCCCTTTTTAGTCCATGCAACCTGACACAGTTCACCAATCTACTCCACTGTTTGCCACTCCATTCTACCACATTCTACAGAACTTTACTGTACACCACTATACTCTACAAGAATCAACTAGAGTGTATGACACCCAATTCTAATGTAGTCTTTATAATTTTCCAATACTGTATGACATCCCACAACACTGTACTCTAATTTATGATACCTTACTCAACTGTATGCTACACCACTCCCTTCTACTGCACTTCACATCACTATACTTTATTAAACACCACTCTACTCTATGAAACTTTACTCAACTTCACAATACCCCACTCAAGTGTACTTCACTGCACTAGGCACCACTCTACTTCACTTTATCCCACTTAACGCTACTGCACTGTTTTCTGCTCTATGACTCTCCACTGTCTGATACTCTACTCCATTGTATGCAACTAAAACTCCACTCTACAACACTATACTAACCTCAGTGCCATTGAATGACACTGTAGTGCACTCTATGCCCATCCACTCTATGACACTGTACTACACTGTATGACAGTCATTGACACACCACTCGACTTCTCTCTACAATACGCCACTCCACTATATGACACATCACTACACTCTATGACACTCTACTCCACTGTACTCTACAACACTTCACTTGACCCCACTCTACTCTATGACACTCTATTTTACCCTACTCCAATCTAAAACACTATTCTATTCTATGACAGTTTACAACACCCTAATCTCCTGTTTGATTCACCTTTCAACTGTGGTGCTGCCTGCTCCAGTCTTTGATACTTGACTCTACTATATGAGCCACCATGCCACTACACTATATAACAATATACTACACTGTACGGTACGCTACTACACTGTACTCTACTCCACTCTGTTCTAATCTACAATAGTCCACTCTATGACAATAGACTTAACAACACTCTCCTCCTCTGTTCTGTACAACACTCAACATAAGAACTCTCGACTTCCGGCAATGGACTCTATGATTTGAAACACATTTTTATTAAAAAACTTTAAAAAATAGAAGTTCAATTAGTTATAGTTAGGAAAACATATTTTCCCTATGCAAACCAAGTTTAAACGACACAAACTTTAGAAATTCTATATAGATATAACTTTCATTTACAGGTGTGTATATATATATATATATATATATATATATATATATATATATATATAGAGAGAGAGAGAGAGAGAGAGAGAGGTAGAAATCTGAAAAAACAAAGGTTGCAGGGACAATATAATTAGGAAATATAATTAAAAAACCTTAGAAGTTCAATACAAAAACAAAGGTTACATGGACGTTATCATTAGATTCAAATTTCACAGTCACAAAACCATAGAAGTTTAGCAGGTTTAGTTATACTTATCTCAAGAAAGTATAACTTGTGCCGTAAAGTAATTATAGCTCTCACCTCCACCATTTACAGTTTTCTCATCAATAATTTTACAGCAAATTTTGCAGTGATATTATCAATGACGTCATAGAAGATGTCATAAGTAATGTAATGGGTGGGGTAATTAGTATTTTTTAGTTTGTAAAACCATATTCAACAAACCAGAGACACCCAAGCGAACATCCACAATCGATCGATGGAAAGAGAAGACCCCTACCAAAATGACAGCCTATGTTAAGAAGCGCTAAGGTGCCATACTGAAGGCACTGTTCAAATCTTAATGCCATAACAAAGAACAACACAACAGCAGATTGCTTTTTTATATACAGTGCTTCATAACAACTTTTCTAGTTTTTAAGTGTTGTAAATACCGGGCCTTATCATTACCATTTTGAAGAGTTTTTACTGTGCTGACTTGAGAATGGAAACCCAAATCACTGTGCAGGGTGTGAACTTGTAACTTGTAGCGCAGAAGTTAGCAGAGAGCGTTTAGTTCACTGTGCCTCGGTACTGATTAGGGGTGTCATCAGGCAAATGAATATGATGCTGACTTTAGAAGTTGTTTCTACTGATTTTTATGACATTTTAAAAGTTATTCAGAAAACCTTAGCATTTTTGTGTTAAGGGAGCAAAATTCCATTTGGAGACATTGACATCCTAAGAAATGTGCTATTTTTTCTGCACACTGACAATATTTGTGTGTGTGTCTATGTCTGTGTGTGTTGATGCATGTTTGTGTGTGTGTCTGTAAAGTGAGTATATTTTAAGTGGTGATCAGTGTACACTATTGCTGTGGTGCAATGAGGATGGTCGCTACATGAGAGGTCTAGTAGAACAACCATGTATTCATCACTGTACATCTTGTGAGTGCGCAGTGGGAGTGTGCAGTGGGAAACAGCTGCTTTGTGTGCCTATGTGTTAGGTAGGCTAACACACATCATAAAACAAAAAAATAATTCAACCTACCAGTCCATACGACTCCCTCCCTGGAGGAGGAACACTCCCTTATCATATAAACACAACAGCTATCCTTCTACCATTCTAATAACCGTTCTTAACACGAAGACATGGTTTTGATGCAAGGATAAAAAAGTGCTGGGCTCTCCAAGTATAGCTGTAGCACCATGTGAATACACCTGTCAGAAAATACACAGTTCTAGCTGACTACGACCCCTTTCTCTGGTCTTTAGGGGCTCTGTATTCTGTACCCCTAATGCACTCCCTACACTTCATCTCCAGCACTCTGAATGCCTCTGACCCACACATAGCACTATATATAACACAATAGTGTGGATCCAAGTGTGCTTCATCACTTTCAGGTCGCAGTAGGTCATGGTGTCTTGTATTGTGGCAAACAAAATAAAAGTGGTGGGGAGGAGGGGATAATCCTCTAGCTTCAAAATCTCCTAGAATTATGGGAGAGTTTACAGTGGTAGGGTATATTGGAGGGTGGATGTGGAGGGTTCGTGCTTAACGTGCCATAACACAATTTTCAAGCATTTTGAATACAGACAAAAATCTTCAAAATACACAAAGTGGCCCTGATGAGAACTGAGAAACAAGCCGAAGGTCCGGCAAAAGACTATACTTTAGAGGGCCAGGGGTGTTTCACATGACATACATGGGGGAGCCCCAGCCCCCTCTTCGTACCCCTAGCTCCCTCTTCAGACACACACTTGCTCCCCGGAATGAAGCTATACATGCCTTGGCAGAGCAGGAGAGCTCACGCTGCTGGGCTAAGTAACAGTGCAGGGCAGTGGTGCCCTGCCCCAGGAACATCCTGTGCTCCATGCACCATTCACCTACTGAGGAGAAGGGGCCTACTTCTGGGGGCTAGTGTGTGGCAGGCCCGATGAGCACAGCATCTGGGCTTTAGGGTACAGGGTATCCCAATGCTCAGGGTTCAAGTGACCAGGACTGAACAGATATGGCACTGCTTCGTTGGTCATCCTTACCTTGACCAGCATGAGTCAGGGAAAATGTACAGGAGACTGTTTTTTTTTTTTTTTTCTTGTAGTACAAATTTACAGTACATTAAAAAAAAAAAGTTTTGACCCCAGGCATGGACTCCACCACCAGGACAAGGGGGTCAGGGTATTCCTAACCTTCCCTTCTGTTTAAAAAAAAAAACTTTTGCTTTGAATGCAAACTCAGCTGAGTTCCATGATGGTTGAAGTGGTGGCAGCCTTTTGTCAAATCCATGGAGGATTCACTTCTCTAGATATTTATATTTCCTTTTTCTTTAATAACTCCAAAACAACCGAACAGATTTACATCACATTATAAAAAGCACTCTTCTGGGCCAAGAGCTAGCCTTCTGCCAAATTTGGTGTTATTCCATCCAGCGGTTTCGGCTGCAGTTGTGGCTAAAATCACTATGGGAAATTGCATGGGAAAAACTAATTTTAAGACTCAATTTTTCTCAGTCCCCTCTTGACGAATCACAAAAAACCTTTCCAAATAGCAGCTGAAGTGAGTGGTGAACTAGTTTTGACATTTTGGGGGTCATTCTGACCCCGGCCGGCGGCGGTAGCTGCCGGCCTGGCTGGGACCGCCAGAAGACCGTCCCGTGGTCAAAAGACCGCGGCGGTCATTCTGGGTTTCCCACTGGGCTGGCGGGCGACCGCCAAAAGGCCGCCCGCCAGCCCAGTGGGAAACACCCTTCCACGAGGAAGCCGGCTCCGAATGGAGCCGGCGGAGTGGAAGGTGTGCGACGGGTGCAGTAGCACCCGTCGCAAATTTCAGTGTCTGCTAAGCAGACACTGAAATTCAAAGTGGGGCCCTCTTACAGGGGCCCCTGCAGTGCCCATGCCATTGGCATGGGCACTGCAGGGGCCCCCAGGGGCCCCACGACACCCCTCACCGCCATCCTGTTCCTGGCGGTCGAAACCGCCAGGAACAGGATGGCGGTGAGGGGGTCGGAATCCCCCATGGCGGCGCAGCAAGCTGCGCCGCCATGGGGATTCCTCAGGGCAGCGGAAAACCGGCGGGACACCGCCGGTTTTCCTGTTCTGACCGCGGCCATACCTCCGCGGTCAGAATGCCCTCAGGAGCACCGCCAGCCTGTTGGCGGTGCTCCCGCCGACCCCGGCCCCGGCGGTCAGGGACCGCCGGGGTCGGAATGACCCCCTTTGTGAATTTTGTGAAGATTTGTCAAATTTTTTGTGTGGAAACTAGGTCCTAGCTAAAACTACCACCTGGCACATGCCTTTTAATATATATACATTCCTCCAAAACTACTGAAGGAATTTATACCTGTGTAAATATCTAGCTCTTTGCCAAATTTGCTGCAATTCCTTGCAGCCATTTGGTTGTAGTAATGTCTAAAATTCCCTATGGAAATGTCATGGTAAAAAGACATTTTGGCACCCCTTTCTTCTTGTCTCCCACTTAATGGATCACCCCAAAACATTCCAGGAAGAAGCTGAGGTGGATGAGCTTCTTTTGAGGGAAAGGTTTGTGAAAATATGTGAAACTTTAAAAGTTAAAAATAAAAAGTGAAAATATTTGAATTTCTTTCACATGAATTCTTGTGGGGTGTTATTTTATGTCCTTCTTTGCATTATGTTCTATAGGATGTCTTCATCTAACTGTGAGCACTTCTCCACAAACTTCTTCTATGTTGTGGTAAATATTCTTCATTTTCCAGCCACTCCCTTTGTTTCTTTCTGTATTTGTTTCTATGTAATAAACTGTTATTGTGGAGCGTTCCCAGTATAAAATATAGGAGTGATGGATGGAGCTGTGCATATGTAGTTTTGTACGTTGAATTTAGAAGTAAGTAGTACTATGGTTGTTCTACTTTATATACCAAAAATGCAGTTTTTGAATCATACCCTAACTGTTAAAAAAAATATTGTTATATGTTTGAAAAATAATAATTCTTAGACTGAATAGCAAATGTGATTTGTTTTCTTCCCCTTATTCCTTTCATTACAATATTTTTTAAATCTTTATTTCTGCTACATCTGGTTCTGTTGCTTCTGTTTCTGTTACTAAAAGTATAATGAAGTTGGACAATTTCAGTTTTACCCTACTTGTGTGAAATTATACATCTTCAAATGTATCAAAATGTAAATGTGAACATGAATTTTATTACAAAATTTAAAAATGCACTGCAATTTTACTTATCCCTCAAGTGCCATGATTTAAAATAAGTAAATTATCATGATAGTTGTTATTCCAATATTAAAATATTGTGAACCTCTTTTAGAAATCTAAAATTATCAGAAAAATAATGTACTTATTTAAATAATATGCTTCAAAGATAAATGTTGCTAATTTAAATTTCAAGCTCTTTCCTTGCACACACTGGGGGAAGTGATTAAATCCTGGGTGTCAGATTTTTTTATTTTAACTCAGCCCCACAGATATTGGGGACATTGTTTATACCCTGCACAAATATTTGCTATTCTAAATCCAGTCCCTCAAATATTGAACAAAATGAATAAATCATTGAGAGCTGATTTTACATTCTAACTCCACTTCTGCAAATGATGAGGAAAGTATAAAAAGTAAACAAAAACAAACCTGGGTTGTGTGCTTATCTATACTGGATTCATTTTAGTGTGGACTTTTAGGCCCAGATTTATACTTTTTCACGCAAAACTGCGCTAACTCAGTTTTGCATGAAAAAGTATACCGAATATTTATGGAATGACGGCAGACTGCGGTAAGGCCCGGCATGGTCATGAAAAAGGAAGCTAGCCAGGTGGGTGAGGTGTAGGGGAAACAGGAGGTTGTGCGTCAAAGGATGACGCTAGTCTGGTTAGAGGCATAAAAATGCCTCTAACCAGACTTCAACCCCCACGGACATTACTCCTGTCTAACTAAAGACAGGAGTCATGCCCACCATCCCATTGCCCATGCCCAGGGGACATATGTTCCCTGGGTGTGGCCATTGGGCCCCGTGCCATGTAGGGGGGCCCAAGTTAGGCCCCCTATGGCACTTTAAAGAAAAATGAAAATACTTACCTGTACTTACCTTACTTGCCTGGGATGTGGTCCCCCATACTCTGGTGTCCCTCTGGTGTTGGTGGGGGTGTCCCTGGTGCTAGGAAAGGGCAGCTGTGGGCCAATTCCATGGTCTCTGACCATGGAAATAGGCCCACCTGTCCCCTAACGCCTGCTATGACCCAGGCGTTAAATAATGGTACTAAGCAAGCTTAGTGCCATTATTTAAGGTCCCCTTCTACCTGTGCATGATTTTAGCACGGGGTATAAATATTGCTCTAAGGCAGAGGTCTCCAAACTTTTTAATGCCACGCCCCCCCAGTGGAAAAACAAAAATCATTGGGCCCCCCCCTCAGAAGTTTTCACAATTATTTTATAAAGATGGCAATGTTTAAATATGTCTAGATCTATTTAAGCATTGTAGTTAAGTACAGTTACTTAAAAAAAAATGCAATAACATGCTTCTGCTTAAAACAAAGGCCTGTTATCTGTTTATTGCTTCTTTTGGCCAAAGTCTGGCGCTCCTCCTGGGATCATTTGAGGCCCCCCTAGGGTGGCCCGCCCCCCAGTTTGAAGACCTATGCTCTAAGGCTGTGTCATCATTTTTTGCACTGGAACACCGAACTTGCATCTCATTGACGCAAGGTAGATTCCTGCAAACAAAAATTGACTTTAAATCCAAAACTTTGGAGCTAGACAGGTCTGGCTCCAAAGTATAAATATGGAGTTAGGGTTGTGCAGAATTTGCATAAAAAATATGCAAATTCAGCGCAAAGAGAGTATAAATCTGGGCCTTAGTGTAATCTTCTCATGCTTTAGATGTCAGCTTGGTGCACAATGTGGATCCGACAGAGCTATTGCGAGGGTCCCACCTGTGACCAATTCAACAACGTATGCAGGTTCCCCACCCACCCCACCAAACCTTTTCCTCTGCTTGTCCATTTACAAATTTGAGAAGATGATCATCTCACACCCCTCTTCATGCTAGTACTACCCCTTCTTTCAGTGACTTGCAGGGTCTTCGCCTCTAGCCCTGCTCACCTGCCCAAATCTGATCTGCACATTGTAACTGTTGGCACTTCACTGCCTCCTAGTTTATAGCTATGCTCCTCTTAGCCAACACAAGCACTAAATCTAATGATATAGTACTGATTTTCTTCATCTGAACATGTGTCATCAAGTTCAGCAAGGAGGTATCCAATAAGAGAAGATTCCTTCCCCTTGTTACTGACCCCAGTGTATCACCTATTGCTGTCCCATACAGGGCAATCAATTGGCAGCTCACAAGTTAAGAGGGAACTTTAATTCTTCAGCTCTGCAATGGACATCATATACATTTCTGGGGTGAGGCAAGTCCTGTGGTGTATATTGAACCACAGTAGCTTAAACCAGTAATGTCTGGACATTTTCAAGATTTAGCCAAGTACCAGCCATTTTGCTGCAACATTTCCCTGAGCCTGTCCAAATTATTTTTTGCTTCTTCAATTAGGGCCTTCTATAACATCATCACAACCCTCCCTCCTTCAATCATCAGGGTTTGATGTAGCACCATATGCATTTGTGGCATTCTCCCATATGGCATGAACTGCCCTGCTGTACTTATATGAATTAAAAAATACCTCCTCAGGTTTGTGCATGTCCTCAAGGGTGCCTAGGCTTGCTTTCACCCTGGACACCAGTTTGCACACCCACTCTGGTAATCACCGGGGCATATGCAACATTCCATCAATCCCTCTTTAAAGTTCTCTTACAGCAATATATGACAACTTTAAAAAACCTGTGAACCCATACAGTCTTGTTTTGGGGTCTAGTAGTAATCACATGAATTCACTCTCTTGCATGTTTTTTTTACCAATCTTGTTTAATGGGATTCAGGCACAACATGTTGAAACATATTGTAACTGGGCACCCTATTAGAAAAGTTCATTTTGTGGGACCTCCATGCTACCTTCTGATGGTGCAGTGCAACCACACATCTTGCATTATTCCATGTAAGATTTTGTTAGACATGGGGTCTCTGCTTAGCAGCCAGTGCTGCAGGCCAACTAGTAGAATTTGATTTACAAGCCCTGGGCACCTGTAGTGCACTTTACTAGGGATTTACTAAATAAATCAAATAGGCCAATCATGGAAGAGCCAATTACCGATACAATTTACACAGGGAGTACTTGCATTTAGCACTGGTCGGCAGGGATAAAGTGCCCAAAGTACCAAAAACAGCAAAAAAGAGTCCAGCACACAGTCAAAACATAGGAAGCAGAGGCAAAAGAGACAGGGGAGACCAGAAACGGGTATAAGTAGTGGACCCAAAACCCCAGATTTTCAGATTACTTCAGGGATCAAGAGAAACCTCTGCCAAGGAGGAGGAGTACCGCCCCTTTGCCTGTGACTGTGCTTTGCTGAGTTGGCCTGCACTTGCTGCTTCTGCCTGAAAAAGGACAAAGACTGGACTTTGTGGTATATTCCTGCTTGTGAAGAATCTCCAAGGGTGTAAACTGAGCTTACCTCTTGTTTTGAAGTCTCAGGGCCATCAAATACTTCATCTGCTAGTAGCTGGACTCTGCTGAGACTCCTGCCCTGCCAAGTGGTATCCTATCTAGTCCATAGGCCCTTGAAAGGTGAAGTTGGAAGAACAAGGACTGAAATCCACACACAGAACACTGTGTGAGGAAATTTTTGATGCACCACCTGCAACATGGCTGAAAAACAATGCGCCTCCCACTTCATGGGAAAAATCGATGCTCCACCTGCATCGCGGCTGGGAGATCGACACATCACGGCTGGAGAAACAATGCAACTTCCGCTTGCGGCTGCTGATAATGACACACACCCCAGGCAGCACGGTTTTCTAACACCGTGCGACCGGATATCTCACGCACTGTCCTGGGGCGTCAAAGTCATTGCGAACCTGCACGGATCCAAGGTTCCCCATCCGGAAATCAACGCATCACTCTCTAGTGCAAGGGAGAAAAAAACAATGCATTTTTGTCCCGACCAGAGAAGAAACAATGCACGGCCTCACTTGCGACTAAGGAATCGACGGATTGCTGACTTTTCCAATGCACGCTCGTCCTTGCAGCTTTATTTTTGATGCAAACCAGGTACTTTGTGTAAAATCAATGTTTCCATTGTTTTCTATGGAATAAGACTCTTATTATACTGAAAATTCACATCTTGACTTGTGGAAATGTTGGATTTTCGTTGTTTTGGTTTTGTTTGATTTAGACAAATATTGCCTATTTTTCTAAACTGATGTGGTGTCCATTTTGTAGTGTTTTCACTGTATTACTGTATGCGTTGGTCCTTTACACATTGCTTCTCAGTTATGCCTGCCTGCTCATGCCAAGCTACCATGGTGGTGAGTCTGGGTGAACCAGGTTTTCCTCCTTTGCCCTGACTAAAGTGAGTGTCCTTGCTTGGACGGGGGTAACCTGACTGCCAGCCAAATACCCTATTTCTAACACCACACAAATTTAGAAAAATAGACAACATTTTAATAAATAATAATCAGAATGACAAAATTCAGAGAACTTCCAAATTTTAGGTAATACAATTCTTAAAAACATAAAGCACTATTTATGGTCATCTGGTCATGCTAGACTGAAGAAAAGTCACAATTTCAGGCTGACTGCGATGGAGTGTGGGCCGGACACAGTGACCAGGTTAGCCATGTTGAAAAAGTTTACCTTCTCAATGTCAGGCGTGTTGTGTTTAGTTCTCCGTACATATGAGGCCACAAGCAACAGGGAGAGCGTGGCCGATGGTCATCTCTGTAGCGCAAAGAGCAGGCCTGGCATCGCAGAAAGTCATTGCTGTAGCATTAAGATCCAGTCAGGTGTTGCAGATGGTTCTTTCTGTAACTTTGCATTGACATTCATGGTGGGCTTTCATTGCTGTAATGTAAAGTGCTAATCTCCTGTTGCTGGTCATCGCTGGTGGTTACTGTACTGAAGAGTCAGACTCGGTCGAGGATCAAGTTGATGTGTGTGGTGTAGTCTCTCCATAGACTGGCCCATTCACAGTGCAAGAGACCAAAATGTCTGTTTTTCTCCTGTCTTCAAAGATGAGTGCACTGTAATACAAGCCAAGGGTCCTGTTCCCATGATGTTCCTTCTTGGGGACCACAGACCCTCTCTAGCAGAGGCCAGCAGGGTTTAGACAGGTCCTGTTGCAGGTCCAGGTAGGTCTGGTTGCAGCAGTTCAGATATGCAGTTGAAGGGAGGCCTCTGGATCTTATTGTGTCCCCGTAGCTCAGCCAACCGACCCTTGGAGTTATCAGGTAGCCTGGGATGAATGGAGAAGGTTCACCCTTCCTTCTCACAGAGCAGGGCAGACCTCAAGCACCAGGGCAGTCCTCTGGGCAACAAGGCAGGCCTTGAGCATCAGGTCAGTCATCTGGGGGAACAAGGCAAGCCTCAACCAGCAGGGCAGTCCTCTGGGAAACAAGACAGGCCTCAAACAGCAGGTCAGTCATCTGGAGAACACAGTAGTCCTTCTTCTGTAATGTGTGCAGGTCCAGGAGTGTACTTACTAGGTGGTTCAAGCAGACCAATATTTATACCTGGTACAAGCCTCTAAAGTGGGGTTGACATCCTGGCTAAGCCCCCATCTGGTTCTAGAAAGCTTTTCCCTCCCCCTGACAAGGCTTAAATAATGTGGGGGAGGCAAAATTAGGGTCAGGTTCCTTTGTGGCTATGCTGGAGGCAGTCCTTTAAATTGTATGTGGGGCAGGAAACAGCTCCTCCCTAACCATCTTGACTGCATGGTAAATCCTTCCAACAACTACATCCCGTTTGTCTCACCATCTGGAAAGAATATACAGAGGTCAGCTGCCAAGCTATTCACAGCGATGTGACCCAACATAATGACAGCAGGCATCAAATAGTTAGGTTGGCGAAATGCCAACATTCTAAAAGTGCCATCTTAAGAATTGGTACTTAAAATCCAACTTTATTACCAAAGAGGATTTAAAATTACAATTCACCTGAGTCCTAACTTGATATGCCTAATGATTCCAAATTAAAAGTTAGCACTTATTAAATGAAATACGGTAACCCAATGTTATCCAGAGGGAGAGACAGGCCTTGCAGTAGTGTAAAACACATTTAGGAGTTGGTCACTAACAGGACAATTAAAACTTATAAACATGTGTCCTACGTTTTATTTACAATGGACACTGCCTCATGAGCTGTATAGGGCCTACGCAAGAGGTAACATATGCTTTAAAAAGGAAGATTTCAGCCTGGCAAAATGTTTATTTGATCAGGTCAAATTGGCAGTGTTAATACTGCACTACAGGTAGCCCTGAGACATATTTTAATGGCTACTTAGGCGGGTGGAACAATAGGTGCTACCGGGCTACTAGTAGTTTACAGGCCCTAGGTACATGTAGTACCATGAATGAATGAATTAATAAGTGTATTGCATAATTTTTTTCAATCATTGGAATCATTGCAAATACAAGAAAAATAAATTAAAATAAAGCAATTAAGAAATGCACACAATATATAAAAAACATTGTGTCTCAAGAAATCGAGGCAGTTGTGTCCCACATGTCTGCTGGTGTATAAAGTGCTTGTGCATTTATGGGTGGTCTGGCCCGCTGGTCATTACCAAGCAAAGTCCGTGGAAGCCTCCCTCTCCTACCAGTGTATTTTGATGTTCTTTGGCTGGCTTGTCGCAGTCATTATTTCTTCATATTCTTAACAACAATTATGGAGTCAAAAGCTGGGTGGCCTTATTCAATTCCATCCGGACCACTCTCATGTACTTTCCAAACTTGACTAGCTCTGAGGGCACTTTGCAGGCCAAATGCCATGACACTGCCTCTGTGCATGTCCTTATCCCATGCTGCAGAAACATTGTTCTCAAGGGAGTCCTACTCTGTTGGAGCAGAGAGGGGCAGTAGCAGACAAGATGAAGCAGGGATTCCTGCTGTAATTACACAATCAATATTTAAATATCTTCCGTAAGCTTTTCCAACCTGGATTCAGTTCCTTAAGAGGGAGTTAAACAACCGGGCAAATGAAGTCCCATATACTAGGGACTTGAAAGTGAGTTAAATAAGGAGATCAGGTTTAAGCAAATTGTACCTTGTTTGAGGGAGAGATCACAAGTACTTTAGCACTGGTTAACAATGGTAAAGAGTCCTAATGACAACAAAAACAAATTCAGAAAACAGGAACGGGTGAAGTAAAAAAGTTTGGGGGTGACCCTTCAGTGAGTCCAACACCTTGCATTCAACCAAGGCATCTGAAGCTGAGACCTTGTATTCATTAAAGTATTGTAGTATTTGATCTGCTATAGTCTCCCCATCCACAGGGTATTTGAGTGCACTATTTACCAAGTAGCATACAGGTTTTTGGATTCCCCACCTACTGGGTAATATGAAGGGGCTATGACCTGAACGTCTTCAATCTAGATATCCTGTGCTGGACTTCAGTGAACAAACTGGTGTACAGTATATTCTGTTGAGTCAGAGATTGTGCCACTGCTATGTATTGTGAAGTTTCCAGAAATTCACTAATTGTTCATGCTTTTGTTTCAACTGAGGACATAGGTAAACACAGTTAAATTTCCCCTAATTATAAAGGTTAGGTGGGCCACAGAGGTAATATTCACTGAAAGCTCTGTCAGGAAGCAGGTCTGGTCTGCATTTGGAGTAGTTATGCTAGTCAACAGTATTAGCACTACTTGATTATATGTAGTGTGCCATTGCGTTCACCTCCATCATTGAGGAACTCATCCACACTAGGGTTCTGGTAGCTCATAGATCTCTACAGCTTTTTTATTAGGTTATTTCTTTCTGCCCAATCAAAGTGGGTTTCATTCAGGAAAGCTCCTTAGGACCTTCTTCCTTTCAAGTATATGTGTATCTTGCATGTCTTAGTAGGGCTGTTCATGTCATTGATTTTCCAAGTTAGAAACATTAGTGTGTGTCATGACTGTTCTCTAACATGGACAGACTCAGGTCCCCCTGCAGAAGTCATTCACACCTCCACCCCTTCAGGAAACCCAAACGTTAAGGATTGGTAGTATCACTGAAAGCCATTATGTACACACCAGTCCCAATAAACTGAGAACAAGATCCTTTGGCCTGTCAGAACTCAACACTCAAGACAGCAAGACAATGGCCACCTTTCCAGCATAAAAGTCAACTTTGTAAATAGGAACTCCTGGATCTGGTTAATTCAAGGTAAGATTCAGGGGGATAGCAAAGGTTCTCAGATTGTCCCTGCCAGCCACCACCCCACTTTCTATCATACCTGTCATGCAAACATTTTTATTCTATCACCTTCATTTACCGGACACCAGATTATATCTGTCACTACAGTACCAATCACTATCTGCAATGACCCAGCCCATTTGGCCCTTCCAAGGGTGTTGCAGGGGGATAAAAGCATAGAAACGCCTGTCCTGCTGTTAACACAGCACTATGATTTTCTAGTGCACTTTGACACTTTGGTTTTCATGCACTGTAATTATTGGTGCTAGGCTTTGGATTTGGTTGGTTGAGAGACAGCTGTAATGACATCGTTGGTCCTCTGGAATGAGCCAGTGGTAAAAAAACATAGACCCGTATTTATAAATTTTTTGCGCCGCATTTGCATCATTTTTTTACCCCAATGTGGCGCAAACTTACAAAATACAAATGTATTTTGTAAGTTTGCGCCGCTTTTGCCTCAAAAAGTGACGCAAAAGCGGCGCTAAAAAAGTATAAATATGGGCCATAGTGCCTCAAGTAACTTGAGAATGAGCAGGTATGGGTTGGGAGCAGCATTTGGGTGAAGTTAGCTTCTACTCCCATTCTGCATCCATGTGTGAGATGACGTGGATAGACAGTTTGTCCACAACACCTCTTTATCAGCTACACAAGCATTTTTGACTCTTTGCTTGAATGGCTGCTTCCTCCTCATCCCGTTGTTCCTCATAATCAGGGCAATGCTGCAAAGGCTGTCGTAAAAAAACAGGTATTGCTTGTGATTTGGTTTCTGTTGGTGTTAAACAGTTTGTGATTGTTGCTGGGTTAATTCATTGCAGCTGAGGTGAGGTGTGGCACAAGTGTTGTCACTGAGACGCCCCCTCCATTTTACTGGATTTATAATTGTGATCTTCCAGCTGTTGCTGCCCATGTATTTGATCAGGAGACTCAACCATCATTTCACTGAATGTATAATTGTGTGTGTCAATGTGTTGTTGACCCTATGTTTCATTATTGACTTGTTCCTTTTTTATTTGAATTGAGTTGTATTTAGCTGTGTGTGGTTGCTGCAATTTGTTTTGTTGCTGCTGGGCATGTATATGTTTGGCTGTGTCTATCAGACAGTTTTCTTCACTTTTTTACTGATTTTTTTGCATTAGTTTTAGAAATGAATTTGTGCTGTTTGGTATCAAAAGATACTTATTTCTGCTTCTTTTTTTCTTCACATAGGTTCTTATTGTGTGATGCATTGCTTCAGTGGTCTTTGCAATCCAGTTCCTGTGAGCACCCCAATTTCCACCGTATTACTCACTCCATGAGTGTATAGGTCTAACTTTTAGCCAGCTAGTCTTTCAGTATTACTTGAGTCAGTGTGAGTGTTTTAATTTGTCCTCTCTCAGTCCCCTAGTCTGATCATTTTTGTCATACCGATTTTTAAAGGGTTTGTCCCATTTTAAGGGCCATCTCCATGGAAACACCCACTTTTGCATATTTTTTTAAAATTTCAACAGTAGAATATTACACTCTTGTGACAAAATTACACTGGTAGAACCTAGTTTGTAAGGTGCGTATGTTTCTGTTACAAGTGTAATATTCTGTATATTTGGAATGGTTTACGTGAGGTAGGTTCAAAGAATCTAGCATTCCAAAAAGTCAGTACTTACGGTGGGTTGAAACGGACTTTCTTAGATGTCAGCATTATTTTGGAGATGACCGTAAATTAATTGACATTTGCTCTAATGATTTTACATTCACACAAACAATTTTACACTCATACTAGTGAATGCACAATATCCACTGCGAATATGTAATAACACCACAAATGTACATTTTGTCCAGTGAATGGGCATTTTTCATTAACAAACCTGAATTTGTACAATAGCCACAAACTTTCACAAGCTCAGTAGCGAACTAGCCATGTACAAAGTGAGTGTATCATAACAAGTGTCAGAATAATTCAGGGAAAATACGTTAGCATGCACAAGCGCTCTGGAACACCTATAGAAAGAGTCCACTAATCAAGTGTAATTTGTATTTCAAACGTACTGAAATAGATCACTTAAGATGCTTTTTAAAACACACAGATCAGCATGGAATACAAAACACTACACTCCTACATACAACATCCAGAAATATGTTACCACACATTATATTGGGTGGAGTTAAACTATCTGGAAATCTCTATGCTGCATTTGGTTTTAAAAAATAGCTCCTTAACAGACAAATTTCAGCACTTACCCAACCTGTTCTTTTTATTGGTGTGGCAGTCAGCATATTTAATTCAGTCTGAATGTTTACTTTTTTTATTTGATAAGTATATAGCACTTTGTCTTTTTATTGTGTAGTGCCTGTAACTTAGATTCTGCTATTTTGTAGCACTGTAAATAACATTCTTGGAGCAAAACATTTATTTTTTTGGAGACACTGTGCCAGATTTACAAAGATACCAGGCAAAGCAGCGCAACACCCAAATATGCTGTGCTGATATGTGTGACAAGGAGAGAGCAGGAGAGTGTCATATCTACAGAGATATGCCACTCTCCTCCACTCTCCCTACTGCCAGCGCAGAATTTTGTTAGCAAGCATCACACACACACCTTAGCACCATAGTGCAAGGGTGTGTGTGTGCTAGTCTAGCATAGATTTTGTATTTAAAGGGTACTGTTCTGTACAAAATACTATGACAACAATATTTTTTTACTTTTCCTACTTTGTATGTGTGCTGTACAGTACCTCAAACCACACACAAAACTTTTGTAAATCTTGGCCCACAAATGCTAATGTACATAGTCCAGCATACAATTGTTATAAACATTCTTTAGTTAGTCCAATGACAGGATAAAATATTTAGGGGCATATTTAAGAAAAGTAGTATGTGTATGTTGTATTTAAAATATGGCACACCACAGTGGAAGTTAGGGGGCTAGAATCCAAATTTGATATGCTAGTCTGCTGCTTTGCATAATTAGCATAAAAAATGTTGACGCTAATCGTACAAAGCACCCAGAGCCCATTGTAACCAATGGGAGTCTCCTTTTAACGCCTACTCTGAGCAGGCGTTAAAAGTGCTAAAAAAAAATGGTGCAAGGAAATCTCTTAGACTTCCTTGCGCCATTTCACCCTAATGGGGGACTGCCCCCTTTGCATACATTATGCCTGGCATAGGCATGATGTAGCGCAAAGGTTTGCAAAGTGGTGCAATGCATGCATTGTGCCACTTTGTAAATATGACACAAACCTTTGGCCTTCTAACGCCACATTAGCGTAAAAGTGGCGCTAGGGGCTATTAAATATGCTCCTATTTTTGTTTATTTCACATTTCATTTCATTTTCATATAGTGACACATGATATTAAAAAAAATCTCCTCTAAGAAATATTTGAACATTGCAAAAACAGACTCAAAATCATTAATCTAATCTTGGGTATGCGCTCGATTTAGAATTTGCAGGACAGGATATTTACTTGCAAAGGTGACAGTGTACCCTTTCCACTAACCCCTCGGTCAGCCCACTTCATTTATAGAGGGTCAGATCTTAAGTTTACATTCGCAGAGCCCCCTTCTGGAGCAAGTCTATCAATAACAGGCCTGAAAATAAAAACCAAATGCAGTCCCTATACTGTAGTATGCTACATTATTATATCTTTATGTGGCGTTCTTTTTTTCTAAAATATAGGACACATTATTGAACTGGGAACATTTGCATGAAACAGACGGCGATAAGACGTGCATTTTCATTAACTGTAAGGTAAATATTATTTGAATAAACTCACATTATTCTAGCATTTTCTCTGTTTCACTTTTACTTTATTTATTTTTTATCTCTAAGAGGGTCACTCTCACTTCTTTTCGTCTAAATACTAGTTTCTCTCCTGTTGGATAAAACGTCTATTTTTTTCTTTTACACAATTTGATGAACTAGAAGGCATATTTTTAGTACATGTGATGAGAAAACAGGCCTGCAAAATATGGCTCTCACTAGACGTCAAAAAGCCCAAGGCTCCTCGGATATTGATTGAGACCCTTAGATTCACAGATGTTAACCAGTCTGTCTCAGTGCCACAAGGGGATTTCTGTTTTTGCTAAACAGTCAATAAATGTGGCACGGGATAACCATAGGACACCCAAGATTTTACTTTGAAAGAATGAAACCCAATTTTCTTAAATATGTAATGCCATCTTCCGATATAACTGAGAAGAGATGCCAGCTTTTGAAACATGAATTCAAAAGCTCATGAAATACGTCGAGAAGGGCTTCCGTATAAATCTGCCACATAATATCTCTTACTCTCTTCATCCCAAAATAGCTTTCTAAACACCTTTTGTAGATACTCATATAAATGGACCTATGCAAAGAGAACATTTTGTAACAATTTAATAGAAAAAGAAAATGCTTCATTTCGTCCTGGGCTCATGCAACTTTCTGAAGATTGAGGGAAAGACGAAGATTGAAAGGACACGGTTTCTTGGAAAAGGCTGGACGCTGAGAATTGGAAGAAAAGCTTTTATTCTGTCAATTCATAATAGCATCTTTTTATTCATTGCCCTGGGGTCAATTGCACTGTCTTTAATGGGAAACTGTGGAACTTTATGCGAGCTGCATTTTACTAGCCAGCATCTAAAAATCCATTTCCTCTCATGAAATGTCAATAGGCTTTCAGTTTTAAATAGTTTGTATCCTCTGAACCAAAAGGTAAATTTTTTAAAGGGATAAGCACTTAAAATCTACTCTCCAAATCAATGCTTTCCATTCTGTAGCTTTCAGCATGCAATACTTAATGGCTACATAAAATGATTGCCTTATTTAATGTCACGAATATCTAGGTCAGACTTTTGGAAGAAAATGAGGCAATATCAATGTAAAGAATGGAACCTTCAATGGACAAGAATAAGCTTCGCATTAAGGGTGGAATAAATGTAAACATTTTGGGGATTTTGAGGTAATATCACGGGAATGCTAAAAAAGCATGATCACAATACCAATCAATGAAATAGCGTAGGTAAAATACATCAATGAGCTACATAATTCTAAGACCAGCGAGATAAAACCAGTTTGAAATAGAGACAGACACCCAAGGGAATATTTATACTTTTTGATGCAAAACTGCACTAACGCAGTTTTGCATCAAAAAGTTTAGCACTGGCTTGTGCAATTCCTGAGAGCCAGCCGGGGGCCCTATTTATGTCATGGCGCAAGCCGGCGCAAAAGGGTGGGCTAGCGTAGATAAAAATGACATTAGCTGGATGAGGGGTGGCAGTACGGGAGAAGGGGTTTTGCACCACAAAATGACATTAGACTGGTTAGAGACAAAAAAAAAATGCCTCTAACCAGCCTAGCATCATTTTCTGACACAAAACCATCCATACCACATGACTCCTGTCTTAGAAAACACAGGAGTCATGCCCACCACCCCAATGGCCAACACAGGGGGCCAGTGTCCCCTGGGCATGGCCATTGCACCCTGTACCATGCAGGGGGCCCCACATTTGACCCCAGATGGCACTTTTATTTAAAAAATAACATACTTATCTAAACTTACCCTACTTCCCTGGGATGGGGTCCCTCATCTTCCGGTGTCCCTCTGGTGTGGGTAGAATGTTCCTGGGGCTTGAGGAGGGCACCTGTGGACCCATTCCATGGTGTTTAACCATGGAAATAGGTCCACAGGTCCCCTCAAGGCCTAGTCTGACCCAGGCGTTAAATAATGGTGCAAAGCACGCTTTGCACCATTATTTAGCCCCTCCTGCCACTGGTACATCATTTTAGTACAGAGGATAAATATGGGGGTATGGGATTAGCACCATTTTTTCGATGGGAATGCCTACCTTGCATTTCATTGACATAAGAAAAGTTAACGCCTAAAAAAAATTGTGCAAACTGCAATATTTTGACGTTAGATGGGTTTAATGTCAAAATGTAAATATGGACTTAATTTTTCACCAAATTTGCGTAAAACAAATTATGCACATTCTGTGCAAATGGAGTATAAATATGCCCCCAAAATTCTAAGTCAAGGGAGATGGTAGAAATGCTGATCACTGTGTGTGTAGTGCAAATAAAGTACAAATAATAAAATCAATAAAATTACATCAAGATCTCAGCCCACAGATGGAATACTGCTTGTCTGACAGAATGCTGTGAGTAAAAATATCAAGAGACACAAATATTATGTTAAAAGTATCATTTACCATAATATTTACATATATGTAGGATGGGAACAACAAAATATTATGACAAAAATATTGCAGATAACCGCAACCAAAAACAGGTAAGAATATTGTTTTTGAATAAATACTGACATACACATATATATATATATATATATACTCCACTTTAAAAATCTAATCTAAAAATTGGAATTTTTAGATGTGTTGGTGACGATAGAGGGGGACACTGTACAAACTAGTCTTTTTTAGGAAAAGCACGGCTGGTAATAGCATTTTGCATGCTACAAGCCATCATCCCCGGAATTAAAGTAGAGTATTCCTTATGGTGAGCTAATTAGAGCAAAGATGAATTGTAGTACAAATCAGAGCTTCAAAGAAGAGGAGAGAAAGATGATAGCAAGATTTAGATCCAGAGGATATCCTATGAAAGCTATTAATGAAGCCTGTAAGAAGGTTGCCGTAATACAAAGAGACAGTATTTTAATCCCAAGAAAACATGAATGTGATACCAGCACAGTGAGATGTATTACAACTTTTAATTCATATTCAGCTGAAGAGGATCATAAAAAGATATTGGCATTTGAACAAGGCTGATAGGGTGATAGAACCCTTGGTTATTCCATATTCCAGAATTACCCAGAATTACATATAGAAAGAGTAGTTCATTACAGGATTTTGTGGTACAGAGTTATATGAACAAAAAGGAGGATTCATTTCTTGGAAAACAGCAAGGTTTCTATGGGTGTATGAGATTAAAGGCCTGCAAATATAGTAGTAATTGTAAGACATATGATGTACCCACAGGGGAAGAGATCACTATTGGTAAATGTATTAATTGTAATGCTGATTTTACAGTGTATTTGATCTCATGTCCGTGTAAGTTAAGATATGTGGAGAGTACAATTTTTTCTGTAATAAAAAGGATTTTAGAACATTGGCGTGCCATTAGAAATAATGATGTTAATTATCCTGAAGCACAACATTGCAGACAGGTGCATGATGGAAAGATTGATTATATGCTTTTCTTTGGGATTGACAGGGTATTGCTGTCACCAAGAGAAGGAGACAGGGAACGTATTCTCAGGAGGATGGAATCAGAATACATAATCAGATTAAACAGCAAAACCCTGTGGGGATTAAATCAGGATGAAGAACTTTTTGTACATGCGGGTTGACAGTAAAATAATTTAAAGAAGACTTGTATGAAATATGGACGGAGATTCAACAACGATAATACAACATGACTCGATTGATGACCTGATTGATTATGTCCCTATTGCTCTGGGTTTTGATATTTATTGTGTGATTACCTATTATCACATTTACAGTGGATAGTAATAATAGTTTTTGATATGGTGGGATTAATCTAAAAAATCTAAAAAAATGAGGTATAAGGAATGAATTGGAGAAGAATAAATATATGATGAAGATTGATAATTTATTTTTTTTAAAGAGAAGATGAATTATAGGGCCATTTGTCTTGTGATAATTATTATAGGAAGAATATGAGGAAGGAAAAATGAATTTAAATTATATATTTTGTTTTCAGTAATATGAATACTTCAGTATTTTATTTATGTCCATTACACTGTAGAATGTATTTTTTGGGGACGATAGGGCTTGCATGTGATAGTATGGAATTATGGGTTATTACTAAGACCGACAGGTTGAAACGTGTCAGCCATGAGTGATGTACGTGAATTCATGAAGAATTAAACAACACTGATTTGTTAAGAAGAAATCTGCAGTGCAGGTGATTTCTTTCAATGTTCATTTGAAAGGGCAGTTGGTGGATATATATATATATATATATATATATATATATATATATTTAATATGATAAATATGAAACATACGTATACAACATTTTATTAAAAATAATATATATATATATATATGTTGAAAACCCAAAATATTACAAAAAACTGAACAAAATTATTAAAAGTAATTCACTCTAAACAACAATATGGAAACTGTTGGAATTTGGAGAGGTTAGATTTGCTATTTCCATTCCAGTTTAAGCAACAATAGGGAAAGTGTTGGGCTTTGGTGGAGTTACATTTATTGTTCCTACTCCAGTTCAATGAACGGTAGAGAGTGTTGGGTTCAGAGAGGTTAGAATTACTGTTTTAAGTCCAGTCTAAGCAACAGAAAGAAAAGTGTTGGACTTCAGATAGGTTACAATTGCTATTTCCACTCCAACATAAGCAACAATGGGGAAACTGTTAGACTTTGAAGGGGTAAACTTTACTATAACCACTCCAGTATTAACAACACTAGTAAAGGAGTTGGATTTTAGAAGAGTTAAATTAACTATTCCCCCTCCAGTCTTAACAACAGTAGGAAAAGTGTTGAACTTCACAGGGGTTAGAATTAACATTCCCTCTCCAATCTAAACAATACCAGGGAAAGCACTGGAATCGGGAGAGGTTAGATATACTGTTCCCCCTATAATCCAAGCAACAGTATACTATTATAAAAAAATATGAATGAGACCACTCACAACATGGGGAGAGGTTACCCAAAATAAGAAAATATTCTACTCCCCTAGGTTCACTTCTCACACCTAGCATTCACACTTAACATACAACTCAAATGCCTCCTATAACATGACTACATACCACATTTGTTATAGAAATATATATGGCCTTAATCTTATACTATACACAAAATGAAATAGCCTCATATTAAAAATTTCAATTAATTGAACCTACATGTTTTAAATTATATGTATGTATATATATATATATATATATATATATGTGTATATATATATATATATATATATATAACATATATATATATATATGTTTCACCAAAAGTATTCACTGCACTCCATGAAGTTTCAATAGTGCCTATTTATTAACGCCAGACTAACAACCACCAACGCGTTTCAACTCCCCAAGGAGTCTTGTTCACAGTGAACAAGACTCCCTGGGGAGTTGAAACGAGTTGGTGGTTGTTAGTTTGGCATTAATAAAGTTTCAATAGTGCCTATTTATTATTGCCAAACTAACAACCACCAACGCGTTTCAACTCCCCAAGGAGTCTTGTTCACAGTGAACAAGACTCCCTGGGGAGTTGAAACACATTTGTGGTTGTTAGTTTGGCAATAAATAGGCACTATTGAAACTTCATGGAGTGCAGTGAATACTTTTGGTGAATTGTATTCTTCGAGATTGGTCCTCTCCGTCACTAGCACCGGCAGTGGAGTGCACCACCCAGGAATCTTTAGACCATCCTTGTTTGAAAATATATATATGTATATATATTCACTTGAAAAAAACAAAGGTTACAGTGACGTTCTAGTTAGGCTCACATTTCAAATTTTATACGTCCTGTTATACTTAATAGTTATAGTTGTCTCAAGTAACTATAACTAGTGCCCTAAGGTAACTATAACTCACGCACCTGCCATGCACAGTTTTTTTGTCAAATATTTTAGTATTATTACATTGATATTATCAATGATGTTAGCAAAGATATCCTGAGTGCAGTAATTTGTCAGGTGATTAGCAGGGCATGGCTAGGGTGCGAGTTATAGTTACCTTTTTTGGGTTGGTAGGGAAGCAGGGTCAAAAGTTGAATAAATTATAATAAATTGAATGTACGTTTATTTTAATTCATATTTTATTTTGAATTAAATATTTCTTTGATTGATATTTCAAATTGTTCAATTATTTAATTTTTACTTTGTTTATTTAAGTTTGATTTGTAAATTAAAATATATACTTGTGTTTCTAATGTGTATTTTAGTAGTGGGTTGTAGGGTTTGTAGGGCAGTTGTATGGGAAGTGAAATTATACTTTTTTTAAAATAGTTGTTAACCTTAATTGATTTTTCATTGAGAATTAATGATGTATATTTTTACTGTTCATTCATTTTTATAAATTATTTGTTTCACTTGATATGTTTCTTAATAAATTGGTACATGTTTTTAATAATATTTGCAAAATGTATTTTTAATTTATTTTATATTTGTATTCTTTTAGTAAAGTAATATTTTAATATAGGTATTTATGGGGGATGTTTTTGTTTTTTTGAGAATTTAATTTTACTTTGTTTATTTTGTTTTTATTTTTTAAGTTTATGGTTTATGCATTTTTATGTAAAATATGAGGTACTTCAAGGTTTTTTTAGAAAATAATTATGACCTGGAATCTATATGTTATGCTATACAATATACATTTCTAACATACATTTAAACATTGAAACAGGAATATATTAACAAATTAAAACTTAATAAGTAAAATAATTATTAAACAAGTGAACAATTGTCATAATTAGCATTAACATTAAATTATTTAGAATTTAATAAGCTGAACAACCCACTACTATATTTAAATTACTAATATATTTTTTTTAATTACACAATTAACCCCTTTACTTCCAGGCCTTTTCCCCCTTAGGTGGCAGGCCTTTTTTTGGGTATTTGGGGCAGTTTGTGCTTATGCCCTCATAACGTTTTGCCCACATAAGCTACCCATGCCAAATGTGCGTCCTATTTTTTCCAACATCCTATGGATTCTAGAGGTACCCAGGGTTTGTTGGTTTCCCTGAAGGAGACCAAGAAATGAGGCAAAATACAGCACATTTTTTTTTAAATGGAAACAAAGGGCTGCAGAAGAAGGCTTGTGGTTTTTACCCTGATAATGGCATCTTTTGAGAACAGGCAGACTTCAATCAGAAAACCACATTTTTCAACACAATTTTGGCATTTTACTGGGACATAACCCATTTTGACTATTTTTTGTGCTTTCAGCCTCCTTCCAGTTAGTGACAGAAATGTGTATGAAACCAATGCTGGATCCCAGAAAGCTAAACATTTCTGAAAAGTAGACTAAACTTTGAATTCAGCAAGGGGTACTTTGTGTAGATCCTACAAAGTTTTCTTACAGAAAATAACAGCTGAAATATATAAAAATATTGAAATTGAGGGGAAAAAAAACAGCCATTGTTCTCCACGTTTTACTCTGTAACATTTTCCTGCGATGTCAGATTTTTGAAAGCACTATACCATTACATCTGCTGGACTCTTATGGTTGAGGGGATATATAGGGCTTGTAGGTTCATCAAGAACCTTAGGTACCCAGAGCCAATAAATGAGCTGCACCTTGCAATGGGTTTTCATTGTATACTGGGTATACAGCAATTCATTTGGTGAAATATAAAGACTGAAAACTAGTTATCAAGGAAACCTTTGTATTTCCAAAATGGGCACAAGATAAGGTGTTGAGAAGCAGTGGTTATTTGCACATCTCTGAATTCTGGGGTGCCCATACTAGCATGTGAACTACAGGGCATTTCTCACATAGATGTCTTTTTTACACACTGTCATACATTTGGAAGGAAAAAATGTAGAGAAAGACAAGGGGCAATAACACTTGTTTTGCTATTCTGTATTCCCCCAAGTCTCCCGATAAAAATATTACCTCACTTGCGTGGGTAGGCCTAAGGCTCGCGACAGGAAACGCAACATGGCACATCACATTTTTACATTGAAATCTGAGGTGTTTTTTACAAAGTGTCTAGCTCAGCTGGCACCTAGGGAAACCTACCAAACCTAAACATTTTTTAAAACTAGACACCTAGGGGAACCCAAGATAGTGTGACTTGTGGGGCTCTCACCGGGTTCTGTTACCCAGAATCCTTTCCAAACCTCCAAATTTGGCAAAAAAACACCTTTTCCTCAGATTTCGGTGACAGAAACTTCTGGAATCTGAGAGGAGCCAAAAAAAATTCCTTCCACCCAGCGTTCCCCCAAGTCTCCTGATAAAAATAGCACCTCACTTGTGTGGGTAGGCCTAGCGCCGTGACAGGAAATGCCCCAAAACACAACTTGGACACATCACTTTTTCCCAAAGAAAACAGACCTGATTTTTGCAAAGTGCCAAGCTGTGGATTTTGACCTCTAGCTCAGCCGGCACCTAGGGAAACCTACCAAACCTGCACCTTTGTGAAAACTAGACACGTAGGGGAATCCAATATGTGGTGACTTGGTGGGCTCTCACCAGGTTCTGTTACCCAGCATCCTTTGCAAACCTCAAAATATGGCCAAAAAACACTTTTTCCATATATTTCGGTGACAGAAAGTTCTGGAATCTGAGAGGAGTCACACATTTCCTTCCACCCAGTGTTTCCCCAAGTCTCCTGATAAAAATGGTACCTCACTTGTGTGGGTAGGCCGAACGCCCGTGACAGGAAATGCCCCAAAACGCAACATGGACATATCACATTTTCCCCAAGAAAACAGACCTGTTTTTTGCAAAGTGCCAAGCTGCGGATTTTGACCTCTAGCTCAGCCGGCACCTAGGGAAACCTACCAAACCTGTGCATTTTTGAAAACTAGACACCTAGAGGAATCCAGGATGGGGTGACCTGTGGGGCTCTCACCAGGTTCTGTTACCCAGTATCCTTTGCAAATCTCAAGAATTGGCCAAAAAAACATGTTTTCCTCACATTTCGGTGACAGAAGGTTCTGGAATCTGAGATGAGCCACAAGTTTCCTTCCACCCAGCATTCAACCAAGTATCCCGATAAAAATGGTACCTCACTTGTGTGGGTAGGCCTAGTGACCATTACAGGAAATGGCCCAAAACGCAATGTGGACACATCACATTTTCCCTAAGAAAACAGACCTGTTTTTTGCAAAGTGCCTAGTTGTGGATTTTGGCCTCTAGCTCAGCTGGCACCTAGGGAAACCTACCAAACCTGTGCATTTTTAAAAACTAGACACCTACGGGAATCCAAGATGGGATGACCTGTGGGGCTCTCACCAGGTTCTGCTACCCAGAATCCTTTGCAAACCTCAAGAATTGGCCAAAAAAAACACTTTTTTCTCACATTTCGGTGACACAAGGTTCTGTTATCTGAGAGGAGCCACAAGTTTCCTTCCACCCAGCATTCCCCCAAGACTCTTGATAAAAATGGTACCTCACTTGTGTAGGTAGGCCTAGCGCCTGTGACAGGAAATGCCCCAAAACACAACATGGACACATCACATTTTCCCAAAGAAAACAGAGCTGTTTTTTGCAAAGTGCCAAGCTGTGGATTTTGGACTCTAGCTCAGCCGGGACCTAGGGAAACCTGCCAAATCTGCGCATCTTTGAAAACTAGACACCTAGGGGAATCCAGGATGGGATGACTTTTGGGGCTCTCACCAGGTTCTGTTACTCAGAAACCTCTGCAAACCTCAAAATTTGGCAAACAAAACACTTTTTCCCCACATTTTAGTGACAGAAAGTTCTGGAATCTGAGAGGAGGCACAAATGTCTTTCCACCCAGAGTTCCCCCAAGTCTCCCGATAAAAATGGTACCACACTTCTGTGGGTAGGCCTATTTCCCGCAAAAGGAAATGCCTTAAAACACTATGTGGACACATCAAAAACTAAACTACCTGGTTTTGCATGGGTGGGGAGACCTGCATTTTTGGTCCTGAGCTCAGCAGCCATATAGGGAAACCTACGAAACCCAAACATTTCTGAAAACTAGACACCAGAGGAAATCCAGGGAGGTGTGACTTACGTGGATCCAGCTATGTTTACTTACCCAGAATCCTCAGTGAACACTAAATTTAGCTAAAAAATCACATTTTTCCCACCTTTCTGTGTGGGATCACCGCACCGGGAGAAGTTTCCAACCACCCAACGTTCCCCTCAGTCTCCCAATAAAAAAGATACCTCTCGTGTGTAGGTGGGCCAAGTGACTGTGACAGGGAAGAGCCAAAAACATGTCAAACTTGAGGTGGAACCAAAGCGGGTCCAAAAGGGTAGTTTGGAAAAAAACATTTTTAGGCTGACAAGTGGGGCATAATTTTTATCGGTATAGATGAGACAATTCTGGGTGGTAGGAATTTTGTGGATTCCTGCAGATTCCAGAAGGTTCCATCCCAAAAATGGGGGAAAAATGTGTGATTTCCAGCAAAGTTGGAGGTTTGAAGGGCATTGTGGGTAAGAAAATGGTGCGGGTGCATGTGAAGCACACCAACCTGTAATCACCCAGATGTTTAGTTTTCAGATGTGCCTAGGTCTTGTGGATTTTTCTACATGGCAGCATCCCAAAGTCCAAAAAGTTCAGCCCTCACCATTCCAAGTGGGACAATTTTGAGAGTTAGCCAAGCTCTCATGGCCCAAATGTAAAAGCAAAACGCAAAATATTCAAATGTGCTCTTGCTTGCCATGGAACAAGATGTTTTAGTGTGCGGGGGAGGAGAGCTGAAAGACTGTTACCTCCTTCAGTTGGTGTGGGGGCATAACCAGGCCCATACTGGTTGGTAGCCACCATCACACTATATTTATATTGTTTTCATCCCCTGGCATCTAGTAGGCTTTCTGCCCCCCCGGGAGTTTATCAGGGGAAATTCCCCCGTCTGCCCACTAGTGGGCAGAACAATTTTGTCCCCATTTATTTGGGGTCGGGGTATGGCCCTGCCCCCACCCTCTTTTTATGAAAAAAAATATTCACTGGTATCTGGTGGTGTTTCTGCACCCTGAGACTTACAAAATAGGCCGATCTACCCCCAAAGGGGGCCAAAATGGCCTAAAATAATTTTGCCCCCAGGGGAGCGTTCCTTGTCTAAGGGGTCGCTCCCCTTGAATGAAATTGGCAAAAAAAATCCCTTGTGTCTAGTGGTTTCTGCCCCCCTTTGGGGAAGATTGGCCTGAGAAACATAAGCCAATCTGCCCCCAAGGAGGGCAGAAATGGCCTAATATAAATTTGCCCCCCGAGGGGAACTACTCTTGCCTAAGGGGTGCTCCCCATCTGTAAAACAATTTTAAAAAAAATCCCTGGTGTCTAGTGGCTTGTGCCCCCCCGGGGGCAGATCTGCCTAATCAATATATGCCGATCTTTCCACCGGGGGCAGAAAAAGCCTAATAAAAAATTGCCCCCTGGGGAGCGACCCTTGCGCAAGGGGCCACTCCCCTCATTACATAAATTAAATTTTAAAAAATCCCTGGTGTCTAGTGGCCATTTCTGCAGCCCGATCGCATTGCGATTGGGCTGCAGAAATGTTCAGAATGAGAAAAAGCCTTTCCTTTCTTTTGATGTCTCTGTCTGTCCCCTCCTCCCGAGCGGAAGAAATGCTTAGCATTTCTCTTCCACATCGCACTGGAAGCATGCTTCCCACGCTATGGGAGGCGACCTCTGATGAGGTCAGCACACGATTGTGTGCTGACGTCATCGGACGTCACTGAGGTTATCGGGTGGAAGGGGAAGCGATTCCCCTTCCATCCCTGATGGGGGTTGTGGGTGGGAGGCCCAGGGGGGTAACACTAGTGAGGGCGACCCCAGATCGTCCAAAGCACCTGAGGGGTTAAAATTATGAACTATAATTTCAAAAATAAAAACAATTATAACAATTATACTAATACTCACACCTAAAGTTAGTTTACCAGTTGATTTATATTAAATTATTAAAAAGCAAATTCTATTAATGTAAATAATATTAAATAAAATTACATTCGTAAAAACTCTATTATATACCAAAAAACTATGGCCAGAGCTTTTTTCAGTTCGCACATGGCTCAATTCTGCGAATCCGGCAGTTCTCAACCAGAAGAAAGCATTTTCCTATGTACTAAACACTATTTTGCAATTTGGTAACCTATTACTGAATTGTCATTCAGTTTTAGGAAGGGGCTTTTCAGGGACCCCTTCCCCTTTGTGAATCCATACAAAAACATTGTTTAATGGCAGACAGTGGTCCTACAGATCAAGGCCTACTCTTAAAAAATGAAACTACAATGTTTCATTTTTCTTTTTGAAATGCATCCCATTTTCCTTTAAGGAAAACAGTCTGCATTTAAAAAAATCTTTGCTTTATTTAATCCCTTTGCTGCTAGGCCCCCGCCCCCCATGCTAAGCCTTTTTTTTGGCTATTTGAGGAAGTTCACTCTTAGGGCCCCATAACTTTAGGTATTCACCAAATTTCTGTCCTTTTTTCCAATATCCTGGGGATTTTAAAGGTACCTCGGGTTAGTGGATTCCCCCAGAGGAAATCGAGAAAATGGGCAAAATGTATAGTTAAATTTTGAGTTCTTTGAGGAAAAATGGGAAAAAGTGCTGCAGAAGAAAGCCTCTGTTTTTCCCCCGCAAATGGTATAAACAAAGAGTTTGCAGTGCTAACATCGCCATCTTTCCAGCTTTTGGGAACAGGCAGACTTGAATCAGAAAAACAAATTTTTTAACTCAGTTTTTGCATATTACAGGGACATAGTAAATTTTCCTTTTTTGTGTGCTTTCAACCTCCTTCCAGTTAGTGGCAGAAATTGGTGTGAATACAATGTTGAATCTAGGAAAGCTATATATTTCTGAAGAGTAGACAGAATTCTGAATTCATCAAGATGTCATTTGTTTAGATCCTTTAAGGATTTTCTATAGAAAGTAACAGTTGAAATTAAAATCAATATTGAAATTGAGGTGAATAAAACAGCTATTTGTGTCTACGTTTTCATCTGTAACTTGGGCAGATTTTTTAAAGCAATATACTGTTATGCCCTCAGAACCATTATGTTGCAGGAATATAATTGCAATTCACATGGTAAGATATAAATATTGAAAAGTAGGTATCAAGGAACCCAATGTATTTCTGAAATGGGCACAAGATATGGGGTTTAGAAAAAGGTTTTTTTTTGCATGTCACCCATACTAGCAGGTATTTCTAAAAATTACTTCTTTCTTACACATTGTCTTACATTTGGAAGGTGCAAATACAGAGAAATACAACTGGTAATAACAAGTGTTCTACTAATCTGTGTTCCCTTAATTCTCCAAAAACAAATTAAATGTTACTTGTATGGCTAGGCCTGGTGCCCGCGACAGGAAATGGCCCAAAACGCAACATAGATGCATCAAATTTTTTCAAGCATAACTGACTGTTTTTTATGAAGTAGGTAGTTGTGGTTTTGGGGCCCAACCTCAGCTGGCACCTACAGAAACCTAGAAGACCTATACATTTTTGAAAACTGGACACCTAGGGGAATTCGGGATGGGGTGCTTTGTGTGGCTTTCACCAGGTTGTTTTTCAGAATCCCTTACAAACCTCAAACGTTGACTAAAAAGCACCTTTTCCTAACATTTTTGTAAAGGAAGTTCTGGAATCTGCACAGAGCGACAAACTTCCTTCCAACCAGCATTCTCCTATATCTTTGGATCAAAATGGTACCTCACTTATTTGAGTAGACCCAGTGCCAGTGACAGGAAATGGCCTAAAATGCAACATAGATACATACATTTTTTCCACACAAAACTGACCCATTTTTTCCAAAGTTGGTAGCTGCGGTTTTTAGGCCCTAGCTCGGCCATCACCTAGGGAAACCTAGCAAACCTGTACATTTTTTAGAACTAGACATCTTGTGAAATCCAAGGGGTGACTCCCAACACAACACATGTGTTATCCAGAATCCCTTGTAAACCTCAAAATATGTCTAAAACAACACATTATCCTCACATTTCAGTGATGGCAAGTTTTGGAATCTGAGGGGAGACACAAATGTCCTAACACTCAGCATTCCCCTCTGTCTCCCAATAAAAATGGCACCTCACTTGCGTGACAGGGAATGGGAGGGTCTAAAACGTGTATAGTTTGAGGGGAAACCAAAGCAAGTCCCAAAAGGACAATTTTTTAAATACTTGTGGGCACCCTCAGACGTTAGATATCATTTTTATTGGGAGACCAAGGAAAATGCTGGATGATAAGACGTTTGAAGTTTATGTTTGTTTCCAGAAAAACATGGCACATACATATAAGGCAAAAATTTTAGTCACATTTTGAGGTTTGCAGGGAAATGTGGGAGAGCAGACAGTTAAAAGCGCGACGGGTGCTACTGCACCCGTCGCACGGCCGCAACACCACCTGCTCCATTAGGAGCCGGCTCCTATGTTGCGGCCTCATCCCCGCTGGGCCGGCGGGCGTAAACTAGGTTTGCGCCCGGCGGCCCAGCGGGGATGTTGTAATGGGCACCACGGGAGTTTACCGCTTGGCGGGCGGCGGTAGCCGCCCTCCAAGCTCGTAATGACCCCCATAGTAATGTGTTTTATCTGTTCTGACAGTGAAATACTGCTAAATTAGTTTTTCACTGTTGCAAGGCCTGTCAATCTCATAGGTTATCATGGGGGCAACCTTTAAATATGATTAAAGTGTAGATTTCCTTTGGGAGCGGATAGACATGTGGAGTTTGGGGCCTCTGAGCTCACAATTTAAAAAAACATCTTTTAGTAAAGTTGATTTTAAGATTTTGTGTTTGAAAATGCCACTTTTAGAAAGTGGGCATTTTCTTGCTTAAACCATTTCTGTGACGCTGCCTGTTTGTGGATTCCCTGTCTGGGTCAGTTTGACAGCTGGGCTGGTTGCACCTCTCACTAGACAGTGACACAAAGGGAGCTGGAGTGTAGTCTGCATTTCCTGATGAGCCACCTGTGCTAGGAGGGAGAGGAAGAGTGGTCCACTTACACCTGAAAGGGCTGTACCTGCCCTCCCACAATGCAGTCTCCAACCCCCTGGTGTGTGTCTGGGGCCTGGCCTAGACAAGGCAGGATTTCACAAACAAGAGAGACTTTCCTTTGAAGTAGGCCTACTTCAAAGGGCAAAATGGGTATAAGAAGGGCACCCAAAACCACAGACTTTACAACACTTCTGGAAACCAAGAGGAACCTCTGCCTGGAGAAGGGCTGAAGAGCTGAGGAAGAAGAGCTACCCTGCCTGTGACTGTGATTTGTGGAGCTATTCTGCAGTTGCTGCTTCTGCCTGTGCTAGAGGACAAAGACTGGGCTTTGTGTGCCTTCCATCTTGTGAAAAATTCTCCAAGGGCTTAGTTTAGAGCTTGCCTCCTGTTATTTGAAGTCTCCTGCAGCCTCTGCTGAAACTCCTACTCTGCCAAGTGGTGCCCATCCAGTTCCTGGGGTCCTGAAGGGAGAAGCCAGCAGGACAAGAGTGAGAAATCTACGCACCGACCGCCGTGCAGGGAAAAGATCGACGCAACTCCGATCTGTGGCTGAAACATCGATGCGATGCCTGCCTCGCGGCTGAAAATTGACGCTCCCCTGCAACGCGACCGGAAGATTGACGCCCGCGGCTGGAGAAACAACGCGCAGCATCACTGACGGAGGCTGGTGAGATCGCAACCTGCACTGCTTGGTTTTCCGATCATCGTATGGCAGGATTTCCGACGCAAACATCGCTGGGCATGCAAAAATGACACAAGGCCTGCCTGGACCCGAGAGTGCTGACTGGATCAACCCATCGCTCTCCTGTAGAGAGAAGAAACGACGCACGCCAATCCAACTGAAGGAAAAACGACGCAAGGTCTTGCTGGTGAGTCATATTGACACATCGCAAGCCCCTTTTGACGCACACTCGCCCGTGCGGGGTTATTTTTGATGCACCCAAGGAACATTTTCACGCTAACTGTGTTAGCGTTGTGTTTAAAATCACATGAGGACTCTTTTTGCATTTTTATTGATGACTTGTGTATTGTGGATTTTTGTCATTTTGGTCTTGTTTTGTTTAGATAAATATTTTCTATGTTTCTAAACCTGTGTTGTGTCATTTTGTAGTGTTTTCATTAAGTTACTGTCTGTGTTGGTACAAATAATTTACACCTAATACTCTGAAGTTAAGCCTACTGCTCGTGCCAAGCTACCAAGGGAGTAAGCAGGGGTTATCTAAGGGTGATTCTCTTTTACCCTGACTAGTGTGAGGGTCCTTGCTTGGACAGGGGGTAACCTGACTGCCAACCAAAGACCCCATTTCTAACAATCTCACAACTGTGGGTCTTCAAAGGTCACTGAGTTTATTCCACATTACTGCCAGGAAACCACATGAAAATTAAAATAAAAAATAAATAAAAAGTAATCATATTTTGGAATAGGGAAAGAGCTATGAATTATGAATGGAGACTAGATGAAAAAAATTGGAAGTTGTACATTATTATAAGTATCTTGAGATAAATTATGCAAACAACTTGTCAATGGATGAGCATGTTAAAAGGGACAGTTGTCTGTGCTAAATCATTGACTAGGGCTCTCTTTAGGGCTGAATTACAAATTGGTAAATCTCTACTGAAATTTAATTCTTCTATATAAGGCAAAATAGCCTCTTGATATATGTCTCTTGTTAGACCTGTCAGCTTTCGGGTGGTTTTCCTCCAGATTGTTTGTCCATTTCCCTCCATTTTTACTGAAATTTGTTTTTGTTGGCACTAGGGTTCTGTGCACTTTACCACTGCTAACCTGTGTTAAAAGTGCTTGTGCTCACTTCCCTCAACATGGTCAAATTAGTTTACACATGCTTGGCATGTTTAATTTAATTTCATTTAATTTAATTTAATTTAATGTAATAAGTACCTTGTAGAGTGCTATACCATATACACAGACTCTGTAAATTAATTGCTACCAGTGGACCTGTAGCACCTATTGCGCCACCCACGTAAGTCGCCCCTCAAAACACGTCCCAGGTCTGTCATTGCAGCATAAATGAGGTATTAAACTGCCAATTTGACTTGGCAATACAACCCCTTTGCCAAGCCTTAAACTCCTGTTTTATTACATATAGTTCACTGATAAGGTAGACTGTAGGGCAGAGTGCATTGTGATTGAAAGTTTGGACATGTACTTTTAAGTTTAACATTTCCTGGTAGTAAACATCTCCTAAATTAGTTTTCACTACTGTGAGGCCTACATGTCCTATAGTATTAGATATTTAATTGGGGACAAGTGACCATTTCATGTTTGGTATCTATACATTTGTAGTTAAAAGCCTCTTTAACCGGTACGGTGCATTGGACGAGGTGATCTCGTCCAAGGCACCGGTTCCTGGGATGCCTTGGACGAGATCACCTCGTCCTGCACCCGGGAACAGGGGGGAGCTCTAGCGCTCCCCCCATGAGGCCCCCACCCACACCCCCAGGTCGTGGATGTAAGGGGAATCCCTTCCCCTTCCACCCCTGACCCCTCCACCCCCGTGACGTCAGCGCGCATCGCGCGCTGACAACCACAGAGGCTTCCTCCATGCGATCGGAAGAGAAATGCAGAGCATTTCTCTTCCGATCATGTGGAGGAGGCCGGAGAGGCTTCAAAGGGTAGGAAATGAATTTCCTTCCCTTTGAAGTCTCTCTGAGCTTTTCAAAAGCCGGATTGTAAAGCAATCCGGCTTTTGAAATGACCACTAGACACCAGGGATTTATTTTAGAAAAGGAAACTGGCATGAGGGGAGCGACCCCTTGGGCAAGGGTCGCTCCCAGGGGGGCATTTTTTTTAAGGCCTTTTCTGCCCCCCCTGGGGGCAGTAACCTCTAGGCACCAGGGATCTTTTTTTTTATTTTTATTTTTAATAGTTTTTAGAGGTGGGGAGCGACCCCTTAGGCAAGGGTCGTTCCCCTATGGGGCAAATTATATTTAGGCAGATTGGCCTATTTTTATGAGGCCAATCTTCCCCCAAGGGGGCCAGAAACCACTAGACACCAGGGAGTTTTTGTCTCTTCGTGAATTTCACACAAGGAGAGCGACCCCATAGGCAAGGGTCGCTCCCCTGGTGGGGCAAATTGTATTTAGGCAATTTCTGCCGCCTTTGGGGGCAGATTGGCCGATTTTAGGTCAATCTGCACCCAAAGGGGGCAGAAACCATTAGGCACCGGGGATCTTTTTTTTTGCGCCAATGTCACGCAAGGGGAGCGACCCCGTAGGCAAGGGTCGCTCCCCGGGGGGGGTGGGGGTGTTGGGGGGCAACTTTATTTTAGGCCATTTCTGTCCCCCCAGGGGCAGATCGGCCTATTGTTATTAGGCCGATCTGTCCCCAGGGGGGCAGAAACCTCTAGGCGCCAGGGCTAAAAAGAATTTTTTTTTTTTTTGTTTGTTTGCTTTTTTAGAGATGGGGAGCGACCCATTAGGCAAGGGTTGATCGCCTGGGGGGCAAATTGTATTTAGACAATTTCTGCCCCGCTTGGGGCAGATTGGCCCATTTTTATGAGGCCAATCTGCTCCCAAGGGGGACAGAAACCACTAGACACCAGGGAGATTTTTTTTCTTCGTGAATTTCATGCAAGGGGAGCGACCCCTTAGGCAAGGGTCGTTCCCCTGGGGGCAAATTTATTTTGGGCCATTTCTGCCCCCCTGGGGGGAAGATCAGCCTATTTTAATTAGGCACCAGGGATTTTTTTTGTTGTTGTTGTTTTACAGATGGTGAGCAACCCCTTAGGCAAGGGTCACTCCCCTGGTGGGGCAAATTGTATTTAGGCCATTTCTGCCGCCTTTGGGGGCAGATCGGCCGATTTTAGGTCAATCTGCCCCCAAAGGGGGCAGAAACCACTAGGCACCGGGGATCTTTTTTTTTGCGCCAATGTCACGCAAAGGGAGCGACCCCGTAGGCAAGGGTCCCACCCCTTTGAGGGGGAGCAAATTTATTTTAGGCCATTTCTGCCCCCCCGGGGGCAGATCGGCCTATTGTTATTATGCCGATCTGCCCCCAAGGGGGACAGAAACCTCTAGGCGCCAGGGCTAAAAAAAAATGTTTTTTTTTTTGTTTGTTTGTTTTTTTAGAGATGGGGAGCGACCCATTAGGCAAGGGTCACTCCCCTGGGGAGAAAATTGTATTTAGACCATTTCTGCCCCCCTTGGGGGCAGATCGGCCAATTTTTGTTAGGCCAATCTGCCCCCATGGGGGCAGAAACCACTTAGGCACCAGGGATTGGTGTGTGTATATGCATGTGTTTTCTTTAGGGAGGCAGCCTCTTGGGTAAGGGTCACTCCCCCTGGGAGCACATTACTGTTGGCCATATCTGCCCCCCACTGGGGGGGGCAGAAAGCCCACCAGAGGCCAGGGAAGTTTTTTTCCCAAAAATAAGAGGGTGGGGGTATGGCCATACCCCCACCCCAAATAAATGGGGCCAAAGTTATTCTGCCCACTAGTGGGCAGATGGGGCAATTACCCCTGATCCACACCCTGGGGGGGCAGAAAGTCTACTAGATGCCAGGGAATTAAAAAATATATATATATATTGGGGTGGTGGCTACCAACCAGTATGGGCCTGGTTACGCCCCCACCTCTACTGAAGGGGGTAACAGTCTTTCAGCTCTCCCCCGCGCTCTAAAACATCTTATCCCACAGCAAGCAAGAAGGCATTTGATTATTTTGGGTTTTAGTTTTACATTTGGGCCATGAGAACTTAGTTTACTCTCAAAATCGTCCCACTTGGAATGATGAGGGCTACACTTTATGGACTTTGGGACGCTGCCATGAAGAAAAATCCACAAAACCTAGACACATCTGAAAACTAAACATCTGGGTGATTCCAGATTGGTGGGTTTCACATGCATCCCGCACCTTTTTTGTACCCACAATCCCCTGCAAACCTCCAACTTTGCTAGAAATCACACATTTTTCCCACGTTTTTGTGATGGAACCTTCCGGAATCTGCAGAAATCCACAAAATTCCTACCACCCAGCATTGTCTCATCTATACCGATAAAAGTTCTGCTGCACTTGTCCGCCTAAAAATGTGTTTTTGCAAACTGCCCTTTTGGACCCCATTTGTTCCCCCTCAATATTAACATGTTTTTGGCTCTTCCCTTTCACAAGCACTTGGCCCACCTACACAAATGAGGTATCATTTTTACCGGGAGACTGAGGGGAACATTGGGTGGTTTGAAATGTGTCCCAGTGCAGTGATCCCACCCTGAAATGTGGGAAAAATTTGATTTTTTAGCTAAATTTGAGGTTTGCTGAGGATTCTGGGTAAGAAAACATTGGGGGATCCACGCAAGTCACACCTCACTGGACTCCCTCGGGTGTCTAGTTTTCAGAAATGTCTGGGTTTGGTAAGTTTCCCTAGAAGGCTGCTGAGCCCAGGACCAAAAACGCAGACGCCCCCCTGCAAAAACAGGTAGTTTTGTATTTGATAATTTTGAGGTGTCCACGTTGTGTTTTGAGCCATTTCCTTTCATGGGCGCTAGGCTTACCCACACAAGTGAGGTACCATTTTTATCAGGAGACTTGGGGGAACGCTGGGTGGAAGGAAATTTGTGGCTCCTCTCTGATTCCAGAACTTTCTGTCACCGAAATGAGAGGAAAAGGTGCTTTTTTGGTCAAATTTTGAGGTTTGCAAAGGATTCTGGGTAACAGAACCTGGTCAGAACCCCACAAGTCACCCCATCTTGGATTCCCCTAGGTGTCTAGTTTTCAGAAATGCGCTGGTTTGCTAGGTTTCCCTAGGTGCCGGCTGAGCTAGAGGCCAAAATCCACAGGTAGGCACATTGTACCAAACACCTCTGTTTTCTGTGAAAAAATGTGATGTGTCCACGTTGTGTTTTGGGGCATTTCCTGTTGCGGGCGCTAGGCCTACCCACACAAGTGAGGTATCATTTGTATCAGGAGACTTGGGGGAATGCTGGGTAGAAGGGAATTTGTGGCTCCTCTTAGATTCCAGAACTTTCTGTCACCGAAATGTGAGGAAAATGAGTTTTTTTAGCCAAATTTTGAGGTTTGCAAAGGATTCTGGGTAACAGAACTTGGTCAGAGCCCCACAAGTCACCCCATCTTGGATTCCCCTAGGTGTCTAGTTTTCAAAAATGTGCTGGTTTGCTAGGTTTCCCTAGGTGCCGGCTGAGCTAGAGGCCAAAATCTACAGGTAGGCACTTTGCAAAAAACACCTCTGTTTTCTGTCAAAAAATGGGATGTGTCCATGTTGTGTTTTGGGGCATTTCCTGTTGCGGGCGCTAGGCCTACCCATACAAGTAAGGTATAATTTTTATCGGGAGACTTGGGGGTACGCTGGGTGGAAGGAAATGTGTGGCTCCTCTCAGATTCCTGAACTTTCTGTCACCGAAATGTGAGGAAAACGTGTTTCTTTAGCCAAATTTTGAGGTTTGCAAAGGATTCTGGGTAACAGAACCTGGTCAGAGCCCCACAAGTCACCCCATCTTGGATTCCCCTAGGTCTCTAGTTTTAAAAAATGCACAGGTTCGGTAGGTTTACCTAGGTGCCGGCTGAGCTAGAGGCCAACATCTACAGGTAGGCACTTTGCAAAAAACACCTCTGTTTTTTGTCAAAAAATGGGATGTGTCCATGTTGGGTTTTGGGGCATTTCCTGTCGCAGGCGCTAGGCCTACCCACACAAGTGAGGTATCATTTTTATCTGGAGACTTGGAGGAACATAGAATAGCAAAACAAGTGCTATTGCCCCTTGTCTTTTTCTACATTTTTTCCTTCCAAATATAAGAGAGTGTGTAAAAAAGACGTCTTTTTGAGAAAGGCCCTGTAATTCACATGCTAGTATGGGCACCCCGGAATTCAGGGATGTGCAAATAACCACTGCTCCCCAACACCTTATCTTGTGCCCATTTTGGAAATGCAAAAGGTTTCTTGATAGCTATTTTTCACTCTTTATATTTCAGCAAATAAATTGCTGTATACCCGGTATAGAATGAAAACCCACTGCAGGGTGCAGCTCATTTATTGGCTCTGGGTACCTAGGGTTCTTGATGAACCTACAAGCCCTATATATCCCCGCAACCAGAAGAGTCCAGCAGACGTAACTGTATATTGCTTTCAATAATCTGACATTACAGGAAAAAGTTACAGAGTAAAAAGTAGAGAAAAAGTACTGTTTTTTTCACCTCAATTTCAAAAATTGTTTTCTTCAGTTGTTATTTTCTGTAGGAAACTGTTGTAGGACCTACACACATTACCTCTTGCTGAATTCAGAATTTTGTCTACTTTCCAGAAATGTTTAGGTTTCTGGGATCCAGCATTGGTTTCATGCCCATTTCTGTCACTGACTGGAAGGAGGCTGAAAGCACAAAAAATAGTAAAAATGGGGTATTTCCCAGTAAAATGCCAAAATTGTGTTGAAAAATTGGTTTTTCTGATTTAAGTCTGCCTGTTCCTGAAAACTGGGAAGCTGGTGATTTTAGCACCGCAAACCCTTTGTTGATGCCATTTTCAGGGAAAAAAACACAAGCCTTCTTCTGCAGCCCCTTTTTCCAATTTTTTTGAAAAAAACTAAATTTTCACTGCATTTTGGCTTATTTCTTGGCCTCCTTCTGGGGAACCCACAAAGTCTGGGTATCTCTAGAATCCGTAGGATGTTGGAGAAAAAAGGACGCAAATTTGGCGTGGATAGCTTATGTGGACAAAAAGTTATGAGGGCCTAAGCGAGAACTATTCCAAATAGGCAAAAAAAGGCCTGGCACAGGAGGGGGAAAAGGCCTGGCAGCAAAGGGGTTAATGTCAAAGTCAGATTTTAAATAACAACTTTGAAAATGCCACCTTTAGAAAGATGGCATTTTCCTGCCCTTAGCCTTTTTGTGCCGGTAGCCTGTTTTAGGTCACATGACTGGGTGTAACTGGCAATTAGACATTGTGAATTTCTCCTAGATAGCCACACAATAGAGGGATTAGGTGTGCCTGAATGGGCCATCTGCGGGCAAGATCAGGACAGAGCGAGGCACAGCCCCACTTGCAAAAGTCTACGTTTAGACCAAAAGTCTATTACTAGTTGTAAAGTTAGGGGTATATTTAAGGGCATATTTAAGAAAGGTGGTGCTGCACACAGTGCAGCGCCACTTCTCTTGTGGCCGTTAGCACCCACCTAATACCACCATGTGTGCACCATATCTAAGATACAGTGCACTATAGCAGCAGTTAGGGGAACTAGTGTCAGAATTCTTGACACTAGTCCGGAGGTTTGCAGGATTACCGTTAAAAATTTGCTCTGAGCAGGCGTTAAAAGTGCTGAAAAAAATTACGCAAAGAAATCTGCCATTTTTCATCCCCCCTAATGGCGGAATGCCCCTTTGCATATGGTATGCCTGACGCATTGCACCACTTTGTAAATATGGCATGGTGATTTTCGACTCGTTGGGCCACATTATCGTCAAAATAAATTATGCTAATGTGGCACAAGGAGGTGCTGGGGGCTCTTAAATATGCCCCTTAGTCTTTTAGTCTGAGTTTAGACTTTTGGTCTAAACTTAAAACTTTTGGTTTCCTTAGTGAATTGGGCCCAGTAAGTTCACCACTTGCCACTGGCACCAGCCATAGCCAGAAGATCAAAAGTTTGAATCCTACTAGGCAAACTCGGCCTTTCATCTGAGGTCAGTATGTGAGTTACATTACATTGAGTAACAAATAACATCTGTGTGAAAAATTGGGTTGTAGGTTGACTGGAGTGTGAGCACTGGTCAAGAAGCAAACACAATCCTTGTCAGGATGAGGTACAAGCCAATCCCTAAATTAACCTGTGCTCAGCTCTCTGGTACTTTGGTACAGAGCATTCAGGCTTAACCTACAGGCAATGTGTAAAGTTTTTGTGCTACACTTCAAACAGGAATAAACTGAAAACACCACACAGAAATGTTCCCAATCCATGTTAGGATAATATAACGTTCTTTAATAAATACAACAAGACCAACATAACCAAACTTCAATCAGTAGAACTGGAGATATTCAAATTAAAGATTCTTGTTAAAAAAACACTAATAAGCACAAAGCGCCAACTGCAGATATCTTGTCGCCCCAGAGCAGGACAAAGCCACAAGTTCAGGATGCCGCAAATGGAGGAAAGGCTGGCTACAAGGACCTAGTTGGGCCCGTTAAACAGAGTACCTTAAATCCTGCTTTGCAGAGCATTGCAAGGAGCTGTGTTGCAGATGCATCGAGCAGCTGGTGCTATATGTAATTTCTGAGGTGCAACGAGGTTGAGATGTGAGGGCCTGCGTCATTATCCAAGATCCTGTTGATGGGGCTGTGATGCAGAGTCTGGCATCATCATCGAGGCTGCAGCCGATGACAGATGTGTGGGCCAGGCCAGGAATGTGTTGCGCAGTGGCTATACCGATGTGGGTGCGAAGGTGATGTGAGAATTTGCCACACACGTCCAATCCATGCATTATCGGTGATGTGACAATTCTACACCAGTTTGCAGTGTAGATTTACAGAGGGTTAAAATGCAAGGTTATTTGAAGCCTGATTTGTCCCCGAGGCTTCAAATCAGGAGGTCAGCCAACTAGCACTTGCTTTCAGTCTGGTTTCTGGGTTCAAAAGCAGTAGCAGCTGGTGTCAGGGAGAAGTATTGGGACAGCATGGGGGGCCAATAATAAATAACAAAAACATACGACAAAAAAAGAACTTGCCTGCCGCTTGTCACCCTTCTGCTGTGCACAGGCTCCCAGACTCCCCAAAGGCCAATCCAGGCAATTATCTCATGCTGGTAATACCAATGAGAGCAGCATTAGGATTGGGTAGGGCAGGTTGGTTTTGCAAGTTCCATCCAAGACCGGGAGTCTGTGTCTGATGTTGTTCTCCACAGAGACAACACAGTGGGGTTGGAGAGATGTCAGTGCATGTTAGTTTGGCTGTCCAAAGACGGCTGACCAAACCGACATGCGCACTGCCAGCAGTACCCACCACTTCTTCACCATTCTTCCTATGGCCTTGCCCCCAAACCCAGCTTCTGATGAAACAATAATACAACTTTTATTTTTCACTTGCCTCTGTTGGCAGAGGGGCAACGCTCATCTGCCATAATGGAGGAATTGCCCTTGTTCAAGAGATGCAGGTCCAGTCCCTCTCACCCAGGAGAGAGAGCTGCAGGCAGCAGAAGGGCAGCAATCCTTCAGAGCAGCAGTCCAGCAGAGGGGTAATTCTTTCAACAGCACAGAAGTCCTTCTAACTGGCAGAGTATCCACAGGTAGAGAAGTGAACTGAAGGTTTGGTGTCTGCGGTACAGTGTTTATACCCAGTTGTGCCTTTGAGGTGGGGAAAGCTTCTAGAGGCATGCCTTTGAAGTGCACAGATGACCTGCCTCCCTGGCTCTAGATTAACTACTGGGAGTGTGCAACACATTGTGTGGAAACAGGGCACAGTCTATTCAAGTGTAAGTGAGGTTGGGTCCAGTTCGGCCCAACCACCATGCAAGTGATGGCCCATCCAGTTACACCTAAGCTCTGCATTGTGTGTGGCTGTTTAAGAGCACTACACAAAGCTCAACTGCCAACTACACCCAGTCATATGATCCAGCAGCAGGCTGCAGCCACCAAATGGCTAAGGCAAGAAAATGCTAACTTTCTAAAAGTGGTATTTTCAAAATTGTAATTTAAAAACAGACTTCGCAATGAATTAGCATTTTAAATTCCAATTCCAGAGACAACAAACAAGAACTGGTTACTTATTCCCATCTAGAAATTACACTTATAAAATGTGATCAGGTAACTCCTATGTTATCCCATAGGGGAGGGAGGCCTTGTAGCAGTGAAAAAATAATTTAAGATGTTTTCACTGCCAGGACAGGTTTTGGGTATGGAAGAAAAGTGTATTTTTCCAGGTATAGGTAACAGTTTAAAACTACACACCCAGGCTGCAATGGCAGGACTGAGACATGTTTAAAGTGCTACTTAAGTGGTAGACACAAACAGTGCTGCAGGCCGCCTAGTAACATTTCACCCACAGGCCCTGGGTACATGTAGCATCACTTTACCATGGACTTACGACTAAATGAAATCTGCCAGTTTATTTATTTGAATTCACTACAAAAAAAGAACTTGCCTGCCGCTTGCCACCCTTCACTAGTGTATAAAAAAGGTTAAAAAATTGTTGAACAATACAAAAAGTGATTTAATGTTTGGATTACTAAAGTTCATAAAAGATCTAGAGAGGAAAGGGGCATGTTAGCTAAGGAAACTGTTTCAGCAGAGGTTTAAAGTGAGAAACAATTTCTAAAGAAAAGTGTTATCAAACGATTTGGAGAAATAAAACAAGAGAGTGGAAACTTGACCGGGCAACGGGGAAAGAAGGACAATGCGGAGAAATTAAGTAAGATGAACTAAGGCTCATATTTATATGTTTTTTGTGCCGCATTTGTGTAATTTTTTGTATCTTGCAAGTTTGTGCCGCTTTTACATAAAAAAATGACACAAATGCGGCACAAAAAAAGCATAAATATGAGCCTAAGTGCGCAGAGATTAGGAAAAGAGTGAAGTGAGAAAAGAGGGCATAGATATAGGATCTGAAAGAAAGAAAAGATTTGAAAATAAAACTTGCCACATGAGGTGGGATCACATGGAGAGCTATATCTGCCAAGTAACCCCCACCCTAGTCCAAGAGGGCAACTCAATCACCTTCCAGTACGAAAGACTGGCTGTCATGATACAGTGATAAAGGAAAACATTTTTGGCAGAAACAGTGTATGTTGTTTTCCTCTCACTGTAATATTACATCATTTTATGTGCTTGCGATGACAGCTAGCCCACTGAGGAAACCTTTCCAGCTCTGTTTGGGGAAGACAACTCTGATAAAAGTGACATTACTGCATTAGAAATTACTAAATAACGGCAGATTAATTTAGGTTGGATAGCCTAGTCCCAGAGATAGCACTTCTCTGCACACACAGGCCAATGTTTATAAGTAAGTTGCGTTGCTCTTGCACCACGCAATGTTGTGCAGGCATGACATGACTCCTAAATGCAATTTATCAAGCCAGGCCATGTGTGTTTTAGGGGGGAAGACCACAAGAGTCTGCCTATTGTCTGGATGGCAATCCTATGAGGTAGCTGAAGAATCAGCACCAGGATCAGCAAAGCTATCAATGCAATGATGTGTATTGCAGGATGGTCATGACTGGAAAGCCCTCCTGCCCCCTTAGGCCTATGTGATGTGCATATAATAAATCCTGTGGTCTTCTAAGAACTGGCCTGACATGCTAATGTGTCTAGGAACTGGGGACTCCTGAGCTCCTGGAGTGGCAATATCATGTATCGAGCATGACAGCATTGAACAGGGCACAAAGTAAAATGTGCACAAAGGGCTGATAAAATGTACAGCATGAACATCTATGTCTTCTCAGAATGAAGCAGCTGAATAAAATATATAAACAACGAGCTAAAGGCTGGCTGTCCCAAAAAATATGAACTAAATAAAAATGTGTCTATATGTAAAAGGCACAGGCTACGGGATTAATGCTAAAATAAGGGTGTCCTACCCAGAAGAAGCCACAACAGCTTGAAAAATGCAGAGTAATGCAATACAGCGCAAATCGCTGCATTGCGTTACTCTGCCCCAGGAAGGTGTTTCATAGGTGTTGCGCTGGTACAGCACATATAGAAAGAGAACGATTCCTCAGAGGGATTGGTTGTGTGCAGGAAAGTTTCCCTTCCTGCACCAAAAGAATCCTCCTTACAAGGCAGGCACGCTTGCACTATGATGCAAGGTTGCCTGCATTTGCATTAGGCATCCAAAATGATGTCAGCACAGGAAAAAGGCAGAAATGCACCGGATTCTTTTAAATACAGTGCATTCCTGCCCTTTTCCTGTCATGCAGCACAGCGCGGCAAGGTGACTTGCAGCGCTGTGTGACTTTTTTTTCTATAAATTTGTCCCACAGTATAAACCATGACAATCATGTACGGAAACCCCTCAAAATATCAGTGACATTCTAAGCTAAGATTTTCAGTCCATCCCACACATTTTAAATTGGAGACTAGCAATAAACCCGGTTAATTTCCAGAACACACAGTAATGACAGCAATTTCAATATGACACCACAACATTTACCCCTTAAGTACTTTCATCTCATGCAGGCTGAAGACATATTGCAAGGAAAAGTCCTGCTTCTCAAGGCAGACAACTCAACATTGGTACACAGTATTCAGCCTGTTGTGGCAGTGGTATTTCCACAATCATAGTGGTGGAGCAGCATCTGGTCAGCCGAAACCTAAGCTAGGCATTTATTGTCATCAGAATTCCTTGGATAGCATGTTTATTCAGATTAATGCAATTATACTGTCCTCTGCCTTACAAAAATTCTCATTTTTAGTGAGGTGTTATTTAGTATACCTGTTATATCCTACTAAATGCATAATTAATATCCTAACTTTCAGACCACTGATATCTTAATAGATGCATCTGTGATGCTTTGCCAAGTATTTCAATGATTTGCAAGCCTTGCCCTTTGTGGATGCAATATTTGTAAAAGGCTGGAGTAGGTTTTTGGTGAGAGTGTGTATAACACCTTGTATGCCTTCTTGAAAAAAGAAGGTGTGGTATTAGGTTGTTGGTGTCCCTGTTGACCTTTTTTTCTTTCTTTGGAAGGGATGGCAGAATTCACTCTTTGTTGCCACCGTCACTTGTAATTTACATGTTACAGTCAAGGGCCCCAATTTACAAAATTGTCAGGGGTAGCGAATGTGACATAACAGACCCTTTAACCTTCATTTTCTCTCACACATACATGCTTACATATACACAAGCATTCCAACATACATGTTCTTTCTTCTCACATAAACACACTCTCACCCGCAAGTATGCATACAACATACATTTAAAATAGATTTTTTTATTTACCTCATCTACTAGGGAAGGTCAAATTCTTTGCAGAGAGCTGGTTTCACTGGCTACCTGAACCAGCTTTTCTCTTTTGCTTGGCTTCTGATGCTTTTCTCCTCCCGCTGGGACACAGACATCCAGAGCTTACCTCAATTGGTCCTCAGGGGCATACGTGGGGCAGCCTCACTAGCCCTAGGGGGACTCACTGGTCCTGGTCTCAGTTGTAGATAGAGTCCTCAGTCCATTTGGGCATCAGGGGGCTTGTCCTTCTAGCTGTCCATGGTATTGCTGCTGTCCAATGACAGGGCCCAACTCTCTGTCTTTCCCTTATGCAAGAGTGTTTAAGTCGGGCAGAAAATTCTAAATGTCAGGCACCACTGGCCAATCCTAAAGTGCCAAAACACTTGTCCACCTCTATCTGAACCCTCCTGTACAGCATGCTAGGACAATCCAAGATTGTGCAGTCAAGTGGCCTATGCATGCATGTCCTCTGTGGACTTCCACTCCACCCTAGCTGATGGCACTGCCAAGTGGTTTCTCATCAAACTCCAAAGGGGAGGACCTTCTGTGTTGGCTCCAGATGTCTGGGCTTCCTCCTTTGGTCAATGAACCTGGGCTGTTCCAACTTTGGTACAGTGTGACAGCTAATTACCACATGCAGATTTTCTTCCCCACCTCTCCCTCCTCAGGAGCTTACAGGAGCACTGTTACCTGCTCTTTTTGTGTAGATAGGCCTTTCTTCCCTCTGCTGGGGAGCAGTGTAATTACCTTGGTCAATAAGGTGACAAAAAGCCTGGAATTTGATTCTGGGCTGAGCCAGAGAAATATGACAATTCTGGACAACCCATAAGGTGTACATGTAAGTTCTTGAGACCTTCATATTAAAACTTGGTATACAAGTTTCACCCACGTTTGATACCTCACTGGACTTTGTAAGCCCAAGGGATTTGAAACTGTAATTGAAGGCTGACTTAACTCTTCATGTGTTATACAGTGCCACTTCAGATAAACAAGTAAACCCTACTGACTTCCCTTATGAGTGCCTATTAATATTATAAGGCCTACCCCAGGTACAACTAGCCTTGCAGAGTCCCCTCTTGTGCCATGCTAGATGTGTGAAATTACTGGGATGTGCACAATGGTAGCGTAGCCCCCATATGTGTGCACACATTTGTGCACAAATGTTCACTTGTGATCAGCCTAATGTCTCTTACCCTACCTGTGCCTCAGCAGCCTTATCATATAAAGCAGACACTGACATTAAACACATGTAGTCCAATTACCATGGAATTATTGAGTGTGAAATTCAAGAAGTGAGACTTACCCACAGTAAAGGTCCAACAATCGGGTGATTGAAAAGTAAAAACTGCAGGCAAAATAAATTGGCGGAACCCATTTTGCTGCATCTACTGAGTCAATATTTTTGGTTAAGTAAACATCTTTGCTGCCATAAAATTCACCACAATGAATCTCACAAAAAGCAAATTCACTGCCAGCTTCCAAAAGTTATCTGCTTCTTTCTTTCTCTGGATAAGCATTCTCTATTAGCATAGTCTCTACATTATGCAATCACAGAGGCCCTATACATAATTTATTCCTTAAGTGATAACATCTTTCTATGGTGAGGGACATATTGCATCCTTTTTCCTTGCATAACTCAAGCTACTGGCATAAATTACAGATTTCACTTCCACTACAATGGGGGGTCATTTGAGTGGATATTGTATGTATGACATGCACTCCTGAACAAATGTTTGATGAGATTCAAGCTCCACTGTCTTGACCATACAGTTTATAGTGTCACTCTGTGAATGTTAGTACTTTGGCACATGCTGTTGCAGGACAAATCTAGTGCACAGTTCCCACAGTAAATGAACTGCTCAAACCAATTCTCCTATAAGAGAGCATTATGGGATCAGCATAAACATTCATAGAACACAAGCTACTTATTATTAGACCGGGCCGTTTTTTCAGGGTCTCCACCCAATTTTTGCCTTCTGTTGCTAAACCCATTTTTGCAGGCATAAGGTCTTTGGTAAAGAGTTTGTGGTCCCTCCCTAAAATATGGTACAACTGGCATCTGCGTGACTGGTAAATTTAACTTACTTATAGGTCCCTAGAAAATGGTACTATTTGTGCCCACGGCCTTTAAAATAAGTGCTCCTAAAGGGCAGCAGCACTCATTGTGCCACACATGAATGTAGCCTTTTAAAACAGGTTTCAGGTCTAAAACTGCAAACCGTAGTGCAGTTTTAAACTGCCACTGTAACATGGCACAATAAACATTTTGCTAGGCCTAAACATTCTTTTCTGATACATATAAGTCACCCATAAGGTAGGCCCTAAAAGCTCATTAAGCAGGGTGCATTGTATTAAAAAAGTAGTACTTGTGTACATATCCCATGTAAGGAAACACCTCTTTTTGCATGTTCCCCCCACAATTTGGACAGATGCTGCTGGTTTTTCAAATCTGGGAGCACAGTGAGACCTGCTAAACAGCCCTCAGTGCCAGTATTCTAAAACACTACAAAGTATATGTTGAGTTGGCTATACCCAATTGGCATAGACTGACTTACATATAAGTTCCTAGTATATGGTACCCAGGGCACGTAAGTCCACTTAGGGTTGCAGCACTGTTTGTGCCACCCAGTGTGTGACAAAGTACAAAATGTCTCCCAGGCTGCCACTGCAGACTGGAAGGCTATTGGCCATATTTATAATAAAATGACAGAGCACGATGCAGAGCCAAAATTGGCAGCAAAATTCACAATGCAGGGATGCACCATATTTAATTGAACACGCGCACCCCTCTGTTGTCCCCTGAGATGGTGCTAAATTTAGCTCCCAGCGCCAATGCAGGCAACCTTGCACCAAGTATGACTGCGTTGAGGGGTATGATTGCTTATGTGCGGGAAAGTGCCCCTAATGGGGATTTGGCACTTCTGTGTGTGCTGCAGAATGTAGCATACACAGAAGTCCCAAAGCGTCATTTAAAATGATTGTTTATATGCAGGAAGGGACACCCTTTTCTATGCATGCTGTAATGCATGCTCTAAAAAAGCAAAAAAACGTGGAGGAATAAAAGTATTCCTCCTCATTGCACCTTGCTAACTCCACCCCTGGTGCTGCCTCAGGTTTATGAAATCTCATAAATCTGAGGCAAAATGTGGTGGGGGTTTGCACGTCCACAGCAACACCCATTGCACACCCCTCTGATGCTGAAAACTGTGTCAGAGGGGCCCATATTTACAAGGAGGCGTAACACCACAAAAAGTGGCATAACACCTCCTTGTAAATATGGATCAGAGGTTAGCGTCACTGGAGCATCACGTAAAGTGATGCTTTATTGGTGCTAGGGACTCTTAAATGTGCCCCATTGTTTACACCACCAGCTCACTTTTGCCATTCAATTCAATGTCAAATTCACTCCGTTTTCTTAACAATATATCTAAGTCTCCCCTAAAAAAAGGCCTACCAAGCCCTAACGTTGTATATTATTAGGTACGGCATGTATTTTTACATGCTGTAACAGCAAAACGTCCAAATTGTAATTTTGGTGTAGAAGAGTTAGTAGCCCCAATGGCCAACACACAGATTTACCGGATGACCCTTCGGCCCAGCTAACTTCTGAATTGGCCTACTAAAACAGGTACTTCAATATATCAAATTAATCATGGTGGCATTAAACCCGTCTTGATGCCCAAGTCAAATGTGATGACCCATATATGAAAAAACAACTTTTAACAAGTTGCTACTTTTTACCCCGGTTTGTCCAGTGGCCTCACATGGTCACTGGCCACCAGACAGCTTTCTGCCCTCATGGGGAGTTGTGTGAATGACTACCAAGCTCAGGAACAATAGAAGCCTTCTACAGGGAGAGGTGTTACCTCCCCTTTGCAGGAAGCCCCTCAGGTGTTGGCTCAAAAGGTGAGCTTCAAAGAACAATCCACCTTTGGTGGGCAAATGGCGATTACATTCCTGAAACGTTGCCTCTTTGGTTAGGTAGACAGGCTTGCAGTGAGAACAAAGAGGGGAGTCTAGTGCCCGACCAGTTTTCACATGGGTTTGTAGCCCACAGGTAGCCACACCTCTAGGGAGGGATCCAGGTTACCCATTGGCTAGTGAGAATGTCACCACCCCCCACGGCACCTTCTGGACATAAATATAGCACACCTGGCACCCTGAACCTCAGATCATTATAGAATTGGAGAAAGGATCAAAGAAGGACTGCCCTGCTGACCACTGAACTTGGCAAAGAGAGGCTGCATCACATGCTGCGCTACACCTGCCGCACCTTGGGCTAGCAGAGCTAGGACTGTACCTCTGGCTCCTGGCTTGAGGATAACTCCCCCTAAGCCCCAAACCAAAAGAGCTACTCCAAGGGTCAGTTGGCTGGCCACTTGGAACCAGCACCAAGGCCATCAAAACAGATGTAGCCCAATTCTGCAAGTCAGTAGCCAGTTCTGGAGAATTACTGCTGACTGCCATTGTGCACCCCAGGAGACGGATCCTCAATGGGTAAAGGTTGTACCCCAGCGTGCTCTATCCGGGTGTGTCATCTGCATCCAGATTGGTCACCCAAGAGGGAAACCAGCCTCCCCTATAGGGGAATGCTGGGACTGATGTGGACGGAGACCGATAGCACAGCACTACCTGGCATTCTACTGGCTCAAAGAGGGCTATGAGGGACCCTGATCCCAGTGGTCAAAGCCACCTCACCTGACCCTTGAACCAAGGAGTAACCACAATGAAATCCTTGTCGACCACACAGAACCCAGAGTATCCTTGAACATCCTTCATCTCCTAGAACCGCAACATTATTACCACTCTGTTAAAGTCCATAGGGGTCATGATGTAAGGATCAGGACTGGACTGGAGAATACTTACGTAAATAGGTAACTGTCGAAATGCTAATTTGTGGCCCCCCTGACCTTCCCCCTTCTGAATTTGGTCGCTCCAGGCAGAATAGAGTACCCTAACACAATTCTTAAACTTTTCAAAAGTTTCCAAACTTTACGGTTACCAATGCTTGTTTACAATTGTGCTTTAAAGTGCTGAAATATTTTTTTAAATCAATTTCTTCAGAACCTTCTGGTGGATTTGTTCCATCTTAGGCTTTACAAATTCATAAAAGATAATCTATTCTTGTAAATTGGTGTCAGATTTATTTTGTGTTATGTGACTTGTTTTGTTGTTTGGTGCTTCTAAATGCTTTACACCGGTTCCTTTGTTTAAGCCTTGCTGCTTGATGTCAGAGCTACCTAGGATTGAGCTGTAGGTTTTGCAAATGAGCCTGACTGGATGCAAGACAGTTTTTGCAAGTGTATTGCACTGTAAGGTGGCAAATTCATACCATAAAATTCACCCAAATCCTCACATCCTGGCAATGAAAAACACCTAATCGTGTTTTTGACTGTTGTAAGGCCTATATCTTTCATAGGGTTACCTTTTTATATTTAATAAGTGCTAACTTTTGATTGGGAGCAGATAGAAACTCTCAAATGAATTGCAATTTAAAATTCTCTATAATGGTTATGTCAGGTTTGAAGTCACAATTCTGAAAACGCCATTTTTAGGAAGATGACAGTTTCCTGTCCCAAACATTTGTGCCTTCGGCCAGTATCCTGGTTCACACGACTGTGAGTGGCTCTGCTGTTGGATTTTCTGTAATACTCCCAGACTGTGACACAAAAGTGACTAGGTGCAGACAGATTGGGACAGATCTTGCCAGGATGGCTGGGACTGGTGCTGTGCCTTACCCAGCTTACACTTCAAAGGACCTGCCTCTCGCACACAGAAAGGAACCAGACACAATGTTTTGCCACCCCAGATGTTTAGAACCCTTGACGGGGGACAGGAAGAACTTTCTAGAACCAGGTGTGGTGGATAGTATAGGGAATACCCTACTTCAAAGGCTGGCACCAAGTATGCATTTTGGAACTCCAAAGCCACTCATCAGTGCACTGCTGGATCTGTGGACATTACACACAAAGGACTTCCTGCCTCTCAGAGAACTGCCCTGGTGCTTGAGGACTACAACCAATAACTGAGTGGATATATGGAAATCCCCTTTTAGGACTGTCTTGCCTCTGAAAAGGAAGACTGGACCTGCTCCCTTTATTCCAGGCTAACCGGAGTGACACCAGGGGTCAGTTGGCTGACCTCCGGTCTAAGCTACAGGGACACTCCAACCTCCAGAGGACTCCCTGTAGCTGCCCATCTGACCTGCTGTACCGGACCTACAACTTGACCTGCCGAAGCCCTGCTGGCATCTGCTGGAGTGAGGTCCTGATACCCAAGGGGTGCCTCCTCAAGCCCTGGACCTTTGGCTGGCATCACCTTAGCTTCTCCTGTGAAGAAAGGTGAAATCCTGTGGTTGGGGCTCTTTACGACTGTGAACAGAGCCTGTTTACACCAAGACTGACTTTGTTATCTGTGCTACATCAATGACAGTCAGTGGTGACCGCCAATATGAAGCTCAGCAGTGACCATCCACGACACCCAACTTGCTCTCCCTGCTACAGAGATGACAGCCCATTAAGCCCAGCCTGCTCTTCGAGCTACAGCGATGACTACCTGCGAAGCTCTCCTTGCTTCTTGCAGCCTCCTCCACCATCAACTAAACTCTTCATGTTGGACTTTGTGAACGTACATTGTTCACCGGGACAAAGCTGGTCCTTCCATCCGGAACAATGATGAAGAAAGCAATATAAGGGCAGTACCTTGGGAATAGTAGCCTGGAAAAGGGTGTTGAAAATTTGCACTTCTTTTTGCCTTTTTATAGAGCCCAATTTTTGTTGGCTGTAGAACTCTGTGGACTTTATCCCTGCTAGTCAGTGGCAAAGTGCTTGTGGTCTCCTTTTTAAATATGTTAAAATTGATACATACCTACTTGGCACATTTAATTTACCTAGAAGCTTTCATTACATTGTGCTACATTTGCCTAGGGCCTGTAAATTAAATGTTATTAGTGGCTCTTCCACTCACTAAAGTAGCACTGTTAAACATGTCTCCAGGCTTGCCACTGGAGCTTGGCTGTGCAGTTTTGAAACTCATTTCAGCCTAACAAAACAAGCATTTTACCAACTCTAAATGTTCCTCCTTGAGTCACTTGCTAACTGTCAGCCAGAAGTGCCCGGTGAGCACAGTTTTTGGAATGTTTGGGCCAAGGGCTCTGTGTCTCACCTCACGAAGGGCCAGAGAGGAATGCTTGCATGTATCCTGCATGCTGCCACCACAGCCACGAAAGGAGAGGCCTGTAGAGATACAGGTGTGCCCCATGTGGCAAGGTTAGCAGCTCGGCGAGGTATAAAGCCTGAAATGTGGCATGTGTGCATTAGGGAGACAGACCCACCGTCATACATTGCGCTGCCACCATGCCCAGAAGACTGACACCAGATTGGATATAGATTTCTCGTGACAGTGATTGCCTGCAGCAAAATTAGGCCTCTCTCTGTTCAGCTGTGACTCCATCATCTAAGGGTGACAGGAAAGGACCACCAATCCACCTCTTTCTGCCTGTCAACACTAGGACTGCCGCCCTGCATTTCTCACTACCCTACACAGCAGGGAGACAGCAAAGAGCCAGTTAGGAGCCACGCCACAGCCCATTCATCTTTACCTCTGGCAGAAGCAACATCACAGTAGCCTCCCCACCTGAAGCTTTTCCATACGCATGAAGTAACTGCGTGCATTGTGTCCATACCACAATGGAACCTTTCACTGCCTCTGCAGGTCCATCAATGCAATGAGCTAAGTGGGCAACCTGGACAGACCACCTGGAGACATATTTAGCTGCAGTGGGATTAGAAGCTGACAGGCGGCAACCTATGCTCCTCCATTTAGGCAGGGCCACTATCCACAAGCTGTCCAAGACCGTATGCAAAGCTTGCCATCCATCCATGTATGCCACGCTCAAAGGAGCACTGACCGCTAACTTCGAACCTCTGGCCTATCCAGATCATGAGTGGTTCTTACTCCGGCTAGTCCAACAGATGCCAGATGAGTCCGTGGACAAATTCTAAGCCAGGCTTCATGAGCTAGCAAGTATGTGCACACTCCCCGATGAGCAAGATGAAATCTGAACTCAATTAATTTTTGGGGTTGCTCATTGGAGCACATACTATAGGTTCCCTGCATGGTGATGGCAGACATTCTCAACATGGCAGGTTGAAAGAAATGTCGAAATCACAGGCTGCCCACATGGAAGTAACAACATTGGACTGGTCAATCAAGTGGGAGCCGCCACATCACCTCGCAGCAAATGGGACTGCCCCAAAATGCCACAGGCTGTTAGACCCTGCAGATGTTGTGGGGACCCACCCTACACTCTGGAGACTGCCTAAGAAGCCAGCCAACTGGGTGGACACTGAATATGTGTTAGTGGACAACAATGACATGGATGACGATGAGTCTCAGGGGGCAGTTCATGTCATACATATCAAAGAGGCTGCCCAAGGCCGCATCTGCCACCTCCCGGTGCCAAGTCACTGTCAATGCACAAGCACTGGTGGCCCTCATAGACACAGGGGTGTCAATCAACATCTTGCTCCTATTGCTGCACAATGGAATGGCCTCCCCAGCAGTGCTATGTCCAACCTACACCAGGGTGTCTGCTTATGGTACTTCCACATACCTCCAGATGGCAGGTGTGTTCACCACCACAATCAGCCACCAAGGGCAGGCTACCAAAGCAAAGGTCTAAGTCACTAAAGGAGGAGCCAATATGCTTCTGAAATTGCCAATCGGCTGAGTGCCTACAGCTGGTCCAGTACGCATTTGGAGTCCACGTCAGTGCTGTCAACTTCCTGTTGGATGAACTTGAACATCCATTTCAGGGCATCAGATGACCAATTAGTAGACCAGTACACATCAGTTATTGCAGCGGGTAGTGTTGCAACACCGCCAGGTGGCCTTCCACCTTCGACCTAAAGTAGAGGCAGAGCTGCTGAAGTTGGAGGCAGCCAACATCATTGAAAAGGTAAAAGGACCAACAACCTGGATGTCACCCATAGTAGTTGGCCATGAATGCCAAATCACCCTGGAGAAGTGGGCATCTGTTGACGTGAGGCTCTCAAATATAGCAACAAAGAGAGAGCACCACATAACACCAACTGTGGAGGAAATCATAGCAGAACTGTCTGGCTCCCAGTGGATCTAAAAATTGGAGCTAGGGTCTAGCTTCTACAAGATCCTCCTAGCGCCTGACTCCTGACACATGACCAAATTCTCCACCCACCTTGGCCTGAGATGCTATAAATGCCCAAACTTCGGCATCTCCAGGGCTGCTGAGGGGTTTAAAGATATAATCAGGGGAGTGCTGGCTGACCTCATGAAATTTTAAATATCAGAGACAAAATTGGATCCACTCACCTCCCCTGGAAGAACATCTTCACAGATTGTGCTCATAAAGCTGCAGCTTTATTTTGCACACAGAAAAGGGTGAGTTCCTATGAAAAGAGATTTTTTTTAGTATCACTTCTCCACGAGGGGATCAGGCCTGACGTGGCCAAAGTCCATATCTTCCAGGCTGCACCCACTCCCTCCACAGTCACTGGTATTAGAAGCTTTTTGGAAATGGCTACATACTTGCATGATCTCACCAAAGTATCAACCCTCTGGCACTGGGGTCCCGAACAAGATAAATCTTTCCATGACAGCAAGCGAGCCCTGTCCGAAGACATTCACACTTACCAATTTCGACCCCAGGGAAGAAACCAAGCCAGCCATAGATGCCAGCCCCATGAGTCTGGAAGCAGTCCTGCCCCAGAGACAACAGTGCAGGAAGTTAGCCCCAGTTGCCTATGCCAACTGTGCCCTGACTCCCCCTGAGGAGCGATAATGGCATATCAAAAAGGAAGCTATAGTGATTCACTGGGGTTGCAAACATTTCCATGTCTACCTGTAGAGACCTGTTCACAGTTAATACTGACCACAATCCTTTGGTGCTACTATTCAAGGGGTCAGTGTCAAAATCCCTCTGTGGATCGAAAAATAGATACTCCAGCTACAGGAATATCACTTCGCAGTAGAGTATCCACGCAGTACCCACAACCCTGTGGACTACTTTTCAAGACACGCCTGCCCTGTTATGACTCAGGAAGAGCAAGAAGCGCAGTACACAAATGGGTATGTGAGGGTAATTGTGGAACGGTCAAATTCCATTCCTAACTCGCTGACTGACATCATCTAGGCTATCCAAGCCGAAGACTGTCTCCAACAGACCATGATGTCAACCATGTCGGGGAGGTGGGACCCCATCTTGAGAGCCCTGTCCCATATGACAGCTGAAGCTCAGAGCAAGATCAGATCCCTGCACCACCTGAGAGACGAGCTCGGCAGAAAAATGCCTACTTGGGGACCCATACTCATTGTACCAGCCTTTCTCACTGAGCGGACACCTCTTGGTGGTCATCTATGACTGTTCAAAATACTTGGATGTTAAAATTTTGAAGACCACCTCCGTGGAAGAGACAGTTCTAAAGCTGTAAAAATTCATAGCTACTCACAGCTTCATATGGGAGCTCTGCACTGACAATTTGCCGTCTTTCATGAGCCAAGACTTTGCCAACTACCTGAGGTCTACAGAAACCAAGTACCACTGGGTCACCCCCTGTTGGCATCGAGCTAACAGCAAGGTTGACAAGTTCATGAGAACCATTACAACTATTTGCACAGCACATGAGGAACAGGAGTGCATATAAAGAGCTATCTGCACCTTCTTGAAGGACTGCCGCCTGACTCCACATACTATCACTGAAGTAGCACCCTGTATCCTCTGTTTTGGATGAGGAGTCAAGGATGTTATCCCACACCATTCAACTTGGCAACATGCCCCTATGTCACCCAGTCAAGCTAAGTCTCTTCAGGAAGAACAAAACCACCAAGCATCTCAAAGAAGGCGAGCCACAGCCCCAAGTCTCTATGTCAGACACTGGATACTCATGAAACACAGACATCCAGGGACTAAATTCTGGCTCCCATTTGAGTGCTACCCATAGAAGATCACTAGAATCTAAGGGACTATGGTGGCATCATCCAGAGGCCAAGAGATAGTCATTCAATATACCTCCTGTTTCAAAGAGTTCCACAGAAAAGCCAGGCATCCACCTGATCCAATGGATGAGTATGAGAACCAGGATGACCAGGAAATTGCGGATCCACCCTTGTCCTGCCCAGAAAGGCCCACATCACTGGTCTTCCCGAGTGATCCCTGAACCAGTCGTGCTGTGAACCCCACAGGAGGAGAAGAGCACTAAAAGACCCAGATCCAAATTAGATGGACATGATTTAAGTCTTCTGAGATACAATGTCCTGCGGAATCCTACTCCATCCCAACAATTCCAGGACTATGTGATGGACCATAGGTGTTGTAGACAGCAAGCCAGGGTGATTCCAGACAACAGAGTGCCTCTATCCCAAATGGGTTCTATGTGTGTTGAGTGGTACCACCACGGGGATATGTTTGACCGAAAGTGTTTTGGTTGCCACTCATCTGTTTCTCTCTGCCTCTTTCATTTTGTTGATTATTATAAAAGTGAATAATAGTGTTGCAAGCGAAGGGGTGTTTTACCACTGGCCTCAAGTCACCTTGGTTTAGCTCCATGGTCACGCGAACAAGGGCTTGAAATAAACAGGCGTGACTGTGCCTAGGCAGTTCCATGCCAGACCCGAGTCAGTGTGCACATCATCATTTGTTGCAACGCGCGGGCTGCATATAGTGTCCAGTCAAGGCCTGTAAGTAAAACATTAAAGGCAGCATCTCATGTTATTTAATACAAATAAATAATCAGCATCATAATTTAAATACACACCCAGTCCCCCTTCTGATATCTCCTCGATGACCACTAATTAGGAAATTTCACTACAGACACACAACACTACATGGGCTGTCCATATGAAAGCTAAACAAGTAATGCTTCTTGCAAAAAAATACCAGGCTAAGTGCTATTCGAAATGTTCGTTTAACTAAAAAGCCGAAACCTTAATTGATTTCAGTTGGTTGACATTTTCTTCAGCATAATGGCAAGCTATTGTGCTTTTACATGCCTTGTCAATACACTATAAAAAGCACTGGCTTTCTTGAAAAAAATCAATTGGTTCATTGAATGGATATTTTACAGTAATTATTTAATTCATATTTTTAAACAAAGCAAAGCAATGAGTAAACCTCATGAGTTTTCACAGAGAATCTGCTCAGGATACGTTATTACCATTGAAAGCAATTAAGATGTGTTAAAATGCTAATCATCTCAAACTGTGCTTCTCAAACGAAAACACTTGTTCATCTTTCAAATGTTCTCGGTGTCAATAGCTTAAATCGCAGAATAATTATGCCCTACCAGCGATTTGTTCTAAACATACTGTTGGAGCACTTTGATCCGTTTGCATATGTATATGCATTTGTGTGTGTGCGTGTTTGTTCATTGTGTGTGTATTCGTGTGTGTGTGCCTGGTTATGTTTTTGTGCATGTGTGTGCATGTATTTTTGTGAGAGTGTGTGTTTGCGCTCTGCCCGTTGCCACCTCTGGCAAACTAGAGCAGGGTCCTAGATACAGCCAAATTTCACACCCCTCTCCCCAGAGAACATTAGGCGCAAGGGCCATGCTGAGCGGACTTTTGGGGCATATGGAATGGGCATAGGGCATGGCGAAAACCATGCCCTTCACCCACAGTCGACAGTGTTGGCCTTCTGGTTGTAACCAGCTTTGAGCAGGCATCAAAGGGTATTATACAAAATCACTGAAAAACGTGCTGGAGACACCGTGATAAATCCGGCCACGGCAATTAACAGCACTGATAAAGTCAATTTAAAATCACCCCTGTTAGAGAACAGTATCCAGATTGACTAATCTTTTCATTTGCTCATTTGCTCCGGCACATTATTTGACAGTGAGGTCCTTATTTATACATTTTTAGTGCCGCTTTTTGACGCAAAAACGGCGCAAACTTTCAATATACAATTGGGCCCATATTTATACTTTTTGACGCTAAACTGCGCTAACGCAGTTTAGCGTCAAAAAATTTAGCGCCGTCTAACGCCATTCTGAAGCGCCATGCGGGCGCCTTATTTATGGAATGGCGTTAGCCGGCGCTAGCAGACCGGCGCTGCCTGGTGTGCGTGGAAAAAAACCACGTAGACCAGGCAGCGCCGGCGTAGGGGGAAAATGGCGTTAGGGCGTCTTAAAATGGGGCAAGTCAGGTTGAGGCAAAAAAATCGCCTCAACCAGATTTGCGCCATTATTTTCTACGCCCAGACGCCATTTAAATGACTCCTGTCTTAGTCTTATGTCCCCTGGGCATGGCCATTGGGCATAGTGGCATGTAGGGGGGCACAAAGAAGGCCCCCCTATGCCACCCCAAAAAAAATTAAAAATATAAAAAATTATACTTACCTGAACTTACCTGAATGTCCCTGGGGTGGGTCCCTCCATCCTTGGGTGTCCTCCTGGGGTGGGCAGGGGTGGCAGGGGGGGTCCCTGGGGGGCAGGGGAGGGCACCTGTGGGCTCATTTTGAGCCCACAGGCCCCTTAACGCCTACCCTGACCCAGGCGTTAAATAGTGGCGCAAATGTGGGGTTTTTTGACCCGCCACCTCCCGGGCGTGATTTTTGCCCGGGAGTATAAATACGACGCATTTGCGTCGCCGTCATTTTTTTAGACGGGAACGCCTTCCTTGCATCTCATTAACGCAAGGAAGGCGTTCACGCAAAAAAATGACGCTATTTGCCCATACTTTGGCGGTAGACGCGTCTAACGCCAAAGTATAAATATGGCGTTAGTTTTGCGCCGAATTTGCGTCGAAAAAATTACGCTAATTCAGCGCAAACGGAGTATAAATACGGGCCTTGTTTTCTAAGTTTGCGCCGTTTTTGCGTCCAAAAGCGGAACAAACGCGGCGCTAAAAAGGTTTAAATATGGGCCTGAGTTTCTGCACAATCACATTTTTAAAGGTGGAAAACCATCCAATTTCACCTGAAACAGTGTAAGTACTGAAAATGAAGTTTATTTTGTCTGTATTTTTTCTCTTTGTTCTTTTCATTGTAAAGATTTCATTAATATTAAATGTAATTGTGTCTTAATATTTAAATCTTGAGATCATATATAGGTGGACCTCTGTACCTAGATTGTGCCAATCAAGCAGAAGATTGTCTATAATGGACGATTTTGATGATGAGTTCATACATTTCCCACAATGTAGGAAAGTAGTTAAGGGGTGCACGGCTTGATAATAATCATATTTGTAGCCTATATATATATATATATGTATTACCTGATAACTCATCTTTAAAACATCTATTTTTTCAATTAGAAAAATATTACAAAAAGGAAATCAGTAAAAGTTGGGAAATTCTATCATTAGAGAAGTATATTGAAGTCAAAAGAATTCCGAGAGGTCTACGTATATTTACCATACCAACGTATTCAGGAGTAAGTTCAGAACTATTCAAAGAATGGGAGGAGAATAATACACAATGTTCTCTAAACATGATGAGAATTCTAATTAAATATGCTAAATTTGATTTGGAAGAGATTTATAAACAAATTAAGGATGTGGAAGAAAAAATCAACAAAAGTGAAGTAAAAGATGAACAATTAGCATTTAGGACCAACATGGAATCCAGATTAGAAAAGTATGAACTTGAAATACAGGAACGGAAGAAAAACAAATTTGTACGAGATGAAAGAGATTAGAAATATGGCAGAATTTTAACCTTTGCAAGGAGATTTGAAAGTCTTAAATTTGATTTACAACGTAAGAATTTGAAGTCTGTTCAGAGTAGTGAAGATACTCCCAGTGAATCTGATATTAGTGAAGGGGAAAGTTCCTCAGAACATTTGGATAATCCCAGTGGAAATACTTTTTTAGAGGAAATGCAAGTGTTGTACCTAGATCAACGATTAACGAGAGGCAGAGGAACAAATCGATACAGAGGAGGTGGAAGAAAAATAGATCAAACAGAAAACAGAGGAGGAAGACCAGAAGATCCAAAAGGAAGTGGAAAAAGACAATACCCCCTCAGGAGCCAAAAGAACAAATAATTGAAAAGCCAGATTTAGTAATAAACCTTTCGAATTATGAGCTGACATCGTCTGAACGTCAATTACTTAATAAAGGTTAATAAAGGTTTATCATTCTGCCCGGAAAAACATTTTAATTATGTAAATACTCGCATTGACATTTACAAATTTATTCGCAAATTAAAATTGATCAAGTACCACTCCATGAATTCGAAAAAAACTGAAATAACACAAGAGGAAATATTAACTGACATTCCACATCAATCGAACCTATGTATTAATCAAATTGGGGATTTGAAAACGTTATTTGATTTATATTTCGACTTACCGGATGAAACATACACTGAATCAGAAGTTTTACGAGAATTGGAAATAGATACCAATAAACATCAGTTCAGTCATTTTAAAGAGAAATCCAGATTCTGTCCAGATTCTGTCCGGTACTATCACCTGGAAATAAAATTGATATATTTTTGGAACTAGTGTTGGAAGACTTGGAAAAGTTACAAAATATTAGACACCATGGTCATCGGGAAAATCTTTCAATAAGTGAACGATTAGCCTTAAAATCACTAACGAACAATGCTAATATTGTAATCAAACCCGCAGACAAGGGTGGAAATATTGTGGTTTTGGACATACAAAATTACATGGCAGAAGCATATAGGCAATTAAATGATCAATCGAATTACAGAAAATTGAATCATAATCCCATCAATCAAATGATTTATCAATTACATTCGAAATTAGATGACTGGCATCAACAATCACTTTTGAATTTAGATGAGTTTAAATTTTTGAAAAAGGAGAATCCAACCATTCCAACAATGTATTTTTTACCTAAAATTCATAAATCACTAACATCACCACCTGGCAGACCAATAGTTTCAGCATGTGAATCATTATATGAAAGAATTTCTGATTATGTTGACTTTTATTTGGCACCAATTGTAATGACCTTAAGTTCATACATTAAGGATTCAGGAGATCTACTACGTATCTTATCGGAATTAAATTGGTCTGATGATTACTTATTAGTAACAATAGACGTTGTATCTTTATACACGTCTATTAATCATGATATTGGATTAAGAGCATGTGAATATTTTCTAAGACAGAGAAGTATTGCGGAACTTAAACATTCAAAGATGTTGCTTTCAATGATAGAATTATGCCTCAATAATAACATTTTTATCTTTAATCATGAGATTTACCAGCAAATGTGTGGTACAGCAATGGGCATTTCCCTTTCTCCCAATTATGCCAACTTAACAATGGGTTGGTGGGAAAGGGAAATAGCTTGGAGTAAGGACAATGATGTGTTCATGGATAAAATTGCACTTTGGGTACGCTTTATTGATGATTTATTTATAATTTGGCAAGGAACACAAGATGATTTTCAACTATACTTTGACAAATTGAATCAGAATAATGTGGGTTTGCAGTTTACTTGTGAAATGAGTAAGTCATCAATTAATTTTCTAGATATCAATATTTATGTAGAAAATAATAAATTAGAAACCACAGTTTTTCGTAAAAAGACGTCAACAAACAGCATTTTGCATGGTCAAAGTTTTCATCCTAAATCACTTTTAAAAAGCATTCCCTATGGAGAATTGATCAGAATGCGTAGAAATTGTTCTAATGAGAAAGAGGTACAGTTGAAATATAAAGAGACTTTACATAGATTCAAACAAAGAGGCTACAATCCTCGACTTTTACAAAGAAATTTAGAAAAAGTACAAATAATCTCTCGAGATGAGACACTAGTGCCCAAGAAAACTAAGGTTACACAGGATAAACTAGAGGAAAACAATGTGAGGATGATAATGGAATATACTAAAGAAAGTGGCCTTATCAAAAATATTTTATGCAAACATTGGCATATCATACGGAAAGACTCAGATCTTGGTCCAATAATAGGATCAGGTCCAACGATCACGTATGGAAAAGCCCCATCAATGAAAGATTATATTGTAAGAAGCCACTTTACAATAAAAAATCAACAGAATTGGCTAATTGAACAACAATGTGGCTTTGTTAAATGTAACAGTTGCAAAGCTTGCAAAATTGGAAAATCAACTAAAACTGTAAAATTATGGGATAAATCGATAATGAACATTAAATATCGTATAACTTGCAACACCAAATTTACAGTTTATGTAATTGAATGTCATTGTGGTTTGAGATACGTAGGCAGTACAATCTGCATGCTTAAGAAAAGAATTTTAGAGCATGTCAGAGCAGTTTTACATAAAGATCAAACATATGCCATAGCCAAACACTTCCAACAACATGAAACAAACAGTTGGAGAATGCTACGCTACTATGGGATAGACCACATTCCTGAAAATGAAAGAGGTGGAGATAGAGTAAAAAAATTGAGACAACTGGAATCTAAGTATATTATCTCAATGAGGAACAAGATCCCGTTAGGGCTTAACTATGATGAGGAGCTTTATGCCCATCTCTGAATTAAAATGAATCGAAATTTATTTGATAAAAAATATTATCAGAATTATGATTAAATATTAAATTATAGAATTACATTAATTAAAAATTCACTTCTTTTCACATGATTTACACTTGAGAAATGAATTGTGAGTAAACAATTAGGGAAATGAATTTTGAGGTTTATTTAATCATGAAATGGCTGATTATTGTAGAATTATATTTTATAATTATTTGGTTCTTTCTCTAATTTATGATAATTAGTTTTTCACTTTAAGTTATAAATATATAAATTTTTGTATCATTTAAATTATTTCATGGGATGAGCACATTTTGAATTGATGAAATTTAGTATAAATTTGGTGAAATTTTGTATTGTATAATTGAACTATTATAACCAGAACGCATTGAATTGGTATCTGAGATAGATAGAATAAATAGATCTGTTAGAGAAAGGACTATAGAACTAAGAAGAAGACTGTATAGTCGAAACGCGTTGTTCTTTTTCTTTTGCACCGAATAAATCACTTAAATTTATTCTGTGGCTGAGCGGAGTGCGTGGCAATCAATTCTTTTGTTTTTTACATATTTCGAGAGTTCAGCCAACTCTCCTGCCTTGCACCAGCTGTTAGGCACGTCGAAACCCTTGGCTTGCTTTGTTTGGAATATATATTACATAGTGTAATTTTTTCACCATAGATGGAGCGTTTATTTTGTTTTTCCTATAACTTTGGCACCACTTGACAAATCTACATGTAATTTTCAAAACTGATACTTTGGTCAGTTTAGCTGCTTTCTAGAAAGATTCAGGGTGATCTGTCAAGTGGGGGCCAATAAAAAGGGGTGTCCCAAAACACTTTATCCCCATTCTAAATCACTGGGATTTTTCAAACCTTTGAATATGACTGCAGGTCTGAACCGCTGAACGAAATTACACCCAATTTGGCAGAAAGCTAGATCTTGGTCCGGAAAGCATGTTTTTGTGATTTGGTGTAACTCCTTTCAGTGGTTTCTGAAATATTAGAGTTTAACCAACATAGGTACATAGGGCTGCGGATTTGGATTTATGGATCCGGATCCGCGCAAAAGCAAGGCCATGATTGGCTGGTCACAACGTGACAGAGAATTTGTGGCCATCTTTTTCTTTTGTCGCATCAGCTCCGGGGAGGGGGGGTGGTGGGGAGTGATCAGTGAAAAAACACTTACGTTTTCAGGATACAGGTATCCTGATCACATAGGACACATAAGGGGTCTCTTAGGGACCCCCAATGGGTAAAAAATTATATATTTTTTTTTGTTCACCTGATGCATGGATATGCACATCCATGGCTGGATCCGTGGATCAGCAGATCCCCAAATCCACTGGTGGATCTCGATATTCAGAAACAATTGGAAAAAAATCACCCACTGCATCCAAGCTAATGCTGTGCACTGCTGAAGGTGGTGCTCAGCTTGGGTTCGTTGCATGAAGGAGGGTTGGCTGCTGGGCCTGGCCATAGGCTATGCCTGGCAGCCAAACCCTGCTGCACATGACCGAGAGCCGTGCGCAGTGTGAGGTTGGGTTGTTGTAAGGGTTGGCTGAAGGAAGGCCCTGCGGCCAACCCCCACTGTGCATTGGCAAAGGCCGTGTGCAGCACAGGGTTGGGTTGTTATAGAGGTTGGCTGTAGGACAAGCCCTGTGGCCAACCTCCGCTGCGCACAGCCAAAAGACATAATCAGTGCAGGTTTAAGTTGTTATAGGGGTTAAGTGGTTATAGGGGTTAGCTGCAGGGCCTCAACACAGGCCAGGCACTGGGGGCACCCACTGCTGTGCACAGCTGAAGGCTGTGTTTGGTGGAGGTTGGATTAACATATAGGCCCTCATTATAACTTCAATGGTCTTTTCCCAAGACCACCGAAGCCACGGGCTCCAGAAGACTGCCAGTGCTGGTGGTCTTCAGATCACCATATTACGAGTACTGAAGGATTTCCGGCCACAGTTTGGGCAGAAATCCTCCAGTAGTCGTGCTGGCAGTTCCACCACCGGCCCTGCCCTGCCAGAAGGACTCCACCAGCCGGAGTGTTGTGTGTGCATGTATGAGTGGGTGTTGTCTGCGTGTGTGAATTTGAGTGTGTATGCATGTGTATATGGGTGTTTGAATGTGTGTGTGTATGGGTGTTTAAATGCGTGTGCCTATGGGTGTTTGAATGCATGTTTGAATGTTTGTGTGTATGAATGTTTGAATGTGTGTGTGATTGTTGAAGTGAGTGAGTGTTGGAATGTTCATGTGAATGTGTGTATGGATGCATGTGAATGAATACATGTATGGATGCGTGTGAGTGAATGCGTGTGTGTCAGTGTTCACGAATGAGTGTATGCGGGGTGCGTGGGAGTGTGTGTACATGTATGCAAGGAAAGGGGTGGGGTGGGGGAAGTGGGTGCTGTACTGTAAATGGGGTTCGGGAATGGGGGTGCTGTACTGGAAGGAGGGGTTCGGATATGGAGGGGAGAGGTATCAGGTTTCATGAGGGGTTGGGGGAGTCATCTGCCGGTGACAGGAAAGAGATTTCCTGTCACCGGTAGACTTTCCGCTAGGGTTATTGTGGTGGCGCTACCACTGCGGAAACTCTGGTCAAAAGCTTACTTGTGATACCACCGGCGGTCTTCAATGGACCGCCAGGTCAGAGATGCCAATCTCCAGCCCGGCTGTTAAACCGCCCTGGCAGTACAGTTGGGGATGTGGCGGGTTGCCAGAGACAAACCTGCCACACTCACAATGTAGCAGTCGCCAACATCTGCCTGTCACCAGTGAGACTGCCACTGTGGCCTTGCGGTCTTCGGACCACCAGGTTCATAATGAGGGCCATAGTAATGAAGATTACTTTACGTTAAAAAAAAAGTAGAAATTCACTGAATATAACAAAAGTTACAGGAACATTATAGTTAGGAAATCTTATTTAAAAACATAGAAATTCAATTAAAAAAACCAAAGGTTACAAAGGTGTTATAGTTAGGCTCTCATTTTACATGTATAAAACCATAGAAATTCACCTGTTTTAGTCATAGTTATTTCAAGTAACTATAACTCACACCCTAAGATAACTATAACTTGTGTCCCATCATGCACAGATTTCAAATAAATAATTTTATTGCACATGTTCCAGTGACATTATCAGTGATGTTATCAAAGATGTTACTTGAAATAACTCTAATTATAACCATAACAGGTGAATTTCTATGGCTTTGTATGTGTAAAATTTGAGCCTAACTATAATGTCTCTGTAACCTTTGTTTTTTTAAGTGAAAAAGAGTATATCCAAGGGTATATCTATGTATCTATATATCTATCTATATATATGTATATATATATATCTATTTATATATATATACATATATTACACATATATATATATATATATATATATATATATATATATATATATATATATATATATATTGCTGTGAAATCTCTGTGGATTCGTGAATTTGTGTTACAAAGTGCGGTCAAGACAGATAATGCTGTCTCAAATGCCAGACTTAAAAATAGTCTTTCATATTGGATGCAAAACCAAGAAAGATCTCTGGAGAATGACTGGATTGTCAGTTTGTTTCTGGAGAAGTCCATGTAATGTATAGTAGACATAAACTTCCATCAATTACCCATGCATTATTAAAGTTTTCTCTCATTTTTAGGAAAAGCCTGTAATATAAATTATTTGACAGGGGTACTTAGTGTCCTGTGGTAATTTGTTTACAACTATGCTTCAGGAATGTGGTCAGGAATTGTCTAAACCTTGTACAGCTAACTAAAGGGAACAGAGCAAGTTGGTATGATAATGAATGCTCTAAGTCCAAGTCAATATTGATTCAATTAATAAAGTCAGTCACCAAATCTGAAATTAGAACTCTAACCAAATTCTTATCCACAAGAAGAAAATCAAATTGGGGAATACAAAGGAGAGCTCTCTAGAGCTGAATTCCTGATAAAGAATGGGAGATCAAGGAGCTTTGTTGGAAGATGTTATTAGGAATGACTGTGCATGCCCTGCCATCATCCCCCTATAGCCAACCATCCTTAGCCACTCATGGCTTTTGGCTGTGTGTGGCTGGGGTTGGCCTGCAGCCAAACCCCTTTAACTACATTAACCCCACATCATACATGGCCTTCAGACAATGGGAGCAGCAGTTGGCTGCAGGGCCTGGCTGCGACCAACCCCCAAAACCACACCAACCTCACATCATACACAGCCGAAGGGGTTCGGAGCTTAATCGGGGAAACATTAAATACATGTATTCATGGGATCCGCATGGGCACCCACAGGCTCCAGGGACCACCAGCTCCCGAGGGCAAGATAATAAACATTTTTGGGGGCCATACAAATGCTCCTTGGGCCCCAGGGACCACCACCTTCAAAGTGCAGCATTAAATTAACATATGGGGAGTGCACAGACTCTCTCGGGTGCAGGAAACCATCAGCTCCCAGAGTCAACATAATAAAAAAAATATAGGGGTGCCTCACAGACCCCCTCAGGTCACAGGGACCGCCACTTCAGTAAGACAACATTAAAAAAAATTATGGTGGACTGTACAGACCCCCCACGGCCCCGGGGACCACCACCTCCCCAGGCCTACATGATAAAAAAACTTAGGAGGGCCATGCAGACCTCTCAGGTACCAGGGACCACCACCACCTGGGGCAACATTTAAAAAATAAATGAGGACTGCAAGGATCCCCACCGGACCCTGGGGTCCTCCACCTCCCCAGGACTACATTGTAAAAAAAAATAAGGGAGGCTGCTCAGGCCTCCTCAGGTCCCGGGCACCACCACCTCACTGGGACAACATGGGGACCAGGGGAGCCCCATTCTCCCCATGGCTCCAGCCAGCTACCCGCATGCTGCAGGAGCCTACATGTTTCCTGCTTGAAGTGGGCAGCTATTTGTGCTGCTCCCGGTGGCAGTCGCAATCTCTTGATCTGTTTCCCTGTCTGCATCAATGCTGGCAGGGAAGCCTATCAAAAGTTTGCTCCCAACTGGTGGGAGCATTTTGAAATCTCCCGTTTGCTGGGAGCAGATTTTGGGGGTCATTACAACATTGGCGGTAAAAGTCGTTTACCGCCGTGCAGAATTCCGCCAATACACCGCCGCGGCGGCGGAAGACCGCCACAGCTATTATGACACACATCTCGGGATCCGCTGAAATTCAGACACACACACAACACCGCCACACCAAATGTCAGCGATAACATGCGGAAACAAATCCTCCACCTCCACGCCAACAGAAACACGCCCATGCTATTACGACCCACGAATCCACGCAGCGGTCATTAAACAACGGTATTCCATTGGCGGTACACACCGCCGAGCTCAAAATACACACACATCTACAAAACACCGCCACATTCGACAATTCGAATTACACACACCTGATACACATACACACACCACTCCCACACACCCAACACAATATAAAATACACACCCACATCACCCACAAACCCCTACGACCAGAAATTCTGAAAGAAGGCCAGAGAGACAGCACAGCAATTGACAACCCCACCACACAGAGGCACACAACACCATCACCCACACAACATCCACGCACAAAACACCACACACCATTACACTCACCACACTCATCACCACATACACCACCCCACACCTCACCCACACCACGCCAAAGACACCCCCGCTTCTCCGAGGAGGAGCTCAGGGTCATGGTGGAGGAAATCGTCCGGGTAGAGCAACAGCTATTAGGCTCACAGGTACAGCACACATCAATAGCCAGGAAGATGGAGTTATGGCGCAGAATAGTGGACAGGGTGAACGCCGTGGGACAGCACCCAAGAAATAGGGAGGACATCAGGAAGAGGTGGTACGACCTACGGGGGAAGGTGCGTTCCACGGTCTCCAGGCACAACATCGCGGTGCAGCGGACTGGCGGCCGACCCCCACCTCCTCCCCCACAACTAACAACATGGGAGGAGCAAGTCTTGACCATCTTGCATCCTGAGGGCCTCGGAGGAGTCGGTGGAGGATGGGACACTGGTAAGTCAAATCTTAACTATCATATCCCTCACCCTACCTGCATGCTATCACACCCCCCCACCCTCACCCCCTCCCCTATCACTCCAAATCCTCACTAATGTACCCATAACACAAACCACCCATCCCAACACCAAGCCCTGCATGACACAACTAAGCCTGGTCACCCCTCACCAAAGCATGCCCACTGCACATACCCAGAACACCCCCCCAACCATCATCACACAAGGCCCCACACAGGAATGCTTGCACTGGGGTTCACGCACACCCACCCATTGTACACCATTACACACACATATGCAATAATCATGCTCTTATGCCCCTGCAGGAACCCGAAGGACCGTCACCACACCAGAGGGTCCAGACAACACCACTCCACCCCCAGAAGAGGCCCCCAGTGACGAGAGCAGCTCTGCCCTACTGGATCTTGATGACCAGCCCGGACCATCGTGGGCCTCAGGACAGTCGGTTCCCCTTGCACAGGCACAGCCCAACACCGACCTTCCACCCTCTGGTAACACCAGCACAGCACCCACCCAGCGGGCCCAAACCTCCCTACCCAGGACAGGTCAATCAGCGGTGTGTCCACCACTACAGGGCACCCAGGGTAACCCACCACCCCAACAACAACAGGGACCTGGGGGCAGTGGTAGTGGGCACACGGTCCAGGGGACGGAGGCACAGGAACATAGGGGAACTGGGAGGGCTGCTGTGCGACAGAGGGAGGACAGGCCAAGGGAACCAACTCTCCACAAGGCCCTCCCCTCCATCATGGTAGCATACCACCACTCCCAGGAGTCAATGGCGACGGTCATGGACAAGTTGCAGGAGACCCTGCGCCTGCAGGAGGAGCAGTATTTGGGGTTCAGGGAGGAGCTCAGGACCATCGGCTCTGCCCTGGGCACCATCGTAGGGGTGCTGAAGGACATACAGCAGACCTTGAGGGACACCGTGGTACTCCAAGGGGCCCCTGACACTAGCCACGACAATGAACTGCCCACCACCTCCATCGGCGCTAGTGGACAGGACGCCCCGACACAGGACCACCACACCAGCACCCCACCCCCTGCAGACGGACAACCACCATGCAAGCGGTCCCTGAGATCCAGGAACAGGACAGAGCAAGATGGCAAGACCCCCGCCAGGAAATAAGACCACCCTGATTGTCCTCCCACTGTCCCACTTTGTTACCCTGTCCATATTCGAACTGCCCCAGCTCCACTTCCTATGCCCAGATGGGCAGTGTATCTGTGAGACTAATAGACTGGACTCTGCCATGGACAGTCCTCCACCATCACCCATCACCATTTTACAACCACCCTTCTTTTTTTGAGCACTTAAATAAACACCCTTGAAACACCGAACAATCTGGAGTCAGTCTATGATTTTGTACTTTGTATTATCAATGACAGTGTCATAATGGCTGTGCCATTGTAAGGCTAACATACCTATGTCACACATCACAAGCCCTTGAAGGATGCAAACAGTTGACACGTAGGTTACCACACCTGTGAAACCGTAATGGAAGGGTACAACTCAGTTAACAAATAGTGATTGAAATCGACAAACAGGATAGAGTTAGACATGTGAAAGTTAATGTAATGTTAAACCAGAAAATGTTTTCACCTGTGTGTCACTGGAAATATTGCTGTATGACTGACTCCCTGTTGTCGTTTTCTTCTTCCTCAGCTTCATCCTCATCACTGTCCACAGGCTCCACAGACTCCACAGCTGCTACAACACCGTCATCTGGATCATCCTCCTGCAGAAAAGGCACCTGGCTTCGCAAAGACAAATTATGGAGCATGGAGCAGGCGATGATGATGTCGCACACCTTCTTCGGTGAGTAGAATAGGGATCCACCTTTCATATGGAGGCACCTGAACCTGGCCTTCAAGAGGCCGAAGGTGCGTTCGATCACCCTCCTAGTCCACCCATGGGCATCATTGTACCGTTCCTCTGCCCTGGTCCTGGGATTCCTCACTGGGGTCAATAGCCAGGAAAGGTTGGGGTAACCAGAGTCCCCCAATAGCCATACACGGTGCCTCTGGAGTTGACCCATCATATCAGGGATGCTGCTATTCCACAGGATGTAGGCGTCATGCACTGAGCCAGGGAACATAGCATTTACCTGCGAGATGTACTGGTCTGCCAAACAGACCATCTGGACATTCATGGAATGATAACTCTTCCTGTTCCTGTACACCTGTTCACTCCTGTGGGGGGGGACCAGAGCTACATGGGTCCCATCAATGGCACCTATGACGTTTGGGATATGTCCAAGGGCATAGAAGTCACCTTTCACTGTAGGCAAATCCTCCACCTGAGGGAAAATGATGTATATCCTTCCGTGTTTCAGCAGGGCAGACAACACTCTGGACAACACGTTGGAAAACATTGGCTGGGACATCCCTGATGCCATGGCCACTGTTGTCTGAAAAGACCCACTTGCAAGGAAATGGAGCACTGACAGCACCTGCACGTCAGGGGGGATTCCAGTCGGATGGCGGATTGGTGACATCAGGTCTGGCTCCAACTGGGTACATAGTTCCTGGATTGTGGCACGGTCAAACCGGTAGGTGACGATGACATGTCTTTCTTCCATTGTCAACAGGTCCACCGGCGGTCGGTACACCGGAGGATTCCGCCATCTTCTCATATGTCCCAGCTGACGGTGCCTATGAAGGACAACAGCGAAGAACCAGTCACTATTCCTCCAGGTATGTACCCACAGTTACACACAAGAGTACACCAGACACAAAACCCTTCCTGTAAGTGTGTTGAGTGTAGACCTAGCTATGTGTGACGCAGTAGTAAATGAAGCCATGTGGGCCCCTGAAATGGCGGCTGCCTGACCTCTAAACTGGGACAATGGGATTGTGGGGTAACTGCGCTGGCGTTGCACACCGTTGCGTTAGGCGGTCATAGACCGCGGCGCAATGCTGCATTGGTTAACATGGGACCCTATGGGTCCCAGGAGCCAATGAACAGGTGCGCCGGCGGTGATGATTCAAGGACTAGGGAGGTGGTGGACCCCAGGGTCCGGTGGGGATCCTTGCATGTTCAATCACTAGATACCTGACCTTCGACAGGAGAGGACCTACACTGCTAGTGCTGCTGTGACCTCGGTCTGGAAGCGAGGATGGCTGCTGTGTCTGGGGAAAGGGCCCCTGCCTTCACTGCACAGGAGTTGGAGAAACTTGTGGATGGGGTCCTCCCCCAGTACACGCTACTCTACGGTCCTCCAGACCAACAGGGGAGTACACAGGGAGCACGTTGTATGGGCTAGGCCTGGGTGGAGAGGGCTGGGTGGAAGAGGGAAGGGGGCAGAGTACATAGAACATTAATGCATGGGAATGAATGGGCCACATGGCCAGAGTAGGGAGGGGGCCACTCACATTGACGGTGCAGTTGGTAATGACTGTTCCTCTTTCCTTGTGCATGTCATGTAGGTCAGCGCCCACCAGAAGAGGGACATTTTGCGTGCCATCGCCAAGGAGGTCCAGACCCTGGGGGCCCACCAGAGACGGGGCACCCACTGCCGGAAGAGATGGGAGGACATTCGCCGCTGCAGCAAGAAGACGGCAGAGGCTCAGCTGGGGATGGCCTCCCAACGTGGGAGGGGTGCCCGTCGTACCATGACCCCCCTGATGTTCCGGATCCTGGTGGTGGCCTACCCGGAGTTGGATGGGCGCTTGAGGACATCACAGCAGACACAAGGGGGTGAGTACAACCTCTTTCTGTAGACTTTGCGTGCAGTGGAGTGGTCTGGGTGGGGGAGGTAGGCTGTGGGTGTCCCTAGGCCAGGGCGAGTTAGGTAGGAAAGGCCCCTCCATAATGTAGGCCATGTGGCACTCAACTCCACCTCAGCAGAGTGCCAAGTCGAGGTATAGTTGCCCCTGTGGCATCGAGGTGCGCAGATGTCCACCATTGCCATGTAGGCCATAACCCAGAAATTGCGTGAGCAGAGTGCAGGAGCATGGCGTAATGCAGGGGGCTGCTGCGTCTGTCTTGTCCGCCAACAGTAGCGGAATGCCATGCACTAAAACTCTCTTTCTTCTGTCTCGCCACCTTTTCCTGCTCTCCCTGTCCTTTTGTACATCAGCATCAACAGGCGGAGGTACAGTGGCACCAGAGTACGAGGTAGCTGCATCCCACATGGCCAGGGAGGGCCACACCACGGACTCTGAATGCACCAGTGGGACGGAGAGCGAGGGGATCTTCACGTCGGCCACCGGATCACCAGCCAGCGACACGGACTCGTCCGCCGATGGGAGCTCCCCTGTGGTGGCGGCACCATCTGTGCCCCCCACTTCAACAGGTACAGCCGCCACCTCCCCTACCAGCACCACCCTCCCAGCAGCCCCTCAGCGTTCGCCCCGTGCCCGCTCACCCAGGAGGGTGGGCATCACCTTCGCCCCAGGCACCTCAGGCCCTGCCCCAGTCACCCCTGCTGCCCTCAGTGAGGAGGCCATTGACCTCCTCAGGTCACTCACTGTTGGGCAGTCTACCATTGTGAATGCCATCCAGGGTGTAGAACGAGAGTTACAACATGGAAATGCATTCCTGGAGGGCATTCATTCTGGTCAGGCTGTCCTTCAGCGTACCCTGCAATCTCTGGCCTCAGCACTGATGGCAGCCATTGTCCCTGTGTCTAGCCTCCCCCCTCCAACTTCCTCCACCCAGACCCAATCCCCTGTACCCCAGCCCATCCCAAGCACACCTACAGACCAGCATGCATACAAGTCAACACCCAAAAGTAGCTCAAGCAAACATAGGCACCACACATCCCACAGGCACTCACACAAGAATCACACCCATACAGACACAGCAACATCCACTGTCTCCACTGTGTCCCCCTCCTCCTCTTCTCCCTCCTCCCTCCCAGTCTCGTCTACACACACACCTGCATGCACCACATCTACAGGCACTAGGACTCGCACCAGGACACCCAGCACCACAAGCCGCTCACCTGCACTCACCACCTCCAGTGCCATTTACACATCCCCTGTGTCCTCTCCCAGTGTGTCTGTGACGCCCCCTCCCAAAGTACACAAACGCCGGCAAACACTCACCCAACATCCATTCACCTCACGACAGCCTCTAGTACCTGCACCTGCACCCAAAACAGCTAAAGTGACACATCCTACAACCACCTCCTCTTCCTCCACTCCCAGACCCCCTCCAGCTACCCATCCCAGTGTTCGTCAGAAACTGTCCCTCTGTAAAATTTACCTTTTTGCCCCCACCCCCCTCCAATTCATCAGTCCCGTCGTAGCGCCTCAGCCAAAAAGCCTCCAATACCAGTGGTGCCTGTTCAAGGCTTGTGGAGTGCCCCGGCCACCAGGGCAGGCAGTAGGACCCGGAGCCAAGGCACTGGCCGCCCACCCCCTGTAAAGGCTCTAAAATTGGAGAGTGGACGACGGGACCGTGTTAAGACTCCTGGTGGGACAACAACTGACATGGGTTCGAAGGGGATTGGTGAGTCAGCTGTGACTCCAACAAAGGTAGGGAAGGTCCAGAGGGAGTCTGCCCAGCCTGTTGTGAGTGTCACGGCAGAGAAGTGCGCCATAATTTCTGGTGGTCCAGACACAACCGCCAGCACCATCGTCACTGGTCCAGAGACCACCGCCGGAGTCACAGCCCAGGAGGGCACAAGTATCATCAGTGGTCCGGAGACCACCGCCGGAGTCACATCCCAGGAGGGCACAAGTATCGTCACTGGTCAGGAGACCACCGCCGGAGTCACAGCCCAGGAGGGCACAAGTATCGTCACTGGTCCAGAGACCACCGCCGGAGTCACAGCCCAGGAGGGCACAAGTATCGTCAATGGTCCAGAGACCACCGCCGGAGTCACAGCCCAGGAGGGCACAAGTATCGTCACTGGTCGAGAGACCACCGTCGGAGTCACAGCCCAGGAGGTCCCTGGCTGCCACAGCCCCGCTGGGCAATGATGGAACATCCTGCCACACACCAATGCCCAGTGTAGAGAACGTCATGCCACACACCAATGCCCAGTGTAGAGAACGTCATGCCACACACCAATGTCCGTATCAGAACCACCATGGTAAAGCACCGCTGAACAGGGCCAAGACCGCCATGTCAAAGCACCGCTGAACAGTCCAGAACCGCCATGGCAAACCACCGCTGAACAGGGCAAATACCGCCATGTCAAAGCACCGCTGAACAGGGCCAAGACCGCCATGGCAAAGCACCGCTGAACAGTCCAGAACCGCCATGGCAAAGCACCGCTGAACAGGGCAAAGACCGCCATGTCAAAGCACCGCTGAACAGGGCCAAGACCGCCATGGCAAAGCACCGCTGAACAGTCCAGAACCGCCTTGGCAAAGCACCGCTGAACAGGGCCAAGACCTCCATGTCAAAGCACCGCTGAACAGTCCAGAACCGCCATGGCAAAGCACCGCTGAACAGGGCAAAGACCGCCATGTCAAAGCACCGCTGAACAGGGCCAAGACCGCCATGGTAAAGCACTGCTGAACAGTCCAGAACCGCCATGGCAAAGCACCGCTGAACAGGGCAAAGACCGCCATGGTGAAGACCGCTGCACAGGGCAAACACAGTGTAGGAATGAAAAGGCCGCCACATCAGGCATCCTTATCCCATGTGCAGCTGGGACAGGACATGAACTTTCACAGGTAGACTCATCCAGTCTGGGCACCAGTCCCACCCAGTACCAGTAGAGAACTGCATCTACTTGAGAGACTGTGGCTTTGCACTCCCCAGGATGGCACAGTGGGCAACCCACCCACTGTAGAGACTTGTGAGACTGTGGCTTTGCACTCACCAGGATGGCACAGTGGGCAACCCACCCACTGTAGAGACTTGAGAGACTGTGGCTTTGCACTCCCCAGCATGGCACAGTGGGCAACCCACCCACTGTAGAGACTTGTGAGACTGTGGCTTTGCACTCCCCAGGATGGCACAGTGGGCAACCCACCCACTGTAGAGACTTGAGAGACTGTGGCTTTGCACCCCCCAGGATGGCGCAGTGGGCAACCCACCCACTATAGAGACTTGTGAGACTGTGGATTTGCACTCCCAAGGATGGCACAGTGGGCAACCCACCCACTGTAGAGACTTGAGAGACTGTGGCTTTGCACTCCCCAGGATGGCACAGTGGGCAACCCACCCACTGTAGAGACTTGTGAGACTGTGGCTTTGCACTTCCCAGGATACATCAATGGGCACGGAGCCCCGTTGTGGATCTGGGTTCGCATTCATGTGGCTGAGGTGCCCCCCCTTCCCTTCCCCCTGAGGTGCCTGTAGTATTTCGATCTGATGCCCCGGCAGTGTTCTCTCCGATTGTGGTCAGGTATAGTTTGTGGGCCTCGCCCATGCATTTTTGGACTGTTGGTGAACGGACATTGTTGTGTACATATCTGCACTACTTCTCGTATTTTATATATAATTATGACTGATTTTCAATTATATATCTGTATATTTTTGTATGACATGTATATTGGCACATTACAATGTTTGACCGAATTTCGCATTGTCTATTCATTCTTCCAGGGGGATTGTGGGTTGTTACTGTGATTTTTGTGAATGCATTGGTGTGTATGTTGTAATATGCGAGGGTGGGGGTGTTTGGTGGTTGTCCCCCTAACTTTTGCCTCTCCCCTCCCCCGTGTCGTAGGTGCAGTACTCACCGGTGTCTTCGGCGCCTACGTAGCTGTTGGTCGTAGAGGAGCAGAAACACAAGGGCAGGGAGTATTTGCAATTCCGGCTCCATGGTGTCCTCCTTCCTCGTGGGATGTGTTCAGGTGAGCGTTTTCCCATTGCAAAAGCCGTTTCCGCTGTGTTTTATCCACGGTGTATCCGCCCCGGAAAAGGTGGCGAATTGGCGGGTTGTAATACTGTGGGCGGTACATTGTCTCCCGCCTGTCTGTTGGCGGTAACCGCCGCGCTGCTTGTCTGTACCGCCGTGGCGGGCGGTGTGTTAAAGTGGCTGTCTTTGTTGGCGGTTTCCGCCAGGGTCATAATTCCCTTTTTTTGTCCACCGGCCTGTTTGAGGTATTACCACAGCTTTAACACCGTCCGCCAGGGTTGTAATGACTACCTTTGTGTGTTTTCCCATTTGGCAGGAGTTTTAAATATGTTCCAGCCACGAGGGGGCAAACACAAGTTTCCTTGCTTATGCCGGTGCATCTTTTGGGGCTCCCCAGGTATAAGGGGGCTGTGTGGGCTCCGTCAGTTTATTTAAAATAATTAAACCAGGGGATGGGGTCACATATGCCATTGAAGGCTCGGGGAAGAGGGCTGCGTAGCTCCACTCCCCTTTTTTGAAAATTTTGGCCCCAGGGTTGGGCTCCCTACGGTCTAAAATGGCTCAAGGAGGGGGAGTGCACAACTTCCTCTCATTAAGAAATATGGCCCCAGGGGTGGGCCCATTCAGGCCATTGAAGAGTCTTGGAGGATGGCTGCACAGCCCTTTGCCCCCTAATTGAAATAATCAGCCCTTGGGAAAGGGGTCCCCAGGGCCTTTAAATGTTCAGGGAAAGGGACTGCATGGCCCTCTTCCTTTTTTGAACTTTTTGGCCTTGAGAGTGAACTCCCAAGGCCTAAAATGGCTCAGGAAGGGGGAGTACACCGCCCTTTATGGAATGCGGTTCCAGGAGTCGACTACCCAGTGTCTATAATTGAAAAACTAGGCCCAGCTGCCATTTTTTATTTTTTTCATTTTGCTGTTTTTTTTGTATTTTAGCCCCAAGGGAGTGTCCTTCTGGGTTCCTCCCTTTGGGCATAGGGAGGCAGGGTACCCCTACCTTGCCTTCTCATGTTATTTTTTTTAAATATCAGGACAGGGAACTAAGAAAACGACTTTGATGTTGGTGGTTGCACGGCCAACCAGTGTCAGCTGCAGGCTTGAAAAGACCATCAATTCAGCGGTCTTTTGCCCACCATATTTAGATGTATTGCAGCTAAGCCAAAGACCACCATGATAGAGTCTAATACATTGCATCAGCTGCATCCTGGAGCCCAATGCCAATGAGTAGGCCCTCTGTTTCTGCCTTGATGGCAGCATCTCGACAAGCCTATTTAGATCACACAGTAGTGCCGGCGGAGTGTCTGTGGCTAGCCCATGATGGCGGGAGTCCGTCGCAGAAGCCGTAGAGTATACTGTGGCTGTGGCCATTGATTGGATGCTAGCTGCCCATACCAGTTGTAAATTGGACAATTCTGAACACCTGTAAACACACTAAAAAAAACACACGCCATTTCAGACCATGATTGCTTGCCATCACACTACAGCAGACTATTTGGATGCAGGAATTGCTACACATGAGACAGGATGTTTTCTGTGTTACTCTCCCTCTGTAGTTTTTGTTTGTTAAAACTATATTTAGTTCATTCGCCTTCATTTTTCTGGTCACTAGTTTAGTTTATCTCAATTCACTATGGCAGGGAAGAGAAATCCCCATTTTGCAGTAGGAGAGTTGTCTGTGATAATGGATTACATTATAATAGTAGGGCCACAATTGTTCGGAGCACAAGTCCAAAATATTACCATATCCCAGAACAGAAAAATGTAGTCCAGAATAGTTCACAGAATGAATGATGCAGCTAACAATCTTCACACACAGGAGGAAATTAGGAAGAGGTTGAATGACCTGATGGGGAATGTTTGTTCACTGGCATCCAAGCATCAGCTTTAGGCCCAGAGTACTGGTGGTGGTTATCCCAGCCCCCTATTACAACTCTTTCCCTAGAAGGACAAGGTCTTGCAGATCCTACCTCCTGAAGGCTTGACAGGAATCCCAGGTGGAGTAGAGTCTGGTAAGTTATACTTAGCAATGTCTCAACAATCACAAATGGAGGCTTGTCCTTAAGTTTGACATTTAGAATGGTGCAACACCTTTAGCTAAATTTTACTCCATGCAATATATTGTGTCATACCAATTTCTAGCAGCATAGTTGTAGCTCTCCTCTTCAAATGAGCAATATGTGGAGTCAGAGTGTGTGTAGTTCACCATGGACCATCCCTTGCATTTGCTCTGTTCATTGCTTTCTGTCAATGTATGTTGTTGTTCTTCCACAAACAGGTCCACAACTGCATCCATTTTCACAGGAAGTTATAGTGTTTCTAAGTGGTATTTTCTTCCTAGCCACATCATACCCATGTGTGTGTGACAAACCCCTTTAGTGCCTTGAGGCTATTATGGGTGAGTAGTCATGATTTATAAACCCTGATTTGATTTGATTTATACATGTTGCAAATGTGTTAGTCTCCAATATAGTCATTGAAAGTGATAAGTGTAACTTACTTTTCAAACAAGTATTGTCTATGGTATCAACAGATGACTACAACTACCATGATGCTCTGTTTTTGGATCTGAAAAACAATAGTGCAAAGTTGTTCCACTGTCCTTTACTTCCATATCTACACACATTTAAAAAAAACAGTGCATTTGATATTCGCCATGCTATGGATTATACTGTCACTTGTGTTTCTCAACCATGGAACATCTGGTCAGGGCTCCTTTGAATTGATGAAATGCTGACATAAGTAATTGTCTTTTGAACCCAATATTTTCAAAAATGTGTTGTGGCATGCTGAGTAGAAGTAGTAGCCACACAAGTTAATTTGTACTGACCAATTACATTTTAATGTGTAACATGAACCACTTTGAATCCAAAGTTTTGCATTTGTAAAATAATGATCGATGAAAAATGAAAATCACATGAAGGCCTAATGAGTCTATCACTCTCTTTATAGTTTTTAGGTTGACTTTTTTGTAGACAAAGACACATAAAATGCACAAACTATATAAGAATTACTTATTCTCTGCATCCTTCACAGGTCCAAACAACCGGCCCAGTGGACCACTGTCTGGCAGCCAGAAACCTCCACTCCAGTCTAGGAGCAAGCCTTCAGTGAGGACTCCAATGCTGCAAGTCAGGATGAGCACGAGCCAGCTGGTCCATCTGGTCTGTCTGGCCAGACAGCTTCAGTGAGTTGCACTCGGCCCACACCCACACCTTCTACCCCAGCTGTAACAACACCTCAGCATGAGGACACCTCCACTCCCTGTGTACCAAGGCGAGCCACACCAATCCTGTGCCTCCCAGTCCTGGCTGCTAAGACAACAGCACAGTCCCCAGGTATGCCAGGACCCAGTGGGATGGGGCACAGTACTTCAAGGGCACCGCTAGTGAGGGTAGGGGTCTTGGGCTGGAATATGTGGGCCTGCCAAGTAAGGCCACAGGGTCTTTTATAGCCAGACCACCATTGCCCAAGTCTTGGGATCAGTATAACAGTCCCAAGATGTGAAGGGCCATGTTGTAACTGAGTTCCGGGCAATCAAGGAGCTACAGAGGAAGCACATCTTGGAACCACAGAATCAAAATAAAAGAATGAGCTCCTTGCCTTGGGTGTTTTTTTATATCTATCACCATATCTGCAGGGACTTTCCCATTACATCTCCCATGTCTGTGGTCCCTCCACATCTGGGCCAAGGAATCCACTGCCAGCCACAGACAGGGAGGCCCTGCCACATGAGCAGCCTGCCCCTCAAACATCAGTACCTGCACCTGTGCCTTCCCTCCTCCCTGGAAGGGATGGTCATCTGGACCAGCAGGAAAGGATGACAAGGCCAACACTACTACCTCCAAAAAACACAGAACATAATTTCCTCCAGTGTGTGTCTCCCATTTACTCTGGGGACTATTTCATGGATGCATTTATCCTTTCTGAGGTAAGTTGTAATTTGGATATTGGACTCCAAACTATTTTATGCCTCTGCTACCATGTTTCCATCCATCATGATTTACTTTGTTCATTTCATTTTTCTTATTCACCTTACTGTTCTTTTGTGTCATGTAAATAAATGTTATGGACAGAGACTATACAACTCTTGTTGGATTATTTGTAACCTTTCATTCGTCATGTCTTTCTTCCACCATCATGTTGTCAAATCTTTTGAACATTTCTTTGCCAAAAAATGTATAAATAACAAAGAGGTAAAGTGTTATCCAATTCATTCACAGAAAACAAACTCAAATAAGAATGTATTTAGAACTTACATTTGTTGCCAACAAGAGCTTGAAGAAATGAAATCTGGATTTCGATAACCAGGCCTAACCCCAATAGTCTGTGCCATTCAGGGTTATACGCTCCACAACCCTGACGCCATGGAACACAAGGAATATGCAATGGGATCAAATAAAATAGACAATCTATCACTCATGCATGATGTCATTTGGAGCCAGAAATCTTACCCTCACAATTGTCACCCTAGATCAATAATACCAATACTCTACTTCATGGCAGTAACTGTGTTTGAGGCCACATGACCAGTACAGGACACTGTGGAAGTATCTGGTGCAATAACACATTCAGCATTCAGTGGTGTACTAACAAAAGTTCTATCACCTATGAGTAAATACATCAACAGCTACCTCCACTGTCCACTAACTGAAGATTTGCCCAATGTGAAGGAAGAACAGTATGTTAGGGCTTGACATTCACATGTGTTTTTTTAGCAAGTAAGGTGGCACATATTGTCTTGATGGCACACAGACAACAGGCCTGATACACCCTTCTATACTTCCATACTATCAGATTGCAAGATGTTTCTGTAAAAGATTTGTCCATCCCAGGTAGTTGTCTCTCCCAGGATCAACACATGTTCACTGTGTACTTTCAAACAGCAACATGTCACTGAAAATGTCACCACTTTGAAATGTCCAAATGAAGAGGACATGGGAAAGGACCCTGAAACAGAATAACACAGGAAAATAAATTTTACCACATATGAAATCAAACTCAATTGACAAGTCATGAGGACACACATACTTTGCACAAGCACACTTAGGCCCTCATTACAACCGTGGTGGTAAATTCTGCCTACTGCCGTGCTGACGGCCGCCAACATACTGTGCCTGCGGCTGTATTCCGCTATGGGTATTATAACCCACACTGAGAAATCCACCACTATACAGACACCCACACAAGTCCACCAGACCAAAGGTCAGTGATAAACTGGCGATGTCCAAACCCACACCGTTACGCCAACAGGAATACGCCCATAGTATCACGACACACGAATCACTGCGGCGGTCTTTCAATCGTGGTAAACCATTGGCGGTACACACCGCCGCGCTCAAAATATACATACACTAACAAAACTACACCACATTGGACAATTCAAAATACACACACCTGACACACATACACACACCATACCCACACACCCACACCACTATAAAACACACACCCACATTACGCACAACCCTTTCAACGACAAAAAAGATTGCCAACACACAGAGACACAAGCCAGGAGCACCCACTCAATCTGAGGCACAGAACACCATCACCCATATACCATCCACACACATCACAGGATACACCCCAACACATCACTCCACACATCACCCTACACATCCTCACACATACACTCACACCACAACCATGGCACCCCAAAGACACCCCAGGTTTTCAGAGGAGGAGTTAAGGGTCATGGTGGAGGAAATCATCTGGGTAGAGCCACAGCTATCCGGATCACAGGTGCAGCAGAAGATGGAGCTATGGCGGAGAATCGTGGACAGGATAAACGACGTGGGACAGCACCCGAGAACCAGGGATGACATTATGAAGAGGTTGAACGACCTACAGTGGAAGGTGAGTTCCGTGGTTGTAAGACACCAAGTAGCAGTACAGAGGACTGGCAGTGGACTCCCACCTCCTCCCCCACAACCAACAACATGGGAGGAGCAAGTCTTGGTGATCATGCACCCTGAGGGTCTCCCAGGAGTAGCAGGAGGATTGGACTCTGGTAAGTCAAATCTTTACAACTTCAACCCCTAACGTGCATGCCATCAAAAACTCCTACCCTCACACCCATCACTCCAACACCTCACATATACCCCACCATCACAACCCACCCATCCCAATCCGAAGCCCTGCATGCAACACCAAAGCATGGACCCCCAACACAGACCTGCATGGACACCCATTACCACAGCATGCCCATTAGAGAGACTCACCCAGCCCACAAAATCACCACTCACACAAGGCCAAGCTGACAGGGAAATCACAACCATACAGGGAAACACACCCATGCACAAGATGGCACACACAGATAGATTACCACTGCATTTGCATCCCCACAGGACTCCTACTCAACGTCACCGGAGAGGAGATGCCAGCTACATCCAGTCCCCCCTTGAAGAGGCCCACAGTGACAACAGCAGCTCTGCACGCCTGGATCAGGATGACCAACCTGGCCCATCAGGGACCTCTGGACAGTTGGTTCCCCTGCCACAATCCCAATCCACCACAGAGCCTCCCCCCTCAGGAAACACCAGCACAGCAACCATCCAGCGGGCCCATCCCTCTGTCCCCAGGACACGTCAATCAGCAGTGTGTCCACCACTACAGGGACCACAGGCAACCCCACAAACACAGGACGATCAGGGACCTGGGGTCAGTGGCAGTGGGCACACGGTTCAGGGGACAGAGGCACAGGACAACAGGGAAGCTGGGAGGATTGCTGCACGACAGGGGGAGGACAGGCCCAGGGAACCCACTCTCCACAAGGCACTCTCAAACATCCTGGGAGCATACCACCATTCCCAAGAGACTATGGGCCAGATACTGGCCAAGCTGCAGGAGACCCAGTGGCTGCAGGAGGGACAGTACCTGGGGATCAAGGATGACCTAACAAACATCTACACCATCCTGGTCACCATTGCAGGGCTGCTGGCTGACATGGCCAAGACCATGAGGGAGGCAGTGGCACAACAACGGGAGCCTGACACTAGCCAAACCGATGAACAGTACTCCACCTCCGCCGGTGATATTGGACAGGAAGCACTGCCACAGGAACAACAGGTCACCAGCACCCCACCCCCTGCAGAAGGAGAACCACCCCATAAACGGCCCCTGTGATCCAGGCAGAAGCCAGAGAACATTGCCAGACCCCTGCCAGGAAATAAGACTCTCCTGATTGTCACCCTTCTGTCCCACTCTGTCACCCTGTCCACCTTGAACTGCCATTGCTCCTGTGATACCAAGAGACAGGACTCTATCCTGGACTTTCCTCCACCATCACCCCAGGCCATTGCACATCCCCCTATAGTTATGAGCACCTAAATAAACACCCTCGGAACAAATACTAATCTGGAGTCTGTCAAATGATTCACAAATGTATTAGTTCAACTTTATCAAAGCATTGCAACCCAAATGTACAGTGAAATATACTTTGGGATGACGTTTGGTGGGCAGCAGTACACATAGCAGGAGTCAGAGTGGGACACAGAGATCTGAAAATAGAGATGTCACAGGGTACAGTCAGTGGCCATAGACATAGAGTAAGAGGCTGCCTTCTACAATGTCCAACTGATAACTGAAATGTAAAGTGAACGTACAATGTCTTAACTGTGTCCCACTGGAAGTACTGCTGAATTATGTTGCTTCTGTTTTCAACATCTTCTTCCTCTGCCTCCTCTTCATCACTGTCCACAGGCTTCAACACTACTACAAGACCATCTCCAGGCACAACCTCCTGCAGAAAAGGCACCTGGCGTCTCAAGGCCAGGTTGTGCAACATGCAACAATGATCTGGCACACCTTCTAGGGTGAGTAGTACAGGGAGCCACCTGTCAAATGTAGGTACCGGAACCTAGTCTTCAGGAGGCCAAAGGTCCTTTCAATAATCCCCTTTGTACGCCCATGTGCTTCATTGTAACGTTCCTCCGCCCTTGTCCTGGCATTACTCACTGAGGTCAGTAGCCATGAGAGGTTGGGGTAACCAGAGTCACCTGCAAATATCGAGGGACAACTGTTAGACACACACTAACCCTTAGGGACAATCCCATACCCAGACAACTTCTTATATTAGGTGGTGACTTTGGGCTCACCTATTAGCCACACCCAGTGCCTCTGGAGTTGGCCCATCACATATGGGATGCTGCTATTCCTCAAGATAAAGGCGTCATGCACAGAGCCAGGATATGTGGCATTCACCTGGGAGATGTACTGGTCCACCAAACACACCATCTGCACATTCATAAAGTGATGGCTTTTTCTATTCCTGAAAACTTGCTCATTTCTCCGGGGGGGGGGAGGGGGCAAATGCCACATGTATACCATCAATGGCACCAATGATGTTGGGGATATGACCTAGGGCATAAAAGTCAGCTTTCACTGTGGCCAAATCCTCCACCTGGGGTAACACGATGTAGCTGCACATGTGTTTCAGCAGTGCTGACAACACTCTGGTGAACACGTTAGAGAACATTGGCTGAGACATCCCTGATGCCATGGCCACTGTTGTTTGGAAGGAACCACTTGCCAGGAAATGGAGCACTGACAGGACCTGCACTAGAGGGGGGATACCTGTGGGCTGGCGGATATCTGACATCAGGTCTGGCTCCAATTGGGCACACAGTTCTTGGATTGTGGCACTATCAAGTCTGTATGTAATGATAATGTGCCTGTCCTCTATTGTTGCCAGGTCCACCAGGGGCCTGTACACCGGAGGATGCCACCATCTCATATTAAGCCTCAGTGGTTGAAGCCAATGAACGAGAACAGTCAGGAGAGGGTCATATTCCCACATCTATTGCACTAATGTTTATTTCTTTAATTTACAGAAACAAAGGGGGTCATTACAACATTGGCGGTAAAAGGCACTTACTGCCGTGCAGAAGACCGCCAAAACACCACCGCGGCTGGCAGAATTCCGCCACAGCTATTATGACCCACATCTCGGAATCCGACGAAATTCAGACACCCACACAAGTCCGCCACACCAAAGGTCAGTGTTAAACTGGCAAAAACAAAACCTCCACTTCCACGCCAACAGAAACCCGTCCATGCTATTACGACCCACGAATCCACGCGGCAGTCTTTCAACCGCGGTATTCCATTGGCGGTACACACCGCCGCGCTCAAAATACACACACATCTCCAAAACACCGCCACATTGGACAATTCCAAATACACACACCTGATACACATACAAACACCACTCCCACACACCCAACGTGATATAAAACACACACCCAGATCACCCACAAACCCCTACGACCAAAAATTATTCACGAAGGCCAGAGAGACAGCACAGATTAGACAATCCCACCACACAGAGGCACACAACACCATCCCCAACACAACATCCACGCACAAAACACCACACACCACTACACATCACCACACTCATCAACACATACACCACCCCACACATCACCCACACCACCCCATGTCACGCCAAAGACACCCCCGCTTTTCCGAGGAGGAGCTCAGGGTCATGGTGGAGGAAATCCTATGGGTAGAGCCACAGCTATTTGGCTAACAGGTGCAGCACACATCCATAGCCAGGAAGATGGAGCTATGGCGCAGAATAGTGGACAGGGTCAACGCTGTGGGACAGCACCCAAGAATTAGGGAGGACATCAGGAAGAGGTGGAACGACCTACGGGGGAAGGTGCGTTCAGCGGTCTCCAGGGACAACATCGCGGTACAGCGGACTGGCGGCGGACCCCCACCTCCTCCCCCACAACTAACAACATGGGAGGAGCAAGTCTTGACCATCATGCATCCAGAGGGCCTCGGAGGAGTCGGTGGAGGAATGGGCACTGGTAAGTCAATTCATAACTGTCATATCCCCCACCCTACCTGCATGCTATCACACACCCCCACCCTCACCCCCTCCCCTATCTCTCCAAATCCTCACAAATGTACTCATAACACAAACCACACATCCCAACACCAAGCCCTGCATGACACAACTAAGCATGGACACCCAGCACTAAAGCATGCACACTGCACATACCCACAACACCCCCCCAACCATCATCACCCAACCCCCACACAGGAATGCTTGCACTGGGGGAGACGGTCACCCACCAATTGCACACCATGACACACACACATGCAATAATCATGCCCTTATGCCCCTGCAGGATCACGAAGGACCGTCACCACCCCGGAGGGTCCAGACAACTCCACTCCACCCACAGAAGAGGCCCACAGTGACGATAGCAGCTCTGCCCTACTGGATCCTGATGACCATCCCGGATCATCGTGGGCCTCAGGACAGTCGGTTCCCCTGAGGAAATTTGATTTTTAATACGATCGTATCGACCCGCCATTTTGTGGCCCGCCGCCATTTTATGTTGCCTTCACTCAGGCAGCACAGCGAACGAAGTCCATTCTGCCTTTTCTGCTTTTTCTGCAACATGGTGTTCAAAACAGCCTTCTGCCTCTATCTTTACTAGGCTGGTATTAAGGTCTGACCGAGTACACTAATCCCTGTCTGGTTTTCTAATCCTTGTTTCAACTATCTGTAGGCTCACACTATTCTCCGCCGATCTTATCTTATCGTCTGGCCTTCGCTGTCCTTTGCTAGTATTCTCTCATTTCACAACTGTCCTCCAAACGCACACAAACTTATCACACCACATGCAACTTCGTTGTGGATCGGTTAATGAATTAGTTCAAGGGAGGGGTGACAAACACAGCTGGAGGGGAGGCAACCTTAAGTCACTTGATACTTTGTTTTCCAATTCCTTCTATTGGTGCTGTCTTGTTTTCCGACATTTCTATTGGCTCTGTTCTATCTTTACATTATCCATACTGGCTCCTTTCTATGTGTTCTGGGAGTGTATGTAGTTAATAAATGGTTTTTATACGGTATATAAGATTGTGCGCCACAAAGTAAAGTGGCAGTCTCCTGAGAACATACCTTGTGTACTTCTTGGACAACTGTACTAGCTGCAGCTAATAAAATCTGATCTTTTACGCCTGACAGAGTGTCCCGTGTCTCTGTTAGTTGAGGCAGGTGAATCCAAGGAGATTTTAGGCGTACCCTGCGCCGCCAGGCCCATAAGGTTCTGGTTCTTCAACTGGCGCCCAACGTGGGGCGGCTTCAGCGGTACCGGTTCTGCCTGAAGGTCGTGAGGAACCCCGCAAGAAAATTCTGGAGGAATCGCGAGCCACGTCAAGCGACCCCTGTATGTCGAAGTGGTCCGAAGGTCTTTTTCAGCGCGGTTACTCCTTCCTGACGGCTACTGACGACTGCTGCCCTGACTGCCGCCCTGCCTTGGCCCTTTCTTTGATGATGTATGGTAAAGCGAGACGATAGACGGGCCTCTGTTGGTGTAAGAAGACATCCTTAGTTAAGTATTTGGTGGGTCGCGCCCACAAATTTTGGTCTTTGTTTTGTCCTTAGGTCCTTAGATTTGGCCATTGCAGTGGCCAAAGCCGAGGGGTAAGTGCATTTGTGCTGTGTAAACTGAAAGTTTTACCCCCTTGATGTTTGTGAACAGCCAGTAAAAATCGTGAGATGTCTGGTCTGACTAAGTTTGGAAAACTTTGTTGCTTTGGTTGTAATAGGGACTCCCAGCTTGAGGACTCCTGTCCGATTCCTTCGGTTGGAACTCCCACATATGAGCTCTATTCTAAACATGGTGTTGGTCCTATTGCCTTTAATAAGACATGGACCCGATATACAAAGAAAGATGGTGTTTTAAAATGGCCAGAAAATGGTAGTTTCGAAACTGATGTGCTAGATAATTTAGAAGCAACGTTATTTAAAAGAAAAGCCCGGCCGGCAATGTTTGACTCTTTTCGCCTTTGCGTAAGGAAGCCAAACAGAGAGAAATTAAACAAGCGAAACGAGATAGGAAAACACAGGGAATGACGATTATACAGGCTGCTCAGCAATTCAAAGATGATGAAATAGATAATGCAATGGAAATTTCAGACAGACAGCATCGAATGGCAATAGATAAATGCTATCCGACGTTGCCTATCTCTTCCCTTGATAAGAGAAAAGATTTTGAGGAAGATTCCTTAATGTCCCACTTATTGAAATTGCCTCCGCCCTATGTACAAGGTGCTAATGCACCCCCGATGTTACAGCCTGTTCAGCCGCCAGTTGTGCTTCCGCCTGCTCCAGCTTTTCCACATTTGCCTCCTCAAGTATTGCCTATGCCAGCTTTGCCTTTAACTCCTTTGCCTTCTGCTCCTTTGGCAATTCCTAATGCTCCTTTAGTTAATTCACCTAATACCTTGTCCCCTATCCTTATGTCAAATTCTCCATCTATGCGTAAGCGATTTGCAGATACTGTCTCTGGTCTCTTATCACCTTTCTTTGAAGCTTTAAATGTGTCTCCAGCTTTTTCTCGAAGACAGTCTCGTAGTCAATTCCCAGACTCCGAAGAGCGAGAAAAATTGGACTCACTTGCTTGTAGATGGATCAAGAAGGGTCCCCAATATAGTACGTCTGATATTATGTCCACCTTTCTGCAATGGAATGCACCTACGCAGAGATATGTTTTTAAAGTTATGTGCGATACTCTCGCTAAAGAATGGGAGGATATGAATTTGGGTTCGGTCCCACAGGATCTGTTAGATGTTCAGGCTGACTTTGACAAAGGACTTATTGTGGGTCCTAAGGTTGAAAACGCTGTCAGAACACTTATTTCTTTCAGATCCCTATTGTTCTCACAGACTTTTCCTGATTCTGATCCTTCAGATAGGACAGCACTGAAAAACTATCCCATGAGAGAGGTTTCTCCAATATGGAAGGAAGAAGTTGCAGCAGCAGGTGCTAATCCAGCTATTCCTGCGCATTTTCAGCGCATATGGATACATGTCCCCTGGAAAAGGTCTGAAGTTTTAGCACTTAAACAGTCACTACCAGATCCACGCAAAAATCCTGCTGGTTACTATAAAGAGTTGTCGCAAACAGTTGATGCATGTACTATGAATCTAGCAGATATTGACATGTTGATGGGAAATGTAGTTCCACAGACAATATGGGCTAAAATTCGTAGAGAGGATCACGCTCAAGAATTAGGCGGCGATTGGAACGCTATTATTGCCGCAGATAGAGGTCAAGTAGGTGGTGCAAAGCCCGACGCTTTGATCTCAGAACTCCCTGGTAGGATTATTACATTAATGAAAACAATGATGCCTGCTTTGAGAGTTAATTGGGATAAGCTAGCAGTATGTAAACAAAAGAAAGATGAAAGTGTTTCCGATTTCTTTACCCGATTCGAGGAGACATTCATTGATCACAGTGGTCAAGATATGGCTACAGAAGGGGGACAGCGATTATTTGTGGATAAGTTCGTATATAACTTGCTTCCCGAACTATCACACAAGCTAAAAGACTCCGAGAGTTCATGGGCAGTTTCTTCTTCCGCCCAGATATTGGCTACTGCACAATATTATGAAAATAGAGACAAAGAAGAAAGGGAAAAACAAGAGAAAAAGACGAAAGAATTAAAAACTAAAGTTCTCTTGCAACAGGCTTATCCTCCTCGTTATGTTCAGCCTCAGTTTCAACAGCCTCCGCAGTTTCAGAGGTTGTATCAAAAGCCTGAACCATTCATTCCAAGACCTTTGCTAGGTCCCAATCAATGTGCTTATTGTAGGGAGGAAGGTCATTTTAAGAACAGTTGTCCGGCATTGTTGCAGTGTAATGGAGCAACATCTGCTTCACGAGGTCATGGTGGTCTTCAGTCAGCAAATAGAGGTAGAGGTCGAGGTGTGTTAACCCAAGAGCAGCGTTCTTTTGTTCCTCCAAATTCCGGAAATTACTTTGACCAGCAAAATGTTAGGTCTACACAGTATTATAGTGAGGATCAGTATATTGAAGGAGGGAATGAAAGTCTTCATTTTGAATAGGACAGCCATGGACAAAGTAAGGGGGTTACGTCAATTCCAGTGGATCAGAATGGACCTTATGTTAATGTTACTACAATGGGTGTTTCAGAGCCATTTCTTTTAGATACTGGTGCCATGAGAAGCTCTATCATTCATTCTAAACTCCCTGGCGCACCTTTGTCTGGCTTAACGAATGTATCTGTAGGATTTTCTGGCGCCCCTGTTCGCAATCCAGTTTCTTGCCCTTTGCCTGTTTCAATAGGCCCTTATGATTTAGAAGCTCCGCTTCTTCTGACGAATGGTTGTGGTGAAAATCTGTTGGGTGTAGATCTATTAAAAAGAATGCATGCTACGATATATTGTTCACCTTCTGGTGTATACCTCACTCTAGGACAGAAAATGACTAGTCCAATGTACTTATCAAAAGATCAATTCCCACCTGAATTGCTTTCTCTTCCCGAAACGCTTTGGGCTACGGGTCCGAATGACGTTGGTTGTCTTGAGATCCCACCTTATGTTGTTACTCTTAAGCCCAATGCTGAAATGCCACATATTCCGCAATACAGAATCTCTACTGAAGGTGAGAAAGCACTTCTGGAAATTGTCCATGATTTGATTCAGAAGGGTGTGGTTGAGGAAACGAGAGGAAATACATGTAACAGTCCTGTTCTTCCGGTTCTTAAACGCACTTATCCTTCTCAGCCTCCTGTTTATCGTTTTGTAATTGATCTTCGGGAGGTAAACAAGATTGTCGTACCGCAGTTTCCTGTAGTCCCAGATATCACTGCTCTGTTGACGATGATACCTTCTACAGCGACTTGGTTTTCAGTTATTGATCTAAAGAATGCTTTCTTTAGTATTCCCATCGCCGAAGAGAGTAGAGATATTTTTGGTTTTTCCCTCGGAGGCCGAAGCTTCCGGTTTAAACGCGCACCTCAAGGTTATTGTGAAAGTCCCTCTATTTACAGTCAAGCTCTAAAATGTCATCTTGATGCCTTTTCCTTACCGTCCGGTGCCGCTCTCATTCAGTACATGGATGACTTATTAGTTGCCGCTGATTCAGAGGAGATTTGCAAAAACGTGACCGTTGCACTGTTGCGTCATTTGTTTGATCTGAATCACAAGGTTTCTCCTTCTAAATTACAATATGTCTGTCGCGAGGTGACTTATTTGGGTCATCTCTTGTCAAAGGAGGGACGACGATTGACCCCCGAACGAATTCAGGCAATTGCACAAATGTCGGTGCCATCCACACAAAGAGAGGTACATGCTTTTTTGGGCATTACTTCTTATTGTAGACAGTGGATTCCGAGTTTCTCTTTATTGGCTAAACCGCTGTTGGCGCTAACCTTAAAAGATACGCCTCAGCCTCTTCCGTGGACTGACGAGTGTCAGAAGAGTTTTACTGATTTGCGTATTGCTTTGTGTTCTGCTCCTGTATTGGGTACTCCTGATTACAGTAAGCCCTTTACGCTCTATGTCCACGAAAGAGAGGGTTGTGCATTGTCAGTCTTAACGCAGCGTTTTGGAGATCAACAGCGACCATGCGCATATTTCTCAGCTACGTTAGATCCAGTAGCTAAAGCATTGCCTAGTTGTCTTAAGGCGACAGCGGCAGCAGCAATTTCTATTCGACAGTCTGCTGGAGTAGTGCTAGATAATACTCTCATTGTTATGGTGCCACATGCAGTGGATACTTTACTAAATAGGACAAAAACGCAGCATCTTACGAGTGCTCGGTTGTCCGGATATGAGCTGACGCTTTTGGCTAGTCACATACACATCAAACGATGTAATACCCTGAATCCAGCTACTTTGTTGCCTCTTCCAGAAGAGAGAGATGTCTCTGAACAGCATGATTGTTTTCTCCGTACTGAAGAAGAGACTAAGGGTAGAATTGACCTAAAAGACACGCCATTAGTGAATCCAGATGGAACACTATGGGTAGATGGTTCTTGTTTCAAGCTCCCGAATGGAGATACAGTTTCAGCCTACGCTATTACTACTTTGCATACGATTGTGGAGACAGCACGCATTAGACATAATTCAGCTCAGGCAGCTGAATTGATAGCCTTAACTAGAGCGTGTGTGTTATCCAAAGGAAAAAGAGTAAACGTGTACACTGATAGCCAATACGCTTTTGGTGTAGCGTTTAACTTTGGGCGTTTATGGGAGGAAAGAGGATTCTTTACTTCCCATGGTACTAAGATACAACATGGTCAATTAGTGACTGAACTTCTTGAGTCACTTACAATGCCTACTCAGATAGCGATCGTGAAGTGTAGTGCACACAAAAAGATTGTGGACGATGTTGGTCGAGGAAATGCATTTGCAGATGAGGTAGCGAAAAAGACAGCCAGAGACAACACAAGTCGAATGTATTTTGCAGGTCCCGCAAACTGCGTAAGAGAAAAGGGAATGTGTGAAGATACAGTAGAGAGTGTGAAATCAATTCAAGGAGAGGCTACGGAGAATGAGTTGAGAAAGTGGAAGGAAAGTACAGGAATGTTAGATGAGATGGGATGTTGGGTTGAATTATCAGAACATCAACGTTGGCTGTTACCAGATGCTTATATACTACCTGTAGTTACTATGGCACATGGTCCAGCTCACCTAAGTGCAAAAGGAATATGTAAACTTCTGGCTCCAGTGTGGCAAAATGAGGGGATCCCAAAGTGTGCAAACAATGTAGTAAAACATTGTATTGTTTGCTTGATGTACAATCCGGGAAAGGGAACCCCAACTCCAGCAGGTCATTTTTCTCCTCCAACATATCCATTTGAGGTGTTGCAGATCGATTATATTCACATGGAACGATGCAACAACCTCAAATATGTTCTGGTGGTAGTATGTGCTTTTTCTAGATGGGTAGAAGCCTACCCTCTGAAGGACAATACTGCTTTATCAACTGCCAAAATACTTTTGAAAGAATTCTTCCCTAGGTTTGGTTTGCCGCGCATTGTCTGGAGTGACAATGGGAGCGAATTTGTGGGTCAAGTCATGCAAAAAGTTTGTGCAGGTCTTGGCATAAAACAGAAGTTCCACGCGGCGAATCACCCACAGTCGGCTGGTTTAGTAGAATGCTACAATGGAACCTTGAAGCTTAAAATTGCTAAGGTGCAAGCTAGCACAGGACTTAATTGGCCTGATGCTTTACCATTGGCTCTTCTGTCCACCAGAACAGCAGTACACTCTCGTTTGGGGCTTAGCCCTTACGAAGTGATATTTGGTCGCCCAGCTAATGTATGGGGAGTTCCTCGCCCTAAAAAATACTCAGACTTGCCATACCCGATGTTGATTGACTACTTGCATGACCTTACAACTAAATTGCGTGTTCTTCATCAACAGGTTCAGAGTGCTCTACCAGAGGCTTCCACAGACCCAGGTCATTCCATCCGACCAGGTGACTGGGTCTGCACGAAAAATTTCCAACGACAGAGAAATTTGGAGCCCAGATGGAGAGAGCCACGCCTGGTTCTTTTGACCACAAGAACAGCAGTTAAAGTCGAAGGAAAGAAAAACTGGGTGCATGCCGTGCACTGCAAGAAAGTGCCTTTGCCCTTGCCTTTCGATCAGTGGGTCCGTAGAGGCATCAGTGACTCTGAAAGTGAGAAAGTTCCGCAATTTGTACCATTCAGTGATGCACGTCTAATTGGAACACTTTCTGAGAAAGAGGACGACGACATCCTTCAAGAAGCAATGCCATCGCATCGTCGCTTGAACACGACAAATCCAGGAACATTGTTTCAAAACCAGACTGCCTCTGGACAGGAACGCTATAATTTGAGACCAAGACCAAAGAACTTGTAAATTTCTCTCCTATGTAGTACTCTATCCCGGTTGCAGGGTCACGGTAGGAGTCTTAGTTACGACCTGAGTAAGTGGCAATAGGCCTGCAGGACCTCACAGTGTCATAGGACGGTAGATAATCGTGACTACAGTGATTGAGGAAGATTGCCGTGAGCATCCACTTAGAAAGATGGAGGCTACATTAGATAAAAGAGAAAGTAAAAATGTAAAGAATAATTGTAAAGAAATATATAGTCGTTGTAGTATTGCTCTATGCGTCATTATATTGTCGTGTATTCTTTTGGCATCTGTAAACTGGATCATTATTACTCTGCAGCAAAAAGTTGTCTCTTCTCCTACCTCTACATCTTCTTCTACTATCTCTCCGCACCTATTTCACACTCTTCCCCAGCATGAACTCATCAGAAGAACTGAATACTTTAACAATTCCTTCGTCCAGTTGTTACATCAACATCAGTTAGTGATCAATACAACTGACTGTTGGGTGTGTGGACTCATACCACATACAGTAGAAAAAGGAATGCCATATTTAGTTCTTCCATTCTCCTATGAAGGTTCCGCTTGGGCTTATTTTGTCATTTTCAATAATGCATATCAAAGTAAAATTAAACAACCTGTCAGTTCACATAGTGTTGGTTCAGATTTCAGTCATAGTTTATTGATAAAGGGAATGGTAGCTATGGCTAAAATCATGGAAAAAAGTGAAGCTTCCATAGATGAAAGAAAAGCATATACCAATTGGAACATAACTAATTACATTTCCAGCCTCAATGATAAGGTTGAGCAAGGAAAATCTCCTCCGATACGGGTCATACCCCAACAAGGAAATTTCTGTCTGCAAATAAATGGTAGAACTCCAAACACCAGACAAAGAGAAAGTTTATGTTCCCATACATATGTTTATTCAGCCCTGAATTCACTGCCGTTAGTACCATCTCAAGGTACATACTTCGTTTGCCACGATAGGGCTTATACATGGTTGCCAGCTGATTTCTCTGGTACTTGTTATATAGCCTTTCTTCTTCCCCCTACATACACCGCTCCTGCGAACCATCATAAAAATAGATATGGCAGAGGGATTGTGGATTCGAAAGACACAGCAGGACAAGAGGGAGGAGATTTCCTCAAAGGATTTCTTCCCTTCTGGGGTCCAATAGCCAACAGCAGAAATATAAGGCAATTGGTTCGTGTCGTAGAAACCACCATAGACATCACTGTAGGAGCTTTAAGTAACATTACGGCTGAACTACAGGCTGATCGTCTTATGACCTTGCAGAACCGTGTTGCCTTAGACTTTGTTCTTGCGGACCGTGGTGGAGTATGCAAATTGATCGGATCAAGTTGCTGTATTTTCATACCTAATGACGCCCCGACAGTATACCAAGCTATCTCTAAGTTACACATAATCTCCGAGTCGATTCATCAGGACGAAGGAGATTGGTCCTTTTCAGAGTGGTTTTGGGAATTACTGTCCAAATGGGGTTGGAAGGTATTGACATTCTTTGGAGTAATTTTAGCTTTTATATTCTCTTGTTGTCTTTGTATGCACTGCGGTCCTGCCATCTGCAACCTATGTGCTACTGCATGTATTCCCAAACTCAAGTCACAAAGAGCAGAGAATATCAAAATGATGGTACAGCAACAGCTTGATGACCTCATGGCCATAGACATCGACTCAGATTAACATGAGTTTGTGTATCTTGCCTGAGTTCTGGCAAAAGGAGGGTCTGAGGAAATTCGATTTTTAATACGATCGTATCGACCCGCCATTTTGTGGCCCGCCGCCATTTTATGTTGCCTTCACTCAGGCAGCACAGCGAACGAAGTCCATTCTGCCTTTTCTGCTTATTCTGCAACATGGTGTTCAAAACAGCCTTCTGCCTCTATCTTTACAAGGCTGGTATTAAGGTCTGACCGAGTACACTAATCCCTGTCTGGTTTTCTAATCCTTGTTTCAACTATCTGTAGGCTCACACTATTCTCCGCCGATCTTATCTTATCGTCTGGCCTTCGCTGTCCTTTGCTAGTATTCTCTCATTTCACAACTGTCCTCCAAACGCACACAAACTTATCACACCACATGCAACTTCGTTGTGGATCGGTTAATGAATTAGTTCAAGGGAGGGGTGACAAACACAGCTGGAGGGGAGGCAACCTTAAGTCACTTGATACTTTGTTTTCCAATTCCTTCTATTGGTGCTGTCTTGTTTTCCGACATTTCTATTGGCTCTGTTCTATCTTTACATTATCCATACTGGCTCCTTTCTATATGTTCTGGGAGTGTATGTAGTTAATAAATGGTTTTTATACGGTATATAAGATTGTGCGCCACAAAGTAAAGTGGCAGTCTCCTGAGAACATACCTTGTGTACTTCTTGGACAACTGTACTAGCTGCAGCTAATAAAATCTGATCTTTTACGCCTGACAGAGTGTCCCGTGTTTCTGTTAGTTGAGGCAGGTGAATCCAAGGAGATTTTAGGCGTACCCTGCGCCGCCAGGCCCATAAGGTTCTGGTTCTTCACCCCTTGCACAGGCACAGCCCAACACTGACCTTCCACCCTCTGGTAACACCAGCACAGCACCCACCCAGTGGGCCCAAACCTCCGTACCCAGGACAGGTCAATCAGCGGTGTGTCCACCACTACACGGAACCCAGGGTAACCCACCACCCCAACAACAACAGGGACCTGGGGGCAGTGGTAGTGGGCACACGGTCCAGGGGACGGAGGCACAGGAACACAGGGGAACTGGGAGGGCTGCTGTGCGACAGGGGGCGGACAGGCCAAGGGAACCCACTCTCCACGAGGCCCTATCCTCCATCATAGGAGCATATCACAACTCCCAGGAGACGATGGCGACAGTCCTGGACAAGGTTCAGGAGACCCAGCGCCTGCAGGAGGACCAGTATTTGGGGTTCAGGGAGGAGCTCAGGACCATCAGCTCCGCCTTGGGCACCATCATAGAGGTGCTGAAGGACATACAGCAGACCTTGAGGGACACCGTGGCACTCCAAGGGGCCCCTGACACTAGCCAGGACGATGAATTGCCCACCACCTCCGCCGGCGCTAGTGGACAGGATGCCCCGCCACAGGACCACCACACCTGCACCCCACCCCCTGCAGACGGACAACCACCACGCAAGCGGTCCCTGAGATCCAGGAACAGGACAGAGCAAGATGGCAAGACCCCGCCAGGAAATGAGATCACCCTGATTGTTCTCCCACTGTCCCACTTTGTTACCCTGTCCATACTTAAACTGCCCCAGCTCCAATTCCTATGCCCAGATGGGCAGTGCACCTGTGAGACTAATAGACTGGACTCTGCCATGGACATTCCTCCACCATCCCCACTCACCATTTGACAACCCCCCTCCATTTTTAAGCACTTCAATAAACACCCTTGAACCACAAAACAATCTGGAGTCAGTCTATGATTTGGTAATATGTATTATCAATGACAGTGTCAAAATGTGTTTCTATTTGTAAAGGCAACATACCTATGTCACACATCACAAGTCCTTGAAGGATGGATGCAGATGACACACGTTGGTAACCATACCTGTGAAACCGTAATGGAAAGGAACAACTCAGTTACCAAATAATACTATGAAATTACACACAGGATAGAGGAAGATGTGTGACAGTGAATGTAATGTAAAAAATGATAATGTTCTCACCTGTGTGTCACTGGAAATATTGCTGTATGACTCACTCCCTGTTGTCATTGTCTTCTTCCTCAGCTTCCTCCTCATCACTGTCCACAGGCTCCACAGGCTCCACAGCTGCCACAACACCGTCATCTGGACCATCCTCCTGCAGAAAAGGCACCTGGCGTCGCAAAGCAAGATTGTGAAGCAAGGAGCAGGCGATGATGATCTGGCACACCTTCTTCGGTGAGTAGAATAGGGAACCACCTGTCATGTGGAGGCACCTGAACCTGGCCTTCAAGAGGCCGAAGGTGCGTTCGATCTCCCTCCTAGTCCGCCCATGGGCCTCATTGTACTGTTCCTCTGCCCTGGTCCTGGGATTCCTCACTGGGGTCAATAGCCAGGACAGGTTGGGATTACCAGAGTCCCCTAATAGCCACACACGATGCCTCTGGAGTTGACCCATCATATCAGGGATGCTGCTATTCCACAGGATGTAGGCGTCATGCACTGAGCCAGGGAACATAGCATTAACCTGGGAGATGTACTGGTCTGCCAAACAGACCATCTGTACATTCATAGAATTATAACTCTTCCTGTTCCTGTACACCTGTTCACTCCTGTGGGGGGGGGACCAGAGCTACATGGGTCCCATCAATAGCACCTATGATGTTGGGGATATGTCCAAGGGCATAGAAGTCACCTTTCACTGTAGCCAAATCTTCCACCTCAGGGAAAATGATGTATCTCCTTACGTGTTTCAGCAGGGCAGACAGAACTTTGGACAGGACGTTGGAAAACATAGGCTGGGACATCCCTGAAGCCATGGCCACTGTTGTCTGAAAAGACCCACTTGCAAGGAAATGGAGCACTGACAGCACCTGCACGTCAGGGAGGGATTCCAGTGGGATGGCGGATTGGTGACATCAGGTCTGGCTCCAACTGGGTACATAGTTCCTGGATTGTGGCACGGTCAAACCGGTAGGTGACGATGACATGTCGCTCCTCCATTGTCAACAGGTCCACCAGCGGTCGGTACACCGGAGGATTCCGCCATCTTCTCAAATGTCCCAGCTGACGGTGTCTAGGACAACAGCGACGACCGAGTCAAATTGTAGCAAGGTATGTACCCACAGTTACACAGAAGACGACACCAAAGACAAAACCATTTCTGCATGTGTGTTGAGTGTAGGCCTAGCTATGTGTGACGCAGAAGTAAATGGAGCCATGTGGGCCCCTGAAATGGTGGCTGCCTGACCTCTACACTGGGACAATGGGATTGTGGGGTAACTGCGTTGGCGTTGCACACCGTCGCGGTAGGCGGTCATAGACCACGGCCCAATGCTGCATTGGTTAACATCGGACCCTATGGGGGCCCAGGAGCCAATGAACAAGTGCGCTGGCGGTGATGATACGCACCGCCGCGGACGTCACCGCCGCGGACGTCACTGCCATTTTCTATCTGTTCAATCACTAGATACCTGACCTTCGACAGGAGAGGACCTAGACTGCAAGTGCTGCTGTGACCTCGGTCTGGAAGCGACGATGAATGCTGCGTCTGGGGAAAGGGCCCCTGCCTTCACTGCTCAGGAGTTGGAGAAACTAGTAGACGGGGTCCTCCCCCAGTACACGCTACTCTACGGTCCTCCAGACCAACAGGTAAGTACACAGGGAGCACGTTGTATGGGCTAGGCCTTTGTGGAGAGGGCTGGTTGTAAGATGGAAGGGGGCAGAGTTCAGGGAACATGATTGCATGTGCCAAATGGCAAGGGTAGGGAGGGGTGACACTTACATCTACGGTGCAGTTGGTAATGGGTACTCTTCTTCCCTTGTGCATGTCATGTAGGTCAGCGCCCACCAGAAGAAGGACATTTGGTGTGCCATCGCCAAGGACGTCCGGAGCCTGGGGGCCCACCAGAGACGGGGCACCCACTGCCGGAAGAGATGGGAGGACATTTGCCGCTGCAGCAAGAAGACAGTGGAGGCTCAGCTGGGGATGGCCTCCCAACGCGGGAGGGGTGCCCGTCGCACCATGACCCCCCTGATGTCCCGGATCCTGGCGGTGGCCTACCCGGAGTTGGATGGGTGCTTGAGGGCATCACAGCAGACACAAGGGGGTGAGTAAAACCTCATTCTGCGGAGTTTGCACGCAGTGGAGGGGTCTGGGTGGGGAGGAGGGCTGTGGGTGTAGCTAGGCCAGACAGGTATACGTAGACTAGGCCCCTCTGTAATGCAGGCCATGTGGCACTCTACCCCACCGCAGTATAGTGCCAAGTACATGTATAGATGCCCCTGTGACATCCATGTGTGCAGATGTCCACCATAGTCATGTAGGCCAGATCCCAGGAATTGCATCTGCAGCGGCCAGGAGCACGGCGTAGTGCAGGGGGCAGCTGTGTCTGTGTTGTCCGCCAACGGTAGCGGTATGCCATGCACTCAACCTGTTCTTCTTCTGTCTCCCCCCCCCCTTTTTGTGCTTATCTGGCTCTTTTGTGCATCAGCATCATCAGGCGGAGGTACAGGGGCACCGGAGCACGAGGGAGCTGCATCCCACATGGCCATGGAGGGCCACACCACGGACTCTGAATGCACCAGTGGGACGGAGAGGGAGGGGAGCTTCACGTCGGCCACCGGATCACCAACCAGCGACACGGACTCGTCCACCGATGGGAGCTCCCTTGTGGTGGCGGCGCCATCTGTGCACCCCAATTTTCTACAGGTACAGCCGCCACCTCCCCTACCAGCACCGCCCTCCCAGCAGCCCCTCAGCGTTCGCCCCGTGCCCGCTCACCCAGGAGGGTGGGCATCACCTTCGCCCCAGGCACCTCAGGCCCTGCCCCAGTCACCCCTGCTGCCCTCAGTGAGGAGGCCATTGACCTCCTCAGGTCACTCACTGTTGGGCAGTCTACTATTGTGAATGCCATCCAGGGTGTAGAAAGAGAGTTGCAACACGGTAATGCATTCCTGGAGGGCATTCATTCTGGTCAGGCTGTCCTTCAGCGAACCCTGCAATCTCTGGCCTCAGCACTGATGGCAGCCATTGTCCCTGTGTCTAGCCTCCCCCCTCCAACCTCCTCCACCCAGACCCAATCCCCTGTACCCCAGCCCATCCCAAGCACACCTACAGACCAGCATGCACACACGTCAACACCCAAGGGAAGCTCTGGCAAACATAGGCACCACACAACCCACAGGCACTCAAACAAGCATCACACACATGCAGACACACCAACAGCCACTGCCTCCACTGTGTCCCCCTCCTCGTCGTCTGCCTCCTCCCTCCCAGTCTCGTCTACACTCTCACCTGCATGCACTACATCTACTGGCACCAGGAATCGCACCAGGACACCCAGCCCCACAAGCCGCTCACCTGCACTCACCACCTCCACTCCCATTTACACGTCCCCTGTGTCCTCTCCCAGTGTGTCTGTGACGCCCCCACCCATAGTACACAAACGTGGGCACCCACACACCCAACATCCATCCACCTCACGACAGCCTCCAGTACCTGCACCTGCACCCAAAACACCTTAAGTGACACCTCCTAAAACGACCTCCTCTTCCTCCACTCCCAGACCCCCTCCAACTACCCATCCCAGTGTTAGTCAGAAACTGTCCCTCTGTAAAATGTACCTTTTTGCCCCCCCCCCTCCAATTCATCAGTCACTTCGTAGCGCCTCAGCCAAAAAGCCTCCAGTAACAGTGGTGCCTTTTCAAGGTTTTTGGAGTGCACCGTCCACCAGGGCAGGCAGTGTGACCCGAAGCCAAGGCACTGGCAGCCCACCCCCTGTAAAGGCTCTGAAATTGGAAGGTGGCCGACGGGACCGTGTGCAGACTCCTGGAGGCAAAACAACTCACAGGGGTTCCAGGGGGATTGCAGAGTCAGCTGTGATTCCTTCAAAGGTGGGTAAGGGCCAGAGGAAGTCTGCACAGCCTGGTGTGAGCATCACGGCGGAGAAGGGCGGCATCCTTCCCGGCGGTAGGAACGCCACCGCCAGCACCGTCGTTACTGGTCAGGAGACCACCGCCAGAGTCATAGCCCAGGAGGGCCCAAGTATCGTCACTGGTCAGGAGACCACCGCCAGAGTCAGTGCCCAGGAGGGCCCAAGTATCATCACTGGTCAGGAGACCGCCGCCACCGCCGGAGTCAGTGCCCAGGAGGGCCCCGGCTGCCACAGCCCAGCTGGGCAATGAGGGAACGTCATGCCACACACCAATGCCCAGTCCAGGGAACGTCATGCAACACACCAATGCCCAATCCAGGGTACGTCATGCCACACACCAATGCCCAGTCCAGAGACCGCCATGGCAAAGCACTGCTGAACAGTCCAGAGACCGCCATGGCAAAGCACCGCTGAACAGTCGAGAACCGCCATGGCAAAGCACCGCCGAACAGTCGAGAACCGCCATGGCAAAGCACCGCTGAACAGTCCAGAGACCGCCATGGCAAAGCACCGCTGAACAGTCCAGAGACCGCCATGGCAAAGCACCGCTGAACAGTCGAGAACCGCCATGGCAAGGCACCACTGAACAGGGCAAAGACCGTCATGGCAAAGCACCTCCGAACAGTCCAGAGACCACCATGGCAAAGCACGCTGAACAGTCCAGAGACCGCCATGGCAAAGCACCGCTGAACAGTCCAGAGACCGCCATGGCAAGGGACCTCTGAACAGGGCATGCACCGGGGAAGGATGACAAGTCCGCCACATCACGCATCGTTGTCCCATGTGCAGCTAGGACAGTGACGGGACAGGAACTGTCACAGGGAGGCTACTCCAGTCTGGGCACCAGTCCCGATACAGAACCAGTGGAGGCTGTTATCTACTTGCGATAACTGTGGCTTTGCACTCCCCAGGATTGAACAGTGGGCAAGCCACCCACTGTAGAGACTTGAGAGACTGTGGCTTTGCACTCCCCAGGATTGAACAGTGGTCAACCCACCCACTGTAGAGACCTGAGAGACTGTGGCTTTGCACTCCCCAGGATTGAACAGTGGGCAAGCCACCCACTGTAGAGACTTGAGAGACTGTGGCTTTGCACTCCCCAGGATTGAACAGTGGGCAACCCACCCACTGTAGAGACTTGAGAGACTGTGGCTTTGCACTCCCCACGATACATCAATGGGCATGGAGCCCCGTCGTGGATCTGGCTTTGCAGTCATCCAGCTGAGGTGCCCCCCCTTCCCTTCCCCCTGAGGTGCCTGTAGTATTTCTATCTGATGCCCGGCAGTGTTCTCTCCGTCTGTGGACAGGTATCTTTTGTGGGCCTCGCCCATGCATGTTTGGACTAGTGATGCACGGACATTGATATGTGCATATCTGTACTACTTCTCGTAATGTATATACATTTGACTGATTTAATGATATATCTGTATATTTTTGAGACATCTATATTGCTACATTACAATGTTTGAACTGATTTTGTTTTGTCTTTGCATTCTTCCGGGGGGGTTGTGTGTTGTTCCTGAGATTTTGTGAATGCATTGGTGTGTGTGTTGTACTATGTGTGGGTGGGGGTGTTTCGTGTGTGTCCCCCTAACTTTTGCCTCCCCACTCCCCTATGTCGTAGGTGCAGTACTCAACGTTGTCTTCGCCGGCGCCGGCGTTGGTCTTCGTAGATGAGTAGAAATACAAGGGCCGGTAGGATTTGCAATTCCGGCTCCATGGAGTCCTCCTTCCTCGTGGGATGTGTTCAGGTGAGCGTTTTCCCATTGCAGAAACTGTTTCCGCCGTGTTTTTATCCACGGTGAAACCGCCCCGGAAAAGGTGGCGGATTGGCGGGTTGTGATACTGTGGGTGGTACATTGTCTTCCGCCTGTCTGTTGGCGGTGACCGCCGCACTGCTTGTCTGTACCGCTGTGGCGGGCGGTGTGTTAAAGTGGCTGTCTTTGTTGGCGGTTTCTGCCAAGGTCATAATTCCCTTTTTTGGTCCGCCGGCCTGTTTGCGGTATTACTGCACCTTTAACACCGTCCGCCAGGGTTGTAATGACCACCAAAATGTGAATCTGACATTCAGTTGCTCTGCCAATGTCTGCTGTGACGCAGTTAAGTGCCATGCCCTGTGCCCCCCTGAAATGGCAGATGCCTGACCTGTGAGGATGGACAGGTGAAAATAAGGTAATTGTGCTGGCGTTGTGCGCCGTCGCAGTAGGCGGTCGATGACCACAGTGCAACTTCGCATTGGTTATCATTTGGCCCTGTGGGTTCTAGGAGCCAATGGCGATGTATGCTGGAGGTGACGTTATGCACTGCTGCGGCCATCACTGCCATTTTCTATCTATCCACTCACTTGCTACCTGCCCTTCAACAGGAGAGGACCTACACTGCAAGTGCTGCTGTGACCTGTGTCTGGAAGCGATCTTGGCTCATGTGTCTGGGGAAAGGGCCCCTGTCTTCACTGCGGAGGAGTTGGAGAAACTGCTGGATGGGGTCCTACCCCAGTACATGTTACTCTACGGTCCTCCAGACAAACAGGTGAGTACACTGTGAGCATGATGCGTGGGTTATGAATGTATGGAGTGCTGTGTATGTAAGCAACATGTAGGGGGGAGGCGTCTGGGCCAGAGTTCAGCATGTAAGGTGGTCAATGTATGTGCATCAGGGGATGGGAGGGATCTGGTGGGCCATGAATGTGATGGTCCGGACGGTTGACTAATTCCCTTTTCTGCTGTCTTTTCCCTGCAGGTCAATGCCCACCAGAAAAAGGGTATTGGCGTGCCTTCGCAAAGGAGGTGTGGACCCTGGAGGCCTTTGACAGGTGGAGCACCCATTGCCGCAAGAGGTGGGAGGACCTGTGCCGCTAGGCAAAGAAGATGGTGGAGGCCTAGCTAGGGCTGGCCTCTCAACGAGGAAGGGGTGCCCATCGCACCATGGCCACACTGAGGTTCCGCATCCTAGCGGTGGCCTATCCGGAGTTGGATGGGCGCTTGACGGCATTACAGCAGACACAAGGGGGTGAGTACAGATTCTGAGTCCTGATTTCGCATGCGTTAAGAGTTACCTGGGTGGGGGTGTGGGCTGTGGGTGTCCCTAGGCCAGGGCGAAGATGGCAGGGTAGGCCCCTTATTGGGCAGGCTCTGAAGCACTCCTACCCCAATAGTGTTAGTGGACATCTACTAATGGGCAGGGTCCTGTGGGTTTCTGGGGTGCAGCTGATGGCGTTAGGCATTGTACCCAATGGGCTGGTGACTATCTTAGTAACTGGTTGGGCATGGCCTAGTGCATAGGTCTGCTCCCTGTGTGTTGTGTACGCCAACGGTAGTGGTGTTGCTGGCATTGAGCAAGTGTATCCTCTGTCTTTTCCCCCCCTTTTTGTTTTGTCACCCTGTCCTTGTGGCCATTAGCATCATCTGGGGGAGGAGCAGAGGCACCGGCAATGGAGGGAGCTGCATCCCACATGGGCCTGGAGGCCGAATCCACCGACGGTGAAGGCACCAGTGGGACGGAGGGTGAGAGGAGCACCAAGACGGGGACAGGAGGGGAGACCACAGACAGTGACTCCTCCTCTGATGGAAGCTTCCTGGCAATGGTGGACACCTCTGTGCCCACCCCATCAACAGGTACAGCCACCACCACCCCTAACAGCACCACCCTCCCAGCAGCCCCTCAGCGTGTTCCCCGTGACCGCTCACCCAGGAGGGTGGGCATCTCCTTTGGCCCAAGCACCTCAGGCCCTGCCCCAGTCAGCCCTGCTGCCCTCAGTGAGGAGGCTATTGACCTCCTGAGATCCCTCACTGTTGGGCAGTCAACCATTCTGAATGCCATCCATGGTGTCGACAGGCATTTGCAGCAAACAAATGCATACCTGGAGGGCATTCACACTGGCGTGGCATCCCAACAGAGATAATTTCAGGCTCTGGCCTCAGCACTGATGGCAGCCCTTGTCCCTGTGTCTAGCCTCCCTCCTCCAACTTCCTCTAACCAGTCCCAATCCCCTCAACCCCAGCCTATCCCAAGCACACCTTCAGACCAGCATTACCCAAATCAACACCCAGAAATGGCTCAGGCAAACACAAGCACCACACATCATCCCACAGCCACTTACACAAGCATAATCCCCATGCAGACACACCAACATCCCCTGCCTCCACTGTGTCCCCCTCCTCCTCCTCGTCCACCTCCCTCCCAGTAGCGTCTCCACGCACACCTGCATCACCAGCACACCCATCACTACTCACCCCTCACTGGCAGTCACCACCCCCACAACCATGCACACATCCCTTGTGCCCTCACCCAGTGTGTCTGTGACCCCTCCCCCAAAGTACACCCACCAACCCAACAGCCATCCACCTCACAACAGCATCCAGCACATGCACCTTCACCCAAACTCAGCAGACAGACACCTCCTACAACCACTCCCTCTTCTTCCACTCCCAAACCCTCTCCCTCTTTCCGCCCCCGTGTGTCTAAGATGCTTATCCAGGCAAACATTGACATGTTCCCTACCCCTCCCCCCCTTCCTTCCCCATGGGCCAGGGTGTCTGGAGCCCAGGCCACCACTTTAGCCACCAAGTCGGCGTCCGCTGTGGTACCTGCAACTCCCAGAGGCTCAAGGGGGGGCACCAATCAGGTCAGCCAGTGTGCCACCAACCCCTGCAAAGGACGAAACGATTCAGCCGCCTGCCAAGGTGAAGAAGGGGCCAGCATGCAGCAAGGGCAAGGAGCACGACCTAGCCAGCAAGGCCTCCTCCAAAACTCCAGCTGCCAAAGCCAAGGTCACAACAGAATCTGCCAAGGTGAGGAAGGGGCAGAAAACCCAAGGCAAGGCACTTCAGCTGACGGAGGCTGCAGGTGAAAGCCTGGTGCCCACCAGCAGAACCGCCAGCCCCGCCACCTCCACCTTGCAGCACCGCCAGCAGCACTACCGCAAGCACCGCCACCTGCACCGCCACCTGCACCACCGCTGCCACTACTACTGTCAGCAGCAGCATCCCCAGTGGGCAGCCGTCCGAGGCTGCAGGAGAAGGGCTGGAGCCTACCTCCACCACTGGCAGCACCTGCACCTGCACTACGGCCAGCACCACCAGCAGCCCCGCCAGGAGCACCGCCGCAATGACTGCCACCTGCACCAATGACAGTAGGACCACTACCAGCACCAGCAGCCCCAGTGGGCAGCCGTCCGAGGCTGCAGGAGATGGGCTGGAGCCTACCACCACCACTGGCCGCACCCCCACCAGCACCGGCACAAGCAGACTGGGAACAAAGCCCCCTCCAGAACCAGTGGATATATGCATCCACTCAGCGCCTCCTTGGCAGGATGAAGCACACTGGGCACAAAGCCCCCTCCAGAACCAGTGGAGAAGCCAGCCACTAGGGATACTCTGGCCTTGCACTCCCTAGGATCAAGCAGTGGGCAAACCACCCACTTGAGAGTCTTGAGAGACTGAGGCTTTGCACTCCCCAGGACCAAGCAGTGGGCAAACCACCCACTTGAGAGACTGTGGCCTTTCACTCCCCAGGACATCGCTGTGGGCATGGAGCCCCCACGAAGAGCAGTGGCATAGTACCATCTTCCGGCTGAGGTGCACCCCCTTCCCCATCCCACTGAGGTGCCTCTGTGTTTTCGACCTGATGCCCCTGCAGTGTTCTCTCCGTATTAAGGCAGGAGTCAAGTGTGGGCTTGGCCCATGATTTTTGGCCCAGTGGTTCACGAACATTTGGAAAGGACAATATACGGCCTTCTGTACATATTGTATATTTTTGTAAATACTGTTTTTAAAATTCTAAAATATATCTTCCTATTTCTAAAATATCACTGATTTGACTCCATTCCATTTGTCCTTGCGTTCTTCCAGGGGGTTACGGGGTGTAAATGTAATTTTGTTGCATATGTTTGTGTGTATGGTGTTGTGGGTGAGGGTGAGGGTGGGGGCGGGGGCGTTGCGTGTTGCGTGTGTGTGTCACTCTCTTTTTATTCTCCCTCTCCTCTGTGTACTAGGTGCAGTACTCACTGTGGTCGTCGCCGCTGTCTTTGGAATTCCTGACAGATGTGAAGGTAGACCAGCATAGGCAGGACCTGTAGCTCGGGCTCCATGGCATCCTGGTTCTTTGTTGAGTGTCGAGAGGTGAGTGGTTTCCCTTCCAAAGACTGTTTCTGCCTTGCTTTTGATGGCGTTGGTACTGCCCCGGAAAAGCTGGGGGATTGGAGGGTTGTGATGGGGTGGGCGGTACTTTGTCTTCCCCCTGTGACCGCCGCGGTGTTTGTTGATACCGCCTTGGCAGTCGGAGTGTTAAAGTGGATGTCTGTGTTGGTGGTTTCTGCCATGGTCGTGATCCCATTGTTTTTACCGCCGGCCTGTTGGCGGTATTACCGCCGCTTTATCACTGAGTGCCAGGGTTGTAATGGGGGCCTTAATCTCTGTCAATGACCCAACTACTTAATGTAGGGAAACTCTGATCCACTAACATCTTTGCCTTGGACTTTTCTGCCCTGACCATTACTAACACTTTACCATTGCAGGCTGATGTATTCCCTATGTCACAACTTGCTCTGATACTTGAGGTTACAATTTGTAAAGGTAAAGTGGCACGCGGGTGAAGAAGTTGTCAATCTCATCTTGACGTATGTCAACTCCTTCTTCTTCACCGCTGTCATCTTCATTGATTATTTCAACATCCTCACCCGGGGCCTTGTCACGGTCTTCCTCCTCCACAATTACACGGGATGTTCCTCCGCAGGGTGATGTTATGGAGAAGGCAGCAGGCAGCCCTGATTTGCCACACCTTATCTGGTGAGTGAAGGAAGGCTCCCTCGCGGTTGTCCAGGCACCCAATCCTGGCCTTCAGGAGCCCGAAAGTCTATTCCACTGGCCTTCGTGTTCTTCCATGGGCCTCTTTGAAGCAGACTTCTAGCATTGTTGGATTCTTCAGCAGTGCCAATACCCATGGTTAGGATTCACTGAGTCTCCTACATGGAAGCAACACATCAACAGATTACTCTCATATCAAGCCATTATCCCTTCCTAAATTAGGATTCAGGAACAGATCAACAAGTCATATTGTACTTACCTACAAGTCAGGCCCTCTTTGGTCCAAGTTGTGACATCTGCATGGGTATGTTGCTGTTCAGTAGTATGAATGAATCATGTATTCCCCCAGGGAAGCGGGCAAACACACTTGAGATGTATGTCTGGCAAGCAGACAACTTGCACATAGATGGAATAGAAGTTCTTCTGATTGTGGTAAACCTGTTCCCTTGTGAGTGGTGGCACTAAAGCAATATGTGTGCCATCTATTGCTCCAACCACATGTGGTAGTCCACCCAAAGCATAAAATTCTCCCTTCACTGTGGCCAAATCCTGTGGATGTGGGAATTGGATGTAGCTGCTAATGTGTTTAATGAAGTAAGCAAGGACTTCCTGTAGCACACCACTGAAAGTTAGCTGGGGCATGCCTCCAGATACTGACACAGTGTACTGAAAAGTGCCAGTGGCAACAAAATACAATACTACCATGAGATTGACTATTGGCATTATGGCTTTGGATTCATATTGTGAGGCAGAAGATCTGGCTGCAACTGCTGACACAAATCTAGGAATTTCGTCTACTTAGACAATATTGCTTGATGGCGTCCCTTTCCTCCATGGTGGCAAGGTTTGGAAAAGGTAAGAACACCTGAGGCTGTTGCCTCCTACCCATTGCTGGGTTCAGATATCTGTATTTATGGAAAAAAACAATATCAGATGAAATGGTCTTACCGTACTTCTAATGTCAACATATATCTGACTTCTTGCTAACAGTAGAAATCTCCTTGGTACTACATGTACACATATTAACATTACATTTTTGGACATCAAAAATATTTTTGATTCTTATTTTTATTTCTTTCATTATGTTCAAATAATACATCCAAAATGTATTATTTGCACATAATAGTTTTTGTTGTTGTTTTTTTTTTTATTACTATCAACAGAGGTAGTACTTCCCCCACGGCACTATCTGTGTCAAACACAGTCATGGTTCACATTTCATTCTGTCACATCTTGTCAAGAAAAGTGTTGTTCATGTCTGACATTTGGAAATCCACCAGCCTCCATTTTGATTTCTGGTGATGTAACAATTGAAAATGAAAAGCTACACACCCTAAAATGGCAGCTGCCTGACCTTGCAGACAGGACATTGTCTACTCGAGAGCTGTCAGCAGAATGTGACTGTGTAGTAGGTGGTACCCTCCATGACAGGCCCTGCCATAGGCTAATGTGTGTGACAGCTACACACAAAAGCCAATAGTTGTGTCCATCTCCACCATGAATCGTGTCTGCTGTGTATTTGTACACCGCGTTGTGAAAAAAACACTTACTTGCCTCTAAACACTGCAGGCAATATGACCTCGATTTGTTGCTGCTGTTACCGACCTCTGGGACCAGAATGCTGGGCAAAGCAGGTGACAGGGCCCCTGCCTTCAGCACAGGGCATGTAGAGCTCCTTGCCAGGTAGGTACTGTCCCTCTACAGCCAGTTCTGTGGGACCCCAGAGGAACAGATACATGTCTGTTTGAGGAATGTCGAACTGAGTAACCACCTCTTTTCAGATACAGAGGCTATTTTGTTCCTTTTTAGTAATGGGGAAGTGTTGTGATTGGAGTTGGCAGAATAATGTAGTTGGGACAAATTGTTTTTTGCCACTGTCTGAAATGTCTGGGCATGGCAATGTTAAGTCATCTGAAAGTAGAAGCTGTAACGTGTGTCCATGTAACACATAAATCATGTTTCATCACACAAACTGCAGGCCACTGACTACCAGTGGCCAGCAGACAGTGTTCAAGTAGTATGACTGACAACATGAGCCAATGTTAAAACGATAGTGATGTTAAGTGAAAAATATAGAAGGTCTGGAGTTGTCTGATGCTGTACTGTCAAGTGGGATTCCAGCACATTATTTGCGTTAGGTTCCTCTGTGTGGTTTAAATGTGTCATGGAGCCACATACAGTATAAGTACAGTTGGTTTATGTGCCACAAGTTCAAATGGCACTGGGTCACAATCATCCATCCCAATCTGTCCCATTCCAAAAAAAAACTTGTTCATACATCCCACAAATCCCTGCTCTCACTGACACATAGCAGCCCTTCTATTTTGCCCTAAGTCACAGGAATAGGTGATCTGGCCATTAATACCTCACAATGGTTGTCATCGGGGTGGCTTTCTCAATAGGATAGGTTGCATAGCTCTGGCTAAGATAATGTTGCAGGTCTGAATACGTAACATAAAGAGCTAGCAAGTATCGATGGTGCTCATAACATCACTGCAAATCAGTATTTCCAAGCCACCTGTAATATTTTGATGAAAAAAATCTAGTTACTCTTTGGTGAATGTACGTGTGAATATCCAAAATGTAATGTCACAGCAGTACTGCCAAACTGAACCACTCAAATTTCTTTTCTTGTTCTTTTATGTCATCCATACATGTCAATGCCCATATCAGAAGTTGGAAATTTGGAAGGCCATCGCAAAGAAGGTGCGAACATTGGGGGTCCACAAGCGGCACAGCCTATCTGTTGATGTTCTTGCTGAGGGCTCATAACCAGAAATGCACGTTGAAGGTACGTTTGCTACTGGAAGCTGTTTATGAGTTGCCCTTTGTGGATCATACAGCTCTAAACTCACTGTTGGGCACACCACGGAATGCTGCTGCCTAGGCTGGAGCGCAGGCTGTGGAATACAAATGCTCCTTGGTTTTCCTTGGTTTTCCTTGGCGATGAACTTCCTCATTTACCACCTGCCTGAATGGAAGATTTCCTTTCTTCAATTATCCAGGATTTAATTGGCAACCTGAGGTGATATCAAGAAATACCTTGCCATACGCTGGAATACTCAATGTAATTTGGGTTGTCTCTTGGTCCAGAGTCGGGCCACGACTCACCCTGACTCGGCAGTTGCTGTCCTTGCTCAGCTCTTTCAGGATTTTGTGGTGGAATTTCTTACAGAATTACATCAGCCAGTGCCATCCCTCCTGAGGTGGCAATGTCTGGCTCAGAGCTTCCATCCCAAGGTGTGGAATCGTCCTCCTTTGAGTTGCCTGGGAAAGGCTGGTAGCACTTGAAAAATGAAACATTTTGTGTGAGTGTCTCTTCACCCCTGACTGCAGTAATCATGGCACCTGTCATGTTGGAGATTTTCCAAGGGCATGGTTCACATGGTAAATGGAACTTGCTCCCTGGGTGTCGATGTCAAACTAGGACGGCGTCACCAATAATAAAAAGACTATAGTGCGTTCATCATTTGGAGGATATTAAATCATTTTCTGCTTTCCGTCGACCCAGGGCATCAAACACCTTCTATTGGATTGAAGAGGACACATGCAAGTGGGGTATCATATCAGCAAGTTCTCAGTTGATACACAGTTCAGTCGATACTCCCACAGGAAAGCATATAGTGCACACTCCAGATTTTGATTGTAGGCCAACGCAATGTGAATCACTTCTTTAGCAGTCCTCATGAAATGTTCTGCATCATCATTCACCTGGGGACATCTCGGGTGGTTTTCAAATGTCTGATAAATTGTGATATTAGATATTGTTCAAACTCATGACTAGAGAACGGGGGTCCATTGTCTGTCCGGAGCTCATGCAGGAGGCCGTGCGTGGCCATGATCTTCTCTAGCCGAGGGATGGTTTGTCAGACAGTTAGGGAGTCCACAATCTCGTCTACTTGATATTTCGAAAAATCGACGATCACGACGAGCATGTGCCTGCCATCGGGTAGACTTCCAAAGTCAGCACTGGCAGACTGCCAGGGAGTGGGAGTGATTATAGCTGCGATGATGGGCGCTGGTGGCTCTACAGGACAGGCAGCTTGGCACTGAGAGCACTGGCTTACGGTCCTCTCCACAATATCATCAAGACCAGGGAACCACACTTTGCATCGGAGCCTCACCTTTGTTTTGATAATCCCTTGGTGAGATGAGTGTGCCAGGTCATCTATTTGTTGTTGAAGAGGCCTAGGGATCACTAAGCGAGGCCCTCACAGGAGCCATCCTTCCTGGGATATGGCTAATTCATGTTTAACATTTTGTGGAGATAGTACCATCTGTTTGGTGTCATTGGTGTGAAAAGATAAGCTCCGGGTCAGCTTGCTCCAGTACTCTGATGTCACTGTAGATAGAGCAGATTGAAGGTAGGTTTTCTGTGTCGCTTCTAGTATCTTCAACAAAGATATTGGTAGTCTAACATACTCCTCAATCTCCTTGGCATCGGACTCTTCTCTAACAGTGGCAGGTCTTGCATGTCTAGAAAGGTAGTCTGCAGGGTTTTGTGTCCCAGCCAATAGACCCTGAGAAACCATGTTCTTGCAGTTGGAATTTCTATTTTTTGATCCTTGGTGGGGGGTTTGATGAGGAACCGGTGAAGAGAGGATGTAATGGCTTGTGGTCGGTATGTATTGAGAAGTGGTGTCCATAGACATACAAACAGAAGTGACGACAACCCCAAGGGATTAGCTATGGCCTCCTTTTGTATATCGGAATAGCGTTGTTCCGTGTCGGCCACAGCCCAGCTGGCATAGGCTATGGGAGTCCACTCATCATTGTCTTGTTTTTGGGACAACACTGCTCTGAGGCCAGTGGGCCTTCTGCCTCCGATAGGAAGGGTCACAGAAAAGTATGAAGTATTGGCCTATAACTTTGTTTGAATAGGTAAATAAAAGAATACCTGTGAAGGCGGTGTCCACAGGCTAGTAAGGTAAAAGCAGAGTTGCTTTTGCCGAAATATACATCCTGCTGATTACAATGAGTCACCTAGTGGGCAGTCAAAAATCTAGTCTTTCATCTGATGGAAGAGCCATGTCAGTCAATGATTCACTCTTTGAGGGAATATTAGTTTCTGCATGGCGTTTGTATAACAGAAAGTTCTTTTATGTGGTGGTACGTAGCAGAGATGGAAAATCATGCTCTGATCTAATGATGTTTCCTATATTATGATTTACATCATTGGCTCTGATGTGGTTTGGTCAGAATAATGAGTGGTGCTGCAAGGTCAACACCCTTACAATGTTTGCCAGGCACATATCAACTGATAAAACATCGTGATATATGCTTGGAAAAATAGCCCGGTAAACGCCTGAACATGTGGATTGTGTTGTGGAAATCAACACAATGTGAAGACTGTGCTACATTCTAAAGAGGGATTTTCATACATCCTCTACAAACTCTAAATATGAATATATTGGGGGTCATTACAACCCTGGCAGACGGTGTTAAAGCGGCGGTAAGACCGCAAAGAGGCCGGCGGAACAAAATAGGGAATTATGACTGTGGTGGAAACCGCCAACATAGACAGCCACTTTAACACTCAGACCGCCACAGCGGTACAGACAAGCAGCGTGGCGGTCACCGCCAACAGACAGGCGGAAGACAAAGTACCGCCCTCAGTATTACAACAGGCCAATCCGCCAACTTTTACGGGGCGGATTCACCATGGATAAAAACACGGCGGAAACAGCTTTTGCAATGGGAAAACGCTCACCTTAACACACTCCACGAGGAAGGAGGGCACCATGGAGCCGGAACTCCAAATACTCCCTGCGATTGTCTTCCTGCTCCTCTACATACATCAGCAACAGCAGCGCCGAAGACAACAGTGAGTACTGCACCTACAACATAGGGGAGGGGGAGGCAAAAGTCAGGGACACACACACGCAACACCCCCACCCCGACCCTCGCACACTACAACACACACACCGATGCATTTCCAAACATCACAGTAACAACCCACAACCCCCCCCCCGGAAGAATGCAAAGACAAAAAGGAATTCAGTACAACCATTGTAATGTATCAAAATACAGTAAGCTCATATACATAAATAAATATATACACATTCCAAATATATACATCACAATTAGTAGTGCAGGTATGCACAATTCAATGTCTGTGGACCACTGGGCCCAAAATGCATGGGCGAGGCCCACACACGATACCTGTCCAGAAACGGAGAGAACACTGCAGGGGCATCAGATAGAAATACAACAGGCACCTCAGGGGGAAGGGGATGCACCTCAGCCGTATAACAGCACCACGCCAGATCCATGACGGGGCTCCATGCCCATTGATGTATCCTGGGGAGTGCAAAGCCACAGTCTCACAAGTCTTTGCAGTGGGTGGTTTGCCCGCTGTACCATCCTGGGGAGTGCAAAGCCACAGTCTCACAAGTCTTTGCAGTGGGTGGGTTGCCCACTGCACCATCCTGGGGAGTGCAAATCCACAGTCTCACAAGTCTTTGCAGTGGGTGGTTTGCCCACTGCTCTATCCTGGGGAGTGCAAAGCCACAGTCTCACAAGTCTTTTCAGTGGGTGGGTTGCCCACTGCACCATCCTGGGGAGTGCAAAGCCACAGTCTCACAAGTCTTTGCAGTGGGTGGTTTGCCCACTGCTCTATCCTGGGGAGTGCAAAGCCACAGTCTCACAAGTCTTTGCAGTGGGTGGTTTGCCCACTGTACCATCATGGGGAGTGCACAAGTATTTTCAGTGGGTGGTTTGCCCACTGTACCATCCTGGGGAGTGCAAAGCCACAGTCTCACAAGTCTTTTCAGTGGGTGGTTTGCCCACTGTACCATCCTGGGGAGTGCAAAGCCACAGTCTCACAAGTCTTTGCAGTGGGTGGTTTGCCCACTGAACCATCCTGGGGAGTGCAAAGCCACAGACTCTCAAGTGGATAACAGTCTCCACTGGTTCTGGAGGGGGACTGGTGCCCAGAGTGCTTCATCCTGTTAAGGACTCAGGTAGTGGATGCTGTTTTACACTGGTTCTGGAGGGGGACTGGTGCCCAGAGTGCTTCATCCTATTAAGGACTCAGGTAGTGGATGCTGTTCTCCCCTGGTTCTGGAGGGGGACTGGTGCCCAGAGTGCTTCATCCTGTTAAGGACTCAGGTAGTGGATGCTGTTCTCTACTGGTTCTGGAGTGGGACTGGTGCCCAGAGTGCATCACGCTCCCCGTGACGGTCCCAGTTCTGTCACTGCCCCAGCCGCACATGGGCTAACGATGCTTGAGTTGGCGGTGCTTGCCCTGTTCAGTGGTGCTTTCCATGGCGGTCTTTGCGCTGTTCAGCGGTGCTTGCCCTGTTCAGCGGTGCTTGCCATGGTGGTCTTTGCCCTGTTCAGCAGTGCTTGCCCTGTTCAGTGGGGCTTGACTTTGCTGTCTCTGACCTGTGCAGCGGAGTGTGCCATGGCGGTCCCTCATTGCCCAGCGGGGCTGTGCTGCCGGGGCCCTCCTGGGCACTGACTCTGGCCGTGGTCTCCGGACCAGTGACGATTCTGCTGCCCTCCTGGGCACTGACCCTGGCAGTGGTCTCCGGACCACTCTGGCGGTGGTCTCCAGACCAGTGACGATTGTGCTGCCCTCTTGGGCACTGACTCTGGCGGTGGTCTCCAGACCAGTGATGATGGGGCTGGCGGTGGCGCCCTGGCCAGCGGGGACGATGGCGGCCTTCTCCGCCGTGCTGCTCTTCCCAGACTTTGACGACTTCTTCCCCACCTTGAGAGGAGTCACAGCTGACTCGACACTCCCCCTGGGACCCTTGTGGGCGGCTTTGCCGGCAGGAGTCTTCACCCTCTCCCGTCGGGCACTGTCCAACTTCTGGTGCTTCACAGGGGGTGGACTGGCAGTGCTTTGGCTCCGTGTCACACTGGCTGCCCTGGTGCCCTCCACATACCTCTAACAGGCACCACTGGTACCGGACCTTTTTTGGCTGAGGTGCTACTACGGGACCTATGAATTGGAGGGGGGGTGGTGGGACAGAGGTCAAGGTTGCTCAGGAAAAGTTTCTGACGAACACTGGGACGGGTAGTTGGAGGGGGTCTGGGAGTGGAGGAAGAGGAGGTGGTTGTAGGAGGTGTAACTTTTGATGATTTGGGTGCAGGTGCATGTTCTGGAGGCTGTCGTGAGGTGGATGGATGTTGGGTGTGTGTGTGCCCGCGTTTGTGTACTTTGTGAGGGGGCGTCACAGACACACTGGGAGAGGACACAGGGGACGTGTAAATGGCAGTGGGGGTGGTGAGTGCAGGTGAGCGGGGTGTGGTGCTGGGTGTTCTGGTGCGAGTCCTAGTGGTAGTGCATGCAGGTGAGAGTGTAGACGACACTGGGAGGGAGGAGCGAGACGACGACGAGGGGGACACAGTGGAGGCAGTGGATGTTGCTGTGTCTGTATGTGGGTGATGCTTGTGTGAGTGCCTGTGGGATGTGTGGTGCCTATGTTTGCCTGAGCTGCCCTTGTGTGTTGACGTGTGTGCTGGCTGGTCTGATGGTGTGCTTGGGATAGGCTGGGGTACAGGGGATTGGGTTTGGGTGGAGGAATTTGGAGGGGGAGGCTAGACACAGGGACAATGGCTGCCATCAGGGCTGAGGCCAGAGATTGCAGGGTTCGATGATGGGCAGCCTGACCAGAATGAATGCCCTCCAGGAATGCATTAATGTGTTGCAACTCCCTTTCTACACCCTGGATGGCATTCACAATGGTAGACTGCCCAACAGTGAGTGACCTGAGGGGTGACAGGGGCAGGGGCTGAGGTGCCTGGGGCGAAGGTGATGCCCACCCTCCTGGATGAGCGGGCACGGGGCGAAGGCTGAGGGGCTGCTGGGAGGGCGGTGCTGGTAGGGGGGGTGGCGGCTGTACCTGTAGAAGTGGGGGGCACAGATGGTGCCGCCACCACAAGGGAGCTCCCATCGGAGGACGAGTCCGTGTCGCTGGTTGCTGATCCGGTGACCGCCGTGAAGCTCCCCTCTCCCTCCGTCCCACTGGTGTATTCTGAGTCCGAGGTGTGGCCCTCCATGGCGATGTGGGATGCAGCCCCCTCATGCTCCGGTGCCCCTGTACCTCCGCCTGATGATGCTGATGCACAAAAGAACAGGGAGAGCACAAAAAGGGGTGGGGGAAACAGAAGAAAGACAGGTTGAGCGCATGGCTTACCACTACCCCTGCACAGCAGCCCCCTGCACTACGCCGTGCTCTTGGCCTCTACAGATGCAGTTCCTGGGATATGGCCTACATGGCTATGAGTGTCATCTGCCCACATAGATGACACAGGGGCATGTAAACCTGTACTTGGCACTCTACAGAGGTGGGGTCGAGTGCCACATGGCCTGCATTACGGAAGGCCTAGCCTACGGAACTCGCCCTGGCCTAGGGAAACCCACAGCCCTCCTCCCCCACCCAGACCCCTCCACTGCGCGCAAAGTCATGAGAATGTGAGTGTACTCACCCCCTGGTGTCTGCTGTGATGCCCTCAAGCGCCCATCCAACTCAGGGTAGGCCACCGCCAGGATCCGGAACATCAGGGGGGTCATGGTGCGACCGGCACCCCTCCCACATTGGGTGGCCATCCCCAGCTGAGCCTCCGCCGTCTTCTTGCTCCAGCGGCAAATGTCCTCCCATCTTTTACGGCAGTGGGTGCTCCGTCTCTGGTGGACCCCCAGGGTCCGGGCGTCCTTGGCGATGGCACGCCAAATATCCTTCTTCTGGTGGGCGCTGACCTACATGACATGTACAGGGGAAGAAGAGAAGTCATTACCAACTGCACAGTCGAAGTGAGTGGCCCATATCCCTGCCCTTGCCATGTGGCACATGCAATCACACTCCTTCATGCTCGCAGAACTCTGCCCCCTTCCTACTTACATCCAGCCCTCTCCACCCAGGCATAACCCATACAACTTGCACCCTATGTACTCACCTGTTGGTCTGGAGGACCGTAGAGTAGTGTGTACTGGGGGAGGACCCCATCCACGAGCTTCTCCAACTCCTGTGCTGTGAAGGCAGGGGCCCTTTCACCAGACGTACGTGCCATTGTCTCTTCCAGACCGAGGTCACAGCAGCACTTGCAGTGTAGGTCCTCTCCTGTTGAAGGTCAGGTATCGAGTGATTAAACAGATAGAAAATGGCAGTCACGTCCGCGGCGGTGATGTCCGCTGCGGTGCGTATCATCACCGCCAGCGCACTTCGTCATTGGCTCCTGGGACCCATAGGGTCCAATGTTAACCAATGCAGCATTGCGCCGCGGTCTCCAGCCGCCTACCGCAACGGTGTACAATGCCAACGCAGTTACCTCACATCCCATTGTCCCACTTTAGAGGTCAGGCATCTGCCATTTCAGGGGCCCACATGGCTTCATTTACAACTGCGTCACACATACCTAGGCCTGGACTCAACACACATACATGAAGATTTTTGTATTTTGTGTCGTGTTCTGTGTAGCTGTGGGTACATACCTCAGAATTGGTTGACTCTGTGGTCGCTGTTGTCCTTCCTAGGCACCGTCAGCTGGGACATGTGAGGAGATGGCAGAATCCTCCGGTGTACTGACCGCTGGTGGACCTGTTGACAATGGAGGAGCAACATTTAATCATCACCTAGAGGTTTGACCGTGCCACAATCCAGGAACTGTGTACCCAATTGGAGCCAGAAATTATGTCACCAATCCGCCATTCCACAGGAATCCCCCCTCAAATGCAGGTGCTATCAGTGCTCCATTTCCTAGCAAGTGGGTCATTTCAAACAACAGTGGCCATGGCATCAGGGATGTCCCAGCCTATGTTTTCCAACGTGTTGTCCAGAGTGTTGTCTGCCCTGCTGAAACACATGAGGAGCTACATCATTTTCCCTCAGGTGGAGGATTTGGCTACAGTTAAGGGTGACTTCTATGCCCTGAGACATATCCCTAACATCATAAGTGCCACTGATGGGACCCATGTAGCTCTGCCACCCCAACCCCCCACAGGAGTGAACAGGTGTACAGGAACCGGAAGAGTTATCATTCGATGAATGTACAGATGGTATGTTTGGCAGACCAGTACATCTCGCAGGTAAATGCTATGTTCCCTGGCTCAGTGTATGATGCCTACATCCTGCGGAATAGCAGCATTCCTTATGTGATGGGTCAACTCCAGAGGCACCGGGTGTGGCTTTTAGGGGACTCTGGTTACCCCAACCTGTCATGGCTACTGACCCCAGTGAGGAATCCCAGGACCAGGGCAGAGGAACGCTACAATGAGGCCCATGGGCGGACTAAGAGGGTGATCGAACGCACTTTCGGCCTCCTGAGGGCCAGGTTCAGGTGCCTGCATATGACAGGTGGTTCCCTATTCTACTCACCAAGGAAGGTGTGGCAGATCATCATCGCCTGCTCTACTCTTCACAATCTTGCTTTGCGACGCCAGGTGCCTTTTCTGCAGGAGGATGGTCCAGATGACGGTGTTGTGGTAGCTGTGGAGCCTGTGGACAGTGATGAGGAGGAAGCTGAGGAAGAAGACATTGACAACAGGGACTCTGTCATACAGCAATATTTCCTCTGTCACACATGTGAGAACAATTTCTTTACTAGTACATTTTCTTTCACACTTCTACCTCTATCCTGTCTGTCAATTTGAAGCAGTATTTGGTAACTGAGTTGTACATTTCCATTACGGTTTCACAGGTGTGGCTACCAATGTGTGTCATCTGCTTGCATCCTTCATGGACTTGTGATGTGTGACATAGGTATTTTGACATTACATTTTTGAAAGGATTTTGTCATTGTCATAGATAATACACATTTTCAAAATCACAGACTGACTCCAGATTGTTTTGTGGTTTAAGGGTGTTTATTGAAGTGCTAGCTATTGGAGGGGGTGGCAAAATGGTGATGGGTGATGGTGGAGGAATGTCCATGGCAGAGTTCAGTCTATTAGTCTCACAGGTGCACTGCCCATATGGGCATAGGAAGTGGAGCTGGGGCAGTTCCAATATGGACAGGGTAACAAAGTGGGACAGTGGGATGACAATCAGGGTGGTCTCATTTCCTGGTGGGGGTCCTGCCATCTTGCTCTGTCCTGTTCCTGGATCTCAGGGACCGCTTGCGGGATGGTTCTCCGTCTGCAGGGGGTGGGGTGCTGGTGTGGTTGTCCCGTGGCGGGGCGTCCTGTCCACTAGCGCCGGCGGAGGTGGTGGGCAGTTCATCGTCCAGGCTAGTGTCAGGGGCCCCTTGGAGTGCCACGGTGTCCCTCATGGTCTTCTGTATGTCCTTCAGCACCCCTACGATGGTGCCCAGGGCGGAGCTGATGTTTCTGAGCTCCTCCCTGAAGCCCAAATACTGTTCCTCCTGCAGGCGCTGGGTCTCCTGAAACTTGGCCAGGACCGTGGCCATCGTCTCCTGGGAGTGGTGGTATGCTCCCATGATGGAGGAGAGGGCCTCGTGGAGAGTGGGTTCCCTTGGCCTGTCCGCCCCCTGTAGCACAGTAGCCCTCCCAGTTCCCCTGTGTTCCTGTGCCTCCGTCCCCTGGACTGTGTGCCCACTACCGCTGCCCCAAGGTCCCTGTTGTTGTTGGGGTGGTGGGTTATCCTGGGTTCCCTGTAGTAGTGGACACACAGCTGATTGACGTGTCCTGGGTACGGAGTTATGGGCCCGCTGGGTGGGTGCTGTGCTGGTGTTACCAGAGGGTGGAAGGTCAGTGTTGGGCTGTGCCTGTGCAAGGGAAAAATACTGTCCAGAGGCCCACGATGGTCCGGGCTGGTCATCTGGATCCAGTTGGCCAGAGCTGCGGTCATCACTGTGGGCCTCTTCTGTGGGTGGCGTAGAGATGTCTGGACCCTCCTGTCTGGTGACGTTATGTAGTGGTCCTGCAGGGGTATAAAAGCATGATTATTGCATCTGTGTGTGTCATGGTGTGCAATGGGTGGGTGAGCGTGTACCCCAGTGCTAGCATTTCTGTGTGGGGGCTTGTGTGATGAGGGTTAGGGGGTGTTATGGGTATGTGCAGTGGGCATGCTTTAGTGATGGTTGTCCATGCTTTGTTGTGTCATGCAGGGCTTGGTATTGGGATGGGTGGTTTGTGTTATTAGTACATTAGTGAGGAGTTGGAGTGATGGGGAGGGGGTGAGGGTAGGGGTGTGTGATAGCATGCAGGTAGGGTGGGGGATATGATAGTTAAGATTTGACTTACCAGTGTCCATTCCTCCACCGACTCCTCCGAGGCCCTCTGGATGCATAATGATCAAGACCTGCTACTCCCATGTTGTTAGTTGTGGGGGAGGAGGTGGGGGTCCGCCACCAGTCTGCTGAATCACGATGTTGTGCCTGGAGACCACGGAACGCACCTTCCCCTGTAGGTCGTTCCACCTCTTCCTGATGTCCTCCCGATTTCTTGGGTGCTGTCCCACTGCGTTGACCCTGTCCACGATTCTTCGCCATAGCTCCATATTCCTAGCTATAGAGGTGTGCTGCACCTGTGATCCAAATAGCTGTGGATCTATCCGTACGATTTCCTCCACCATAACCCTGAGCTCCTCCTCCGAAAACCTGGGGTGTCTTTGGCGTGCCATGGGGTGGTGTAGGTGATGTGTGGGGTGGTGTATGTGGGGATGAGTGTGATGATGTGTAGTGGTGTGGGGTGGTATGTGCGTGGATGTTGTGTGGGTGATGGTGTTGTGTGCCTCTGTGTGGTGGGGTTGTCTATTGCTGTGCTCTCTCTCTGTCGCCTTCGTCTCGAATTTTTTGTCGTAGGGGTTTGTGGGTGTGTGTTTTATATTGTGTTGGGTGTGTGGGAGTGGTGTTTGTATGTGTATCAGGTGTGTGTATTTTGAATTGACCAATGTGGCGGTGTTTTGGAGATGTGTGTGTATTTTGAGCGCGGCGGTGTGTACCGCCAATGGAATACTGCGGTTGAAAGACCGCCGCGTGGATTCATGGGTCGTAATAGCATGGGCGTGTTTCTGTTGGCGTGACGGTGGAGTATTTGTTTTTGCCAGTTTATCACTGACCTTTGGTGTGGCGGACTTGTGTGGGTGTCTGAATTTCGACGGATTCCGAGATGTGGGTCATAATAGCTGTGGCGGAATTCCGCGGCCGCGGTGGTGTATTGGCGGTCTTCTCCACGGCGGTAAGCGGCTTTTACCGCCAGTGTTGTAATGACCCCCATTGTCTGTGGACTGGGATGTCTAAAAAGGGACTGCACTAAATGTGTACCAGAGCAGAGAATTTTCTGAGAGAAATGACCCATGCTAGAGGGCATCCATTAGTAAACTGGTAAATATCAGACTAAACTGGGAATGGTAGTTTGTCAGAGGTTTGAATAGAGGTTTGTTGTACCTAGGTAAATCAGCAATTATAGAGAAGGATGGGCCCTTTATGTGTTTTTGTACCTATGTGTTAATCACATTAATTTAGAGATGGCATCCATGAGCTTTTGAAACAAGCATAACAGCAGTCCATCACAATTCACAAAGGAAAATGCAGTGGTGAAGCAGTGGTGCTTATACCTCCTAGTGCCAGAAAGGAACAGGGCCCCATCAGTGATAATTTTGTAGTAAAATGAGGTAATAACGAGAAATAAGTGGGTTCTTGAGAATTCAGGGCCCCGATAACACTGTAAACGCTGCACCATACTTAGCTACGCACCTGGGCAAAAAGGGTTTCTGAAGTCCATGTAATGTTGCAGCACGCACAGCATGCAAAAACACGGAAATGTCAAACATGAAATGAAATTCAGATCCCTTCTGATATTCCACAGCATTTTCGAATTTCCAAGCTCACCTTAATACACGGAAACAATATAAAACTTGATTGCTGTTGACATACGGTGGCTCTGTCAGTTTTAGAAAGTGAAATGTTAATTTTCACAACCCCTCTACATATATTTTCTTCAAAAGTACAAAATGTATTTAAAATACACAGCCACCACGGAGAAAAACAGTTGGGAAAATATAACAGTCCTTTTCTTTATTAATTTGTCCAATATTTTTCGTGCCTATGATAATATCCTATGATAATGTTCAAAAAGTGTGAAATGTGAAAAAGATTTAAGTCTAACTAAAAGACATTCCTGAAGATGTATGTAATTTTGCACCATCATTTCTTCACTAGAGAGTAGGGCCAAAGGTAATCACAAATTAGCTAAAGTTACATAATTCTCTTCAAACTCACTTAAGAAGGCAGAATGCTAGGAATGTTCTACTTGATACATCAGGTTTCAGTTCCCCCTATCTGCATTAAAAAGCTAACATTGCTCTAATGTTCAGTTCTTAGTATCTTTCAAGTAATTTATGCAATATCGGCTGACACAACTTACTTTTTAACAATCGAGCTGTTCTTGTTTTGTATTATAGAGCCAGCGTCCCATGCATACTTTGCTGAAGTAACTGAGCTACACTGATGTCATCGCCCAACCTATAATTATAACTTTTGACTGAATAAAAGTGAGATGAACATCATTCTGTTAACAAAGGGTTCTATGGGGATGGACATTATGGTGGAAACAGACATGCAGGGGGAAACATGCAGGATGCTCTCATTGAGGAAATATCAGTGCAGAAGAAGACCTGGTGGTGGCCATTATAGAGAACATAAACACGCAGAGAGGTGCTAGCTAGAAAAGACTAAGGGCCAGATGTACCAAGAAGGCCTTTTGCGAGTCGGAAATAGCGATTTTTAAGAAATCGCTATTTCTGATTCGCAAAATGCAATGTATCACATTTGCGATTCGGTAAATAGCGATTTCTTAAAAATCGTAAAAGCTATTACCGAATCGCAAATTGCGATACCGGCCCCATTCGCGCCCATATCTGTGAATTTTTGGCATTTCCAAAATTGAGATTTCTTAACTGGAAATCACAATTTCGGAAATGCAAAACCCCAGGGTGCTGGGGGCCTACGGACCCCTCTGCTGCACCCCAAAATAATTTTTTACAACATGTAAGGTACACACATGCCAAACGGGCATGTGTGCTTGACATGTAAAAATTTGCACATGGTTACCACCAGGTTCAACCTGGTGGTACATATCGATTCCAAAATGCCCAATTCGCATTTAGGAATTGCTTCTTACATGTCCTTTAGAAATCGCAAATAAGGAATCCTTATTTGCGATTTCTTATTTAGAGAGTCACAATTGCATCTCATTAACGCAAAGTAGGTGTCCACACTAAAAAATGACGCAAACTCCATGGACTTTGGCGCTAGACGCGTCTAACGCCAAAGTATAAATATGGAGTTAGTTTTGCGTCGGAATTGCGTCAAAAAAAACGACGCAATTCCGGCGCAAACAGAGTATAAATATGCCCCATAGTGAGGTCCAAAGGGGCCATAGCCTGGTCGGAGGACCAGCCAGGAAAGTGGGAACTGGAGCCTAGGTATTTGGATTTGTAGACCAAATAAGGAAATTACATTAGCTAGTCGTTGTAAGTAAACCCTGAAAAGAACTGATAAGAGGGATGAGCTTGCGGAACCCTGTGGTTAACAATGGAGGGTTTCGATGGTTAATCTCATAATCATTTCCAGATTGTGAGAAACGAGTTTCCAAGTGTGAGGTTTTCCACGAATTTCAAATTCAGTGTTTAGGCTAGCAGGTAAAAGATTGTGATTACTTAAGTCAAAGTAGGTGGATAAATCCATTACGATAAGCATTCCACTGTGGCCTTTACCATGAATGCTGCGTTTTTTTCCCCTGAAGTATAGGATTGCAGTAGTTTGGTCTGAACCTGACTAGTCGTTTGAGAGTAACTGGGACGATTCTAGAAAGTTTACCAATTGGGAAGTGACACAAGATTTGACCATCTGGAACAAAAACAAGGACATAATGGTGAGATCATGTTTTATACTCTACCAGCTTGGAAAGCTCAGAAGAAATGGACTTTAGAAATGTAAACTTTTTGTTGATACCGCTTAACAAAATCATACAGTTGTCCACATCATTTTAATGACTGTTTTAAACAAAACAATATGTTGTGATAGTCATATAACTGCTGGAGCTGTAACTCGGCAAATGCGGATCTCTGCCACATGATGTATGAATGTTGGCAGTTACATGATTTTTGGTCCCTCACATCCGATAGGCTTACAACAAGACAAACTACTCCTAGTAGATGTAATGTTTACCCTAGCTCATAAAACCATTCTCTCTTCTTGGAAATCACTGGGGTATGCATACATCCACACATGGTGGCAATGGCTGAAATACATTAGGTGCTCAAATTCCATTCTCTCCACCCAACACTCTTCGATTTTGGTCAACAAGGCCCTATGGAATAGCCTGAATCGATGTCTGGAACTGATGAATCCCCCTTGAGGCAATTTGACTGTCTCCTCCATAGCCAGTTCAACACGTCCTCATTCCTCTGATCTATACTCAAAATTTCAATGTTGCCTAAAACAGTCTTGCGGACTTGCCTACCTGATCTTGACTGCCCCCCTACACCATCCACATGATATTTCCCTCCTCTCCTCTACCTGTTTTTGTTTTTCTCTTTTGATCTACCTTTTCCCCTTTATATTCTTCTTTTACTTACCCACCACTCAGTTGAGCAACCAAGTTATTGATACCATATTGAACTTTCGTATAAATATCTTCTACACCTGGTTCTGGATATTTGTAAAACACTATGGGCCATATTTACAAGGTCCATGGAGCAGGGTGGTGCAGCAAGTGTCTTGCTGCCCTGCCCTGTGCTACTGGCAAAGAGCCAAAATATACTGGGGCATATTTATACTCCGTTTGCGCCGGAATTGCGTCATTTTTTTTTACGCAATTACGACGCAAAAGTAACTCCACATTTATACTTTGGCGTTAGACGCGTCTAGCGCCAAAGTCCATGGAGTTTGCGTCGTTTTTTAGCGTGGACACCTACTTTGCGTTAATTATATGCAAGGTAGGCGTTCCCGTCTAAAAAATTGACTCCGAGGCATGTGCGCCGTATTTACACTCCCGGGCAAAATTCACGCCCGGGAGTGGGAGGGTCAAAAAAAATGACGTACGGCCGCTTTTGCGCCGTTTTTTAGCGCCTGGAAAAGGCAGGCGTTAAGGGACCTGTGGGCTCGGAAGGAGCCCAGAGGTGCCCTCCCATGCCCCCAGGGACACCCCCTGTCACCCTTGCCCACCCCTGGAGGACACCCAAGGCTGGAGGGACCCATCCCAGGGACATTAAGGTAAGTTCAGGTAAGTACTTTTTTTTTTTTTTTTGTGGCATAGGGGGGCCTGATTTGTGCCCCCCTACATGCCACTATGCCCAATGACCATGCCCAGGGGACAGAAGTCCCCTGGGCATGGCCATTGGGCAAGGGGGCATGACTCCTGTCTTTGCTAAGACAGGAGTCATTTCTATGGGGGTTGGGAGTCGATAAAAATGGCGCAAATCGGGTTGAGGCGAAAAATTTGCCTCAGCCTGACTTGCCCCATTTTTTGACGCCCAAGCTCCATATCCCCCTACGCCGGCGCTGCCTGGTGTATGTCATTTTTTTCAACGCACACCAGGCAGCGCCGGCGGCTAACGCCGGCTAACGTCATTGATTAAATACGGCGCCCGCATGGCGCTTCAGAATGGCGTTAGCCGTCGCTAATTTTTTTTACGCAAAACTGTGTTAGCGCAGTTTTGCGTCAAAAAGTATAAATATGGCCCTATGTGCCTCGAGTCCCACCTCGTTCTTGCAATACTCTCTTTCTCAAACCTTTTGCTCTTGTTCATCTGCCTACTTCTCTGCTGCCCTCCTGTTTTTACGGCCTTTCATTTTCTACTCTCTCTTGTGTCTGCTTTCTTTCACACTTGCTCGCACCCTTTTGACTGATTTCTCTCTGCTCTCTCTGTGTGCTCATTTGTCTGCAACAGTCACTCACTCTTGACTATTTTTCCCTCTGCTCTCGCTTTTGTGGCTATTTTCAGTGCACATTCTTTCTCGCTCGCTCTCATTCTTTTGAACGTTTCTTCTTTGCTCTTGCGCCCATTTTGTTCTTGGGATGCTTCTTCTTCTTTGTGTGCCTCTTTTGCTCCTTCCTCCTCATTCTCCCCTTGTTCCTCCTTGGTCTCCCCCTCCTCCGCCTTCCATGGTTTTCCACCTCCCTCATCCCCCTCTCTCCTTACCTGATCTCCAGCATCTTTGTCTCGTGCCTTCACTTGCTTTCTACTTCCCTCCCTCCATAGCCCCTTCAACTGCTCTCCTCTCACTGGTCCTCTGACCAGTCTAAGGCACTTTTGGATCCGACTTTGTGCCCTCAAGTTCCCGCCTCAATCTTCACTCCTCTCTCTCTTGCGTTCAATTGTTGTGTTCTCTCTCATCTGCCTACTTCTCTGCTGCTGTCACACTTTTCATTGCCTTTCATTTTTCAATATATTTTGTGCCTGCTTTCTGTGACACTCACTTTCACCCTTTTTTCTATTTTCTTTCTGCTTTGGCCCTGTGCCTATTATTCTTCAACACTTGCTTTCACCCTTTTGATTGTTCTTCTCTCTGCACTTGCTTATGTGCCCGTTTTAAGTGTCTGTGTTCAGTCTAACTCACTCTTTCCCTTTTGACTGTTTTCACTTTGCTCTTGCTCTTTTGCTCATTTTGTTCTTGTGCCTGTTATTCCTCTTATGCCTGTTTTGCTCATTCCTTCCTGTTCTACCCCTGTTCCTCTTTGATCTCCCCTCTCTACGGCATCTCTCATCCCTTCCTTGCTTTCCTTTCTCTCTTTTCTCCTTACCTGTTCTCCCATGTCTACATCTGATGCATTCTTGTGCCCTTTGGCTTCCAGACACTCCCTAGCCCCACTCCGCTCTCCTTCCTCTCCCAAGACCTACTTAATGGCAGTGGCTGTGCGACTGCACTGCTGGCACATCGGAGGCCTGCCAAACACAAGCCTGTCTGCGCTCATCTGAGCTTGGACCTCGGCCAGTGCTACCGACCCTGGTCCATCCAAACACCATTACTACATATCCTCTGACCTGCAAGCACTCAACACCTGATGCCACAACTACAGATGTCTCCAGGCCACACCTCACTCCACGGTAGGATCATTCTCATGTGCTCACTCCCACTTTTCCTAAAGCAACCCTCCTATTCCACCCACACGCATCACCATGCCTCACATGCATGCTGCTGAACGCCATATCTCTTTGTAAATACACCACGATGTTTAGGACCTCATCAACACACACTCTCCTGATGTTTTGTTTCTCACAGAAACCTGGATCAATCTCTCATTCACCCCCACCATCACCATGACCTTCACATCAGTCTAAAAAATCCTCCACCAAGACAAACCACACAAACTCAGGAGGCATCACCATCGTCCTAAATGAGACAATCGCCTGCATCATCTCCATCGAAGAACACGCAATGTTAATGGAACACATGCACTTCCGACTACAGTTCATCTACACCACCACCATCAAAAGCACCCTCACCTACCAATTACCCAACTGAACCATATAGCACTTTCAGGAACCTGCTCACAACTTCATCGCCTGCATCACCATCAGTTCAAATGACTTCATACTGCTTGGCGACCTCAACTTTCACCTCAATGACCCAACAGGCCCCAACTTCATTGCTTTTTCCAAGAACCTTGACAACATTAGACTCAACCAGCTTGTCCTACCCCGGCACACAATGCAGGACACACCTTTGACCCTATCTTCAAAGACAGCAACAGAGTGACCCTCTGCCATCTCATCCTGTTCACCTGGACACACCACTCAATTCTACAAATCCACATTATGCACCCCACTCCACAATACCAATGCCACCCACCAGACTCAGATGCAGCTGGAACAAGATAGTAGAAGTAAACTGGTCTCACACTGTCAGATCCAACCAACCTGAACTCACTAGTGACCTGCAGAACAACATAAGGACCTTCAAGAACTGAACCACAGGTTACGCTGACACACTAGCCCCTCTGAAGGAAGTCAGACAAACAAGAACCAACGCTCAAGCCTGCTGGTATAGGGAAGACCTGGAAGACTCCAAATGTTACTGCTAAGAGCTGGAGTGAAGATGTAAACCCAGCCAAGACACCAACACAAGGAACACCTATAATTCTGTGCTTAGAAGCTATCACCCCCAGATTGAAGAAACCAGGAAAGCAGCCCATTCACTGAGTCTGGAAACCAGCTGCAACAACTGCAAATACATCTTTAACATTGTCAGAAAATTCTCCAACAAATCAGCAGCCACCACCACCATCACCCCATTACAGGGCCTCTCCCACAACCTCTCAGACTTTTTACTACAACCAAAACCCGATAAGTGCAGTGACTTTGACCCTCAATACTCTTTGGAAGACCCAACCGGACTACTGCCCACCAAGACCAAGAATGACCACTAGCTAATGGAGCGCAGCCCTCTAACTGCCAAAGTCGCCACTGAAATTATGAAAACTATCTACACAGAAGCCCTCATCAACCCCAGCTCGCACCATATCCACAACTTGAGAGGAACATTGATCAGCACCTACCTCACCACCATCAGCAAACACCTCCATCTATTGCATAACCTTTCCAAGAAACTGGAAAAAATCATGGTCAAAGCTCTCCTGAAAAAACCCTTGACTGACCTGGAAGAACTCAGTAACTACAGACCCATCTTCTGCCTGTCTTCCTTTCCAAAGTCATGGAGGAAGCAATAGACAGGCAACTTCACCACCTGCTGGACATCACTCAGTCAGGATTCCACAGCAACATAGCACAGGAATTGCCCTCATTGCAGCAACCAACCACATCAGGCCATCATGGACAGAGGGGAAACTGTGTTTTTGACTCTCCTCAACCTCTCAGCAGCTTTCAGCACTGCATTCCACGGCACCCTCATCTCAAGAATCCACAACTTCAGAATGCAAGGAGCTGCCCTAAGATGGATCACCACCTTCCTCTCCGATAGAACCCAGTGAGTTAGCCTTCCAATGAACACCTCCAAAACTAAGAACCTCCTCCGCACAGCCCCACAAGGATCGTCCTTCAGTCTGACCCTTTTCAACATACACATGGCACCTCTCACTCGCATCAACAGAGCTCATGGAATCAACATTGTCTCCAGTGCAGACAACACTCAGTGCCTACTCTTCCTCATAGAGGATAACAACACTACTAAGACCAACTTAACAGCCTGCATGAACAACAAGACAAACTGAATGAAAGAGAACTGCCTAAAACTCAACATTGACAAAACAGAAGCCCTGTTCTTTGGAAACAAGCATTCTCCATACAACTCCTCCTGGTGTCCAGCTGAAGTGGGACCTGACCCCACCCCAACAGACCACGTACGAAACCTCTGAATGATCCTCAACAACAAACTCACAATGGTCAAACAAGCAAGTATACGAGGTAACCACTTCTTTCTTCCTCATTCTAAGAAGGCTTCACCAGATCTTCAAGTGGCTTCCAACCAACATGAGATGCACGGTCACCAAGGAACTCATAACCAGCAGATAGGAGTACAGAAATGCACTCTGCTCCAGCATTTCCAGCCATGCAAACCATTCCTGTCAGACCACAAAGAACTACACTGGCTACACATCCAGAAATGCTGCCAATTCAAGCTACTCATCTATGTCTACAAATCCCTCCTCAATGCTGGGTCAGACCACCTCAACCACTATCTTCACTTCTACAAGTCAACCAGACAACTATGCTTAGCCTCTGTCTCCCTAACACATATACCTGTCATTTGTAGAAGCAAAAGAGAAGGCCAATCCTTCTCCTACATCAGTTCCAAGACCTCGAATGACCTACCTCAACACATCAGGACCTCCTCTATCTACTTGACATCTGGAAAAAACTGAGGACCTGGCTGTTCAAACAGAGCTCCACTCAGCCTACAATCTTGTTCCAGCACCTGCATACCCTCACGGGTGATAAGCTGCACACTACAAATCAACTTAACATAACATAGCATAATACAGGATAACATAGCATAGCAATGCATAACAACTATGTGATAATGACATTTAAATTCTCCACTAAGATAGTCCTGTTGCTTTGGTTATCGACCCATGTTTCCAAGCCAAAAAAAGGTAAATGTTTAGAATGTTTCACTGTCCTAATATGTAAAAAAAAGTGAACTCATAACATTTGTATTTAAAGTCCTTTTGTGATCCCTTTCAGTTGACCACTGTTAGATCTGACATGCTGAGTTAGTGTTTACCCAAATGTTTTGCTTTTTTTACACAGTTTTGCTCATTCTCTTTGAGTGACATTGGGGCCCTAGGCACTTTTCCACTGTGAATATAGTGTGAAAGCTTGTACACCTTCCTACTTATGCCAGGAAAGTAGCACTGACTAGTATGTTTACATATGCACGCTAGTATGCCCCTATGTACTTGGCCTGTCATAGAAGGCCTGAAAGGATGCACTTCCACCTGCATGGTGTCCTGAAACTTGTGTCCAGCCTCCCCTGCAGGGCTGTGCATGCCCTATATATGAGAGCTGTTCTGCCAATAAGTTAACATGGGGATAGGTTACAATTGATCCTGAACTGCAACATTGGATTGCATTGGAGCAGCCTCATGGTGTTTCCTGTCCTTCGATTCATAAGGACAAATCCCTTCCCACTGCAAAGGTGGTTTTCTCAGTAATGTTCTAGACATGCCACATCTAAGAAGTGGCCATTTCTATGTTCTAAAACTCTATCTTGGTGCCTTATAAATCAAACTCCATTTCACTGGAGGCTGGGGAAAGCACATCTGTGCATTCTCCACCAACTGCCATAAAACCTGGGCACCCAGAACATCATACCTCTGTCAGTTGAGGGCCTGGCTGGATAGATTGGAAGGAGAGGTTTGACACTTGGCCACTCAGAGCCAGATCATGGCCCCACTAAAGATAAATATATGCATTCCATGGCCCCGTGGTAGACAGGACTGAAATTTAGGGTAAACATCCGTGGTTGAATGGGTACCCCTTTAACCACACCCAACTTGACAGGCACACTTCAGTATATCTACTGGTACCACACTTCAGCAACTTAGTGCTACATTTGCAGGAATGTGGGACGGAGATGCTGGACCACATGGTGCACTCTGCCAGAGGAATATGTTGTACACCAGGAGTATTTACTGCCTGCCAGGAAGGGACCATGCACCCTTCCGCCATTGTGGTTGGCCTGGGCACACTGGTCGCTGCATTGTGGTACTCTGAAGTGTGCTCTCCAAGACTATGATGGTGTGCCCCCTGTTCTGTTGTGAAGGTCAAAGGAACATCAAAGACCTCCTGTGAGGGACCAACATCTTCTACCAGTGTCATCTGGAGTCTGGTGCCCTTGTAAGTATTTGTATCCTTGGCTCAACTTCATCGGGCAGCAGAGGTGTGAGTGCTGAAGCAAGTATACTATATGGAAACCAGATTTGACTGATGTGGTGCCTTCAAAGTATTACCCGCACTTGCGGGACTGTGGCCCTTCATCTTGGAGCTACGACATGAACAAGTGGGTGTTTTGTTGTGAGCGGATTCACCGGTGTGGGACCCCGCATGACCCACCCTTGTTGAGTGTGTATCATTTCTCTCATGTGACTCCTGACTTCATGCTCATTGTGTGCCGTCTCCGTGTCATAGGTGATGACCTTCGGAGGTGTGAGTGTCCCAGAAGCAGTGCAGTGTCCTACTTCATGTGGCTCCGCTGTACTTGTGTCTTTGTGTGTGTAGTCGGATTCTCTGGTAAGACTCATTAAGTGATAGACGTTGTACCTCGTTCCAGGGAGGCATGGAACTGGAATCCTTCATGTGCATGCTCAGGGACTGTCTTGTCTGACTCAGGTCATCATGAACCAGATGTTGCGCCTCATCCTGCTTTTTGGTCCAACTCCTGTTTTTTTGGCCACTGCACGATCAGTAACTTTCCCCTTGGGCACTGTTTTATGCTACCCCCGCGCTTTGCCTTCATAGTTGCTTACCTGTCTTCCCAAGAGTCTGTGTTTCCTTCCCTGCATGCTTTGCTCACTACCTTTTATACTATGGCTATTTTCCCAATCACCTTAATGTGGTCTTTCCCAATCCAATATTTCCTGTATATCACTTCCTGTTTGTCAGTATATAAGCCCAGTTGGTTTTCTGTTTCTTGCGTTGCAAACACTTCCTTCACGGTTGTGCTACTCGCTCCTGAATCCTGAGATTTTGGACTTCTCGTGTTCTTTTTCCTCCTGCAGCTTGTTCTAGCTCTTTTTGTGCTTTTTTTTTCTTCTTTTTTGGAGTCCTTGATTCTGAGGTTTTTTCCAGGTTGGATTTTTTTCTTCGGGGATTCCTTCTGGAAGTTCCGGCCTGCTTGGTGTTATATTATCAGCAGAACCGTGGCTACTGGAAAGGGTCGCCACTACCTTGGTTCATCCAGAACAAGCAAGAAACCAAGTGGTACCCGGCGACTGGCTGATTATAGTGGTAAAAAGCAGTCAAATTGTGACAAAAACTACTTAAGGCAGATCTAAAAAGCCTTAAAAGCATCACTTCAGAATTGGTGAACAATAGATTGTACAATGAAGCTCCTGTGAAGAATAATTAAACCCATACCTTAGATAATAATTCCCACACTAAACCACCATCACACACCACAGTTAAAGTGACCTCAATTATCTTTGCAACTCCCCATTTAAGATGAAGAATTATACCTTACCCCAGCCCCTACACTCGACTCATCAGAATGAAAAATCCTCTTTCTGATAGTGACATTCATTCCCTCTTACTTTCATATAACTCCACATATTCCAGTAACAGAGATGTTCTGGACCAATTCCAAGCTATTTTTACAAACCCACACAGAGATCCAGGGCCCAATCAAAGAGCTGTAAACATATCTAACATTAAGCAAGTGTCCATCACTCAATATATCTCTACTGACACCAAACCACACTTGAAATACATGCTACTCAAATGCAGTGAAACGCGTGGGTGACATTACAGACCTCATCTTTGCTCACGAGCTGGACTTACTTATCCTGACTAAAACATGGCCGAATGACTCCTCCTCACCTATCTTTGACTTAATAGTTCCACCTAACCATGACATCATAAGATTAGATAGACACAGCAGACCAGGGGGAGGTATTGCTTTCATACATCAAAACAATCTCTCAGTGAAACAGTCACTTACCATTTCCCTATCCTCATGCAAATGTGTGTGCATTGATATATTGAGTTACAACAATCCATTGTGCAAACTGCACATGTTCTGCCACCCACCAGGAGATAACAGCACATTCATAGAACAGATCATGAAAACCATCTCAACCAATGCAGGAGAACACTGCCCCAGATCTTCCTCGGAGATTTCAACCTCCACTGGAATGACCCTAACAACCCAGTAGTCAACAGACTTAAAACCTTTCCGGATGACCTAAGCCTCTGCAATAATCAGACCCACCTTAAGGGTACAACTTTGGACCTTAAGACTGCCAAAAGCAACACCATCCAAATGGAATCTATCATCCCCTGTGACTGAACAGATCACCACCAAATCACTTTCTGCATCATAGGATCTGTGAGGACAAAAAAGTCTCAACAGAAGAAATCCAAACTCCGGAAAACTAGCATACAATGTATAAACCTGGATGATATAACATCACTCAGCAATACCATCTCACCATGTCCCTTAGATATGGTAGATGTCCATGACCTCACAGACCACTACAAAAACCCCATGTTGAATATTCTTGACTCAATAGCACCTCTATAGCTAACATGAATATCCACCAGAGAAACCAAACCATGGTTCAGTAATAGCCTAAATGTAGAAAGACATAAGTTTAGATTAGCTGAGTATTCATGGAGACTCTCACTGTCCCTAGAACACCTGAAACACTTGAGATCTCAGAGGAGAATTAACAACAAACACATCAGAAGCTCAAAAGTGAATTTCGTTAGAAATCAATTAGAAAAATCCAGAAAATGTCCAAAGAAACTGTTCAAACTTGTCAATCTACAATCCAACAGGCAATGCAACCCTTCCCCTATGGGGTCTAATACATAACTAAACTGCTATGAGTTTGCCCTCTTCTTCACAGAAAGGACAAGTAAGATTGAGAAGGATTTGCAGTCAGCTTTGGAGCACCTGCCTTTCAAGCCTTATATTATCACCCCACCCCTGATCAATGAGCCACCAGGTCTCTCAACTCACACCCAAAAAACATTGCTTAATGGAGCATATTCAAAACTTTTGCTGAAAGTGCCATTCTCAAATTCCTTACAGCGCTAAAACTCTCAAACCACTTTAGTGACCCTCTTTCAGTGAATTTCTTCAGTGAGATCAAAATATCCTTACTTCTCATATGGACTAAGATAGTTAATGCCTCACCACTTTAAGGATTGATCCCCAACTGCCTTAAAGGGGGACAGGTTACCCTCATTTTAAAAAACCCATGGTGGTTCACTCAGACCCAAACAGCTTCTGACCAATGTTTTATATTCAAACCCTTGCGAAGTGCCTCGAGAAATGCATCCATGTACAACTGTGAAATCACATAGAACAATTCAATCTCCTAGACCAGTTCCAATCCGGTTTCTGTCAAGGACACAGCACTGAATCGCACTCACACACAAAGTTGATGATGCACTAAAATGTTAGATCAGAATGAATCCTGCCTGGTTATTCTCCTAGACTTCTTGTCAACCTCCAGTAGGGTCAAACATGACAGCCTCCTTAAACCTACTTGAACATAGGATGTGGCACCTGGGATCCATCCTTAACTTGTTTGTTTCTTTAATCCACAACAGAACTCAAAGATTCAAGGGCCATATATTCTAGCTAACGTGGAATAGGTCACATTAGGACTCCCATAGGGGTCCACACTCTCACCTCTTCTTTTTAATTAATTAATGGAGCTTCTAATTGAATTGTTAAATTTATGTAACATACACTATCACATGAACGCGGATGGCACCCATCTATGCTTGAAAACCTCTTTGCCCTGAAGACATTAGGTTTTTCAACACAACCTCTAAAAAGCCCCAAAACTAATTGACTTATAACCACCTCAAACTAAATGCCCCCAAATGGAATTTCTCTTAATTGCCCCACCAAAACACTCTCTGGACATCGCAGAATGGTTTAAACAACTACCAGCTCTTAAATGCGTACCTCACATTACAGATTCACCAAGATCTCTAGGAATAACTCTTGAAAAGAATTTGAACAAGCAGGAGCACATCAGCTCTGCCACCAAAGGGGAGAGCTTTCGCATGAATATCTTAATACACATAAAATCCTTCCCACAACCTGATGACTTCAAGTCAGCTGTTCAAGCCCTAGTGATCCCTAGGGTCGACTATGAAAGTGCAACACTCTGCGGCCTTCCTAGATCTAAGCTGGTGCCACTAAGAGCCTCTCTTAACTCTGCTGCTCATCACAGAATCTAAAATAAACAATCACATAACCCCGGATCTGAAATCACTAAACTGGCTCCCATATGAGGCTAGGTTTCATTTAAAAATTGCCTACATGCCCCACAAAGCCCTACACTTAAACACTCTGAGATACCTTGCACAAAAACTGGAGCTATCAGGTGGCTATAGAGCATCTAGAGGCACTAGCACCCTACTGTTGAAACCACTTAATTTATATAAAAAGAAGACATATAACCTAAGCCTTCTCAGGTGTTGCCCCAAGAATCTGGAACTCCCTCCAACCTGAAATCAGAATGAACCCATCAACTGCCTCTTTCAAGAAAGAAGTTAAAGCTATACTGATGAACACATTTCTGCTGTAGATCTCACAAACTTTACTTGTTTGGACCCGGAGGTGGTATCTTTGTGGATCTGATCACACCTTGTTTTTCCCGCTAATTTATGTTGTTGTCTATTCTACCTGCTTGCTGAACATTTGTAAAGCACTCTGATACCCACAGGTGTCATGTTCGCTGTATATAAAACCTTTATAAATTAGAAAATAATTAAATAAAGGGGGTCCCTCTTTTTTTAAATAAGGAATTGGTGGAAATACATTAGAGAAATTCCCCTGACCAACTTATCACAAAGGCATACCCCTTTGACCCTGGATGGGCGTCTAATTATGGCATTTTGTTGTTGTTTGCATCTGCTATGCCCATTCCTGAAAAAAGTCTTGCAAGACCTTGTCTCACTTCCAGCATATTGATGTGATAAGTCTTCCGCTTGTTGGACCAAATTCTCTGAGCTTATAGGGAGCCAATGTGAGACCCCCATGTCTGAAGAGAAGCATCTGTGATCAGTGTCTGAGTTGGTGGGTCTTGATAAAATGGTACCCCAGGTTCTTCTGCTGAGACAACTGTGAGAAAGACTGACATGCAGACTAAGGGGGTCATTCTGACCCCGGCGGGCGGCGGGAGCCGCCCGCCTGGAGGGAACCGCCAGAATACCGCTGCGCGGTCAGAAGACCGCTGCGGGTATTCTGGGTTTCCCACTGGGCTGGCGGGCGACCGCCAAAAGGCCGCCCGCCAGCCCAGTGGGAAACACCCCTCCATGAGGATGCTGGCTCCGAATGGAGCCGGCGGAGTGGAGGATGTGCGACGGGTGCAGTAGCACCCGTCGCGAATTTCAGTGTCTGCTGAGCAGACACTGAAATTCAAAGTGGGGCCCTCTTACGGGGGCCCCTGCAGTGCCCATGCCATTGGCATGCCATTGGCATGGGCACTGCAGGGGCCCCCAGGGGCCCCACGACACCCCTCACCGCCATCCTGTTCCTGGCAGGCGGAACCGCCAGGAACAGGATGGCGGTGAGGGGGTCGGAATCCCCATGGCGGCGCAGCAAGCTGCGCCGCCATGGCGGATTCCCATGGGCAGCGGAAAGTCAGCGGTACACCGCTGACTTTCCGCTTCTGGCCGCGGCTGTACCGACGCGGTCAGAATGCCCCCCTAAGTGTGGAATTGCTGCAGAGGCCTCATGTGTAATCTTGCGTGAGGTGCTATGAAGATGTAAGAGATCATCAACCCCAGAAGAGAGACAATCTGCCTCGCTGATGGATGGTGAATCAGTAGGAGACTGGATAGTCTCTCCTCCAAAGGATACACTTTTGTGGAATTTGTGTGAAGCGTAGACCGCAGGTAGTGGAATCTTTGCCCTGGGCATGCTGTAGACTTTTTGAAGTTGATGTGGAGGACCAGATTGTGTAGAGTCTCAACACAAACTTGATAATGCTCCTGTAGGAGGCTGGCTCTCTATATAGTGTATGAAAATGATGTGTACTCTGCAGACAGCCCAAGCAACCCCACTTTGGTATCCAGAGGTAAAAATCAGACCATCGAATGCTCTGTTTTGTGCTAGTGTGGGCGAGCTGTTAGGCTTACCTTGGAGATGTGCTAAGCATTTGTTAAATGTGGACACAGACTCAAAAGAATAACCCAAGATCACTTTACAAAAATACTTTGTATTTTTATAAAATGCGTAATACCAAGATCATCAATTTACAATAAGCACTTTTTTAGTTATGATTTTTCAAAGTTTGGGAAATGTTCTGTTTCTGTGTAATTATGAACTATAGGAATGAATAGGAAAATCTTTAAAAATGCTTATAAAATGAGGCAATGCTCTCTCAAGTGTCACCTTCTATTTTTAGGTTGAGGTCATCAAGATGTCATATGAGCCATGGAAGTTTGGGTGATTCCCAGTTCAAGCGGAAGCACAGGCTGAAAGTCTTGGAACTGGTGCACAACGTAGTGGGGGCCACTTGGAAAAACATTGCACAGATGGACTCACAGGGAAGTCCACTGGGTCACCTTGGAGGGTGGAAGTCACAAGGGGTTAGGGATCTCGAGATCACCACTGGTTTATCGATACAGGGGCCAGAAAGGTTGGGTGCAGTGAAGATATGTCAACCAGGAGTCGTGTGTTTTGAGTTCCTTGGAGACAGGCGCAGGTCACTTGGTGGGTAGATTTCAGGTCAGTAGGACTACTCTGGGGGTGGTTCTTGGGTGTCCTGTAGTCCCTTGACTGGTACTTGCTTCTAGGCTTTTGAGTGTCCAGAGTGGACTTTGCTTTTGCGTGTCTGATGTTGGAGGTCCACTACCCAGGAGAATGGCACTTGTCAGGCCCTGAAGGTCCCAATGCCACCAATCATAGCACACAGGTAGGTTTTGTATTTCAGGTCCATCTTGTTGATTTTGGTCAGGCTGCAGAGCCCAGTTTGTTGGTCAGCAGCCAGTAAGTGATATGGACTTCACTGGTTCCTTGTCTATAGGGTGTAGGAGAGAGATATGTTTGCTCTGAGGGAGATTCTTGGTGATTTGCTGAAGGCGCTTTGGGGTTTTGTAGAGTCCTTCAGGTTTCCAGGTGACACCTCAGTGGCGATTGTCAGTCCTTGGTGCAGCAGGCAGGGTTTGGCACCTTTCTTTGTGCAGCAGGACTTCTGTTCTCGAGACTCAGGTTTTCTTTGTTCCTGGTCCTCTTGTGTCTGTCAAATCTGATCTGTTGGTCTAGGGATGCCCACTAAATACTGCATTTAGGGGGAGTTATGGGAAGTATCTGGTAGTGGTAATGGGCCACCTACCTTAGGGTGGCAATACCCATTAAGTGACCACTTCCTGTGGGGGGTCACATCCCTACCACTAGGTAGTTATAGTTAGAACCTAGTTTCTATAGACAGAACATGTATTGTTTTTCCTAAAACTCTGGCGACTCTTGACGAAACGTAAGAATTTTTCAAAACTAATACTTAGGTCAGTGAAGCTGCTGTCTTAAAAGTTTCAGGGTGATCCATTTAGCGGGGACCGCAAATAAGGGGGAATCCCAAAATGCATTTTCCCCATTTATTTTTCCACAGGGTCTTTAGAAATGTTTACAGCCTAATCTTCTGAACGGAATTACAAGAAATTTGGCAGGAAGGTAGATGCTGTTCCACAGATCATGCCTGTTGTAGTTTAATGTATCTCTGTTCAGTAGTTTTGGAGTAATTTATGCCCAAAAAATATAGATTTCTAGGGATGTGGATCCACTGCAGATCGATCTGGGGATCCACATTCCACCGGAAGAATATGATTGGCTGGCTGCAACCTGACAGAAATGTTCCGGCTGCCATTTTATTTTGTTGGGGAACGGACCTCGGGCTGAAATGTGGGGGGCAATGAGGCTGATGAGGTCAGGGTAGAGGTTCTCTGATCCCATGAGGTGATATTCTTGTAATTAAGCACTAAATAATGGGCTTCAAGTGACCAAAAACATATTTTTTGTCATTTCACAAGGTATGCGGATCCACCCGCGAGGATCAGCGTGGCCCCCAATGTGAATCAGCAGATGGATCTGCAGATCTCATGAAATGTAAAAAAAAATATTCATACACTTACTCAACCCACCAAACACTCTCACATCCACTCTCACACCCAGAGAGACACTGTCACATCCACTCTCACACCCACATGGACACTCTCACATTCACTCTCACACTCAAAGAAACACTGACACCCACTCTTAGAGCTAGACAGACACACTTACACTTAATGTGATACTCTGGCACACACTGTCACATCCACTCTCATAGCAACACAGACATCGCCACACCCCTTTTCAGAGTCAGAGACACACTCACACACCCAGACACACTCCTACACACACTGTCACACCCAGAAAGAGAATCACACATCCACTCTCACCCCTAGAGACACATTCTCACAAAGACTGTCACACCCAGAGAGACACTCTCAAACCCACTCTCACATCCCTGGAGACTCTCACACTCTCACACCCACTGCCACATCCAGACAGACTCTCACACACCTAGACACACTATCACAAACATTGTCATTTCCATAAAGACAGTCATATACTGACTCTCACACATAGAGACACACTCTCACACACACTGTGACACCCAGAGAAACATTCCCACACCCACTTGACATCCAGGCAGACACTCACTCTCACACCTAGAGAGACACTCTCACACCCACTTTCACATCCCGACAAACACTCACACACTTAGACACACTCTTTCAAACACTATCACACTCAGAATGACAGTCACGACCTACTCTCACACCCAAAAACACACTCTGACTCACTCTCTCACACCCAGTTAGACACTCTCACACCCGGGCAGACACTTACACATCTACTTTCATACCCAGACGGACTCTCATACACATCTCACAGCCAGAGAGACACTCTCACACCCACTCTCACATGCAGAGATACACTGTCACATCCACAGCCACAGCCAGAGACACACTCTCCCACACAGTGTCACACCTAGAAAGACACTCTCACACACACTGTCACAAATAGACAAACACTCACTCTCACTTCTAGAGAGACACTATCATACCTACACTCACACCCAGAGACACACTGTCACATCCAGAGAGACACTCTCACACCCACTGTCACATCTAGGGAGACTCTTTTGCACTCACTCTCATACCTATAGAGACACTATCACACCCATTCTTACATCCAGACGGAGACTCTCACGCTGACACACACTCAAAAGTACTGTTATACCCAGGAAGACAGTCACAGACCCACTCTCACTCCCAGGCAGACTTGTACACCTACTCCTACACCTAGAGAGATGGTCACACACTCAGTCTCACACCCAGAAGTACAGGCTCAGAACCACTGTTACTGCCACATACATCCTCTCACACACAGTGTTACACCCTTACCAAGACTTATGTACTCAGAGTGATGCTCATATAGTGTTGACTAGGTGTGCCCTAAGAGGGGACAATTTTGCTGTCATTTTGTTGACCTGGGGCTAAAATGTGGGCACTTATGCATACTAAGGAGTCATGGTAGGAATTCCCTAGCCATATGGCTTTACATAATTATAGCAAATTGAGAAAAACATGTGTATTATTATTTTTTTTGTTAGTGAGATCCGCTGATCCAAATGTCATTTAAAAGCTTGGCGACAAGCGACAAGACTTAACTTAGGAGACAGGTGTGTAAAGCATTTAAAAATCACAAAACAGTAAATAAGTAAAACACAAAACACAATTAAACACAAACACCAATTTATGAAAATAGACTTTGGGGGTCATTCTTACTTTGGCGGGCGGCGGAGGCCGCCCGCCAAAGTAACCCCGTCAGAACACCGCACCGCGGTCGAAAGACCGCTGCGGTGATTCTGAGATTTGCCCTGGGCTGGCGGGCGGCCGCCAAAAGGCCGCCCGCCAGCCCAGGGCAAATCAACCTTCCCACGAGGACGCCGGCTCAGAATTGAGCCGGCGTAGTGGGAAGGTGCGACGGGTGCAGTGGCACCCGTCGCGTATTTCAGTGTCTGCATAGCAGACACTGAAATACTTTGCGGGGCCCTCTTACGGGGGCCCCTGCAGTGCCCATGCCATTGGCATGGGCACTGCAGGGGCCCCCAGGGGCCCCGCGGCACCCCCTACCTGCATCCTGTTTATGGCGGGTTTCCCGCCATGAACAGGATGGCGGTAGGGAGTGTCTGAATCCCCATGGCGGCGGAGCGTGAAGTGGTGAAGTCAAGTGAAGTGGTGAAGAGGTGTGAAGTGGCCTGACTTCACACAAAGGAATGTGCTTGGGGGAGAGAATCTCCCCTCAGCAGATGGTGAGGCAGGAAGGGGGAGGTCTGCCAAACTGGTCTTCAAAGGCAGAGAAGGACATTTGCAGCACCCAACAACACCCCCACATCCTGCAACCCCAGACAATTAGGTGCCCCCTTGATTAGATTAGGAGAGGGCAGGAGAGGGGTGTGTTTATGATTTTTAGCCACACCAGTGGGTGGGCTCAGCCAGATGTAACCTCCAAAAATCAGATTCATCCATGTTGGATTTTTGGAGACTGTTGCCTTCTGGGATGGATTTTTGCCACACTTCCCAGGAAGTGGTCATCACAGGGGGACGACCCTGTACCTGATTGGAGGATCAGGACCCCCCTGCTTTTCACCCAGGAGCAAGGATAAAACTGGCAGACCTGACCCCACACCTCAGATCCCCTCCAGAATTCAACAAGAAAGGAACTAAAGAAGAAGAAGGACTGCCCTGCTGGACCCCTGGCCTGCACCTGGACCCTGCACTCAGAAGGACTGCACCAGCTGCACACTTGGGCTTCACCACAAGAAGGACCTTGCCTGGCTTCAACTGGTTCAAGGAGGGACTCCCTGTTTGCTACAGGTGAAAAATTGCTAAACCAGAGTCCCCTGCACCAACTCCTGAAGAAAGCGACCAGCTGACCACTGTCCAGTGGCCAAAAAGGAGTTTGCGCCAGGTGCATTCTGGGAGTTGAAGTCCGCACCCCCAAGGACCATCACAGAACTTCTGGACCCTTGGGGTGAGCTGTGGACCCCAAAAGAACCTTAAAAGAACATCTGGGTGAAGCCCCAGAAGTTTGGAAAAGATTGGAGAATTTTTGAAAAAAAGCTCCATAAAGTGACCGACCCGACGCGGAAATTTTAGCCGGCTTGCCTCAACCGCGACCCGGCCTGACTTCGTGGTTCGTCCCGGTAAAGAAAAACATCCAAAAAAGAGACTAAGTCCGAACGTAAAAAGTTGACCGGGACCTTCCAGCCATCGTATCCGAGAAGGGCTCCACGGACGTCGGATCAAGATCCAGGTTTACCCTGGTCGAAGGATTTTCATCTCGAAAAAACGACTAAGTCTGAAGGTAAAAATCACCACCGAGGAAACCGACTTCGCGTATCCGGACAAGGGCTCCAGGAGGTCGGATCCAACTGGCAGGTTCGTCCCGGGGAAGAAAAACATCAAAAAAGAGACTAAGGTGGTCATTCTGACCCTGGCGGTCTTTGACCGCCAGGGCGGAGGACCGCGGGAGCACCGCCGACAGGCCGGCGGTGCTCCAATGGGGATTCCGACCGCGGCGGTAAAGCCGCGGTCGGACCGGCACCACTGGCGGGGTCCCGCCAGTGTACCGCCGCCCCATTGAATCCTCCGCGGCGGCGCAGCTTGCTGCACCGCCGCGGGGATTCCGACCCCCCCTACCGCCATCCAGATCCCGGCGGTCGGACCGCCAGGATCCGGATGGCGGTAGGGGGGGGTCGCGGGGCCCCTGGGGGCCCCTGCAGTGCCCATGCCACTGGCATGGGCATTGCAGGGGCCCCCGTAAGAGGGCCCCTACATGTATTTCACTGTCTGCTGCGCAGACAGTGAAATACGCGACGGGTGCAACTGCACCCGTCGCACAGCTTCCACTCCGCCGGCTCGATTCCGAGCCGGCTTCATCGTGGAAGCCTCTTTCCCGCTGGGCTGGCGGGCGGTCTGAAGGCGACCGCCCGCCAGCCCAGCGGGAAAGTCAGAATTACCGCCGCTGTCTTTCGACCGCGGAACGGTAATCTGACGGCGGGACTTTGGCGGGCGGCCTCCGCCGCCCGCCAAGGTCAGAATGAGGGCCTAAGTCAGAAGGTAACTTTTTAACCGAGGCCTCCCGCGACTTGTAGCCGAGCAGGGCTCCATCACGGTCGGCCTGAAAGTTTGACTTTGCCCCGGTCCTGGTGCAACCAGATGACCCGATTGGCGCTTTTTGTTTCTAAGCGCTAGAAAATAATAATACTTTAAAAATTCATATCTCCGGTTCCCCTGAACCGATTTTAATCGTTTTTGTGTCATTTTAAAGATAAAAATATAAGCTATTTTTATAAATTGGTTTTGGATTTTTAAACTGTTTCCTGTGTTTTATTTAATTACTGTTTTGTGATATTTGAATGCTTTACACTTTGTCTCCTAAGTTAAGCCTTGACGCTCGATGCCAAGCTACCAAGGGTAGAGCTGGGATTAATTTACTGAGACCTAACTGTACCTATGTGGAGGTTTGTGGCTTGTTGCTAGGTGTAGGTACCTAACTGCCCTACCAAAAACCCATTTTCCAACAGTGTGCCACATTTGGGCGCAAATCCTCCAGTAGTCATGCTGGCGGTCAGAGGCGCATGGGCGGTCCCACCACCGGCCACGCCAAAGGGACTCCACCAGCCATATTATGACCTGTAATATGGCCTGGCAGTGTCCTGATGGTGGGGCACTGATGCCGGTGGAAGTGCCCATTCCCTGCCGGAAGACCTCCTGGCTGGGCAAGGTTAGTTGGACGTCCGACATGGGAGGAGGGTGGGAGGCTGGGGGGTGTTGGGTGTGCATGTTTGAGTTAGTATTGTCTGTGCCTGTTAATGGGTGTTTGTATGCGTGTGTGTATGCATGGCTGAATGCATGTATGAATGTTGAAGTGAGTGCGTGTGTGAATGTTGAAGTGAATGCGTGTATGGATGCTTGTGAATGAATGCGTGTATGTCAGTGTTGGTGAATGGGTATATGCCGGGTGCGTGAATGAGTGTATGCGGGTTGTGTGAATAAGTGTAAATGGGGTGTGTGAATGAGTGTGCAGGGTGCGTGTGGGTGTCTGTGTGCATGTATCCTGGGGTGCTGCTCTGGTAGGGGTATGGGGTTCTGGCATGGAGGGGGGATATTGGGCTTGCAGGGGGGTGGGGGAGTCATCTGACCATTACGGTACAGGCAGGGATGTTGGGCCAAGGTTGGCCTCCGCCAACCCAGCACAATCATAATGTGGCGGCCTTCGGTAGTGAGACCGCCACCTTGGGCCTAGCAGTCAGTAGACCGCCAGGGTCATAATGAGGGCCTTAGTATTTTCTTCAAGATTTTCTTCAGCAGGACGAAGTCACCAATCCGATCTGACCTCCCTGAAACCCTCTTCGGATACATGTTGCAGGAGACCTCGGTGAAGAATTCTACCTTTGGACTTAGACGATTGTTCAGGACGGAAATCTTTGTTGGTCCAAAGCTGAATCTTGATCTGACATCCCTAGAGCCCTCCTCAAATACACTGAACAGGAAGTCCCAGTCAACTTTTTACGTTCGGACTTTGGCACTTTCTTGGAGATTTTTCTCTCTGACTTCGGACGACCCTCCACAGCAAGCCAATTTTGTGTCAACGCCATTGGATTGCCTTTCCAGATTCCCCCGATAAAATCCTAGATGTCTGGGACTCCGGATCTTTTCAGCAGGACGAACCTGCAAGTCGGGCTGGGTTGTGGTAAACGTAAGCCGGCTTGACTCACGAAGCAGGTCGTCCCTTTATGGAGCTTTTTTCTAAAAGGTCTCCAAACTTCTCCAAGCTTCTGGATCTTCTTCCAGAAGGTCCTTGAAGATCCTTTAGGAGTTTACAGTTCATCCCAAGGTTCTAGAAGCTCTGAGTTGCTAGCTGAGGGTTAGGACTCCAACTCCCATAATGCACCCAGTTCAAATAAAAAAATGACCACTAGCTACTAGTCAGTTGGTCAGTTCCTTCATGTTTTGATGCAGTGGACTCTGGTTAGCTATTTTGCACCTGTAGCAAACAGGGAGCCCCTTCTTGAACCAGTTGAAGACAGGCAAATACCTTTTAGTGGTGAATCCCAAGTGTGCAGCTGGTGCAGTCCTTCAGAGTGTAGTGTCTAGGTGCAGGTCAGGGGTCCAGCAGGACAGTCCTTCTCCATCTGATATTGTTCCTTATAGGGATCTGACGTGTGGGTGCAGCTCTGCCAAATTTATCCTTGCTCCTGGGTTAAAAAGCATGGGGGGGAACTGTCCAATCACAAGAGAGCTACTACCCTCCTGGATGACCACTTCCTGGGAAGTGTGGCAAAAGTCAATCCCAGGGAGCAACATTCCTTAAAAATCCAAAATGGCAAAAACTCAAATTTGGAGGTTAGGTCTGGCAGAGCCCACTAACAGATGTGGCTGAAAATCCTTAACACACCACTCCCCTACCCTCTATTAATCTAATCAAGAGGGCACCTGGTTGTCTGGGTTTTGCAGGAAATGGGGCTGCTCCAAATGTCCTTCCCTCCTTTGAAGACCAGTTTGGCTGCTCTCCCCTATCCTGTTTCACCATCTGCTGAGGCAGTTATCATCCCCCAGGCACTTCCTTTGTATTAAACCCAGTCCATTCCACGCCTCGTGAAGGTACTACAGAGCTGAAACTGGTAACTTTGAGGAAGGAAGAGTTCAAAATCCTTTTCACTGAATTTACTTATATTAAATCCAACAAAGGCAAGTTGTTGCATTTATTATAACAATCAGTTTGAGACCAAACGTACTATATCTAGCTCCTTTAGAGACTTTATTAATTAAAATAAAGTCTCCCCATTTTAGCCTATGGAGCCTATTCACTACAATGAGGAGAAAACAAATTTGGCTATTTTTACTCACCAGGGCTTATAAAACATATTTTATAAGGTCCCTGCTTATACACCCAACTCTGGGGACACTTAAGGCACACCTTAGGGGTGACATATGGGAAAATAAGGTAGTCTACGACTTTGGAAGCACTTTTAATTCCAAAGTAGAATTTGTATTTAACTTTACTTTAAAAGCAGCCAGCAAGGCAGGCCTGCTTTTAAAATGACACTGGGCAGAACAGTTTTTAATGCAGAGAGTTATTTCAAAGAAAATACATTAGTGCATGCAGTTTACAAAACTCGTCAATGTTAGGAAGTAACAGACGCTACTCCATAGAAAAAGAAGAGATAGTTCCTATGAATGTAGAATAAGCTGTAGCTGAAGAAGTACAAGGAAAGCATAAACAGGCTTCTGCTGGCAAATGGAAGTATAGTAGAATTTGTAGCATCCTTCAGGAATCAATTGATACATTGAACATTTTCTTAAGAGAATTTTCATGGAGAAGTCTGAATCAGAAAAGTAAATGCTTCAAGAATTAGATCCGTGCAAAGTTAGAAAATACACTAAGTTACAACGTCATTCATTGGCATGCCTTTCAAATAAAGTGTGTAGAAGCACTTTTTATCACTTTAGAAGGTTAGCTGTGCATCATTCAAAAATATGAAATTTAATAAGAAGACTTTATGATGTAAAAAATTCTAGCTTTATGCTTAGGCGATTTGAATAGAGCTTTCTTACATGGTACTGTGACAGAGATTGAGAAAGTTTGTGAAGACATTCATTTATATTTCTTTGGCCCTGAAGAAGAGAATAGGGGGAATGAGGAGGTAGTGAGGAACTGGACACAGGAATTAGTATTGAAAAATGTAGAAAAGCAATGCACTATCTTGTGAGGAATCAGAGTATGTGTGTATTAGTTGTAGCCACGTTCACTATAAAAGCCAAACTTGTAATATTGTTGTATTTTCTAACACTGAACAAGATAGCAATGAGAAGAGGCAGTATTTTGGTATATATTTATTTGTAGAAGAATGCTTTGATTTAGCCACAAAGTAAGCAATATATACATATGGTATGACAAATTAAAAGATAATAAAATACCATCTAGAACAATTCATAATAGATTAGAATTAGTATCAATGCCACACGAACATACTGAATTAAATGTGTATGAATGAATTTTAATACAAACTGTCAACCCATTTCAAGCAATTTTTCAAATGAAGCCAAAAACAGGGAAACTGACAGTAACTGAACTACAAAAAGGACGAGAGGGAAGAGTTGTGTATTTACGTCTAGATTAAAAAAAATATTGATACTGTGGGTGTTGAAAAAGATGTAGATGCACCACTCATTATTCTAATAAATGGAGTTCCAATAAAAAATAAAAATAAAAATCTGGCCGGAATTAGTTGATGTAAATAAAGTAAAAAAAGCTACAATATATATGAAAAAATAATAATGATATTACTAGAGATGTAAGTTGTGTTTAAGATGAAGTACTACAATCTAGTGGCAAGTTGAAAAAGGGAATAAGCTGAAGTCAGAAGATATATATTAACACTATAGTATTCATCCACTTCATTCAAAAGATGTTGTTGGGGATGCTATTGTTCTGCTTCAAGTGAAACAAGCTGGAGGAGCTCCAAAGAGTGTATGGGAAAAAGGTATAGAGGCTTGTTGCTTTCCACAGCTATTTACCACAGGTGTAGGTGGCCACTATGATGATCACAAATTCCAATAGCTGAATACAGGTCAACAAGACTATATTCAGAGGACCCTGGGTATTCCTCATATATTCCACCTGCTATTTGTGAGTGACTTGTCAGGACTCTCTTATGCTGTCGACCACGTTCTTAACACAGGAGCTTCCCTACCTTATCTTTCTGCAAGAGATTTTGATGATAAAATACAAGGTAAGGGTGCAAACCTGGAGTACAACTTAATTCATTTGATGGCATGTCAACATGGGACTAATGAAACTGGTATTGTTGACATGGAGAACTTAAATGTGTGATCCGCAACTTAAGTCAACCTACTTGGTTTGTAATGCTTAGATGCGCAGAGTATGCATCGAATGATTTACTAGAATTTCTAAGAGAAGCAAACTCTAATGTTAAGGATATCCATTTGAAGACAGCAGGAAAACTTTGCTCTTTGGATCCTGCTAACGTATGTAGGTATTTCAATCACAAGTTTTAAGCAATGAGGATTTTTATATGCAATAAAACAAATCCGCTTCTTGGAGAAGTTACAGATTTTTTGGGAGGAAATAATACCAACAAGAAGTGCTCCTCATCTACACATACTCTTATGGATAAAGGCTGCACCAAACTTTGTAATTGATCATGAAGATTGTGTACTGTTTTTCATAAAAGTATGTTACATGCACCAACCTAAATGACAATAACTCTAAAACAGCAAGTTCTATACTTCCAAACACATAGATGTGACAAGTATTGCCACTGAAGATATAGATCTAAAAGAAAGTTTTACATAAGATGTCCCATTGGATTTCCAAGGCTTGTCATCTCTAAGTGAAGAGTGAACAGCTTTTATCTGCAGTCAGGCACACACTGAAAAGAAAGTCACCAAAAAAGACATATAATCTTAAACGATCAGAAGCTTCCAAATATATTGGATATATATAAAAGGACTGCCTGTCTTTAAGACACACTTAAATGAAGAAACTCGTAATTCTTTAGGAAGCATTGGAAATGTGAACATTTAGTTGAATTTCCAATACAAATGATGAATTAGAAACGTTTGTCAGTCATCTGATATACAATATGGAAATATTTTGAAGGGCATTAAGGTAGGAATGCTGACAAAAGAAGGAAAACACTGTTTGGAAACCCAATTTATAAAGAAGATATTCTCTTCCAAAATATCTGCAACAGAGCTAATGTTTGACTTTATTCAGCAACAAAAATCCATTCTTTCAATGAAAAACTGCTATAACTAGAGAAAAAAGAAATATTGATCAAATGGAACACCAAGGAGTAACAATGCTGTTGAATGAAAAACTACAGTCAAAATTGGATTCTTTGGAGACGTCTGTTTCCAGAACTGCAGGATTAGAAAATTGTCTACATGTTTGTTAAAACTGTAGAGTGATTTTATGTCAAAATTAAATGTGAAGAAGGAATAGTTAATGGAGCCATGAGTAAAATATTCGATTTCATTTTGCATCCAAACAGGAACAAGGTTGAATACTTAGCAATTAAATTTGATGATCTAGAAGATGTAAAACTGATAGTAAGGTCTATTGCGCAATTCTTACGTGTGAAAGACCTTCATGTTCGCAGAAAGCAGTTTTCAATATCTCTAGCATGTGCTGGAACAATACATAAGTCTCAAGGATTGAATTTAGATGCAGCATGTATTAATATTTGTAGAACTGTATTCAAGGAAGGTATGTCTTAAGTAGCATTGTCACATGTTAGAAGTTTGTCTTGTTTGTATCTGATAGAGTTTGATGAGAGTAAAGTAAATGGTGATTCCAGTGGGGTACTGGAGTATAACCGTTTGAGAAGCCTGTATGCTCCACATTTAGAACAGCAACCAATTTACAAAAAGCCTACAATCTTACCAAAACAAAAGATTTGAAAGGATCAGAGTAATGTTCCTGAGAAAAAGAAAAAGAAAAAGAAAGAAAAGAAAGAAGTATTTGAGAAAAAGAATACTAAAAGTGATGCTGAAATTGTAGGTTACCAGTTATCAAATATCTCTGGAGTCAGCTGCTATGCTAATGTAGTTCTCAATGTACTGTTCTGTTTACCTACTGCAGTTCATGAAGTTAAACAAAGAAAATAAAAACGATTATGCTCTGCAATGTTGAACTTGTTGGAATGCCTGTGTAGTGATGGAACAAAAAAATAGGGCCTCATTATGAGTTTGGCGGTCCATGTTGGCAGCAATCCGACCACCGCATTACGACTCAACCCGTGAAGACCACCAAAAAAGAGCCACAAATGCGACATCGCCAGGACATTAGCGGGCGAGAAAGAGGTGGTTCCACCACCAACACTGCCATGCCGACACAATTCTACCCACCAGATCACAAGCCACAAATCAGCACAGCCATGGAAAACCATTGGCAGTGTCAACTGCCATGCTTAGATTCCACCACTGTCAGACCACAACACCACATTGGATAGTTTGAATATCCCACACCTGACACACATACGCACACCTGATACACCTACTCACTGCACTATATAACACCATCCCACACAACTTACAATCATTTGCCATAAAAACGACTTACACATACACAGAGAGCAAGCACATACACATATAAACATATAGCACCACAACACCTTAGGCATTGATACACATCCCACCCAGCACACACAACACAACTGCACTACCAACACAAAGCACACATAAGACCACACACACACACACACCACAAGCCTCCATCATTCACTACGCACCACCCACACCCTTTCAATCACCACACACTGTACCCTTACACACACAACACCCCCTCCCGCCCAGAACACAACCACCACATCCCCAAAAAAGCACCCATATTTCACGGGTGACGAGTTGAGGGTCATGGTGGATGAAATCATCAGAGAAGAGCCACAACTGTTTGTAGCACAAGTCCAGCAAACCTCGATTGCTAGGAAAATAGAGTTGGGGCAGAGAATAGTGGACAGGGTCAACTCTGCAGGCAGCCTTCCACACACAAGGGAGGTCATCAGGAAGACGTGGAACGACCTATGGGGGAAAGTTTGTTCCATCGCATTACAACATTAGATCACCTTGCAGAAGACTGGTGGTGGGACCCTACCCTCTCCCCCAAAATTCACATCTTGGGAGGAGAAGGTTTAGAATATCCTGCATCCAGAGGGCCTGACTGGAATACCTGGTGGACTGGACTCTGGTAAGTGCACACAACCTCCATGTCACACAACTGTCTAGTACAGCATGCTTCCTTACCACCCAACGTACCTTCATGTCTCACTACACATCCCACCTATCCACATAATGTCCCTCTCCTGCATGCCACTCCTCCACCAAGCCCAAATGCCCACACAGCCCTTGGCAAAGGCACGCCTAGCATGGGCTAAAACTAACACTACAACTCCCACAATGCACAGGCACATCTACTTTAATACCTGAGATGTGCAAATCACATCATATCCCTTGCATGATTGCCTATTGGACTAGCCTTATTAACTAGATGTTATGACAGAAGGCCACAGCATGACAGCAATGCAATGGAACAACACAATGCCAAACAAGACTAAACACAGCTGCAGCATTGTGACAAAGCCAAATGACACTAATCAGGATCCACATCCCAGAAAATCACCCACCATGGTATGGAATGTCAGATGGCGACTCCATGCACATGCACGGCATGCACAGACAGCTGATTTAACCTTGCATGCTCCCATATCATCCACCCATTGGACACCATGCTGCTATGCCCACCCTCCTATCACTCACAACTACAAGGACTGAATTGTCACTAGCTAACAGTGCAGAACAGTCATGTGAACTATCAGCATGTACCAGTACCCATCCACACAGCCAGATCAAACCTGATTCATACCTACCTCAAAGGAGTGTGGAATACATGTCACATACCACTACCTAACACCAATGGTATGCTGTGCAGCATTCTTCATTGTCATTTCTGGAAATCATGTTAAGCTACTGCATGCAAATGATAGAGAGTGAAACAAACACATCTTCAATATGTAACTCCCTCTCTCACTCCATCCACAGGTACACTGCCAGTGCCACCAAGGAGAGGATACCAGAGACTGCCAGCCCAACACAGGGTGAAGGCTCCAGTGAGGACAACACTCTTGGATGTCAGGACAATGACGACCTTGCTGACCAGTCTACTACTCCCTGCCTCAACCTGCCCACAATTCCCCTACACCATGTGGCCTCAACATCACAGCTTACCCATCATCCCCAAACCTGTGTCCCAAGAACAGATAAAACTATTGTTTGCCCGACAGCACAGGGACCTGAGTTGACCCCTCACACCCCAGACAATGAATGTCCTGAGAACATTGGGAGTGGGAACACCGTGCCAGGGGCACAGGCACATGGTGGCAGGGTGTGTGGGAGGGAAGCTGTGGGCCAGATAATGGGGCCCCAAGGGACTCTACTGACCAGACTACCATCTCCCAAGTCTTGGGAGCATGCCAACAATCCCAGGACAGTATGGGCCAGATCATAACCATGTTGTGGGAAAACCAAAGGTTGCAGAGGGAATATCACCAGGAGGTCATGCACCAGTGGCAGGCACACAATGCCACCATGGCCTCCATTGCAGGGGTGCTGAGGGATATCAACACCACTTTGCGTGCTTCTTCCATCCACCAGCAGGCCCCTTCCACTACCAACATAACATTAGACCCATCAACATCAGCTGTAGCCAGCGGAATGGGAGGCCCTGTGAGGGGAACCACAGGCCTCTGACATCCCTCCCTCTGTAGCTGATGAACCCCCGCAAACGTGGACGTCCATTTAGACATCCGGCTGGAGCAGATGGCAAGACCACACCCACTGCCAGGAAGTGACTCTCACCTGATTTGCCTCCCATGTGTGCCACTGAAACACCCTGTTGACGGTTCAATGACGTAACTCCATCTTTCCATTGGCAATTGGACACTGGACCTGCGCAACCAATAGCTGTACCACCTACTCTGATGATTTCATCTACCATGACCCCACTCATCACCTCTTGGACAATGTTTGCACTATATGGGGCATATTTATACTCTGTTTGCGCCGGAATTGCGTTGTTTTTTTTGACGCAATTCCGACGCAAAACTAACTCCATATTTATACTTTGGCGTTAGACGCGTCTAGCGCCAAAGTCCATGGAGTTTGCGTAATTTTTTAGCGTGGACACCTACTGTGCGTTAATGACATGCAAGGTAGGCGTTCCCGTCTAAAAAATTTACTCCGAGGCATGTGCGCCGTATTTACACTCCTGGGCAAAATTCACGCCCGGGAATGGGCGGGTCAAAAAATGACGTACGGCCGCTTTTGCCCCGTTTTTTAGCGCCTGGACAAGGCAGGCGTTAAGGGACCTGTGGGCTCGGAAGGAGCCCATAGGTGCCCTCCCATGCCCCCAGGGACACCCCCTGTCACCCTTGCCCACCCCAGGAGGACACCCAAGGATGGAGGGACCCATCCCAGGGACATTAAGGTAAGTTCCGGTAAGTATTTTTTTTAAAATAATTTGTGGCATAGGGGGGCCTGATTTGTGCCCCCCTACATGCCACTATGCCCAATGACTATGCCTATGGGGGTTGGGAGTAGAAAAAAATGGCGCAAATCGGGTTGAGGCGAAAAATTTGCCTCAGTCTGACTTGCCCCATTTTTTGGCGCCCAAGCTCCATATCCCCCCAGCGCCGGTGGCTAACGCCGGCTAACGTCATTGATTAAATACGGCACCCGCATGGCGCTTCAGAATGGCGTTAGCCGGCGCTAATTTTTTTGACGCAAAACTGCGTTAGCGCAGTTTTGCGTCAAAAAGTATAAATATGGCCCTATATGTTTGTTACCATTTCTATATATGCACAATAAACACAAATGGAACACAGCTACTGTATAAGTGTCTTCATTACAACATCAAAAAAATTCATGAAAGCCATATGTGAGATGAATATGCACACCTACATCCAACAGGCAGAGAAATGGACAGGAGAGGGAGGCATACTCAGCAGGAGATACATTACATAAGATATGTTGCAGGAGACACATCTCGGACAGTCCACAATCTTGAGCCACATAAGAGTATAGTCAGCATGCAAACCTGCAAGAAGACAATTGCAGGGAGTACCATCAGGATGGAAGGCATGGAGCCACACAAAGCACATATGTAGCATATACAGGTCCTCCCCAGTGTAGAATACCACCTAACCAAGGTCCAACAGAGATTACCCATACAAAACCAGTCACAGAATATCCACCATGCAGCACTCAAGCTTGAATCTGTCATGTACAACTCTCAATTCACATTCAGTAGGTGGAATGGTATAACTACAGAAGAATGCTGCCTCTTTGCTCATTACTGGTCAGTACATAGGAGATTAAAATCAAGAACACGTCAGTGGGTACACTTGTTAGATATGAGAAGTAGTTAGTGTGCACATGACTCAAAAACAGTCTGTTCTCCCAACACATACATAGGGATAGGAACATATAACACCACCCTGATGAGTTCACTCTGGAGGACTATTGTCAGCATTGCATGTGGACATACAACACTTTCCAAACCAAAATCACCATACCTGTGCATCACTAGAAGTACTGATTGATGAGATCAGTCCTAGAGTTAGCTGCATCTTCCTCCTAGGCCTCATCATCACTTGCCATGTCAGCATTACAAGTCACTGGTCCAGCTGCTTCAACATCACCAGGTAGCAGTGGATTCTGGTGTCTCAGGGCTAGTTGCTGGAGCATGTACTAGCCACTACTATCTTGCAAACAGTTTGGGGTGAGTAAAGGAGTGCACCTCCACAAAGCCCCAGAAACCTGACTCTGGCTTTCAGGAGGCCAAATATCCTTTCTATTACATGCCTCGTCCTTCCGTGGGCCTCATTGAAACAGACTTCCCCATCAGTGGTAGGGTACCTCACTGGTGTCAGTAGCCAGGGGAGGTTAGGATAAACAGAGTTACCTGTGTGATAAAGTGTAGGACCATTGACATGACAGGCACTGTGACAGGGAAGAATATGATTACAGATGCACCTACAGTGAACCACATTGTAATGGATACATACCAAGGAGCCAGACCCTCTCTGTATGTAGTCGAGCCATCACGTGTGGGACATTGCTGTTCCTGAAAATGAAGGAGTCGTGTACAGTTCCAGGACACTCAGCTGTGACCTGTGAGATGTACTGGTCTGCCAGACATACCAGCTTAACATTAAGGGAGTGGTAGTTCTTCCTGTTCCTTTACACCTAATCACTGGCACTGGGAGGAACCAGAGCTATATGGGTGCCATCAATGGCCCCTATCACATGAGGATTGTGTCCAATATCATAAAAGTCTGCCTTCACATAGGCCAAATCCTCACGTTATCGGAACCTGATGTAGCTGTCGTAGTGTTTCAACAATGCGCACAGTACATCCTTCAACACTAAACTGAATATGGCTGTGACATCCCTGCTGCCAAACCCACTGTATTCTGAAAGGAGCCTGTGGCATGAAAGTGAAGAACTGACTGGACTTGTACTGTGGGAGGGATGGAATAGGGATTGCATATGTCGGGTAATAGATCAGGCACCAACTGTGTACATAGATCAATGAGGGTCTGACGATTCAGACGAGAGGTTTGTATGCTATGCCAAATCTAGGTAGAGAGGAGAGAATGTACTTTGGAAAAAGGATTTAACACATGTGAGTAGAAAGTTCCAAAATTTGCACACACCTAACACTGTCGGGCATGTGTACCACTGCAGACATATACAAAAATGGCCATGCTGATGCACTTTGGGCACCAGCCTTGCAGCACAATGCTGAACATGTAAGTCCTTTAGGACACATGTCACATATGTCAGCAGTACCATAATAGAACAACATGAGGTTACTCCCCAATTTGTCCTTCTATGTATATGGCACTCATAAATTGACACATCAATGCATGAGATGTGTACAAAATGCAGCTGCCTATCGAGCAGCACTAGACTGACGGAGGTGACCTAAATCCGCAGGCGTATGTCACCATGACAGTAGGCAGTCACTACCGCCGTGCAAGTTGTCATTGGTTAATATTGCTGCCCAGAAGGATTGGGGCCAATGGTGATGACATCCTATGGTGACGGTCCTGTACGTGGCAGTGGTGACCGCCATTTTCAGAAGCCTTTCTCACTTGACCCCTGACACTGTTGCCAGCAAGACCTCCACAACCTGAGCTGCTGTGTACTGTCTCTAGGAGTCATCATGCCATGTCCTGCAGGTGATAGAGCCCCAGCCTTCACACCAGAGGAGCTGGAGAAGCTTGTGGACGGGGTCCTACCCCTGTTTGGACAGCTATATGGGGCACCAGAGGAACAGCTGAGCCCAATGCCATAGTCATCTGTGATAGGAGCACGTGTGACAGTGAATGTGGTAAGTGTAGCTGTGAAGGAGTATAGATGCCAGCAGAGGACATGAAGTAAAGGCATGTGGGCAGTGAGGATGGGTATGTGTGGGCTCTTGGTGAGTCTGAAGTGTATAGGCCTCTCATGTTGGTATGGTACCAGTGTACATGACTTTTTTTCTTTTGTTTGTGTCATCCATGCAGGTGAACGCCCATCAGAGGAAAGGGATCTGGCCTGCCATCGCCAAGGAAGTGCGGACCCTGGGGGTCCATAGCCAGTGGAGCACCCATTGTCGCAAGCGTCGGGAGGAACCGAGACGCTGAGCCTGGAAGACCGCAGAGGCCCAGATGGGGAAGTCCTCCCAATGAGGGAGGGGTGCCCGTCGGACCCTGACCCCTACAGTGGCCCACATATTGGCAGTGGCCTATCCTGTGGTGGATGGGCGTTTGAGAGCAGCACAGCAGCCACAAGGGGGTAAGTACTGACTGTAACATGGGACTCACATAGAGCTTATAGGATTACCTGCCTCACTGTAGCTATAGTGAACATGTAGTAAATGCTACATGTACATAGACTTAGGGTTAATAGGTTGTAACCACCCGGCCTGAGCATTAGTTGTAGATGTGTCTTGATGGTTTGCTGTCAGTGGATGTACTTCTCCCATATCCAGTATCTTCATGTCTGCATTGTGGCGATGGTCTAATCAGATTGGTAAATGTGTGACTCCATCCTGCCTATGCTATGGATATGAGCTTATGGACCACCCTAGCCATCGAGTATTACCTCCTCCAGCCCTTGGCATTTGGGTATTTGTGGCTCTAAGGTGGCAGTTCACTCCAGTCTGTATGGCACAGCTGTATATGCAACAGTGTGACTCTGCATAGGGACAACAGTAATCAGGAAAAGGTAATAGTGTAGACTCCATGTGAGTCAGCAATTACATTTCCACCACATATATGGCTTGTCTCTGACTGGACTAATGACTTGACAGTTGTATCACCCTACATTGGTAATTTGTTATCTACTGGATATGTGAAGATTTGTAAAGTAGGCTAATTTGTAATGTAGCATTGAAATGGTCTGATTGCAAACATCATTCATTTCTAAGTGCAAGACTTGTGGGGATGAAACCTTAAACACAATGGGATAGTACTAGTGGTGGTGAGTGACTAGGCAGATGCCTTCATTCACAATGTGTAATGTTAATTCCATGTCCATGGCAGTTTTGCACCAAAATGTTTTGCTCTGGCTTCCACCATTTCTGTGCACCAGCCGGGCATCATATTTATGGAATGGTGCAAGCCAGTGCAAAGGGTAGGCTAGAGTTTTTTAAATTATGTTCGTCGGGTGGGGCTGGCGCTATGGAAAAATGGGGTTTTGCACCAAAAAATGTTAGAGTAATAAAATATGACTCTAACCTGCCTAGAGTCATTTTCTGATGCAAAACCATCCATACACCATGACTCTTGCCTTAGAAAAGACAGGAGTCATGCCGATCACCCCAATGGCCAGCACAGGGGACCAGGGTCCCCTGGGCATGGCCATTGCAACTAGTGACATGTAGGGGGCCCATTTAAGGGCCCCCAATGGCACTTTAAAAAAAATAAAAAAAACTTTCCTGAACTTACCTATACTTACCTGGGATTATGACCCCCATCCTCCACTGTCCCTCTGGTGTGGGTGGTAGTGTCCCTAGGGCCTGGGGAGGGCACCTGTGGGCTTATTCCATGGTGTTCCACCATGCAAATAGGCCCACAGGTCCCCTAACACCTGCCCTGACCTAAGCATTAAAAACTGGTGCACAGCAAGCTTTGCACCATTTTTTGACCCCTTCTTCACCCATGTGCATGATTTTTGCACGGGAGTATTAATGAGGTGCTAGGGCCTTAGAGTCATTTTTGCACTGGAATGCCTATTTTGCATCTCATTGATGCAAAGTAGGTTTCCACGTCCAAAAAATGACTTTAACTCCATAAATTTGGCGCTAGACAGGTCTAGCGCCAAAGTATAAATATGGAGTTAGTTTTGCACTGAATTTGCATCAAAACAAATGACGCAAATTCGGGGCAAAACAAGTATAAATATGCCCCCATGTTTGCCAATGCCCTAGCTGTTACAGTGCTACATAGCTTATTATCTGCCTACATCATATCCCATTCGTAACATCGGGGCACATCTGATGAAGTGTTAACATGTAAGCTGGCCATAGCCTAGCTAAAGTGGGTGATTAGGCAGGATTGAGTATTGTATTGTTAATGATATGTTGATGTGAGATGTACTTTGTATTTCCACAGCTGAGACAGCTCTATGTAGTAGTGTAATGTGTTGTCAGTGTCAAGGCAGGGCTGTTGATGTCAGGACCTAGGTACAGGAATTCACTCTTCAGGTATGGTATGATTGAGAGTGGTGTTCTGATGTAGTGAAGTCCAACTGGTGAAAATGCATGTGTGGTGCTTTTGTCTCTGGACCATGATGTCATATGTGTGTTCCTGATGTTCATAAGTTGTGACACTGCACTCACTGAATAGGTATCGATGTGTTATATGTGCAATATGGGCCAATTTAGATGCACTTAGATGTATGGGTAGTGGTGATAGATATGTAAAATTTGTGTTTGGAGGTTGTCCTCTGTGATTGGTTTAGACAATTACATGTCTCTACCCATTTGTTATCCTGTACATATCACATGTCACCTCTATGGATGTTCAACTTGTAGTGGCTCAATCAGTCATTAGTGAGAAATTACCAACATTATACAGTGTTATGTCAGCCATGTGATGTGACAGGCAGATGATGTGTGGTTGTGTCAGTATAGTGGTTTTCAATGTCATGGATATCTCACAAATGATATGGACTGGCCTGATGTGTTAGGTTCATTCAGATGCAATTCCAATGAGTGATAGGATTATGGAGAGGTCTCATGTGAATTCAGGTATACAGTTTTAGTTCACCCAGGGCATGATGTGCATGCAGGGATGGCTATGGTGGTAATCATGTGGATGACTCCAGTGGTGCAGACTTACTTAGATGTTTATGTGGGTGTGAGGGTTGGCACACAGGGGTGGGTATTGTTGACATGTTATGACATGATGTAGGACATGTGTATTGGTACATGAGATTTCCTAGGCAGGATGTGTATAGAGACAGAAGTGCTTGCTTACAAGTGTGTATGTGAGGTATGTGTTAACCCTCCCTCTCTTTATCTCTCCCCCTCCCTCCTTTTCTCTCTCTATTTGTGTACATCAGCATCGGCAGGCAAAGGAGAAGGGGCACAGGTAAGTGGAGATGCTGCAGGCCACAGGACACGGGTGCTGCTACCAGCGACAGCGGGGAAGCTAGTGGCACGGACGGGAAGGGTAGTGCCACGGGGGAGACCGGATCCTCATCATTTTCTTCGGAATTCTCCTCCAGTGAACACTCCCTGGTCGTGGCGGACCCTTCTAGACCATCCCAGCACCATCATTGTCCACCACCCCCGTACCACCCTACCTGTAGCTCCCCACCCAGTTGCCCGTACCTGCTCACCCAGAAGGATGGGTGTCTCCTTTGCCATAGGCTCCTCTGCCCCCCCCGGTCAGCCCTGCTGCCCTCAGTGTGGATGCTATTGACCGGCTGAGGTTGATCTCTGTGGGTCAGTCGACCATTGTGAATGCCATCCAGGGACTGGCAGCTCAAGTCCAGCAGAGTGTAGGAGGCTGGCCTTGTTTGTAATGGGTACTACAGGTACTTACATCTTATACCAGGTCCAGTTATCTCTTATTAGTGAAAGTAGTCAGTTTTTAGAAGGTAGGCTGTCTAGAGGTAGCTGTAGGCAGAGCAACCAAGGCTGAACTAGGAGACATGCAAATCTCTTGCAGGACCACTGTAGCCACACAGTATTTACACACAATAAAGACAATACTCAGTGTTATAAAAAATAAAGGTACTTTATTTTAGTGACACAAGACCAAAAATATCTTAGAGGCTGTACTCCCTTAGGAGGTAACTAAAACAAACAAAATATACACTAGTAGCTAAAATTAGGCAAGTACACAGTCACAAAATAGTGCAAATAGTGAAATTAACATAGGCTAGAATGGGCCCAGGGGCAACAAAAACCATATACTAAAATAGTGGAAGGCGAAAGTCAGTTCCCCACCTAGGCAAGAGTAGTGTGTAGAGGGGCGCTGGGAGTGTAAGAAAACACCAAAGGTAAGTAAAGTACCCCACCCCAGAGCCCAGGAAAACATTAGTAAAGTACAGCAAGTTTCCTCAGAACACACTAGAAGTTGTGGTAAAGGATTATGCAAAACCCAAGCAAGACTGCAAGACACCAACAATGGAGTCCTGCATTTGAAGACCTGTGGAGAGAGGAGACCACGTCCAAGAACAGATGAAGAGTCCTGGAAGAACAGGACCCCCTGCTAACCCGAATGAGGGTGCAGAAGTGGATTCTGGGGTTGGAAGAAAAAGTCTGAAATGCACCAAAGAAGGCAGCTGCGGGTTCCTGCTTGGTGCAAGAGATGTCCCACGTCGATTCATTGGATGCAGGCTGGTTTTCGTCATAGGATTCCTCCAACAAGCCTTGGTTCATGCAAATGTCACTACCTGGGCCCAGGAGAGTCCTGGGCGTCTCAACTCAGACTGAGGAGACAGAGGGGGCTCTCAGCACTTTAGAGAGCCCTCAGAAGAACAGGCAGCACCCACGGGAGTCCCAGGACATGGAGACAAAGGAGTTGCAGAATGTGGTCATCGCATCACTACACAAAGGGATCCTACGCCTCTGGAAAACAACTCAGGGGGCTGAGCGTCACAAGATAGAGTGCTGGGGAGCTGGGCTATGCTGTGCATAAAGGATTTCTGGAAGAAGTGCACAGAAGCCCTTGGAGCTGCAAAACATGCAGTTCACAGGGGTACTGTCTGGCTCGGGTAGGCAAGCCCATACCTCCATCAAATTTGGCCAGCTGGACCTTTGGACAGTCAGGATCACTTCGGTACACCACCTGTGTTCCAGGGATCATGCCCATTGACAGGACATGAGTACCAGAGAACCGGTTGTCACTGCAAAGAGGTGCCTGCTGAAGCAGGGAAGTGACTCCGTCACTCCACTGGAGATTCCTTCGGTCCTTCTAGTGCAGGATGAAGACAGGCAGTCCTCAGAGTGTGCACAACCTTGAAAATGTTGCAGTTGCTGGCAGGAGCTGGAGTTACAGAGTTGCTGTAGCCTTTTTGGATACTTAGTTGCAGTTGTAGCATTCCTGGAGGAGTTCTGCGGTTGATCCGACGGTAGAAGGTGAAGCAGAGGTTGCAGAGGAGTCCTGCTGTAATTTTGCCAAACCGAATCTGAGGAAACACCCAGAGGAGAGACCCTAAATAGCCCTGAGAGGAGGATTGATCACCTAACCCGGTATGGACCTATCAGGAGGGTTCTATGCACATAGCCTTCAGGGTCTGAAAGTTAGATACATAGGTGACATATAAGTGACCTGGTGCAGTGAAAATGGCTGTGAAATAGTGCTTACACTATTTCACTCAGGCTGCAATGGCAGTCCTGAAGAAGTGTTTGTATGAGCTCCTTATGGGTGGCAAAATAAATGCTGCAGCCCGTAAGGATCTCCTGGAACCCCAATTGTATGAGGCTGGCCTGGTTTGTAGTGGGTACCTTGGGCACTTACACCTTATACCAGGTCCAGTCATCCCTTATTAGTGAAATGTAGTAGTGTTCTAGAAGCTTAGGCCGATAGAGGTAGCTATAGCAGAGCAGCTTAGGCTGAACTAGGAGACAGGCACATCTCCTACAATACCACTTATAGTTACACAGTACTTATACACAAGTAAAGACAATACTCAGGGGCATATTTATACTCTGTTTGCGCCGGATTTGCGTCGTTTTTTTTTACGCAAATCCACCGCAAAGCTAACTCCATATTTATACTTTGGCGTTAGACCCGTCTAGCGCCAAAGATCTTGGAGTTTGCGTCATTTTTTAGCGTGGACACCTACCTTGCGTTAATGATATGCAAGGTATGCGTTCCCTTCTAAAAAATGACTCTAGGGCATGTGCGCCTTATTTAAACTCCCGTGCAAAAATGATGCACGGGAGTGGGCGGGCCTTAAAAAATGACGTCCAGCCGATTTTGTGTCATTTTTTAACGCCTGGTCAGGGCAGGCGTTAAGGGACCTGTGGGCTCGGAAGGAGCCCAGAGGTGCCCTCCCATGCCCCCAGGGACACCCCCTGCCACCCTTGCCCACCCCAGGAGGACGCCCAAGGATGGAGGGACCCATCCCAGGGAACTTAAGGTAAGTTCAGGTAAGTATTTTTTTTTTTTTTTTTTGTGGCATAGGGGGGCCTGATTTGTGCCCCCCTACATGCCACTATGCCCAATGACCATGCCCAGGGGACATAAGTCCCCTGGGCATGGCCATTGGGCAAGGGGGCATGACTCCTGTCTGTGCTAAGACAGGAGTCATTTCAATGGGGGTTGGGCGTCAAACACAATGGCGCAAATCGGGTTGAGGCCAAAATTTTGCCTCAGACCTGACTTGCCCCATTTTTTGATGCCCAAGCTCCATTGACCCCTACGCCGGCGCTGCCTGGTGTGAGTCATTTTTTTTTGACGCACACCAGTCAGCTGCGCCGGCTAACGTCATTCAATAAATAAGGCGCCCGCATGGCGCTTTGGAATGGCGTTAGCCGGCGTTAAAATTTTTGCCGCACAACTGCGTTGGCGCAGTTGTGCGTCAAAAAGTATAAATATGGCCCTCAGTGTTACCAAAAATAAAGATATTTATTTGGGTGCCACAGTACCAAAAATATCTTAGAGACAATACTCCTTCTGGAGGTAAGTATTATACCCAATATATACACTAGACACCAAAATTAGACAAGTAAATAGTCATAGAACAATGCAAACAGTAGGAAATCCTATAGAATGAAATGGGAGAAAATAGGTCTGGGGCAACACAAACCATATACTATGTGAATCACATATTCCCCCCCTAGACAAGTGTAGTGTGTGCAGAGCCACTGGGAGGATAAGAGTACAGCAAAGGTATGTAAATTACCCCACCCCAGAGTCCAGAGAAGCAGGAGTAAAGTACTGCAAGTTTCCTTAGGACCCACAAGTCGTTTTTGGGATTTTGCAGTTGCCAACCAAGTCTGCAGAGAACAACTGCTGGATTATTGGACATGAAGATCTGCCAAGGAAGGGGACCAAGTCCAGAAGTCGAAAGAAGTTCCATGAAGGACAGGAGCCCCTTTCCAACCCAGAAGAGGGTGCAAAAGAAGAGTCCCTGGTTGGTCAAAAACTGCGGAAATGCACCCTAGGAAGATGCCAGCGGGTTCCTGCATGATGCAAAAGATGTCCCACGGCGTGAAGATCGCTGTAGATGAGATTTCATGTTGCAAGGCACCAACAAGCCTTGGCTATGACAAAAGTGCATTTTGTGTTAAAATGGTGCTGGTTGGACCCAGGAGGGACCTGGGGGCCTCAACTCTGTGTGAGTAGAAGAAGGGGCTCTCAGCACTCCAGAGAGCCCTCAGGATGCCAGCCAGCACCTCCAGAAGCTGCAGGATCCGGGTTCAAAGGAGGTGCAAAACTTGGTTGATGGGGCACAACAAAAAAAGGTTCCACGCCACCGGAGAATAACTCAGCGCATTGTGCATCGCAGGATGGTGTGCTGGGGACCTGGGCCAGGCTGTTCATGAAGGATTTTTGCAAAGAGTGCACAGAGGCCTAGGGAGGCGAAGAAGACAAAGTACACTGGGGTATGTCGTTCCCGGGGAAGGCAAGGTCTTACCTCCTCTAAATTTCATCAGCAGGACTTCAGGACAGTCTATGTCAATGATGTCCACTCTCTGTGCCCTTAGGAGCACGTTTGTCATTGTGAGAGGAGTGCCAGGGTACTGGTCGTTGTCTTGGAAGGTGCATGCTTGGAGCAGGGGAGTGACTCTGTCACTCAACTGGAGATTTCTTCAGTTCTTCTGGTGCAGGATGAAGACAGGGAGTCCCCAGAGCGTGCACACTGTGGAAACTGTTGCAGTTGCTGACTTGAAGCTGAGGTTGCTGAAGAAAAGAGTCTCTTGTAGACACTTTGTTGTAGCTACAGCGTTTCTTGAAGCAGGCTGCGATTGATCCGAGGTCAGAAGAGTCTGAAGTTGTTGCAGAGGATTCCTGAAGGACACTTGCAAGCAGAATCTCAAGAGAACCCACAGGAGAGACCCTGAATAGCCCTGAGAGGGGGATTGGCTACCTTATCAGGCATGGACCTATCAGGTGGGGTCTCTGAAGTCACCTGCTGGCACTGGCCACTCAGAGGCCTCCAGAGTGCCCCCACACCTTGCAAAGCAAGATGGCTGAAGGCTGGGACACACTGGAGGAGCTCTGGGCATCACCCCTGGGGTGGTGATGGACAAGGGAGTGGTCACTCCCCTTTCCTTTGTCCAGTTTCGTTCCAGAGCAGGGCAAATGGGGTCCCTGAACCGGTGTATACTGGTTTATGCACGGAGGGCACCATCTGTGCCCTTCAAAGCATTTCCAGAGGCTGGAGTTGGCCACCCCTCCCCAGCCTGTAACACCTATTTCCAAAGGGAGAGGGTGTAACACCCTGCTCTAGAGGAAATGCTATGTTCTGCTTTCCTGGGGCTGGGATTCCCAGACCCCAGGAGGGCAGAACCCTGTCTGTGAGGTGGCAGCAGCTGTAGCTGCAAGCCTCAGAGAGCTGGTTTGGCAGTACTGGGGATCCATGGTGGAGCCCCCAGGATGCATGGAATTGTCTCCCCAATGCCAGATTTGGAATGGGGGGACAATTCCATGATCTTAGACATGTTACATGGCCATATTCGGAGTTACCATTGTGAAGATACATTTAGGTATTAACCAATATGTAGTGCACACGTGTAATGGTGTCCCCGCACTCACAAGGTCCGGGGAAATGGCCCTGAACGATGTGGGGGCACCTTTGCTAGTGCAAAGATGCCCTCACACTTAGTATCTTTGCAACTAACCTTCAGCAGGTTAAGCTTAGACATAGAGGTGACTTATAAGTTACTTAAGTGCAGTGAAAATGGCTGTGAAATAGTGTGTGCACTATTTCACGCAGGCTGCAGTGGCAGTCCTGTGTAAGGGTTTGTCTGAGCTCCCCATGGGTGGCAAAAGAAATGCTGCAGTCCATATGGATCTCCTGGAACCCCAATGCCCTAGGTACCTATGTGCCATATACTAGGGACTTATAAGCGGGGTCCAGAATGCCAATTGAAATTGGTAAATGAAGTCACTGGCCTACAGTGACAAATTTAAAAGCAGAGAGAGCATAAGCACTGAGGTTCTGGTTAGCAGAGCCTCAGTGACACAGTTAGGCACTACACAGGCATACACATTAGGCCATAAATTATGAGCACTGGGGTCCTGTCCAGCCGAATCCCAGTGAGCCAGGCAAAAGCACACTGACATATAGTTTTTTATCTATGAGCACTGGGGTCCTGGCTAGCAGGATCCCAGTGACACAGTAAAAACACACTGACACACACTCACAAACAGGCCAAAAGTGGGGGCAACCATGCTAGAAAGAGGCTACTTTCCTACACCAATGCCCTTGGTTCCTAGTACCATATACTAGGGACTTATAAGGGGGTCCAGTCTGTCAATTTGGAGTGGAATACTGGGTTACGAGTATGTAAGTACGAATTTGGAATCAGAGAGAGCATGAGCACTTGAGTTCTGGTTAGCAGGACTCCAGTGACACAGTCAAGCATACTGCCAAAACAGTAAAACATACTCACATGCAGGCCACAAACTATGAGCACTGGGGTCCTGGCTAGCAGGATCCCAGGGAGACAGTAAAACCCTCTGACAAACACTGACAAACAGGCCAAAAATGGGGGTAACCATGCTAGAAAGAGGCTACTTTCTCAGAGCAATGTGTTCCTGGAGGGCATTCATGGTGCACTGGCTGGCCTACAGAGATCCTTTCAGGCTCTGGCCTCCACACTTACGGCAGCCAATCACCCTTTGTCTACCGTCCCTCCTCCACCCAAACCCAAACCCCTCTTCCCAAACCCAGCCAAAGCACAAAGGGGGTCATTACAACCCTGGCGGATGGTGTTAAAGATGCGGTAATACCGCAAACAGTCAGACGGACAAAAAAAGGGAATTATGACCCTAGCGGAAACCGCCAACAAAGACAGCCACTTTAACACACCGCCCGCCACAGCGGTACAGACAAGCAGCGCGGCGGTCACCGCCAACAGACAGGCGGAAGACAATGTACTGCCCACAGTATCACAACAGGCCAATCCGCCACCTTTTCCGGGGCGGATTCACCGTGGATAAAAACACGTCGGAAACAGCTTTTGCTATGGGAAAACGCTCACCTTCTACACATCCCACGAGGAACGACGACTCCATGGCCCCGGAACTGCAAATACTACCTGTCCTTGTCTTTCTGCTCCTTCACGACCAACAGTGACGTAGGTGCAGAAGATACCGGTGAGTACTGCACCTACGACACGGGGAGGCAAAAGTTAGGGGGACACCCACCAAACACCCCCACCCTGGCATATTACAACATACACACCAATGCAGTCACAAACATAACAGTAACAACCCACAATCCCCCCAGAAGAATGCAAAGACAATGCGAATTTCGGGCAAACTTTGTAATGTGCCACTATACATGTCATACAAAAATATACAAATATATGTATTCCAAAATCACTCATATTTACATATACAATCCGAGAAGTATTGCAGATATGTACACAACAATGTCCGTGCACAAACAGTCCAAAAATGCATGGGCGAGGCCCACAATAGATACCTGACCAAAATCCGAGAGAACACTGCTGGGGCATCAGATAGAAACACTACAGGCACCTCAGGGGGAAGGGAAGGGGGGGCACCTCAGCCACATGAATGCAAAGCCAGATCCACGACAGGGCTCCATGCCCATTGATGTATCCTGGGGAGTGCAAAGCCACAGTCTCTCAAGTCTCTACACTGGGTGGGTTGCCCACTGTGCCATCCTGGGGAGTGCAAAGCCACAGTTTCTCAAGTCTCTACAGTGGGTGGGTTGCCCACTGTGCCATCCTGGGGAGTGCAAAGCCACAGTCTCTCAAGTTGATGCAGGTCCATACTGGTACTGGGGGGTGACTGGTGCCCAGACTGGATGAGTCTCCCGTGAAAGGTAGTTTCCTGTCTCTGTCCCAGCTGCACATGGGATAAGGATGCCTGATGTGGTGGGCCATTCATTCCTACCCGGTGCATTGCCCTGTTCAGCGGTGCTTTGCCATGGCGGTCTTTGCCCTGTTCAGCGGTGCTTTGACATGGCGGTTCTGGACTGTTCAGCGGTGCTTTGCCATGGCGGTCTTTGCCCTGTTCAGTGGTGCTTTGACATGGCGGTTCTGGACTGTTCAGCAGTGCTTTGCCATGGCGGTCTTTGCCCTGTTCAGCGGTGCTTTGACATGGCGGTTCTGGACTGTTCAGCAGTGCTTTGACATGGCGGTTCTGGACTGTTCAGCAGTGCTTTGACATGGGGGTTCAGGACTGTTCAGCGGTGCTTTGCCATGTCGGTCTTTGCCCTGTTCAGCGGTGCTTTGCCATGGCGGTCATTGCCCTGTTCAGCGGTGCCTTGCCATGGCGGTCTTTGCCCTGTTCAGCGGTGCTTTGACATGGCGGTTCTGGACTGTTCAGCGGTGCTTTGCCATGGCGGTCTTTGCCCTGTTCAGCGGTGCTTTGACATGGCGGTTCTGGACTGTTCAGCAGTGCTTTGACATGGCGGTTCTGGACTGTTCAGCAGTGCTTTGACATGGGGGTTCAGGACTGTTCAGCGGTGCTTTGCCATGGCGGTCTTTGCCCTGTTCAGTGGTGCTTTGCCATGGCGGTCTTTGCCCTGTTCAGCGGTGCTTTGACATGGCAGTTCTGGACTGTTCAGCAGTGCTTTGACATGGGGGTTCAGGACTGTTCAGCGGTGCTTTGCCATGGCGGTCTTTGCCCTGTTCAGCGGTGCTTTGCCATGGCGGTCTTTGCCCTGTTCAGCGGTGCTTTGACATGGCCGTCTTTGCCCTGTTCAGCGGTGCTTTGACATGGCGGTTCTGGACTGTTCAGCGGTGCTTTGACATGGCGGTCTTTGGCCTCTTCAGCGCTGCTTTGACGTGGCGGTTCTGATACGGACATTGGTGTGTGGCATGACGATTTCCACACTGGACATTGGTGTGTGGCATGATGATCTCCACACTGGACATTGGTGTGTGGCATGACAATTTCCACACTGGACATTGGTGTGTGGCATGACGATCTCCATACTGGACATTGGTGTGTTGCATGACGTTCCATCATTGCCCAGAGGGGCTGTGGCATCCTGGCCCCGCCTGGGCTGTGACTGCGGCGGTGGTCTCTGGACCAGTGACGATACTTGGGCCCTCCTGGGCTGTGTCTTGTGCGGTGGTCTCAGGACCAGTGACGATACTTGGGCCCTCCTGGGCTGTGACTCTGGCGTTGGTCTCAGGACCAGTGACGATACTTGGGCCCTCCTGGGCTGTGACTCTGGCGGTGGTCTCAGGACCAGTGACGATACTTGGGCCCTCCTGGGCTGTGACTCTGGCGGTGGTCTCAGGACCAGTGACGATACTTGGGCCCTCCCGGGTGGTGTCTTGTGCGGTGGTCTCAGGACCAGTGACAATACTTGGGCCCTCCTGGGCTGTGTCTAGTGCGGTGGTCTCAGGACCAGTGACGATACTTGGGCCCTCCTGGGCACTGACTCTGGCGGTGGTCTCTGGACCAGTTACAATACTTGGGCCCTCCTGGGCACTGACTCTGGCGGTGGTCTCTGGACCAGTGACGACGGTGCTGGCGGTTGTGTCTGGACCGCCGGAAATGATGGCGCACTTCTCCGCCGTGACACACACAACAGGCTGGGCAGACTTCCTCTGGACCTTCCCCACCTTTTTTGGAGTTACAGCTGACTCACCAATCGCCTTCGATCCCATTTCACTTGTTGTCCCACCAGGAGTCTTGACACGGTCCTGTCGTCCACTCTCCAATTTTGGAGCCTTTACAGGGGGTGGGCTGCCAGTGCCTTGGCTCCGGGTCCTACTGCCTGCCCTGGTGGACGGTGCACTCCAAAAACCTGGAACACGCACCACTGGTACTGGAGGCTTTTTGGCTAAGGCGCTACGACGGGACTGATGAATTGGAGGTGGGGGTGGGGGCAAAAAGGTCAATTTGACAGAGGGACAGTTTCTGACGAACACTGGGATGGGTAGCTGGAGGGGGTCTGGGAGTGGAGGAAGAGGAGGTGGTTGTAGAAGGTGTCACTTTAGCTGTTTTGAGTGCAGGTGCAGGTACTGGAGGCTGTCGTGAGGTGGATGGATGTTGGGTGAGTGATTGCCGGCGTTTGGGTACATTGGGAGGGGGCGTCACAGACACACTGGGAGAGGACACAGGGGACGTGTAAATGGCAGTGGAGGTGGTGAGTGCTGGTGAGCGGTGTGTGGTGCTGGGTGTCCTGGTGCGAGTCCTAGTGCCTGTAGATGTGGTGCATGCAGGTGTGTGTGTAAACGACACTGGGAGGGAGGAGGGAGAAGAGGAGGAGGGGAACACAGTGGAGACAGTGGATGTTGCTGTGTCTGTATGGGTGTGATGCTTGTGTGAGTGCCTGTGGGATGTGTGGTGCCTATGTTTGCCTGAGCTACTTTTGTGTGTTGACTTGTGTGCATGCTGGTCTGTAGCTGTGCTTGGGATGGGCTGGGGTACAGGGGATTGGGTCTGGGTGGAGGAAGTTGGAGGGGGGAGGCTGGACACAGGGACAATTGCTGTCATCAGTGCTGAGGAAAGAGATTGCAGGGTTCGCTGAAGGACAGCCTGACCAGAATGAAAGCCCTCCAGGAATGCATTACCGTGTTGCAACGCCCTTTCAACACCCTGGATGGCATTCACAATTGTAGACTGCCCAACAGTGAGTGACCTGAGGAGGTCAATGGCCTCCTCACTGAGGGCAGCAGGGGTGACTGGGGCAGGGCCTGAGGTGCCTGGGGCGAAGGTGATGCCCACCCTCCTGGGTGAGCGGGCACGGGGCGAACGCTGAGGGGCTGCTGGGAGGGCGGTGCTGGTAGGGGGGGTGCCGGCTGTACCTGTAGAAGTGGGGTGCACAGATGGTGCCGCCACCACAAGGGAGCTCACATCAGCGGACGAGTCTGTGTCGCTGGTTGGTGATCCGGTGGCCGACCTGAAGCTCCCCTCGCCCTCCATCCCACTGGTGTATTCAGAGTCTGTGGTGTGGCCCTCCATGGCCATGTGGGATGCAGCTCCCTCGTGTTCCGGTGCCACTGTACCTCCGCCTGTTGATGCTGATGTACAAAAGGACAGGGAGAGCAGGAAAAGGGGGAGACAGAACAATGAGAGTTTTAGTGCATGGCATACCGCTACCGTTGGCGGACAAGACAGATGCAGCAGCCCCATGCACAACGCTGCGCTCCTGCCCTCTGCACATGCAATTTCTGGGATATGGCCTACATGGCAATGGAGGAAATCTGCGCACATGGATGCCACAGGGGCAACTATACCTCAACTTACTAATTTACTGAGGTGGGGTAGAGTGCCACATGGCCTACATTACGGAGGGGCCTTGCCTACCTAACTCGCCCTGGCCTAGGGACACCACAGCCCACCTCCCCCACCCAGACCCCTCCACTGAATGCAAAGTCCGCAGAATGAGGTTGTACTCACCCCCTTGTTTCTGCTGTGATGTCCTTAAGCGCCCATCCAACTCCGGGTAGGCCACCGCCAGGATCCGGAACATCAGGGGGGTCATGGTACGACGGGCACCCCTCCCACGTTGGGAGGCCATCCCCAGCTGAGCCTCCGCCGTCTTCTTGCTGCAGCGGCGAATGTCCTCCCATCTCTTCCGGCAGTGGGTGCCCCGTCTCTGGTGGGCCCCCAGGGTCCGGACCTCCTTGGCGATGGCACGCCAAATGTCCCTCTTCTGGTGGGCGCTGACCTACATGACATGCACAAGGGAAGAGGAACAGTCATTACCTATTGCACCATCAATGTGTGTGGCCCCCTCCATACTCTAACCAAGTGGCCCATTTATTCCCATGCTTTACTGTAGTATGACTTCTGCCCCCTTCACTCTTCCACCCAGCCCTGTCCACCCAGGCCTAGCCCCTACAACGTGCTCCCTGTGTACTAACCTGTTGGTCTGGAGGACCGTAGAGTAGCATGTACTGGGGGAGGACCCCATCCACAAGTTTCTCCAACTCCTGTGCAGTGAAGGCAGGGGCCCTTTCCCCAGACGCAGCAGCCATCGTCGCTTCCAGACCGAGGTCACAGCAGCACTAGCAGTGTAGGTCCTCTCCTGTCGAAGGTCAGGTATCTAGTGATTGCACAGATAGAAAATGGTGGGGACGTCTGCGGCGGTGACGTCCGCGGCGGGGTGCATCATCACCGCCGGCACACCTGTTCATTGGCTCCTGGGACCCATAGGGTCCAATGTTAACCAATGCAGCATTGCGCCGCGCTCTACGACCGCCTATCGCGACGGTGTGCAACGCCAGCGCTGTTACCCCACAATCCCATTGTCCCAGTTTAGAGGTCAGGCAGCCGCCATTTCAGGGGCCCACATTGATTCATTTTCAACTGTGTCACACATACTGGGGCCTACACTCAACACACATACAGGAAGGGTTTTGTGTCTGGTGTAGTCTTGTGTGTAACTGTGGGTACATGCCTGGAGGAATAGTGACTGTTTCTTCGCTGTTGTCCTTCTTAGGCACCGTCAGCTGGGACATATGAGAAGATGGCGGAATCCTCCGGTGTACCGACCGCTGGTGGACCTGTTGACAATGGAAGAGAGACATTTAATCGTGACCTACCGGTTTGACCGTGCTACAATCCAGGAACTATGTACCCAGTTGGAGCCAGAGCTGATGTCACCAATCCGCCATCCGACTGGAATCCCCCCTGACGTGCAGGTGCTGTCAGGGCTCCATTTCCTTGCAAGTGGGTCTTTTCAAACAACAGTGGCCATGGCATCAGGGATGTCCCAGCCTATGTTTTCCAACGTCTTGTGCAGAGTGTTGTCTGCCCTGCTGAAACACGTAAGGAGATACATCATTTTCCCTGAGGTGGAGGATTTGCCTACAGTGAAAGGTGACTTCTATGCCCTTGGACATATCCCCAACGTCATAGGTGCCATTGATGGGACCCATGTAGCTCTGGTCCCCCCCGCAGGAGTGAACAGGTGTACAGGAACAGGAAGAGTTATCATTCAATGAATGTCCAGATGGTCTGTTTGGCAGACCAGTACATCTCGCAGGTAAATGCTATGTTCCCTGGCTCTGTGCATGACGCCTACATCCTGCGGAATAGCAGCATCCCTGATATGATGGGTCAACTCCAGAGGCACCGTGTATGGCTTTTGGGGGACTCTGGTTACCCCAACCTTTCCTGGCTATTGACCCCAGTGAGGAATCCCAGGACCAGGGCAGAGGAACGCTACAATGAGGACCATGGGCGGACTAGGAGGGTTATCGAGCGCTCCTTCGGCCTCCTGAAGGCCAGGTTCAGGTGCCTCCATATGACAGGTGGATCCCTATTCTACTCACTGAAGAAGGTGTGTGACATCATCATCGCCTGCTCCATGCTCCATAACTTGGCATTGCTACGCCAGGTGCCTTTTCTGCAGGAGGATGATCCAGATGACGGTGTTGTGGAAGCTGTGGAGCCTGTGGACAGTGATGAGGATGAAGCTGAGGAAGACGAAAACGACAACAGGGAGTCAGTCATACAGCAATATTTCCAGTGAGACACAGGTGAGAAAATTTTAATTTTTACCATTACATTAACTTTCACACATCTACCTCTATCCTGTACAGACATTTCACTCACTATTTGTTAACTGAGTTGTCCCCTTCCATTTCAGTTTCACAAATGTGGTAACCTACGTGTCAACTGTTTACATCCTTGAAGGGCTTGTGATGTGTGGCATAGGTATGTTAGCCTTCCAATGGGTAACCCATTATGAAACTCTAATTGATAATACAGATTTACAAATCATAGACTGACTCCATTTGTTTTTAGTGTTTCAAGGGTGTTTATTTAAGTGTAAAAAAATGAAGGGTGGTTGTAAAATGGTGATGGGTGATGGTGGAGGAATGTCCATGGCAGAGTCCAGTCTATTAGTCTCACAGGTACATTGCACATCTGGGCATTGGAAGTGGAGCTAGGTCAGTTCCGATTTGGGCAGGGTAACAAAGTGGGACAGTGGGGGGACAAACAGGGTGGTCTTATTTCCTGGCGGGGGTCTTGCCATCTTGCTCTGTCCGGTTCCTGGATCTCAGGGCCCGCTTGCGTGGTGGATGTCCGTCTGCAGGGGATGGGGTGCTGGTGTGGTGGACCTGTGGCGGGGTGTCCTGTCCACTAGCGCCGGCGGAGGTGGTGGGCATTTCATCGTCGTGGCTATTGTCAGGAGCCCCTTGGAGTGCCACGGTGTCCCTCAAGGTCTTTTGAATGTCCGTCAGCACCCCTACGATGGTGCCCAGGGCGGAGCCGATGGTCCTGAGCTCCTCCCTGAACCCCAAATATTGTTCCTCCTGCAGACGCAGGGTCTCCTGCAACTTGTCCAGGACCGTGGCCATCGTCTCCTGGGAGTGGTGGTACGCTCCCATGATGGAGGAGAAGGCCTCATTGAGAGTTGGTTCCCTTGGCCTGTCCTCCCTCTGCCGCACAGCAGCCCTCCCAGTTCCCCTGTGTTCCTGTGCTTCCGTCCCCTGGACCGTGTGCCCACTACCACTGCCCCCAGGTCCCTGTTGTTGTTGGGGTGGTGGGTTAGCCTGGGTGCCCTGTAGTGGTGGACACACAGCTGATTGACCTGTCCTGGGTAGGGAGGTTTGGGCCCGCTGGGTGGGTGCTGTGCTGGTGTTACCAGAGGGTGTAAGCTCGGTGTTGGGCTGTGGCTGGGCAAGGGGAACCAACTGTCCTGAGGCCCACGATGGTCCGGGCTGGTCATCAAGATCCAGTGGGGCAGAGCTGCTGTCGTCACTGTGGGCCTCTTCTGGGGGTGGAGTGGTGTTGTCTGGACCCTCTGGTGTGGTGACGTTCCTTCGGGTTCCTGCGGGGGTATAAGTACATGATTATTGCATGTGTGTGTTTCATGGTGTGCAATGGTTGGGTGTTCGTGAACCCCAGTGTAGGCATTCCTGTGTGGGGGCTTGTGTTCTGATGGTTGGGGGGTGTTGGGGGTCTGTGCAGTGGGCATGCTTTGGTGATGGGTGTCCATGCTTAGTTATGTCATGCAGGTCTTGGGGTTGGGATGGGTGGTTGGTGTCATGGGTAGATAGGTGAGGATTTGGGATGATAGGGGAGGGTGTGATGGTGGGGGTGTGTGATATCATGCAGGTAGGGTGGGGGTTATGATGGTTAAGATTAGACTTACCAGTGTCCGTTCCTCCAACGACTCCTCTGAGGCCCTCAGGATGCAAGATGGACAAGACTTGCTCCTCCCATGTTGTTAGTTGAGGGGGAGGAGGTGGGGGTCCGCCGCCAGTCCGCTGTACCGCGATGTGGTGCCTGGATACCGTGGAAGGCACCTTCCCCCATAGGTCGTTCCACCTCTTCCTGATGTCCTCCCTATTCCTTGGGTGCTGTTCCACAGCGTTCACCCTGTCCACTATTCTTTGCCATAGCTCCATCTTCCTGGCTATGGATGTGTGCTGTACCTGTGAGCCAAATAGCTGTAGCTCTACCCGGATGATTTCCTCCACCATGACCCTGAGCTCCTCCTCGGAGAAGCGGGGGTGTCTTTGGCGTGACATGGGGTGGTGTGTGTGATGTGTGGGGTGGTGTATGTGTTGATGAGTGTGGTGAGTGTAGTGGTATGTGGTGTTTTGTGCTTGGATGTTGCGTGGGTGATGGTGTTGTGTGCCTCTGTGTGATGGGGTTGTCTGTTCTGTGCTATCTCTCTGGCCTTTGTTTGTGAATTGTGGTTGTAGGGGTTTGTGGGTGATGTGGGTGTGTGTTTTATATAGTATTTGGTGTGTGGGAGTGGTGTGTGTATGTGTATCAGGTGTGTGTATTTGGAATTGTCCAATGTGGCGGTGTTTTGGAGATGTGTGTGTATTTTGAGCGCAGCGGTGTGTACCGCCAATGGAATACCGCGGTTGAAAGACCGCCGCGTGGATTCGTGGGTCGTAATGGCATGGGCGTGTTTCTGTTGGCGTGGAGGATGTGTTTCCATCAGTTTATCGCTGAGCTTTGGTGTGGCGGTGATGTGTGGGTGTCTGAATTTCGGCGGATTCTGTGATGTGTGTCATAATAGCTGTGGCGGTCTACCGCGGCCGCGGCGGTGTATTGGCGGTCTTCTGCATGGCGGTAAGCGCCTTATACCGCCAATGTTGTAATGACCCCCAAAGACACATAAGCATGCATCTACATCAACACTAAAAGTACCACTGACAAACACAAGCACCATAAGACCCACCACCGGCATGTACATAAACTACATCTACCTGCGGACACACTCACCTCCACTACCTGCAATTGACCCCACCACCACCTCCTTCACAGACACCACACTAGACACATCTGTACCCTCCACAACACAATTGACAGATGCAGCCACAACTCCAGTCTTACCCATAGTCAGCAGAATAGCAGACCCACAGACATCTACCCCAGTCACCACATCCACAGCCACCACAACCACTGACACACCCACATGCAGAACATCTTCCATGTCTGTAGTCACCACCCCAACAGACAGTCACTCATCCAGCATGGCATCTCCCAGCACCTCCCCCCTCCTCCTCCCAAAACACATGAATGCCCACACTCACCTATCCAACAGACACCCCCCACACACAAGCATTCATCACATGCACTTGCACCCAAGACATCCACATCAACCCCTCCTACAACCCCCCCTCTACCTCCACTCCCAAACCCTTTTGCCATGACCGCCCCGTGTGTCTATGAAGGTGTAACTCATGGAGTTTTCCCTGTACCCCCAAACGGTCTGTGCCCCTCCCCAAGTCCAGACCATCCACGTCCAAGTCCTCCCCTGCCCCCTTGCTAGTACCAATGCCCCGGCCCCTACCAAGAAGTCAACCCCTCCCAAACCCAACCCCAGGGACCCCCTCCCAAGCCCAAGCCCAGAGATCCCCCTCAAAGCCAAACCAAAGCACCCCCCTCTGCATCCCCTAACCCATAAGGTGCATGCCTGCCACCTTGATGCCCGTACCCTGTGGAGGTCATTTGGCAGTCAGGAGTCAAGTAGGGGCACACAGAGGTCCCATTTGTGCCTTTGGATTTTTGTACGTCGGACTGTCCAATGGGCTGTATATATATATATATATAGTTATTTATTATCTCCAGAAAGAAATATTGAATTTAATACATCTGGCCCAACCTGTTTTTGGCTTCGATGGTAGCATACTTGTCTTGCCTTTCTTTCAACACGGCTGTATCGAATTTGACACCTTTGGTTTGTTTGTGTATGACGTGTGTGTGTGTATGGCAGTTGTGCTAGCTGGAGTGTCTGACCTGCTGTATGTAAGGCCCTGGCTTTTGTCCTGCTGTGTATTGGGTGTAAGATATTGTTGTGTTTGGTACATGCATGTGTGTTTATAATATGTGTGTTGTTTATGTTCGGCTGTGTAATGGTGGTGTTGTGTGTCCTTGTGTGGTTTTTGTGTGTGCATCCATGTGTGTGCCAGGTAGATGTATTGTGTGTTGTGTTAGCATGATATGACATATGTTTCATTGTATGGCTGTGTGATTGTGTATATTGTATGTCAGGTGTTGTTACGTGTTGTAGTATGTATGTGGTGTCATGTGGAGGTGTGTACTGAAATCGCTTGATGAAGCATTTCTGTAGTTACCTTTGTGGTGTTGTTGTTTGAATCAGTGCTGTTGTGTATTGTTTTGTTTGACTGTGCCCGTGCTGTGTATCTGTGAGTTGCAGTGTGTCTTGCACGTGTGTGCCGACCGTGGTGGGTGTAGTATGGGTGTGCATGTGTGTAGTATGGGTGTGCATGTGTGTATGTAGATGTGTGTGTATGGGTGTGTGGTTACATGTGTGTGTCGCTGTCACCTGCTCCCCCCAGATTTGTATATTGTTTGTGCATGTGTACTTTGGGTTTTTCCTACATTGCCAGGTAGGTGTGTATACCCATGGTTGTTGTCTTTGTCGCTGGTTCCGGAGTCGCTGTGCGAGCAGGAGCAGTGGGTGGACTTTCAGTCTGGGTTCCATGGCTGCTCCAGTCTGGTATGTGTTCATAAAGGTGAGTGTCTCCTTTCATAGAGTTGGTTTCCGCCAGGGTTTTCATGGTGGTTCCACTGTGGCGGAAACCTTGGAGGTGTACAGCCTTGTAATGTGTCTGGCAGGAACATAGACCCCGCCAGCCTGAAGGTGTCTACCGCCGTCCATGGCAGCCTGACCGCACTGGCAGTACTAGTGGTAGTTCCTGTTGAGAAGACTGCCATGCTCATAAATTGGCAGTCTTCTCTGTTGGCCCGTTGGCAGTACGACTGCCGCCGCCAACATGGCGGTCATGGTACCCCCAGACTTGTAATGAACCCAATAGTCTGCATCTTCTATTAGAGATCTTGCAGTTATGTGCAGTGGATTACTACAGTTCATTCAAAACACGCAATAAAATGCACAATAATTTTTGATGGTCCTACTAGATATTTTAGAAGATGAGATAGTACCTGTTGAGGAACTATTTGGAATAAATTATTAATGGCAGCATGATAGTGAAATTTTTTTATTTTCTTCAAAAACAGAAATAGATTTGGAACGATTTATCCACCTCACTCTTCCAGACTGTAACACTGTCAGCTTGAAAATATTGTTTAAAGATGCATTGTAGAGTAATACCTGCACAAAATGTAACTCAGATTTTCTATCAACTTTGAATATCAGAAGAACTGGGCAGTATATTACCTTAATGCTACAGCAATGCAAAGCAGATGATCCTAAATTGGAAATTCAAATTACATATTTTAAAGCTGGACAAATCTCTATTTCTAGTAAAGCATATACCTGTACAGCTATTATTTTCCATGAAGAGTAACTGTTACATCTGGTCACTACACCATCTACATAAAAATAAAACTGGATGGACAGAGTTTAATTATACTAACCTTGCATTCAAGCAACGATTACCATATAAATTATCAAATTCTTATCTTTTGATCTGGAACCGAAGTTCTAAGGAGGATTACCACTACAAAAATAGAATAATACTTCTCTTGGACTTTTAATACAACAATGTAAGACATCATGCAGCCTACAAGGGTGATGTATTTATAAGGAATTCTACATCTTCAGATCTTACTATTGAAAGGAAACCGGAAATATACTACTAAACTGGAAATACAGATCAAAAAGTTTCAACCAGGACAAATATCTACAGAAGAGAAACACTGTTAAACTTGTGACTGAACAACAGCTGGAAGATAATAAAAATAATAATGCCAGTGATATACTCTACTCTTGTTCAATAGATTACCAGACTTTATGACATCATATGGCTTACCAAGGGTGATGTCTTTTTACACCTTTTTCTGTACTACTATGATTCTTTTTTATTAATTATATGGAAATGTATATTATGTTTCATATTATTTAACAAGTTTAGATAAACCAGTTTGGTAAATAATTGTAGTGACTGTCATAAATAGTAATGTTAATTTCAAATAACATGCTATTTAGTATTGTTTCGGTTTTACAGTACACATGTCTGTTTTTTTAAAACCACTGTACAAGGATGAGTACCTATACGCACTTTATTTATAGTACAAAAGTATAGAAGCTGAGAACAGTGGACAAGTGAATGTGACATGCTTAAATAATATTTCTCATTACTATACAGTAGTATAAATGTGTTCTGTCTTTTAATTAAAAATATCATTTTTATTACATATTGTAAGCTTTTAACCCCTTCCCCGCCACGGACGTAATGGTTACGTCCAAGGCAGCGCCCGTGTGGCGCCATGGACGTAACCATTACGTCCTGGGACTGGCAGTCGGGGGAAGCGCTAGCGCTTCCCCCGAGGGCCGCCCCCCAACACCCCCAGGCCAGGGCTGAAAGGGGAATCCCTTCCCCTTTCACGCCCCCCCCCACCACCCCCCCATGACGTCAGCGCGCGATCGCGCGCTGATTTCATGGAAAGGGGGAAAGACGCGCTGGAAGCCATTTGCTTCCAGCGCGTCTAAGGGAGAAGGTGAGGTTTTCACCTTCGTGCGGGGTGGGGGTGCTCTGAGAGAGGCATCGAGGGAAAGGAAAGGGTTTTCCTTTCCCTCGATGTCTCTTTGAGCATTCCTGCTGCCCGATCGCGATGCGATCGGGCAGCAGGAATGCCTACTAGACACCAGGGATTTCAGTATGTGTGTGTGTGTGTGTGCTTATTAGTGTAGGGGAGCGACCCCTTGGGCAAGGGTCGCTCCCCTTTGGGGGCACATGTATTTTACATCGTTTCTGCCCCCCCTGGGGGCAGATTGGCCCTATTTTTAGGCCGATCTGCCTCCAAGGGGGGCAGAAAGCCACTAGACACCAGGGATTTTATTGTTGCTTTGTATTTTTTGTGTTGGGGGGCGGCCCCTTGGGCAAGGGTCGCTCCCCTTTGGGGGCACATGTATTTTACGTCGTTTCTGCCCCCCCTGGGGCAGATTGGCCCTATTTTTAGGCCGATCTGCCCCCAAGGGGGGCAGAAAGCCACTAGACACCAGGGATTTTATTGTTGATTTGTATTTTTTGTGTTGGGGGGCGGCCCCTTGGGCAAGGGTCGCTCCCCTTTGGGGGCAAATGTATTTTACGTCGTTTCTGCCCCCCCTGGGGGCAGATTGGCCCTATTTTTAGGCCGATCTGCCCCCAAGGGGGGCAGAAAGCCACTAGACACCAGGGATTTTATTGTTGATTTGTATTTTTTGTGTTGGGGGGCGGCCCCTTGGGCAAGGGTCGCCCCCAGGGGCCCTCATGTATTTTTGGGCAGTTTTGCCCCCCTTGGGGGCAGAGAGGCCTATTTTTTTTAGGCCTTTCTGCCCCCAAGGGGGGCAGAATCCCAATAGCGCCAGAAATAGTATGTATGTATGTGTGCTTTGTGTTGGGGGGTGGCCCTTTGGGCAAGGGTCGCTCCCCCCAGGGGCGCAATGTATTTATTGTCGTTTCTGCCCTCCTTGGGGGCAGATTGGCCCTATTTTTAGGCCGATCTGCCCCCAAGGGGGGCAGAAAGCCACTAGACACCAGGGATTTTATTGTTGATTTTTATTTTTTGTGTTGGGGGGTGGCCCCTTGGGCAAGGGTCGCCCCCATGGGCCCACATGTATTTTTGGGCAGTTCTGCCCCCCTTGGGGGCAGAGAGGCCTATTTTTTTTAGGCCTTTCTGCCCCCAAGGGGGGCAGAATCCTAATAGCGCCAGAAAGATATGTTTGTATGTGTGCTTTGTGTTGGGGGGTGGCCCCTTGGGCAAGGGTCGCTCCCCCCGGGGGCGCAATGTATTTATCGTCGTTTCTGCCCCCCTTGGGGGCAGATTGGCCCTATTTTTACGCCGATCTGCCCCCAAGGGGGGCAGAAAGCCACTAGACACCAGGGATTTTATTGTTGGTTTTTATTTTTTGTGTTGGGGGGCGGCCCCTTGGGCAAGGGTCGCCCCCAGGGGCCCACATGTATTTTTGGGCAGTTCTGCCCCCCTTGGGGGCAGATATGCCTATTTTTTAGGCCTTTCTGTCCCCAAGGGGGGCAGAATCCCCATAGCGCCAGGGATACTATGTGTGTGTGTGTGCTTTGTGTGGGGGTGTGGCCCCTTGGGCAAGGGTCGCCCCCCCCCAAAGGGTGCAATGTAATCTGGGCGATTTCTGCCCCCTCCCCTTGGGGGTAGATTGGCCTATTTTTTTTTAGGCCCATCTTCCCCCAAGCAGAGAAGACTAGACACAGGGGAAAATGAAAAAATGGTTAGTGGCGGAGTGTTTGTCAACTGGCGAAGTATTTGCTTTTATGATAATAACAGTTTTTCTCCTTTTTGTTTTAGTTCAAAGCTTTTGCTGACTTTGCTGTGGCTTGTTGCAGTTTTGGCAGTAGTTGTCCTGCGGTTTGCGTAGTTGCATGTTTTAGGTAAGTAAATAAATTTACTCCAAGTGAGTATTGTTGCAATGCATGAATGACATGTTTGTAGGTGGTGTACTGAATGCAGGATTGTGTGTGAAATTGTCCTTAGAGTTATGCACAATGATTATTGTGTTGTTTTATGTCTAATTTGCTTTTTTTTTTCTCTTTTTAGTGGGATATCGTTGGTGATTGCTGTGGCTGTGCAGAGTAGTTGCTGGTGAGTCAAGCTTTTTCAGGCAAGTGAGCAGTATAGTTTTTGAGTTTATAATTCTTATTGATAAACCTATACTTTGTTACTTATCTTACACAGTGCTGGTTGTTGGTGGTGTATTTGTCCAGTTAATTTTAGTAGGAAGGATCATGGCCAGCCGTAGGATGACCGCTCAGCAGGTTGTTAGTGTGCTTTTTGAGTCATCTTCTGACCATGAATATGAGACTGACTCTGCATCTGAGGCAGAGGAGGAAGTGCAGGATTCTGGAAGTGAATTTTCTGTCAGAGATGATGATGAAGCCACTCTCAGTGATGATGAAGGGCCTGTTTTAGAGGAGGACAGTGATGTGCCAATGGTGCAGGAGCCAGCGGCTGAAAGGCTTTCCATTGGAAGACCTGACGCATGGGTTGCACCAAACATGGAGCAGCCACAGTTGCCTGCGTTTACTGGTTTTCCAGGGTGTCGAGTTAATACGGAAAACTTTTTGCCCGTCAACTTTTTTGAGTTGTTTATGGACGATATATTTTTGGAAGAGATTGTTGAGCAGACTAATTTGTATGCAGAGCAGTTTTTGAGGGACAACGCTGCCAGACTTAGGCCACACTCTAGAGCTAGCCGGTGGATTCCCACAAATCTGGAAGAGTTGAAAAAGTTCTTGGGTTTAACTTTTTTGATGGGGCTGATAAGGAAGCCGTCGCTGTCTTCATATTGGTCTACTAGTCCCTTGATGGCAACTGCTATATTTCCTGCCATCATGAGTCGTAACCGGTATGAGCTTCTTCTTCGGATGTTGCATTTTGTAGATAATGCTTTAGCCTTGCCACGAGATCATCCTGATTCTGACCGTCTTTTTAAGATTAGACCTGTCCTTGATCATTTGGTAGATCGGTTTTCAGAGATCTATGTTCCAGGGAAAGAAATATCTGTAGATGAGTCTTTGGTCCTGTTCAAGGGTCGTTTGGTTTTTAGGCAGTACATTCCTAGCAAGAGGGCACGGTATGGAATTAAATTGTATATGCTGTCAGAAAGTAGTACAGGATATGTTTATAATTTCCGGGTCTACACTGGTATGGATTCCAATATTGACCCCCCTGGTTGTCCTCCCACTTTTGGAGTTAGTGAGAAAATTGTGTGGGAACTTGGTAGACGACTGTTTAACAAAGGTCACCATTTATATGTAGATAACTTCTACACTGGAGCTCGGTTGTTCAAGGAGTTGTTCAGAGTGGACACTGTTGCTTGTGGCACAATCCGCTCTAATCGGAAAGGCTATCCAAAAGAGCTTGTCTGTAAAAAACTTGAGAAGGGACAGTGCAGTGCCTTGCGGAATGATGAGCTGCTAGCTCTGAAATTTGTAGACAAGAGGGATGTATACATGCTAAGCACCATCCATGATGAGAGTACTTCACCTGTGGCTGTTTGGGGTCAGGTTGCCGAAGTGCGCAAACCTGTGTGCATCTTAGACTATAATAAGCACATGGGTGGTGTTGATAGAGTAGATCAGAGGTTAGAACCTTACACTGCTGCTCGTAAGTCTTATGTGTGGTATAAGAAATTAGCGCTTCACTTGTTCCACTTGGCAACTTTTAAGGCTTTTGTTGTGTTTAAGGATAGTTCTCCAGAGTCAAGGATGACATTTGTGAAATTTCAGGAGTCTATCATAGCTAGCCTTGTTGTGCTGGAAGAGGCAAGAGTTCCTAGAGAAGCAGTGGTGGAGGATGTGGCTAGATTGAAAGATCGTCACTTTGCTGAGCACATTCCTCCCACGGCCAAAAAAAACTTTCCTGCTAAGAGATGTAGAGTCTGTGCTCGAAGAGGTATCAGGAAGGAGACTAGGATGTACTGCCCTGATTGTCCTTCAAAGCCTGGGCTGTGTGTGGGTGGCTGTTTCAGGAGCTACCACACACAGAAGAATTATTGGGAAATTCCGTGAGCGTAAACTGGTGTTTTATATTTTTATATGTTCGGTTTCACGGTTGGCATTAGTCATGTATTCAGTTAGAGCTTTTGTGTTTGTAGTTTTGTACTAATTTATGATTAGTGGTTTCTTTGTTGTTTAAAAACAAAAAAAAGGGGATGGCATGTGTAGAGTGGCGCTTGGCTGGCGGCGTGGGTGTGGTGGCGCTTGGCTGGCGGTGTGTGTGGGGTGGCACTTGGCTGGCGGTGTGTGTGGGGTGGCGCTTGGCTGGCGGTGTGTGTGGGGTGGCGCTTGGCTGGCGGTGTGTGTGGGGTGGCGCTGGGCTGGCGGTGTGTGTGGGGTGGCGCTTGGCTGGTGGTGTGGGTGGGGTGGCGCTTGGCTGGCGGTGTGGCGCTTGGCTGGCAGTGCCGGCCAAACGCCAGTCCACACACTCATCAGCTGGTGTGATTGCTGTATCAGGCATGTGGGCGTATGAAAGTGATGGGCCCTTGACTGGCGCTGTCTGTGGATGCGAGTCTTGTAATGTGCTGGGCCCGTGGCTGGCGGCGTGAATGGTCTAGTGCATGTCATGTATGAAAGGTGTGTGAATGGACTGTAAAGCGGTTGGTGCCTTGTCGTGGCTTTACAGCTCACGAGCTGTGAGTCATTGGTTCAGTTTTTTGGCCTTTCAGTTATTACCAGTGCATTTCACTTTTGTGAAATCTCTTGTTAATAAAATTTGATCTACTGAACCATCACTCACCCTCGTGCCAAATCCAACCAGTATGTGTGGTACAAATGACAAAACCTGCTCCGCTGTAATCAGGCGTCGCAGCACACTTGAGACACGCTAGGTGCCTCAGGTGGGACCCCGATGATGAAGCATGCCACCAACTTGGTTGGTGGGTGAGGGGTCTTCTTCACATAACCTAAGTGTGTTTCTTTTCACAATTTTAGTGTTTGGCACATCACGGACGTATGTGCACACATCAAAGTGATATATTCCAAAAATACCTGTGTTTGGGGGGGAGGGCCCACCTATGTTTTTGGTCCTGGGTGCGGCCGTCATGTAGGGAAACCTACAAAACCCAGAAACTTTTTAAAACTAGGCACCCCAAGGAGTCTAGGGAGGTGTGGCTTGTGTGGCTCCCCCAACATTTTCTTACCCAGACTCCTCTGTAAACCTCACAATTTGCATAAAAAAGCATATTTTCCTGATTTTTCTTAGTAGGATCACCGCTCCAGCACAAAATTCCTACTCCCCAGTTTTCCCCTCAGTCTCCCAAGTAAAATGACACCTCACTTATGTGGGTCCCCAAAGCAGAGTCCGTCTAAAGATGTATAAAAGAATATGCCCTTATAAACTTGCTGTGCTATCCCTTCTATCCCTTCAGGTTTTGGGCCTTATTATGTTGCAGGCACCTGGGCCACCCACACAAGTGAGGTATCATTTTTATCGGGAGACTTGGGGGAACGCTGGGTGGAAGGAAATTTGTGGCTCCTATCAGATTCCAGAACTTTCTGCCACAGAAATGTGAGGAACATGTGTTTTTTTAGCCAAATTTTGAGGTTTGCAAAGGATTCTGGGTAACAGAACCTGGTCCGAGCCCCGCAAGTCACCCCTCCTTGGATTCCCCTAGGTCTCTAGTTTTCAGAAATGCACAGGTTTGGTAGGTTTCCCTAGGCGCCGGGTGAGCTACAGGCCAAAATCCACAGGTAGGCACTGTTTTCTCCCAAAATTTTGGATGTGTCCATGTTGCGCTTTGGGGTGTTTCCTGTCACAGGCGCTTGGCCTACCCACGCAAGTGAGGTATCATTTTTATCGGGAGACTTGGGGGAACGCTGGGTGGAAGGAAATTTGTAGCTCCTCTCAGATTCCAGAACTTTCTGCCACAGAAATGTGAGGAACATGTGTTTTTTTAGCCAAATTTTGAGGTTTGCAAAGGATTCTGGGTAACAGAACCTGGTCCGAGCCCCGCAAGTCACCCCTCCTTGGATTCCCCTAGGTCTCTAGTTTTCAGAAATGCACAGGTTTGGTAGGTTTCCCTAGGTGCCGGCTGAGCTAGAGGCCAAAATCTACAGGTAGGCACTTCGCAAAAAACACCTCTGTTTTTTTCCAAAATTTAGGATGTGTCCACGTTGCGCTTTGGGGTGTCTCCTGTCGCCGGCGCTAGGCCTACCCACGCAAGTGAGGTATCATTTTTATCGGGAGACTTGGGGGAACGCTGGGTGGAAGGAAATTTGTAGCTCCTCTCAGATTCCAGAACTTTCTGCCACAGAAATGTGAGGAACATGTGTTTTTTTAGCCAAATTTTGAGGTTTGCAAAGGATTCTGGGTAACAGAACCTGGTCCGAGCCCCGCAAGTCACCCCTCCTTGGATTCCCCTTGGTCTCTAGTTTTCAGAAATGCACAGGTTTGGTAGGTTTCCCTAGGTAGCGGCTGAGCTAGAGGCCAAAATCTACAGGTAGGCACTTCGCAAAAAACACCTCTGTTTTTTTCCAAAATTTAGGATGTGTCCACGTTGCGCTTTGGGGTGTCTCCTGTCGCCGGCGCTAGGCCTACCCACGCAAGTGAGGTATCATTTTTATCGGGAGACTTGGGGGAACGCTGGGTGGAAGGAAATTTGTAGCTCCTCTCAGATTCCAGAACTTTCTGCCACAGAAATGTGAGGAACATGTGTTTTTTTAGCCAAATTTTGAGGTTTGCAAAGGATTCTGGGTAACAGAACCTGGTCCGAGCCCCGCAAGTCACCCCTCCTTGGATTCCCCTTGGTCTCTAGTTTTCAGAAATGCACAGGTTTGGTAGGTTTCCCTAGGTAGCGGCTGAGCTAGAGGCCAAAATCTACAGGTAGGCACTTCGCAAAAAACACCTCTGTTTTTTTCCAAAATTTAGGATGTGTCCACGTTGCGCTTTGGGGTGTTTCCTGTCGCCGGCGCTAGGCCTACCCACGCAAGTGAGGTATCATTTTTATCGGGAGACTTGGGGGAACGCTGGGTGGAAGGAAATTTGTAGCTCCTCTCAGATTCCAGAACTTTCTGCCACAGAAATGTGAGGAACATGTGTTTTTTTAGCCAAATTTTGAGGTTTGCAAAGGATTCTGGGTAACAGAACCTGGTCCGAGCCCCGCAAGTCACCCCTCCTTGGATTCCCCTAGGTCTCTAGTTTTCAGAAATGCACAGGTTTGGTAGGTTTCCCTAGGTGGCGGCTGAGCTAGAGGCCAAAATCTACAGGTAGGCAATTCGCAAAAAACACCTCTGTTTTTTTCCAAAATTTAGGATGTGTCCACGTTGCGCTTTGGGGTGTTTCTTGTCGCCGGCGCTAGGCCTACCCACGCAAGTGAGGTATCATTTTTATCAGGAGACTTGGGGGAACGCTGGGTGGAAGGAAATTTGTAGCTCCTCTCAGATTCCAGAACTTTCTGCCACAGAAATGTGAGGAACATGCGTTTTTTTTGCCAAATTTTGAGGTTTGCAAAGGATTCTGGGTAACAGAACCTGGTCCGAGGCCCGCAAGTCACCCCTCCTTGGATTCCCCTAGGTCTCTAGTTTTCAGAAATGCACAGGTGTGGTAGGTTTCCCTAGGTGCCGGCTGAGCTAGAGGCCAAAATCTACAGGTAGGCACTTCGCAAAAAACAACTCTGTTTTTTTCCAAAATTTAGGATGTGTCCACGTTGCGCTTTGGGGTGTTTCCTGTCGCCGGCGCTAGGCCTACCCACGCAAGTGAGGTATCATTTTTATCGGGAGACTTGGGGGAACGCTGGGTGGAAGGAAATTTGTAGCTCCTCTCAGATTCCAGAACTTTCTGCCACAGATATGTGAGGAACATGTGTTTTTTTAGCCAAATTTTGAGGTTTGCAAAGGATTCTGGGTAACAGAACCTGGTCCGAGCCCCGCAAGTCACCCCTCCTTGGATTCCCCTAGGTCTCTAGTTTTCAGAAATGCACAGGTTTGGTAGGTTTCCCTAGGTGCCGGCTGAGCTAGAGGCCAAAATCTACAGGTAGGCACTTCGCAAAAAACACCTCTGTTTTTTTCCAAAATGTAGGATGTGTCCACGTTGCGCTTTGGGGTGTTTCCTGTCGCCGGCGCTAGGCCTACCCACGCAAGTGAGGTATCATTTTTATCGGGAGACTTGGGGGAACGCTGGGTGGAAGGAAATTTGTAGCTCCTCTCAGATTCCAGAACTTTCTGCCACAGAAATGTGAGGAACATGTGTTTTTTTAGCCAAATTTTGAGGTTTGCAAAGGATTCTGGGTAACAGAACCTGGTCCGAGCCCCGCAAGTCACCCCTCCTTGGATTCCCCTAGGTCTCTAGTTTTCAGAAATGCACAGGTTTGGTAGGTTTCCCTAGGTGCCGGCTGAGCTAGAGGCCAAAATCTACAGGTAGGCACTTCGCAAAAAACACCTCTGTTTTTTTCCAAAATGTAGGATGTGTCCACGTTGCGCTTTGGGGTGTTTCCTGTCGCCGGCGCTAGGCCTACCCACGCAAGTGAGGTATCATTTTTATCGGGAGACTTGGGGGAACGCTGGGTGGAAGGAAATTTGTAGCTCCTCTCAGATTCCAGAACTTTCTGCCACAGAAATGTGAGGAACATGTGTTTTTTTAGCCAAATTTTGAGGTTTGCAAAGGATTCTGGGTAACAGAACTTGGTCCGAACCCCGCAAGTCACCCCTCCTTGGATTCCCCTAGGTCTCTAGTTTTCAGAAATGCACAGGTTTGGTAGGTTTCCCTAGGTGCCGGCTGAGCTAGAGGCCAAAATCTACAGGTAGGCACTTCGCAAAAAACACCTCTGTTTTTTTCCAAAATGTAGGATGTGTCCACGTTGCGCTTTGGGGTGTTTCCTGTCACCGGCGCTAGGCCTACCCACGCAAGTGAGGTATCATTTTTATCGGGAGACTTGGGGGAACGCTGGGTGGAAGGAAATTTGTAGCTCCTCTCAGATTCCAGAACTTTCTGCCACAGAAATGTGAGGAACATGTGTTTTTTTAGCCAAATTTTGAGGTTTGCAAAGGATTCTGGGTAACAGAACCTGGTCCGAGCCCCGCAAGTCACCCCTCCTTGGATTCCCCTAGGTCTCTAGTTTTCAGAAATGCACAGGTTTGGTAGGTTTCCCTAGGTGCCGGCTGAGCTAGAGGCCAAAATCTACAGGTAGGCACTTCGCAAAAAACACCTCTGTTTTTTTCCAAAATGTAGGATGTGTCCACGTTGCGCTTTGGGGTGTTTCCTGTCGCCGGCGCTAGGCCTACCCACGCAAGTGAGGTATCATTTTTATCGGGAGACTTGGGGGAACGCTGGGTGGAAGGAAATTTGTAGCTCCTCTCAGATTCCAGAACTTTCTGCCACAGAAATGTGAGGAACATGTGTTTTTTTAGCCAAATTTTGAGGTTTGCAAAGGATTCTGGGTAACAGAACTTGGTCCGAACCCCGCAAGTCACCCCTCCTTGGATTCCCCTAGGTCTCTAGTTTTCAGAAATGCACAGGTTTGGTAGGTTTCCCTAGGTGCCGGCTGAGCTAGAGGCCAAAACCTACAGGTAGGCACTTCGCAAAAAACACCTCTGTTTTTTTCCAAAATGTAGGATGTGTCCACGTTGCGCTTTGGGGTGTTTCCTGTCGCCGGCGCTAGGCCTACCCACACAAGTGAGGTATCATTTTTATCGGGAGACTTGGGGGAACGCTGGGTGGAAGGAAATTTGTAGCTCCTCTCAGATTCCAGAACTTTCTGCCACAGAAATGTGAGGAACATGTGTTTTTTTAGCCAAATTTTGAGGTTTGCAAAGGATTCTGGGTAACAGAACCTGGTCCGAGCCCCGCAAGTCACCCCTCCTTGGATTCCCCTAGGTCTCTAGTTTTCAGAAATGCACAGGTTTGGTAGGTTTCCCTAGGTGCCGGCTGAGCTAGAGGCCAAAATCTACAGGTAGGCACTTCGCAAAAAACACCTCTGTTTTTTTCCAAAATGTAGGATGTGTCCACGTTGCACTTTGGGGTGTTTCCTGTCGCCGGCGCTAGGCCTACCCACACAAGTGAGGTATCATTTTTATCGGGAGACTTGGGGGAACGCTGGGTGGAAGGAAATTCGTAGCTCCTCTCAGATTCCAGAACTTTCTGCCACAGAAATGTGAGGAACATGTGTTTTTTTAGCCAAATTTTGAGGTTTGCAAAGGATTCTGGGTAACAGAACCTGGTCCGAGCCCCGCAAGTCACCCCTCCTTGGATTCCCCTAGGTCTCTAGTTTTCAGAAATGCACAGGTTTGGTAGGTTTCCCTAGGTGCCTGCTGAGCTAGAGGCCAAAATCTACAGGTAGGCACTTCGCAAAAAACACCTCTGTTTTTTTCCAAAATTTAGGATGTGTCCACGTTGCGCTTTGGGGTGTTTCCTGTCGCCGGCGCTAGGCCTACCCACGCAAGTGAGATATCATTTTTATCGGGAGACTTGGGGGAACGCTGGGTGGAAGGAAATTTGTAGCTCCTCTCAGATTCCAGAACTTTCTGCCACAGAAATGTGAGGAACATGTGTTTTTTTAGCCAAAGTTTGAGGTTTGCAAAGGATTCTGGGTAACAGAACCTGGTCCGAGCCCCGCAAGTCACCCCTCCTTGGATTCCCCTAGGTCTCTAGTTTTCAGAAATGCACAGGTTTGGTAGGTTTCCCTAGGTGCCGGCTGAGCTAGAGGCCAAAATCTACAGGATGGCACTTCGCAAAAAACACCTCTGTTTTTTTCCAAAATTTAGGATGTGTCCACGTTGCGCTTTGGGGTGTTTCCTGTCGCCGGCGCTAGGCCTCCCCACGCAAGTGAGGTATCATTTTTATCGGGAGACTTTGGGGAACGCTGGGTGGAAGGAAATTTGTAGCTCCTCTCAGATTCCAGAACTTTCTGCCACAGAAATGTGAGGAACATGTGTTTTTTGAGCCAAATTTTGAGGTTTGCAAAGGATTGTGGGTAACAGAACCTGGTCCGAGCCCCGCAAGTCACCCCTCCTTGGATTCCCCTAGGTCTCTAGTTTTCAGAAATGCACAGGTTTGGTAGGTTTCCCTAGGTGCCGGCTGAGCTAGAGGCCAAAATCTACAGGTAGGCACTTCACAAAAAACACCTCCGTTTTTTTCCAAAATTTAGGATGTGTCCACGTTGCGCTTTGGGGTGTTTCCTGTCGCCGGCGCTAGGCCTACCCACACAAGTGAGGTATCATTTTTATCGGTAGACTTGGGGGAACATAGATTAGCAAAACAAGTGCTATTGCCCCTTGTCTTTCTCTACATTTTTTCCTTCCAAATATAGGAGAGTGTGTAAAAAAGACATCTATTTGAGAAATTCCCTATAATTCACATGCTTGTATGGTCACCCCGGAATTCAGAGATGTGCAAATAACCACTGCTCCTCAGCACCTTATCTTGTGCCCTTTTTGGAAATGCAAAGGTTTTCTTGATAGCAATTTTTTACTCTTTATATTTCAGCAAATGAATTGCTGTATACCCGGTATAGAATGAAAACGCACTGCAGGGTGCAGCTCATTTATTGGCTCTGGGTTCCTCGGGTTCTTGATGAACCTACAAGCCCTATATATCCCCGCAACCAGAGGAGTCCACCAGACGTAACGGTATATTGCTTTCCATAATCTGACATTGCAGGGAAAAGTTACAGAGTAAAACGTAGAGAAAAATTGATGTTTTTTTCACCTCAATTTCAATATTTTTCTCTTTCAGCTGTTATTTTCTGTAGGAACCCCTTGTAGGATCTACACAAATGACCCCTTGCTGAATTCAGAATTTTCTCTACTTTTCAGAAATGGTTAGGTTTCTGGGATCCAGCATTGGTTTCATGCCCATTCCTGTCACTGACTGGAAGGAGGCTGAAAGCACAAAAAATTGCAAAAATGGGGTATGCCCCAGTAAAATGCCAAAATTGTGTTGAAAAATTGGGTTTTCTGATTCAAGTCTGCCTGTTCCTGAAAGCTAGGAAGTTGCTGAGTTTAGCACTACAAACCCTTTGTTGATGCCATTTTCAGGGGGAAATCCACAAGCCTTCTTCTGCAGCCACTTTTTCCATTTTTTTTAAAAAAAACGAAATTTTCACTGTATTTTGGCCAATTTCTTGGCCTCCTTCAAGGGAACCCACAAAGTCTGGGTACCTCTAGAATCCCTATGATGTTGGAAAAAAAGGACGCAAATTTGGCTTGGTTAGCTTATGTGGACAAAAAGTTATGAGGGCCTAAGCGCGAACTGCCCCAAATAGGCAAAAAAAGGCCTGGCACAGGAGGGGGAAAAGGCCTGGCAGCGAAGTGGTTAATAGATAACTTAGTAATAATATGAAAGTTTAACTTGTATTCATATTTTGTTTCTTTTTACACAAATTCAAGGACATATTTATTGCATTCATGTAGGTAACTAATTACATACTTGTTCATTAAGAGACCATCCGCAAACATACTGAAGTACAAGTACTTAGTTATACTGATGGACCAACATAGTAATGTCAATACAGCTATCAATACAGATAGGTATACAATTACCATTTCAGCGAACACTGATTCATAAAATAACTTACCCAAGGAAACACTAATGTATATACTAACACACACAGACACAAACGGATGCATTCACTGACTCATGCATGCACTCATTGATACAGTCAGTGACACACCTAAGTATGTACTGATACATACACTAACACACCAGGTACACACTGATACAAATACTGATACACTCAGGCTCACACTGATACTCACAGTGACATACCCAGGCACACTCCCATGCATACACTAACATACCAAGGTGCTCACTCAGACATACACTGTGCTACCCAGACACACACTGATTGATACACTGACACCCAGGCACACTCTCATCCATACAATAACATACCCAGACATACACTGGCACACCCAGGGACACACTGATGCACAAAGTAACACACCCAGGCACACACTGATGCATACAATTACACCCTCTGGGCACAGACTGATACATTCAGTGACACACCCAGATACACACTGATGCATACACTGACATACTCAGGCACACACTCATGCATACACTAACATACCCAGGCACACATTATTATATACACTGATGCATTTATTAAAACACCCAGGCACACACTGCAGCAAACATTAACATACCCAGGTATACACTTATACATTCACTGACACATGCAGGCTCACAGTGATGCCTACATTGACACACCCAGGTACACTCTCAAACATACACTAACATACCCAGGCACACATTGGTACATATACTGGCACAGACTGATCCATATAGCAACACACCCAGGCACATACTGTTGCATTCAGTGACACAACCAGGTACACACTGATACGTATATTAACATACCCAGGTACACACTCATACATACATTGAGCTACCCAGGCATACACTGATGCATACATTGATACACCCAGGCACACTCTCATGCATACACTAACATACCCAGGCACACAATGTCACAAACACTGACACACCAAGGCACACACTGATGCACACAGTAACACAACCAGACACCCACTTATGCATACACTAGCACACACAGGAACACACTGATGCATTCAGTGACACACTCGGGCACAAAATGATATATACATTAACATATGTTGATATAAATAGATTTCAACCTATTTGAACAGATAAGTCAACAATGGGTCCATCTAAATGCTGATACACTTATATTTACAAAATTCAGCCAATTAAACAATGAAACCAAACAAAAGTCCATCCAAGAACAGTCTTGCTTGTATTTGCAGGGTTCAGCCGACACGTGTTTCGTCCTGTTGAGAACTTTATCAAGGCTGACTAAACAACAATAAATATAAAAAATATTACTACACATAATCTAATTACAAATCACCAAAAATATAAAAATTAAAACCTCTTAATATATTGGCACCATAAGTGGCAATATAAGTGTCGAGTTAATAACTAGTGAGAGCAGTGCAAAAAGACAAGCCACATACCATAACAAGCACCGCACAGTGTGTAAAGTCCAGTTCAAGCAGACCATCCAAACCAGTGTCCAAATGAAATGAAAAAGTGACCAAAGATTGAAGATGATAAGGGATGAAATTCTAGAAAGAACCCAAAACACTCCATAATCTAAATTTGTGATCAAGAGAACAGATTAGTGAATAACAGAATCCCACACTTTTTGATATTGTTTGTTAATCTTTGAATCCATTATAATAGACAGTTAAGTAGGTGTACACTCGTGTGCTCCACTAGTTGTTCTTTGTGTGGTTATACACTTACACATGCCGTGACATACCCAGGCTCACAGATATGCATGCACTGACACTCCCAGGCACAGTCTCATGCATTCACTAACATACCCAGTCCCACACTGGTACATACACGGACACTCCCATACACACACTGATGCACAGAGTAACACACCCAGGCACACACTGATACATTCAGTGACAAACCCAGGCACATACTGATGCATTCAGTGACACACCCAGGTACACACTGATGCATACACTAACATACCAAGGTACACAGTCAAACATACACTGAGCCACCCAGATATACACTTATACATACACTGACATACCCATGCACACTCTCATGGATATACTAACATACCCAGGCACACAATGTCACAAACACTGACACACCAAGGCACACACTGATGCACACAGTAACACAACCAGACACCCACTTATGCATACACTAGCACACACAGGAACACACTGATGCATTCAGTGACACACTCAGGCACAAAATGATATATACATTAACATACCCAGGCACATACTGATACATACACTGACATATCCAAGCACACACTGATGCATACACTGACACACCCAGGCATACACTGATGCATTCAGTGACACACCCAGCCGCACACTGATGCATACACTAACATACCCAGGCATACACTTATACATGTTAAAAAAACAGTTCTGGCAACAATAACCCTATAAAAGCCGCACCTTCCTGTACTATTTAGTGAATATAATAATGGTGCTCATATACTGCTAAACGTATCTGTTGCCAAATATGTATACTGGGATAGGAATACACCTACACCAGTTAATATAACCACACAAAGAACAACTTGTGGAGCACACGAGTGTACACGTACTTAACTGTCTATTATCATGGATTCAAAGATTAACAAACACTATATCAAACATAAAAAAAAAAAAAAATTCCAACTACAGAAAGAAACAAAGAATAAACAGATAATAAAACTAATATGTCGCAAGTACAAATAAAGCTAATTTAATTAACATACTTATGTTCATTTCAAAATACATCCCATGTTGACCATATTTCAACACAATTGAGATATGTTGATATAAATAGATTTCAACCTATTTGAACAGATAAGTCAACAATGGGTCCATCTAAATGCTGATAGACTCATATTTACAAAATTCAGCCAATTAAACAATGAAACCAAACAAAAGTCCATCCAAGAACAGTCTTGCTTGTATTTGCAGGGTTCAGCCGACACGTGTTTCGTCCTGTTGAGAACTTTATCAAGGCTGACTAAACAACAATAAATATTAAAAATATTACTACACATGGGGGTCATTCTGACCCTGGCGGTCCCGCGGGAGCTCCGGCAACAGGCTGGCGGTGCTCCCATGGGCATTCTGACCGCAGCGGTACAACCGCGGTCAGATACGGGAAACCGGCAGTGTCCCGCCGGTTTCCCGCTGCCCAAGGGAATCCTCCATGGCGGCGCTGCAAGCAGCGCTGCCATGGGGATTCCGACCCCCTTACCGCCAGCCTGGCTCTGGCGGTTTCGACCGCAAGAAGCTGGCTGGCGGTAAAGGGTGTCGCGGGGCCCCTGGGGGCCCCTGCAGTGCCCATGCCACTGGCATGGGCACTGCAGGGGCCCCCTAACAGGGCCCCACCAAGATTTTCAGTGTCTGCCAAGCAGACACTGAAAATCGCGACGGGTGCAACTGCACCCGTCGCACCCCTTCCACTCCGCCGGCTCCATTCGGAGCCGGCATCCTCATGGAAGGAGGTTTCCCGCTGGGCTGGCGGGCGGCCTTCTGGCGGTCGCCCGCCAGCCCAGCGGGAAACTCAGAATAACCGCGGCGGTCTTTTGACCGCGCAGCGGTATTCTGGCGGTTCCCGCTTGGCGGGCGGCTCCCGCCGCCCGCCAAGCTCAGAATGACCCCCATAATCTAATTACAAATCACCAAAAATATAAAAATTAAAACCTCTCAATATATTGGCACCATAAGTGGCAATATAAGTGTCGGGTTAATAATTAGTGAGAGCAGTGCAAAAAAACAAGCCACATACCATAACAAGCACCGCACAGTGTGTAAAGTCCAGTTCAAGCAGACCATCCAAACCAGTGTCCAAATGAAATGAAAAAGTGACCAAAGATTGAAGATGATAAGGGATGAAAATTCTAGAAAGAATCCAAAACACTCCATAATCTAAATTCGTGATCAAAAGAACAGATTAGTGAATAACAGAATCCCACACTTTTTGATATTGTTTGTTAATCTTTGAATCCATTATAATAGACAGTTAAGTACGTGTACACTTGTGTGCTCCACTAGTTGTTCTTTGTGTGGTTATACACTTACACATGCCGTGACATACCCAGGCTCACAGATATGCATGCACTGACACTCCCAGGCACACTCTCATGCATTCACTAACATACCCAGTCCCACACTGGTACATACACGGACACTCCCATACACACACTGATGCACAGAGTAACACACCCAGGCACACACTGATACATTCAGTGACAAACCCAGGCACATACTGATGCATTCAGTGACACACCCAGGTACACACTGATGCATACACTAACATACCAAGGTACACAGTCAAACATACACTGAGCCACCCAGACATACACTTATACATACACTGACATACCCATGCACACTCTCATGGATATACTAACATACCTAGGCACACACTGGCACATACACTGACACACCCAGGCTCACACTGATGCACACAGAAACACAACCAGGCACACACTGATGCATACACTGACACACCCAGGCACAAATGGATGCATTCTGTGTCACACCCAAGCACACACTGAAACATACACTGACACACCCACTTACACTCTCATGCATACACTAACATATACAGGCCACACTGGTACATATACAGACATAGCCAGGTACACACTGATGCATACACTGACACACCCAGGGACACACATGCATTCAGTGGCACACCCAGCCACACACTAATGCATACACTAACATACCCAGGCATACAATTATACATACACTGACACTCCTGCGGGCCACAGTATTAAATACACTGGCACACCCATGCACACTCTCATGCATTCACTAACATACCAAGGCCCATGCTGATACTTACACTGACATACCTAGGCACACACTGATGCACACAGTAACACACCCAGGCACACACTGATGCATACAGCGACACACCTAGACACATACTGATGCATTCAATGACACCCTGATGCATACACTAACATACCCAGGTACACACTTATGCATACACTGAGCCACCCAGACACACACTGATCCATACATTGACACACCCAGGCACACTCTCATGCATACACTGACATACCCAGGCACACACTGATGCATACACTGGCACACCCAGCCACACACTGATACACACAGTAACACACTCAGGCACACCCTGATGCATACAGAAAAACATTGATGCATTCAGGGACACATGAATACATACACTAACACATGCAGGCATACACTGAGGCACATAGTAACACACACTGGCACACACTGATGCAAACAGTCACAAACCAGACACACACTGATGCAAACATATACACACATATTGCTAAAAATAAATATAGACACAGCTGTTCTTTGAATAAAGGGAGTGGTTCTAACAGGAACCTTTTTTTTCAGTTTTCTAAACCTTTAAAAAAAAAATCTAGCTCTAAAAGAATTAAGCTATAGAACTAACAAATAAGGAACGTGCTTCAGTATCCAAACACTAGCATGCACTCAAACATATAAAAATATATAACAAAAACTTGCAATGATGGCTGCGAATGGCAACAAAAAAATTGTGCAACAGATGAAAGTTTCACAGAAATGAGCACATGACACCTTGCAGAGTAAGTGACTGTGCTTTCCAGTTCTTGGCTCACCAATGGTACTGTGATGGTTGCTCGCATCACTGCTCCTCCACAAGTGGATGTTAAAGCACCTTCTTTAGTTTCCCGCTCTCTCATCATCCTGGTGTAGGTTCTCTCATAGATTGTTCTAAGATGCTTCAACATGAAGCTAGTAGAGAGAGAGTATGTTTTCAATGTGCCACGAGAAAGTTGCTTCCTACAAATATTGCAGGTAACAAACTTTATAGTTACTTTCTCCTCACCTGGAGCTTTGGTAAAATACTCCCACATGCCACTCTGCATTGTTGCATTTGGGGGCATATTTATACTCCGTTTGCGCCGAATGTGCACCAAAAATTTTGACGCACTTTCAGCGCAAACGTTGCCCCATATTTAAACCCTGACGCCCGAGCCGGCGCACAAGGAAAATGGCGCTATGTGCGCCAGTTTTTGGAAGCGGCACCCCGCCCTGCGTTAATGACATGCAGGGTAGGCGTTCCCGTCCAAAAACCGACGCACACAGCGTTGCGTCGTATTTATGCTTCAGGGCAAAAATCACTCCCGCGCGGCAGGCGGCGCAAAAAAATGGCGCAAAGCACTAATATCGTGAAATTTTAACGCCTGGGTCAGGGCAGGCGTTAAAATGGGGCAAACACACATGTACTTAATCAGAACACACAGAACAAACAACAGAGCAGCAGAGCAGCAGAGCAGCAGAGCAGCAACAGGGAGACATGGAGGTGCTTTTTCTTCAGCGTGCACGTAGACGCAGAGCCCTGCAACAACAACAGCAGGGACCCCAAAGACAGCGCAGAAGGCAGGAGAGGATATTCCGCCCAAGAACAACCCTGCATGGCCTCAGGGAACGGGACATCATCCAGAGGTACCGGTTGAACTGGCAGGCCATTCAGCAGCTGCTGACAACTATTGAACAGCAATTGGCCCCCACTTTAGTGACTCCACGCACTATCCCAACAGAAACAAAGCTGCTTGCCGTACTTCACCTGCTGGCAAGTGGCTCCTTTCAGACAACTGGTGCCCTGGTTGGTGGAATATCACAACCCTCATTCTCCGCCTTTTTACCCAAAGTACTGGATGCCATCATTCGCCTGACACCCCGCCACATCTGCTTCCCTAACACAGTGCAGAAGCAGCAGGAAACTAAACAGGGGTTCTATGCCATCAGTGGCTTTCCGCACGTCCTTGGTGCAATCGACTGCACACACGTACGCCTTGTGCCACCTGCTGTGAGTGAACACCTCTACCGCAACAGGAAGCACACACATTCAATCAACGTGCAGGCCATAGTCGATCACCAAGGACTGATCAGCAACATTGTGGCTAAATATCCTGGGAGTGTACATGACGCATTCATCTTCCGTCACTCCACCATCAACCAACACTTCCAGGATGGACGGTATGGCAATGGACTACTTGTTGGTAAGGACAAAAAACAAACTCATATACACACTGCCCAGAAACCCTCTAGGATAAACAACACATACACCACAATAGCAACACCTAGACAGGAACACACTGAGGTACTCACATCACTAGCCATGTTTCACAAGTCACCATTGAACCTCTCACACATTGGAATTTACTCTACAGCTTAGTGTGAAGACATTAATGACTGTGGTTGCCTAAATGTCACCTTGCAAATTTGAAGGCTCACAATAACCTGTACACTAATACAATGCATAAGTTTAAAGGGATGGGATGGCCTGGGTATGTTCACATGAACGTTTCTAATACACTTTCATGTTTCAACTCTGCATGGAACTATCATCACACCCCCAGTGAGGACACACGGACACCTGTATCACAAGTCACAATGCAAGGGAGGGCACACTGTACTGGAGAAACCAATACATCCTGCTGACAAACAGTTAGCCAACAAACACTTGCTCAGCCAAGGAAAAAAAACAATGGCAAAGTTTTCACCAACAACCATAGGTTGTCACATTAGTACACAAAATAGTCACAGACAACACAACACAACTACTGCCCTCAAAGATACGTACAACAGTGCCTCCTACATCTAATTGATACCATTTTGTGTTTCTCTTTCAGCTGATCAGGGGTATGGCATCCAGCCTTGGATAATGACACCATATGGGAACCCAAATACTGCTGCTGAGCGGGCATACAATGACGCCCACAAGAGGACACGCAGCATTGTGGAGCGGACCTTTGGGATCCTAAAGTCAAGGTTCCGCTGCCTTGACATCACTGGCGGTAGCCTACTCTATTCCCCAGAGATGGTCTGTAAGATCATACTCACTTGTGCCATATTACACAATATTTGTGTAAAAAGGAACATTCCCCTCCTTGAACCGGACCCAGACATGCCTGAGGATGACGAAGAGGAGGATGCTGGCCTGCAACAGGAGGGGGAACAACCTAACACGGCAGCAGGAGTGCGTAGGCGCAAACAGATTGTCAATAATTTTTTTTCATAATTTATTATAATCACTTGTATTCCACACTTGTAAATAAACACAGATAAGAGACACCACATCATGCTTTGGCCTATTCATTTCTGACCACCTTTATTTTGAAATTGCTGAAGATGAATGTCATCTCATTGAGCAAGAATGCTATAACATTCATCACACCAAAAAAAAACATCACAAATGTATGCACAGAGGGTAGGATGTGACATGATACATTACCATACACAGAGCACAACAGGAGTACAAATGTGGCAATTACACATGCCGGATCCAAACAACTGAAACAGTCTCTCATCCAGCCCAAAATTGGAGATCATTTGAAAGTCACATCACACGTGTTCAGAGACAGGGTGGGACCATCCATGTGTACGTGACCATGTCATCAATGGCTTCTCTCAAGTGTGTGATATGAGCAATACCCAATTGGTACAACATCAGCTGCCACTAACTCAGGAGGAGACCTTGAAGTCACAGTGACAACATACACCCAGACAGGTGATAGTGGATCCACATTCCCACACACATGTACACATATGTCATACAATCAACCTAATATTTGAAAGTAGACCATCACAGTTCTGTCCCAGTTTGAACCTAGCAGGAAGATTGTAACATGCCACTAAACCAGTTTATGCAGAAAGGGACACAGACAACAAAAAAATTATTCTCATTATCACATCTGGAACGCTGAGAGTCTTGCAAACATAGTCATTTGAAAATGGTATGCAAGTTTGCTCCAATTCATCATTACTGCAAACGTCAAATGGGCTAATGAGATGAATGAATGGTCAACAGTCATTCATACCATATGGCCTTACATTAGCCTGCTGGTGCAGGTTTGCCATGATATAATAAATATACTCCATGGATACAGTAGCTATTCTGGATGGTCAAATCCTAGGGTGCTGGGGGCCTAAGTCCACCTCTACCGCCCCCAAAACATACAAGAATCATGTACTTGTGAACTAAACACATGCATAAGGCACATGTGTGGCCTACATGTCATAAGTCCAACACAAATCTGAAACACAAAATCATAATGGGAAATGGTTAGCCCCATAAAAACTGTAAGTGACTCTTCCACTCCCTGTTAGGACTACAGATAAAAGCATCACCATCCTAATTGTGGACACATTTTGGAGAAGGAATACATCATGGTATCCCATCCATCATTTCAAAATAGCCATCAGCAATTAACCCAAATATGTTGACAAATATGGTCAATACATTAGTTAACGTATCCAAAACATTACAGTGTGAATGCCTTCTATACATAAAACAACGGACATGTGTCATATCCAAACACAAATGTGTATCACATCGCACCGTTTGACCATGTCAAATCACCTTTCCAAAGGTAAAAACATGAAGACATAAGGAAAAATTTGCTCCATATTCTACGCATACAGCATGGGCGTCATAATTTGTTCACGTACATGAGTGCACACAATGCAGAGTCAAATACGAATGTATCCAAAAGTGTCTTAATATTTCGCCTTCAAAGTATAATTTACATCATCAATTTTTTGGACTCTGCATCATGTGCACTACTGTACGTGGAAAAAAAATGACGCCCATGATGTATGCGTGGTAAAATTGACGCTACATGGACAATATGTTGGTCATCTCATGTACATTAAAAAATATTAATATTCATATCATATTTTTTGACTCCGCATCATGTGCACTACTGTACGTGGAAAAAAAATGACACCCATGATGTATGCGTGGTAAAATTGACGCTACATGGACAATATGTTGGTCATCTCATGTACATTAAAAAATATTAATATTCATATCATATTTTTTGACTCCGCATCATGTGCACTACTGTACGTGGAAAAAAAATGACGGCCATGATGTATGCGTGGTAAAATTGACGCTACATGGACAATATGTTGGTCATCTCATGTACAATAAAAAATAATAATATTCATATCATATTTTTTGACTCCGCATCATGTGCACTACTGTACGTGGAAAAAAAATGACGGCCATGATGTATGCGTGGTAAAATTGATGCTACATGGACAATATGTTGGTCATCTCATGTAAAATAAAAAATATTAATATTCATATCATATTTTTTGACTCCGCATCATGTGCACTACTGTACGTGGAAAAAAAATGACGCCCATGATGTATGCGTGGTAAAATTGACGCTACATGGACAATATGTTGGTCATCTCATGTACAATAAAAAATAATATTCATATCATATTTTTTGACTCTGCATCATGTGCACTACTGTACGTGGAAAAAAAATGATGGCCATGATGTATGCGTGGTAAAATTGACGCTACATGGACAATATGTTGGTCATCTCATGTACAATAAAAAATAATAATATTCATATCATATTTTTTGACTCCGCATCATGTGCACTACTGTACGTGGAAAATAAATGACGGCCATGATGTATGCGTGGTAAAATTGACGCTACATGGACAATATGTTGGTCATCTCATGTAAAATAAAAAATATTAATATTCATATCATATTTTTTGACTCGGCATCATGTGCAATGTAATGTGTCAAAAAAAAATGACGCACAATTGTGTATGCGTGAAAATATGACGCATAACGGGAAAATAAAAACGGCGGCCATTTTATGCAGGAAGTGATGTAATAAGATATCCTGTTTACCAAATCTGTACTGGGAGTTAACTTTCACTTTCACTTTGCAGTCTCAGATTTATCTAGACTGTGTGGTTGTGTGAAAGGTGTTGTCCTGTGTTTTACTGCTTTTGTGTCCTGTGTCCCTTGTATTTTGTCTTTTTGTCAATCTATTCTTGTTGTATAACATTGTCTCTGTCTGTTTAGTCTTGTTTTGTCTATTCCGGTGATAGTTTGTATTGTCTGTGGGAGTCTGTTGTGGGTAGCATAGTTTGGGGGGTTAGTTGGGCTATTTTTCTACTTTTTCTTTTTTTTTCACACCTCCACCTTTCCCCATTTCCCACTTTTACTTTCATATTTCATTTGTCCATTTTTAGAGCTCTAAATATGTCAGGTAGGCCTCGCCTGTCCAGGATGGGTGAAGATGAATTGGGGGGATTCATATGGCTAGTTAGCCATTTCCTCCCACTGATGCTGGAGGCTGGGGGCCGTGTGATACAGGGGTATCACACGGAGGCTAGGAAAATCCGGTGGGAGAAGGTGCGCCATCACCTGGTCCGGGTCTACGGGAGCATGCGAAATGTCCATCAACTCAAGCACCGCTGGGCAGATCTGATCACCAGGGAACAGGACCTGCTGGACCACCTGGGACTCCGGATTGGTGGCCATGTTGGTGAGTACAAATCAATTACATGGGAAAATTAGAAATCTGTGTGGGAACATGTGATGATTGTTACCCAATCTGCTAAATAAGTAGCAGACTGTGTGTAATGCTAGGTAAACCTAGGCCCATGGTTATACACATATATCCCCATTTTTGCAAAACATTTTCACGCAAGAACAGCAGAAAATTGCAACTTCTAACTGTATTTTGCTAAGTAGCCCCCTCTCTGCGTAACTAAATGATGCAAATGATGCGCTACAAAGGTGTACATATGTGCCCTAATGTGTATTTGTTGCAGAATGTGTATGAAGACCAATGCTACCAGTCCGATGGCTCATTTTTGCAACACATACCAGATGCCTGTAGCTGTATGTAATGTAGTGTTGCATTTGTGTCAGAAAAGCAACACGTGAACAGCTCTATTTGTACTCTACTGGTCATAATGGCCAGTGAGTAAGTCATGTTGAAACAACATACCTACATATGTAGACGCCATAGCTAGACAGAAAATTAGATATCCATGATGATGCTATACATGTGTGTTGGCTTCACGTCACATGAAGTTAGTTATGTTGTCCACACATATGTCACATGTGTGTGTGGTTGCTGTGTGTTGAACATGTCCACCTAGCCTGTTTGATTGTGAGGGGTCATGCAGTCCTCATGGAACCAGTTTTGGAATGTCTTTCTGGGATGCACATGCTGAGATGTATGGATAACATTATTGGTGGGCATACTAATGGAGGATTAACTTGGCCAACACATGACTGCCCTGGCCACTGCATGTGTGTAGTAGGGCGTGTCACTGTAGCAGGAGACTCATCCAATGATAATGTTGAATACAAAGTCATCCATGCAGTATGAGCATGTCTGAAAGTCTATCATTACCATGTCATATTCACACAGTGTCATTGTAACTTAAATTATTTGTCAGTTCACCCAGTCTGAGTATATTCTTCCTTTCATGCTTTACAGGTGGACCAGCCCCGTACACCGTGGGAGAGGTGGCACATTTTGACGAACCCAATACCTACAGTGAGTGTCGCCTGAGTGCCATTTTCATTGTTTGGTAAAGAAGCATGATGGATTACTGTGTGTTCAAGAGAATTCATGATTTGATGCGCTCGCCGTTCATTGGCATTGTTGTTTTAGTGTGATATCAAATAGGACTTCTATTTCTGTAAAGCAATACCTAGCCATCTCTCAGTTTGAGGGGCTGTAGGTCATTCCAGTTGTGCGGCAATGGGGAATGGTATGACTCATTTGGAATACACTGGTCAATGTTAGACTTGGTCAGGGACTTGCCTTGAACTGAGTCTGCATATCAGACTGACAGTCTCCCAGATAGCTTAGGCACATGGCTTTGATGACAAGTGCTTCTTCCTAGTTGAGGATGGACTGTGTACACTGTAGGTCGGATCTTCCGGGGGCATGAACTTCCACAAGGTGAACTAGAAGTGTGTGTGACTTGAGTGCAATGGCCTAGGTGTTCTGTGGAATCATCAGAATGGGTGTTCTACCTCCTCTGTGTGTGTTGTAAAACATGCCTCACTGATAGTATGTCATGTTGGCCTAAGTCATATCATTTTGACATGTGTGGACCTGGGATGTGACAATGTTTGGCTGACTACAACGTGTTGCTAGCCCTTCATAGGTGTTGTGTGTGAAGGCACATACTTGTGGAACTTTCTAAACACTCCTGGGTGTGCATTGAACATGGGATTGTTGGTTGTTCTTCCCACACCACCCACAAAGACTGGGATGTTACTGTGAAACAGGGTACATAGGACTGTAGCAACCAGTATGTTACACATACTTGACACCTTTTGTGACTTGAGTGAGTACCTAGGGCCACATGTAGCTAAATGTCTACACGTTGCAAATGGCATAAATTTCTGTTTGTGAGTTGCAAACGTCTGTTTCCGATTCCAAATTGTTATTGGTGGTCATGAACATATTAGCAAAATGCTTTTCAAATTGCTAAATATTAAGGGGTATACCAGACCTACTTGCAACTCACAGTGGTAGGCAATCCCATTTGCAACCGAGTACGTGGTTGCAAAGTGAGTCGCTGTTATCATCCACTTGAAGTGGATGGTAACCCACTTGCTAACTGGAAGGGGTCCCCATTGTAACCCTTCACCTTTGTGAGTGGACCAAAATAATCCTGCACAAAACAGCCAGTGGTCTAAGGGACCACTAATTACCGTGAAATGATCCAAGATTGAATTTGTTGTGATTTTTAACTAATTGCAGCTCATTTTCCTTTCAGGTAAACGGCCTACACTTGGGGAAAAATAACCTGCTTTATTTAAAAGCAGTCACGTCCATGGAGGTCTGCTGTTCCCAGCAGGCCTCCATCCCCGTGAGTGCCCATAGTCGCTAAGGTGGCGCAACTTGGAGCGCACATCATTGATGTTCATGAGGTGGGTCTTAGGGACCCCATAGCGACTCGCAGACGGTGTCAGAGACACCGTTCTGCATTGCAAATTGCTAGTTGCATTTTCCAAATTCCTACATCTGGCCCCTAGTGTGGACATATGATTCTGGGCCAGGGGTTCAATCTTAGCACACAACTAATTCCAAATGCCATTGAGTGAGGAGTGTGATTGTTATCACATAGAATGACATATGTAGTGAAGTCAGTATGCGGAAGAGGTGGTGCCATAATGTCAAATGCCTTAGGTATGATTTGGATGAGTAGTTTAGGGTGATGTCATACATCATGTAGAGACATGGATATGCTAGGTGTGATATGCCCTTATGTATGCATGCTTCACATGTACTTCCTCTGAGCCTTTCCGTGAATTATGTTGTAACAATTGCTGCAACCAATACATTTCTAGTAATGGACAAATGACCCATTGTGGTATTCCACCCACTGGAAATCCAAAGCTAAATATTTGCCTTTTCTCTTCACAGCTGCAAACCTGAGTGCCGCTGATCGCAACCATTTTGAGCGCCGTGCGATGAGATACAGGCACATCCTGCAGGTGCAGTGTGGGTATCGGAGGATGGCCCGCAAGTACCATTCAGATCTGGCCTCTGGGGCGTGGTGGGCCACACCACAGGCTCCCCCAACGGTGCCACCAACAACCACCGACACCACATCCACCAGGTCTGCCCAAGTGGACCCAGCAACGGACCAAGCATCTTCCTCCAGACCTGGACCCAGCCGTGTGGTGGGAGCAGGACTGTCCCGTGGCCACACAACTCCTGCCACAACATCCACCTCCACCGGCACGCAAACCAGCACTGACCCTCCTATCGACCCAGCGGCCTTCCAGGCATTGTCCCGGAAATTGGACAAGTTGATTAGAAAGGTGGACAACCTGATGGAGGACATGAATGAGGTCAAAAAGAAGGTGCGCTCCATCAGGCACACACTACAGAGGGCAAATCTGTAGTACGTTTGCCCTCCTGAACTTTTACCCCTCCCCTCTCACCTCTTTCCTATTTTATACTGTTAGTTGGGTTTGGGGGGTTAGTTATAGGATAAGTGTAGGTAATTAGCTTAGTTAGTGTTAGGTAAGAGGGTGGGGGGTCCTTATTCTTTCTATCTTCTATTTTTGTGTGGGTGGGTGGGTGGGGGGCAATGTTGGGATTCCTGTTTAAATAAAAACAAAAAACAAAAACAAAAAAAAAACAACAAAAAAACCCAAAAAATATATGTTTGTATAGGATAGTATAGTATGTGTGTAGGTTAGTAAGTGTTGTCCTGCATGTGTCTTGTCTCATAATGGTGGGTGGGGGGTTGATGTTTAGATCGTTTCGTTACATGTGTAGAGTAAGTTTAGCTTAGGTTAGTTAGGAACAGTTGTGGGTTAGTAGTAGTCAGGTTAGATTAGTGTAGGTTTACCTTTCCCTTAGTTGCCTCTTTTATTACTTCTTTGAAATAAAAATTTAGTTAACCCTTTACATGATGCGTTAGGTGCTACATTATCCTGGCCTTGACATCAGTGTAGCAGAATGTTTTAGTATGACATTTGTGTCCTATGCTCGCTATCCCCAGGCTATTGAGGTTTAACATGCCAGCTACCCGTGTGCTAACTTGGTAAGTATCCACCATGTGGGAGACCCACCATTGGTAGTGGGCATTGATCATCAAGGTTTTGGGTTGGCATGTATCCTACTTCACAAAGAGTGCTTCCAGACTTGTTATTGTAGGTAAATAGATAGGTCGGACAGCAGTGTGAAGTTCAGGGAGATCTTTGTAGATGAGGATTTGTTCACACTCTTGTCTTGTTGCTGTCATTGCTGACCTACATCATGTGTGTACTGATTCAGCATGAATTTCCTTCATGGAAGTATACGCCGTAAGGGTGATTGATGCAGTGTAATTTGTTTATGATTCCTTACATTTTACAGCATTAATTCAAATTTTATTATTGCATGGTGCCTACATTTCTCAGCCACAATTAGTTGTCTAGAATAGCTATAGATGGTGCATCATTCTGTCCAACACAGCATGATTGTGTGTGCTTAGTCCCTTCATCAGTTATTTTCTCAGTATAGTAAGGCTATGATGCAATCCTGGCCGATGCACAGATGTTTCAGTATACATGAAATCAGGACAGTAGTATAGAGAATCTACATGGTTGCCACACAGCCACTTTGGAGTTATGTACTGCACATTTGAAGTGTGAAATAACACAGAGACACAATAGGTGTGCAAGTGATATTTATTTATAGGTGGTGTAGTGCAAAATGTCCATTCACAATGTTAGCTGAGTCCGTTCTGGTGCATTCTTACATGGTGATCCTACAGACGGGGTGTGGATGATGCTCCTGACATGCTGGGGTGATGTCACAGACAGTGCAGAGGAACAGGAATTGCCAAATAGTAGGAGAGAGACATTCACTGGCAATAGGGACAAGTCATACAGTGGATTGCCGAACAGTCATTGAGTGTAGTTGTAGTGAGACTGGCATGTGTCAAAACGTAGGACCTTGGTCAGAGTAGGCCATGGTGCAGGGACTAGGGCTTCCAGGTACTCTTGCGTGTGAATGTAATCTGTTCCATGTCTTCTTCTTCTGATGTGTGTGTTGCCTGGTGTGTCCTTGTGGTTGTTGGTTGTGAAGGATCAACACACACCTCAGTGTTAGAAGACATGGAGGCAGACATCCCGGGGGCTGCTCCCTGTCGAGTAATGAAGGGCAGTACTGCAGCAAGGAGGGCCTGCTGGTTTTTCAGAATGGCAGCCACATCACGATGGTAGGCAGCCAGGTCGGCCCTGAGGGGTTCTAAGTTGCATTCATGCACACGTTGACTGGCTTGCAGTTGGAGTTGTTGTGTCAACTGGATGACAGCTGTGCAGATTTCCTTCTGTGTTTTTAAAAGTTCCTCCAAGAGCGATGTTCGGGCTTACATTGCAGCTGCCTGATCTGCAGTTGACAACATGCACGAACGCACCCCCTCAAGGCTGGCTGCCATAGTTTGCATCCCCACCCGCACCTCCTTGGCCAGCTCCCGCTGGACCCCAACGACTGTTCTTTCAAAGCTGGTGCCAGTGTCGTCAGAGTCCTCAGCTGTGTTGGAGCTGGCAGGTCTTACAATTGGGGTGGCGGGTGGTTCTCCTGTGGTGGCTGCTTCTTCTGTGCTCCTCCTTGTGACTGAAGGTGGGGTTTGGAGGCTTTCAAGGACCATTTGAATGGTCTCTGGTGGGAGGTTGATGGTCTTGTCATCCATGTCATCAGGGAACTCATGGACAGGCAGATCGGCAGGAGATCCGTGTTCCTCTGCAATGAAACAGGGTACAATTAGTGTGTCTGTGTTGTGACAATTTTGCACTAAGATACAAGCCTTTCGATGCCTTAACTTTGTACTCTGTGTTTGTCTTGGTATCTGCTGTCCGTCATAGGGCATTGTTGTAGGCCTATGGCCCACCTGTGTGTCACATGTATGATATGGAGCTATCAGACATGTCTGCCAGGTCGCCTCAAGGTGTTGCTTTGTAATAATTTAGGAATAGGCTTTTTTTTGTCCTACTCCTCCCTCGGTGTTTAACTATTGTTATGGAGGGACATTTTGTTGGGTGTGCTCTCATTATCCTACATGTGATTCTTGGCTTTCTAAGCAGCAGGATAGCTAATGGTGTGGGGGACTAAGTCTGACCCACTTGTAAATAACTCTGTCACCCAGATATTTCATTTTGCTCAGACTAACTAGCAGTGCCTCTGGTCTCCCACATCAAAGGAATGTTTAGACATCTGAGCGCATGACATCTTTGGAACTTCTCAGGGAAGTCGTGGTCACTCAGATCCTACACAATTATGTATTTTCCGGTATGTTCCCTTACACAAAGGACAAAGACAGTATTTGTTTAATATGAAGTTTCATTGTACAACTGACTTGTAGAAATTTAGGTGTGAGCCCCAATAACCCAAACAATACACACTGTTAGAATTTAAATAGTCCGCAGGAGAGTAATACATTAGTACACAGCTATCATGGTGCCTAACAGTTTCTACTCTCCCTCTGCTTGTTCTATGTATAGCACAGCATGTTAAGTTTGGAGCTTGCCTGTCTGAATCACAGGGGAGACATCATCCCTCATATCAGAGGAATGGGCTGTGATCTGGTTGTGCATCAGCAGCAAGGCAGGCAGCATCTAGTTGTGATTTTCTGTTTGGAAACTCCCTCTTGCGTGTCTTGGGACAAGGAAGTGATTTTAAAAGTCATATGTCATGGTGATGAAAAAGTTTCCCTACGCAGGAATGCCAAACCTTAACCCCTACCACATCTATCAGCAACATACCAGACTGTATCCTTGACTGGGGCACAGAGTGAATATGTTCTGGCAAACTCCAGTGCAGAAGTAGGCAAAACAGTGTGATTTGACTAATTGACCACACCTTAAGACTGGCTATTTGCTACGTTAACTGATAGGAAGGGCAATGAGAATCATTTAGTGCAAAGTGCTCTGAGGCTCTTAGATGTGAGCAATTGAGTATAAGTACATTCAGGGTAAGATGCACAAAGGCCTAAAGCCTGAAGCTAATGCGCAATGTATATGTTTCACTTGCCACAATACACTTTGACTGACTGTGGGTGTTGTGACTGCCCTGCCAGCACACTTGCCTCTCAGGCCCTGCCCCATACACTTTTTATTCACATTGCATGAACTGTACATGTTACGTGGCATTACCTATGCATGTCAATGTTAGGATGTGGTATGGATGTAAACATTGCTGATGTTTGAAGATGATGTTGGGTCATGTGTGTCTTACTGGATTGGCCTGTTTATCGTATGAATGTCCTATTTGTTTGTCAGACTGTGCAGGTGTGTTTCAGTGACCAGTTGCCTGTGTCCCCTCCTCAATGTTGTTGTCTGAGCAGTATGACATTAGTGATGTAGCCTTGTTAGCCAGGCACGTGAGGGACCCTGACGTATGCAGCATGTGTGTGTCGTTAGTGCTGTGTGGCTCCTATTGCTGGTTACTTAGGCTTATGTATGTGTCAGGTATGGACATTCGGCATTTGAGTGTACTGGTACCTTTGTCTTATTTCTAGGAGTAGTTGCGGATGTCATCCTCACCCCCTAATTTAGGTATGTATGTTCCGGGGGGGGTTTCTGCCATTTGGTACTAAAGCTGCACAGAGATGAGAGGTGTTATTGTCAACTGTTGTGGCAGTTACATTGCAGTTGTTGTTTTTGCTACTGCATTACAGATAGGGACCTAGTTGATGTAGATTAGATTTTGCACTACAAGTGCCTTGATGTGGATTTGAGGTAGTGGCCTTCCCACCTGTCACTGCTTTCCCTTGGCTCTCTTGTTGTAATTACAGGATGTCCCCATGGGACTGTTGTTGTTGCTGTACTTTGTCGTGCCCCAGCTTCGGTCAGTACTGGGCATGCCCCCCTGCCGTGCCCCTTTACCCATGCCACTTCCTATATGTGCTAACTTACATGCATTGTGTAGTAGGTATCCCCGCCCCCTGCTTACAGTCCCCATTATTGCATTTGAATTCCCCATGCGACTTACCCTGCATGTGCGTTGTGTCGTGGTAGTCTGCGCTGTCCAGTCCTCGAATCCCTGTGACGATCTCCTCCGGGATGACGGCTGCGACCATCTCCTCCATGTGGTCCAGGGCCTCCTGTTGTGCTGGACTCCCCCCTCCAGTCTGCATTGCTGCCTTCCTGTTCCTGGCCATTTTCTCTTTTGTCCTACGTTTGCAGTCATGCCAGCGTTTCTTACACTCAGTGACTGTGCGGCGTTCTTCAGCCACACTGTTGATCTTGTCCACTATTTGTTTCCAGATGGCCTCTCTCCTACTGAGTGGCAAATTTGAGGAGATGAAAAGTTGGTGCTGGTGTTCCGTCACCTCTTTCACCAGGATTTCCTGCTCCTCTTCACTGAAGCGACACTTTCTTTTTTTGTTTAAAATGTCCTGGTTCCTGTATGGATCCTCCTGGCTGGTTCCTGGTCTGCTCTCATCCTCCTGGGGTCTGTTGGAGCATCTGGGATCCATTTTGGCTCTCCTCTGCTGAAAGGGCAGTTTTCGCGCAAAAATGTAACGCAATAGCGTGAAAAAAACCAGCGTTTTCACAATTGCGCTGTCGTAAATCGACCCACAGTGATGTGCGTCGCATTTACGTTGGTTTCCTTTACGACAGACCGACGCTGTGTGCGTCACGAAATAATGACTCCCACCTGTTGGTTGCGCCGCCGTACGTCAAAGTATAAATTTGACGCCCGCATGGCGCTTCAAAATGCCGTTAGACGGCGCAAATTTTTTTGACGCAAAACTGCATTATCACGGTTTTGCGTCAAAAAGTATAAATATGGCCCTAGATGTCCCCGGTTCTTCTTCCATCCCAGGATCTCGTTGCTCTTCCTCTTGTGAAGCACTTGCCATTTATAAAGACAAAAAAGGCAACAAAATAAGTAATATACCAGCACAATAGACATCAGTCTGATGGATAATTTCCAGGTTGAAAGACGTAACCAGGACGTGTGACGCAGACGCTGCAGGCGCCAGGAGAACGGAGAGCGGAGAGCGGTGGAGTGGGTGAGCAGGCCGGCAGCCGGTTTTCAAGTAAAGGGAAGGAGGGGGCTTTCTCACTCCTTGCCCCCTTGCCGCCCCGCTTCTACGGCTGGCTACCTGACCTCACTGTCCCTCACTGGCCACCTCTGTCGTCTGGCCCCCGTCTTCCCTTGTGTGCGGAGGAAGACAAAGAAGATTCAGAAGACGCAGTGGACGCAGTAGCTGCGCCCGTTGCTGGGGGTCCCCTCTGCTGGCAGGGGGTGCCGCGAATCCGTTGTGGGCTTGGCTTGGCCTTGAAAAGTGAAATTAATCGGGGGAGCCAGGAGGTAGGGAAAGCACCCCTGCTGCTCCCTGTTGTTTCTGTTGTGCTCCTGCTGTTCCTGTTGTTCATGTCGCTCATTTACAACTCTTTCTTCAGTCGAGCTGCAGCTGTGTCAATTCCGGTGTTAATATCTCACTTCCTTACTACTTTTCTACTTCCTATATGAGAGACTATATAAGAGACTGCACCATAAGAGGCTTGCTTGGACTCAGCTACGAAGGGAGGGGGTTGCTCCTTGCCCTTTACCCCTCACCCCATCACGATAAGGACAGCATAAGAAAAGTAAGCAAGGTGGGCAGTCCACGAGGGGCTCAAGCAGCCTGAGGAGCTCACTCCTCGCTCCTGAAGTGTCGCTGTGGGCGAGATGCCAGAAAAAGGGGCAGAGGAGAGAAAGCCTCCCCCAAAGAAGTAAGAAATTAAGGAAGAGTGTGGACTACTGAACTACTGATCTACTGATACTGAGCGCTGAGCGCTGAGGAGCACTGTGGAATCACTTATAAGCAACTGGAAGCAATCAACACTTAAAGGCCATTCGTCCAGAGGGTCAGAGGAATTGAGGAACAAGACTGGCAGGTGGTGAACAGCTGAAGAGCTCAAGAGCTGGAAAGGGGAACGGGGGCCTGACACTCTGTTATCTGACAGTAAGGTACTTTGATTCCTGCTGGTCTCACTTCTTATTATTTTGCTTCCTAAGGCCAGGCCTTAATGTGTCCTTGCCCTGACTTACACCGTTTTACCCTGCTCTGCTGAACCCCAGCCTGTTTGTTTTATGTTAAGGGGTCACTTAGGGTCTTTGGTCTGCTCGGGATACTTTTGTGATAGAGACTGTGTTAGAGAGTGTTCACATACTCCCAGGGGGACCCAGAAGAGTGTAGTAGGAAATTGAGGCTAGAAAAAAACTAGACCTATACTAAGCCAATTAGAAAGGCTTAGTCACTAACGGCTTATACAGTGGGATAATTGGTTGGTTGAGGGAGAGGATCCAGGATCTTAGTAGAAAGGGAGTAAAGGATCAGGAGTAAATAGAATGACTTCTAAACATACGAGAAGGAGCAGGTCATTCCTGAGCCGGGCCTGCAAAACAAAAAAAATCAAACCCCATAAGAAACAAGGGGGTGCAGCAACTCAATGTAAAAAGTTTGAATTCTCTTCTCCAATTTCTTTCAAAGGATCCGTGTGAGAAAAATATGGTCAAGGCAGGAAATACATCCGGTGTTCTTAATAATTCCCTTCAAGATCCCACTCAGGGAAGTGACTTCAACATAGGGGTATAGATGTTATTCCAGTCTGGGAGAAGTCAATGATCCTTGGTGGGAAGTCTACTGTGAATTGGGTGGGGGGAAACATTCTCTCATCTCAGGCAAAATTGTGGAAATGTCCCTATTTCAAGGCACAAGGGTAGTGAATGTCTTGGAGGGTCCCAAATATCAGAGCTCCAGTCCCAGTCAAGAAAAGTGGAATTGGTTAGCGGTGGCGCTGAATAGATCTAAACCGAAGGATAACCTGATACAGTCATGTTACTAGCACTGGCCTTTCCTTGGTCTCTTGGAATGCTGCAGGTCTAGGGAAAGACCGATGTAAATTAGATGTTTTGTGTTCAATGAAGATCGACTTGATTTGCATTCAAGAGACCTGGTGTTTAAATGACTTCTCATGCCCGGGTTACTTGGTTTTAAGTAATAAAGCACTCCCTGAAAAAAAGGGTGCCCCAAGGGGGGCATAGCCATGCTCTTAAGTGACAGATATGATTGGGAATTTGACAGCCTCCCCGAATCTACAAACTTCTTTAAAATTGTACAAGTACAAGTTAAGGGGAGAAGGGAGGGAAACTACCCATGACTATTGTAAATGCATACATCCCCCCGAAAAGGAATTTGACAATATTTTACAACAACTGTTTATACAAGTTCGAGCTATAAGAAATTCTGCCACCTTAATGATAATGGGGGACTTAAATTGTAAAATTTCCAATTCTTTGGATAGATAAAAGAGGACTAATCCTTTTGAAAGGTCTGAGATCCTGTAGCTGTATTATTCTGAATGGGCGCTTCAGTTCAGATTCTCCAGCAGCCTCCACTCATAAATCTGTTAAGAATAACTCCATTATAGACTACATTTGTACTTCATACCACATCACTCAAAAAGTTGAGGATATGGTTATATCAGATACCCTTTATAGTGTCCACAAGATTTTAAGGCTTATTTTGAACTTAAAGCTTGAGGCCACAGATTCCTGGTCTATAAAAGGCACAAACATTAGATTCAATGGTAAAAATAGGAGAATGTCTTGGATGTCAGCTAAAATAATATCGATCAAGCCATTGCTGGAAACATTGTGGGAAATATAGAGATTCGGGGGAAAGACGTCTTAACACATTTTTCTAACTTAATAAACTACATTACTTTGCGTAAGCAACTTGAGAACAATATAACTAGAGTTAAAAAGAATTTCCGCTTCCTATCCTGAACCTGAATAGAGAAATAAACAAGTTAGTAAGGCGACAATTGGAACACAAGATTAAGGAAATGAATAGGAAGATAAAAAACTTACGAGAAGACGATCGCGGTCGAAACTGGCAATCCGAAGAAAAGAAGAGGACCATAAGTGGATCGCACTGAGTGAAGCAGATGCAAAAAGAAACCCGAGAAAATTCTGGGAGATCATCTCAGATGGGTGCGGAAACTGTAAAACCTTAGTCGCCCCACCCAATAGCAGAGGAAAAGTGGAAACTGGTCATTCAAGATCATTATGCTGAAAACCAGGGCGTTGACCCTGGGAGAAAGGTGATAGTAGTAAACAGAGGGGGAGAAAAGTGTAATATGGGTGCTCCAACTGTGGCTGAAGTAGAAGGGATCATAACATCAATGCACCCATCAGGCGCTATGGGCCCCGATGAGGTTCCGATGACTTTAATTAAAAGGGAGCCGTTGCTTTGGGTAAAACTACTTCAACCAGTATTTGGCTCCTGTTATGCCCAAGGCAATATCCCGGAATCATGGACGGGTAGTATAATTCTTCCTTTACAAAGAAAGGGAGACAGAACAGTTCCGTCAAATTACAGACAAATCGCCTTATTAGATGCAACCGCAAAGATATTTGCGAAAAGCATCTTACTGCAATTAACTGATTGGGTTAAGGAAAATTGTATTTTACCAGTGGAACAGACAGGCTTCAGAAAGGCCCATAATACCTTAGGTAATATACTTATTATGCCAACTATAATCAATAAATATGTTCAGACTAGGGGAGGAGTATTGTATGCGGCATTTATCGATTACTCCACAGCATTTGACAGTGTGGATAGGGAAATACTGTGAAAGAAACTCCAAGATTTAGGGGTCCCACCCAGTCTCCTGTGATTGGTGATTGATCTGCACTCATCAACCTGGTGTAAATCGTAATGGGTGGAGAGCAGGGATTGTCTTCAAAGGGCTGTTTACTGGCCCTTGCTTCTTTCCCTTTATATCCTAGACCTTCCCAAAAGCCTTAGGAGCAAATCTGCCATAATACTAATAAGGCTATTGCACATGCACAAGGTTTGGCGGCTTTTTATAATGCAAATGGTAAATGCCACTTCTTACACTTGCTGTCTGCCTACCAGGTCAAGATTCCGGCGACTCTCTTATATGCGATTGAATGTATAGATATAAATAAATGGGATTTTCTTGACAAGAAAAGGCCGTATTCTAAAACGCATGGCGTCCTGAAATCATACAGTTCCAAGGGCAACACTACAATTTGAAAATGGCATTAACAATATCTTTGTGCAAGGCCTTGCGGCAGTGATAAGAGGGGCGCATAGCCTTATTCACAGCAAAGAATTTATGCTAAGAAATCTGGCTTACAAAGAAATCTTTAATAATCTGAGAGAAAAATCTGGGTTTTTCAGAAATTACATCAAAGCTATTCGACTCTTAGAGATGAACTCGGACCACTGTCCTTCGATACCTTATGTTTTCCTAAAAAAAAACCTGAAGGAAGCAACATGGTCCAAAGGTTTCTTGTAGGACCTGGATACATGTTGCCATAGAAAAGGTCTCAAGAAGTCAACAAACTCTGTAACTATGAAAGTGGTGCAACCTTATGTGACCTGCAATCTAGCACATGGGGTGAGGCGTTTTTGTACTCTGATTAGATTTATTAGAATGCCCCTGAGAGATCTTACTTTTAAGTGGGATGGCTCTACCAATTCCTGTAATTTGTGTCAAGGGGGTACAGAATTTTAAACATGTTCTATTTGTTTGTCCTGTTTTAGCCGCACCAAGGAAAATATTGTTGAAACACCTTTTTCTACAGCTTAATATTAGATATTATAGAGAGGCCTTTGTTTTATGTTATAACCCCCTAATGAAAGATTTTGTTACAAGATTTTAAATTTTTTTCAAACCTTTTTGCAGATCTTCTGATTCTTTGGCCCATATTTATACTTTTTGACGCAAAACTGCGCTAACGCAGTTTTGCGTCAAAAAAATTAGCGCCGGCTAACGCCATTCTGAAGCACCATGCGGGCGCCGTATTTAATCAATGACGTTAGCTGGCGTTAGCCGGCGACGCTGCCTGGTGTGCGTGGAAAAAAACGACGTACACCAGGCAGCGCCGGCGTAGGGGGATATGGGGCTTGGGCGTCAAAAAATGGGGCAAGTCAGGTTGAGGCAAATTTTTCGCCTCAACCCGATTTGCGCCATTTTTTTCGACTCCCAACCCCCATAGAAATGACTCCTGTCTTAGCAAAGACAGGAGTCATACCCCCTTGCCCAATGGCCATGCCCAGGGGACTTCTGTCCCCTGGGCATGGTCATTGGGCATAGTGGCATGTAGGGGGGCACAAATCAGGCCCCCCTATGCCACAAAAAAAATAAAAATAAAATTACTTACCTGAACTTACCTTAATGTCCCTGGGATGGGTCCCTCCATCCTTGGGTGTCCTCCTGGGGTGGGCAAGGGTGACAGGGGGTGTCCCTGGGGGCATGGGAGGGCACCTCTGGGCTCCTTCAGAGCCCACAGGTCCCTTAACGCCTGCCTTTTGCAGGCGCTAAAAAACGGCGCAAAAGCGGCCGTAAGTCATTTTTTTTGACCCGCCCACTCCCGGGCGTGAATTTTGCCCGGGAGTGTAAATACGGCGCACATGCCTCGGAGTCAATTTTTTAGACGTGAACGCCTACCTTGCATATCATTAACGCAAAGTAGGTGTCCACGCTAAAAAATGACGCAAACTCCATGGACTTTGGCGCTAGACGCATCTAACGCCAAAGTATAAATATGGAGTTAGTTTTGCGTCGGAATTGCGTAAAAAAAAACGACGCAATTCCGGCGCAAACGGAGTATAAATATGCCCCTTTGTGTTTTAAAATGTACTATTTTACTAAGTATTTATATGTTGTTGCTTTTCTTCGAAAAGTGTATAATTTTAGGATGAATCAATATGACTCTGTATCTTTACTCATGTGGATCTCTTAGGAGTTTCAAATCATGATAATAAAATATTGAATTGAATTGATGTGACTGCTGTCTCCACAGAGTTCTATCTAGAAATGAGTAGTGTAGGGTGTGTGCCACCGCGGTTATTGGGTGTGGTCCAAATGATGTCAATGAAATAGAAAGGTTTCTTTTTCACATCGGGGAACTGTTGTTCCCTTCGTGGATCCACGGTTCCTGTTAAATCCTAAAATCACTTCTTTAAAAGTAACACAAACATAGGGTAACTTATATATTCCAACATATACAGTGCGCCATAATACTAATAGCAAAAACAGAAACACATGTACAGTGAAAACAACTGCGTAACAAAAATAGTGGGATCTGGGGCTCTTATTATTATTACTTTCTAACTGTTTTCTCTACCTCTCGAGTACTTTCTTCCTTTTTGTATACACCACTCAGGCACTCAATCAATCAAAGGTACACTGATAATACAGTGAGCCATACACCAACATTAAACTCACTCACATACCCATATACATATTCATACACTCAGCCAATCACCCATACACCACCCATGCACTCAGTCACTGAATCATACATGAACTAAGTCCCTCTCTTACTCATACATGCAGTCATACACTCATTTAATCACCCATACATCACTGTTGCATTCACCCAATCATCTTTACACACACTCATGCACTTAGTCAATCAACCAGACATCACTTGTACACTCACTCACCCATATATACATACTCTTATACAGTCACTCACTTACACATATATGCACCCATATACTCAATCACCCATACTTGCACAGATACACTCAATCACTTATCTATACAAGCACTCATACACTCATCGAGTCATCCATGCACCACACACACACTCATTCAATCCCCATACACAAACTCATCTCTCATTCAGCCATCTGTAGAGCACTGATAGACCTACTCACCCATACACCACTTATATATGCAATCATTTACTCAGAGAATTATCCATACACTATTTATCCACTACAACAGTCAGGTTTACAATACTTATGGACTCACTCACTCAGCCATATATGTACTGATACACTCCGTCAATCTCCCATACCCCAGTTATAAACTTACTCAGTTACTTATACACTTACTGACTTGTATACAGTTATGGTTGGATAGTTAGGGGAGTTGTCTGGAGAGCATGGCAGCAGTGGTTCAATTAATCTGTAGTAATTAAAATTGCTTTATGTTAAAAAAAACATACAAATTCACTAAAAAACACAAAGGTGACAGGGATGTTATAGTTAGAAGATAGAATTGTAAAAAATCAGTTAAATCCACTGAAAAAAAACCAAAGGTTATAGGAATGTCATAGTTAGGAGGGAGCATTTTAAAAACCAGTGAGATTCACTGAAAACAAAACCAAAGGTTACAGGGACGTTATAGTTAGGCTCAAATTTCACACCCATAGAATTTCAACAGTTATAGTTACCTGAGCTAACTATAACTTGCGTCCCCCTAATGTACTGCTTATGACCTCAAATAAGCATCACTCATAAGTAGTGCACTCCGAGGTCGCAAGTTATAGTTAGCTCAGGTAACTATAACTGCAGAATTTCTATGGTTTTATACGTGTGAAATGTGAGCCGAAGTATAACGTCCCTGTAACCTTTGTTTTTTTCAGTGAATATATATATATATATATATATATATATATACGTGTATATACTTAGTGGCGGTCACCACCAGGTAGTTATAATTAGTACCATGTTTCCATAGAAAAAGCATTTTTTTAATTGCCTATCTGTTAGACCTGACAGCCTTAGGGTGATCACCCCTAACTTTTTGCCTGCCTCCCTCCACTTTTTGGACACTGTTTTTGCTAGTTTTAGGACTCGGCACACTTTACCATGGCTAACCAGTGCTAAAGTGCATATGCTCCCTCCCTTCAATTGGCTTATTTAGTCTACTTGTAAGACCCCAGTAAAGTGCACTACATGTACCCAGGGCCTGTAGATTAAATGTTACTAATGGACCTGCAGCACTGATTGTGCCACCCACACAAGGAGCCTCTTAACCATGCCTCAGGCCTGCCATTGCAAGGCTTGTGTGTGTACTTTCACTGCCACTTCGACTTGGCATTTAAAAGTACTTGCCAAGCCTTTAAACTCCCCTTTTTCTACATGTAAGTCACCCCTAAGGTAGGCCCTAGGTAACCCACAGGACAAGGTGCTATCTAGATAAAAGGCAGGACATGTAACTGTGCAGCTTATATGTCCTGGTAGTGTAAAACTCCTCAATTCATTTTTACCGTACTGTGAGGCCTGCTCCTTTCATAGGCTAACATTAGGGCTACCCTCATATACTGTTTGAGTGGTAGCTTCTGATCTGAAAGGAGTAACAAGGTCATATTTAGTATGGGCAGAATGGTATTACAAAATCCTGCTGACTGGTGAAGTTGGATTTAATATTACTATTATAGAAATGCCACTTTTAGAAAGTGAGCATTTCTCTGCACTTAGGGCCAGATGTAGCAACCGTTTTGCATGGCGCAAACTGCGAGATTTGCAGTTTGCGCCATGAAAAACGGGCATCGCGATGCACATTCCCATTTTGCGAGTTGGTACCGACTCGCAAAATGGGAATGCGACTCGCAAATAGGAAGGGGTGTTCCCTTCCTATTTGCGATTTGCACCGCGATGCAGAATTGCTTTTGTGACCGCGAACGCAGTCGCAATGCAATTCGCCGTTACCACCCATGTCAAGTGGGAGCCAACTCATTCGTAAAAGGGAAGGGGTCCCCATGGGACCCCTTCCCCTTTGTGAATGTTACGAAAAATATTTTTTCAGAGCAGGCAGTGGTCCAATGGACAACTGCCTACTCTGAAGAAATTAAACCAAATGGTTTTATTTTTTCTTTTGTATTACAACTCGTTTTTCTTTAAGGAAAAAGGGCTGCAATACAAAAAAAAAACTGCTTTATTAAAAAACCAGTCACAGACATGGAGGTCTGCTGTCTCCAGCAGGCCACCATCCCTGTGAGTGCAGGGAATCGCAAGGGGGTCGCAAATTGCATCGCATTAATATTAATCTTGCGATTTGCAGATGGTGTCATGGACACCATTCTGCATATGATTTTGCGAATCGCAAATTGCAAGTCGCTCCGACTCGCAATTTCCGAGTCACAAAATCATATATACCTACATCTGGCCCTTAAATCCTTCTGTGCCTTACAATCCACATATGGCTATGTTTAGTTGACAGCTCCCTTGTGCATTCACTCAGACAACTCCAAACACAGGATGCTCCATCACACGTGAATACATCTGCATATTAAACGGGTCTTCCTGGGCTAGGAGGGTGGAAGGCCTGACACTTAAATGTCAAAGGACAGCAGCCTGCCCTCATACAAAATGCTGCCACACCCCCTACTGGGACCCTGGCAGACAGGATGGAACTGAAAGGGGATCTTGTGGACTTCTAAGCCACTCTTTGAAGTCTCCCCCACATCAAAGGCACATTTGGGTATTTAAGCAGGGTCTCTGACCTTATCAACTCAGACACTTCTGGACAAGATACCCCTGGAGAAGAAACCCTGAGCCAGATCCTGCAACCTGCCAAGAGTAACTGCTTGGCTGCCCAAAGGACTCACCTGTCTGCTTTTCTGGAATGGACTGCTGCCCTGCTGTTGCCCTGCTAGCTTGCTGTCCTCTGGCTGTGCTGAGAAGTGCTCTCCAAGGGCTTGGATAGAGCTTGCCTCCTGTTCCCTGAAGTTTTAAGACCAAAAAGACATCATTACTGCAAAAGAACTCCTTGTGCTGCAAAAATTGATGCACAGCCTGCAAGAAACGAGGCACAGCCTGCATCGTGGTGAGAAAATAACCACAATCCGAACGGGAACGATGCAGCCCGACTTCGCAAGGAGAAGATCGATGCATTGCCAACGTTGTGAATGGAAATTTTATGCACGGCCCACTGGATCGAAGCAAAGCCAAGCCGGAACAACGCAGCCCAACTTCCTGAGAAGAATCAACGCAGCGACTGCCATGCAGCAGAAATTTCCACGCATCGCCCACCGGGCATCTGAAAACCGTGCAAGAGGATCCCAGTCTATGTGCCGGAAATCAACGCAAAGCCTGCCCTGTGTAAAAACTCAACAAAGCATCTTCTGTGTGCGCCGGAATTTGAACGCACACCCTGGTAATTTGTGCTTGCAAGAGACACTTTTTACTTTTTAAAAGACTAAAGACACTTTGGGCCTGATTTATACTTTTTAAGCACCGCATTTGTGTCATTTTTTTATGCAAAAGAGGCGCAATCTTACAAAATACAATTGAATTTTGTAAGTTTGTGCCGCTTTTGCATAAAATAATTACACAAATGCAGTGCTAAAAAAGTATAAATCAGGCCCATTATATCATTTTTACAGTGATATTTCAACGTATACTTATTGAATATTTATTGTTTTGACCTGCATCTTATTACCTAAATAATATATATTTTTCTAAACTCTTTCTGGTGTATTTTTGTGTTGCTCTACTGTGTTATTGCATGATTTATTGAACAAATACTTTACACATTGCCTTCTACGTTAAGCCTGACTGCTCAGTGCCAAGCTACCAGAGGGGGGGCACAGGATAATTTGGATTGTGTGTGACTTATCCTGACTAGAGTGAGGGTCCTTGCTTTGACAGGGGATAACCTGACTGCCAACCAAAGACCCAATTTCTTACACTATATCTTTGCCACCATTTGACAAATCTTCACAAAATGTTCCAAAAAACACTACCCCAGTAATTTTTGTTGCACACAGAAAGTTTTGGGGGTTATCTGTCAAATGTGGCCCAGGAAAAAGGGGAGGTAAAAAAAGATGTGTTTCCAATATCAAATCCGATTGACCTTTAGACACGACTACAGCCTAAACCACTGGACGGAATTCCACCAAATTTGGCAGAAAGCTAACTTCCGATACACAGATTACGTCATTGATTATATGGTGTATATCTATTCAGTATTTTGTGAGAAATTAAAGAAAATCCACATTTGTATATTTGGGCTCACAAATATTTTGTGGCTATTCACAAATTTTTGCGAATGGACGCGTGAATAGAAGTGTTGTAATTGGCTGGCCACAACCTGAACGAAAAGTTACACCCACCATTTTATGTTACGGGAGAGGGTCGCTGGCACTAAAAAACTAAATGAAAAGTAGCATTGGGGGTAAAAGTGGCAGTACCCTCATCTCAGGAGTCTGATATAGGGGTGTCAGAGAGTCAAATTATGGGTTTAAAATGATTTTTCTTCACCATGATCAATATTCACAATTAATCGAGAATAATCAAGATTAGTTGAAATTAATCGCAAAGTAGCAGAATAAAAAAAAAAAACCACAGACTTATTCATACTGTTGGAAAATGGGTTATTGGCAAGGGCAGGTATGTACCTACACTTAGCAATAGCCCACTAACCTCCACTTAGGTCCAGTTATGTCTCAATAAATTAAACCCAGTTCAACCCTTGGTAGCTTGGCAACGTGCAACAAGGCTTAACTTAGGAGACAAAGCTGAAAGCATTCAAATATCACAAAACAGTAATTAAATAAAACACAGGAAACAGTTTAATAATCCAAAATCAATTTATAACAATAGGAAATATTTTTAGCTTTAAAATGACACCAAAACGAATACAATCAGATAAAGGGTACCGGAGATATGAATTTTAAAAAAATGAATTATTTTTAGCGCTTAGAAACAAATGGCGCCAATCTGGTCACCTGGTTGCACCTCGACCGGGGCAAAGTCAAAGTTTGAGGACAACTGTGATGGAGCCCTGCTCGACTGCAGCTCACGGGAGGCCTTGGTCAAAAGTTTACCTTCGGGCTTAGGCACATATTTATACTTTTTGCGCCACATTTGCGTAATTGTTTGATGCAAAAGCACCAAAAATTTACAAAATACAATTATATTGTCCACTGCGACCTCCTGGAACTCTTCCTTGGATACTCGTCATGGCAGCCCTGATGAAGATTTTTTACCTTTGCACTTTTTTCGAGCTGAAAATCCTTTGACTGGGGCAAACCCGAATCTTGATCCAACGTCCCTGGAGCCCTCTTCGGATACACTGCCTGGGAGGGCTCGGTCAACTTCCTACGTTCGGACTTAGTCACTTTTTCAGGAATGTTCTTCACCGGGACAAACCTGCAAGTCAGGCCGGGTTGCGGTTGAGGCAAGCCGGCTAGAGTTGCTGCGGCGGGTCAGCCCATTTATGGAGCTTTTTTCCAAAAGTTCTCCAAACTTCACCAAACTTCTGGATCTTCTTCCAGATGTTCCTTTAAGGTTCTTTTGAGGTCCACAGCTCACCCCAAGGGTCCAGAAGCTCTGAGATGCTCCTTGAGAGTGAGGACCACAACTCCAAGAATGCACCTGGCGCAAACTCTTTTTTGGCCAATGGACAGTGGTCAGCTGGTTGATTTCTTCAGGAGTTGAAGCAGGGGACTCTGGTTAGCAAGTTTTCACTTATAGCAAACAGGGAGTTCCTTCTTGAACCAATTGAAGCCAGTCAAAATCCTTCATGTGGTGAGCCCAAGTGTGCAGCTGGTGCAGTCCTCCACAGTGCAGTGTCCAGGTGCAGGCCAGGGGTCCAGCAGGGCAGTCCTTCTTCTCTTGTAGTTCTTCCTTGTAGGGATCTGAGATGTGGGCGCAGGTCAGCCAATTTTATCCTTGCTCTTGGGTAAAAAACAGGGGGGTCCTGGTTTTCCAATCAGGTGCAGGGTCCTTCCACTGTGATGACCACTTCCTGGGAAGTGTGGCAAAAATCTATCTCATGGAGCAACATTCCTCAAAGATCCGTCATGGCTGAAAATTATCTTTGGAGGTAACATCTGGCTGAGCCCACCTACTGGTGTGGCTAAAAATCCTAAACTCCCCCCTCTCCTGCCCCCTCCTAATCTAATCAAGGGGGCACCTAATTGTCTGGGTTTGCAGGATGTGAGGGGGGGTGCTAAGTTGCTCCAAATGTCCTTCCCTGCCTTCGAAGACCAGTTTGGCAGTCCTTTCCCTTCCTGCTTCCCCATCTGCTGAGGGAAGAACTCCTCCCCCAGACACATATCTTTGTGTTGAGCCAGGCCACTTCACACCTCATCAAGGCCGCCTGGCCAGGCTGCCAGAGGCTGGCCAATTGGAGCAAAGCAGCAAAAAACGCAGGGCTGAGGTTGGAAACTTTTCAGGTAAAGTAAAAAATGATTTACCTGAACAAGTTATATTAAATCCCACAACTAGAAGTTGTGGGATTTATTATAACAATTAATTTGATACCAAACTTGAGGTATCTGTTTCTTAGGGGGACTTTTAAAGTTAAAATAAAGTCTCCCCTTTCTAGCCTATGAAGGCCATTCACAACAATGAGGGAAAACAAATTTGGCAGTTTTACCTCACTAGGGCTTACAAAACTATTTTTATAAGGTCTCTGCTTATAGTTACATGGCACCCAGCTAGATGAGCACACAGGGCACACCTTAGGGATGACCTATATGTAAAACGAAGGTAGTTCAAGTCTTTGGAACTACTTTTAATTCCAAAGTCGAATTTGCAAGGAACTTTAATTTAAAAGCAGCCAGCAAGCAGGCCTGCCTTAAAATGACACTGGACACCTTAGGAGTGCACCTATGGGTGCACTATGTATGCTGGGTCCCTAAACCTACATGCCCTACTATATACTAGGGACTTATAGGTAGGTTAATTTTGCAAATTATAATTAGCCTAAACTGCAAATCCACTTTACCCAAAGCACCGGCCATGGGACTGGTAAGCAGTACCCAGGGCACAGGCAAGAGTCAGTAACCACCAGTATCTGTCCAAAATGTTTGAAGGTGACCAGGGCAAAAATGAGAACTCTCCCCCACCACAGATGAAAGGTGCTGGATACGAACCTCACCCTGGTAGTCCTCATCAGCTAAATGGAAAAACGTGGAAAGGCCATCTGCATTTTCATGGGCAGTCCCACGTCTGTGCTCCACTGTGAAGTCCATCCCCTGTAGGGAAATGGACCACCTTAACAATGTTGGGTTCTCCCCCCTCATTTGCATCAACCATCTAAGAGTTCTGTGGTCAGTTTGTACATGGAAGTGAGTGCCAAACAGGTATGGCCTCAACTTCTTCAGGGACCAGACCACAGCAAAGGCCTCCCTTTGCCCTCTGGGGCATAGTCGTCTGCTGATGAAGGCAACTGTTTGATCATGGCCCTCTTCATTAACTTGTGCTAACACTGCCCCAATCTCTTCCTCTGAAGCATCTGTTTGCACTGTAAACTCCTTGCTATAGTCAGTGAGCAGTAACACTAGTTCTGAAAACATAGCCTGCTTTAGAGTGTCAAAAGCTTTCTGACACTCTGGGGTACAAATGACCTTTTTGGAGGTAAGCTCATTCAGAGGGGGCACTGTGGTCCCATAATTCTGAACTAACCTCCTGTAGTACCCAGTCAGGCCAAGATAGGCCCTGACCTGAGTCTGGGTTTTAGGAGCCTCCCACTCCAGGATAGTCTGGATCTTGGGCTGGAGAGGTTGTACATGGTCTCCACCAACAAGGTGGCCCAGGTACACAACTGAGCTTTGCCCTATCTGGCACTTGCTTGCCTTGATAGTCGGGCCTGCTTGAAACAGGGCCTGAAGCACTTCTTTCAAGTGGACAAAGCAGTCCTCCCAGATGGAACTGAATGCAGCTATATCATCCAGATAATCTGCACTGAAAGATTCCAACCCAGACAAGACTCTATTCACCAACCGTTGGAAGGTGGCAGGAACATTTTTCAGGTCAAAGTGCATGACCGTGAACTGAAAGTGGCCCTCTGGTGTGGAAAATGCTGACTTCTCCTTAGCTCCTGGATATAAGCCAATCTGCTAATATCCTGTGGTTAGATCAAATGTGCTCTGGAAATTGGCAGCCTCCAACCTATCAATGAGCTCACCAGCTCTAGGAATGGGGGTGGCATCAGCCCTAGTGACTGCAGTTAGACCACTGTAGTCCACACAGAATCTCAATTCTCTCTTCCCACTCTGGGGATTAGGTTTGGGTAGCAGTACCACTGGACTGGACCAAGGACTATCAGAGGACTCAATTACCTTGTGCACCAACATCTTAGCCACTTCATCTTTGATGATGGCCTTGACCTGGTCAGACAGCCTGTACAGCTTGTTTTTGACAGGTATGCTGTCACCAGTGTCAGTGTCATGGACACACCAATTGGTGAGTCCAGGGATCAAGTAAAACAGACTAGCAAACTGCTCCAAAAAATATCTGTATTCTTTTTGTTTCTGTTCTGTCAACTTGGGAGAGAGTACCACTCTGTAGGAGGCTGGTCTGGTTTGTAGTGGGTACCTTGGGTACTTACACCTTACAAAAGTTCCATGTACCCCTGCATGAGGAGGAAGAGGGGGCTCACAGAACTTCGGAGAGCCCTCAGTCGACCAGACATGGGGACAAAGGAGGTTCATAATGCGGTGGGTGCAGCACTACAAAGGAAGGTTCCACTCCTCCAGAGGTCAACTAATCGAGTTGAGTGTCGCAGAATAGAGTGCTGGGCACTTGGGCCAGGCTGTGCATGAAGGACTTTTGCAAATAGTGCACAGAGGCCTCAGGAGATAAAGAAGACGTGGTGCACATGGAAACTGTTGTATTCGGGAAAGGCAAGCTCTTACCTCCTCCAAATTGGGACAGCACAACCTCAGGACAGTCTGTGTCGAAGGGGTCCACCACCTGTGTTCGAAGAAGCATGCTCATCGCCAGGAGAGGAGTCCAAGAGAACCAGTCATCGACTTAGAAGGTGCCTCCAAGAGCAGGGATGTGACTCTGTCACTCCACTGGAGATTTCTTCGGTCCTTCTGGTACAGGGTGAAGACAAGGATTCCCCAGAGCGTGCACACCGTTGAAACTGTTGCAGTCACTGCTGGAGCTGAAGTTGCAGAGGAAATGTAGCCCTTCTGGATTCTTTGTTGCAGTTACAGCGGTTCCTGGAGCAGTCTGCTGTCGATCCGAGTTCAGAGGATGAATTGGTAGTTGCAGAGGATTCCTGCTGGAAACTTGCATGTAGAATATGAAGAGAAACCCACAGGAGAGACCCTAAATAGCCCTGAGAGGGGGTTTGGCTACCTTAGCAGGTATGGACCTATCAGCAGAGGTCTCTGACGTCACCTGCTGGCACTGGCCACTCAGAGGCCTCCAGAGTTTACCCACACCTTGGAAAACAAGATGGCTGAAGTCTGGGACACACTGGAGGAGCTGTGGGCACCACGCCTGGGGTGGTGATGGAGAGGGGAGTGGTCACTCCCCTTTCCTTTGTCCAGTTTCGCACCAGAGCAGGGACTGGGGGTCCCTGAACCGGTGTAGACTGGCTTATGCACGGAGGGCACCATTTGTACCCATCAAAGCATTTCCAGAGGCTGAGGGAGGCTACCTCTCCCCAGCCTGTTACACCTATTTTCAAAGGGAGAGGGTGTAACACCCTCCTCCCAAAGAAAATGCTTTGTTCTGCCTTCCTGGAACTGAGCTGCTCAGACCCCAGGAGGGCAGAACCCTGTCTGTGAGGTGACAACAACTGTAGCTGCAGTGCAAGCCTCAGAGAGCTGGTTTGGCAGTACTGGGGGTCCATGGTGGAGCCCCCAGGATGCATGGAATTGGCTCCCCAATACCAGATTTGGAGTGGGGGGACAATCGCATGATCTCAGACACCTTACATGGCCATATTCGGAGTTACCATTGTGAAGCTACATATAGATATTGACCTGTGAGTAGTGCACAAGTGTAATGGTGTCCCTGCACTCACAAAGTCCTGGGAATCGGCCCTGGGCTATGTGGGGGCACCTTTGCTAGTGCAAGGGTACCCTCACACTTAGTAACCTTGCACCTAACCTTCAGTAAATGAAGGTTAGACACATAGGTGACTTATAAGTTACTTAAGTGTAGTGAAAATGGCTGTGAAATAGTGTGTGCACTATTTCACGCTGGCTGCAATAGCAGTCCTGAAGAAAGGTTTGTCTGACCTCCTTATGGGTGGCAAAAGAAATGCTGCAGCCCATAAGGATCTCCTGGAACCCCAATACCCTGGGTACCTAGGTACCACATACTAGGGACTTATAAGAGTCTCAGTGACACAGTTAAGCACTACTGACAACACACACATTAGACCACAAACTATGAGCACTGGGGTCCTGGCTAGGAGGTTCCCAGTGAGACAGGCAAAATACACCGACATATAGGGTTTTCACTATGAGCACTAGGGTCCTGGCTAGCAGGATCCCAGTGACACAGTATAAACACACTGACACACACTCGCAAACAGGCCAAAAGTGGGGTAACCATGCTAGAAAGAGGCTACATTCTCACATACTCCCCCCACTGACCCATCTTGTTAATTTGAGGACAGGAGATCTGGCAGAGGTTCACTCTCCTCCTCCTTCCCATCATCAGTGACCATCAGCATAGTTATGTCTGCCCTGTCCTGGTTGGGTTTTAAATCTGTTAACATGCAGGATCCTATGAGGATTCCTGGGGGTGCCAAGGTACACCAGGTTGGTGACCTCACCCTTTTTTTCTGCAACTGGATAGGGCCCGATCCATTTGGCCTGGAGTACCACAGGAGCAATAAGCTCCAAAACCCACAGCTGCTGACCTGGGTGGTACTCAGACATGGTAGCTTTCTGGTCATGCCAGAGCTTCATGAGCTCTTGGCAATCCTCCAGGTTGCTGCTTGCCTTCTTCATGTACTCAGCCATGCATGACCACAGGCCCAGCACATAATCAAGCACATTCTCCTTGGATTATTTGAGAGGCTTCTACCAAGACTCTCTCACCAAGCACAATGGGCTTCTTAGAGGGTGCCCAAACAGTAACACAAAGGGGCAGAATCCAACCCCTTTCTGTGGCACCTCTCTGTACGCAAACAGCAGGCATGGGAGGAGAACATCCCATCTCCTCCCAAGTTTGTCATACAGCCCCATGATCTTGCCCTTCAGGGTCTTATTAAATCTTTCCACCTGGTGCAAACACCTTTTTGGCCACTGGACAGTGGTCAGCTGGTTGGTTTCTTCAGGAGTTGATGCAGGGGACTCTGGTTAGCAAGTTTTCACCTGTAGCAAATAGGGATTCCCTTCTTGACCCAGTTGAAGCCAGGCAAAGTCCTTCTTGCGGTGAAGCCCGAGTGTGCAACTGGTGCAGTCCTCCAGAGTGCAGTGTCCCGTGCAGGCCATGAGTCCAGCAGAGCAGTCCTTCTTCTCCTGTAGTTCTTCCTTGTAGGGATCGGAGGTGTGGGTGCAGGTCTGCCAGTTTTATCCTTGCTCCTGGGTGAAAAACAGGGGCTTCCTGGTTCTCCAATCAGATTCAGGGTCCTTCCCCTGTGATGACCACTTCCTGGGACATGTGGCAAAAATCAATCCAAGAGAGCAATATTCCTCAAAAATCCATCATGGCTGAAAATGATTTTTGGAGGTTACATCTGGCTGAGCACACCACTGGTGTGGCTAAAAATCCTAAACACACCCCTCTCCTGCCCTCTCGTAATCTAAGCACGGGGGCAACTAATTGTCTGGGTTTGCAGGATGTGAGGGAGTTGCTGGGTTGTTCCAAATGTCCTTCTCTGCCTTTGAAGACCAGTTTAACAGCCGTCCCCCTTCCTGCTTCCCCATCTGCAGAGGGGAGATCTCCTCCCCTAGGCACATCTCTTTGTGTTGAGCCAGGCCACTTCACACCTCATCAAGGCAGCCTGGCCAGAGGCTGGCCAATCAGAGCAAAGCAGCAAAAACACTGCAGGGCTGAAGTTGGCAACTTTTCAGGTAAAGTTTAAAACTCTTTACCTGAACAAGTTATATTAAATACAACAACTGGAAGGATCCCAGTGAGACAGAAAGAACACCCTGACATATACTCACAAACAGGCCAAAAGTAACAAGGCTAGAAAGAGGCTACCTTCCTACACTATCTACGTAAAATATATTACAAGAGCAGAGAAAAGTATATACACTGTAGTCAGAATTACAGGATAGATGTTTCCTAGCAACTTATGGCTTAGAAATTGTAGGACATTTGACTATTTTGCAGGTTTCTCTGTGTTTGCATGCCTTACATTTCCCACAGATATAGAAATCTTGAACAGGGTTACTTGTCTGTACTTTTGTATAAGACAATGACTTAGAGAATCCTTCAAGGAGGCACTTTTCCTAAAGGTGAATCTCGGGTTGTCATCTAAATTCTTAGCAAGCGTCAGTTTTCAGGACAGGCCAGAATGTCTGAAAGAGCTTTCTCACCTCAATGGTTTTACTGTGATAAGTTATAATAATCCTTTCTGGTTCCCTCTCACCTATTGCTTTCTTCTTAGGTATCAACAAATCCTGTCTCTTAATTTGGCCAACCTTGAATAGGGCTTTATTTATAGTAGATTGAGAGCAACCTCTTTCAAGAAACGTATTTGTCATTATTTCTGCTTCTTTTACATAAGCCATATCTGAGCTGCAATTGTGCCAAGCTCTCAATAATTCCCCAAAAGGGTATACTCTATATTAAGTTCTTTGAGGGGCTACTTCTAGCAAGCAGCAAGCTGTTTCCTGTTGTTATCTTTCTATACAGCAAACTTTCTAGTTTAGCATTTTCACTGTAAACTTTAACATCAAGAAATTAAATAATTTTGTAATCAAACTGAGAGGAGAATTTGAAATTCAGTGAGTTATCATCTAGAATACTGATGAATATGTATGCTGATTCAACATCTTCTCTCCAGATGCAAAAATGTTGTCAAAATATCTGACCCAGAGGACCACTTGCTTCTCAAACAAACTGATGTTCCTGACCACCTGTTACTCCCACCATCCATGGCAGAGATGCACATAACTGGGGGTGAAATAAGTGCCTATCACAGTCCTCTGAGTCTGCCGCTATATTACATTATTAAAGATAAAGAAATTGTTGGTGATACAGATAGAGATAACTTTTAAAAGCATCTCTTTATGCATCACATATGACAGATATCTTGCTCTAATTGAATATCTGATGGCCTGGATTCCCAAGTAACGTGGAATGCATATATAAAGGCTATTGACATCAAGACTCATGAGTAGCAGATCATCACACAGAATTTGACTTGAATCTCTAATATATGAAGGTACTGTTTCCACAAAAGGATACAAAAATAAATCCATATATTTAGGAGTGCTTTCCAGTAAACTCCCTCTAGATGAGACAATTGATCTATCGGGGGATTTTTTTAATTTTTGTGTAATTTAGGTAAAACATACACAGCTGGTACCTTGGGAAATTCCACTATCAAAAGCTGGTACTCTTCCCATTCTAAAACCTCTTTATCCTTCTGCTCTTCATGTTTCTCAAGATATTCATTATTTGTTTCTCATAGCTGGCATTATGGTTCACCTGTTGCAAACCTTCATTCAAATCCATACGTAGAGGTAACACCACATCATTCCCTGCCTTATTAGATATCTTTATCACAACCTTGTTATTACTTTGTAATGATCAAACAGTTTATCTTTGGCAGGGCTCAAGATTATCCCAGTAAACAAAACCTCTGTGTCTTAAGTTACTAATATCTTTGATTACACCTTTTTCAAATTCATCGATTGCATCGTTAACCACAAGGGGAAGAAATACAGATTTAGGTTTAAAGCCACTCCGACAGCTAAGATCAATATCAATGTTTGTATCTAATAAATTAAGAAAAGGATCAGGTTCTGGAATCACGTTTTTGTCCAACTCACATAAAGTGTGCAGTAATTCAACATCATTGAACAGTAAATTAAATGGTCTTGTCACATGCAGTTCATGCATGGTATTAGGTTTTAAGCAGAGATGCTGGAAACACACCCGTTGGAGGACAGATGATGATCTCGGCGATGTCCATGATTGAGTGAGTGCTGTTTTTTGTGCTTACAGTGGTTTATTACTTTTTCGTGAAGAAGGGCAGTGGCACAATCTTTCAGGTGATTGCAAAAGTGTTGGGTCTAAAAGTGTAGTGCTCATAGTGAAATATATAGGAAAGATTACATGTACTTTACTAAAGATATATATATAAAAAATAAAGAAACAAAAAGAAAAACAAGAAAGAAAAAGAAGATAAAAGAAAAATATAATTAAGATGTAAATGATCAAGAACATAAAACAACAAAGTGTTAAATAGAATTTTGGGAAAATAATCCTACCTCTAATGAACAGTGAAAAGAGACAATTTGGTGATCACATGATGAGATAGTTAACAGTCTAGTGTTTGTAATATTTTAGCAGGTAGATGGTGTCTCATGTGTTAAACACACTCTGGTATTTTATAAACTCTATGGCTTCTTGAAGGCTCCAGGCCAAAATGCATCACCATTTTTCCTGTTTGCACCATGCACGCTAAGGAGGTGCTGTTTTTATAAACAACCTACTGACAGAGCGTTTTTGTTTTTCCAATAACTTTGGTGCTGGTTGACAAATCTTCACAACAATTTCAAACCATATACTTTGGTTGGTTCAACTGATGCTTTGAAAGTTTTTCTGTGATCCGTCATCTGGGGCCAAGAAAAAAGGGGGGGTTCTGAAGCACTTTTACCCATTTGACGTCAAAGCGATTTTTCAACAATTTGAACATGAATACAGCTCGAACCACTGAACAGAATTACACCAAATTTGGTAGAAAGCTAGCTCTTTTTCCAGAAAGTGCTCTTTTTGTGATTTGGTGTAAATCCCTACAGTAGTTTTGTGGAAATTAGGGTTTAAAAACATAGATACATAGGGACGCAGATCCTTCGCAGATCCAATTGTTCCTGCACTGATATCTTATAGGCTGCCAACACTTCAATCAGGAAGTGTTGGAAGCAATCTTGGGACTCAGCTTCATCTGGCTCCCAGAAAAAAAAGAAACAAAAGAAAAGGGGCCAAGGTAGGGACACCCTGGCCCATTAGCTCTGGTGTTGGTGTCCCAGAGGGACCCCACCAGGGCTAAAAGTATTTTTTTCAAAAACCTCAGACAAATCCCCGGATCCACAGGCCAGGCCCTGCCATCAACCCCCGCTCCGCATGGCTAAAGGCCATGCATGGTGGGGGGTTGGCTGGTTACAGATAATTGACACAAGGCCTGGCCACAGGCCAGGATTTGTGGACAACCTCTGCTGTGCATGGCCTTTGACTATGCGTGGCACAGTGTTGAGTGGTTATGGGGGCTTGGCCACAGGGTCTGGCCACAGGCCAGGCCCTGCAGCCGATCCCCACTGTACATGGCCAAAGGCTGTGCATGGTGCAGGTTTGGGTAGTTATAGTGATTGGCTGGAGGGTCTGGCTGCAGGCTCGGCCCTCCAGACAACCTCTGCTGCTTACGACTGAAGGCCATGCGTGGCATGTGGTTGTGTGGTTATAGGAGTTGGCCGCAAGGCCTGGCTGCAGGCTACAGTTCAGGCCCTACAGTCAACCCCTGCTGTGCAAAGGCGAAAGCTGTGCTCGGTTTGGGGTTTGCTGGTTATAGATGTTGGCCAAAAGGCCTGGCTGCAGGCCATGACTTGTGGACAACACCTGCTGTGCATGGCCTTTGGCCATGTGTGGCACAGTGTTGAGTGGTTATGGGGGCTTGTCCACAGGGTCGGGCCATAGGCCAGGCCCTGCAGCCAATCCTCACAACACATGACCAAAGGCTGTTCATGGTGGAGGTTTGGGTGATTTTAGGGGATGGGTGGAGGTCTTGGGTGCAGGCCAGGCCCTGCAGCCAACCCCGATGCATACAGCCGAAGGCTGTGCATGGCACTCAGTTGTGTGCCTATAAGGTTGGCCGCAGGCCCTGTGTCTAACCCCTGCTGTGTATTGCTGGTTGGTTATCTGCAGTCAACCCCCACTGCTTACAGCTGAAGGCCATGCACGGTGTGGGGTTGGATGGTACTACATATTGACCATAAGGCTTGACCACAGGTCAAGATTTGTAGACAACCCCTGCTGCGCTTGGCCTTTGAACATGCATGGCACATGGTTGGGTGGTTATGGGGGATTGGCCACAGGGCTGCCAATCTCCACTGCACATGGCCAAAGGCAGTGTGTGATGCAGGTTTGAGTGATTATAGGGGTTGGGTGGAGGGACTGGCTGCAGGCCAGGCCCTCCACCCAATCCCCAATGCACATGGCTAAAAGCAGTGTGTGATGCAGGTTTGGGTGATTCTAGGGGTTGGGTGGAAGACCTGGCTGCAGGCCAGGCCCTGCAGTCAAGCCCCGATGCATAAAGACAAAGGCTGTGCATGGCACTCATTTGTGTGCTTATAAGGTTGGCCAAAGGGCCTGGCTGCAGGCCAGGCCCTGTGACCAACTCCTGCTGTGCATGGATGGTTGGTTATAGGTGCGTGCCCGCTGGGCCTGGCCACAGGCCAGGCCCTGTAGTCAACGACCGCTGCGCACAGCTAAAGACTGTGCACGTTGTGGGGTTGGTTGGTTATAGATGTTGACCAAAAGGCCTGGCTGCACAGCCAAAGCCTGTGCGTGGCACAGGTTTGGGTGGTGTCGGGGTTGGCCACAGTGCCTGGCTGCAGGCCACAGGCAAGGCCCTGCAGCCACCCCTGATGCATACAGTGAAAGGCTGTACATGGCGCTCAGTTGTGTGATTATAAGGTTCGCAGCAGGGCCTGGCTTCAGGCCACGCACTGTGTCCAACCCCTGCCATGCATGGCTTGTTGGTTTTAGGGGCTCGCCCACAGGGCCTGGCCAACCTCTCTGCCCATAGCCGAAGGCTGTGCATAGTGCGGGGTTGGCTGGTTATAGATGTTGGCCACAAGGCCTGGCTACAGGCCTGGACTTGTAGGCATCCCCTGCTGCTCAACAGCCTTTGCCCATTGGTGGTGCAGGGTTGGGTGATTATGGGGGCTTGACCACAGGGCCTGGCCACACGAAACGCCCTGTAGCCAATCCCTAGTGTACATGGCCAAAGGCTGTGCGTGGTGCAGGTTTGAGTGGTTATAGTGGTTGAAGTGTTGGCAGCTAATCAGATCTCTGCACCAGATCGGAGGAATTTGCAAATCATTCGCACACCTAGGCATACATATTTGTTTTCCTTTAATATCTCAAAAACTACTGAATGGATTTACACCAAATACCACAAAGGATGCTTTCTGAGCGAAGAGCTACCTTTCTGCTAAATTTTGGTGTGATTCTGTCAAGCTGTTCGGGCTGTAGTCATAGTCAAAATGTATTACGGGAATGAATATTGGAAACACACTTTTTTTGCCCCCCCTCCTTTTCTCGCCCCCCACTTGACGTTTCACCCAAAACTTTCAATGCACAACAATAACTTTTTTGAGGAACATTTCAAGAAGATTCCTCAAAGGGTGTCAAAGATACAGCCAAGTCAAGAATATAACTACCTACTGGTGACCACTAGTGTGTGTGTGTGTGTATATATATATATATATATATATATATATATATATATATTTGTACGGGAAGCATTATGTATAGTATAGATATGTGTGTATATACACATGTGTATATATATATATATATGTATGTATAGATAGATCATTTAAGAAGTTCTCAGCTGTCCTGAAATATAGGTGGGACTATTCAGTGCTAATGACTATTGATGAGGATCCCCTGGAAGGGAACGTGTGAATATGTCTGCATCTATGACATAAATGCATTAGTGCTTAGCTATAATAGTGAAATAACGCTATTAGCGAATATTCCGGTTGCAGAGAGCTACAGTTTTCACAGTTTGCCTGAGTGCACGTAAAATACAGAAACAACAATGCAGCCTTCTCTCGCAATATTTGTATCACAACACATGCATGCGAATCATTAGAATTAATTAAAACTACCTTGATAATACAGGTAACTATGCATTTGACAAGAATATACACTCATGTTTAAGCGTAGTTCCTGGTTCCCTAAAGAGATTTTGGAACCCTGTAGTGCCTTGGGGCTATGAAGCACCTTCAAAAATGTCCCTTCATCGGGCATTCAAGCATTCCTCATGATAACAACGGCACCCCGTATGTGTGATTCGAAGTAACTCGCAGGAGTGGGTCAGGCCAAAAATGAGAGCAAGTAGATGTAGGGCACATGCCATTCCATCACAGTTGAAAAATGGCGGGCCCCATCCCTCAGGGATAAGTAGTACCCTCATCATTTTTTTAAACTGGACAGCAAGGGAATTTTAAGTATAACTGATGATGATTGCACCTGCTTTTTTCGGCATAATGCCCGGTAAAGGAACTAACCACAAATGTTATAATTTTCCACATTCCCTAAGATCTCGATAAAGCTCTACCTCCATATGGTGCTTGACAGATTGAGGGGAGAGCAACAATCCTAATTTGCATTCAGACCGAGTGCATTCAGGTTACATATTTTTCACACTTTGACAAGTGTCATTTATGCAGGTATTTTTTCCATGCCTTAGGCAGCTGGCACCCCATGAAACCCAGCAACAGCACACGTATTTGAAAAAATTGATGCGAGGCAACCTAATGAGGTATCACTCAGTTTTTACTGTGCACGGTTGTATTACACATTGTACCCTACATGGTACAAAATATTGCTGAAGCTTATTTTTAAGTCCAAATATTTCCGATTGGACTGATTGAAAGCCTCAACTATCTACTAATCTGTTCCGGCACATCCTGTTCATGAATACAGTTCCACACGTGAGTAAAAATCCAAACTGGAGAAGAGAAGGCCGGAAGATATGTCAATTATATTTTTGGACATTTTCACCGAAACTTGACACAATGCATGCCTGCAGTTTTCAGCCTCTGGCAGTTCAATAACCAGAAATACCTAACCACTTCATATATTGTTCACAGTCAGATATTTATTTCGAATCCACTGAGGTGTAACGCGCATCTATCAAGCGAGATTTCCTTAATCATACTGCTGGGTAAAGCCCTAAACGTTATATTCTCAAATGCATCTTTTGGAAACTCATTGATTTCTATCACTATCAGCGCCGCCTTCTCATAATAAGTATGCTTTCACTGACAAAGTTCACAAGGAATGGATAGTTGGGGAAGAAGGATACCACACCGGCTTGTTGATGTGTGAAAAAGGCCGCTTTATTGGAAACAGGTGTACTCACAATTTACAAAAAACCTCCCCACCGCCTACTTCGTCGTCACCAACAAAATGGTGGCGACCAAAGATAATGGCAGGTATAAATACCTGCTCACAAATAGCCCAAAAGGCGCCCAACGGCGCTCGTGGGCCATTCCACTTCCCCAAACCTCCCGGGGGGGATACAGCCTCCTCGGTGATCCCCCCCGGGACCTCCTTCAAAACTGTGTCTGCGCACACCGCATCTCGGCCAGGTGTTTAAAGTTTAGGTCCAGTGTTTGCAGATTTCTCTCAGGGCTGCCCAACAAAAAGTGGAAAACAGAAACCCCATCCATTTTGCAAAAAGAAAGGGAATGCAAGGAGAGCTTACATGAATTTATCAGCAGGGGTTTAGTACTTACCCATGAGGATCAGTAAGCAGAAACAAATATGGTTAAAACTTGTATAATTCCAGGGGCGTGACTTGTGTAGAGAGCCATCCGGGCTCTCCTATATTTTGTAGCGACTATGGGTCAAAGGGGGTTGGGCAACTGGGGAAATGAATTAAAGGGAGACCCGTTCACCCTGGTGGTAGTTCCCCACAGAAATATATACTGGTGTTGTGTTGTCCTTATTGGCGTCACCTGGCGGCACCCCCGTCACCCTCTACATTGTTGAAGAGGGGGTAACCACCTACTGTCGTGCTGCGCCCCATAGCCCAGGGGCCTCAGCTCGCCACTCACCTCGGCGCTGCGCTCCTAGGTTGGCATGTGCTGGTGTTGGCTGAGGAGCGGGATGTGGGCGCCCGGCACTTTCATTGCCGCTCTCTGGCCAGTGAGCTGCTGCAGGGTGGTGCCTCCAGTCATCGAGGTGGGCTGGCCGCTGCTGCCGGATCGCCAGAGGGAGTCGACGCTCTGTGGTCAGGCTGACCCAGGGACACGCTGCCGGCTGGTTAACGGCCCGCCGTGCTGCTGTCCCGTTGAGAATATGGCCATCTTTATTTGAAAATCTCTGTCAAGCGCTGGAGACCTGAGCGTGGCCACGCGCAGTTGCAAGATACAGGTGAAAAAAAAAAAAAAACACAAACACGACTGAAAAAAAGAAAAAGACAAACAAAAGAAGGACTGCATCCAGCAGAACTCGAATGAGCGGTGAGACACTTCATCCAGGGTATCCAGTGGACTAGTGCAATACAAAAAAATATATATATGTAGGAAAACATATATATATATATATATATATATATATATATATATATATATATATATATATATATATATATATATATATACACAAAGAGAAAAGGGGAGCAAGAAAGAAGAAGGCAAGTCACAGGGGAGATCTGACGTTTCTCGCCTCTAGGGGAGGGGACTCCTGCAGCAGAGACACTGGCCGGCAGGGCCACAAAAGGAGTGTGTTTGTGGCGCCAGCGGTGACACACAATCACGATGAGCTCGTCGCAGCAGAACCGGGACCAGCCGCCTCCACCACCCATCGTGAGAGTCCACTCGTCGGTGGCAGCGCTGCCCCTCTTCAGCCAGCAGGTGGATCCTGCCACAGCAGTGCCCCGATGGTGCCATTGGCTAGGCAGGCTGGACAATTACCTCTGTGCACAAGAGAAACCAATGGTGTGGTGCGTAGAACCCTGATGTTACACATGGGTGGGGATGAACTGTATGAGCTCCTCAGCACCCTCCCAAACATGGGTGTGGCCAATGACTTTGATGCAGCAGTTGCTGCACTGAACCTGTATTTTGACCCCCCAATTGAATCCGGACCAAGAAAGGTTCAAGCTATGCCAAGCGCAGCGAACTGACACTGAGTCAGTGGATATGTTCTATGCCAGATTGAGGAAATTAACAAATAACTGCACTGGCCTGAACCAGCACTAAGAGATCCGTGCACAGATTATTCAGGGATGCCATTCCAACATGCTACAGAAAATAATATTACAACAGCCTAGTATCACGTTGGATGAGATACTGATCTTCGCCGTTCGCATGAGCATTCAGTCACACGGGCAGATGCTATGGCTACTGCAAGAGGGCAGGCCTTCGTCGCGTTGAATGCCGCCAAGCACGCTGTGGTGAAGGAGGAGCAAGATGACGCTCTACAAACGCGTCCATTCAGACCGAAATTGCCACACGCCAAAAACAGAGCGAAAGAGAGTGCCGGAGCTGCGGCTATGACCACATAACGCTCTGCATGTGCCCCGCGAGGGGAAAGACCTGCAACAAGTTTGGGAAGGTGAATCACTTTGCCAGAGTGTGTCCAGCCAGCCGGTTCAGACAAATGACCGCATCGGAAAAGAAGACTGCTACGGTGAGGCAGCTGACACCTGTGGACGGCACAGATGGTGGCGCAGGAAGGTCAGGAAGTGGAAGATATGAAGACGAAGAAGAGGAAGACATTTTTGTCATTTCATTCATGGAAGGGAGGCAACAGAAGTGACGCCCGCCCCCCATGTGCAACATGGACATACATGGCACTAGGACAACCATGTAGATTGACACTTGGGCATCGGTCAGTGTGATAGACAGTATGCTGTATGACCAGCTGTCCACGAAACCCTGAAAATATTGCTTCCACAGCGCCTGTAGTATCGGGTGGTTGACCTGGCTCACCAAGGACATCAAGGAGCCGCTAAGACTAAAGCTCATCTCAGGGCCAAAGTATGATTCCCAAGCACGGATGCCATGGTAGATACTCTTGTTGCAAGGTGTCACTCCTGTGCCATCACTGCTATTGGTCATCCCACCGCCCCTTTTTTTACGGAGCTGCCGAGCTCCAAGCCATGGTCAAAGGTCAGTATGGATTTTGGAAGTTTTCCCTATGGGAGGCTGAAAGTGGTTATGATGGACTCGTGCACTTCATTCCCTGTGGTGGAGTAAGTTGCATCAACTGCTTTTGAAAATGTCAAACCCATCCTGGAGAAAACATTTGCATTGTTTGGCATGCCTGATTCGCACAGATAACAGTCCGCCGTTCCAGGGTCAAGAGTTTCAAGATTACTTGGGCTTCCTGCAAATCCGTCACTGAAAGATCATGCCCTATGGGTCACAAGCCATTGGTGATGTAGAGCGATTCATGAGGGCTTTTAATAGAGCGCTTAGGATCGGAGTGAAACAAGGGGAGGATATCGAGTGGTGTATGCATGAGTTTATGCGGGCATATAGGCAGACGCCTCACAGCACCATTGGCTGTGCTCTAGCAGTTCTGATGTTTACACAGCCCCCAAGGGACTGTTTTCCAGTTGGGCTACAATGGGAAACAGGCATTGAATATGGAAGCAGTCCAGCAGAGACGGAGATTGACCAATCAAAATGCCAGTAACAGGAGACGAACCCAGTGTTCGGAGCCTCAGGTGGAGGATTTCATGGTGGTGAGAAACCGATGTCCGAGTGGAAAGTTTCAGACTGCCTATGAGTCAGGACGGTGGAAGGTGATCCGAATAAATGGGACCATGGTGACTGCCAGAAGATGTGGGCGGCAAGTAACCAGGAACATATAATGGTTGAAGAGGGTTGAAATGTCCTGCAAGAATGGTGGCGTTGATGCCCATAACAAAAATGAAGACGGAAGCGAGGAAGTTCTGGCCCCAGAAGAGATGGGCAATCCGCAGGCTCAGAGGCCCGACCCTGGGTCAACGGCAGGTGATGTGGCTTGCAAGGAGACCACCAGTCGGAGTGAGAGGTATAATTTGCGACCTAATCCTGCACCCAGCCAGAGACTGAGGGACTTTGCATGTTGATGTACTTTCTGTGGGTTTCTTTGAATGAATAATAATGTAGCAGGAGTTTACATGTTTAGATTATTTTCATTGGTCTATTTTTTCCTTTTTCTTCCTTTTTCTGTTTTGTTTTTTTCCTCTGGTGTTTTGTTTCATTTGATAACTAAAACCTGGGAGGGATGTAAAGAGCCATCCGGGCTCTCCTATACTTTGTGGCGACTATGGTTCAAAGGGGTTGGGCAACTGGGGAAATGAATAAAAGGGAGAGCCATTGACCCTGGAGGTAGTTCTCCACAGAAATATATACTGATGTTGTGTTGTCCTTATTGGTGTTACCTAGCAGCACCCCGTCACCCTCTACAACTTGGACGAAGGAACACAGGCCCATATTTATACTTTTTGACGCTAAACTGCGCTAACGCAGTTTAGCGTCAAAAAATTTAGCGCCGTCTAACGCCATTCTGAAGCGCCATGCGGGCGCCGTATTTATGGAATGGCGTTAGCCGGCGCTAGCAGACCGGCGCTGCCTGGTGTGCGTGGAAAAAAAACACGCAGACCAGGCAGCGCCGGCGTAGGGGGAAAATGGCGTTAGGGCGTCTTAAAATGGGGCAAGTCAAGTTGAGGCAAAAAAATCGCCTCAACCCGATTTGGGCCATTTTTTCGACGCCCAGACGCCATTTAAATGACTCCTGTCTTAGTAAAGACAGGAGTCATGCCCCCTTGCCCAATGGCCATGCCCAGGGGACTTATGTCCCCTGGGCATGGTCATTGGGCATAGTGGCATGTAGGGGGGCACAAATAAGGCCCCCCTATGCCACCAAAAGAAATAAAAAAAAATAAAAAATTATACTTACCTGAACTTACCTGAATGTCCCTGGGATGGGTCCCTCCATCCTTGGGTGTCCTCCTGGGGTGGGCAAGGGTGGCAGGGGGGGTACCTGGGGGCATGGGAGGGCACCTGTGGGCTCATTTTGAGCCCACAGCCCCCTTAACGCCTACCCTGAGCCAGGCGTTAAAAAGTGGCGCAAATGCGGGGTTTTTTGCCCCGCCCACTCCCGGGCGTGATTTTTGCCCGGGAGTATAAATATGACGCATTTGCGTCGCCGTCATTTTTTTAGACGGGAACGCCTTCCTTGCATCTCATTAACGCAAGGAAGGCGTTCACGCAAAAAATATGACGCTATTTGCCCATACTTTGGCGCTAGACGCGTCTAACGCCAAAGTATAAATATGGCGTTAGTTTTGCGCCGAATTTGCGTCGAAAAAAACTACGCTAATTCGGCGCAAACGGAGTATAAATACGGGCCACAGTGTCTGTTTAGCCCCATCTCTCCTCACCTCATGGATCATAATGACTGGATTTCATAGTCAACAGAACTTGATCCACTCAATATAAAAACATCCCTGACCATCAAAAGGCACCAGGAAAACATTATGAGTTGAGAGCTGCACCGATATCCCATCTGAGAGTCACAGCGACCCCACTCGAAAACCGCACCACCTGGCGCAAGCTTTAACAAATACTGCAGGATGAATTCTGACACCCCTGAAAGTACTGCTCTGCACAAATCTTGTTTCCAATGATCCAATAAGTATTTTAATACTGATACTAAACAGCACTCACACTTGAACCAAAGCTTCCTGACCTTAACCCCTTCGCTGCCAGGCCTTTTCCCCCTCAGGTGCCAGGCCTTTTTTTGGCTATTTGGGGCAGTTCGCGCTTAGTCCCTCATAACTTTTTGTCCACACAACCCACCTACGCCAAATTTGCGCCTTTTTTTCCAACATCCTAGAGATACTAGAGGTACCCAGATTATGTGGGTTTCCCTTGAGCAGACCAAGAAATTAGCCAAAAAACAGCTACAATTTCATTATTTTTTTTAAATGGGAAAAAGGGCTGCAAAAGAAGGCTTGTGGTTTCTTCCCTGAAAATGGCACCAACAAAGGTTTATGGTTGTTAGACTTTTCATCCTTGGTGTGGTCTCCCTTAACTTTTTGCCTCTGTTCCCCAGGTTGTTGATGTGTGCTGGTCTCTGATTTTACTGTTTTTGTTACTCTGGGTGCTTTACCACTGCTAACCAGTGCTAAAGTGCAAGTGCTCCTTTTCAAAATGTGAATGTAATTTGCTTATCCATGATTGGCATATTTGATTTACTATTAAGTCCCTAGTAAAGTGCACTGGAGGTGCCAGGGCCTGTAAATCAAACGCTACTAGTGGGCCTGCAGCACTGGCTGTGCCACCCACCTAAGTAGCTCTGTAATCATGTCTCAGACCTGCCATTGCAGTGTCTGTGTGTGCAGTTTTAACTGTAAATTTGACTTGGCAAGTGTACCCACTTGCCAGCCCTAAACCTTCCCTTTTCCTTACATGTCAGACACCCCTAAGGTAGGCCCTAAGTAGCCCCAAGGGCAGGGTGCAGTGTATGTTTTAGGTAGGACATGTAGTAATGTCTTTTATATGTCCTGACAGTGAAATATTGCTAAATTCGTTTTTCACTGTTGCAAGGCCTGTCCCTCTCATAGGTTAACATGGAGGCTACCTTTAAATCTGATTAAAGTGTAGATTCCCTTTGGGAGCGGATGGAAATGTGGAGTTTGGGGTCTCTGAGCTCCCAATTTAAAAATACATCTTTTAGTAAAGTTGATTTTAAGATTGTGTTTGAAAATGCCACTTTTAGAAAGCGAGCATTTTCTTGCTTATACCGTTTCCGTGACGCTGCCTGTTTGTGGATTCCGCGTCTGGGTCAGTTTGACAGTTGGGCTGGTTGCACCTCACACTAGACAGTGACACAAAGGGAGCTGGGGTGTAGTCTGCATTTTCTGATTAGCCATCTGTGCTACGAGGGAGGGAAGGAGTGGTCACTTACACCTGAAAGGACTGCCCCTGTCCTCACACAATACAGTCTCCGACCCCCTGGTGAATGTCTGGGGCCTGGCCTGGGCAAGGCAGGATTTCACATTAACAAGAGACTTTACTTTGAAGTAGGCCTACTTCAAAGGAACAATTGGGTATGAGAAGGACACCCAAAACCACAGACTTTAGAACACTTCTGGAAACAAGAGGAACCTCTGCCTGGAGAAGAGCTGAAGAGCTGAGGAGAAGTGCTGCCCTGCCTGTGACTGTGCCTTGTGGAGCTATCCTGCAGTTGCTGCTTCTGCCAGAGTAAGAGGGCAAAGACTGGATTTTGTGTGCCTTCAATCTTGTGAAGAAATCTCCAAGGGCTTGATTTAGAGCTTGCCTCGCGTTGTTTGAAGTCTCAGGGACAGCAAAGACTTCTCTCTGCCAGCACCTGAAGTCTCTGGATAGACTCCTGCTCTGACAAGTGGTGCCCTATCCAGTCCCTGTGTCCTTGAAAGGAAAGCTGGCGGAAATCCAAGGAAATCGACTTCGGACCGACGCCGCTGCTGAATCCGGTGGCGCCGCCTGCAACCGACTCCGTGATCTTCGCTGGGATGCAACGGCCTTCACAGGCCAGATTCCGCGGCACCCCCGCTGAAGTCCGTGACTCCATGGAAGTCGCTGCACCACATCGTGACCAACGCTGCCCGAAGTGCGCAGATTCAATGTTTCGCACCGACGCCGCGATCCCCGACTTCGCGCATCGACTTGTTTTCACTCTTCACCAAAGGTACTGTACTTGGGGGTCTACGTGACTCCGTGTCTGGCGCCGCTGGTGTCGGCTTGTTGGGAACGACTCTGTCACGATGCCATGTTAACACCTCATCGAAGCATTTTGTGTTTCTAAGCGCTATTTTGAGTTTAATCTTTAAAACTTCATAACTTGACTTGTGTATGTCGGATTTTTTGTCGTTTTGGTCTTGTTGTAAATATTTCCTATTTTTCTAAACTGGTGTTGTGTCATTTTGTAGTTTTTTCATTAAGTTACTGTGTGTGTTGATACAAATACTTTACACCTAGCACTCTGAAGTTAAGCCTACTGCTCTGCCAAGCTACCAAGGGGGTAAGCAGGGGTTAGCTGAGGGTGATTCTCTTTTACCCTGACTAGAGTGAGGGTCCTTGCTTGAACAGGGGGTAACTTGACTGTCAACCAAAAACCCCATTTCTAACAATGGTGCTAAAATCACCTGCTTCCCAGCTTTCAGGAACAGGAAGACTTGAATCAGAAAACCACATTTTCAACACAATTTTGGCATTTTACTGGGACATACCCAATTTTAACTATTTTTTGTGTTTTTAGCCTCCTTCCAGTTAGTGAAAGAAATGGGTGTAAAACCAATGCTGGATCCCGGACAGCTAAACATTTCTGAAAAGTAGATCAAATTCTGAATTAACCAAGGGGTCATTTGTATAGATCCTAATAGGTTATCCTACTGACAATAGCAGCTAAAATAAAAAAATATTGAAATTGAAGTGAAAAAAACAGCCATGTCTCTCCACATTTTACTCTTTAACTTTTTCCTGTGATGTCAGATTTTTTAAAGCAATATACCGTTACATCTTCCGGACTCTTCTGGTTGTGGGGATGAATAGGGCTTTTGGGTTTATCAAGAACCATAGTTACCCAGATCAATTAAATGAGCTGCACCTTACAATGAGATTTAATTCTATACCGTGTGTACAGCAATTCATTTGCTGAAATATAAAGTGTAAAAAATAGGTATCAAGGAAACCTTTGTATTTTGAAAATGGGCACAAGATAAGGTATTGAGAAGCAATGTTTATTTGCACATCTCTGAATTTAGGTGTCCCCATACTAGCATGTGAATTACAGTGCATTTCTCAAATAGATGTCGTTTTCACACACTGTCTTACATTTAGAAGTCAAAAATGTAAAGAAAGAAAAGAGGCAATAACACTTGTTCTTCTATTTTGTGTTCCCCACAACTTCTGATAAAAATGGTATGGGTAGGCCTAATACCCGTGACAGGAAACGCAACATGGACACATCACATTTTTACATTGAAATCTGATGTGTTTTTTGCAAAGTGCCTAGCTGTGGATTTCGGACTCCAGCTCAGCCGGAACCTAGGGACACCTACTAAACCTGTGCATTTTTTTAAAACTAGACACTTAGAGGAATCCAGTATGAGGTGACTTGTGGTGCTCTCACCAGGCTCTGTTACCCAGAATCATTTGCAATCCTCAAAATTTGGCCAAAAAACACTTTTTCCTCACATTTCGGTGACAGGAGGTTCTGGAATCAGAGAGGACCACAAATTTCCTTCCACCAGTGTTCCCCTAAGACTCCTTTAAAAATGGAACCTCACTTGTGTGGTTAGGTCTGGTGCCCACGACAGAAAATGCCCCCAAACACAACGTTGACACATCAAATTTTCCCAAAGAAAACAGAGCTGTTTTATTAAAATTGTCTAGCTGTGGATTTTGGCCGCAAGCTCAGTCCGCACCAAGGGAAACCTAATAAACCTATGCATTTCTTAAAACTAGACACCTGGGGGAATCCAAGATGGGGTGACTTACAGGCTCTCACCAGGTTCCGTTAGCCAGAATCCTTTGCAAACCTCAAAATTTGGTTTAAAAAAACACTTTTTCCTCACATTTCGGTGACAGAAAGTTCTGAAATCTGAGAGGAGCCACAATTTTCCTTCCACCCAGCATTCCCCCAAGTCTCCTGATAAAAATGGTTCATCACTTGTGTGGGTAGGCCTAGTGCCCGTGTCAGGAAATGCCCCAAAACACAATGTGGACACAAAACATTTTCTCAAAGAAAACAGAGCTGTTTTTTGCAAAGTGCCTAGCTGCGGATTTTGGCTTCTAGCTCAGTCGGCACCCCGGGAAACCTACCAAACCTATGCATTTTTGAAAACTAGACACCTAAGGGATTATCAGATAGGGTGACTTGAGAGGATCTCACTAGGTTCTGTTACCCAGAACCCTTTGCAAACCTCAAAATTTGGCCAAAAAAAACACCTTTTCCTCACATTTCGGTGACAGAAAGTTCTGGAATATGAGAGGAGCAACAAATTTCCTTCCACCAGTGCTCCACCAAGACTCCCAATACAAATGGTACCTCACTTGTATGGTTAGGTCTAGTGACCATGACAAGAAATGCCCCAAAACACAACGTGGACACATCACATTTTCTCAAGGAAAACAAAGCTGTTTTTTGCAAAGTGCCTACCTGTGGATTTTGGCCTTAAGCTCATCTGGTACCTAGGGAAACCTACAAAACCTGTGCATTTTTGAAAACTAGACACCTAGGGGAATCTAGGATGGGCTGACTTGTGGGGCTTTCACCAGGTTCTGTTACCCAGAATCCTTTGCCAACCTCAAAAAGTACCAAAAAATACTTTTTCCTCACATTTTGGTAACAGAAAATTATGGAATCTAAGAGGAGCCACAAATGTCCTTCCACCCAATGTTTCCCCAAGTCTTCCGATAAAAATGGTACCTCACTTGTGCGGTTAGGTCTAGTGCCCGCGACAGGAAATACCCAAAATGACATTGTGGACACATCACATTTTCCCAAAGAACACAGAGCTTTTTTTGCAAATTGCTTAGCTGTGGATTTTGGCCTCTAGCTCAGCCAGCACGTAGTGAAACCTACAAATCCAGTGCACTTTTTAAAACTAGACACCTAGGGAATCTGGGATGGGGTGACTTGTAGGGCTCTCACCAGGTTCTGTTACCCAGAATCCTTTGCAAACCTCCAAAATGTGGCCAAAAAACACTTTTTCCTCACATTTCGGTGACAGGAAGTTCTGGAATCTGAGAGGAGCCACAAATTTCCTTCCACCAAGACTCCCAATAAAAATGGTGCCTCATTTGTGTGGTTAGGTCTAGTGCCCGCGACAGGAAATGCCCCAAAACACAATGTGGACACATCACATTTTCCCAAAGAAAACAAAGCTGTTTTTTGCAAAGTGCCTAGCTGTGGATTTTGGCCTCTAGCTCAGCTGGTACCTAGGGAAACCTACAAAACCTGTGCATTTTTTAAGACTAGACACCTAGGGGAAACTAGGATGGGGTGACTTGTGGGGCTTTTACCAGGTTCTGTTACCCAGAATCCTTTGCAAACCTCAAAATGTGCCAAAAAACACTTTTCTTCACATTTCGGTGATAGAAAATTATGGAATCTAAGAGGAGCCACAAATGTCCTTCCACCCAGTGTTCAACCAAGTCCTCCAATAAAAATGGTACCTCACTTGTGTGGTTAGGTCTAGTGCCCGTGACAGGAATTACACCAAAACCCAACGTAGACACATCACACTTTCCCTAAGAATACTGAGCTGTTTCTTTGCAAAGTGCCTTGCTGTCGATTTTGGCCTCTAGCTCAGTCAGCACATAGTGAAACCTACAAACCTGTGCATTTTTTAAAACTAGACACCTAGGGGAATCCAGGATGGGGTGACTTGTAGGGCTCTCACCAGGTTCTGTTACCCAGAATCCTTTGCAAACCTCAAAATTTGGCCAAAAAACACTTTTTCCTCACATTTTGGTGACAGAAAGTTCTGGAATCTGAGAGGAGCCACACATTTTCTTCTACCAAGACTTCCAATAAAAATGGTGCCTCACTTGTGTGGCTAGGTCTAATGCCCATGACAGGAAATGTCCGAAAACGCAATGTGGACACAACACATTTTCCCAAAGAAAACAAAGCTGTTTTTTGCAAAGTGCCTAGCTGTGGATTTTGGCCTCTGGCTCAGCTGGCACCTAGGGAAACCTACAAAACCTGTGCATTTTTTAAAACTAGACACCTAGGGGAAACTAGGATGGGGTGACTTGTGGGGCTTTCACCAGATTCTGTTACCCAGACTCCTTTGCAAACCTCAAAATGTGACAAAAAAAACTTTTTCCTCACATTTCGGTGATAGAAAATTATGGAATCTAAGAGGAGAGACAAATGTCCTTCCACCCAGTGTTCAACCAAGTCCTTCAATAAAAATGGTACCTCACTTGTTTGGTTAGGTCTATTGCCCGCAACAGGAATTACCCCAAAACACAACGTAGACACATCACATTTTGCCTAAGAATACAGAGCAGTTTTTTGCAAAGTGGCTAGCTGTGGATTTTGGCCTCTAGCTCAGCCAGAACCTAGTGAAACATACAAAGCTGTGCATTTTGTAAAACTAGACACCTAGGGGAATCCAGGATGGGGTGACTTGTGGGGCTCTCACCAGGTTCTGTTACCCAGAATCCTTTGCAAACCTCACAATTTGGCCAAAAAAGACTTTTTCCTCACATTTTGGTGACAGAAAGTTCTGGGATCTGAGGGGAGAAATCAATTTCCTTCCACCAGTGTTCCACAAAGACTCCCAATAAAAGTGGTACCTCACTTGTGTGGTTAGGTCTAGTGCCCATGACAGGAACTGCCCCAAAACACAACGTAGACACATCACATTTATCCAAAGAAAACAAAGCTGTTTTTTGCAAAGTGCCTATCTGTGGATTTTGGCCTCTAGCTCAGCCGGCACCTAGGGAAACCTCCAAAATCTGTTCATTTTTTAAAACTAGACACTAGGGGAATCTCAGATGGGGTGACTTGTGGGACATTCACCAGGATCTCTTACCCAGAATCCTTTCCAAACCTCAAAAAATGGCAAAAAACACGTTTTCCACACATTTTGGTGACAGGAAATTTTGGAATCTAAGACGAGCCACAAATTTCCTTCCACCCAGTGTTTTCCCAATTCTTCAGATAAAAATGGTACATCACTTGTGGGGTTAGTTCTAGTGCCCGCGATAGGAAATAGCCAAAATCACATTGTGGACACATCAAATTTTCCCAAAGAACACAGAGGTTTTTTTTGCAAATTGACTAGCTGTAGATTTTGGCCTCTAGCTCATCCAGCATGTAGTGAAACCTACATATCCAGTGCATTTTTTAAAACTAGACACCTAGGGGTTCCAGGATGGGGTGACTTGTAGGGCTCTCACCAGGTTCTGTTACCCAGAATCCTTTGCAAACCTCAAAATTTGGCCCAAAAAACACTTTTACCACGCATTTCGGTGACAGAAAGTTCTGGAATCTGAGAGGAGCAACACATTTTCTTCCACCAGGACTCCCAATAAAAATGATGCCTCACTTGTGTGGTTAGGTCTAATGCCCGCGACAGGAAATGTCCGAAAACACAACGTGGACACATCACATTTTCCCAAAGAATACAGAGCTGTTTCTTGCAAAGTGCCAACTGTTGATTTTGGCCTCTAGCTCAGCCAGCACCTAGTAAAACCTACAAAACCTGTGCATTTTTTAATACTAGACACCTAGCGGAATCCAGGGTGGATTGACTTGTGGGGCTCTCACCTGGTTCTGTTACCCAGAATCCTTTGCAAACCTCAAAAGGTGGCCAAAAAACACTTTTTCCTCACATTTTGGTGACAGAAAGTTCTGGAATCTGAGAGGAGCCACAAATTGCCTTCCACCAGTGTTCCACCAAGACTCCCAATAAAAATTGTACTTCACTTGTGTGGTTAGGTCTAGTGCCTACGACAGGAAATGCCCCAAAACACAACGTGGACACATCACATTTATCCAAAGAAAACAAAGCAGTTTTTTGCAAAGTGCTTAGCTATGGATTTTGGGCTCTAGCTCAGCCGGCACCTAGGGAAACTTACAAAAGCTGTGCTTCTTTTTAAACGAGACACCTAGGGGAATCTAGGATGGGGTGAATTGTGAGGCTTTCACCAGGTTCTGTTACCCTGAACCCTTTGCCAACCTCTAAATGTGGCCAAAAAAACAAGTTTTCCTTACATTTCGGTGACAGAAAATTATGGAATCTAAGAGGAGCTACAAATTTCCTTCCACCAGTGCTCCACCAAGACTCCCAATAAAAACGTTACATCACTTGTGTGGTTCGATCTAGTGCCCACAACAGGAACTGCCCCAAAACACAACGTGGACACATCACATTTATCAAAAGAAAACAAAGCTGTTTTTTGCAAAGTGCCTATCTGTGGATTTTGGCCTCTAGCTCAGCTGGCACCTAGGGAAACCTACAAAACCTGTGCATTTATTAAAACTAGACACTAGGGGAATTTCGGATGGGGTGACTTGTGGGGCATTCACCAGGTTCTGTTACCCAGAATCCTTTCCAAACCTCAAAATGTGACCAAAAAAACACATTTTCCTCACATTTTGGTGACAGAAAGTTATGGAATCTAAGAGGAGCCTCAACTTTCCTTCCACCCAGTGTTTTCCCAACTCTTCCGATAAAAATGGTACCTCACTTGTGCGGTTAGGTCTAGTGCCCGCAACAGGAAATACTCAAAATCACATTGTGGACACATCACGTTTTCCCAAAGAACACAGAGCTTTTTTTTCTAATTGCCTAGTTGTGGATTTTGGCCTCTAGCTCAGTCAGCACGTAGTGAAACCTACAAATTCAGTGCATTTTTTAAAACTAGACAACAAGGGGAATCCAGGATGGGGTGACTTGTACGGCTCTCACCAGGTTTTGTTACCCAGAATCATTTGCAAACCTCAAAATTTGGCCCCAAAAAATTTCTCCTCACATTTCAGTGACAGAAAGTTCTGGAATCTGAGAGGAGCCACAAATTTCCTTCCACCAAGACTCCCAATAAAAATGGTGCCTCACTTGTGTGGTTCGGTCTAGTGCCCACGACAGCAAAATACCCCAAAACACAACGTGGACACATCATATTTATCCAAAGAAAACAAAGCTGTTTTTTGCAAAGTGCTTTGCTGTAGTTTTTGGCCTCTAGCTCAGAAGGTACCTAGGGAAACCTACCAAACCTTTTCATTTTTTAAAACTAGACTCCTAGGGGAATATAGCATGGGGTGACATGTGGGGCTTTCACCAGGTTCTGTTACCCAGAATCCTTTGCAAACCTCAAAATGTGGCCAAAAAAGCAAATTTTCCTCACATTTCGGTGACAGAGAGTTCTGAAATCGGAGAGAAGAGCGACAAATTTACTTCCACCAGTGTTCCACCAAGACTCCCATCAAAAATGGTACCTCACTTGTGTGGTTATGTCTAGTGCCCACGACAGGAAATGCCCCAAAACACAACATGGACACATAACATTTTCCCAAAGAAAACTGAGCAATTGTTTGCAAAGTGCCTAACTGTGGATTTTGGCCTCTTGCTCATTCAGCAAATAGGGAAACCTACCAAACCTATGTATTTTTGAAAATTGGATACTTAGCAGAATCCCAGATGGGGGGACTTGCGGGGCTCTCACCAGGTTCTGCTACCCTGAATCGTTTGCAAACCTCAAAATTTGGCCACATAAACACTTTTTCCTCACATTTCGGTGACACAAAGTTCTGGAATCGGAGAGGAGCCACAAATTTCCTTCCACCAGTGTTTCACCAAGACTCCCAATAACAATTGTACCTCACTTGTGTGGTTAGGTATAGTGCCCACGAGAAGAAATGGTCCAAAACACAACATGGACACACCACATTTTCCCAAAGAATAAAGACAGTTTTTTTGCAAAATACATCGCTGTGGATTTTGGCCTCTAGCTCAGTATGGGAAATCTACAAGACTTGAGCATTTCTGAAAACTAGAACCCTAGGGGAATCTAGGATGGGGTAACTTGTGGGGATTTCACCAGGTTCTATTACCCAGAATCCTTTGCAAACCTCAAAATTTGGCTAGAGAAATTATTTTTCCTCACACTTCGGTGACAGAAAATTATGCAATCTAAGAGGAGCTACAAATTTCCTTCCACCCAATGTTCCCCCAAGTCTTCCGATGAAAACGCTACCTCACTTGTGTGGTTAGGTCTATTGCCCGTGACAGACAATACCCCAAAACACAAAGTGGACCCATCACATTTTCCCAAGGAATAGAGAGCTGTTTTTTGCAAAGTGCCTAGCTGTGGATTTTGGCCTCTAGCTCAGCCGCCACCTAGTGAAACCTACAAAACCTGTGCATTTTTTAAAACTAGACACCTAAGGGAATCCAGGATGGCATGACTTGTGGGGCTCTCACCAGGTTCTGTTACCCAAAATCCTTTGCAAACTTCAAAATGTGGCCAAAAAAACACTTTTTCGTCACATTTCAGTGACAGAGAGTTCTGGAATATGAGAGGAGCCACACATTTCTTTCCACCAGTGTTCCACCAAGACTCACAATAAAAATGGTATCTCACTTGGTCTAGTGCCCACAACAGAAAATGCCCCAAAACACAACGTGGACACATCACATTTTCCCAAAGAAAACAAAGCTGTTTTTTGCAAAGTACCTAGCTGTGGATTTTGGCCTCTAGCTCAGTCGGCACCTAGGGAAACCTACAAGACCTGTGCATTTCTGAAAATTAGAACCCTAGGGGAATCTAGGATGGGGTGACTTGTGGGGCTTTCACCAGGTTATATTACCCAGAATCCTTTGCAAACCTCAAAATTTTGGCTAGAGAAATACTTTTTCTTCACACTTCGGTGACAGAAAATTATGCAATCTAAGAGGAGCTACAAATTTCCTTCCACCCAGTGTTCCCCCAAGTCTTCTGATAAAAATGGTACCTCACTTGTTTGGTTAGGTCTATTGCCCGTGACAGGAAATACCCCAAAACACAAGGTGGACTCATCACATTTTTCCAAGGAATACAGAGCTGTTTTTTGCAAAGTGCCTAGCTGTGGATTTTGGCCTCTAGCTCTGCCACCACCTAGTGAAACTTACAAAACCTGTCCATTTTTCTAAAACTAGACACCTAGGGGAATCCAGGATGGCATGACTTGTGGGGCTCTCACCAGGTTCTGTTACCCAGAATCCATTGCAAACCACAAAATGTGGCCCAAAAAAAAAATGTCCTCACATTTCAGTGACAGAGAGTTCTGGAATCTGAGAGGAGCCACAAATTTTCTTCCACCAGTATTCCACCAAGACTCCCAATAAAAATGGTACCTCACTTGTGTGGTTAGGTCTAGTGCCCGCGACAGGAAATGCCACAGAACACAATGTGGCCACATCACATTTTCCCAAAGAATACAGAGCTTTTTTTTGCAAATTACCTAGCTGTGGATTTTGGCCTCTAGCTCAGCAAGCACCTTGTGAAACCTACAAAACCTGTGCATTTTTTTAAACTAGACACCTAGGGGAATTGAGGATGGGGTGACTTGTGGGGCTCTCTCCAGGTTCTGTTACCCAGAATCCTTTGCAAACATCAAAATGTCACAAAAAAAAACCTTTTTCCTCACATTTCAGTGACAGAGAGTTCTGGAATCTGAGAGAAGCCACACATTTCTTTCCACCAGTGTGCCACCAAGACTCCCAATAAAAATGGTATCTCACTTGTGTGGTTAGGTCTAGTGCCCACAACAGGAAATGCCCCAAAACACAACGTGGACACATCACATTTTCCCAAAGAATACAAAGCTTTTGTTTGCAAAGTGCCTATCTGTGGATTTTGGCTTCTAGCTCAGCCACCACCTAGTGAAACCTACAAAACCTGTGCATTTTTTAAAACTAGACACCTAGAGGAATCCAGGATTGCATGACTTGTGGAGATCTCACCAGGTTCTGTTACCCAGAATCCTTTGGAAACATCAAAATGTCACCAAAAAAAAAAACGTTTTCCTCACATTTCAGTGACAGAGAGTTCTGGAATCTGAGAGGAGCCACAAATTTTCTTCCACCAGTATTCCACCAAGACTCCCAATAAAAATGGTACCTCACTTGTGTGGTTAGGTCTAGTGCCCGCGACAGGAAATGCCACAGAACACAATGTGGCCACATCACATTTTCCCAAAGAATACAGAGCTTTTTTTTGCAAATTACCTAGCTGTGGATTTTGGCCTCTAGCTCAGCAAGCACCTTGTGAAACCTACAAAACCTGTGCATTTTTTAAAACTAGACACCTAGAGGAATCCAGGATTGCATGACTTGTGCAGCTCTCACCAGGTTCTGTTACCCAGAATCCTTTGGAAACATCAAAATGTCACCAAAAAAAAAACTTTTTCCTCACATTTCAGTGACAGAGAGTTCTGGAATCTGAGAGAAGCCACACATTTCTTTCCACCAGTGTGCCACCAAAACTCCCAATAAAAATGGTATCTCACTTGTGTGGTTAGGTCTAGTGCCCACAACAGGAAATGCCCCAAAACACAACGTGGACACATTACATTTTCCCAAAGAAAACAAAGCTGTTTTTTGCATGGTACCTAGCTGTGGATTTTGGCCTCTAGCTCAGTCGGCACCTAGGGAAACCTACAAGACCTGTGCATTTCTGAAAACTAGAACCCTAGGGGAATCTAGGATGCGGTGACCTATGGGGCTTTCATCAGGTTCTATTACCCAGAGTCATTTGCAAACCTCAAAATTTGGCTAGAGAAATACTTTTTCCTCACACTTCGGTGACAAAAAATTATGCAATCTAGGAGGAGCTACAAATTTACTTCCACAAGTGTTCCCCCAAGTCTTTTGATAAAAATGGTACCTCATTTGTGTGGTTAGGTCTATTGCCCGCGACAGGAAATACCCCAAAACACACGGCGGACACATCACATTTTCCCAAGGAATACAGAGCTATTTTTTGCAAAGTGCCTAGTTGTGGATTATGGTCTCTTGCTCAGCCACCACCTAGTGAAACCTACAAGACCTGTGCATTTTTTTAAAACTAGACACCTAGGGGAATCCAGGATGGCATGACTTGGGGGGCTGTCACCAGGTTCTGTTATCCAGGATCCTTTGCAAACCTCAAAATGTGACCAAAAAAACACTTTTTTCTCACATTTCAGTGACAAAGAGTTCTGGAATCTGAGAGGAGCCACACATTTCTTTCCACCAGTGTTCCTCCAAGACTCCCAATAAAAATGGTGTCCTACTTGTGTGGTTAGGTCTAGTGCCCACAACAGGAAATGCCCCAAAACACAGCGTGTACACATCTCATTTTCCCAAAGAAAGCAAAGCTGTTTTTTGCAAAGTAACTAGCTGTGGATTTTGGCCTCCAACTCAGTCGGCACCTAGGGAAACCTACAAGACCTGTGCATTTCTGATAACTAGAACCCTAGGGGAATCTAGGATGGGGTGACTTGTGGGGCTTTCACAAGGTTCTATTACCCGGAATCCTTTGCAAACCTCAAAATTTGGCTAGAGAAATACTTTTTCCTCACACTTCGGTGACAGAAAATTATGCAATCTAAGAGGAGCTACGAATTTCCTTCCACCCAGTGTTCCCCCAAGTCTTCCGATAAAAATGGTACCTCACTTGTGTGGCTAGGTCTATTGCCCGCGACAGGAAATACCCCAAAACACTAGGTGGGCACATCACATTTTCCCAAGGAAAGCTGTTCTTTGCAAAGTGCCTAGCTGTGGATTTTGGCCTCTAGCTCAGCCACCGCCTTTTGAAACCTACAAAACCTGTGCATTTGTTTAAACTAGACACCCTGGGGAATCTAGGATGGCATGACTTGTGGAAACCACAAAATGTGGCCAAAAAATCACCTTTTCCTCACATTTCAGTGACAGAGAGTTCTGGAATCTGAGAGGAGCCACACATTTACTTCCACCATTGTTCCATCAAGGCTCCCAATAAAAATGGTACCCCACTTGTGTGGTTAGGTGTAGTCCCCACAACAGGAAATGCCGCAAAACACAACGTTGACACATCATATTTTCCAAAGGAATACAGAGCTGTTTTGTGCAAAGTGCCTAGCTGTGGATTTTGGCCTCTAGCTCAGCCACCACCTAGTGAAACCTACAAAACTTGTGCATTTTTTAAAACTAGACACCTAGGGGAATCCAGTATGACATGACTTGTGGGGCTCTCACCAGGTTCTGTTACCCAGAAGTCTTCCGATACAAAAATGGTACCTCACTTGTGTGGTTAGGTCTAGTGCCCACGACAGGAAATGACCCAAAATACAACATGGATATATCACATTTTCCCAAAGAATACAGAGCTGTTTTTTGCAAAGTGCCTAGCTATGGATTTTGTCCTCTAGCTCAGTCGGCACCTAGGGAAACCTACAAGACCTGTGTATTTCTGAAAACTAGAACCCTAGGGGAATCTAGGATGCGGTGACCTGTGGGGCTTTCATCAGGTTTTATTACCCAGAGTCATTTGCAAACCTCAAAATTTGGCTAGAGAAATACTTTTTCCTCACACTTCGGTGACAAAAAATTATGCAATCTAAGAGGAGCTACAAATTTCCTTCCACAAGTGTTCCCCCAAGTCTTTTGATAAAAATGGTACCTCATTTGTGTGGCTAGGTCTATTGCCCGCGACAGGAAATACCCCAAAACACTAGGTGGGCACATCACATTTTCCCAAGGAAAGCTGTTCTTTGCAAAGTGCCTAGCTGTGGATTTTGGCCTCTAGCTCACCCACCACCTTTTGAAACCTACAAAACCTGTGCATTTTTTTAAACTAGACACCTTGGGGAATCTAGGATGGCATGACTTGTGGAAACCACAAAATGTGGCCAAAAAATCACTTTTTCCTCACATTTCAGTGACAGAGAGTTTTGGAATCTGAGAGGAGCCACACATTTCCTTCCACCATTGTTCCATCAAGACTCCCAATAAAAATGGTACCCCACTTGTGTGGTTAGGTGTAGTCCCCACAACAGGAAATGCCACAAAACACAACGTTGACACATCATATTTTCCAAAGGAATACAGAGCTGTTTTGTGCAAAGTACCTAGCTGTGGATTTTGGCCTCTAGCTCAGCCACCACCTAGTGAAACCTAAAAAACTTGTGCATTTTTTAAAACTAGACATCTAGGGGAATCCACGATGGCATGACTTGTGGGGCTTTCACCAGGTTCTGTTACCTAGAATCCTTTGCAAACCTCAAAATGTGCCAAAAAAACACTTTTTCCTCACATTTCAGTGACAGAAAGTTCTGGAATCTGACAGGAACCACAAATTTCCTTCAACCCAGTGTTCCCCCAAGTCTTGCTATAAAAATGGTAACTCACTTGTATGGTTAGGTCTAGTGCCCGCGACAGGAAATGCTCCAAAACACAACGTGGACAAATCAGATTTTCCCAAGGAAAACAAAGCTGTTTTTTGCAAAGTGTCTATCTGTGGATTTTGTCCTCTAGCTCAGCCGGCACCTAGGAAAACCTACAAAACCTGTGCATTTCCTATAACTAGACACCTAGGGGAATCTAGGATGGGGTGATTTGTGGGGCTCTCTCCAGGTTCTGTTACCAAAAATCCTTTGCAAACAACAGAATTTGACCAAAAAACACTTTTTCCTCACATTTCGGTGACAGAAAGTTCTGGAATCTGAGAGGAACCACAAATTTCCTTCCACCAGTGTTTGACCAAGACTCCCAAAAAAAGGGTACCTCACTTGTGTGGTTATGTCTAGTGCCCAAGACAGGAAATGACCCAAAACACAACGTGGACAAATTAGATTTTCCCAAAGAAAACAAAGCTGTTTTTTGCAAAGTGTCAAGCTGTGGATTTTGGCCACTAGCTCAGCCAGCAGCTAGGAAAACCTACACAACCTGTGCATTTTTTTAAACTAGACACCTAGGGGAATCTAGGATAGGGTGACTGGTTGGGCTTTCACCAGGTTCTGTTACCCAGAATCCTTTGTAAACCTCAAAATGTGGACAAAAAGAACACTTTTCCCTCACATTTCAGTGACAGAAAAGTATGGAATCTAAGAGGAGCCACAAATTTCCTTCCACCCAGTGTTCCCCCAAGTCGTCTGATAAAAATTGTACCTCACTTGTGTGGTTAGATCTAGTGCCCGCAATAGGAAATGCCCCAAAACACAACGTGGCCATATCACATTTTCCCAAAGACTACAGAGCTGTTTTTGGCAAAGTGCCTAGCTGTGGATTTTGGCCTCTAGCTCAGCAAGCACCTAGTGAAACCAACAAAATCTGTTCATTTTGTCAAACTAGACACCTAGGGGAATCGAGGATGGGGTGACTTGTGGGGCTCTCACCAGGTTCTGTTACCCAGAATCCTTTGCAAACCTCCAAATTTGGCCAACAAAACACATTTTCTTCACACTTCCGTGACAGAAAGGTCTGGAATCTGAGAGGAGCCACACATTTACTTCCATCAGTGTTCCTCCAAGACTCCCAATAAAAACTGGTACATCACTTGTGTGGTTAGGTTTAGTGCCCACAACAGGAAATGCCCCAAAACACAACATGGACACATCACATTTTCCCAATAAATACAGAGCTGTTTTTTGCAAAGTGCCTAGCTGTGGATTTTGGCCTCTAGCTCAGCCACCACCTAGTGAAACCTACAAAACCTGTGCATTTTTTGAAACTAGACATGTAGAGGAATCAAGGATGGCATGACTTGTGGGGCTCTCAGCTGGTTCTGTTACCCAGAATCCTTTGCAAACTTCAAAATGTGGCAAAAAAAAACACTTTTTCCTCACATTTCAGTGACAGAGTTCTGGAATCTGAGAGGAGCCACACATTTCCTTCCACCAGTGTTCCACCAAGACTCCCAATAAAAATGGTACCTCACTTGTGTGGTTAGATGTAGTGCCCACAATCAGGAAATGCCCCAAAACACAACGTGGACACATCACATTTTCCCAAAGAATACAGAGCTGTTTTTTGCAAAGTGCCTAGCTGTTGATTTTGGCCACTAGCTCAGCCAGCACATAGTGAAGCCTACAAAACCTGTGCATGTTTTTAAACTAGACACCTAGGGGAATCCAGGATGCAGTGACTTGTGGGGCTCTCACCAGGTTTTGTTATCCAGAATCCTTTGCAAACCTCAACATTTGGCCAAAAAAACTCTTTTTCCTCACATTTCAGTAACAGAAAGTTCTGGAATCTGAGAGGAGCCACAAATATCCTTCCACCAGTGTTCCAACAAGACTCCCAATAAAAATGGTACCTCACTTGTGTGGTTAAGTCTAGTGCCCACAACAGGAAATGCCCCAAAACACAACGTGGACACATTATATTTTCCCAAAGAAAACAAAGCTGTTTTTTGCAAAGTGCCTAGCTGTTGATTTTGGCCTCTTGCTCAGCTGGCAAATAGGAAAACCTACAAAACCTGTGCATGTTGTAAAACTAGACACCTAGGAGAATCAAGGATGGGTGACTTGGGGGGCTTTTACCAGGTTCGGTTACCCAGAATCCTCTGTAAACCTCAAAATGTGGCCAAAAAAACACTTTTTCCTCACATTTCGGTGGCAGAAAATTATGGAATCTAAGAGGAGCCACAAATTTCCTTCCACCCAGTGTTCCCCCAAGTCTCACAATACAAATGGTACCTCACTTGTGTGGGTAGGCCTAGTGCCTGCGACAGGGAGGATCCAAAAACATGTAAAAAATGAGGGGGAACCAAAGCGGGTCCAAAGGGGCAGTTTGAGAATAAAAAAACATTTTAAGGCCAAAAAGTTTGGCAGAATTTATATTGGTAAAGATGCAACAATGCTGGGTGATAGGAATTTTGTTGTTTTCTGCAGATCCAGTTATGTTCCGTCACAAAAATGTGGGAAAAATGTGTGATTCCGTGGAAAGTTGGATGTTTGCAGGGCATTGTGGGTAACAAAATGGTGTGGAGTGCATGTGAAGCACACCACCCTGGACTCACCCGGATATTTAGTTGTCAGATGTGTCTAATCTTGTATATTTTTCTACATACCAGCGTCCCAAAGTCCAAGCATTAGAGCCTTCACCATTCCAATTGGGACGATTTTGAGAGTTAGACAATCTCTCATGGCCCAAATGTAAAACCAAAACCCCAAATAATCAAATGTCCTCTTGTTTGCCCTGGGATAAGATGTTTTAGAGTGCGGGGGAGAGATGAACTACTGTTACCCCTGTTAGTTGGGGTGGGGACATAACCATGCCCATACTGGTCGGTAGCCACCACCCCACTATTTTTTTTTTCAATTCCCTGACATCTAGTAGGCTTTCTGTCCCCCTGGTGAGTGAATCAGGGGTAATTGCCCCATCTGCCCACTGGTGGGCAGAACAAATTTGTCCCCATTTATTTGGGTTGGGGGTATGGCCAGGCCCATCCTAATTCTTTAAAAAAATATTCGCTGGTTTCTGGTGGTCTTTCTTCCCCCGTGGGGGCATATGGGCCTTACAAAAATATGCCAAACTGCCCCAAAGGGGGGGCAGAAATGGCCAACAATAATGTGCACCCATGGGGCGTGACCCTTGCTGAAGGGGCTGCCACTCCAAACAAAACACACACACACACCAATACCTGGTACTTAAGTAGTTTCTGCCCCACCTGGGGGAAGATGGACCTATTAGAAATAGGCTGGTCTTCCCCCAAGGAGGACAGAAATAGCCTAAAATATATTTGCCACCCAGAGGAACAACCCTTGCCTAAGGGGTCGCATCCCATCTGTAAATAAATAAAAAAAATAAAAATACCTGGTGTCTAGTGGTTTCTGCAACCCCTGGGGGCAGATCGGCCTAATAAAAATAGGCTGATCTGCCTCCAAGGGGGGGCAGAAGTGGCCTAAAATAAATTAGCCCCCCAGGGGAGCAACCCTTGCCTAATGGTTCAATCACCATGCGTGAAATTGTGACAAAAAAATAATTCTCTGGTGTCTAGTGGTTGGCAGAATGGCCTAAAAAAATGGGCCAATCTGTCCCCAAGGGAGGCAGAAATTGTCTAAAACAAATTTGCCCCCTCCCAGGGGAGTGACCATTGCCTAAGGGGTTGCTCCTCTCGAGTGAAACTGACCAAAAAAAAAAATCCCTGTTGTCTAGTGGTTTCTGCCCCCCTTGGGGGTAGAGTGGCCTAATAAAAATAGGCTGATGTGCCCTCAAGGGGGGCAAAAATGGCCTAAATATAATTTGCTACCAATGTATGAAATTTACCTTAAAAAAAATCCCTGGTGTCTAGTGGCTTCTGCCCCCCTTGGGGGCAGACTGGCCTAATAAAAATAGGCCGATCTTCCCCCAAGGGTGGCAGAAATGGCCTAAATATAATTGCCCGCAAAGAGAGTGTCCCTTGCCTAAGGGGTCACTCCCCACATCTGAAAAAAAAAAAATCCCTGGGACCTAGAGGTTTCTGCCCCTAATAACAATAGGCCGATCTGCCCCCAGCGGGGGCAGAACAGGCCTTTAAAATAAATGCCCCCCGGAGGAGCGACCCTTGCACAAGGCGTCACTCCCCTTATGCCACTTTCACTTTCAAAATATATCCCTGGTTTCTAGTGGGCATTTCAGCAGCCGGATCGCTTTACGATCCGGCTGCTGAAATGCTCTGAGAGACATCAAAGGGAAGGAAACTCCTTTTTTTCCCTTTGATGCCTCTCAGGCCCCATCACATGATCGGAAGAGAAATGCTCTTGCATTTCTCTTCCGATCTGCTGGAAGCTGGGCGGCCTCTGATAAGGTCAGCATGCGACCACGCACTGATGTCATCAGACGTCATTGGGGGGGGTCGGAAGTGGAAAGGGAAGTAATTCCCTTTCCAGCCCTGCCATGGGGGGTGGGGGCGCGGCCCTAGGGGGAGTAAAAGGACATAATGGTTACGTCTGTGGTGCCTCAGCACCACGCCACAGGACGTAACCATTACATCCATGGCACCCAAGGGGTTAATATGGTGACTGCTAGGCAACTGCACTAACCAGAATAAGCTCTAAAATCTACCATCTGTGATTGCTGAAACCCAGAAGGTACCGCTTTGCATAAATCTAATTCCCACACACCTCATACAGATACTCAGCAGTGCCCACTTCACCCAGAGCTGCCTGACCTTGACATGGTGGTTCTAAAACACCGCTTTTAGAACCAGCACGAGACGCCAGGGGTTTAGAGGCTGACCTCTAAGACGATGAACACTGCCTAATGAACACTTGAACACTGCCTGACATGAGAATTCACTGGAAGAGTATATAAATCACAGATTGCCTTTGCAGTGTTAACAATTAGAACACTAACACAATAATAATAATGTCTCCTCCATCACTTGATCGCAATCTTAACAAGGCAGAAACGTGAACATCAATCACTCTACAACTCCATGAGCATTTAGTACAACATACAAGATTGGACTTTATATATTAGAATTTACCCCACAAGTGCCCTAATGGAATAACCATGGTATGAAAGAGACACACTAATTACTCAAGCAACCCTGTTTTAGTAGCAAGATTACCCGATCTCAACACGACATCCAAGAACCACTGCATGTAAAATTGCACACCAGTTTCTCACCAATATTGTATATTAATACCATACTCTACAACTGCCTGAACACTCAACCAAGAGTGAGCCAAAGTGAATGCCTACCTATAGACAACACCCACTAAAGGGCATAGATCATGCCTCTAAACAATCTGTAACTCACAGGCAACTCACAATTTCCACACAGTATCCAAGATACTGTTATCCAGTGTTACAAAACGTACCCACTCAACAATAAAAACAACGAAAACGTACTACATTAAACTTGCAAAAATGTGACACATTGAACTTCAACTCTCATACCCTTGACTTGTGCAAGACAGGACCTTTTAGTTTTCAAACCAGCCTTACAACTAATCTTAAAACCACCAAGATGGTGGATAAAGAATCTAGACCCCACTTCAAAAGAATGAAAGCTGACCCTCCCTCTCCAGATTCACCCATCAAGAACAAGACAGACATCAATAGCACAATGGTCATGATACTTAAAAAAACTGGCAGAAGTGCAAGGCCTAGAGAAGTCAACAAAACAAAATACAGACTCCATGTAACTTGAAATTACAGCGAGAAGGGCAGAAATAAATATCCTAAAGAACAAGATATCAGACACAGAACAAAGGATAAGCAACATGGAAGGCCATACGAACCAAACTACCAAAGACATCAAAGCGCTCCACCAAACCACAAAGCTGATAAAAAAAACTTGAAGATCGACACAAAAGAGGGAACTTAAGAATTTTTGGTATCCTGGAAGGCTCTGAAGACACTTTTAACTCTTATATATCCTCCCTTATAAGTCCCTAGTATATGGTACCTAGGTACCCAGGGCATTAGGGTTCCAGGGCATCCTTATGGGTTGCAGCATTTCTTTTGCCAACCATAAGGAGCCCATACAATGCTTCTACACGACTGCCATTGCAGCCTGTGTGAAATAGTGCATGCACTATTTTACAGCCATTGTCATTGCACTAGGTCACTTATAAGTCACCTATATATCAGACATTCAGACCCTGAAGGCTGGGTGCAAAGTACCTGTGTGTGAGGGCACCCCTGCACTAGCAGAGGTGCCCCAACGTCATCCAGGCCCATTTTCCCGTTCTTCGTGAGTGCGGGGACGCCATTTTAAGTGTGCACTGCACATAGGTCAATACCTATGTGCAGCTTCACTATGGTAATACTCCAAATATGGCCATGTAATGTGTTTAACAACTGGAACTTGTACCCCAATACTGATTCCAGTATTGGTTCTACAATTCCATGTACCCTGGGGGCTCAACTATGGACTGCCTTACCAGTCTTCTGAGGTTTTCACTGCAGCTCCAGCTGCTGCAACCTCACAGACAGGCTTTTGCCCTCCTGCGGCATGAGCAGCTCAATCCCAGGAAGGTAGAACAAGAGAGTAGTGTTACACCCTCTCCCTTTAGAAATAGGCGTTACAGGCATGGGAGGGGTATCCTCCCAGAGTCTCTGGAAATGCTTTGACGGGCATAGATAGTGCCATTCTTGCATAATCAAGTCTACACCAGTTCAGGGACCACCAGTCCCTGCTTTGGCACAAAACTGGACAAAGGAAATGGGAGTGACCACTCCACTGTCCTTCACCACCCCAGGGCTGGTGCCCAGAGCGCCTCCAGAGTGTACCTGGGTTCTGCCATCTTGTTTTCAGGATGGTCAGGGAACTCTGGGAGCATCTTTGTGGCCAGTGCCAGTAGGTGATGTCAGAGAACCCTCCTGATAGGTGCTTACCTGGTTAGGTGATCAATCCCCCTCTGAGGGCTATTTAGGGTCTCTCCTCTGGGTGGTCCTTCAGGTTTGGATTGCAAGACTCCAGTAGGAATCCTCTGCATCCTTTACTTCATCTTCCACTGATGGATCAACCGCTGACTGCTCCAGGAACTCTACAAAACTGCAACAAAGAAGCCAAGACAACTTCTGCAACATTGTATCTTCAGCTCCTGCCAGTAACTGCAACAGTTTCCAGGTCGTGCATCCGAGGACTGCCTGTCTTCAGCCTTCACAAGAAGAACCGAAGGAACCTCCCATGAAGTGATATAGTCACCTCTCTGCTTCAGCAGGCACCTCTCTGCTGCAATGACCGGTGGCTTGGGTCCTCTCTCCAGATGACAGACGTGGATCCAGTGACACAGGTGGTGGACTAAAGTGACTCCGACAGTCCCAATGTCCAGTTGTCCATATTTGGTGAAGGTAAGAGCTTGCCTCTCTATGCACAACAGTACCCCTGTGCACCACATGACTTGCAGTTGCTAAGGCTTGTGTGCGACCTTCCAAGAAGTTCTTTGTGCACAACACAGGTTAGGCCCCCAGCACTCCATCCTGTGATGCACAGATTCCTGAATGGTTCTCCGGTGGCATGGGAAGCCTTTGTGCCGTGCTGCGTGGCCCTCCATTTGCACGTTCTTTGTCCCCATGCTGTGGGACTCCTGTGTGCGCTGCCTGGTCTTCTGAGGGCTCTCTGAGTTGCTGAGAGCCCCCTGTGTCTCCCCTTCCTGGGTAGTGGTCTCCAGGTCCCTCCTGGTCCAGGGCAGCACAATTTTCTGCTAACCATGAGCTTTGCATTTAGCAAGGCTTGCTGGGAGAATCCAGTGACTCGAACCAGACTCCATTCATCCATCTGGTGTGGGACATCTTTTGCTCCAACCAGGAACCGGCATCTATCTTTTTTGGTGCAATAGTGACTTTGGGCCTCATTACGACCCTGACGGCTGGCGGTAAGCTGGCAGTGTTCCGCCATCTATTATGACCATGGCGCTATAGCCATGGCCATACCGCCGGCCCCTCCACTATACTGCCAGGCTTCTGCCAGCACCGCTACCCTGGGGATTATGAGTCCCCGACAGCCAGCCTGGCCACAGCGGTAAACACCGCCATGGAAAAGCTGGGAGTAAGGGAGACTTGGGGTGTCCCTGGGGGTCCCTTCACTGCCCATGCACTTGGCGTGGGCAGTGCAGCGGCCCAGAGGCATAGCCCCATCGCATATTTCACTGTCCAAATTTGCTACAGCACCTGCTGCACATCAGCATTGCCGTTGGCTCTATTACGAGCCGGCAGCAATGTTGATGTGACTTTTCCGTTGGGCCAGCGGACGGTATTATTATTACCGCCCGCTGGCCCAGCGGAAAAGTCAAAATAGGGAGCCAGAAATATAGCCAGCACTGGTGGCATTCTGGCACCCGCAGCCTCTGCAGTTTTCTGTGAAGACCGCTGAGGTTGTAATGAGGGCCTTTGTCTTCTCACCAGTGGTTTTTCTTTTACACCTTCATCTGGGTTAGCAGGAGCTCTTGTTCTCCCTGGACTCTTCAGTGCTTCTTGGACTTGGTCCCCTTCTATCACAGGTCTCCAGGTCCAGGAATCCATTGTTGGTGTCTTACAGTCTCTTCTGGTTCTTGCACTGTCTTCTATCATGACTTCTAGTGTGTTTTAAGAAACTTGCTGTGTTTTACTCCTGCATTCCTGGGCTCTGGGGTGGGATTTTATACTGACCTTTGGTGTTTCCTTACACTCCCAGCACCCCTCTACACACTACACTTGCCTAGGTGGGAAACCGACTTTCACATTCCACTATTTTAGTATATAGTTTGTATCCTGTCTAGGCCCATTGCAACCTATTGTGATTTTCACTGTTTGCACTATTTTCTGACTGTTTACTTACATTTTAATGGTTACTAATGTATATATTTTGTAATTTACTTACCTCCTAAGGGAGTATAGTCTGCAAAGTATTTTTGGCCTTGTGTCACTAAAATAAAGTATCTTTATTTTTGATAAAACTAAGTATTGTCTTTCATGTGTGTGAGTACTATGTGATTACAGTGGTATGGAAAGAGCTTTGCATGTCTTCAAGTTCAGCCTTGGCTCCTCTGCCTACAGCTACCTCTAGATAGCCTGGCTTCTAGACACTGACTACATTGTCCTAATTAGGGATAACTGAACCTGGTATAAGTTGTAAGTACCTTTGGTACCCACTACAAACCAGGCCAGCCTCTAACACTTCAACTCTATGCAAAGGGGAATCACTGTTTCTTGTAATCAATATCTATGGCCCCAATAAAGATTACACCTTCTTCTGGACAAAAATGTCTGACACTATACACCATTTTCTTGCCAATGAACTTATCATTCTTGGCGGAGACTTCAACCTCCCACTTGATTCAACCCTGGATTGCAAATCCACCTGCAGATACCACCCACCTAAATCTCACAAAATAATAAAAAACATTTGTTCCAAATACAGCCTTAAAGATACTTGGCGCTTACAACACCCCGACACGAGGAACTATACCTTTCATTCAACACCCCATAAGTCCTACAAGAGAATTGACTATATAATGATCTCTGGAGCTTACACTCACCTTATAGACCAAACAAATATTTCCCCTAGGCTTTTCTCTGACCACTCTTGTATTAACATGGTCTTAGCTACAACCATCCCCATACTCCCCACGAAAATATGGTGCTTGAACAATGACGTCTTAACCGCAGATAACATTAAAACAATTGAAAAAACGACATCAAGCTATATTCTAGAAAACAACTCACCAGATATAAATATTCAGACATTCTAGGATGCTCTAAAGGCAACCCTGAGAGGAACCCTCAATGATATTAAAGCAAAACTCAATAAAAAAAATAGCTCATTACAGAAACTTGAGGCTGAAATGAAACACCTTGAATCAACACATATCAAAACTCTAGATAACGATACCCTATCTGCACTCACACGCAAAAAATATGAATATAACAACATCTTAAGTGAGAAGGTGCATTTGTGGATCAATAGATTCAAAGGCCTCAAACTATGCAAAGCTAACAAAGCTGGTAAAGTGTTGGCCTCATACTTTAAATACAAACACAACTAAAAGAGAATAACCACAATGCAGGATAATAACAAGGTAACCCACAATAGCCCCCCAAAAATACTGGACATTTACAGACAATTTGATAAAAACGTATACTCTAAGGAACAAATGTGCACTCCAACTCAATGTAACGATTATCTAACCAAACTACATTTACCCCGGTTATCTGAGGAAGACAAGAACTCCCTTTCCATTTCAATCCCACTAGAGGAAATCAAAGATGCAATTAGAACTTTAATAGAGAATAAAGCACCTGGCCCTGATGTCTTTATGGCCAAATTCCATAAAACATTCATACACTTGCTTAAAATGACAATGATGGAACTCTTCAGACACTTTGCAATCTCTGGTACCATTAATGGCACCCCAGTAGAAGCCAACATTGTACTGATCCCCAAGAAGGGAAAGATCCTCTTCTCCCCAAGAATTGCTAACCCATCTCGCTAAGAAACCCAGATTGTAAAATGTACGTACAATTCTGGACAACTGCCTAAACCTTTTCCTACCACAATTAATTAGCAACACACAGGTTGGAGTTAAAGAAAAAAAACGTATGTCTAGCGACAACACCTGTTTACTCTGCCATATCCTAGAGAAAACAAAACCATCAACCTCAGCCTCAGCCTCAGTAGCAATAACTTAAGACACCAAGGGGGTCATTACAACATTGGCGGTATGTAAGGCGCTTACCGCCGTGCAGAAGACTGCCAATACACCGCCGCTGCGGCAGTAGACCGCCACAGCTGTTATGACACACATCACAGAATCCGCCGAAATTCAGACACCCACACAACACCACCACACCAAAGGTCAGCAATAAACATGCGGAAACAAATCCTCCACCTCCACGCCAACAGAAACACGCCCATGCTATTACGACCCACGAATCCACATGGCGGTCTTTCAACTGCGGTATTCCATTGGCGGTACACACCGCTGCGCTCAAAATACACACACATCTCAAAAACACCGCCACATTGGACAATTCCAAATACACACACCTGATACACATACAAACAACACTCCCACACACCCAACACAATATAAAACACACACCCACATCACCCACAAACCCCTACAACCAGAAATTCTGAGAGAAGGCCAGAGAGAGAGCACAGCTATTGACAACCCCATCACACAGAGGCACACAACACCATCATCCACACAACATCCACGCACAAAACACCACATACCACTACACTCATCACCACATACACTACCCCACACCTCACACACACCACCCCATGTCACGCCAAAGACACCCCCGCTTCTCCGAGGAGGAGCTCAGGGTCATGGTGGAGGAAATCGTACAGGTAGAGCCACAGCTATTTGGCTCACAGGTACAGCACACATCAATAGCAAGGAAGATGGAGTTATGGCGCAGAATAGTGGACAGGGTGAACGCCGTGGGACAGCACCCAAGAAATAGGGAGGACATCAAGAAGAGGTGGAACGACCTACGGGGGAAGGTGCGTTCCACGGTATCCAGGCACAACATTGCGGTGCAGCGGACTGGCGGCGGACACCCACCTCCTCCCCCACAACTAACAACATGGGAGGAGCAAGTCTTTACCATCTTGCATCCTGAGGGCCTCGGAGGAGTCGGTGGAGGATGGGACACTGGTAAGTCAAATCTTAACTATCACATCCCCCACCCTACCTGCATGCTATCACACACCCCCACCCTCACACCCTCCCCTATCACCCCAAATCCTCACTAATGTACCCATAACACAAACCACCCATCCCAACACCAAGCCCTGCATGACACAACTAAGCATGGGCACCCCTCACTAAAGCATGCTCACTGCACATACCCAGAACACCCCCCCAACCATCATCACACAAGCCCCCACACAGGAATGCTTGCACTGGGGTACACAAACACCCACCCATTGCACACCATGAAACACACACATGCAATAATCATGTTCTCATACCCCTGCAGGAACCTGAAGGACCTTCACCACACCAGAGGGTCCAGACAACACCACTCCACCCCCAGAATAGGCCCACAGTGACGACAGCAGCTCTGCCCCACTGGATCTTGACGACCAGCCCGGACCATCGTGGGCCTCCGGACAGTCGGTTCCCTTTGCCCAGCCACAGCCCAACACCGAGATGCCACCCTCTGGTAACACCAACACAGCACCCACCCAGTGGGCCCAAACCTCCCTACCCAGGACAGGTCAATCAGCGGTGTGTCCACCACTACAGGGCACCCAGGCTAACCCACCACCCCAACAACAACAGGGACCTGGGGGCAGTGGTAGTGGGCACACGGTCCAGGGGACGGAGGCACAGGAACACCGGGGAACTGGGAGGGCTGCTGTGTGACAGAGGGAGGACAGGCCAAGGGAACCAACTCTCCACGAGGCCCTCTCCTCCATCATGGGAGCATACCACCACTCCCAGGAGACAATGGCGAGGGTCCTGGACAAGTTGCAGAAGACCCTGCTCCTGCAGGAGGAGCAGTATTTGGGGTTCAGGGAGGAGCTCAGGACCATCGGCTCCGCCCTGGGCACCATCGTAGGGGTGCTGACGGACATTCAAAAGACCTTGAGGGACACCGTGGCACTCCAAGGGGCCCCTGACACTAGCATGGACGATGAACTGCCCACCACCTCCGCCGGCGCTAGTGGACAGGACGCCCCGCCACAGGACCACCACACCAGCACCCCACCCCCTGCAGATGGACAACCACCACGCAAGCGGTCCCTGAGATCCAGGAACAGGACAGAGCAAGATGGCAAGACGCCCGCCAGGAAATAAAACCACCCTGATTGTCCTCCCACTGTCCCACTTTGTTACCCTGTCCATATTCAAACTGCCCCAGCTCCACTTCCTATGCCAAGATGGGCAGTGCACCTGTGAGACTAATAGACTGGACTCTGCCATGGACATTCCTCCACCATCACCCATCACCATTTTACAACCCCCCTTCATTTTTTGAGCACTTAAATAAACACCCTTGAAACACCAAAAAATCTGGAGCCAGTCTATGATTTGGTACTTTGTATTATCAATCACGGTGTCATAATGGGTTACACATTGTAAGGCTAACATACCTATGTCACACATCACAAGCCCTTGAAGGATGCAAGCAGTTGACACGTAGGTTACCACATTTGTGAAACTGAAATGGAAGGGTAAAACTCAATTAACAAATAGTGAGTGAAATGTAGGTACAGGATAGAGGTAGACGTGTGAAAGTTAATGTAATGTTAAACCAGAAAATGTTCTCACCTGCATGTCACTGGAAATATTGCTGTATGACTGAATCCCTGTTGTCGTTTTCTTCTTCCTCAGCTTCATCCTCATCACTGTCCACAGGCTCCACAGGCTCCACAGCTGCTACAACACCGTCATCTGGATCATCCTCCTGCAGAAAAGGCACCTGGCGTCGCAAAGCCAAATTATGGAGCATGGAGCAGGCGACGATGATGTTGCACACCTTCTTCGGTGAGTAGAATAGGGATCCACCTGTCATATGGAGGCACCTGAACCTGGCCTTAAGGAGGCCGAAGGTGCGTTCAATAACCCTCCTAGTCCACCCATGGGCATCATTGTACCGTTCCTCTGCCCTGGTCCTGGGATTCCTCACTGGGGTCAATAGCCAGGAAAGATTGGGGTAACCAGAGTCCCCCAATAGCCATACACGGTGCCTCTGGAGTTGACCCATCACATAAGGGATGCTGCTATTCCGCAGGATGTAGGCGTCATGCACTGAGCCAGGGAACATAGCATTTACCTGCTAGATGTACTGGTCTGCCAAACATACCATCTGTACATTCATCGAATGATAACTCTTCTGGTTTCTGTACACCTGTTCACTCCTGCGGGGGGGACCAGAGCTACATGGGTCCCATCAATGGCACCTATGACGTTGGGAATATGTCCAAGGGCATAGAAGTCACCTTTCACTGTAGGTAAATCCTCCAACTGAAGGAATATGATGTATCTCCTTACGTGTTTCAGCAGGGCAGACAACACTCTGGACAAGACGTTGGAAAACATAGGCTGGGACATCCCTGATGCCATGGCCACTGTTGCCTGAAATGACCCACTTGCAAGGAAACGGAGCACTGACAGCACCTGCATGTCAGGGGGGGATTCCAGTCGGATGGCGGATCAGTGACATCAGGTCTGGCTCCAACTGGGTACATAGTTCCTGGATAGTGGCACGGTCAAACCTGTAGGTGACGATGACATGTCTTTCTTCCATTGTCAACAGGTCCACCAACGGTCGGTACACCGGAGGATTCCGCCATCTTCTCATATGTCCCAGCTGACGGTGCCTACGAAGGAATCCAGCAAAGAACCAGTCATTAATCCTCCAGGTATGTACCCACTGTTACACACAAGACTACACCAGACACAAAACCCTTCCTGTATGTGTGTTGAGTGTAGGCCTAGCTATTTGTGACGCAGTAGTAAATGAAGCCATGTGGGCCCCTGAAATGGCGGCTGCCTGATCTCTAAACTGGGACAATGGGATTGTAGGGTAACTGCGCTGGCGTTGCACACCGTCGCGGTAGGTGGTCGTAGACCGCGGCGCAATGCTGCATTGGTTAACATTGGACCCTATGGGTCCCAGGAGCCAATGAACAGGTGCGCTGGCGGTGATGATGCGCACCGCCGCGGACTTCACCGCCGCAGACGTCACTGCCATTTTCATTCTGTTCACTCACTAGATACCTGACCTTCGACAGGAGAGGACCTACACTGCTAGTGCTGCTGTGACCTCGGTCTGGAAGCGACAATGGCTGCTGCGTCTGGGGAAAGGGCCCCTGCCTTCACTGCACAGGAGTTGGAGAAATGTTTGGATGGGGTCCTCCCCCAGTACACGCTACTCTACGGTCCTCCAGACCAACAGGTTAGTACACAGGGAGCACGTTGTATGGGCTAGACCTGGGTGGAGAGGGCTGGGTGGAAGAGGGAAGGGGGCAGAGTACATAGAACAGTTATGCATGGGAATGAATGGGCCACATGGCCAGAGTAGGGAGGGGGCCACTCACATTGACGGTGCAGTTGGTAATGACTGTACCTCTTCCCTTGTGCATGTCATGTAGGTCAGCACCGACCAGAAGAGGGACATTTGGCGTGCCATCGCCAAGGAGGTCCGGACCCTGGGGGCCCACCAGAGACGGGGCACCCACTGCCGTAAGAGAAGGGAGGACATTCGCCGCTGCAGCAAGAAGATGGCGGAGGCTCAGCTGGGGATGGCCTCCCAACGTGGGAGGGGTGCCCGTCGCATCATGACCCCCCTGATGTTCCGGATCCTGGCGGTGGCCTACCCGGAGTTGGATGGGCGCTTGAGGACATCACAGCAGACACAAGGGGGTGAGTACAACCACATTCTGTGGACTTTGCGTGCAGTGGAGGGGTCTGGGTGGGGGAGGTGGGCTGTGGGTGTCCATAGGCCAAGGCGAATTCCGTAGGCAAGGCCCCTCCGTAATGTAGGTCATGTGGCACTCTACCCCACCTCACCAGAGTGCCAAGTTGAGGTATAGTTGCCCCTGTGGCATCCATGTGTGCAGACGTCCACCATTGCCATGTAGGCCATATCCCAGAAATTGCATGTGCAGAGGGCAGGAGCACGGCGTAATGCAGGGGGCTGCTGCGTCTGTCTTGTCCGCCAACGGTAGCGGAATGCCATGCACTAAAACTCTCTTTCTTCTGTCTCCCCCCCCTTTTCCTGCTCTCCCTGTCCTTTTGTACATCAGCATCATCAGGCGGAGAAACAGTGGCACCGGAGCACGAGGGAGCTGCATCCCACATGGCCATGGAGGGCCACACCACAGACTCTGAATGCACCAGTGGGACGGAGGGCAAGGGGAGCTTCACGTCGGCCACCGGATCACCAACCAGCGACACGGACTCGTTCGCCGATGGGAGCTCCCCTGTGGTAGCGGCACCATCTGTGCGCCCCACTTCTACAGGTACAGCCGCCACCTCCCCTACCAGCACCGCCCTCCCAGCAGCCCCTCAGCGTTCGCCCCGTGCCCGCTCACCCAGGACAGTGGGCATCACCTTCGCCCCAGGCACCTCAGGCCCTGCCCCAGTCACCCCTGCTGCCCTCAGTGAGGAGGCCATTGACCTCCTCAGGTCACTCACTGTTGGGCAGTCTACCATTGTGAATGCCATCCAGGGTGTAGAACGAGAGTTGCAACACGGTAATGCATTCCTGGAGGGCATTCATTCTGGTCATGCTGTCCTTCAGCGAAACCTGCAATCTCTGGCCTCAGCACTGATGGCAGCCATTGTCCCTGTGTCCAGCCTCCCCAATCCAACTTCCTACACCCAGACCCAATCTCCTGTACCCCAGCCCATTCCAAGCACACCTACAGACCAGCATGCACACAAGTCAACACACACAAGTAGCTCAGGCAAACATAGGCACCACACACACCACAGACACTCACGCAAGCCTCACCCACATACAGACACAGCAACATCCACTGTCTCCACTGTGTCCCCCTCCTCCTCTTCTCCCTCCTTCCTCCCAGTCTCGTCTACACACACACCTGCATGCACCACATCTACAGGCACTAGGACTCGCACCAGGACACCCAGCACCACAAGCCGCTCACCTGCACTCACCACCTCCACTGCCATTTACACGTTCCCTGTGTCCTCTCCCAGTGTGTCTGTGACGCCCCCTCCCAAAGTACACAAACCCCGCCAATCGCTCACCCAACATCCATCCACCTCACAACAGCCTCCAGTACCTGCACCTGCACCCAAAACATCTAAAGTAACACCTCCTACAACCACCTCCTCTTCCTCCACTCCCAGACCCCCTCCAGCTACCCATCCCAGTGTTCGTCAGAAACTGTCCCTATGTCAAATTGACCTTTTTGCCCCCCCCCCTCCAATTCATCAGTCCCGTCCTAGCGCCTCAGCCAAAAAGCCTCCAATACCAGTGGTGCCTGTTCAAGGTTTGTGGAGTGCACCGGCCACCAGGGCAGGCAGTAGGACCCAGAGCCAAGGCACTGGCAGCCCACCCCCTGTAAAGGCTCTAAAATTGGAGAGTGGACGACAGGACCGTGTTAAGACTCCTGGTGGGACAACAAGTGACATGGGTTCGAAGGGGATTGGTGAGTCAGCTGTAACTCCAACAAAGGTGGGGAAGGTCCAGAGGAAGTCTGCCCAGCCTGTTGTGAGTGTCACGGCAGAGAAGTGCGCCATCATTTCCGGCGGTCCAGACACAACCGCCAGCACCGTCATCACTGGTCCAGAGACCACTGCCAGAGTCACAGCCCAGGAGGGCCCAAGTATCGTCACTGGTCAGGAGACCCCCGCCACCGCCGGAGTCACAGCCCAGGAGGGCACAAGTATCGTCACTGGTCAGGAGACCACCGCCACCGCCGGAGTCACAGCCCAGGAGGGCCCAAGTATCGTCACTGGTCCAGAGACCACCACCAGAGTCACAGCCCAGGAGGGCCCAAGTATCGTCACTGGTCAGGAGACCACCGCCACCCCCGGAGTCAGAGCCCAGGAGGGCCCAAGTATCGTCACTGGTCAGGAGACCCCTGCCACCGCCGGAGTAACAGCCCAGGAGGACCCAAGTATCGTCACTGGTCCAGAGACCACTGCCAGAGTCACATCCCAGGAGGGCCCAAGTATCGTCACTGGTCCAGAGACCACCGCCAGAGTGACAGCCCAGGAGGGCACAAGTATCGTCTCTGGTCCAGAGACCACCGCCAGAGTCACAGCCCAGGAGGGCCCAAGTGTCGTCACTGGTCCAGAGACCACCGCCAGAGTCACAGCCCAGGAGGGCCCAAGTATCCTCACTGGTCAGGAGACCACCGCCACCGCTGGAGTCACAGCCCAGGAGGGCCCAAGTATCGTCACTGGTCAGGAGACCACCGCCACCGCCTCAGTCAGAGCCCAGGAGGGCCCAAGTATCGTCACTGGTCAGGAGACCCCCGCCACCGCCGGAGTCACAGCCCAGGAGGGCCCAAGTATCGTCACTGGTCAGGAGACCCCCACCACCGCCGGAGTCACAGCCCAGGAGGGCACAAGTATCATCACTGGTCCAGAGACCACCGCCAGAGTCACAGCCCAGGAGGGCACAAGTATCGTCACTTGTCCAGAGACCACCGCCAGAGTCACAGCCCAGGAGGGCCCAAGTATCGTCACTGGTCCAGAGACCACCGCCAGAGTCACAGCCCAGGAGGGCCCAAGTATCGTCACTGGTCAGGAGGCCACCGCCACCGCCGGAGTCACAGCCCAGGAGGGCCCAAGTATCATCACTGGTCAGGAGACCCCCGCCACCGCCGGAGTCACAGCCCAGGAGGGCCCAAGTATCGTCACTGGTCCAGAAACCACCGCCGGAGTCACAGCCCAGGAGGGGCCCGGATGCCACAGCCCCGCTGGGCAATGATGGAACGTCATGCCACCCACCAATGCTCATTATAGAGAACGTCATGCCACCCACCAATGCCCATTGGAGAGAACGTCATGCCACACACCAATGCCCAGTGTAGAGATTGTCATGCCACACACCAATGTCCGTACCAGAACCGCCATGGCAAAGCACCGCTGAACAGGGCAAAGACCGCCATGGCAAAGCACCGTTGAACAGGGCAAAGACCGCCATGGCAAAGCACCGCTGAACAGTCCAGAACCACCATGGCAAAGCACCGCTGAACAGGGCAAAGACCGCCATGGCAAAGCACCGCTGAACAGTCCAGAACTGCCATGGCAAAGCACTGCTGAACAGGGCAAAGACCGCCATGGCAAAGCACCGCTGAACAGTCCAAAACCGCCATGGCAAAGCACCGCTGAACAGGGCAAAGACCGCCATGGCAAAGCACCGCTGAACAGCGTAAAGACCGCCATGGCAAAGCACCGCTGATCAGGGCAAAGACCGCCATGGCAAAGCACCGCTGAACAGGGCATGCACCGTGTAGGAATGAAAAGGCCGCCACATCAGGCATCCTTCTCCCATGTGCAGCTGGGACAGTGACCGGACATGATCTTTCATGGGGAGACTCATCCAGTCTGGGACCCAGTCCCCCCCAGTACCAGTAGAGAACTGCATCTACTTGAGAGACTGTGGCTTTGCACTCCCCAGGATGGCACAGTGGGCAAGCCACCCACTGTAGAGACTTGAGAGACTGTGGCCTTGCACTCCCCAGGATGGCACAGTGGGCAAACAACCCACTGTAGAGACTTGAGAGACTGTGGCTTTGCACTCCCCAGGATGGCACAGTGGGCAAGCCACCCACTGTAGAGAGTTGAGAGACTGTGGCCTTGCACTCCCCTGGATGGCACATTGGGCAAACCACCCACTGTAGAGACTTGAGAGACTGTGGCTTTGCACTCCCCAGGATGGCACAGTGGGCAACCCACCCACTGTAGAGACTTGAGAGACTGTGGCTTTGCACTCTCCAGGATGGCACAGTGGGCAAGCCACCCACTGTAGAGACTTGAGAGACTGTGGCTTTGCACTCCCCAGGAAACATCAATGGGCATGGAGCCCCGTCATGGATCTGGCTTTGCATTCATCTGGCTGAGGTGCTCCCCTTTCCCTTCCCCCTGAGGTGCCTGTAGTGTTTCTATCTGATGCCCCGGCAGTGTTCTCTCCGATTTTGGTCAGGTATAGTTTGTGGACCTCGCCCATGCATTTTTGGACTGTTGGTGCACGGACATTGTTGTGTACATATCTGCACTACTTCTCGGATTGTATGTGTAAATAAGAGTGATTTTGAGATATATATATCTGTATATTTTTGTATGACATGTATATTGGCAAATTACAATGTTTGACCGAATTTCGCATTGTCTTTTCATTCTTCCAGGGGGATTGTGGGTTGTTACTGTGATTTTTGTGAATGCATTGGTGTGTATGTTGTAATATGCGAGGATGGGAGTGTTTGGTGGGTGCCCCCCTAACTTTTGCCTCCCCTCCTCCCCTGTGTCGTAGATGCAGTACTCACCGGTGTCTTCGGCGCCTACGCAGCTGTTGGTCATAGAGGAGCAGAAAGACAAGGGCAGGTAGGATTTGTAATTCGGCCTCCATGGTGTCCTCCTTCCTCGTGGAGTATGTTGAGGTGAGCGTTTTCCCATAGCAAAAGCTGTTTCCGCCGTGTTTTTATCCACGGTGAATCCGCCCCGGAAAAGATGGCGGATTGGCGGGTTGTAATAGTGTGGGCGGTACATTGTCTCCCGCCTGTCTGTTGGCGGTGACCGCTGCGCTGCTTGTCTGTACCGCCGTGGCGGGCGGTGTGTTAAAGTGGCTGTCTTTGTTGGCGGTTACCGCCAGGGTCATAATTCCCTTTTTTTGTCCGCCGCCCTGTTTGCAGTATTTCAGCTTTAACACCGTCCGCCAGGGTTGTAATGACCACCCAAGACAGTATTTGATAGAGTGTCATGGACCTTTCTAGAACAAACCCTTATAACATTCAACTTTGGAAATACAATCATCAAAATGACCACATTTATACCAATGGATCTCTCTTCCAACCATTTAAATTCAAAAAAGCCACTAGACAAGGCTGCCCTCTTTCCCCACCCCTCTTTCTACTGGCTCTTGAACCCTTCCCAACTAACCTAAAAAGCGACCCTGACATAACTGGAATTTAGTAAAAGGAAGGTAGGTAGTAAAATTATCTGCTTATGCAGATGATATATTGATTATCACACACAACCTCGAACCTTCTATAACACCCCTCATGAAGTCTATTGACCAATGTTCAGATGTCTCAGGCTACAAACTAAACTAAGAAAAATCAAAAGTCAAATCTCTTAACTCATACGGCACCAGGGACTTACTGGAAGATTCAGGCCTGACTTGGCAACCCCAATACAATAGGGGGTTATTATGACCCTGGCAGTCTTCTGACCGGCAGGGTAAATGTGGTTGTCCGACCACCGACAGGCCGGCTGTGCGGACCGCCGTATAATGACTGTGGTGGTGAACTGACTGCAACACAGCCTGTTCACCATTTGTACTGCCAGGGCGGTCAGACCGCCAGGCTGGAGATTAGCATCTCCGACCTGGCAGTCCTGCAATGACTGCCGGTGGTATTATGAGTCTCCTTTTCACCAGGGATTTTGTGAAGATAACACCGCCATGAAATCCCTGGTGGAAGAGCTACTGGCAACAGGAATTTCCATTCCTGTTGCCAGAAGATGACTCTCCCACCCCACCCAACCCCCATCCCATCCCCAACATGTAGAAGCCCCCACTCCTGATCCAAACACTAACCCCCCACCCCCTCGAACCCTGTACTTACCCTCCACCCCGCATACATGCACATACTCGCCACCCTCCCATTCACAAACAGACCCGCAGACACGGACACATTCACACTTGTGACACCCATTCATTTACACGCAGACACGCACCCACCACACAACACCCCCCACAGCCATACAAGCACACAGTCACACACACACGCACTCACATCATCCCCCCAACACCCCTCCATTCACAACACCCACACCCCCATACAGGCACACGCACAGACACCCACATGCACCACGCATACACTCATTCCCCTACACTTACATACTCACATTCACTTCAGCATTCATACACGAATTCACACACAGTCATCCATACTCACATTCACAAACAGACATTCACACACACACATCCAAAGTCCCATTCACTTCAGCATTCATACACCCATTCACCACAACACTCACACTCACATACAACTATGCACACACACATTCACGCACACACATGCAAACACCACACACTCTCACACACACACACAACACTGCCCAATCTCCCACTCTCTCCCGTCAGATGCCCAACTCACCTTGTCCAGCGAGGCGTTTGTCCAGCAAGGAACGGGAAGGGGCGCTTCCACAGCTGTCAGCACCCCGCCACCAGGACACCGCCACGCCGTATTATTGTTCATAATACGGCGGTGGTGTCCTACTGGTGGGGTGGTGCTGGTGGTGGAACCACCACAGCACCTCTATCAACCAGCACGACTGCTGAAGGATTTCTGCCCGAATTGTGGCAGAAATCCTTCAGCAGTCATGATATGGTGGCTGGAAAACTGCCAGCACTGTTGGTCTTCTGGCGCCTGTGGCACTGGCGGTCTTAGGAAAAGACCGCTGATGCCATAATGAGGGCCGAAATGTCTAGGTATTGAACACAGAGCTGACTTGAGTCATACTATAAAACCTAATGAAAAGCTCACATTTCAAAAATATTCAAACTTACTGGAAAACTGGTCACCAAAATTGATAACCTGGTGGGGTCGTGTAGAAACAATAAAAATAATGATAACCTCAATAATCAACTACCTAATTAGTATGTTACTTTTATTACTATCAGATGATTTCCACCGTGAACTAGATAAAATAATCACTCATTTCATAAGCAAAGATAAAAAAGCAAGAATAACACTGAAAAAACTTTACCTCCCGACTACAGTAGCTGGAGTAAATCTTGCCAACTTTAGAGATCGCCAAACATCCTTCTTAGCCAAACAAGGATCATACTGGTTTCATACCTCTAAGCACTATACTTCCACTTAGCTGAAATTTAAATGGGGCATCTTGAACAATTCCAAATCCAGCTACTTTGCTCACCAGCAATGAGAAATACCTCACCACATCCAAATACATATCCCCCAACACTAAAAACCTTTTATTAACTATAGATAAAAAAACTTCCTTCATGACTGGAATTTTCCAATCTAGACTCCCAATGGCACAACCCAGACATCACATACAACGATTGCACCCTCCAGTGGGAATCGTGGATAGATAAAGGTATCTACTTTCCACATCAGCTAGTGCCCAAAATTGCCCTCCCTGATGTTTTTGACATTGCAAGCACTATATCAACTGGAAGACCAAGGGGCATATTTATACTCCGTTTGCGCCGGAATTGCGTCGTTTTTTTTTTACGCAATTCCGACGCAAAACGAACTCCATATTTATACTTTGCCGTTAGACGCGTCTAGCGCCAAAGTCCATGGAGTTTGCCTCATTTTTTAGCGTGGACACCTACTTTGCGTTAATTATATGCAAGGTAAGCGTTCCCGTCTAAAAAATGGACTCTGCGGCATGTGCGCCGTATTTACACTCCCGGGCAAAATTCACGCCTGGGAGTGGGCGGGTCAAAAAAAATGACGTGCGGCCGCTTTTGCGCCGTTTTTTAGCGCCTGTAAAAGGCAGGCGTTAAGGGACCTGTGGGCTCGGAAGGAGCCCAGAGGTGCCCTCCCATGCCCCCAGGGACACCCCCTGTCACCCTTGCCCACCCCAGGAGGGCACCCAAGGCTGGAGGGACCCATCCCAGGGACATTAAGGTAAGTTCAGGTAAGTATTATTATTATTATTTTTTTGTGGCATAGGGGGGCCTGATTTGTGCCCCCCTACATGCCACTATGCCCAATGACCATGCCCAGGGGACAGAAGTCCCCTGGGCATGGCCATTGGGCAAGGGGGCATGACTCCTGTCTTTGCTAAGACAGGAGTCATGTCAATGGGGGTTGGGAGTAAAAAAAAAATGGCGCAAATCGGGTTGCGGTGCAAATTTTGCCTCAGCCTGACTTGACCCATTTTTTGGCGCCCAAGCTCCATTTTCCCCTACGCTGGCGCTGCCTGGTGTACGTCATTTTTTTTAACGCACACCAGACAGCACCAGCGGCTAACGCCGGCTAACGTCATTCAATAAATACGGCGCCCGCATGGCGCTTCAGAATGGCGTTAGCCGGCGCTAATTTTTTTGACGCAAAACTGCGTTAGCGCAGTTTTGCGTCAAAAAGTATAAATATGGCCCCAAGAATTTTACAACTTCCTCAAACTTAAAGTTGCCATTACCAAATCTCAAAGCCACTATAGTGACCCATCACTCCCATCACTTATTCACAAATTCAACCTATTAGGACACCAAGTTTGCAGAGTGTTTCTAGACCCTAACATTAAAACCATAGCTGACCATCTCCTACTTGACCTCCTTCTGTCAGCCGCAGTCAAAACAATTACCACCAATTGTAAGCCAAAACACAAGACTTCATTCCATGCCTGGCTAAAGTGGATATCTCACATTAGAGGGGCTGAGAATGTTGCCCTTAAATATACTCCCTGGAATCCTCAACAAAGATCTATGAGAAAAACACTCTATAGCTACCATTGCGACCAACAAATCCTTGTAAATCTACACTTTGATACCCTTGTATGATCAGCAATTACTTGCCGCCTAGGTACAACATGAATCAAACAACTTACCAACTATGAGATTGAGTATGATCTGTTATCTACTCTATGTAAATGAATTTAATGTATCTTTAAAGTGGCATGTCATTACTGCTTACTCTTTTGCTAACCCTTTGTATTACTTTTTATCACTTTTATTGGATTATAATTGTTTTTGTTCTATATTATAAAATCAATGAAGAATATTTTAAAATAAACAAAACTTGTGTAATTTCTTGCAGTCGCCCATAGTAAATCACTGAAATCCATCACCGTCAGCAAACTGCATATATTGTTTTGTTAATACACATCTCTTCATATAATGAGTATCTGACATTTTAGGTTGACATACCACAGATAGGTTTGACATGAACATTGAGGGCACGTTTCCTTCTTAAATTTCATGTATATCTAAAGTTTATGATCAGTGGCAGTAGAAAACCTTTGGAGAAATTCTGGTCCAATTTGAATTTATCATTAAAATGTATTGGATTGTAGAAATAACTTTTCCTTCTTGTCTCCACAGCAGACCAGGAAAGTTACACATCACCACTGTCTGCTTGGAAAACATGTACATGCACTTTGTTGGTAGTTTTAAATGTTTACTAAAAAATGCAGCAACTTTTCAAGCTTCTGAATGTACCATGGGTAGGAGATTGTCAGAAACTAAGGGTGTCATTTACAAGAAACTGACGCATCGGCCTCTATGCATGAGATTTCTTGTGCTGTCTAACGATTCTATAACAATGCCATGGTTGCGCTGTATTTACGACACAGAGCTCCATGGCGCACGTTTTGACAGATTAGTCAGAAATTCTGATCCATCAGTGGCACTAAACTCTGGCATTGCTGGACTAGTGTAAAAAAAATGATGCTACTCCAGTAATGTCAGGAAGGTTCCCATGGAGAAAAGCCCAGTGTCAGTTTAGCGCCTGCTCTGTGTAGGCATTAAAAGTTTGACACAGAGAAGTTGCGGAATAACACACTGAAATGTAAATTTCACTTTGTCAGTTCTGTGTGGCTTTTTGCCTATGAACACCTACCTTGCATACATTGTACCCGGCACAGGTATAATGTGACGCAAGAGTTTACAAACTGACGCATTGGACCCAATGAGTCAGTTTGTAAATCTGGAGCAGTCTAAAGCACTGTTTATTGCCATGCTGCGTAAAAAAAAAAAGATGCAATGGTGGCACAAAGGCCTTGTAAATGAGGCCCTAAATCTCCTTGTCACCCCGTTTATCAAGCATGCTAGCACCAAACTCTTGTCTCACTTCAACCTCCCAGACAACATAAGCTCAAAAAACCATGAGAGACCATCCTCAACCTCATCAAAACACTCATGGTTGTACAGCCTGGTGCCAACTCTCTCTTCTAATGAAAGTGAAACTATTTCTCCAAGAAAGCGACTTTAGAACTGCTGTTCAAGCTTTCCTTCCTTTGCACCTGAATGGGGGTAACGCCCTATAACATGGCCCCTCAGTCTCCACACTGGCACCCCTTAACGGCCTCCTGCATGGCATAGCATGTCTCATCCAGGGCCTGGAGAAATATGATTAAAGTACCCCTATCCTGATGCATCTCAATTGACTACCCTTGCCGGTCTGCACCAACTTCATGACCAGCTCCATCATTTACAGAGCCATCATGACCAGCACCCCTTTTATCTTGAAGGCATGCTCACTATCCCAGGTGGATCTCTACACCTGCATGCAGTACACCATCAGACTGCAGTATACAAAGTGTAAAAATGATAAACAACGCAGCTGGCCTTTTCAATCCATGCATCCAGGATTGGGAACAAAATAGGATATCCATCAGGGTCACCTAAAAGTGCTCTAATTTTGGAAAGGGTTAACTATTTACAGCACAATGCATTTACTGTCCACAAACCAGCTACCTCCACTATCACTTGTTGACTTTATGCTGGGCTTTGACCATGTACGGTGCTCTGCTGCCTTTTGGCTAGGCTTGCACTATAAATACATCACATACATACATACAAATCAGAAATCAAAACAACCACGTTTGTGAAATCATGAGAACATATTCTCAACAAAACAGGTTAAGGCTTTTCGTTACACTTACTCTTTGGCATTCCCTCCCAGAATACATGCTTCACCAATGGCGGCTGGTAATTTTGGGAAGGGGGCAGGCAAGCTGGACACAAATTCGCACATGCACAATCACACTCATTCACTCACACACACATCCATTCACAACACTCATTATCAAATATTCAAACCTACACGCACACACCAAACATTCATTTAAAAAAACAAGCACACGCATACTTACCTTCAACTCTGCCTCGGAGGTCCCAGGAAGGTTGGGACTGCTTCCTTCCCTCACTGGCTAACCTAAGGTCAGCCAGTGAGGGAAGGCAGCAGTCCCAACTCGTTACAGAGTGGGGTGGGGTCAGTGAGACTGCCAATAGTAAAATAATGCACAATTCGTCAGTCCCAATAATTCACTTGTTTATTTCTTATCCTGGTTCTGAAAATGTTTATATGTATGAGGGAGGCCAGGAGAAAAGCTATGCATAAATTGTTGTAGTGTGCCCGTCTGTCGTTGTGTATTCAAACAGGTAACTGCACGTTAATTGCTGGAGCTTCATTACACGTATCTGTGGCAGTCCCCACGCTTTAATGGTTCTCATTCTCCTGCCAAAGATAATCAAGCTGAAGTGTTCATGCATGCAGCAAGGCAGCTGCTCGAATTTCATCTGGCAAGCATCAGAGGGCGAATCCAACAATACAGTCTCCACATGGAACCTGGCATCGGTCGGCACTCGTAGATATGTAGATATATACCTTTGAGTGTCTTCTTGACGTGCTTTTTATTCTGTTTTTACAGTGACGTTACTGGCTGGTTTAGTCACCTACTGGCTTTACATGAGGTTCGTATGCTGTTTAATATGTACTACCTTGATTACGGTACTTGCAGTTGCTTGTTAATCTTATTACATCTAACAATACAATGATAATGCAACAATATGACAGCAATGTTTTGATATCGGCTTTGTTGATTAGGCATCTTCAAAAATTGCATGTGCGGAACACTATTTTTTCTGGTTCTGATTGTATAAACTGATTTCGGAGCGGATTTCGGATCGGGTAGTTGTATCTCCTGAAATCCATATATTTTTCAAGTATTATTGAGTTTAAAACTAATCAGACATTGCTTGATCAACCATCAGTCTTGGTACACTGAGGGCCATATTTACAATTCCCATGCACCAACTTGGCCCCACCTTAGTGCACCTTGGCGCTATCTGTTTTATGCTAAAGCGGCGCCAAGGTGGTCTTTTCCCTGCGCCATATTTTCAAATGCAAGCTTTGCGCCATTTTGTAACCCCTTGTGCCACATTATGCCTGAACCAGGAAAAATGTATGCAAGGGGGGGCATTCCCCCATTAGGAGGCCCGAGAAAAATGGCACAGTGAAATTTACATTTCATTGCGCCATTTTTTCTGTCATTTTTAATGCCTGCACAGAGCAGGCATTAAAATGATGCACCCATTGAAAACAATGAGTTCCCTCTGCTTTGCTGCACTAGCGTCAACATTTTAGATGCTAGTGTAGCAAAGCGCCACAATAGCATAAAAAATTTTGATGCTATTGTGCTAACGACTGCCATGGTGTGCCGTATTGTAACTATGGCACAACCAGGGTGTCGTTAGGTGCCGGTAGGGGCATGCAAGAAAAGTAGTGCATTGGGACCAATGGCCATTTTCTTGTAAATATGCCCCAAGTCCATGGCGCCACCTGAGCGTCACTTTTAGCTACGCTCCAGTGGCACTGCACCATATTTACAAGGCAGCGCTAAGCCACTTTTTGTGGCTTAACACCGCCTTGTAAATATGGGCCCCCCCGCTGCAGTTTTCTGCGGCAGAGGAGCGTGCAATGGGTATGGCTGTTGGCGTTCCACTGCAACACCCATAGCTTTAGGAGCTGCCCAAGATTTATAAGGAATCGTAAATCTGAGGCAGCGCCAAAAACTATGCCTCCCCTGGGGTGTCATTAGAATGGTGCCACAAGGAGAAATACTTTTATTTCTCCCCGTTTTTGCTTTTTCTATGTGTCCTGCATTCTGCCGCACACATAGAGAGAGCAAAAAGCCATTAATGATTGTTTATGTGCAGGAAATTGTCCCTTTCTACACATAAACAATCATTCAATAAAGACTGTTTGCTACTTCTATGTGTGCTGTATTCTGCAGCACATCTAGAAGTAACACATCACCATTATTGATTGTTTTTGTGCATGATGGGACACCTTCCTCACATAAACAATCATTCCCTTCAATGCGCACACCCTTGCACTATGGAGCAAGGATGCCTGCCTTGGCAGCTAAATTTAGCAGCAGCACTAGGGGAAACACAGAGGTGTGCCATATTTTTGTAATTACAGCGCATCTCTGTGTTTCAGAACTGATGCAGCATGGCGCTGCCTATTTTGACACAGCGCTGCGCTGAGCCAGTTCCATGTAAATATACCCCTTAGTTGCACACCTCTAACCTTGCAAATATACTAATTGAATTGATTAATAGCAAAATATATATTACCAATATATATTCTATTTTTATTACCTATCAATAGTTGGTATCTAGAGGTGCTTTTTATTTCTGTTTTCTATGTATTATTTTTCTAAATACTAGTGTGTCACTGAAATGAAAACACCTTATACTTGTTCAAAATCAAATGAACATTTTACTTGTTTGGAAATTAATTTAAACAGTAATGTGCATCAGTACTCTCAGCATTGTTCAACAAACACATGGAAATGTCTTCACTTGAAGCGTGAACCTCACTAAAATAGAGCAATTCATAGATTTCAAATTGAGAACATATCCTTACAGCTAACCAATAAATAGCACAGTAAGTGGCATATTTATGAGAACTGACACATTGCTGCGACAATGCAGCGATGCGTCAGAAAAAGTTGCGCCATAGTACAACACTTTGGAGTGACATTGACTTGCCTTATTTACTGTAAGCTGCACCATGCAGTAAGGTCCCAAGGTGCGTCAAAATCTTTGATGCATCTATGGAAAGGATGCCGCAAATTGTTGTAATGCATCTGCTCCAAATGTGACGCAAAGCTGATTTGAGGCACGTAAAGCAATTTTTACATGCTGCAAATCAGATTTGCATCATATAGGAGTGCGTTGTGTGTTGGAAAGCCTAAAAAAACAACACATTTTAAACAAAAGAAGCATCACAATTTATCAAAAGAAAGAAATGGATGGAGCAGCAAGCACAAGCATTGAGGGCAAGAACCCCAACATCAGCCAAGATGTCCAGACAGAAGTCCAGGGGAAGAGGAAGATCAATTTCAGTGAGAAGGAGGATGAAATATCAGTAGCTAAGGTGACAAAAAAGGCACACCTTCTCTTTGTCATCTCCAAATTGCCATTAGGGAAGAAGGAAGCCAACTGGCAAGGTCAAACAAAAGGGACAGTGCCGGATTTGAAGAAGATTTGTCAGGACTACAATTGCAGGACCAAGGAGAAACTGACCTGGAACCTGAAGGCAGCCATGCGAGCCCGTGGAAGGCCTGGGGACCAGTCAGAGTTGAACGCCTTGGAGGAGCAGGTGGTGTCAGTCATCCCAACAGAGTTGGTAGCAGGAGTGGAAGGACAGGACAATGCTACAGATGATGACCAGGAAGATCTACAGGTAAGTGTATATAAGGGACAATATGGTAAAAATGTCATGCAGTGCAGTGCAGATAGATACTTTGCTGTGCTCATATATCACATAAATGTATTTTTTTTTGCCAGGTGACAATTTGTTCAGCCCAGTCCAACCCTGCCAGGTTTGTCAGATCAATGCATGGTGTGCTGTCCCAGCCCAGGTTGTCCTTTGAATACCACAACTTGTAGTCTAATGTTTAACATGAGTGATCAGGACTACAAGTTCCACAATACAAAGCAAAAAAAACCTGGACTGGAGCAGCAGATCATGCTTGAGCCTTAGAAACCTTCTCAACCTACCTGGGACAATGCAGGCCTCTTGCACCATTAGTTAATTGTGCTTGTCTTTGGGCTATGCAGCCAAAAGAGGAGTGTAAAGTAATGGGATGGATTGGGGTTGCCACAGGATTAACTTCTCATCTGAGAGGGGATCCAGCATCCAGATGCTGATGCTGAGTATGTGAAGGATCTCTAAGTGGGATCATGTGAAGAGCAAGTGTACAGTCACTAGCATGAAAACATATTGCACTCAGCTCTCATGTGTGCTGGGTGAGATGTCACAGGTGCTGCCTGCCTTGTTAGAGACCACGCTACCTCCTGTGTGGTAAAAATGATCACAATACCTCCTGTCTTGTAGAAATTATTATTGAGAGTGGGGTGTATGCAAGTGATGCATACCAGAGGTCCTTGAGTGTTTGATGGAAGCATGGATGGTGTGTGATCTTGGTGGGCCCCATGTAATGTAGTGGCATGTATGTCTGACTGAGCACATTGAACTGGCACTGTGTCAGATTGTGGAGCCATTTAATATCAAGAGGGTGAGGTGTGATGTGTGTGCTGCAAGGTAGCCTGAGTAATAGTCACGCACTGCTGAGTTTGAAGGAATAATCACCAATACATAGAAAAGGTAGACAGTCCAAATGTCCATGCAATAGCCCACTCAGTTGTTGATAAGTCCACAATTTTCAAAGCAGGAGTAATAATACACTGTTCAAACAGAAATAATACTGAGATGGGTTTAGCATTGACAGTTTGGTCCAAACTGCAGTATAAATAATATGAAGATACCTGGTCCCCCACACTGAAAACCAAAAGATACAACAAGGTATTGAGGCACTCAACAAATGTGTAAATACGGCTGGAAAAAAAAACCGATCAAGTAATTCTGGAAGCCTCAAAACACAATAAACTAGGTCAGTGAACAAACAGGAGCACACCACCTTCCACATACAGAGATGAGGTCTCAGAAACATTTGGACTGTATGCCTTGTCTATGTATTCATGAAAATGAGTTTCTTGTACCCCAAAGAAGATTAATTTGTGTTTATTTATTGAATATATTGATGTATGTGTTTATACACCTGTGTTCTCAATTTATTTAAGCTATTGTTGGTATGTCATTTATTGACTTGATGTTATGACTTAACATCATAGACTACATATAAACTTCATCAATTATATCATTGTTTCAAATAAGTCCCTTGTTGGCACCTTCTTACGTTTACATAAAAAAGCTAAGCAACATGGTAAATGGGGCCCTTACCTGCAATCACCCTGTCAGGAAGGGCAGGTCACCAAGCTGCATAACTCTGTTGCAATGTGTGTCACAAAGTGGTTGTGTGAACAATGTAAATATATTGCCACGTGAAAGGCAACAACTAACAGAACTTGGCTTCATTTACCTGTAGTAACATATGTTCCACACATCTATGTGTAACATAAGGTGAATTAAAATAAAGCTGTTTGTCAGACAATTACTTATGACATCTAACAAAGATCATAATTGACATATTTCAATTTCTTTGCAGGGGGGGAAACAACACCTCATGTCCAGCAGTCTGTCCTGGATGACCAATCTGTTGCTGATGACATCCTGCCCCACATGGATGAGGGCACCTTTCTACAACTACTGGAATCCATAGAATCTAGTTAATCATTCATAGCAATGGATGACAGCGATGCAGGGTCCCCGGAGGAACCACCACCCGCATGACATGAAAGTCCAAGGCCAGCTGTGGACTCTGAGGATCCCCAAGTTGTCTTCCAATGGTGAGACATAGGAATCCAACAGCAAAAAGTTGATGTGATATGGGTGGGGATGGAGAATATAGCCGGCTCCCTAGAAACAGTCTATAGGTGCCTCAGTCCTAATAAGGATACATCTGAGGCAATTAAAGGCACCTACCCTTGGCTCCATAGTTTGGATGAACCCCTAGCTGACATTGCTGGTGTCATGAGGCAGAGGCAAGAACAACAGGCTTCAACATCTGACTCCAGTGACATTGCCACCAAGCTGGAGGCCATCATTAAGGTCATGGGATCTATGGAGTGCAAGTTGGGATTCCTACATAACAACAATGGGTGCAGTCTATCAGGACCTTGTTGCAAATCCATCAGAACTGTGTCAGCACTTTGCTGCCTTCCTTGCTGGTGGAGACAGGGAAGCCACATCTTGTGCCTCTCATTTTCTTTTTCGCCTCAGATGCTTCCCACACAAACACCACCAACTGCAGGGAAAGCACAACACCCACCAGGGGAGGAAGATTTTGGCTTCCCCTCTTTCTGCCATTGAACTGCCAGGTAACATTTGTCTGTGCCCCCTGGCCAGTTTCTGTATGATCCTGTGTCTATCATCATCCCGCCTTTGACACTCAGTACTTTACTTTTTTGTTTGTGTACCTGTTAATCTTATTCATTTGTGGACTGTTGAAGAAGCTTACTTTCCCGAATGGCAATTTGTATCTCCTCACTGAAATTCTCTTCTTCTCTACATGTCATATGACATGTCTCTCAAATGGAATCTGTCTGGACATCCCTTGCACACAATCATTGTTGGGGATTGGTGCCCCAAATACTGCAAAATGCTGATGTTGACCAATCCACATTAGTAAATAAATTCACTCCTATAAACCAGAGTGTCTTATTTCTGTTGCAGAAATGACTACTTGTACCATGGTAGATGTGTATTAACAGAACCCACTATTTAGCATCTCAAGGGGACTGTACTGAAGTCACTACCACCTGCTCTCTTTGCATATGCACCAACAACAAGTACATCCACTGGATGGCATTATGCAAAATGTCTTGTCTCCCAATGGAGTGGCAGGGTGTGACAATAAGCTTCAGTTACTTGACTGCCACATAATGAAAACCCCTTACTAAGCATACAAATGCCTACCTGCTAAGAGTGAGGTCTAAGAGGCTTGTGAGCCAATGACACTGTTCCACTCATCCACATATATCCACATATACATAACTAGGTAAACATGACAATCAGATCAAACACATATGATAGCCTTAATGCTCACACAGAAGAGATCCTAAAGTACAAACGTTATCATTGTTGCACTGATAAAAGTCAGATACTCATGCCCTGAATCCTTCTGAATTCTCATCAGTCTTGTGCCATTTAAGATTGTACAAGGGCAGTCCAATACCTCGGCTGTCCGTATGCATGAAATTAAAGGGATAATTATTGGGGTTCAGTGTTAACTGAGAAATTGTGTTAAAAGCTACACTGGGATATGTAGAATACATGTGTTCCTCTGCCCCTGAAAGGCTTCACATGTTTTGGGTGTGAGTGTAACTACACATGACATCTATTTTACAATATGTACACATCTTGCATAAGACCAACAAACCAACAACCTCCCCAGGGGAAGAGGAAATGGTGGACTTATGTTTTTGAAACTTTGCAGGTAGTTTAACAAAGTGACATGCATGAATTGCCACACTTAGCAAGTAGTCAATGCCTATGACGATGGAGGTTCATCAGGCGGGTGTGGACACATTCATGATTTATAACCAGGCAACAAAATGTGCAACGGTGAGTATGGTAGTTGCAGGCACCAGTGTTTGTTACAGCACAGCCAGGAATCTGTAGTGACAAAACCATCCCAACTGTACATGCTGCATTTCATTCACACACTCTGTGCTACAGTATCTGACTATCTGTGTTGTGCAGTGTGTCTAATCACACAAAGGTGACCACTTACAGTGCCTAAAGAATGGCAAAGAGTCCTTAAGTGACTCAAATGTGAGATACACTAACTCTTGTCCATAGGCCTCCTACAAAGCAATATATACCTTCAAAGACTGCTGGGCAATAGCTACATCATGTACAAAACTCAAACTACTCAATGAACATATGAAAGTAGAAACAATTAACACTATAAAATCTATCAAAATAAACTACCTATCATACATTAGCTAACCTTAACACTGCTCTAAACTTCTCCTAAACTACCTACCCCTACCTATTCTATAATAACTAATCTTAACACCACCTTATACTAACTTAACTTATCCTAAACTATCTTAAACACTAAACACAAGCAAAATGTTAAACATCAAACCCCCACATCCCCTTCACACTGATAAACTGGACCATTACAAATAGCAACTATACCTAAACATATACTAACTACACATGTAAAGCTAAACAAATATCTGTATATATTTTGGCATTTTCTTTTTCTTATTTTCCAAACACTACACATCAACCCCCACCCACTAAAGGCCATAAAAGCATAAAAACAGATTTTAAAATGACTAGCTATTAAAATATCCAAAGGATATATCCTAATTACACTAAACCTATACTAATCACTAAGGGCCTGAATATGATCTTGGTGGATGGAATACTCCCTCACAAATGTGACAGATATTCCGTCTGCCATATTGCGATCTCCATAGGATATAATGGAATCATCATATGGTGGAAGGGATATCCATTAAGTTTGTGACAGAGTAACCCCGTCTGCCAAGTTGACAATCAGGCCCTAACTTACACTATGCCTAACAACTACAAATGCAAGCAACAAAGGTAAAAAGGGAAGGGTAATGCCCAAAGGGAGAGTCTAAAAATGGGTAAACCTGCAGCACAGCCGCCTCCATGTTCATGACACTTTCACACAAGCTGGCCTGCTCCTGCCGGAAAACATCCAGCCTCTTTGCTATCTTCCTCAACTCCTTCAGGATACAGTAATGGAAGACAGAGTCCCTGCTACTTCTGGACCTCCTGGCTCATGGTGCAGGTGTACCCGCTGTAGCCTGTGGTTGGGGTGGCTGCTGCTGGCTCTGGACACCAGTGGTTAGTTTTGTGTCTGATATAGTGGCTAGTGTCTCCAATTTGCCATGGATATTCCAGGATCCCAATGACTTTTCTCACTCATAAAGCTTGCCCATCTTTCTGTATGACGTACCTACGTGCCGGATGTGGCAGTAACAGTCCCTGTGCATTGTTTTGGCATCTTTAGCTGTCATGTTATATAGGGTGGTAACATAAAAAGAGACTTAGCTCGAGCTAAACATGTATATTATGTGTGTTAAAATAAGCTAACATTGTAACACAATCATGTGTGCCTGTCCAGACGAACTTCAGATTTTGAGATAATATATGGACAATATACAATCATTACATAGACATCCCCTACTTGAGCAGGGGAAACTGAGTTAGGTGCTGTCTATGTAGGTGCAAAATAAGGAAATTTAGTCACAAAGAGATTCCAATCATATCATACAGAACAATGATTCACAGCCTTGATGATATGCTGATTTTAAATAGGACACATGATCCAGAAATTGAAACTTTGGGTGTTGGGATTGCATCATGCAAGTGGGCTGAGACTTGCTCTTTTAGATGCATGAAAGAGGTAATACTGTGCAGGTAGTTTGTCTCTGTGTTGCATACCCCATCTGGAGACACAGAAGGCAGCACACATTGCTGACTTCACTTACTCAGTGTCAGGTAGCCAATACATGGACAGAGGCTTGTCACTTATCTCCTGCGAAACATGACTGGGGGTACATTTCAACAATTTACCCTCAGGTTAATGAACTGAAATGTAACATATAGCTTCTGGTTCACACATATTTCTGTACAAACATATCCCAGGCCTGCAGTCGTCTATTTTCACGGCTATTGCAATGGCAATTGCAGAATGAGGCTTGAAAAGTAAACATCGCACAGAGAACATAAGGTTTACATCTAGTTAAGCTCTGGAAAACAATATGACCACAACATTGCCATGTGTACATTCATACTGTGCACCAGTCAGTAATTCTGGCAATATTGTAGACAGCATTATGGTCACCTAGAGTAGCAGTCTGACATCCCTAATGCGTTCAGGGCATCAGTGTAAATGTTCCTATGCACACCATTACACATAGTGATGACATGGCCTACTCTGAGGGAGGCTCAAGTATTCCTGAGGCTGGATTAAAACAGCCATACCTTGCGGTAGGCTAAGAAATTGAAGATCTAGAATTCTTTTTGATAATGTACAAACACATGAACAGACACATACGTAGCCATTTCTTTTGTTGTCTGTAATGGGTCAAATCTATTAAATGTGAATAATTTGGCCCATCACAACAACATATGCAGCATCTGTCATATTCAAAACGGCTAGATTGTGATGGCTACCCTGCTGACACTGTCATACAGGTATTTACAATTTGGCTTTTGGTTTGACATAGTCCAAGATGGTCAACGAGATCAGCCTTCCATGCCACCACGTCAGTCAAATGATGCTTAAGTTGAATGACGGTCTGCTTGTAATGCCAGCGCACACGCTCCCACCTATCCTTCTTTTTTTCTTGGGTGGATAGCCTTGGCTGACACTACCTGCCATCTTGGGCAGGCAATGAACTGTTAGCCACCCAGCTCTCCCTCTGACATATTCTTTCCCCTGCCTGAAATGTCCCTATCCCTCCCAGACACAGTAAAACTCAAAATAACACCCCTTACAACTATAACTACTCCTAAAATTGTAAATCCAAAAAGACAAACTCCCAACGATACAGTGGTAAGTATATCCAGAAAACAATATTAAAGACGAAACTTCACCACAGACACTCTCAGAAACACCTCTAACACCCAGCACGAACTAACAGAGACAAACAGAAAATGAAAGTAACTTCACATTTCCTAGTATGCAAAAGCCTGCCACACCCATTGCATCATTTCCCTAGGTGTATCCCACCCGTTTTTGACCCCTGCGTCATTTTTTATGATGCATCGCTAATGAAATGGCCTTTAGGGGATAAATGCACATCGCATTAGCACTTCTGCTGTCACTTCCATGCATTGACATCTATCCACTGCTTATGGCCGCCGCTAATAATGGAATGTGCCTAACAACAGGCAGATGCGCAGTTTCTAATGGGACAATATATAGGATGTCCTGTAGGGGACTGGGTTAATCTGGATTACACACATTGGGCACACTTCCATTGGTCGGGGACTGGGTTAGCACCACTTGGCAGGTGTATGTGTGATGGAGGGCAGTATCAAGGTGGTGACTTTGGGTGGTTGTAAGTCCTTCATTTCCCTTTATGACAGATGGTCAGGCAGACTGCCCTTGGAGTCAGTTGAGGGTTCAAGGAATACATGTGAATTGCTATCACCTAAGCAGGGTAACAGCACACAAAATGTCAGTACAGCAAGGCAGGACTCATGAGCTGTATGATCACACATCAGTTGTTACAGCTGTTACCACGGTACACACCTGTCATAGTCACATGTGCATGTGAAGGTTGCTCCTGGGGCCTATCACCAATTCTATTGTATTTCCTAATCTGCCCAATCTCCTCATTCATGCAATGTGTCAGGAACCCCTCCATGTGATGAATCACGGATTCAGTACACACTTAGGGAAGCACAGAGACAGGCTGGCTCACCCAAAATACAATGTATGTACCATCCAGCATTCAGGTTCACTGGACTTTTCAAACCATCTGTTGTAAATCCAATATTACACATGTTTGTCAGGCAGCCATGTGTTACACATAAAGTTAAGCAAGGTCATCAATGTAATGTGGCGGCAAAGACACTTATGCACTCTAGTCTATATGCATGACCCAATATGTGTGGCACTTACACAACGCAACATTGTACTTGTGCAACACAAATCTATTATGATATATGTTGAGCCACCCAAGGCCACCTTGTGTAGCCCTGAGCAGTGTAATTAATGTTGAGTGACACAATGCATTGCATATCACTGCATTGCCTTCCATGAGTGTTGCATGGGGTAGCCATTCACATCCCATGATTTTAGACACATTCCCAGACTTACCAAAACAACTGAACCTGGGAATGCACCAAAAAGTACATCCCACGAGTGTCATTACAAGGAGGCAGACCTTTTGTACTCCTCGTTATTTAACTTTCAATGTGTGCTGGGCTGTGCAGCACACATAGATGGTGGAATGTGGCTCACAGGATATTTTGCTTTGCAGGAAGCTGCACCTTTGTGCACAAATACATCCCTGCATGTGACCCAGACACCCTAGCTCCATGGTGCAAGGGTGCCTGTGTCAGCCCTAGACAGACAATAACACACCGGTGCAGTATAAAAATCAGGAAAGATTTGTCTTCTACTGGGTACAGCACATGACTTCCCTTGTGCTTTCACCCAAGGCCGTGCAGTAGGGAAACTATCTGTGCTGCACTGTGTGGCCACGCTCATCAGTTGCCCCTCTGTTTACAGTCACAGGACATTAGGGGAGCAATACTGTGATCCACATGCATCAGGCTGCCACCATCATGATGTGCAGGGCACACACTGAGTTGTTGTATAGCTATTTTAGCCATATATCAGAAATGTTACTTTAGAGAATTAGGCCTGCCGTTGTGCACTTCAGCCCAGTTACATTTTATTCAGCATCTCCTTATTTTTCTAACAATGGCACTGTTTACAGTGTTGTTTTATCTCTCTCTATCTAATTGTTCTTACGCTTAGGAAAGCAATACATTCTCAGTAGGACGTTCATTTCACTTTGTGCTTTCTTCAAGGCTACAGTCAGATAGGTAGCTGACAAAAGTGGTACGCTATGTCTCCAACATTCACAGAAACTTACACACTCATACTTGGGGACCATGTCTTAGAATGTCAACTGTTTTATTATAAAAACACTCCTTTGTCCCATACACGTTAGAGGGAGATCCCAGCTAGATGACCACACCTGCATGCTGATTGCTGATTGCCTCGCTACAGCTGCTTGCTTAGACAGCTGAACCCCTGATCTACATGGTGACGGTGTCCTTCTAGACTACAGGCTACCTTACTCGGGTATGAGGGATGATGCTTTCCCAGGGGGAAACCTAAAGGGCAGATTGGGCTTATCACGCTGTGCTCTAACATAGCGTAGGTAGGAGAACTATATCTTATTCTTAGTGACAATGTGGTAGGACTATTTTTGTGGTTCAATCTCCTTGTCACCTTATTGCTTTTATTGTGTTTTATCATCCTAGTTATTGCAGTACATCTAAGATGCAGTTAATTCAATAAACCCTTATTGAGCTATGGTCTGCCTCTGTAGTCTTAGCCTGTGTGAGACCAATGTAACTGTGAGAAAGTGATGAAATCTGATTGACCACAATTCCCCTGAGCAGTCTTCCTTGACATGGGCCAGGTTGCCACAATCATCCCTGCTGTTGGTTAGAGATGAGGCGCTGCTAGTTAGTCAAAAAACCTGCATTAGCCCGACTGGCGTCACATGGTGTGGAATTTTACCAATTTTATCCAACAGTCTATGCAATTCTGCCCCCCAAATCCAGTAGCCTTATTAGCATAATGAGAACCTACATAACACAGTCACTGCACACTGTTTGATTCTGCACTCCTTTTGGACTGTGCTAGAGTATGTCAAGGTGAATACACACTACCAGCACACACACATTCACCAAGAGCACACGGTTCCACATATGAACCTATGAGCTGTGCATGTCTTGCACAAGCACATGTATTCTGAACATGTTTTTTTCATGCACACATCTTTTGGTCCATCATGCCATTGGGCAGGGTGAGCATGACACACAGCAACAGAACAGTGGACGAGGTGAAGGAGCCATTATGCCTCACTGTAGTGATTCAGGGTCACATGGTCATGTTCAGTACTACTGTTCACTAAACATCATGCTGACAACCCACCTACGCTCTGTCTTACTCCTTGCAAAGGCAGCAGAAGTACATCTACTCTGAGGGTAGGTCTTTGTGTGGCCCTGTGGGTCGTAGAAGACTGCAATCTTTGACACAGGCCTATGTTATGAAACACACTCAATATCCATAACCCTTTGGATGATACAAGATGTGTGATCCCCAAAACTATGCTCTTATACACTCAGGTCAAGGGTAGACTACACTTACCATGCAGAGGTTAATTCTTATCCATCACCCTCCATTGGACCATGTTGAACGAGGTAGTGTTTTCACACATACATTTGCATGGGACTTTTTAAATGGAAACTTCACACTTTTGCTTACTCTGTATTCTTCAGGTGATGTGATGCTTGTAGGAACAACTCCATGCTATTACTTTGCTGCATAATGCCACACACTGCAATGTCATCTATACATAGGGCTTTTGACCTCATCACATTGCTGTGCAATGCACGGAAAATGTGTGAATTGTCAACTGTGGCTTGATGTGGTATGTATGACAATCTGCCCACTTATTGAGTCACAAAAGTAGTGTTTTGAGAATCACCACACGTGCTTTCATGCCTTCTTTACAAAATACATTTTTACATGTTTGTATGATACTTGGCCTTTGTCATGACAACTGTCACTCGTGATCTGAGATGGTATCGGCAACATTTGTTCCTGCAAAGTGCTGCCATTATGCATGCTATGGCATTGGTCAGATACACTACAAATGAGGGGTTTGTCTCAGGTATGGACATATTGGGTGGTTTGTGTCCCAACACTCACTTAGTACCAAATGAAACACATGTTGTGGCTGCAGTAAACAGCACGGGTACTAGCTGTACCGTACTGGCCTCCTCTGGTGCATGAGGCCAAGAATGGACAATTTAGATGTGGATATGTGGCAAGCCTGGCCTGTCCCTTTAATGCAGTTCACTGCATCACACTGCAATGCTGCATTGGTGGAGAAATTATTTGGAGCCATGGCCCCATGTTGCTCAAGTTTCTGACAAAATGAATGTTACATGGTGAGGCTTACTTCTAGTTGAGAAGATGTGAGTGACTTGATGTATACACTGACTGTCACATAAAAAGCAGCACAATGAATGAGTTCAAACATTTATTCTCGTGTTGAACTTTTCAGACAACTGCAGCCAATTTGTCCTTTAGGTCAGATAATATAAGAAAATAAATGTGCCACAATCGGGCTGTGTCGCCGCCAACCAGCCACTGTGTGGGGGATCCTGCCTCCATCATCCTCCTCCTCCTGCATTGGCTCAGTGTCTCAGGGTCTGAGTCGCACAGGCCATTGATTCTGTTGTGGAGGATCACACAAACAAGTATGACGTTACAACTCATATGGAGCCAGTATAATAATCTTCCCCCTGACATGTCCACACATCTGAACCTGGACTTCAGTACACCAACTGTCCATTCTACCAAATTCCTGGCATTGATTAGTGCCTAGTTGTACTGTCTTTCTGGCTCCAAATTGGAATGAACTACTGGGATTATCACCCATGGCTATAGACCATTTGCGTGGTCAGCTGACAGTAGAAAAAATAACACTGTTAATGATTATGTACATTGTTACCAAGACATACCTGTCCATGTGTGCTATATGCACTGACTAACTCATACACATCCCTTACAGTATTTACCAATGTATGTTATATATATAGTTGACCATTGCTTTACGCATGTGTCTTACATTTCTCTGTGCCATTGCAAATGTTGACCATGCCCTGATACTTTGGACACTTTTAAATGCTGGCTTTCATATTTAGGCCGTAGATTACTGTGATATGTATTTAGAAATGTTCTTGTGCTCTCTGTGTTATGTGCACTCACTACGTGTGCAAAGTGACATGGTAGTGATCTGATTTTCATTTGTCCACAGGTAGGTTGTGACAGTGGAAACACGTGTGACATTCACACACACATTTTTTGGAAACTCTGATGTTGTTGCTTGCCTACATGACATTCACTTGACACAAACGTTAAATTGTTTACTTACTTTGGCATGGAAATTAGCTGCATAGATGTGGTCCATTTCCAACAATTTGTCGTCAGGCTTTAGCTAAAGCTTTTTGTCAGACACGCTGTCATGATGCATGTAGATTGACACATAGGTATTGCAATGTCGGCCATCTTTATCTACAACACACTTTGCTACAAGTAGATTTCTACCACAGACCTGTGCACAATACATTAGGGGCCATATTTATACTTTTTGACGCAAAACTGCGCTAACGCAGTTTTGCGTCAAAAAAATTAGCGACGGCTAACGCCATTCTGAAGCGCCATGCGGGCGCCGTATTTAATCAATGACGTTAGCCGGCGTTAGCCGCCGGCGCTGCCTGGTGTGCGTGAAAAAAAACGACATACACCAGGCAGCGCCGGCGTAGGGGGATATGGAGCTTGGGCGCCAAAAAATGGGGCAAGTCAGGCTGAGGCAAATTTTTCGCCTCAACCCGATTTGCGCCATTTTTTTCGACTCCCAACCCCCATAGAAATTACTCCTGTCTTAGCAAAGACAGGAGTCATGCCCCCTTGCCCAATGGCCATGCCCAGGGGACTTCTGTCCCCTGGGCATGGCCATTGGGCATAGTGGCATGTAGGGGGGCACATATCAGGCCCCCCTATGCCACAAAAAAAAATAATAATAATACGTACCGGACCTTACCTTAATGTCCCTGGGATGGGTCCCTCCAGCCTTGGGTGTCCTCCTGGGGTGGGCAAGGGTGACAGGGGGTGTCCCTGGGGGCATGGGAGGGCACCTCTGGGCTCCTTCCGAGCCCACAGGTCCCTTAATGCCTGCCTTGTCCAGGCGCTAATAAATGGCGCAAAAGCGGCCGTACGTCATTTTTTTTGACCCACCCACTCCCGGGTGTGAATTTTGCCCGGGAGTGTAAATACGGCGCACATGCCTCGGAGTCAATTTTTTAGACGGGAACGCCTACCTTGCATATCATTAACGCAAAGTAGGTGTCCACGCTAAAAAATGACGCAAACTCCATGGACTTTGGCGCTAGACGCGTCTAACGCCAAAGTATAAATATGGAGCTAGTTTTGAGTCGGAATTGCGTAAAAAAAAAACGACGCAATTCCGGCGCAAACAGAGTATAAATATGCCCCTAGGTTTTCATATGTATGTGTATAATTCTAACTTGTAAGAGATTCTGTATTTCTATCCCTTGATTCTGTCATCATTGATGTGGCTAGAGAATGTGGAGATTGGGATCCTGAGTACACTGTGATACAGGGTCCTGGTTGCATTTTATTCTATGCAAGTTGCAGATATATACCATGTTTGACAGCATAGTATTTGACTTTGTGAGTTTAACATTGATGGATTCATATGCTAGAAATATGGCCAACTTACACCACAAAACTGATGATTGATGACATTATTACATATGTCATTGTGGTTTGATATCTTTGTGTATGTGTGTACCTAGACCATAGGTATACAGTATGTGTGTTTTGTACTCTTAGTATTGCATTGTTACCCAAAATTGACATTTATACATAAATGGGGCCTACATTCAAATTGCATGACATAAATGGACTTTACAACTTCTTCTTCCAGTGTTGCTGTAGGAACTTTGGTCAACATACAATTATACTGTCATGTGTGACACACTTACTTTGAACACAGGATTTGTTCACACACCATTATTTTTGTGGAACCTTAACTAATACCAAGACTTGGTAAACCACTAAGGAGACACTCTTCTCACGCTTTGCTATTATATACCCTTTGTACTCGTATTTATTTTGTCTTCTGTGCCACATTATTTTTTTCTTGAATCATTAACCAGTGCAGATGAAGTGGTTCTGTCCATTCACACAGAGTGAGATGACACAATAATACACACAGATGTCCTGTTGCTAGTCATTGCAGGATTAGTGAGGGAATGACAGAACGTGAAATCATTGTTTACATGTTGCAATAAGTTGTTCCCTCTATGTGCAGTGGCACAATACAGCATAGCAAGTCATCTTACTGTGCTGCACTGTGTCACAGTATTAAGACATACAGAACATTCCTGTCCTTTCATCTTGCACTAGCACACAATGGGCTACCTGGACAAACACAGGCACCCGTGCACTATGGTGAATGTGTGCCTGCATTGCATGCAAGTTTGTTTGAGTGCAAGACGGGGCACCTTCCTGCACATGAACAATCCATAGAGACATAGGCCCTGATTTATACTTTTTGGTGGAAAACTGCACTAGCGCAGTTTTGCACCAAAAAATTTAGCACCGGCTTGCACCATTTCTGTGCTCCAGCCAGGCACCATATTTATGGAATGGTGCAAGCTGGTGCAAAGGGTAGGCTGGCGTAAAAAAAACAAATGGCATTAGTTCGGTGAGGCTGGCAGTATGGAAGAACGGGGTTTTGAACCAAAAAATGATGTTAGGCAGGTTAGAGTAAAATAAAATTACTCTAACCTGCCTAGAGTCATTTTCTGATGCAAAACCATCCATACCACATGACTCCCGTCTTAGAAAAGTCAGGAGTCATGTCCACCACTCTAATGTCCAGCACAGGGGACCAGGGTCCTCTGGGCATGGTCTTTGCACCCAGTGCCATGTAGGGGGGGCCATTGCAGGGCCCCCAATGGCACTTAAAAAAATAATTTACCTGTACTTACCTATACTTACCTGGGATGGGGTCCCCCATCCTCCGCTGTCCTTCCGGTGTTGGTGGGGCTGTCCCTGGGGAGGGCACTTGTGGGCTTAGTCCATGGTGTTCCACAGTGCATTTCCGGAGCAATAGTTTTCCAAAGAGAAATAGCATAAAATCATCAACAGATTTACATCTTGTTTGGAACAAAGATTGTGGACATAAATGCATTAACCCCTCGAATGCCTGGGACGTAACGGTTACATCCTGGGCAGCACCGCTCGGGTGCCCAGGATTTAACCTTTACGCCCTGCACCCAGCCCTCGGGGGAAGTGCTGGCGCTCCCCCCGAGGACCTCCCTCCAATCCCCCCAAGGCAGGGCTGGAAGGGGAATCGTTTCCCCTTCTACTCCCGCCCCAACACCCCCATCCAATGAGGTCAGCGCGCAATTGCGCGCTGATATCATTAGACGCTGCCCGACGCGTTGAAAGCAATTTGGTTCTAGCGCGTCGTGCGAAGAGGAAGTAAGTTTCTCCTCTGGCGGGGAGGGGAGTGCTTCAAAAGCGGCATTGTGGGGAAAGCAAAGGGTTTTCCTTTCCCTCTATACCTCTTTTAGCATTACTGCTGCCCGATCGCGTTGCGATCGGGCAGCAGGAATGACCACTAGGCACCAGAGAATTTGTTTTCTGTGAGTGTGTGTGTTTTGTGAGGGGGAGGTGGCCCCTTGGGCACGGGCCCCCCCCCAAGGGGGCATAATCTTTTACGCCATATTTGCTTCCCCTGGGGGCAGATCAGCTAATAATCTTTCAGCCAAACTGCCCCCAGGGGGGTGGAAGCCACGATGGCACCAGGGATTTTTTTTTGTGGGGGAGGGGGCCTGGTTCGCTCCCCAAAGGGGGAAGAAACACTTTTAGGTAGTTCTGCCCCCCTTGGGGGCAGATCGGCCTTGTTTTTTTGGCCCATCTTTCCCCAACGGGGGGCAGAATCCACTAGGCACCAGGGATTATGTGTGTGTGTGTGAGTTTTTTGTGCTGGGACTGCCCTTTCGGCAAGGGCCGCTCCCCCAAGGGGTCATAATTTTCTATGCCGTTTCTGCCCCCCCAGGGGCAGATTGGCTAATTATTTTTCAGCCTATCTGCCCCCAGGGGGGTAGAAGCCAAGATGGCACCAGGGATGTGTTTTTCTTTGTTTTTTTTTTGTGTGGGGCGGCCCCTTGGGCGAGGGTTGCCCCCCAAAGGGAGAGAAACACTATTAGACAGTTCTGCCGTCCTTGGGGGCAGATCGGCCTTGTTTTTTTGGCCCATCTGCCCCCAAGGGGGGCAGAATCCACTAGGCACCAGGGATTATGCATGTGTGTGTGAGTTTTTTGTGCGGGGCGGCCCCTTGGGCAAGAGCTACTCTCCCTACAGTCATAATCTTCTAATCTGTTTCTGCCTCCCCTGGGGGCAGATCGGCTGATAATTTTTCATCTGATCTGCCCCCAGGGGGGCTAGAAGCCATGATGGCACCAGGGATGTGTTGTTATTTTTTTTTTTTGTGTGGGGTGGCCCCTTGTGCAAGGGTCGACCCCCAAAAGGGGAGAAACACTTTTAGGCAGTTCTGCCCCTCTTGGGAGCAGATTGGCCTTCTTTTTTTGGCCCCTCTGCCCCCAAGGGGGACAAAATCCACTAGGCACCATGGATTTTCTTTTTATGTGTGTTTTTTCTGTGGGGGCCATAATCGTCCATGCCGTCATGGAAGGGGGCAAATCAGCTAATTATTTTTCAGCCAATCTGCCCCTGGGGGGGGGTAGAAGCCAACATGGCACCAGGGATGTGTTTCTATTTGTTTTTTGTGCAGGGGTGGCCCCTTGTGCAAGGGTCGCACCCCAAAGGGGGAGAAACACTATTAGGCAAGTCTGCCCCCCACGGGGGCAGATCGGACTTGTTTTTTTGGCCCATCTGCTCCCAAGGGGGGCAGAATCCACTAGGCACCAGGGATTATGTGCATGTGTGTGAGTTTTTTGTGTAGGGGGCAGCCCTGAGGGCAACGGCCACTCCCCCAAGAGGGCATAATCTTTTAAGCCGTTTCTGCCCCCTTTGGGAGCAGTTTAGCCTAGTTTATTTTAGGCCCATCTTCCCCGGAGACCACTAGACACTAGGGAAAATGTTTAACTGTTTGGTGGCGGGGTGTTTCCCAACTGGCAAAGTGTTTCCATTTGTGATTATAACAGTTTACTTCTCTTTCTTTTCTAATTCAAAGCTTTTGCTTCTTTTGTTGTGGTTCGTTTTGTCAGTGGTTGACCTGCGCTTTGTGTAGTTGCTTGTTTTAGGTTAGTAAATTTACTCAAAAGGAGTATTGTTGCCATGCATGAATGACATGTTTGTAGGAGGTGTACTAAATGCAGGATTGTGTGTGAAATTGTCCTTAGATTTGTGCACAATATTTTGTCTTATGTCTAATATGCTTTTTTTTTTTTTTTTGTGGGATATCATTGGTGATTGCTGAGTCTGTGCAGATTAGTTGCTGGTGAGTCTATCTTTTTCAGGCAAGTGAGTGGAATAGTTTTTGAGTACATAACTCTTTGTAATAAAGCCACACTTTGTTTCTTACTTATTTTAGACATTGCTGTTTATGTTGGTGAATTTGTCACTTTACACTACTTAGAAAAGATCGTGGCTAGCTGCAGAGTGACCACTCAGCAGGTTGTTGGCATGCGTTTTGAGTCGTCTTCTGATCATGATTATGAGACGTACTCTGCATCTGAGGCAGAGGAGGGAGAGAGAGAATCTGGGAGTGAGTTTTATGTCCAAGAGGAATCTTCTGATGAGGAAGCGACCCTCAGTGCAGATGAAGGGCCTGTTTTCGAGGAAGACATCGATGGGCCAATGGTGCTGCAGCCAGCAGCTGAAAGGCTTCCCATTGGAAGACCTGACATCTAGGTTGCCCCAAACATGGAACAGCCACAGTTGCCTGCCTTTACTAGTATCCTAGGGTGCAGAGTAAATACAGAAAACTTTTTGCCTGTCAGTTTCTTTGAGTTGTTTATGGACAAGGTATTTTTGGAAGAGATTGTTGAGCAGACTTATTTGTATGCGGAGCAGCATTTGAGGGACAACACTCCCAGACTTAGGCCTCAGTCTAGAGCTACCCATTGGATTTCCACAAATTTGGAAGAGATGAAAACGTTCTTGGGTTTGACTTTTTTGATGGGGTTGATAAGGAAGCCGTCACTGGCTTCTTATTGGTCTAGAAGTCCCTTGACGGCAACGGCAATATTTCCTGCAACAATGACTTGTAATCGGTATTTGCTTCTTCTTCAGATGCTGCATTTTGTTCACAATGCTTTAGCCTTGCCACAAGATTGCCCCGATTGTGACAGTCTTTTTAAGATTAGGCCTGTCCTTGATTATTTTGTAGATCAGTTTTCAGGGGTCTATGTGCCAGGCAAAGAAATAAGTGTGGACGAGTCTTTGGTCCTGTTCAAGGATCGTTTGGTTTTTAGACAGTACATTCCCAGCAAGAGGGCACGGTATGGAATCAAATTGTATATGCTGTCAGAAAGTAGTACAGGATATGTTCATAATTTCCGGGTCTACACTGGTAGGGATTCCAGTAATGATCCCCCCCCTGGTTGTCCGCCCACTTTTGTAGTTAACGAGAAAATTGTGTGGGAACTTAGTAGATGACTGTTTAAAAAAGGTCACCATTTGTATATAGATAACTTCTACACTGGAGTTCAGTTGTTCAGAGTGGCACTATCCGCTCTACCCAGAAAGGCTATCCAAGAGAGCTTGTCTGTAAAAAAACTTGAGAGTGGACAGTGCAGTGTCTTGCAGAATGATGAGCTACTAGCTCTGAAATTTGTAAACAGGAGGGAAGTGTACATGCTAACTACCATCCATGATGAGAGTACTTCACCTGTGGCTGTTTGGGGTCAAGTTGCTGAAGTGCGCAAACCTGTGTGCATTTTAGATTACAATACGCACATGGGTGGTGTTGATAGTGTAGATCAGAGGTTGGAACCCTACACTGCTGTTCGTAAGTCCTACGTGTGGTATCAAAAGTTGGCCATCCATTTGTTCAATCTGGCAACTTTTAATGCTTTTATTGTGTTTAAGGATTGTTCCCCTGAGTCAAGGATGAAATTTGTTAAATTTCAGGAGTCTGTGATAGTGAGCCTTGTTGTGATGGATCATGCAAGAGTTCCTAGAGTAACAGTTGTGGAGGATGTGGCTAGATTTAAAGATTGCCCCGTTCCTGATCAGATTCTTCCCACTCCCAAAAAAGACTTTCCCGCTAAGAAATGTAGAGTTTGTGCCTAAAGAGGTATTCTGGGGGAAAGCCAGATGTACGGCCTGGACTGTCGTTCAAAGCCTGGGCTGTGTGTGGCAGGCTGTTTCAGGAGTTACCACACTGAGAAGAATTACTGGGAACTACTGTGAGCGTAAACTGCCATTTTATATTTCGATATGTTCAGTTTCACTGTTGGCATTACTGTTGTATTCAGTCAGAGCTTTTGTGTTTGTAGTTTTGTACTTATAGTTAGTTAGTATTTTCTTTGTTGTTTAAAAACAAAAAAGTGACGGTCGTGTGCATAGAGTGGCGCTTAGCTGGTGGTGTGCGTGGAGTGGCGCTTGGCTGGCGGTGTGCGTGGTGTAGCAATTGGCTGGCGGTGTGCGTGGGGGCACTTGGCTGGTGGTGTATGTGGGGTAGCGCTTGGCTGGCAGTGTGCGTGGAGTGGCGCTTGGCTGGTTGTGTGCGTGGAGTGGGGGTTGGCTGGTAGTGTGTGTGGGGAAGCGCTTGGCTGGCAGTGTGTGTGGGCTGGCGCTTGGCTGGCGGTGTGCGTGGAGCGGCTCCTGGCTGGCGGTTTGTGTGGAGTGGGGCTTGGCTGGCAGTGTGTGTGGGGTGGCGCTTGGCTGTCGGTGTGCTTGGAATGGTGCTTGACTGGCGGTGTGTGTAGAGTGGGGCTTGGCTGGTGGTGTGTGTGGGGTTGCACTTGGCTGACATTGTGTGTGGAGTGGTGCTTGGCTGGCAGTGTTTGTGGGGTGGTGCTTGGCTGGTGGTGTGGGCTGGAGCGGCGCTTGGCTGGCAGTGTGTGTGGAGTGGCACTTGGCTGGCAGTGCCAGCCAAACGCCAGTCAACACACTCCCATCAGCTGTTGTGTTTGCTGTATCAGGCATGTGGGTGTATGAAAGTGATGGGCCCTTGAGTGGCGCTGTCTGTCGATGCCAGCGTTGTAATGTGCTGGGCCCACAGCTGGCAGCGTGAATGGTCTTGTGCATGTCATGTCTTAAAGGTGTGTGAATGGACTGCAAAACGGTTGGTGCCTTGACCCGGCTTTACAGCTCATGAGCTGTGAGTCATTGGTTCAGTTTTTTGGCGTTTCAGGTATTAACAGTGCATTTCACTTTTGTGAAATCTCTTGTTAATAAACTCTGATCTACTGAACTATCACTCACCCTTGTGCCAAATCCAAACAGTATGTCTGTTAAAAATGACAAAACCTGCTCAGCTGTAATCAGGCATCCAGCACATCCGTGACACGCTAGGTGTCTCGGGTGGGACCCCGATGATGCAGCATGGCACTAACTTGGTTGGTGAGTGAGGGGTCTTTTTAACCTAACCTAAGTGCATTTGTTTTCACAATTTTAGTGTTTGGTACATCATAGATTTACGTGGACACATCAAAATGATCTATTTCAAAACTACCTGTGTTTGGGGGGGCACCTATGTTTTTGGTCCTGAAAGTGGCCTTCATCTAGGGAACCTACAAAACCCAGACATTTTTTGAAACTAGACCCCTCAAGGAGTCCAGGGAGGTGTGGCTTGCCTGGATCCCCCAACATTGTATTACCCAGACTCCTCTGCAAACCTCAAAATTTGCTTAAGAAAGCATATTTTCCGCACTTTTCTTTGTAGGATCACTGCTCCGGCACAACTTTCCTACCACCCAGTGTTCCCCTCAGTCTCCCAAGTGAAATGATACCTCACTTGTGTGGGTCCCCAAAAGTGAGTCGGCCTAAAGATCTCTAAAAGAAAAATATGTGCTTATCAACTCACTGTGCTATCCCCTCAATCTCTACAGGTTTTTGGCTTTTTTCTGTTGCAGGCACCTGGCCCATCCACACATGCGAGGTATAGTTTTTATCAGGAGACTTGGAGGAATGCTGGGTGGAAGGAAATTTGTGGCTCCTCTCAGGTTCTAGAACTTTGTGTTACCGAAATGTGAGGAAAAAGTATTTTTTTTATCCAAATGTTGAGGTTTGCACAGGATTCTGTGTAACAGAACCTGGTGAAAGCCCTGCAAGTCACCCCATCTTAGATTCCCCTAGGTGTCTAGTTCTCCAAAATGCACAGGTTTGGTATGTTTCCTTAGGTGCTGGCTGAGCTAGAGGCCAAAAACCATGGCTAGCCACTTTGCAAAAAAGAGCTCTGTTTTGTTTGGGAAAATGTGATGTGTCCGTGTTGTGTTTTGGGGCATTTCCTGTCACGGACACTAGGCCTACCAACACAAGTGAGGTACCATTTTTATCGGGTGACTTGGGGGAACACTGGGTGGAAGGAAATCTGTGGCTTCTTTCAGATTCCAGAACTTTCTGTCACCGAAATGTGAGGAAAAGGTGTTTTTTTGCCAAATTTTGAGGTTTGCAAAGGATTCTGGGTAACAGAACCTGGTGAGAGCCCCACAAGTCACCCCATCTTGGATTCCCATATGTGTCTAGTTTTCAGAAATGCACAGGTTTGGTAGGTTTCCCTAGCTAGCGTCTGAGCTAGAGGCCAAAATCCACAGCCAGGCACTTTGAAAAAAACAGCTCTGTTTACTTTGTGAAAATATGATGTGTTCACGTTGTGGTTTGGGGCATTTCCTGTCACGGGCACTAGGCCTATCCACATAAGTGAAGTACCATTTTTATCATGAGACTTGGGGGAATGCTGGGTGGAAGGAAATGTGTGTCTTCTCACAGATTCCAGAACTTTCTGTCACCGAAATGTGAGGACAAAGTGTTTTTTAGCCAAATTTTGAGGTTTGGACAGGATTTGGGTAACAGAACCTGGTGAGAGCCCCACAAGTCACCCCATCTTGGATTCCCATATGTGTCTAGTTTTCAGAAATGCACAGGTTTGGTAGGTTTCCCTAGCTAGCGTCTGAGCTAGAGGCCAAAATCCACAGCTAGGCACTTTGCAAAAAACAGCTCTGTTTTCTTTGGGAAAATGTGATGTGTCCACGTTGTGTTTTGGGGCATTTCTTGTTGCGGGCACTAGGCCTACCCACACAAGTGAGATACTATTTTTATCAAGAGACTTGGGGCAATGCTGGGTGGAAGGAAATTTGTGTCTCCTTTCAGATTCTAGAACGTTCTGTCACTGAAATGTGAGGAAAAAGTGTTTTTTTGCCAAATTTTGAGGTTTGCAAAGGATTCTGAGTGAGAGCTCCACAAGTCACCCCATCTTGGATTCCCCTAGGTGTCTAGTTCTCAAAAATGTGCAGGTTTGGTAAGTTTCCCGGCTGAGCTAGAGGCCAAAATCGACAGCTAGGCACTTTGCAAAAAACAGCTTTGTTTCCTTTGGGAAAATGAGATGTGTCCTTGTTGTGTTTTGGGGCATTTCCTGTTGCGGTCGCTAGGCCTACCCACACAAGTGAAGTACCATTATTATCGGGAGAATGGGGGGAACACTGGGTGGAAGGAAATTTGTGGCTCCTCTCAGATTCCAGAACTTTCTGTCACCAAAATGTGAGGAAAAAGTGTTTTTTGGCCAAATTTTGAAGTTTGCAAAGGATTCTGGATAACAGAACCTGGTGAGAGCCCCACAAGTCATGCCATCTTGGATTATCCTAGGTGTCAAGTTTTAAAAAATGTGCAGGTTTGGTAGGTTTCCCTAGGTGCCGTCTGAGCTAGAGGCCAAAATCTACAGCAAGGCACTTTGCAAAAAACATGTCAGATTTCAAAGTAAAAATGTGATGTGTCCATGTTGCATTTCCTTTCACGAGCATTAGGCCTACCCATGCAAGTGAGATACTATTTTATCGGGAGACTTGGGGGAACACAGAATAGCAAAGCAAGTGTTATTGCCCCTTGTCTTTCTCTACATTTTTTCCTTCCAAATGCCAGACAATGTGTAAAAAAGACATCTATTTAAGAAATGCCCTGTAATTCATGTACTAGTATGGGCACCCCGGAATTCAGAGATGTGCAAATAACCACTGCTTCTCATCACGTTATCTTGTGCCCATTTTGGAAATACAAAGGTTTTCTTGATAGCTATTTTTCACTCTTTATATTTCAGCAAATTAATTGCTGTACATTGGTATAGAACGAAAACCCAATGCAAGGTGCAGCTCATTTATTGGCTCTGGGTACCTAGGGTTCTTGATGAAACTACAAGCCCTATATATCCCCACAACCAGAAGAGTCCAGCAGACGTAACGGTATATTGCTTTCAAAAATCTGACATTGCAGGAAAAAGTTACAGAGTAAAACGTTGAGAAAAATGGCTGTTTTCTTACCTCAATTAATTTTTTTTTATTTCATCTGTTTTGTTCTGTAGGAAACCCTAGTAGGATCTACACAAATTATCCCTTTCTGAATTGTGAATTTTGTCTACTTTTCATAAATGTTTAGCTTTCTGGGATCCAGCATTGGTTTCACACCCATTTCTGTCACTAACTGGAAGGAGGCTGAAAGCACAAAAATTAGTAAAAATGGGGTATGTCCCAGTAAAATGCCAAAATTGTGTTGAAAAATTGGGGTTTCCGATTCAAGTCTGCCTGTTCCCAAAAGCTGGGAAGCTGGTGATTTTAGCACTGCAAACCATTTGCTGATGCCATTTTCCGGGAAAAAAACACAAGCCTTCTTCTGCAGCCCTTTTTTCCCATTTTTTTTTTCAAAAATTGAAATTTTCACTGTATTTTGGCTAATTTCTTGATCTCCTTCAGGGGAACCCACAAAGTCTGGGTACCTCTAGAATCTCTAGGATGATGGAAAAAAAGGACGCAAATTTGGCGTTGGTAGCCTATGTGGACAAGTTATGAGGGCCTAGGCGCAAACTGCCCCAAATAGAAAGTCCTGGCACCTGAGGGGTAGAGGCCTGGCAGCGAAGGGGTTAAGGCTTTGAAATGTATCTCATTCTCTGTAAATAAGATTAATTTAAGAGCTGTAATGAATTGGAGCCACAAAGCAGATGCACCATGGAGGGTTCATTTCCTTGCGGAAGACGTCTGTAGAATGAGGAAAAAAAATGCCAATATGTGAGAGACAAGATAAACTTGGTGCTAGGACGCATAGCGCAGAAACTGCCAATGTCAGACAACTAGTTGGAAGTACACTTAATGATTGATCACCCAAAATGTTAAAAAGGTTAAGTGGTGGTCATCACCACAACCTCTTGGAATTTGCCACTGGAGGTCGTAGCCTGCATTATTATAAATAACTCATTAATTCCAGTTCACAGTGGTAGGCCTCTTTGCATACTCTTGCTTCCCATAAAAGTAGATAGGCACTGGGCTTCTTCCTCATGTTATTGATGAGATTTGCAGATTTTTTGTCATCCAAAGAGAGACAGATCTGTCTAACAAGAAAATATATATATATATTTTTAAGACCCTATTTCAAATCCTGGTGTAGGAGCCTACTCTGTCACAAACAAGACAGATATCCTGTCTGCCGTACTACGATCCCATAATAGCCTATGGGGTTTGTAATACAGCAGATGGGATACCCGTCATGTTTGTGATGGAGTAACCCATCCACCAGGATTTAATTGAGACCCTTTGTCTAGTCAAGGTGAACTGAGAAGTTTCAGAAGAACCAAGAAATTCTGGAGTTCAATTACAAAAAGGACAGTCAAGTAGCAGTTCTCCAGTTTATCCTGAATCAACTGATCACCCATGCATGACAAATCAAGTTTACCTAGGCTAAACCCTAACATCCATCACATGAATCATCATTTGGATTTCATTAATGAAAGGCACCAGTACCAAGGGTGGTATCGATCTACCTACCTATGCTTCTCTTTTATCCCACAGAAGCAACATACATAGGCTGTGCAGTCCTTTGAATCTTCACTTATAGCTAAGCATGGGAATGCGAGGTTCATTACGGGAGGCAGGCATCTTGTTTTTTTTCTTCATAAAATAGTCTGTATGTGTCCATCACATACTAAAGTTGATTGCTCATTGCAACGTGTACGGTTTACCCTGAGTTGAATTAGTTTTCATTGTCACCTCTCCTCGCTTAGTTATTAGGCCAAAATTCCTATGTCCTCCCTGTTTGTCTATCAGTGCCATGCCATACACACTGGTTAAGTTTATTTAGATTATCTGCACACCAAATATAAAAATAAAACTGATTTCATCAGCAGACATTTCTGTTGTGATATTAAGCCCAAAGGTTTTGGTTGCAAAATGTTTATTCACTTTAATCATTGTCAGTGTCTCCAAATTTGGAGTAAATAGACTGGTCCTACTGATTGTGACAATTTACCCCTTCTCTAAATACCTAGTTTGAGAAGACACAGTCTACTGGACAGACATACAAGGTAGCTTATTGCTATTGCCACCCTACTGAGTTCCTGTTAATGTTGCTTTTTTCCATGCCAATAGGTTAAAAGCTCTTGGCCAAGGTAGACAGACTTTTGTTTGGTCATCCAACTAATCTTGAATCATCTTCTCTACTATCATAGTTATGGAGATTGATTGTTTTGGAGTTGCCTGAGCCTCTCCACATGATTTAAGTCCTGAAATATTAATAAACTAAGCCATTGCAGATGTTGGAAATGAAAGAGATGTTGTTGGTGCTGCGGGTTTAGTAGCAGGCAAATGGGTAACTAATATTGGCTACAGTTCCAACATGCATCTGGATTGAAGCCACCACTGTATTCTTCAGCGGTTGAATGCAGTACTTCTATTCTGCTATGGCTGCAAAGTTGCCATCCTTCACCTTTTACGTCACTCGTTTTCCTGACAATCCAATTCACACATATGAAGATATCGACTGATGAAAAGTAAATGCCAATGGTTGGCCCTTTTTTTGCACCATGGATCCAGAGGGACAAGTGTAATCTTTGGGGAGGCATCATCTTTTTTTTACAGTCTTTGATTTGTATTCACACAAAAATTAAGCTGTTGACCAAAGCAGCTGGTTCTTTATTGAGATTTGACTATGTTTGTTCCACCTACTGCAAATGGTCCTGCAGCATGTGCAACAACAGAATGGTTTGGCTCATCGTAAAATCCTCCTTTCTGGCTCACTATGTCAACATTTCAAAAAGTAGTAGCATTTGGGTCAGGCACCCCACTAATCCCCATTTGTCAACTTTTATTGTCATGGCTTTGTCAGTTACATCCCCCCTCCTTATATATTCATTGATAGACCTTTACTGCTCAAGCAGTTGTTGCAGCATGTAGACTTAGGATTTCCAATGGGTGAGGACCTTCCTTATGAGGGCTTAGACAGGGATTTTATTAGTATCTTGAATGATCCTCTGTTACTTCTGGGCTTTGAATAAATGACTGAAACAAGTACAAATGCTGTGACTATTGACCAGTGTGTTGTTGATTTCTGCTTCTTTTGTGGAAAAGTCCTGCAAATTAGGTTGATGCAATGACTTCAAAATAGTACTCTGTAATATCCTCCATTAGCCATGGCTTCAGTATTATGACTGCCATTGTCGGTAGTAACAAATCCAAACTGAGACCTCTGGGCTTCAGTTATTCCCAATTATTTGTGTTACATTTTTCCAGGACATTGGCAGTTGGGTGAAATTTCTTCATGGGGAACATTTCAACTGTTACATGCTAACAAACGTCTTGAAAAACATTAGCAATAGTGAGACAAGTGGTGGGCCTTTGCTTAACCCCTTAAAGGAAGCCAAGGAGAAAGGCGATGCACATGTAGTCTGTGGCTTGACAACTGGCTCACATATATGCCATAAGTTTGATGGACTAAAGAGTGCTCTCCTTCATCAGTTCACTTACCAATTCTACTAGTAGACAGTACAGTGCAACCATAGCAATAGATGACAAATAAGTTGTTAGAACCCTTTCTCTTTGGACAGAGGATCTCAACAAATTATAAAATGCTTCTCCTTTGACCAAAGAAAAATTTAGGAGGTCAAGCGCTAAGATTTTGGCCAGTTTTCCAATGATTAAATGGACTCACTCATAGATTTGGTGGTATGACTACTTGCTGAACATAGACTCAATAATGGGTTGTTTTGCAGTTGTTTTCTTCGCGCGAATGCCATCTCAATTGACCTACATGGAGAAGTTATGCTGTCTGGAAGCTTTGGGGTAACTATAAGGCATATTTATACTCCATTTGCATAATTTTTTATGCAAATTTGGCTCAAAACTAACTCCATATTTATATTTTGACGTTAGACACATCTAACGTCAAAATATTGGAGTTTGGACCATTTTTTTAGGTGGGTGAACCTACCTTGAATCAATGAGATACAAGGTAGGCATTCCCATCTAAAAAATGATGCTAACCCCATAGCCCCATATTTATCCCCCTGTGCTAAAATGACACACAGGTGGAAGGAGGGGCTAAATAATGGTCAAAGCTTACTTTGCACCATTATTTAACACCTGGGTCAGACCAGGCATTAGGGGAACTGTGGACCCACTTTCATGGTTAAACACCATGGAATGGGTCAACAGGTGCTCTCCTAAAGCCCCAGGAACACCCCACCCACACCAGAGGGACACCAGAAGATGGGTGACCCCATCCCAGGTGCGTAGGGTAAGTATTGCTAAGTATTTTGTTTTGTATATTAAAGTGCAGTGGGGGCCCAGCTTGGGGTCACATGCATGGCACAGGGTACAATGGCTATGCCTAGGGGACACTGGTCAAGCGTGCTGGCTATTGGGGTGGTGGGCATGACTCCTGTCTTTCCTAAGACAGGAGTCATGTGGTATGGATGGTTTTGCATCAGAAAATGACACTAGGCTGGTTAGAGGTATTTTTTTTTTTGCCTCTAGCCAGCCTAACCTCATTTTTTGGTGCAAAACCTCCTTCTCCCATACTGCCACTCCCACCCAGCTAATGTAATTATTTCTTTACGCTAGCCCACCCTTTGCACCGGCTTGCACCATTCCATAAATATGTTGCCTGGCTGGCGCTCAGGAATGGTGTTAGTGCAGTTTTGCATCAAAAAGTATAAATATGCCCCTATATTTCTCTTTTCCTTGTGCATTGCCGAGGATGTTGCAGGTGCTGACTTGACACTAAGACAAATAGAGTTTCTTTGCATGACAAACACTTTTTCATCTTCTTCCTCACCACCACCACCTATCTGTTTGACAATTTCTTCTCTCTAGGCAGCAGCTATCCATTTGAGGTGCACTTCCCACACAATAGCATGTTAATCTTCCAGATGGACATGCTCCCCATCTCTTCTGTCATGCCCACCAGGCTTTCTGTTATGCACAGACCTTTTGCAAATTGTGCAATTAGTGACATGGTCTTCATATGGCCTAAGGATAAAGACATATAGGGGCTCATTCTGAGCCCGGCGGGCGGCGGGAGCCGCCCGCCTGGAGGGAGCCGCCAAATGACCGCACCGCGGTCAGAAGACCGCGGCGGCCATTCAGACATTTCCTCTGGGCCGGCGGGCGCTCTCCAAAAGAGCGCCCGCCGGCCCAGAGGAAATGCCCCTGCACCGAGGACGCCGGCTCAGAATTGAGCCGGCGTAGTTGCAGGGGTGCGACGGGTGCAGTTGCACCCGTCGCGTATTTCAGTGTCTGCAAGGCAGACACTGAAATACTTTGCGGGGCCCTCTTACGGGGGCCCCTGCAGTGCCCATGCCATTGGCATGGGCACTGCAGGGGCCCCCAGGGGCCCCGCGGCACCCCCTACCGCCATCCTGTTCATGGCGGGTTTCCCACCATGAACAGGATGGCGGTAGGGGGTGTCTGAATCCCCATGGCGGCGGAGCGCGCTCCGCCGCCATGGAGGATTCCCCCGAGCAGCGGAAAGTCGGCGGGAGACTGCCGACTTTCCGCTTCTGACCGTGGCTGAACCGCCGTGGTCAGAATGCTCGTGGGAGCACCGCCAGCCTGTTGGCGGTGCTCCCGTGGTCGGTGGCCCTGGCGGCCACCGGCCGCCAGCGTCAGAATGACCCCCATAATTGCCAGAAAAACTTGGTGTGGTGGTGCTAGGCATTGTTTTTGCCTATACCTTAAGTGGGCTTCTCCTGGGGTAGGGATGGTAAATGCTGCAGGTCTTAGAGTTCTAGAAAAGATGGAAGGGGTGGTTTTAGTGGTACTGCATTGTGCAGCACACAGGAATACAACATCACAAACCATGAAAGACCAAGGGGCAGATTAGTGAGAAGGAAGTGGTGTAGCACCTAGTCCAGTGCCCCTTCACGTGCACCCTTTAGCGGCCCCTAATGCCACCATGTGTGTGCCGTATACAAGAAAAGGCCCACCATGGCACTGAGTAGGTGAAATACTGTCAAGATAATTGATGCCATAGTAGGACTCTGTAGGAGTACTGAGAACATACCTGACCTTTCATGCATCGTACAGAGGGACCTATGCAAAAATATGGTGTGCCCCTACCAATGCCTGCACTGTGCATGTGTTGAAAGTGTCTGTGATAAATCATGTATAGTAACCTTGGAGACTTCTTTGCACCTATTTTGCTACTCCTCTAATTGTGTGAATCACACCTTTATACACATGATGGCTGACACATGCATAATCTGCCACAAAGGGTCACTAAGTGTCGCACTGCATGCTTAGTGCCACATGGCAACATGGAGGCCTGAGTTTGGCTTTTTAGGGCTACCATGGTGTCAATACAAATGACACCATTGTGGTGCAAGGAGGTGGTAGGTTCCACTAACAACAGGACAGAGCTTCAAATATGGACAACACAATACATATTTGGCATAGTTGAACTGTCAGTTCAGATTTATTTTGACAATCACCAGGTCCCTGAGCGACAACCCATGATAGTAATGTCCATCAACACAAACCAATGCAACTGTTCCACAAAACATGAACACACACAATACCAGAAGCAAGTCAGAATCACCATTCCACCTAAAACTAACATCTGCCATGGAACATATGAAATCATAAATATGCATTACCGAAACATGTTTTCTCATTCCTTTGCAGCTGACCAAGGTTACAGCATTCAGCCATGGTTGATGTCGCCTTTTGGCAACACAATACAAGTCACACGTTGCATCCTGTCCATGTATGACCGGACAGTGATGCAGTAGAAGATCTGTACAAAGTGTAAGTAGCCTAAAGAATGCCTGCAATGTAGGACCTAATCTATTCCAAACAAGATATGCCATACATGATGGAGAAGGTACACACATAGAACAATATTGACTGTGCAACACAACGTCACCATGTGATCACCCAACATATGTTCAGAGAGGATGCCTAGATCAGTACATAACCCACTCATGTTTGCTACAACAGCAACATTGTAGTTGCCCATCACATACTATTCTGACAGAAGGCAGTTATAGATCACATCATCTGTGCCTTGGGTTGTCAACAATTACAAGGTACACTAGGGATACAAGCCCTAACCAAGCTGAAAATGGAAATTACTAAGAATGTATAACTGCGTCTGTCAGATCATGCCAAATTATGAGACATGTCCGACACATACAAGTAGCCAGTCCTCTGCACATTATAGGGCAAGCCTGACATCAAGTAACCCAAAGAAAAATGAAAATCCCAGGCCATTTGCTCACATATTTGCATATGTCAGACTGCAGGGGACTGCACATTTCTCTGCTAAGAAGCTATCATTATGAGGCTAGATCCCCACCCAACACCCCTTGGGGTTTTGGGGCTACATTGACTCTTAACACAGTCAGGAGCCAGATGCATGTGCACAGTGGACTGAGCAGAGTGGAGCACTGTAAACCTGCGCTAAAACATGCAACCATGGGTCTGTGTGGGCATAAAAAGTCCCACAGTAGTAATGATGACTAGGCTGCTATCATTGCCTGACTGCAACACTGCTACATAGTTGTATGCCATTGTATGTGACAGTCATAACAAACATGTTGTGGTCGATTGTAAGTATCTAGTTTGTGGCATGCACATATATGTCTGATATCTTTGCACACATGTTCCACGTAAATGGCACAGGCCTGGTATAATGCATTGGAGTCTGCAAAAAAGTCAACTTTACACTAACGAAAATGAATTTGATTTACAAGATCATTGACAGACTTAAATGACCATCAGATCTGTTCCCACATACAAAAACATAGGTGGCACTGATATGACTACACAGCTATTTAACAAAGTCAAACATGTGTTCATGCAGGAAGATACATATGTGACTTCATATCACATGAATACACCGCTGTGGCAAATTTGACACATATGACACTACACATGTTTTTCCACAATCACGGCACATATAAACTTTCATTGAAACATGTGAGTACACCATCTCCTGCATCATAGATGCATGAGGAACTATATGTCACACGTGCAGCAGAGCATCATGAAGCCTGAACCTAACAATACACCACAGTGTGGACACACATGCACTCATTTTGCCGGGGAAAACGTGAAATCAACCCAGCCTTAGTCCACTGCATCCTCTGAGTGCGATTTGTCAAGGGTATCACATGCATTATCATGTATTGGACAGCCCAACATATCTACTGTGTTGTTGTTAAATGTACATTTGTAAAATCAGACATTACGATGTGGTAGACCCACAAATATGTGTTAGATCACATATGTACACAGGTGGCAACATGTATTGTGGACAAAGTCTAGCAACACATGCTTATATGCAAATGGTATCAGTCATTGCATGCATCACACACACATACAAACATAATGGTAACACATACAGATGTTACCATTAAGTTATGAACGCACTTGCACACACAGGTAGCCATACCATACTGACTAAATACATGCATGGCCCCTGTGACATGGTATGTGAATCTGGGTGCACCATCAGCCTTTCCAACAAAATCAACGCATTCCCATTATGTGTCAAAAATGTTGACGCAAACAGCAATATTCCACACTCAGCTATGCCAAAAAATTACGCCTGGCCCCTGCGCGTCAATCGCGAGTCCACAGGCCTTGTCAGGCTTCATGGAAAGGAATACCATGAATAACAGTCATGCGTCAAATTGTTTGATGCAAACTCCAATACTTCATACTTTATCAAAAAATGACACCTAGACCCTGCACCTCAATCGCAAGTCTTGAGGCCTTGCCAGCCTCGAAGGGCAAAAATCGATGCATGAGCCTCACGCGTAAAAAAAAATAAATGACCCATATCAGAAAATGCGACGAACAGGCCCAGGAAGTAATAAAACAGGACTTTCTGGCTGCATACATGGGGCAGTGATTTTACTTTCACTTTCACTTTACAGTCTTTTTGTTTGTGACTGTGTGAGGGTGTGTGGAGCTGGTGCTGGTGGAAGATTGGTATTGTTGGAGATTTTTGTGCTGAGTCCTATTGCTGTTGGATGCTTTTGTCTTTTCCTCAGTTTTGTAGTGTTTTTGTCCTGTATTTTCATTGTATTGTGGGTTGTTTGTCTAGGGGTAGCATAGTTTGTTGTGGTATTTGGGGTTAGGTGGGGTAGTTCAATAATTTAATTTTTTTGGGCTCTTACATTTGCAGTTAGTTCATACTGCATAATGTCTGTGAAAGGGAGGGTAATGAAGATGAAATGGGAGGGTTCATCTGGCTAGTGCAGCATTATCTTCCCAAGATGCAAGTTTTGGGAGGCTGCTTAATACAGTGCTACCCAACAGAGGCATGGAAACTGCAATGGGGCAAGGTGCTCCACCACCTACACAGAATATTCTGAGATGTGCGCACTGACCACCAGTCGAAACACCGTTGGGCTGATCTCATAGCATGGGAGCAAGATCTAGTGGATCACCTGGGGACTCAGAGTGGTGGACCAGCTGTTAAGTACAGATTTGCATAGCAAGCAACATCCTTCTTTGCATGTGCATGACAGCCGGACATATGGTTGAGTGCAGCATGTTTTGTCAAGGGTCAGGACAGGTTTTTTTGGGCCTGATATAAGAGCCCATAGCCATTGTGAATTTCATAAATGACGCTAAGACAGCACTGAAGTTCCATTTTCCCTGCACCATATTAAAGTGGTGCGATGCATGCTTAGCGCCACTTTGTTAAGCCTTGCACCGCATGATGGCTGTGCCAGGGATCATGTATGAGGGAGGGGCCTACCCCTGTAAGGGGGTCAAAATAAATGGGGCAGGGAATTTTTTGATATATCCTTGATCCATTTCCCCCACACTTTGAACTCCCGCTAAGAGCTGGTGTTAAAAGGGGGCATACCATTATATATGATGGCCTCCTATGTACTCTGCAAGAGTTGTGCAAACTTTTGGGTGCTACTCCTGTTAAGTATATCATTTGCATCTATATAAAATTACGTGATTGCCCCCTACCCTGCACCATAGTGCACCGTAAATTTTATACAGTACACAGATGGTGGGGGAGAGGGGAGCACTAAGGGGCGTGAGGACAGTTGCGATGCACTAGGTGCAGCACCACTTTCCTTTAATCTGCCCCTTTTTGTGTCTTTGGCCGCCGGCATTTAAAGTGAGCTTACCTATGCACCGGGTCCAACCTACTAGCACGTTCCTCTTTGTGTACATTGTGGGCCATATTTATACTTTTTGACGCGAAACTGCGCTAACGCAGTTTTGCGTCAAAAAAATTAGCGCCGGCTAACGCCATTCTGAAGCGCCATGCGGGCGCCGTATTTAATCAATGACGTTAGCCGGCGTTAGCCGCCGGCGCTGCCTGGTGTTCGTGGAAAAAAACGACGTACACCAGGCAGCTCCGGCGTAAGGGGATATGGAGCTTGGGCGTCAAAAAATGGGGCAAGTCAGGCTGAGGCAAATTTTTCACCTCAACCCGATTTGCGCCATTTTTTTCGACTCCCAACCCCCATAGAAATGACTCCTGTCTTAGCAAAGACAGGAGTCATGCCCCCTTGCCCAATGGCCATGCCCAGGGGACTTCTGTCCCCTGGGCATGGTCATTGGGCATAGTGGCATGTAGGGGGGCACAAATCAGGCCCCCCTATGCCACAAAAAAAAAATATATATACTTACCGGAACTTACCTTAATGTCCCTGGGATGGGTCCCTCCAGCCTTGGGTGTCCTCCTGGGGTGGGCAAGGGTGACAGGGGGTGTCCCTGGGGGCATGGGAGGGCACCTCTGGGCTCCTTCCGAGCCCACAGGTCCCTTAACGCCTGCCTTGTCCAGGCGCTAAAAAACTGCGCAAAAGCGGCCGTACGTCATTTTTTTTGACCCGCCCACTCCCGGGCGTGAGTTTTGCCCGGGAGTGTAAATACGGCGCACATGCCTCGGAGTCAATTTTTTAGACGGGAACGCCTACCTTGCATCTCATTAACGCAAAGTAGGTGTCCACGCTAAAAAATGACGCAAACTCCATGGACTTTGGCGCTAGACGCGTCTAACGCCAAAGTATAAATATGGAGTTAGTTCTGCGTCGGAATTGCGTCAAAAAAACGACGCAATTCCGGCGCAAACAGAGTATAAATATGCCCCTGTGTATCACATACAGCCCATAATGTTTCTATTATCCGACACACATGTGGCCAATTTGTATCACAGGCATGCCCTGTTTTCCTGTTTTACAGACAATATGGGGCAGGCCTGCGTCTGAGCCAGCACTACCACTTTACTCAGAAGCCTGCACCAATGCAGGCATACTTGGACCACAGTGCAAGTGTGTCTGTGTTGAGGGGAGTATATATGTGGAGGCTGGTATCCTTTCCTGGACATGAATGGTCTACTATGGTGACAATGGCTGCCCACACAGTATTGGCAAGACATCTGTAATGTTATTCAGTTAATGTGCAGGAAGGGACAACTAGGTGAACATATGGAAACTGCCATGGCATTTTAGCTCTAGTGTGTGTGCCTTGAAATGGCACACACATATTAGAAACAAGAAACAAGGATGTATGAATGTATTCCTCAACACTCTGCTATGTTCACATCACCCCTGGGCAGTTGATTGTCTATTGGCACTGATAATGAGTAAGACGTCTTTAACATCTGGGGCAGGTTAAAAAGCAATAGGTGTTACAATGGGATGGCCACTGCAACAACCATTGCATGCTCCTCTGATGCAGAATACTGTGTCATGCTGCCCCATATGGACATGGAGGTGTAGCGCAACAAAACAGCTGCATGGAAAATCCATGTACACATAGTGTAGTGAAATTGCACCACAGGAGCGTCAGGGAAAGTGATGCTTTGGTGGTGCCAGGGTCTCCATTTTCTGGCCCTTTGTCTCACAGACAGATTATTAATGTTTGGTGGTTGTTCTGACCTACCACTAAGTTGACTTGCTTACTCAGCTTATCAAGTTGAATGTGAAACTGTTGCCCATGCACAGAAATGTCTAAAAATCACAAAGCTATGTTTTCCTGTCATGTATTGCAGGTGTGCTTCCATCCTACAGCAGTGGAGAAGTATCCCGATTTGAAGATCCTGATGCGGCCAGTAGGTGTCACCTTCTGCGTCCTGTGTGTCATTCCAGGGTTTTGTGTGAGAGGGTCTGATGTGTGCAATGCAAAGATGAAATGTATAGTGTGACCAATGAGATGACATTATCTGACTTAGGATATAGGCATCATGTCTGATGCTACGTTGAAGATAGAGAATGAGTTGATTGTTGCACATGTGCCAACGTGTGCTGCTATGGAATTGTTGGTGTTAGGAAAAGGAAAGCATGCCCACATATACATTGATGTCAATCGTGATATGTGTCTGAGCTGCTATTTATCTGATTAGCATGTTTGTTGCCAACATATTTGTCACTGCACTTTTGACAGCACTGTGGCGGTCATTCTGACCCTGGCGGTCATGGACCACCAGGGCCGGGGACCGCGGGAGCACCGCCAACAAGCTGGCGGTGCTCCCAAGGGCATTCTGACCGCGGCGGTATGGCCGCGGTCAGAAACGGAAAACCGGCGGTCTCCCGCCGGTTTTCCGCTGCCCTGAGGAATCCTCCATGGCAGCGCAGCTTGCTGAGCCACCATGGGGATTCCGACCCCCTCACCGCCATCCTGTTCCTGGCGGTTTTGCCCGCCAGGAACAGGATGGCGGTGAGGGGTGTCGTGGGGCCCCTGGGGGCCCCTGCAGTGCCCATGCCAATGGCATGGACACTGCAGGGGCCCCCGTAAGAGGGCCCCTAAAAGATTTTCAGTGTCTGCCATGCAGACACTGAAAATCGCGACGGGTGCTACTGCACCCGTCGCACCCTTCCCACTCCGCCGGCTCCATTCGGAGCCGGCTTCCTCATGGGAAGGGGTTTCCCGCTGGGCTGGCAGGCGGCCTTCTAGCGGTCGCCCGCCAGCCCAGCGGGAAACACAGAATAACTGCGGCGGTCTTCTGACTGCGCAGCGGTATCTGGCGGCTCCCGCCGGCACCGCGGTTACCGCGGCCGGCGGGAGTCAGAATGACCCCCTGTGTGCCAAACGTACCTTTCAGTTACTCAGGAAACAGTACAGATGATGTACATGTGTTGAGGTCTTATGCTTATGTAGGAGTCACTTGCACCACCTGTGCATCACTACTACTACGCCGCAATTGTGCAATGAGCCTGAGTGCTGGCCAACAGTCAGTTGAGTAAACAATAGGAATACAACTCTGCTCCAGATGGTTGTGGGACATGTCTACGGATTGTAGCAAGCTAGATGTGTGCAGAATTACCAACATGGTGTACCCATCATGATATTTGCGAGTGATCTTGGCAACATCAAGTGTGCATAGAATGTGAATGCTAAGTGCGTACCTGGTACTTAGGAAATGTCTGACATGCATGTGCACATGTTAATTGATAAATAGGAATACTGTAGCTGCACCCAGTGCAGTACCAATCTTACGGTGCCCTTTAGAGCACCCATACAGCCACCATGTGTGTGCTGCATTACACAATTTGCACACCACAGCACAGGGTAGGGGACAATAGGTGCAAAATCTGTAGACAACATAGATGTACTGTTTAGGCCTTGGCAAAACTATGGGGCATATTTAAGAGCCCCTAGCACCACCGAAGCATCAGCTTTTATGGAGCTACGGTGGCGCTATGTCCTACACCATATTTACAAGGGGGCGTTAAGCCACTTTCTGTGGCTTGGTGACACCTTGTAAATAGGTCTCCTTCGCACGCAGCACTTTGCGTGGAAGGGGCGTGCACTGTGTGTCGCTGTGGGCATGCCACAGCAACACCCATTGCATTTTGCCACTGCCCCAGATTTATAGTTTTTTGCAAACTGAGGCAGCGCCAAAATTTAACGCCACCATGGGGGTGGCGTTAGCAGGACTCAATGAGGAGAAATACTTTTATTTCTTGTTACTTGCTCTTTCTATGTGCGCTGCATATCACCATTTCAGATTGTTTTTGTGTAGGAAGGTGTCCCTTCTTGCACAAAAACAATCTCCTCTTCAATGCAGCCACCCTTGCACCATGGCGCAAGAGTGGCTGTGTTGGCGCTCATCTGCAAATTTAGCGCCAGCGCAGGGGACAATTTAAGGGTGCGCCGTATTTTATTAAATACTGTGAATCCCTGCATTATAAAAATGAGTGAGTCGCTGCCAATTTTGGCTTAGTTTTGCGCTCTGTCATTTTCTGTTAAATATAGGCCTATATTGGCATTAAGCCTGAACTCTACATGTGTGAGCCCGTTGTGAGAAATTATGTGCTCCCTTGTAACTCATGCTCTGAGAAGGTGTTAACCTAAGGACACATGAATGATGCTTTGCCAAACCTTAGAATTGCTTGTGGGATGTTTTCTGTCCCCCTATCAGGTAATCCCCACCTTACATCCATGATGGCTTGGCAAGGCTTGATGTAGCACCGGGTTGTTAAAGTGGTGGATTGCACCAATTATTGAGAATGACCTACAGGTTCTGAACTTGTTGGGTCACTTGATCCTCACTAGTATGATGACACAAATGTTGAGCAAGGACACAGTAGTCCACTTACCTCTGGGCCCTGATGGTCAACAATGGATAGCCATTACCCCAGTGACATGTACAACATACTGTTGATGACTGGTAGGAAGCTGGTATAGATTTGGAGTGTGTCAGTGTTGTGGTATGTGTGGTGGACAGCACGTGTCATCTGAGGATATTGTGTACATTGCATGTCTGTTCTACCTCCAACCAATGCTGTATTTAATACCATGTGCTCCTCATGTGTCAGCTGCCAATATGACCCCAGCCAAGAAAATTCATTTGAGAAGAGGGCTGTCAGGTACAGATACATTATAGAGGTACAGGCCGGGTACCAAAGGATGGAAAAAAAGATAGGAAGGAGAAATCCACAGGGGTTGGTCTGCATTTTTTCTAAGGGGTCCTCCACTACAGCCCACAACTGTGCAGGCCACATTGGGGAAGAAATCTACTGCACCTATCCACAGCCAGGCACCCCAACAATCACCTACTCCAGTCACAAAGTCAACCTTTGAGGCCAACATGAGTCAGGACATGGCAGTCATGATGGCTAGATTGGATAAATTAGAAAAAGATAATGCCAGGAACTACAAATTGCTAAAGTACTGCACGAAGAAACTGAAGAAGATGTGAACTAGGTGTGCCACAGCTTCCCAGTTCCTTCCTTCTCCCTTTTACTAATGTTAACATTTTTTGGGGGTTTAAGGTGGGTAGTGTTAGGCTAGTAAAATAGTGTAGGTTAGGTGTAGGTAAGTATAAGTATAGTTGGGGGGCATTTAGTACATTTTGATTTTGGGGTGGCTGGTGGCGGTTATGTTAGGGTTTCTATGTTAATAAAAAAAACTAAAAAAAGTACAACAAATATATATTTGTTTTGGATGTAGGTTAAGTTAGTACATGTGTAGCCTTAGTTTATGTTTTCCTACTTGTATCTTATCTCTCAAAGGGACTGGGGGTACAATGTTTAGAGAGTGGCATTGCATGTGTAAGATACGTTTAGAATAGGAAAGACAGGTGTGGGTGTAAGTTAAGTTAGTTTAGGTTAGTTTAGTGTACAGTAGTGTATAGGTTAGGTTTTGATATGGTGTTCATAATATATTTTAATAAATCCTGTTAGTATTAGACAATTATTTCTTCATGTTGATTGACTGTCTGGGTGCTCTCATGTGTGCACTAGCCAAGTAGGAGAAATACCTTGGGGTATGCTTTCTGTCTTTATTTTCACTGATGACCATGTGCATCCCCTATTACCAAGGAGCTGTCAGATTGGCTGCTAAATGACATCAGCTACTCAAAACATTTGTCATCCATGGTCCAGACATTCACATTGTGTGTTTTACGGAATCTTTGACAGGTAAGTATGGAACTTTAAATGTCATTGCTGGGGCCTGGCAGAATTATTGGTGGAAAGTGTGACACATATGACTTTAGCCATTTTAGGTTCTGTATCCTGCCACACTGACATCTGCCCATCACTGATGAAATTTGCCTCTTCTGACCAAACATATTAGTTGTACTGGTGCTCTCATCTGGGTAAATTACCAGACACTAGGTTCGGACCTACACATGCTATATGTCAACTTCCATGGATATTTGTTCAATACATGTATTTAAGGATCTGTAACTTGGTTATAGCCCACAACACCATCATTCACCTTTTTCATGTTAGGATCCTAGTGTGTGGCTTTGTGTCTGACAGTAATGCACACTTGTAATTAGGTTATGTTCTCATTGACATAGCTTCACAAAATGCATACATTTAGCTGAATTGATGGATGACAATAAACGGTGACATGTTACATGTGAACTAGGAGATTTATTTACAGGTGCAACTGTTTTTTCCAATGCAATACAATGTCCATTTCACAGACCCCATGAGAGATCCTGAGCCATTTGTTGTACATTCAGAGTTCAAGGGTGAGGGACATGTCATGAGACATGGTCACGAGAAGTGTGAATTAGTGAGGAGGTGTCCAAATTCCCAATAGGCATGAATTGAGACAATGAAAGTACATAGCAGACAAGTCAACAGTGGTTGAGTGAAGAGGGCAGATTGCCAGCTGTCATAACACTGGCATGATCTTAATCACAGAACTAAGGAGATACTGTCCAGGTGGTGCAGACTGGCGCTACCGGGTGGTTATCCATGTGAATGTGGTTACTTCCACATCTTCATGCTTTGATATGTGTGTGTTGCCTTCTGTGCCATGGGCGGTGCTGTTGTTGAGATTGAGTGGGTCACACACACATCAGGGGATAGACATGTGGAGTCAAAGGTCACAGTAGCTGTCATTTGTGGGAACACATAAGGCATCACTGCAGCAAGGAGGAACTGCTGATTTCTCAACACCGTAGCAAAATCACAATGGTAGGCAGCCATGTTTTCCCTGGGGGAGGCCACTTTCCGCTCTATGGGCTCCAGGGTATTCTGTATAGCCCCCAGCTTGTTTCTATGATGTTGCTGCCCCTTTCAGAGGGCAATTGTTGAAGACTCTGCCTCATGACAGCAGCTATGTCGTCCAGGGACTGCTGGAGTCTACGTAGTGGGGAGTGAGTGCCTCTGATGGCAGCTGAAATGTCCTGATTTGGACTGATGCACCTCTGCACTCCGTCTAGGCTGCCTGCCATGGTCTTTATCCCCACCTGCACCTGCTTGGCCAGATCCCGCTGAACTCCTACCACTGTCGTCTAAAAGGTGATGTCTGGGTCCTCGGACTCCAGGGCTGTGTCAGGAATGGCTGGTGCTGTGATTTGGTAGCTGGGTGCTTCATGTGGAGGCCCTGCAATGCTGTGTGTACTACCTGCAACTAGAGGTGGTATCTGGAGGTAACCTAGGACATCCTGGAGAGTCACTTCATTGATGGTCCGCAGCTGGTCATCCATGTCATCTGTAAAATCCAGGACAGGCAGGTCGGCAGGAAATAAGGTATCATCCTCTGTAATGAGATAGTGATATGTCAATAAATTATGTGTTGCAATGTGCATCACACATGGGGCAACCATTCAAGGTATTTTGTGCTTTGATCCCACACCATCAACTTCTTTGCAGGCTCCTTTCCCCTACTACTGACACCATGGTGGCACGTAATTTTCCTTCCTATTCACCATGGTGGACATTCCCACAGTAGTGTAATGTGTGCTGTCATTCTTTTGGTGCTATACAACATTGGCAACATGAATGATAGCATTAGTGCAACAAAGCACAGGTAGATCCATTGCTTACAATGCTTGTATTACATTCTCATCTGCCTCTAGCAGGCCCTACACATGTGCTAATTGGAAGGGACAGTCCAACCATTAGGGATTGTCTGCCCCATTAGTTTGTCCCTCCCTACATTTGGGACATTTCCTTGAATGCAGCATATCTGCCACACGCTTATGTGGGGATGAGGATGTAGAATGTGGATCAATGCATGCATTTTGAGACTGTTGATATGACACAATGGGAATGTGCAGCTGGGATCCACATGGCCAACTATTTGTATGATGGTACAGTTGCATTACGGGCTAGTGACGTTGTGCCAGTAGTGCAAATTTGATGCCACTTGTACCAGTTCTTGCGCAGGTAGATGTCCCATTAAGCAGTACACCAACCATTCACACATCACAGTCAACCTTGTTACATGGTGAGAATGCAGCTACTTGTACATCTGCACAAATGACCATCACAGACATGCCCCATGTGTTGTATGAGCTCACTTTTGTGCCCATTCCCAAATGGAGCATGGAGGTGTGTGCTTTGCGTTCCACAGGTTGCACACCTAGGGCTTGATTTTTTCTCAAGTGGCACTGCTCAGTGCAGCAGCAATATAAGTAGCATGGTGCTGTGCCACTTTTGATAACGCATGGATGCGCCATGTTTACTGGAGTATGGCACACCCCTGTGTTTCCACTGCACAGATTTATTCTACCTGCTCCAACACAGACATCCTTGCACCATAGTGAAGGGATGCCTGCGTTGAGGGGATAGGTTGTTTATATGCAGGGAAGTGTCCCTTAATGCACATGTATGAGCAATTATGGCAAGGTGGCATTTCTATGTTTGCTGCAGGGTGCAGTCACATGAAAAGGGCAATGACACAAGAAGGAAGGAAAGCATTTTGCCTTGTTGCACCATCCTGACACCACTCCTGGGGTGGTGTTGACTTCATTCACAGTCTCTGTTGAACATATTGTGTTGGCTCAGGAGCAATAACAATATGCAATGGGTGCTGTTGTGGCACAGCCACACTAATTGCACGTCCTTGGCAATGGCACGCCACAATCCCTTCTTCTGATAGGCGCTGATCTGCAGAGGTATACAATCTAGCCTGTCACACATATGGTCCACAAATCCCATGTCCATCTCCATTGGCACATACGTCACCCGGCTCCCACCATATACACTCCCACCAGACATACCCCCCACCCAAATGACACACTGCTAGCACACACATTGTCACATGAGTCTCGCCCATGGTGTCCTCACCTGTTGGTCTGAAGGCCCATACAGCTGTCCATAGAGGGGTGAAACTCCATCCACTAAGTGATCTAATTCCTCCGAAGTGAAGGCAGGTGCCCTTTCCCCAGTCACACTGGCCATGGCCGGATCCAGACACAGGTCACAGCAGCACATGCAGTGGAGTTGTTGTCCGGTGGAAAGTCAGGAATCAAGTGAGGTTTTAGACAGAAAATGGCAGTCACGTCCGCAGCGGTATACACCGTCACTGCCTCCAGTGATCCCCATTGGCCACTGTATTCCATAGAGCCCCATTTCAGCCAATGAGGAATAGTATGGTGGTGCAAGACCACCTTCCGCCATGACGCCTAACGCCGCGGTGTTACCTCACTTCCACCTGTCCATACTTACAGGACAGGCAGTCGCCATTTTATGGTGGTGGACCACATTCAGAAATTAGAAACTGCGTCATTGCTGTAAATTGCACATACATTGCCATTCACATTGTCCTATCTCATGAATGCTCTATGTACAATGAGGTAGTGATTCCATTGTTAAATTTGTGACACCCTACTGACTCTTGTGTGCCTTAGATACCTACCACTGTGGAGGAATAGGAGGAGGAGCCAAGACTCTGTGTACAGATCCCTTGTGGACTTGTCTACACTGGTGGACAGGCACATAGTACTCACCTATAGACTGGACAGGGCCACAGTCACAGAGCTGTGTGCACAATTGGAGCCTGATCTGATATCAGCTATCCGTCATCCCACTAGAATCCCCCCTCTTGTGCAAGTTCTATTAGTGCTCCATTTCCTGGCAACTGGTTCTTTTCAAGTGACAGTGGGCTTAGCAGCAGAAATGTCACAGCCAATGTTATCAATCGTCCTGGCAAGGGTTTGTCTGCCTTGGTGAAACACATGTGCAGCTACATCGCTTTCCCCCAAGTTGAAGATTTGGCCACTGTGAAGGCAGGATTCTATGCAATAGGACATATACCAAATATTATTGGGGTGACTGACGGAACACATATTGCGTTTGCCCCGCCCACCGACACAATGAACAGGTGTTCAAGAATCCGAAGAGTTTCCACTTGCAAATGGTGTGCCTGGTGGACCATTACATCTCCCACATCACTACCAAGTATCCTGGCTCGGTGCATGACGCCTTCGTCCTGAGGAATAGCAGTAGCCCAAATGTGATGGCACAACTACAGAGGCACAGGGTGTGGCTAATACGTGAGCCAGGGTCCCCCACCCAATGTATGTAGTGTATGCCTTCAGGTGTTATCCCCCATACCATTGTGTAAGGCTAATGTTTGTCCCTCAATACTTGCAGGTGACTCTGGTTACCCAAACCTATCATGGCTCCTGACCCCTGTGAGAAATGCCAGGACAGGGGCTGAGAATCTGTACAATGATGCACATGGGCAAACCAGGCGGAACATAGAACGTACCTTCGGCCTCCTGAAGGCCAGGTTCAGATGCCTCCCTCTGACAGGTGGATCCCTGTGCTACTCACCCGAGAAGGTCTGGCAGATAGTTGTAGCATGCAGCATATTGCACAACCTGGCCCTCAGACAACACATGCCTTATCTGCAGGAGGAGGAGATCAGAAATGCCCCTGTGGCAGGAGTGGACCCTGAGGACAGTGAGGATGAGGAGGCAGAGGATGAGGATGTGGACAACAGAACATCAGTTATACATCAGTATTTCCAATGATACACAGGTGAGACAGTAGAACTGATCATTCCTCTGAGTATTTTTGTTTTCAATGTGGCTGTAGCAGAATGGCATTCACTTCCTTGCATCTCAAATGACTGTCACCTATGCCTTGTCATTTTGCAGATGTTGTTGTTATGACAACTGTGTACTGATGTGATGACTACAGGCAGCTACAGGTCATTAGTTGTATGCATTCACAGTGTTCAGGTCATTTGCACAAGATGTCTCTGTTACCACAATTGCACATTTTCATCACATAAAGCACTATCACTCAAGTTGTGCTCAAGGGTGTTTATTGTAGTGACATTTATAGACATTTATAGACTGAATAGTGCAATAGAATGGAGTAATGGTAGAGGTATGTCCAGGGTATTGGTCCAGTCTGTTTGAAGCACAGGTCCAGTGTCCAAGGGGCCATAGGAAGGGAAGCAAAGGCATTTCAAAGTGGACAAGGTGACAGGGTGAGACACAGGGGGGACATTCAGGAGGGTCTCATTTCCTGGCAGTGGGCTTGGTCTTGGCAAGTGTCTCTGGCATCAGTCTTTGTCGCAGGGACCATTTGTGGGGTGGTTCACCTTCTGCAGGGGGAGGGGTGATGGTGGCCTGTGGGTCCTGTGGCAGGGCCTCCTGTCCACTAGCTGCAGTAGATGTGGTGGGCTGTTCTGTTGACTGGTTAATGGAAGGGACGCGGTGGTTTGCTGAAATTCCCTCATGATGTTGGCCATATCAGCCAGCATCCCTGTGGGATGGAGTGGAGTGTTGAGATTCAGGGTGAGGGGGAGAGATGAAATGCAGGTATGGGAGGGTGATAGGTAGTAAATATTGACTTACCAGTGTCCACTCCTCTGGCTGCTCCAATGAGTCCCTCAGGATGCAGTATTGCCAAGACTTGCTCCTCTCATGCTGTCAGCTGTGGGGTAGGAGGTGGGGGTACACCGCCAGTCCTCTGAATGGCGAGCTGGTGTCGTGCTGCCATGAAATATACCTTCCCCTGTAGGTCGTTACACCTGTTCCTGATGTTGTCCCTTGTTCCTGGATGCTGCCCCACAGCATTCACCCGGTCCACAATTCTCTGCCATGGCTCCATCTTCCTTGCTATGGATATTTGCTGTACCTGTGCTCCAAACAGCTGTGGCTCTTCCCTGACTATTTCCTCCACCATGACCCGCAAATCCTCATTAGTGAAATGGGGGTGCCTTTGTAGGGACATGGGAGTTGTGTGGTGTGTGTTGTGCAGTGGGTGTTGCATTATATGGTCGGGTGTGGGGTGCATGACGGATGGCTAGGTGTTAGTAGTGTGTGTAGTTGTGTCTGTGATTTGCGTGTCTGTCTTGGCTTTTTTTCATGTTCGTATAGGGTTGTGGGTAATGTGGGTCTGTGTTTTATAGTGCTGTGGGTGGATGGGTGGGTGCGTGTGGTGTGTGTATTGATGTCAGGTGTGTGTTTTTGGTATTGGCCAATGTTGTGTTGTATTGTTTTTAGGTGGCCATTCTGACCACGCCGGTGTGTACCGCCAGTAGTTTCCCGCCATTGAATGTCCACAGTGGTGATTCGTGGGTCATGATGTGGAGGGAGAAGTTTTGTTGGCGTGACAGTGTGGGTGTTCATACCAACACTTTCCCACTTACCTTTGATCTGGCAGATTTTTGTTTGGGTCAGTACTCTGTTGGTTTAGTGTGTGTGTGTCATCATCATCATCATCAAACAGACTTTATTCGGCTTTCAACAGGCCATAAAAGTATCAAGTAACAATACATTGATAAATATGTATAAGAAAAATTATAAATAAATAGGGAAGATAATAAAACACATCGTTAATTCATTCAAGGACAGGTATATAAAACTTAATAAATTTACATCAGTGCAAAATCGAGTTCAATTACAGTATTTTATGGAGAGTGAGGAGTTTACCGGAAATTCAAAATTTTTCAAATAAAATTAGTTCAGTACGCCCATAGACTTCCTTACAGAGAGTACTATACATAAAAAGTTTGCTAAAATTCCGCACATTTCAATAGAGGATAAAATCTGTAAGGTAAAATACGCGTCGCGGCACTGACGCAAATTAGTCGATCTTAAAAAAGGCAATAAAATACGTTTTCTTGGAATATCATAAAATTTACAAAAGAGGACCACATGCATTGTAGATTGGGGAGCTTTTGCATCACATGGACATACTCTTAAAACTGTACTCCAGTCGCACATAATCGGAAAGGTTACTAGCCGATGGAAGATATTTAAGCGGAATCTTGTAAGGACAAATCGATGTCGGGGATTTGCCACGCTTACTAAGTAGGGCTGGACTGCATCCGTCGACAGAATTAGTTGGTTAGACATTACTGTAGATTTTTTTGATTCCACTTCCCATCTCTGTTCATCCAAGTGCTTCAAAGTCAGAGCCCTCAAATCTCTCCTGGTTATTTTTTCCAGTGATTGTGGGTTTTGGTAATATGCTTCGCAGCCCATATTTTTAAAAAAGGTCATAATATATCTTAGCCAGGGAACTCTAAGCGAGTGTGTTAGATTCATGCAGTCGGATAGTATGGCCTGGTTTAATCCGGTATGCTCAGAGGTCCACACTTTATGCCATAATAATAGAGGCTGTATCTTAATTAGATCAGTTACAAAGTGGACCCCTAGTTCCGAATGGCTAATATATGATGACATGCTATTTGGTGCCATTAGCAGGTATCTCAGGAAGTCATTTTCCACCAACTGAATCGCATGGCAGTTCGTGTACCCCCAGATACATGCACCATAAGTAGCCGCCGGGATACATTTGGCCTTGTAGATTTTTACCATGTTTGACGGGGAGATCCCCCCTAGTTTTTTGGAAAAAATCTTCAAGGCCGCCGTTGTTTTAATAATCTGGTCTTTTTTTGTTTTCACGCAGTGTGCCCAGGTGGCCTGTTTATCGAACATTATGCCCAAATATGAGAAGGTGGGAGCTATCTTCACCTTGTCCTCGTGAATAGTGATTTTATAGGACTTGCTCAGTTTCCTGCCACAGTTCATTATGAACGTTTTCGAACGGTTGACTGTGAGGCCCAGGGCTGTCATGTAATTTATACAAGTGGTTAGGAGTTTCTGGAGGGCTAGCGGTGTCCTGGCCATGAGTACTGCATCATCTGCGTAAAGGAGTGCAGGGACGGGGCGATTGCCTATTTGTGGAAGGTCTTTACAATTGCTTATCAATTTACTTTCTAGATTGTTTATTTATAATGAAAATAGAAGTGGTGCGAGAACGCAGCCTTGACGCACCCCTCTGTATATGCCAAAAGACTTGGTGCATTCCCCTCTCATCCCGTACCTTACACTTGCTCTGCACCCAGTATACAGATCTCTTATGAAATGGACTATCGTTAGTTCGACCCCCATGCTTATTGGAATATCCCATAACTTTTCATGCAAAACACAGTCAAATGCTGAGGATAAATCTATAAAGGCCAGGTGCAAATTACCCTCTCTGGTCTTCGTATACTTCCCCACTAGGATAGTTAAGTTTAGAGCCTGTTCCACTGTACCTAGTCCTGTGCGGAAGCCATACTGCACTGGGGATAGAATGTTATTTTCTTCCAACCATATTTGGAGTCTATTTAGGATTATTCTCCCCGCTAGTTTGGCTGATGTATCGAGGAGAGAAATTGGCCTATAACAGGCTGGGTTAAGGCGATCCCCCTTTTTGTATATGGGTATGATGATAGAATGGCGCCATGTTGATGGTGGACCTTGTGTGCAAATGGCCCTCAGTACCTGCGTCAATAGAGGGCCCCATAAGTCGGTGTTGGCTTTATATAGGTCAATTGGAACACCATCGGGCCCTGGCGCTTTCCCGGCTTTGCTTGTGTTTATAGCTTCTACTACCTCCTCTAAGGTAAACTGAGGTAATACTGCTAGGTGTCAATCTTCCTCAGGGTCTGGGACTTTTAGAAGGTCCAGAGGAACTCTGTCATTGGGTTGACAGTATATCTTAGAAAAGTACGTGATCCAGTCCTCTTCTGAGATTGCAATTTCCATTCTAGGGGTATTATTGTCCCCTAGAACGGGAGTATTTATTATTTTCCAGAAGAGGGCATTGTCTTTCGTCAGACTAGCTCTGTGTAGATTGTCCCATAACTTCCCTCTCAGAGCGAGTTTCCTCTTTTTTGTGGCTGTCTTGTATGCCAGTCTGCAGGTACGTATTTCGGTCTGACATCTTATGGGGGCACTTAGGGCTTTTTTTAGTCTTGTGTGCGCTTTCGTGCAATCGTGGTCAAACCAGCCGGTTTCCCTTTTCTTGCCCCCTGCCCCTCCTGTCCTAGACGTGAGGGCTTTTTTTACGGCGTAGGTTATCTGTTGGAAAGCACTTAGACATTGTCCTGGGGCCGTGTCATCACTAAGGCAACCAAGGAACACTTGGGTATGTTGACGTAATATATCTTTTAATAATGCATGAGGGTCAGTCTGAGTCCATCTCAGTATATAACCATTACCCGGGGCTAGTACAATATCATTTACCATTGTTGCCTCTCTGGCTTTGGCCTGTGTGGCAGGGATTAATGAGAGTTCCAGGCTTTGAGGGAAATGGTCGCTGTCTGTGTGTCATAATCTGGCAAACGGATGTTTGCCTCTCCATCACCGCCGTGGTAAGCGGCATTTACCGCCAATGTCATAATGGGGGCCATAATGTTTAACTATATTATACGCTAAGCAGGGTGCATGAGAGGGGCCGAAGAGGCAGTGGAAAGAGAAAGGAATGCATTTTAGTATGAGTATTAAGGGAGAAAATACAATATATTTTTTAAATAGCCAATATTCTTCAGGACTTTCAAAACAGAGTGAGAGAGTGCATGTGCGTTTTTTTCTGTTTATATGTTAAAATTCCTACTGAAGTCTGACTGACATCTCACAATCCTCGACTGAATGCACGTGTACCCAATTAATTATCAGAAAGTACATTAGGGGGTTGTAACACCCTAAACACCCCCACTGAAGCTATGCACCTGCAAATACATTCCTAAAAGTCTATTACTTGAAACTAGGTCATGCATTTGAATGTATCTTTCTCTATATTGAGGTTCTTCCCCTTGTTGAAAATGACAACAATTCATACAGTGGACATCACTGGGACTCTTCAGAGACTCAGTGCTCCCCATCCATGTTTATGTTATCCTTTTGTTACCTTGCTGAAGGAGGTTTTGGATTGTCAAAAACTTTCCTCAGCTGAAGGTACTTGATCTTCCTCTTCAAGTGCTCTCATGTTGTCCCCTGAATGAAGCAGAGGATTGAGTTGTTCTCTTTCGCAGCACATAAAAATGTCCTTGAAAAAAGTGGCAAAAATGCTCAACAGAACAAGAACAGATCCTTAAGCAAATTGACTTTTAATTTTTCAACAAATTCGTTTTTTTCAGCTTTTAAGTTATCCACCAATACCTTTCAAGATCTCAAATACTATGCATGTGCAGAAGAGGAAAATGTATATATAGTAGATAAGAGAGGCTGAAGAAATTATGTTTTAATTTGTGGATGGTTTGGCCAAGGCTACATAGATTTATTTTATTCAAAGAGATTTTCCTGCCTGACTGCCTGGAACTTCCTGTTACAAGCAAATTTTTTTGTATAATACAGCCAATATATACATAATCTCTTCTCCATGAACTTGACTGGGGTGTGAGACCTGGTCATGCAACAACCCACCTCCTTGTCCAGGTAAGGCACAAGAAACCCCCAAATGAGCCTATGCTCACCCTTCGGTAGCTTGGCACAGAGCAATCAGGCTTAACTCAGAGACAATATGTGGAGTATTTGTACAACACTTCAAAAAGTAAAACACTAAACACTCAAAAAAAGGATCCTGCACTAGTTTTGAACAATAGAACAAGCTTTAATAAATTAAACAAGACCAAACCAGCAAAAATCCAATCAGTAGAGCCAGAGTTATGAATTTTTGAAGAATAAAGTAAAAAAATAGCACCTAGAAGCATAAAGTACTGGCCGTAGTTGTCCAAGAATCCTTTTCGTGTTAGAGAGGGCTGCGAGGAGCAAGAAGAAAATCACAGAAGACTTTTGGTATGGCGCAAATGGCAACCTGGATGTCAGATATGGGTGAGCTGGAGCTTTTCATTTGTGGTCCCCCGTCAGCTGTCCATGCTGCACTGCACAGAGACGGGCTGGCGGTAGATCATGCTGATTTTTGGTCTGGGTGCAAACAGGCCCTTTTGTTACAGTGAAAATCCCAAAAGCTTGCTTTAGGAGCCTGTGAGCCACTCCAAGGGTCCAGGAAATGAGACACCCACCACCTGGAGGGTCAGATGCTTGCTGCAGCTTGGTCCAGAAGCTGTTTGGAGAGCCTTTTATGTTCCTAAGGCTCAGATCAGGAGTCTATTAGAGTCCTTCCACAGGCAAGAGGGCAGCAGACAGCAGGTTAGCACAGCAGGGCAGCAGTTTCTTTAGAGCACCTGCCCTGCAGAGAGGCAGTCCTTATAGCAGCAAAACAGTTATTTTCCTGGCAGAGTACCCACAGGTTCAGAGGTGTACTGAAGAGTTGGTGTCTGAGATCAAGTATTTATACACAGTTGTGCCCTTTGAAGTGGGGAGAAACTTCTAGAGGCCTGCCTTTGAAGGGCACAGGTGCCCTACCTTCCTGAACCTGGCTGACTAACTACAGGGGGTATGCAGCCCTTTCTGTGGAGATAGGACCCAGCCTGATAATGTGTAAGTGGGGCTGGTCCAAGCTCTGCTCTCCTATCCTGCCTGTGATGGCCCATCCAGTCCCACCTAAACTTCCCTTGTGTGTGGCTGTCTAGTAGGAATACACAAATCCCAGCTGTCACTCACACCCAATCACATGACTTAAAGGCAGACTACAGGCACCACATGGCTAAAGCAAGAAAATGCCAACTTTATAAAGGTGGTATTTTCAGAAACGCAACCTAAAATCTGACTTCGCTATAAATTATGATTTCAAATTGTGATTCTAGAGATACCAAACATGAATTCAATACCTGTTTCCATTTTGAAATTACACTTATAAAATGTAAGAAGGTAATTCCTATGTTATCTGTGGGAGAGGTAGGCCTTTGGAGTTTTTGACTACCAAGACTTGTAAACCTTAAAAATACATGTCCGACCTTTTAAATCCAATGCACCTTGCCCCGTGGGATGTTCAGAACTTAACCTACGGGTGACTTGTAAGTAATAAAAAGGAAGGTTTGGCCTGGCAAACGGTTTTTTTTGTTAAGTCAAAATGGCGTTTAAAACTGCACATACACAGGCAGCAAGGGTAGGCCTGAAACGTGTACAGGACTACTTAAGTGGGCAGCACAAACAGTGCTGCAGATCCACTAGTAGCATGTAATTTGCAGGCCCTAGGAATATGTGGTGCCACTTTTCTAGGGACCTATAAGTCAAGTGAATATAGCAATTGAGTATACGCCAATGTTACCATGTCTACAGACAGAGCACAACACTTTAGCATCAGTCAGCAGTGGTAAAGTGTGCAGAGTCCTAAAGCCAACAAAGACACGTTCAGCAAAAAGTGGAGGTCAAAGGCAAAACGTGTGGGGATCACCCTGTAGAAACAGCCAAGTTCAACATTGGAAATTACAGGAAATAATATAAACTTATCCAGGCACTCTCAATAGATATAGTATGATATACTAATTGAGGGTTTAATAAAATCCAAGTAGTTGTAACAGAGAAAATATATATTTTGGAGTAGACAATGAGAATGTTAGTACTCTTGTCTTCTCCATTCTCATTGTTGAAATTTCTATCATCCCTAGATTTGAGCTGAAGGTACGCATCAATATTTAAAGATCATTTCCAATGTTATCAGGCGCTTTTAAGCCTTTTCTATTTATAGGGCATTTGACTTGCACCTATTCCTTCATAAGGTCATACGCTTTGGTTTTCACAATATCAAACATCATGAGTTTCAATTTTGCATTGGTTTAAGTCCAACATTTTTAACAATGTGTTCATACCTGCAAATGACTAAAGTGCAGATGATTTCAATAGACGCCTGCTATTTTTTATGTAAATGTGTATTAAGTAGCCATGGATGTTTCTTTACCTTTTTCTAGTTAAATGAGATTAAAAAAATATCCTCTCTCCCTCACATAAGATTCTGGAATTAGATACAGTAGGTGGCATGTGTTTGTTAGTTTACGTTCTTTTACACAATTATAAGAACATAGGCTACTTTATAATTCTGAAATCAAAGTATGCCTCTCTTCAAAAGTATTGTTTCCTTGAGTAAAACCATGTGAAAGATGTACCCAAGAATAATGTATTTCTTGACCTTGGTAGTTCAAAACATTGGACAATAATGCCTTACCATCGGGTGAAGAGTGTTTTTATTGCGATTTTCAGCTAGGTCTCAGAATGTCACTGAGGGAGTCTTCTTGCAACAGTGCTATTTGGAAAGAGGGTATCAATAGTGAAACGCTGAGATAAATGTTAATCCTTCAGTGGAATTGTTGCATCCTTGATTGCGGTGCATCTTGGGCAGCCTAATAGTATCGTAAATTAAAGATTATGCCGGGGCCCATGTTGTTATCTGCACCCTCTTGCGCACGAACACGCATTGGGTCTTGCCAAAACTAGAGCATTTCTATTTTTGAATAGAAGACGTGCTATGATTTCATTAGAGCTTTTTGAATGCTTGTGGTCTCCAGATCCCAGGTTTTCTATAATTAACTATTTCCAGTCAAGACAAAAAAAATTGTATGCATATTGTCATACACGTTGTAAACATTTTGCATTTAAAACAATGGGCTAATTTTACTTTCCTGATTTACTTGGAGGGCCATTGTACCGAAGCCCCGGCAAACGCTAGTGTGTGCGTCTATACATGGGACAAATAAAAGAAAATATTTTGTTGTACACTCTTGACTACTATATTTTGTGCCACATAATAAAAGTAAAAACGGTAAAAAGCAATTAGCAGTAGGAAAATAGGACTGTTACTACTTACTTCTATTTCTTTTTACCCTGTTCTTACAGCAGAGATGTCAGCATACTATTATTATTATTATGTAGACACTTACAATGCACATAGCTACCTTAAGGCATTCCAGTGCTATAGTGTACCGCACATTAGACAAAAAAGCGAAAAGGCAAAAAACACCCATCCTTAGCAAAGAAGTCAGAAGAATTGCTTAAATAGCCAAGCCTTAAGCTGTTTACAGAATCACAATCCCCATTTAGTAGCCATCAAAGGAAAAGGCATAGAATGCCAGTGCTTGGAAACATTGTACTGAAAGGAACAACCACCTCTCCTAGTTCTGTGAACAACAGAAACCCTTACTAAATGGGTATTAGAGGAACGCAGAGGCCTTGCAGGGTTATAGGGAGTAATCCATGAATGCCCAATCTTGGGTCTCATCAGGGTAAGTGACCTGTGTGCAATGCAGAGAGATTTCAATTTGATCTTTTGATCTACTGGTAGCCAGTGAAGCATTTTTAGAGCTTGCAGGGCAGACTGGTGTCCAGGGATGTTACATAGAAGACAGGTGGTAGAGTTCTGCACCACTTGTAGTTTCTTAATTGTTGATTTGGGTGCTCCCAGATACAGCACATTTCCACAGTCCAGACGTGAAAGGATAAGTGCCTGAACCACTAGCCTGTTTGATAAAGTAGCAAGGAAGTGGGGCACTTTCCTGAGAGTTGTAAGCAACCCATAGCAGGTAGCAGCAATCTTTGTTGTTTGGGTATCCATAGTCAAATCTTTATCCAACCACGCACCCAGACTTTTTACAGCTGGCTTGGGAGAAGGCTGTGTGCTGAAAACGTTAGGTCATCCCATATTTAGCAAATTAGGAGAAGAGTTATTCAGAATCAGAAGTTCTGTTTTCTCTCCATTGAGTTTTAAGGCTGAGTGGTTCATCCAGTTTACCACTGCCATGATACATAGACCCAGGCATATGGATTCAGCATCCTGGTCATGACTAATAGAAAAACATAAGTTGAGTGTCGTTTGCATATGAAACTAGCGTAATCCCAAATGCAAGGACGTCTCAGCCAGAGGATGCATAGAGACATTAAAGGGGGTGAAGCTCAATGAAGAACCCTGGGGGACCCCACAGTTGAGAGGCATGATATCTGAACTGTAATCACCCTCAAATACTTGGAAAGTTCTACTGCTGAGAAACGATTGGAGTCAGAGCATACTGTGTTTTAGAAGAGATCAGTAGTGTGACCAGACCTTGCTAGCTATGTCACTAAAGGCCAGATGCAGGAAACGGATAGCGACTCGCAATATGCATTTCAGAATTGCAAATAGGAAGGGGTGTTCCCTTCCTATTTGCGATTCGGAGTGGTATGCAATACCATTTGCGACCGCATATGCGGTCGCAAATGGTGTCGCAGTTACCATCCACTTCAAGTGGATGGTAACCCACTGGGACCCCTTCCACTTTGTGAATGGACCCACAAATATTTTTTCAGGTTAGGTAGTGGTCCAAGGGACCACTACCTGCCCTGAAAAAAAAACGAAACTAAAGGTTTCGGATTTTTTTTTAAGTGCAGCTCGTTTTCCTTTAAGGAAAACGGACTACACTTAAAAAAAAAAAAAACTGCTTTATTTAAAAGCAGTCACGAACATGGAGGTCTGCTGACTACAGCAGGCCTCCATGTTTGCGAGTGCCTAGACTCGCTATGGGGCCGCAATTTGCGACCCACCTCATGAATATTGATGAGGTGGGTCATTGCGACCCCATAGCGAGTCGCAGACAGTGTCTGAGACACCGTTCTGCATTGGAAATTGCGACTTGCAATTTGCGAGTCGCTCCGACTCGCAAATTGCAAGTCGCAATTCCCAACTTTGCTACATCTGGCCCTAAGTGAGGCCTACTGAACCACTTGTGGTCTTCTCTGAAGCACCCAGACGTCTGCATGCCTGTCTTTTGAGTGAGGGGTGGAGTCTGCCTGTACCCGCAGGAAGGAGGCCCTCTCCAGGAGGAGAGAGGTCCAACTTTTCCCCAATGGCTGTGGGACATCCTGAGAAAGCTGACTGCAAGAGAGCAAGCTAGGGAGGACTTAGGCCCATATTTATATTTTTTTTGCGCTGCATTTGTGCTGCTTTTTAACGCAAAAGTAGCGCAAACTTACAAAATTACACAAATGCAGCGCTAAAAAAGTATAAATATGGGCCTCAATGTGTCAAGTGGGCCCCTAGGGCCTCTCATCCCGATTCCTGGTGGGAACCTGAACTGTTGTGATGTTCGTATTGTTATGATGCAATTGTAACCCCAGGAAGGGGCTTGCAATTGCATCATAATCACAGTCCTGGATAGGATGCTGAGGTCATCGGAGGGTTGTAGCTGCATAATCATCAAAGGCCTGCATTGGGGCTGCCAGTGCTGTAATTACCCTAGGCTCGGATTGGGCTGCAACTACCGTGCTCTTGGTAGGACTTGCGGCCTCACCGGTCTCTGGCCCAATTGGGATTGCAACTACCGTGGCTACTGTTCGCTGGACTGGGAGTGTCCTCGGCTCATGCAGAGCCGCATCACATTGAAGACTGTAACAGCTTGGTCTGCACTTGTGCCGTTGCTGCAGACTCAAAGAATGAGACAGGGCAGATGCATAGATGAACGTAACCTGCATCTCGTTTACCTGTGTGGGCTAGCAAACTTCTTTCTCGCAATCGGCCCTGCAGTAGATAAGAGTTTGGGTCACGCAAATCTGCACGGAATGATCAAAAACTTGAACGTGCTATGCTGGTATCACAAGGTGGTAAAACTGAACATTGAAAGCACATTCGACTGTAAACATGGAAAAGTGCACCTGTCCCTGACTCACGCTATTTGATGATTAGTTCCAGGTGAAACGTATTTTATGGCAGCATAATTTTGCATAATTTCTGCCAGTTTAAATTGCAACTATTCGGCAATGCGCTTGGTTATGAACATTTGTTTAGCCCGCCAAAATGAACCCAAGGAGTCTTCTAATGTTAAAAATATACTGCAAAATGCAGAAGCCGGAATTTCATGTAATAATGCGTTATTTTACATTATTTTTACTATGTTGTGTAATTTTCAAGAAAAGGGATTATGCAGTTTCTGCCGAGGCCTAATACTAATTTCGGAGAGAAGGAAAGACACAGAGGATATGGGCCTGCCAGGAAAGGATTACTCAGTGCTTAATTTGTAAATAAAAACGTGCAGTGCCCAAAGTGTTCCTCTGAAACGCTGGGCCACTGCAATTAAATGTGCGAGCACGGAATACTGAGGCAGCATAATCCTGAACCAATTTCGGGCCTGTTTAATCCATTTTTTGTGACGCTTTTTTTATTTTTCACTTCCTCTGTCTTTCCCATATGTGTCTTATGCTCGCAATAAATGCCTGAGGCACATAAATAAGTGCCCGTCTCAAAAATAAGGGCGGGTGCCCTGCACCGGAATCCACCAGCTCAAATTAAGCAGTGGGATTACTAGATAGAAATCGGGCGAGTGGGCGAAGAAAAAACTCACACAAGAAAATGTATGTGTATACATCCTTGCATCCTGATGTACTTAGTACAACTAGTTCATTAACAGCATTTCCTTTTCTTTAAAAAGGTATGTGCTTGGCAAGAAATTGGAGTTATTGTGTCTTTTGGATGATTTTGGAGTGCTGAGCTCCAGCACACCACACTACCTCCCTAAGAAGCCTCTCACAGCTCATCCTCACTACATTGAGAGTCAGTTTGCAGGGCCATAGTAGGTTGGGCCCCAAGACACCAGTTGCCCCTGTCTACCCTGTGGCCATCTCCAATGGGACCTTTCACAACAGATCTGAACAGGTGTTGAACTATGGGGTTACTCTGTATTGTTTGAAGGGCTGTTGTTGTGAAGGACAGCACTGGCACAGGGATGATTTCGTAGTTAGTTTATTTTCATTTCCAGTAACAGATGTGACCTCCACCTCAGCCAGCTCCCAGTAACCGTCTGAGGCGGAATGTCACGGTTCCCATGACAATCTACAAAGATTCTATTCATAAAAAACACACATTATAACATATCCTCCTCCTTTATATAAAAGCCCCCACCCTTCTTGGTTCTCAACTTAAAGGTTACTATAACTTATCCAAAACAAAACAAAGTTAGATTGAAACTTGATTTATGATAGACATAACTTAAAACATGACTACTTTACATAGGCCCTCATTCCAACCCTGGTGGTCTCTGACCGCCAGGGCGGAGGGCAGCGGAAGCACCGCCAACAGGCTGGCGGTGCTTCCTGGGCCATTCTGACCGCGGCGGTTAAGCCGCTGTCAGAAAAGGGGAACCAGCAGTTTCCCGCCGGTTTTCCCCTGGCCCAGGGAATCGTCCATGGCGGCGCTGCTTGCAGCGCCGCCATGGGGATTCCGACCCCCTTCCCGCCAGCCTGTTTCTGGCGGTTTTCACCGCCAGAACCAGGCTGGCGGGAACGGGTGTCATGGGGCCCCTGGGGGCCCCTGCACTGCCCATGCCACTGGCATGGGCAGTGCAGGGGCCCCCTAACAGGGCCCCACAAAGATTTTCACTGTCTGCTTAGCAGACAGTGAAAATCGCGACGGGTGCCACTGCACCCGTTGCACCCCTGCAACTCCGCCGGCTCCATTCGGAGCCGGCTTCATTGTTGCAGGGGCTTTCCCGCTGGGCCGGCGGGCGCTCTTTTTGAGGGCGCCCGCCGGCCCAGCAGGAAAGTTGGAATGGCCGCCGCGGTCTTTTGACCGCGGGGCGGTCATTCGGGGGTGACCGCATGGCGGGCGGCGGTCAGAATGACCGCCATAATCTTTTAAGTATAAAGGAGTTCGCCTTTGTCTCTGCTCCTTCGAATGCAAACGACCCTCCCCGGGACTCTGTTCAAACTCCGGAATATTCTGAGGAGACTCAACCTCTGATGTTTGAGAGATTGTTACACGCTCATCTTCTGAACTCCGAGAAGTTGACATCCCACTTTTGTCCAAATTCTTCCGTGCTCCAACTATGGACCTAGCGGTCTCATCATCAAATGTTAGAGAGCCTGACTCACCCTCTTTTCTATAACTCTGACTTTCTGAGAGCACGCCTTCATCCTCCATCAACATAGACCCCTCACATTCACTCCTTTGTGTACCGTACTTTGAGCCCTGCACACCAAATCTAGCTACCCTCCTAAAATTCCACTTTTCACCATTTTCCAACACAACGTGCCATCTCCCAATATCCTTAACTTTAAACGGCCCTCGAAACTTGTTTAATCCTCCAATACATCGTCCAGATTTTATTTTTACCCAATCGCCAGGGACAATTTTGTTACTGTGTTATCTTGCTCCCTGTTGGCATTCCTGCACACCTCCATTCCCTTCCAATAAAGCTTTTAACCAAAACGGTGTCAACTTGGTACTAGGCTTCCGACCATGCATTAACTCAAAAGGCGAAGATACAAGTGTGTTGTTCTCCGTAGTCCGATATGCCCACACTAAATCACTCACGACCTTCCCTTCACATAGTCTATTCACCAAGGCTAGTTGAATGGCTCCCTTAACCATCCTATTAGCCCTTTCTACTGCACCGTTACCTTGAGGATTATAAAGAGAAGTGCGTGCATGTTTCACGCCGCACTCACTTAAAAATTGTTTCATACGATGTAACGTAAGTTGAGTACCGTTATCGGTGACAAGACAGTCTGGGTAACCTTCCTCACCAAAGATTTCAGATAATATCTTTATTGTAGAAGCAGTCGTCACTTCCGCCATAAACTTCATGACTATCCACTTGGTATTCAGGTCAACCAAGACAAAAGCAAACCTCTGATTGTAATTCACACCTGCAACTGGACCAATAAAATCACCGCAGACTGTATGCCACGCTATGCCTGGATCCTGCATGGTCCCACACATGGATTGCTTACCCACCTTCAACCTTTTCTCACTTTCAATGCACTCAGAACACCTCTCTACCCAGTTTACTACATAATCGTCCATTCCTGGCCACCAAAACTCAGCTCTGAGACGCTTTTTTGACATAGTTTGCCCTACATGTCCTTCGTGGGCAATATCAAATAACTTTTTCCTGACACCTAACGGGGGTATCAACCTTTCTCCCCGTACCAAAACTTTGCTGTCTGAAATAGACAATTCATCCCAAACTTTCCCAAATGGCCTAAGAGCTCTGGGTAACGTACTTTCTCTCCTTCCTCCTTCCACTATCATCTTGAATACTCCCTTCAACACTTCATCATGTGTCATCGCTTGTTCCCACTCCTCTTTACTCACAGCCCCCAAGGTCCAGTGTACTACATCACAAACACTTGCAACTGCCCCTTCACTCTCATACTTTAACACGCCTTCTTCGTCAACCGACTTCCAATCCAAAGGTAAACGTGATAGGCAGTCTGCCTGCACATTCTTCCACCCAGGTACGTATTCTAGAACATAAATGTATTCCTGTAATCTAGCTGCTAACCGAGCCAGTCTCGCCGAACCCTTGCCAGCCCCACCAGAAGACAAAATCTTCATCAAAGGTTTGTGGTCCGAACGTAATGTCACTCGCGTTCCCCATATGTAAACTCTGAAGTACTCCATACCCCAAGCTGCAGCCAAAGCTTCCCTCTCAATAACGGAATAATTGCGCTCAGAATTTGTTAAGGAACGCAAAGCAAATGCAACGGTCTTTTCACCTGTTGGATGTATCTGCGCAAACACTGCTCCTCTACCGTATGCACTCGCATCCACAGTAATTACTGATCTCTTCCCAATATCAAAAGGGGTCGGTATGCTAGCAGCACACACATCCTCCTTTATGGCCTCAAAACACCCTTGTTGTGTGTTAGACCACAAAAATCTTACACCCTTCCTCAATAACATTTTCAGTACCTCCGTCTTAGAAGCAAAATTCTTCACAAATTTTGAATAATACTCTATCATTCCTAAAAAATACCTCAATTGATCTTTGTCTTGAGGCGGTGGAGCCAACCTAATAGCATCTAATAAGTTACTCTTAGGCTTGATACCATCACCCGAGAGGGTATGCCCAAGATATTCTATCTCCCTGACCAAGAACACACATTTCTCTTTCCTCAATGTCAACCCAGCATTAGAAATTCTGTCAAGGACCTGTTTTAAGGTGAAATTATGATTCTCGACTGTGTCTCCAAAGATTAAAATATCATCCTGGAAGTAAATGACACATTCTAAATCACGGAGTACCTCACTCATTACTCTCTGAAACACACTGGCCGCCGATAATAACCCAAAAGGCATTCGGGTAAATTGGAACATGCCTTCCATGGTTATGAAAGATGTAAGAGGTTTAGAATCATTGTGCAATTTGACTTGATGATAAGCATGTTTCAGATCTAATTTCGTGAAAAATTGACCACCCTTCAGTAGAGTCAAAAGTTCATTTATGTTGGGAAGTGGAAAATTATCTACAACTACACATTGGTTCAAGCTCCTCAAGTCGACGCAAAATCTCAACTTGTTATCAGCTTTGCGAGTAATTACAACCAGAGAAATCCACTCTGAAGTCTCCACTGGCTCAATTACCCCATTTTTCAACATTTCTCGTAATAATTTGTTGACTTCCTCCCTAACCACAATAGGTACCCTTCTAACCTTATGCTGGATTGGCATCGCCCCTTGTTTCAATTTAATTTTGTGCACATACCCTTTGAGTTCACCCATTTCCTCACGAAACACATTCTCCGCACCCCTGATAATGTCTTCCAACATCACTTCCTGTACTACCATAACGGGATTCTGCGCACGTGGATTTATGACAATGTGTAAGTCATATTGATGAGCCCACCCGAGAATCGGTGGACCTGATTCTGCCACATATACCTTTCCCTCAACCACCCTTTCACCAAAGATGATGTCAGCTACCATATAGCCTACAATATCGATTTCTTCACCCTGATACCCACCAGGGTTGATGTCTTTTGGCAATAACTTGACATCAGGCCAATTAGACATGAACAATTTCTTTGGTATGATGGTGTATAAAGACCCCGAGTCAACCATTAAATGAATTTTCACTCCCTTTATAAGAAATTCAGCTGTAGGTCTTTGTCTCCTATTGTCTTGATGCCCAACAATCAATACTCTGTCCGCACGCATACTCAAAGCCTCATCTGGTTCTTCTGATAACACTGCTACTTTCGCCTTTGCAACCCCTCGACACATCCTTGCAAAATGTCCTTTTTGCCCACACTTCCTACAATCCTTTCCTTTCGCAAAACAGTTTCTCATCCCGGTACTGTGACTATAGCTGCCACAGTTGTTGCATCCCTTACCAATTACTCTCACATTCTGACCACCTTTACTGCTTTTACACGCACTTGCCCCACCTTTGCTACCCATAGCTTCACTGTCTGTATGCTGACCAATAACTGACACTCCAATTTTCTCTTCCCTCTTATCCATCACTCTCATGCAGTACTCAGATTCTTCAATTACTTTAGCTATCTCAATGGCATCTTTTAACGTAGGATTTTTCGCAGCCCACAATCTCTCTTGTATCTTACGACTGTTACACTGTACTATAAGTTGGTCACGTATCATCTCTTCAGTCATTGGACCAAACTGGCATTTTAGTGACAATTCTCTTAACCTGGTGACAAAATCATCGATCGACTCCCCTGGACGTTGTGGCTGGGTATAAAATGTATGTCGCCTAATTACTATATTGCTACCCTTTGCAAATCTGATTTCTAAGCGCTTACGTGCATCAGCATAAACATCCACATCAGATTGATCTTCCTGAATGGGTAACGGAGGTAGGTACTTGAAAATGTGTTGTCCTTCCTTATCCAAAGCATTTAATAAAATAGCTTTTTTTCACCCCAGGGAAAAATTACGCCCATCAATTGCCTCTAAATAATTATCAAAAACATCTAACCATTCTTCCCACTCAAGTGACGGCTCACCCGGTTGGGGTAAGAACAGAGGTGGTGGTGCAATGGCTTGTAAATCCATATTGTTATTGTTCAATGACGAATATCATATAAACATATATCTATAGCAATAATATACATATTAAAACTTAATGAAATACGCCAACACCAATTGCCCCCCCACTAGTGCACTGTCTACGCAAAGTACTGTTAGTGCCAAGAAAGCATGAAGAAAAAAAAACAACACAAAGATAAAAAAAGTTTCAGTAACATGCGTGCACATCGCAGAGGGTCCCCATCATGGCAACAGGTACGGAATTTGTTCAGCGTGCTGCCAGAAGAGCAAAGAAAATGATCCCAAAATCAATATAAAGACTGAGTATTAGCTCAGTATATGCTGTCTTAGGTGTCGGTGTGAGCATCAGAACGGCCTTTCCTCTAGTGCTTGCATACCGGAAGTAGTCCTTAGACAGATGCCGGAAAGAACACTGACTGCTAAACAAAATTGTGTTCCTGCGCACTCTGAACTGCAGGGTTACCAAGATGACGCTGCACTCCTACTCACTTTCGCTTGCTGTGTGCGGCACTCAGATGAGATTTCACTCCCACGCGCTTCTGCTTGCCGTGTTGCACCAAGGTTGCGTTGCGCTCCCACGCGCTTTTGTTTGCTGTATGGTACCAAGGTGACGCTGCACTCCCATGCGCTTTTGTTTGCTGTTTGGCACCAAGGTGACGTTGAGCTCCACGTGCTTTCACTTGCTTTTGTGGCACAAGTGTTCCACCAATGTTTGAGTTAAAGCTGCGCGTGCCCGTATCAACCGTTGATATGTAACATATGATGACTTGCACCACAGACCTCCACACTGGCCCAGTTAAAAAAACTGTAAACAAGACATTGACCGCAATCGTTAGCCTTGTGCCTACATGACCTCCTTGGCTCCCAAACACAAAGTCTGACGGAAAGCAGCTGCTGATCCAGAGACAACTCAGCACACAATTCTTTCACAATGTCTGTCTACCATCTCACATCTGAAACGACCGCAGCTGATCGGCGAAGTCTCTGGATAACATCAGATTAAGATTCTGACTCTCCTTACATAGTGCTTTTCCTTCCTTCGAGATAGAGATCTCCTTACACAGTGCTTTTCCTTCCTTCGAGAAAGAGATCACACCACTCCTTCACTGTAAAAGCTGGCTCAAACTCATCGCCAGATTTATGTTGTGAAGGACGTCACTGGCACAAAGATGATTTCGTAGTTAGTTTATTTTCAGTTCCAGTAACAGATATGACCTCCACCTCAGCCAGCTCCCAGTAACCGTCTGAGGCGGAATGTCACGGTTCCCATGACAATCTACAAAGATTCTCTTCATAAAAAACACACATTATAACAGCTGTCCTATCAAAATATTCACATACAAATATCACCTGATCATAATATTGTGGTGTAGGTATCATACCTACAATACAATCACAAATCAAAACATTTCAACTGTAAGTATGATGTTTTAAACTTTTTTACAATTATATAATAGCTATAGTGTTCAGTTTAACATGACTTTCTATGATGACGCTTTAGTGTATTGTTTATGTTTTGTATTTTAGTAAATATGTTATTAGAATTTTTTTAAATAAATATGATTTGCTTTTTGGGGGGTTGTTGAGTTTAATGGAGGATTAGGAGAGCAGTGTTTTTTAAAACGTATCTTAAATAGTATTAATTCATTAGGTAAATACATTTTATATTTTTTTGTTGTTATCTGTAAATATTTTAAATGTTTTTATTATGTATTACATTTCTATTTAGAACCATTACGTTTATTGAAGTTTTGGATGGGAAGACTTTGAATTAATTATACAAAAGGTCTGATTCACAAACGTAAAATATAGGGGCCCAGACAGTCACAAAGCAAGATGGCCGCTCCTTAATTTGCTCTCACTGCCTGGGGAGTCGTAGGGGCAAGAATATCTTTCCCTGGGGCCCTACTGTGCAGTATACACTGACAGATGCGGCAATGGAATCCCCTACAGATTGACCCAAAGTTTGGGCCTGGGGACTCTTAACTGTAAGCAGTTACGACCATCAGCTACCGTCCCCCCTCCTTACCTGCACAGTACTTGATGATTCATGGTGGTTTGCAGAGCTGCATGACATCTGACCAACGCACCTCATACTGCTTTCTTGAGCTGTCCCAAATGCTGTCAGCCTGAAACACCAGAATGCCCAAGGGATACGCAGTGAAGCAGGTACAGAGTAACAGCATCCCTGGGAGGGGGAAACACATACTACAACAGGAGCAAGGATTAAATGAAGCCCAGCCTGATACAACACAAGGAGTTTGGAACTCCAGGAATTGTGGAGGGAGGCCTGGGAACATGGCCTGCAACATCTTTCGCGGGAAGGGGCAAAGAAGGACCACTTCAGGACTTACCAGCAACATCTCAGCTCTGAAGCAAGAGGTGTGTAGATGTTGCTTCAGAGCTGAGATGTTGCTGGTAAGGGAGTGCTACACACCCCCTAATCCTCCAAGCCTCTACTACTCTTCCGACTAGCATGCCCGCTCACATCGCCAGTCTCAAGGGACACCACAGAGGACCAAGGTGCTCAATTCACTCTCACGACGCCTCCCCTGTCATGCCACCCAAGGATGAAGACTGGTCCGCGGTACATGTACAGTCATAAGAGCCTCAGAAGATCGATTCCAACTTATCCTAAAGCCACTGTCTAATGGGCATAGCACCTCATGAGACCTAGCATTACCCCCTGTATGGCACATAAGATAAAAGAAAAAAAATAGCGGAGCACACAAGTAATCCTTAGTATGGAAACACAAAAAGCCAATTAAGGCTTTATGAAAGACAATATGAAGTACAAATAGTCCCTAGAATAATGTTCTTACATTCTCAACCATGGTGTCAGTTCTCTTATACAACATATACCTACAAAATATCTTTACATATCGAAAATAATTTTTATTAAGGAAAATACATATTCTAAAATACACATTATAACAGAGAATGATATGACAAGCCCACACAAATATATAACTAACAAAACAACATAAAGTATTCTAGTTGAATAATCAAACCTTGAGATATGTGGGCCTAGAACAACGGTACTCAAAGTACGGCCCGCGGGCCGCCAGCGGCCCCACAGACCTAGCGTGGCGGCCCGCGAGACCTACGCCAAACGCCATATCATAATGGCAGCAGTATGTAAACATAGAAGAGGGCCGCAGGAGCATGCTCCCGCGGCCCTCCTCTATGTTTACATACGGCGGCCATTGTTTATGGCGTTGCCCTGACGATCCTAGAAGCCAAAGCCCCATAAAAGTCAGCGCTTGCAGCTAACTTTTACGGGGCTTTGGTCGTCTGCTTCCTGTCACCGGCTCCACGTCTGCTGCCCGCCTGCCTGCCTGCTGTTCCACATTTGTGGCATCTTTACAGTGCTTTGAGTCAGGTAAGGCTCTTTGGTTATTTATTTATTTGTTTTTAATGTAGTGTGTGTTACTGGGGTAGGCATGAGAGCAGATTGCGCTGTGTGTGTGCGCTGTGTGTGTGTGTTACTGGGGTAGGGGTGAGAGCAGATGGCGCTGTATGTGTGCGGTGTGTGTGTGTTACTGGGGTAGGGGTGAGAGCAGAATGCGCAGTGTGTGTGCGCTGTGTGTGTGTGTTACTGGGGTAGGGGTGAGAGCAGATGGCGCTGTATGTGTGCGCGCTGTGTGTGTTACTGGGGTAGGGGTGAGAGCAGATGGCGCTGTGTGTGTGCGCTGTGTGTGTGTGTTACTGGGGTGGGGTGAGAGCAGATGGCGCTGTGTGTAGATGGCGCAGTGTGTGTTACTGGGGTAGGGGTGAGAGCAGATGGCGCTGTGTGTGTTACTGGGGTAGGGGTGGGAGCAGATGGCGCTGTGTGCAGATGGCGCTGTGTGTGTTACTGGGGTAGGGGTGGGAGCAGATGGCGCTGTGTGCAGATGGCGCAGTGTGTTTTACTGGGCTAGGGGTGGGAGCAGATGGCGCTGTGTGCAGATGGCGCAGTGTGTGTTACTGGGGTAGGGGTGAGAGCAGATGGCGCTGTGTGTGTTACTGGGGTAGGGGTGGGAGCAGATGGCGCTGTGTGTGTTACTGGGGTAGGGGTGGGAGCAGATGGCGCTGTGTGCAGATGGCGCAGTGTGTGTTACTGGGCTAGGGGTGGGAGCAGATGGTGCTGTGTGCAGACAGCGCTGTGTGTGTTACTGGGGTAGGGGTGGGAGCAGATGGCGCTGTGTGCAGATGGCATTGTTTAGCATTGTTTTGAAAAAGGGGGTGGGGTGGTTGTTCCCCCTCTAAGCCCCGCCCCCTCTAAGCCCCGCCCCCCGCTGTCACTTCAGTGCGGCCCTCGGCCGCAAACCATACTGCAATTTTGGCCCCGAGAAAAAGTTTGTGAGTACCCATGGCCTAGAAGATGTACGTTGAGCCTGCATGTAGCATCAGCCTACACGTGTTTCATCCAAAATTGGACTTCTTCAAGGCTGAGAAATCATAATATAAAAACATATTATTATTGACCAAAATTATATAATACAAAAATTCCAATAATAACCACACCCTTAAAAAATGGATAAAAAGATACACCAAAGTCTCATAGCTGAGGGTACCAATTTAAAGAATTGTGCCTTGTTGGTGGTCTCCCACCATACCTAAGCCTCATGCAGCCTCAGCCTCACCATCTCTTCCTCATCCTCACAGAACTGCAGGCATGGTAAGCCAGGACTTGGGACAGCCCTACTGTTATTGTTCTGCAGTCTTGTTGCATGTATCATCGCTGGAGTGTAGATTCCCTCTGACGCCTCCGTGCAGCTCTTCTCTATGCCAGCGACGCTATCCATGTGTGTCTGTCATCAATGCAGGCAGAGACCATCAAGTTTTCTGTAGCTGAGCCCACACTGCCATATATCATTCTCAAAGGCCACACAACAGCAGTCATTCTCCAAGGCCTTCTCAGGAGCCAAAACAGGGAAATTCAATGGGTGCACAGACCTGGGCCCAGAGAACCACAACCCTTCTCTCACTCTAGGGCAATCATAGCCTGCCTACACCCTCATGTTTGATTGATACTGCAGGCAGCTAAAAAGCATGAGGGTCCTTTTCTGTTCAAGGGAAAACAAATCCACATAGTGGTGGATTTTGCTTATGACATAGACATCACACGGAAAACGTTCTTAGGTATGTGGCCAAGGCTCCAACACCACAACATCAAATATGGCCTCCTTGAACTGGCAATCATGACCATTACATTTGATGGCCGAACCTTGGAATTACATGACCCAGATGAACTCTCTTACTTTCTCGATTCAGTATTCCTAACTCCAACGGAAACTGAAACCCAAGGTTCACGGGCTGGTGGTGCTTAGTCTGCTAATGATAAGATTGTGCATCATCAAGAGAAACCTGAACTCTGCAATAGGCTCACCCACCTCACAATAGAAGGGCAGACAGAGAGGGCTTCAATAATGTTGTGGAAGTCTTAGCCCACAATAGGGACAAGTCCTGAACCCCAGAAATTGCAACAACCCCACTCAGCAGCTTAGTGTGTTGTGACTTAATATGCAGTGCATTGACCCGCTGGTCCAGGACTGGAATCACTAATGCAGCACTAAGGATTGTTCAATGTGATTGTTTTATTACAATGTTACCTTATTGATCTATTTACTGCATGCTCTATGAGGAGTCTCCAGTCTGAGACAGCACCACACTGAGATTGAAAGGACAGTCATGCGGGGGAGGGAGGCCCATGTCTCTGTCATCAAGACAGGGGAAGTAGATACCCACCACAGATACCTAGTTCACTTACTTCTCCCTATGTCATCTTCTCGTGTATTTCTTCCATATGGTACAACATTTTGTGTCTGATCACTGACCGTCCTCTGATCAGTGAAAGAGGACTATGACTCACTGTTCAAACTTTAGGGTGGTTTTATAGATTTTTCAGAAGACACACATCTACCCAGTTTCATTTTATCTTAGTAGGGTAACAGGATTTGTATCATGCAATCACCCCAGGTTTGCTAGTACAGCGTCATAGTCCATCCCCCTGACAACCACTGTATCCATGATACAGCCTCAACTTACCAACACAGAGCAACATCCTAGAGCTGCCCTACAAGGAACCAAGCATTTGAAATACCCACTTTCCTTCTCACAAATGTAGAATGACCACCCCAATACTTTTGCTTTCAATAATGTGTCATTGAATGTTAATGGCAAAAATGCCACCTCTCCAGTGGCATACCAACCCTCAGCCATGTTATCAATAGCAATCAAACAACAAAACAGGAAGCCAAGAAAACAAAACAACTGTCTGTGGATCCCACGCCAAGAGAGCCACTCTCCATCTGGGATGAGCACCCCCTCCACACACTTCACAGCAAATAGGCCTTAAAGCATATCATCTATGACCATAATTTCAAACAGTCCATCCCCATATGTAACCCTTGCCCCTTTTTGCCCCAGTAACAAATACAACAAATACCCTTTGTATGAAGGTCAGATAGCTCGGTGTTCCCATGATCAAAATTTCAGTGGAGGCCACATATATCCAACATACCTTCAGAGGCAGAGTCCCCCCCACATAGTAAATCAGGGAACAGTCCTACCTTCCCTACCAAGGAGGTGCCACGAGCAGTCCACACATCGAGCTCCCAAAGTGCTCACTACAAAGGAAGCAGCACATGCTCACCCTCCCGAAACAGAAAGATTAAATAAATGAACCCCCTTTTGGGACCAGCATTGCCATGGTTAGAAACAAGCGGAAGAGGAGGCTGGGACAGACAGACTGCAAGTTCTTCTATCCCCCAGTAGAGTCACATCCACTTGTAGGGAGAACATTGGATCAGGGTTTAGGAGGCAAGTGTGATTTGTCCCTTCCATTCCAGGGCTCCCAAGAGTGGCTTTAGGATTTTTGTCCCACTTCCTCATTACCACTCCAGCCAATGAAGTTCCTCCAAGGTGACCCTAAGCAAGTCACCCCGTCCTCTTCCAAACCCTTATGAGAAGTGTCCAAAGACATAAGATCCATCTTGGTTCTGTAGTATGGCAATTTTTTAATAGAGCTTTGTGCGCGTCAGCTTAACATATTAGGCCTCTGTGCACTTTGCCCTAGATACATTTTATTCAACCTCGCACTGTTATTTTACAATAACCAGTTTTACGGTCTTGTTTTTATTTCATTCTATCACACTGTTTAGCTTAGTTTAGCACTGTGTTCTCAAACAATGCATTCTTGCTCACTCTGTGCTTCAGTCAAGGCTACAGTCTGGTACATTGCCGGTAAATGTGGTAGAAGTTTAGTCTCTAGTGTTGGTAGAAAATACACATCCTTACCTAGGGACGTTTTCTTAGAACATCTGCGTGTTAGTTAGAAAAACACTTTCTAGTCCCAGTACACGTAAGAGGGAGATTCCGACCAGGAACCTACAACTAGATGCTGACTGCCCCGTTGCAGATGCTGATGTAGATTACAGGCCTTTGCTCAGGTATGAGGGTTGATGTCCTCCCGGGGGAACCTGAAAGGCAGGCTTAGAGCTTTACATGCTGTGCTCAGGCTATAACTTAGAGAGACCCTAATCTAGTTGCACTATGATAGCCTTATTCTTGTGCTTCACTCTCATAGTTACTATTTTAATCCTACTGTGTTGTGTAGTTCTGGTTATTGCAGCTCACGCTTTGCAATCTAAAATGCAGTCGTTTTATTAAACCAATCTTTAAAACTTAAACTGCCTTTGTCATTTATATATGAGACCGCACTGTGTATGAGAGAACCGGTTGTGACCTGAGTGACCACGACTTCCCTGGGAAGTACTAAGATGTCATGCGCTCGTCTGCCCAATTGTCTCTTCCCTTTGGGAGAGATGAGGCACTGCTAGTTAGCCGGAGCAAAACCCGGATTTAGGGCGACAAGGGTCCTTCATTCACCGTGGGTCAGACTTAGTCCCCCACACTGTGAACGATCTTGCCGCTCAAAATCCAGTAGTCTCATTAGGATAATGAGAGCCTACGTGACAGTTCCATTCATATGTTCACAGCATCCATCCTTTTTTCCAGGCCTTCCTGGTCAGTACACTCAGGGGACGAGCCATCATGGTACTTCAACATAATAGCTGGCTCCAGCAGTTCGTATTTTACTTCCTTCGACCACTACACTTTTCCCCGTTGAGACAAATATAACTGATCACATATTTTGAAATCATTCACGTCTTAACCATGAGGGGGTTGAGATTATCCTGAACAATATTTTCCAAGCCTCTACTGACCAACATTCCCAGATCCTTGAGGTGTTGGTGTTTTCATTTAAGGGCAAGTCCTCCAGGGCGCATGAGTAGTGGCATGTGTAAGAGGAAGGACCTGGGGCTTGGGCCTATTAATATGGTAGCCTGAAAATGATAAGAACTGATTTTTCAGAGCCACCACCCTCCCTGCTGGCTGCTGGGGCTGGGTTAACATCTGCATAAATGAATTCCTTATGTTTGCCCACCACTGTGCTTATTCCTATAATCCCCTGATTCTGTCCAGTAGCTACAGCCAGCAGTTTAAGGGCCAAAAGGAACAGTAGCAGGGACACTGGGCAACCATGCCTGGTTCCCTGTTCCACCACAAATTGAAGTGACTTGAAACCCCCAGATGAATTAACGCTTCCGAGGATCTACACATGCTCCTTATCCAGCTCAGGAATTTCTCCCTAAACCCCATCTACTTCATGTTGCAGGTGTAGGGGAGGAGTTTGTAAAGAATTATCATTGCTCCCTTAGTTCTGTGACCCAGCAGTATAATCTGATAACGGTGGAGGATATCAGGGCATGCATAGAATACCCATCCTACCTAATCCCTCCTACGTTTATCAGACTCTTGAAGCATCAAGTGAGTTTCTTGGATCAAAGCGATATGTGGCCTGCCGTGGCTGAGGAAGAAGGGTACTTTCCTTCTCTTAACAAAGTGTCTAAGGCCATTACCATTAAGGAATAGCAAGTTAAGCAATTTTGTGGAGTTTTACATTGCTTTGCTGCTCTGAAGTTGCAAAAGACATCAGCAAGGATGGCAACTGGAAACATCCGTAAGGGGAGTAGAAGTGGCGATACAGAGTGTGCAGCTAGTGCATGGTCCAAAAGCATGTAATTCTCCTTGAGCAAGGGGCATAAGGGGAGAAAAAGCTCCCTGGTGCAAAGATGCCAAGCCTCCCAATTGCAACAAGGGAAGTTAGGGGTCCAGTAAAGCAGCGTCAAACCCCCCAACCCTAAACCAACCAACAAACTGTGACTTTGAGGGCTGAAGGGGTGGGCCACCTGTCCAGTGGCATACCAGCCCTACCCATGTTATCAATAACAATCAAACAAAACTGCAAGCAAGCGAAAACAAAAATCTGTTTGTGGGTCCCATGCAAGGCGAGCCACACTCTGTCTGGGGTGAGCACCCCCTCCCCAAACTTCACATGAAAATAGGCAGTTAAACATATCTTCTATGACTACAAACTTAAACAATCCCATCCACCCTTGCTAACCTTGCCAACTTTTGCCCTGGCAAAAAATACCATTTGTATGACGGTCATATAGCTCTCTGTGCCCATGATCAGAATTCCAGTGGAGGTCATTATGTCCAACATGCCCTCAGAAGCAGAGCCCTCCCCCCCCCCACATAGTAAATTGGGGAACAGTCTTAACTTCCCTACCAAGGCAGTGCCATGAGCAGTCCACACATCGAGCCTTCTAAGCACTTAACTACAATAGAAGAAACACATGACCACCCTCCTAAGCAGAAAAATGAAAAGAATGACTCCCCTTTTGAGACCAGTATTGCCAGGGTCAGAAACAGGCAAAAGAGCAGGCTGGGACAGACAGAATGCAAGTTCTTCCATCCCCTGTTAAGGAACATCTACATGCAGGGACAACACTGGAACAGGGTTTAAGAGGCAAGTGTGATTAGTCCTTTCCATTCCAGGTCTCCTGATAAATGGCTTTAGGATTTAGGATGTCCCACTTGCTCATTACCTCTTGCAGCCAATTACATTCCTCCAAGGCGACCCAATACAAGTCACCCCTGTCCTCTTCCAAACTGTAAACAGAAATGTTTGAAGCCGTAATATCCAGCTTGGTTCCGTCCATATGTTCCACAATATCAAGCTTTTCTCCAGGCCTTCCTGGTCATTGTACTCGCAGATCCAGCCATTATTGGTTGTCAACATCATTGCTGCCTCTAGCAGTTTGAATTTTGCTTACTTCCTCTGTAAGCATGGTCTGAGTACCATGAAATGCTTCTGTGTCTGATTAGTTTCATATAAAAAGTCTGGTATAATAAGGATCTTACTATTCTCGTACACATGTGAACCATGCCTCTTGGTTGTATCCAAGATCTGTCAGGCATGTTGGTGTCTGAGGAAAAATGTGAGAATCTGTCTCAGGCAGTCAAGTGAGGGGGGGTTGACGTGACCTGGCTCTATAAGCCCATTGAAATTCCAAGGGTAGGTCAAAAAGTCACACTAAGAAGGGTTGGGTGAAGGCACCCAAGAAAGGACAACATGCCGCCTTACTCTATCCACTCAGGGTTGCCAGGAAGCCTTATATTGTTCAGCGACCCCAGTCATTCAAATCTATGGTTCTCCTGCAAACTTCCTATATTTCTGGGCCCCAATCTGACAAGTTTTCCCACCTGGATTCCATTTTCAGCAGCCTCTGTTCAACAAAGGACATTCTGGTTTGTAAGTCATTGATGGTCCATCCAATTGACTGAACTTCCACTGAGACGGGACAATGACATTCACTGCAACAATAGATGGTTTGATCTCTGCCAATTCTTTCTGGATTGTTGGCATGGCAGATTCATATATGGTCAGTACCAGATCCGGTAGGGTCACAATCGCTCCCTTAGGCTCCCCCACCACAGTGCTTTTTCAGAACAATGCTGAAATTAGAATATTTCTCCTAATATTCCAGCCTGATGATGTTCTGATGACTATTCTATTCTGTGTTAGATGAGCCAGACTGGTGAAGTTGCATGTGCGTGGGTGGGGTGCTCTTAAATAAAGGACTTTCTGTTTTTACCTCCTGAGTCTGCATCTTCACAGTGATGACAAGCAGGATAGAGCTCCTCAACCCAACATCTCGGATCCACTCCGTAGACTCGTACTACAGTGAGTGTCATTGGGGCTCTGTGGATTTGAGCCTTCATCTTATGCTGTAATCGGTGCTGCAGCAGTTACAAGATGGATCTGGAACTCAAGCCTGATTTAAAAAAAAAAAACATTTTTCCATGCTTCTTTCCCACATTACTACTGCCCCTCTGTGTGATATTCATCATGTTGTGGGGCCTACCTGGAGCCCGTGCCATCTTCCAATGGGGCTGCTCGTGCCGTGGACATTGTTGATGGTTCTGGCTGCTTTTGTCTCTCAGCTGTGCTCACGTTTACTCTGTCTCATGCCCAAAAGCATTTGAGCTTTTGTATTTGGGTTTTCAAAACCCAACTCCTGCAACCTTGAAACTCGAATGGATATTTGGGGCCATGCTCTACCGTTGCTGTCTGTTTCTTGTCTGGATGCATGACCTATACCAAAGCTTACATTTGTCATGCCCAATATACTACAAGTCATCAGGTGGCCAGGAATGTAAAGAAAAACACTAGACCGGCAACTGTTTTCCTGTCAGATGGGTTCACTGGCAGTCAGCCAAAGTTGGTGGTTTGAACTTAACATCGGAGGGGGGAATCTCCTTCTGATGCATTGTTTGTGGAGTGAGAGTCAGGAAGTATTTGAGAACGTGCCTGATTTGGTGGAGGGAGAAGAAGAAGACTTAAATGAATTTGTCAGTTGTATAAATAAATAAGACCTGCACTTTCTTACCAAAGTCAGTACTAAACTGGAAAGGTATCAATTTGGCATGAGGGAACAGACGATGGGGGCATTGTTGATGACTATGGGCCTGATTTTAATCTTTAGCAGACTAGGTTACTCTGTCCCAAATGTGACATGTATCCCGTCCGCCATAATACAATTCCATGATATCCTATGAAACTTCGTATATAGTTTATGGAATTGTTGATGTGCACGATAATATGGTATCTTTGTATATAAACAATGCATTTTCATACTAAAATGAAATCGCGTTGCATTTGTTAGATTCCCCCTTCAAGAACTTTATGTCGACCCTAGCGCAAAGGTATTTGGTGAGGCAGGCTCTAAGACCTAGGCCTGAAGGTTAATAACTGACAGGTCACAGGTGGGATAACATTTAGCCGACAGCCAAACATGCACACGGGACAACTTAGATTAAGATCTCACAGAGAGGCGGCTACACTACTACATACCTAGGAGATTGACCCCAACAAGGCACACATGGCCAGAGGCACAATGGCATTCCAAAACACTATGGTGGTCATTACAACCCTGGCGGTCGGTGTTAAAGCTGCAGTGAAACCGCCAACAGGCCGGCGGTAAAAAAGTCAAGGGGTCACTCAATGAGTTGAGTGCCCCCTTGATGTGACAGAACTTGTTCCAGAAGTGCTGGTGTTGACAGACAGACAATAGGATTAGGTTGGTCAAGTTGTTGGGGAGCAATCAGAGCCTGAAACAGCACATGCTCGGTCTGGGGTGTGGTTGGGGAGATCCATAGTTGAAGCTGACACAAGAGTCTTGTCCTGTAGAGGTGAATGAGTTGACTTCAGGTTCAGACCCTGACGAAGGACCTAGGGCCAGATGTACGACCCTTTGGTATTGTAACTTGCAATTTGCGAATCTTTGCAATTTGCAAATTGTGAGCCGCAATGCCAAATGCTCAACAGTTAAACTTACACAATTTGCCATTCCCAGTGGGGTCGCAAATGACCCACCTCTTTAATATTAAAGAGGTAGGTCTCAATTTGCGACCCCATTGGGAATGGCCACACTCACAGGGATGGTGGCCTGCTGGGGACAGCAGACCACCATGTCTGTGACTGCTTTTTAAAAAAGCTGTATTTTTGTTGTTGAAATGCAGCCTGTTTTCCTTAAAGGAAAATGTAATGCATTTCAAAAACAAAAATTAAAAGTTTTATTTTTATTTTTTCAGAGCAGGCAGTGGTCCATAGGACCACTGCCTGCTCTGAAAAAATCTTTTCACTTGCATTCACAAAGGGGAAGGGGTCCCATCAGGACTCCTTCCCATTAGCGAAGAGGGTAGCACCAATTTGAAATTGGTGCTACCTGCGATTGTTTTGTGACCACATTCCATACATTGCACTGCTAGTCGCATTTAGGAAGGGAATGCCCCTCCCTAATTGCAACTTGCAAACTGTTTTTGCAATTCGGTATAGAGATTACCAAATCTCAATATTGGGTTTGTGCATCACAAAATGCTTTTTTCTTGTCCCAAACGGCCCAACTCTGTGATTCGATCCATTTGCGATGAGGAAAAAGCTTTGTACATGTGGACCCTAGTGCTTTGAGGAAGTGAGTGCAAGCTGGAGACCCCTGGCCCAAAAGACAAGAAAGGGAAAAACGTAACCTGCCTAAAGCATGTGTGTCTCAGACAATCCCCGAGGATACTGCGGACTTTGATCTTAGTGAAAGTGATAACAACGAATTAGCACAGAGGAGATCAAAGAGAACGAGAGTGCCATGTCAGAGGTACTCTTCACCTGAATGGACTTAGTTTGTTGCAGATGATGGAGAGAGAAAATGTTGAGAGTTTTGGGATAACACTGCAGATCCAACTAAACCTCCTCAAACTGAACTTTGTGCTTGAATTTTATTTTGAGATTGCTGTGCTGCTAGATAGACTGAGACATTGAATCCTAGATATGATTTGTAGTGAATTTGAATTCTTTATATCTTAGAGACTTTGCATTGACTTTGATCGGGAATTAAGAAGAGTACCAAGGCCCAAGAATTAAGTGAGGCAGCTTAAGGTTGTCATTTAGAATAACAGGAAGTAGGGCTAAGAAAGACTCACTAAAACCTTCTATATAAATTTGTTGTTCATCATTTGGTTTTTCTTTTGCTGCTTTGCACAGGTGGAACTCAACAGAGGATACTCTGCTGAATTCCACCCTAAAGATATGATTTTAGAGAAATCAAGGAAGGTAATTGAACACATAGATGCAGATATATATTAGGTTCAATATTGTGTGTTTCTCTTGAAGTACTAATCATTTTATTGATAGGAGCATTTTCCTACATCCCTTCTGAAACAAATGAGTTATCATCTAGTGTTCCACCACAAACACTAAGGAGGCCATTAGGACCCCGGCTGACGGCAGTAAAATGGAGAAAAGTACTGCCAACTGGCTGGCTGTACTTTGCCCCATATTAAGACATTGGCGGTTTGGGTCAAGCCAAACAGCCAATGTACCACACCGCCTGCCACGGCGGTAACGACCGCCGAGCTGGAGATTTCAGTCTCCAGCGCGGCGGCCGTCACTTGCCCGCCTGCGAGGTTATGACCCTGCCTACCACCATGGTTTTCGTGGCAACCTTACTGTCACAAATACCATGGCGGTAGGCACTATCAGTGACAGGGAATAGGGAATATCCCTGTCACTGATAGAGGTCTTCCCCGTCCCTCTCCCCTTCCCGAGATTCCCCACCACCCCCTCCTCCCCAGACCCCCCACTACATACATGCACATTCATGCACACACAAACACACGCATACACACACACTGATACTCACATTCATCCACGCATTCATACATCCATTCACACACACATCCACACACACTGACATACATTCAAACACACACGCATTCACACAACACAACACACACGCACTCACACATCTATTAATGCACACAAATACAACACGCATCACACAGCCTCATACACGCACACATAGACATACACACACACACAACACCCCCTCCCCTGTCAAAGTCCCCGACGTACTTATTGTCAGGGGGTCATCCGGCAGGAGACGGGACGCTGCAGCCAGCATCAACGTCCGCCAGCAGAACACCACCAGGCCGTATCATGTGTCATAATACGTTTTGCAGCTGTCTACTGACGTGGTGCTGCTGCTGGCCGCAACGCCACCTTACAGCCATCCGCCGGCAGGGCCACAGCTTGATTTCCGCCATCATATTGGCAGAAATCCGTCTGTCCTCATAATCCGGCTGACGGCTGGTAGCCGCGGCGAAGGTCTTCTGGCGGCCATCGTCGCGGCAGTAGACGTTTTTTACCACCAATGTCTTAATGAGGGCCTAAGTCATATTGATAGTGGCTTATTTGTATACTGTATGGTAAGGCTTTGCACATAGATGATTCTAAATGAGATTATTATGTGTGAATTTTAGATTGTTTTATGAGTACATTGATACTATGGTCGCAAGGGATTGCTGTGTCTGTACACAGTTGCTTGCTTTTGAAGGTATCACTTATGACCACATTTCATTGGCATATGGAGATTCCTGTAGTCTTTTGTTGAATATATTCTATAGACAGGATAGTTTCCAATATTGTTTTTAAATTATGATTTAGTTCTTTCAGATGGTCTTATGTTCAAACACCTGAAGAAGAATCCTTATTTTAAAGATGTATAAATAGCAGGAAAATATTTTGCATCTGTCCCACCACTAGACACTGCATATGCCCACTGACATAATCTGACTTGTTCAATGACCGAAGTAGAGAAGTCATTTTGAATCAAGGTGAAGACAGAAGGAGAGATTCAGAGTCCAAATCTGAAATAGATAAAGATCTTAAGAACCACCATAGGTGTATTAAAGAGGAAATTGAGCACCAAATGAAAGGAAATCTAGCAGCATTCACTCTAGATTAGCAACATAAGGGAAAGCTGTGCATTCACATTGATCAGAGTTATTTGGATCCATTATTTATAGGGAAGAGTGAATGTGAACATACCTTTGCTGTTAGAGGAAATAATGAATTATTTCTCCATGGTAAGGATTCTTTTATCCTGGAGTATACTACATTTGTGGACTGTATGTTTATTTCAAATTGCTCATACGATGGCATAGTGCATGTTATTTTTTTATAGTTTTTCCAAAGATTTACCACAGGGAGCATTTTAATCATCCTGCATGGGATATGAAACCCAGAACTAGAAGATGTGTCAGTGCTAGAGAGGTAACAGGAGATATTTTTGGTGCATTGACCTACCCGTATGAATGATTCTGAATGATTTGAAGATTAGAAAGCTGTCCACCATAGTAGATAAATTGGCAACGAGCACAGCAAGGGCTAGATGTAGGAAAATCTGATTTTGCGACTCTCAAATTGCGATTTGAGAGTCGCAAAATCGGATGCTGGATGGTGTCCCTGACACCATCTGCGAATCGGAAGGGGGTCGCAAAGACCCACCTCATTAATATTAATGAGGTGGGTCGCAATTTGCGACCCCCCTTCCGATTTGCAGCACTCACAGGGATGGTGGCCTGCTGGAGACAGCAGATCACCATGTCTGTGACTGCTTTTTATTAAAGCAGTTTTTTTTTTTTTTTGTATTGCAGCCCGTTTTCCTTAAAGGAAAACGAGTTGCAACACAAACGAAAAAATTAAACGTATGTGTTTCATTTTTTCAGAGCAGGCAGTGGTCCTTAGGACCACTGCCTGCTCTGAAAATTTTTTTTCAGGGCCATTCACAAAGGGGAAGGGGTCCCATGGGGACCCCTTCCCTTTTGCGAATGGGTTAGAGCCCATTTGAAAAGGGTGTTAACTGCGAATTGCTTTGCGACCGCGTTCGCGGTCACAAAGCAATTCTACATTGCGATGCGAATCGCAAATAGGAAGGGGAACACCCCTTCCTATTTGCGAGTCCCATTCCCATTTTGCGAGTCGGTAACCAGGTTACTGACTCACAAAATGGGAATGAGAACCACGATGTGCGTTTTGCATGGCGCAAACAGCTAAATTCGCTGTTTGCACCATGCAAAATGCTTGCTACATCTGGCCCCAAATTCCTTATTGCTTAAACAGAAAGATGGAACTGATAAGATCTATGGTTTTGCATAAAAGACTTGTGTTAGACTTTCTTCTAACAGTTCAGCAATGCTGCACTTACATCCCAGACTAAAGAAAGTATTTAGAGAAGTATATTCAGAACATTTCTGGGTTCACTAAGGATTTGAAGGAGTTGGAAGCTGCATGTGCATGGGAGGCTATTGGAGATTATTGTGCTGCTTAGGCAGATTATTTGGAAATGTAGGAAGTGGAGTTATGAGTTTTGTTTTGAAGCCAGTGTTGGTTATTGCCATATGTGCAGTAGTTCTGGTTGCGGGTTTCAGAACTTATCAGAGGATGAAGGTTGAGCAAGAAAGAAGAGAGAGAGGGCAGATGTTGAGCTGCAGAAGAATTTGTGTAAATATTACGATGTGAAGCATCTGGAAGAATCTAGATGGAAATTGATGAAAACAACAAAGTTTAAGTTGGTCTCATTAGAAAAGTTTAAGCACAATAGTGATGACTTCATTTGCCATCAGATAAGGGATTGGGAACGTATAACTTTGTCTGTGCCATTCTGCATCACATGAATTTTCCCAAAAAATGGTAACCAACAACACATATATCATGTGCCTTAACGTTACTAATTGTAAAGTGGAGCATCTAAACATATTATTATAGGTGCTTTTGCAGTGGAAGATTGATAATTCATATATAAGTGTGTTCTAGTGGTGATTTTAACATGTTGAGTTGTAATACATGTACACATTTATGTTCATGTATTTTGAATATGGTATTATGGTGAACTTGAATATTATGTTTATTCACAATTATGTTACAATTATAATTGAATATGCACATATAATAATGTATTTCAAATATGCATTGAAATACCACACTAAGCTAGCTTAACTAAAAGGCTTGAAATGTTGATTTGTGTGTTTAGTCTTCAATGTGGAATTTGCTCAAGTTGCAATATTCTTTATTTGCAGGTGCACCCATCTGAGTCTACAGCTAATAAAAGGCATATTGTGTACCTGAGGTAGTAGGATAGGGCAGGATACTTTGGGAAGGCCAACGGAAGCACTGACAAAGTGAGAAGGATAACTCATGTTTGTGTACCATGCACCTAGAGGCTCTCAAGTTCGTCCTGATTGTCAGAGTCACCAGATCCTCGGGGTCTGCGCACGTTCCCAACACGTCCACCACTGAACAGCTCCAAGACTCTGGTAGATAAATCACAGAGGCTAAGAGAGTTCAAGAGGGGAAGAGGGGATTAGGAAGGGAAACAGCTGGGAAGGAGACCTGTAGTAAGAAAAAGGTTAGAACACACAATATGAAAATTATATCTCCTGAAATCAATACTAGACTATGATTGTAAGCATAGTCATTCTGAAAACATGAACAATCTAAGAATTAAGTTTAAAATGACTAAATTTCAAGATGGCCGGATACCTGTAAGGCAATCAAGATGGATTAAATGAAAACTTTCTTATTCAAGTACTTTCCTTTACATGAGAATCAGAAAAAACATTCTGACTAAATTTTAAACAAGTCATATAAATCCTTTTTTGAGAATGCATACTAGGACCATACAATATTGCATCTAGAAACTCTGATCTTCTGTGTACTCTTAAAATGTTTCAACACTAATTGCGCATATTGTAGATTTATATATATATATATATATATATATATATATATAGTAAACACCATAAAAGGATTGTGCACCATGAATACCACAATATGGATTCAGGAAAACAAATCACATAACTTGTCAACTTGAATATTACATGATAAATATCTTAGAATAGTGGCATACAATCAACAACATGAATTAAACTCGAGGAGAGAATCGTGCATCTTGCCGATACGAGTGTCACCCTGTAAAATGCCAAGAAATGTTAGTACGCAATGAATATCAAAGTCAAACCATCATTAAACGAATCGCGCATCTTGACGATTCGTAAACCACAATGTAAATGCCAAGAAATAACAGCTCACAATGAATAACAAGATAAAAGTACAATGAAATGAATTGCGCGTCTTTTGCCGATTCTTAAGCCACCATGTAAATGTCAAGAAATGGTAGCGCGCAATGAACAACAAAGTTAAAACACCATAAAACGAATCGCGCGTCTTGCCGATTCTTAAGCCACCATGCAAATGTCAAGAAATGGTAACATGCAATGAATAACAAGATAAAATTATCATGAAACGAATCGCGTGTCTTGCCGATTCGCAAGTCACCCTGCAAATGTCACAAACACTCAAGCGCATATTTCACACGCGCAAAGTACTCTGTCAAATCATAAAAGAATTAGGCCCAAGAACATGAGAGTTCTCGATAATGGCGTCGGGAGGCCAGCCCAACCACCGTCTTACCGCCCAGAACAAGGATCTCCAAATGAAGAATGAAAGTCAGATGTCTGGAAGATCAAATAGGCCACCGGGACAGGAGCTCAGGAAATAGCTGCTGCTCTGCACCGGGACCTCTGAATAGTGAGCACTTGGAGCTGGGCCGGCTCCTTTTCATAGAGTCTTGGCCCAGCCCACAACCACACCCAGGTATGTTGCAGGGAAAGTCTCTAGAAGGCCCTGGAAAGGGACCACACCCTAACACACTCTGAAAGCCTGCAGCAATACATTGCAAATGAACAGCATTTGTAAGCACATTAAAAATAAGTCTTCAGGATTGAACTCTGCAATGCAAAAGGTTAAACAACAACATATCAGCACAATGCATAAATTACATTGTTTTGAGAGTGCTGGCTTTTTGCATTCTAGTCGCCAATAGAGCGCGCAATGCCCTGGTGTTGACACTGATGTTCGATTTGTGGGATGAGAACTTGAAGGGAGTTGCTAATTTTAACTGTGTATGAATGATGGGAAGATGGAAATTTACTGGTGTTAGTGACATGGATTTCTCAACGGTTCTGTAAGGTTTAATTGGTACTCGCTTAGTTAGATGAGAGCAGATTTCTTTTACCTTTCGATGAGAGCAGATTCCCCTGTGGCTTGGGTCCTGATTTACAAAGTTAACTTAGACCAAAAGTCTAGGGGCCAGATTTACAATAAACAAACGAAGTGCGGTGCTGTGCAAAATCAGCAGTGCCATGCTGTGCCAGTTTTGAAATGCAGGGATGCGCTGTATTTACTAGAATACGGTGCACCCCTGGGTTCCCCCTGCACCAGCACTAAATTTAGCTACCTAGCGCCACCGCAGTCATCTTGCAACATAGTGCAGAGGTATCTGCGTTGAGGGGTTTGATTGTTTATGGTCCATATCAAAATCAAATGGTAGCGGAACCCACCATGGTGGAAAGGGAAGTCATGACCAGCACAGTGGCGCTGAACTCAGCACCGCCGTGGCTTACAATGACTTCAACCGCAGCCAACCCGTCAGGATCCTGGTGGTGACAGAGGTCCCCTTGAGGTCCGACCACAAGGGTCTTAATCTGGCTGCCGGACAGTCAAGGCCTCTGGCAGTCCGACTGCCAATGCGAGTTTGGCAGTCGCAAGACCGCCAAATTCATAATTAGGCCTTAAGTCAGAAGGTAACTTTTTTACCAGGACAGCTTACTTGACTCAGTTAAAATATAGAAGTTTCAAACAGGCCCTTGTAATAACAAGAGTTGGACAAAGTAAGACCAACTGATCACTGTCGCTACTAAAGAATGCAAAAATAACTGAGGTATTAGCCGAGGGCAATTTCTTGCTGTTCTGATCATTACTCATTAGCTTTGGAGTGGTTGCCATCTGGTAATCACTATGATGAACGGTTCTTCCTTCAAATGGCACTGAGAAATCACTTACCAATGTGGCATTCCCCATTAGTAGTTCTATTCCTAATGCCAGTTCATATAGAGGTGGACCACCTATCAATCTTGGAGATCTTCAGAGTCCCTGATAGATGCATTGTGGTGCCTCCAAACCTGTAAAGTGTGATTATTTTCACTGATCTAAAGAAATCAGTAGTAGGGACACTATCCTATTATCTTTTACTTCCTTAAGGAGTTTATGGGACTAAAATGAAGGAAGAATTAAAATTTTCTTAGAGCACAAATATTCTTTTTATTGATGTTTCCTTGTAAGATTAAAAGAATGCATGGCAAGTCACTATCTGGTTATCCACATGGTTCTGACAATGTACTTTCCGGTATGGGTCTATGAATTTCATCAGGACCATTGTCTCTTACATATACACTGTTTACTACTTATCTCAGTTGATTTGATTTAGTGTTTGTTTTGGAATAAGGTGTGAAAAGAGATGCAGATAAAACCAAATGGTACTTCTGACTTTGGACTGTTAAGTAAGGATCATTATGTCAACTGTGTCTAATGTGTACTGATTGGAGAGTAAAAAGCATTATTATGTTTCACAGTCATCACTATATATCAGTGCGCCCTAAAACCATGGCTATTTGAATGCAATTAATAACCTTTGGCGCTTCTATACAAACAATGCAGTTCTGTTTTGGATTGTATTTACCAACAATTACTAAAGCCAACAAAGTTCAGTATCATGCTATTCCACTTTTCAGTGCAAAATCAAACATGAACACCACCAAGTGTGAAAGCAACACCTGTGTGAACAGAAAACATTCTTATTAAAATCATGCTGAATATCTGTGTATTCTCTGTTTCTAAGTTGTTGTTTGTGTAACACCGAAAAAAAAACTCCCCTTGAATTCATTGTCTAAGTGTCACATAGGGAGGAGAGGGTGGTGTAGGTAGATAGTATCAAGTGTGAAATCTCAAATTACCATAATTTAGAGGTCATAATATTGAGCAAAAGTTATTGACATGTAAGCATGTATAGATGTATTGCAGTTAACATCATACCAGTCTCTATTGTGTAACACAATTTAATATTTATGATTTAGTGATAATCCAAATTTATTGGACATGTCTAGAAATGTAGTGAGATTGTGATTGTTGCTATGAGTTCCTCATTGTGTATGTTCTAAAAGAAACAACCTGTTATTGTTGAGATATTGTTTGGCGCATCGTATGATGGTCAGTTCTTCTACTTGTTCTTCAAATTGTCTGAATTCAGATGAATTATATCTAGGCTTCATGTTTTGGCTATTATAGGGCCTTTGGGTTATGACCCTGTAATCGTAGTAAAGCATTATGATTGGTGTGTGTTGTATAGACACCGGTCATTACGTTTCCATTCAAAGGAAAAATGAATATATGCAAAACATATAGGGGCAGATTTAAGAGCCTTTAGCGCCTCCTTGTGCCACATTAGCGTAATTTTTATTGATACTAATGTGGCCCAACGAGGCCAAAATCTGCATTGGACCACTTTGTAACCCTTCTCGCTACGTTATGCCTACGCCATGGGGACTGAAAATATGGCGCAAAGAAATCTTAGAGATTTCTTTGCATCATTTTTATCTGTTCTTTTAATGCATGCTCAGAGCAGGGGATAAAAGGAGGCATACCATTGTTTTTAATGCACCTCAATGGGCTTTGCAGGATTAGTGTCATAATTTTTGATGCAAGACCTGCAAAGCTCTGAACTAGCGTCACTAATGTTGACGCTAGTTTCCCTAACTACCGCCATGGTGCGCCGTATCCTAGATACAGCGCACACATAGTGGCTTTAGGGAGGCGCTAACGGGCACAAGAAAAATGCTGCAGCACCACTTTTCTTAAATCAAGTCCCTAGTCTTTATCTGGTCATCTTGTTTGTGAACTTTTGTCTGTCTGCCTTGAAAATGTATCTATTTAGTAAATTGAATTGCTTCATTTTCCAATGCCTTTCTGCCAATGCCTGGTTGCCTCCTTGCTTGACGGTCAATGTCACATTGTGTTACAGTCTCTATAAGAAATTTCTGGAAAAAATGTTTTTGTTAGAAATGGGGTCTTTCGTTGGCGGTCAGGTTACACCCTATCCAAGCAAGGAACCTCACTCTAGTCAGAGCAAAGGAGAAATACACCTGGTTAACCCCCACTCACCCCCTTAGTAGCTTGGCACAAGTAGGCAGGCTTATCCCAGAAGAAATGTGTAAAGTATTTGTACCAACACACAGAGTAATACAGTGAAAACACCACAAAATGGACACCACACCAGTTTAGAAAAATTGCCAAAATTTATGTATATCAAGCAAGACCAAAATGACAAAAAATCCAACATACACAAGTCAAGATATGAATTCATAAAAGAATAAGAGTCTCACTCCATAGAAAACAATGGAAACGTTGATTTTGTACAAAGTACCTGGTTTGCGTCAAAAATAAAGCGGCACGGGCGAGCGTGTGTAAGAAAAGGCAGTGATGCGTCGATTCCGTCCTCCCAAGGAAGGCCGTGTGTCGTTTCTTCTCCGGTGGGGTTGGCAATGCGTCATTTGTTGACACCCAGGAACAGTGTGTGAGAAATCCTTTCGCACAGTGTTAGAAAACTGCGCTGCGTGGGGTTTGCTTTGTTATCAGCAGCGGGTGCTGCTTGTCGTTTCTCCAGTCACGATGTGTCAATATCCTGGCAGCGATACAGGTGGAGCATCGATTTTAGGCGTCAGGCTGGCAGCGCTTGGTTTATCAGCCATGTTGCAGATGGTGCATCAAAATGTTCTCCGCACGCCGTTCTGTGCGTGGATTTCAGCTCTTGTTCTGCCAAGTTCATCTTTCAAGGGCCCAGGGACTGGATAGGGCACCACGTGGCAGGGCAGGAGTCTCAGCAGAGAGTCCGGGTGCTGGCAGAGGAAGTTTTTGATGGCCCTGAGACTTCAAAACAGGAGGCAAGCTCAGTTCAGGCCCTTGGAGATTCTACTCAGGCAGGAATGCACAAAAATGTTCAGTCTTTGTCCCCTTTCACAGGCAGAAGCCGCAATTGCAGGATAGCCCAACAAAGTACAGTCACAGGCAGGAGCAGCACTTCTCCTCAGCTCTTCAGCTCTTCTCCTTGGCAGAGGTTCCTCTTGGTTCCAGAAGTGATCTTGAAAGAAATCTAAAGTCTGGAGTTTTGGGTCCACTACTTATACCCCTTTCTGCCTTTGAAGTAGGCAAACTTCAAAGAAAAGTCTCTGTTGTTTACAAGATCCTGTCTTGTCCAGGCCAGGCCCCAGACACACACGGTGGGGTTGGAGACTGCATTGTGAGAGGGCAGGCACAGCCCATTCAGGTGTAAATGACCACTCCTCCCTCCACTCTAGCACAGATGGCTCATCAGAATACGCAGGCTACACCCCAGCACCCCTTGTCTCACTGCCTAGAAGGGATTCACAAACACCCCAACCGTCAAACTGACCCAGACAGGGAATCTACAAACCAACAGAGTCACAGAATGGTTAAAGCAAGAAAATGCCTACTTTCTAAAAGTGGCCTTTTCAAACTAACAATTCAATAACCAACTTCACTAACAAATGTGTTTTTAAATTGTGAGTTCATAGACGCCAAACTCCTGACTTCTATCTGCTCCCAAAGGGAATCTGCACAGTAAAGATATTTAAAGGCAGCCCCCACGTTAACCTATGAGAGGGATAGGCCTTGCAGCAGTAAAAAGCAAATTGAGCAGTATTTCACTGTTAGGACATGTAAAACCACAGAAGTACATATCCCACCTTTAACGTACACTGCACCCTGCACATGGGGCTACCTATGGTCTACCTTATGGGTGCCTTATATGTATAAAAACAGAAGGTTTAGGCCGGGCAAGTGGGTACACTTTCCCAGTTGAATTGGCAGTTTAAAACTGCACACACTGACGCTACAGGTCTGAGACATATTTACAGGGCTACTAATAATGTAACATGTGTATTTGTAAAGCGTACGTTCACCCATAGGCCTCTTGGCGCTGAATAAAAGATGTTTATTGTTACCCAAGTCAATGGTACTCATTTTATTGACCTCAGAACTTGGACAAAAGGCTGAGTGGACCTGCCGGGATTTGAACCTGTGACCATGAGATCAAACACAGGCCCCTACAGTGGGCACATTAGTCCACTAAGCCACCAGACCCAGCACCTAATGAGGGGGGCACAACCAGTGCTGTAGGACCACTAATAGCATTTGATTTATAGGCCCAGGGCATCTCTAGTCCACGTTCTTAGTAAGTCAAATATGCCAATCATGAAAAAGCCAATCACCAATACAATTTTACACAGAAGCACTTGCACTTTAGCACTGGCAGCAGTCCTAAAGTGCCCAGAGTACCAAAAACACAAAAACAGAGTCCAGCACACAGTCAAAACATGGGAAGCAGAGGCAAGCCTTCCTGGTACTGAGCTGCTCAGACCCCAGGAGAGCAGAACCCTGTCTGTGAGGTGGCAGCAGCTGTAGCTGCAGTGCAAGCCACAGAGAGCTAGTTTGGCAGTACTGGGTGTCCATGGTAGAGCCCCCAGGATGCATGGAATTGGCTCCCCAATACCAGATTTGGAATGGAGGGACAATTCCATGATCTTAGACACCTTACATGGCCATATTCGGAATTACCATTGTGAAGCTATATATAGGTATTGACCTATATGTAACCTATATGTAGTGAACGTGTGTAATGGCATCCCCGAACTCACGCATTGTGAGTGCGGGGACGCCATTACACACGTGCACTACATATAGGTCAATACACGATGGTAACTCCGAATATGGCCATGTAAGATGTCTAGGATCATGGAATTGTCCCCCCATTCCAAATCTGGTATTGGGGAGCCAATTCCATGCATCCTGGGGGCTCTACCATGGACCCCCAGTACTGCCAAACCAGCTGTCTGAGGCTTGCAATGCAGCTACAGCTGCTGCCACCTCACAGACAGGGTTCTGCCCTCCTAGGGTCTGAGCAGCTAATTCCCAGGAAGGCAGAACAAAGCATTACCTTTGGGAGCAGGGTGTTACACCCTCTCCCTTTGGAAATAGGTGTTACAGGCTGGGGAGGGGTAGCCTCCCCCAGTCTCTGGAAATGCTTTGAAGGGCACAGATGGTGCCCACCTTGCATAAGCCATTCTACACCGGTTCAGCGACCCCCAGTGCCTGCTCTGGTGGGACACTGGACAAAGGAAAGGGGACTGACCACTCCCTTGTCCATTATAACACCAGGGGTGGTGCCCAGACTTCAGCCATCTTGTTTTCCAAGGTGTGGGGATACTCTGGAGGCCTCTGAGTGGCCAGTGCCACCAGGTGATGTCAGAGACCCCTCTTGATAGGTCCATACCTTATAAGGTAGCCAAACCACCTCTCATGGCTATTTAGGGTCTCTCCTGTGGGTTTCTCTTCAGATTCTACTTGCAAGTTTCCAGCAGGAATCCTCTGCAACTAGTACTTCATCCTCTGACCTTGAATCAACTGCAGACTGCTCCAGGAACCGCTGTAACAGCAACAAAGTATCCAGAAGGGCTACTTTTCCCATGCAACTTCAGCTCCAGCCAGCAACTGCAACAGTTTCCATGGTGTGCATGCTCTGAGGACTCCCTGTCTTCATCCTGCACCAGAAGGACCGAAGAAATCTCCAGTGGAGTGACAGAGTCACTCCCCTGCTCAAGCAGGCACCTTCTAAGTCGACGACTGGTTCTCTGGGACTCCTCTCCTGGCAATGAGCGTGCTCCTTTGAACACAGATGGTGGACCCCTTCGACACAGACTGTCCTAAGGTCCTGCTGCCCCAATTTGAAGGAGGTAAGACCTTGCCTTCCCCGAGACCGATAGTATCCCTGTGCACTGCGTCTTTTTCACCTCCTGAGGCCTCTGTGTACTATTTGCAAAATTCCTTTATGCACAGCCTGGCCCAGGTCCTCAGCACTCTAGCCTGTGACACTCAACTCTCTGAGTTGACCTCTGGCAGCGTGGGACCCTTCTTTGTAGTGTTGCACCAACTGCATTTTGCACCTCCTTTGTCCCAGTGCCCTGCGACTACCGTAGGTGCAGTCTGATCTTCTGAGGGCTCTTTAAAGTGCTGAGAGCCCCCTCTTCCTCCTCATGCAGAGTTGAGGCCCCCAGGTCTCTCCTAAGTCCAGACACCGCCACTTTGATGCAAAACGCAACTTTGCCAGAGCCAAGGCTTGTTGGAGGACTCCAGAGCCAAAACTTGCCTGCATCCAACTTCTCTTCGTGGGACATCCAGTGCATCATGCAGGAACCCACTGACATCTTCCTTGGGTGCATTTCTGCAGTATTTGTCCAACCGGGGACTCTTCTTTTGCACCCTCTTCTGGGTTGGCAGGGGCTCCTGTCCTTCGTGGAACTTCTTTCAACTTCAGGAATTGGTCTCCTTTCTTTGCAGGTCTTCAGGTCCTGGAATCCACCATTTGGTAGTTGCTGCCTTGCTTTGTTCTTGCAATTTCTCTAATCACGACTTGTAGTGTGTCCTAAGGACTCCTACTTTCCTGAGCCCTGGGGTGGGGTATTTTACTTACCTGTGCTGTGTTCTTACTCTCCCAGTGATTATCTACACACTACATTTGTCTAGGGGGGAATTCATGATTCACATTCCACTTTCTTAGTATATGGTTTGTGTTGCCCCTAGACCTATTTTCTCCCATTGCTTTCTATAGCATTTCCTATTGTTTGCACTATCCTATGTCTAATTAATTACCTTATTTTGGTGTCTAGTGTATATGTTGTGTATAACATTTACCTCCAGAAGGAGTATTGCTTCTGAGAAATTTTTGGTACTGTGTCACCCAAATAAACTACCTTTATTTTTGGAAACACTGAGTATTGTCTTTACTTGTATATAAGTACTGTTTAAATATAAGTGGCATTGCAGGTGCTTTGCATGTCTCCTAGTTCGGCCTACGCTGCTCTGCTATAGCTACCTCTATCAGCCTAAGCTGCTAGAACACTACTACAGTTCACTGATAAGGGATAACTGGACCTGGTGTAAGGTGTAAGTACCCAAGGTACCCACTACAAGCCAGGCCAGCCTCCTATAAACACCCATTGCAAGGCCTCACCATACAAATGGATGCATAGGGAGGGTTGACAAGATGTACTGGTGTCAAACCACAAAAAGGATGTACATCATACATAGAAATGAAGCAGCCAATTGCGTCACCTGAGCTTCCCTTCATGTGATACGCAGGTGGGGCAAGGGGCTGATAGACTACAACCAGGATGTACAGGAACAATGTTTGGGAACTAAGATGACAATGAGTCTTCAATAGCAAGTCAGTGACATGGCATATCAACTGCCACAACACAGATTGATTTTACACAATCTCTTTGCAGAGGATGATGGCTGTCCTCCAGATCTGCCTGTCCTGGAGTACCCCGATGACCTGGATGACCAGCTGACAACCATCAGACGAGAAACCCTCCAAAAAGTCTTTGTTTCCCTCCAGACACCACCCCCAGTAACAAAAAGTATTAATGTAGCAGCCATCCCAGAGGCCCCACCCAGCACCCCAATAGTACGACCTGCCAGCACCGACACAGCTGAGGACTCTGAGAACCCAGGGGCCAGCTTTGAGAGGACAGTGATAGGAGTCCAGTGGGAGCTGAACAAGGAGGTGATGGTGGGGATGCAAACTATGACAGCCAGCCTAGAGGGTATGCGCATGTGCTTCCTTACAGCCAATGAACACACTGCAGCCAAACGAGGCACACACTCCCCAATGCATGGAGTCCAGCGGTGTCTGAGGGACAGGCTACAACAACTGTTCTCCCAAACAGGCAGCAGCGTGATTGAGGACAAGCTGGACTCCATGCATTGGGAAGTGGCCTCCCTCAGGGCAGACATGGCTGCCTACCACAGGGATTTTGCAGCTATCCTCAAAAATCAGCAGCTCGTCCTTGCTGCAGTGATGCCTTATGTAGTTCCACAGATGGCAGCTGCCAGGAATTGGGAGTCCACATCTCCAACCACTGAAGTGTGGGTGGACTCCTCTACCTCCCTACCACCACCATCAAGGGTAGAGGAGACACCACACACATCGGAGGATGAAGATGTGGAACAGATCATCTTCACCCGTAAGAGTTCCCAGTAGCACCAGCCCATGCCACATGGGCAGTGTTTTCCTTTGTCCTGTGCTTGAGATCATGCCAGTGTTAGCACAGTTGGATATATGCACTCTTCACCGACACACTGTTGACCTTTCTGCTATGGACTGCAGTTGCCTCTCAATTGACAATTCATGTTCCTCTGGACTGAACACTAATTAACCCAAGCATTTCCCATGATATGTCCCCCAACCATGGACTTGTGTTGTGTCACAATTGCATGGATTTAACCAGTGGGGTCATTGACCTGGACAATGTATAAATTGCACTATGACACTTGTAAATAAACACAACCTACAGAACCAGCATGTATTTGTGTATTGTGACACATCTACTAGGCTTAGGAATTGTGATGTGTGTAACCATGTTTTTAGTCACACAGTGTCAGTACAAGAGTGCAGGAATATGGGGGCACATATCTACTCTCAAGGTTCCTACATGATGAACGACAATGCTGGTTTCATCTCCTACAAGCAATTCACTGAGTATGTCAAAAATGTAGAACCCATGTATGCTTCACCCGCCTACATACAGAAGGAATGGCTGTGAAACAGTTCTCGTGCAATATAGTCAGATGGGAGTACCAGTAGAACAAATTGGTGTAAAACAGAGGTATTTAACCTCATCTGTAATCGCCACTGGTCAGTTCAGCAGGATAGATATTAAATGTAGGCTGTTGTCAGATGTGCCACAGTGCCCCACATTCCTACACAGAACCCTAACAATGACAGCTGAATTTCCACACTTACCTGTCCAATAAAAAGTTAACATAGTCACCTTGAGTGGTGGGTTCCCTGGATGGCAGATTCATAGACAAGTAAATGTGTTGTACCTAACAGTGTGACAGATCAGTTGTAAACAGGTGATGAATATGTCAAGAGAGGGATCTGGAGGCAGGACGGAATCCCTAGGCCAACACACAATTTTCACTGTGCACTCATGGGAAGACCCTATGACACAAGCATATGACGCATGAAGTGAGGGAGTACCCAAAGATTTTTACTGACATTATACTGAACAAAAAAGAATCACTAAAACCAATCCTAACCTAACCGATTCTAACTACACTTAACCAACAACTAACCCTAACTACCCTATGCTAAACTTACCTAACACATTAACAACACACTCTAATCATTGGCTCCCCACCCCCCTTATGTTACGAGACACATTCAGGACAACATATACTAAACTACACATATACTAACTATATCTAAACGAATATACATTTTTGGGGAATTGTTTCTTTGATATTTGTTCTTTTATGTTGTTCTTTAAACACATTTATAACCCAACATTACTCAACAAAGACCCATCCACAAAGTAACATGTAAAAAGTACAAAACCCATCCCCCAAACCCACTTATCCTAACTAAACTACATAGCCACTCTAACCTAACCCCTTAAAACCCACTATAAAACATTAATACAAATGAAGATGGAGGGGACCGAACTGGGGGTGAGAGTTCCAAAGCCAATAACAGCTTTGCCCTCTTGAGGGTTTTTTGATGTCCTCAGTCTTTTGGTATTTGCTGACACCTCCTCCTTGAAACTGTCCAACCTTTTCAAAACTAGTGTCACATCCCTCTGCAGGTCTTGAAGCATTTTCTGGTCCATGCACCAGGTGGTGTGGGATGTGGAACTGATGTGGAAGGTTTTGCAGCTTGGGCTGGAATTATGGTGGCAGCTGTGCCCACTTGCACAGATGTGGAGCTTGGTCTCCCCTGTATAGCCACTGCCAGTGTGGGTCCCCCTTGGGTGAATGCTCGCTATTCCCCGGTTGATCTCTCTGTGTGATAGCTGCGTGCCATCCTCCGGAACACAGATTCCACTGCCAGGATATGTCTGTAGCAGGCTGCCCTCTTCTGGAATGTTCACAGTTCATCATTGCACATGTTGGCAGCTGTTAAATTGAGACAGGCAACCATTAGTGTCAGAATTGTATGGAGTATGTGCAGACGATTGGCTTACAATCTACATCTAAGTACACATGCACTTCAACTCACAATCTGGAAAAGACAATGGCACTGATAAATGCAACAACAAAGCTGCCTTAGCATCATTTCATTGACACCAAAGAGACGCACAACAACTTTGGGAACCAAACCAAATGAGGTGTGCACCGCTTTTGTACTAAATGTAATGATGAAAAGGCAGCGTAAACTTCACATAGATCAGGCCCAAATTTCCTCTTCATCTGTGTCAACTTTCAGACATACATCACCAGTAACTTGAATGTGTTATTGGGAGGATAGGATGCAGTTGGTAACCATAAGGGGTCAGAGCTGATAGGTACACATGCAAGCCTGATCAATATGACTGTCACCTACACTGTGAGCATCACATCTACCTACACATTTTCTATTCCTCTCCCCCTGTGCCTAAGGGGGGATGGCCATGCAATCCATCATCTCAACTTTCCTGGTCATCGACCAAGGCATACCCACTCATACATGGAGTCAGGGAGTGGACCATCTGTTAGGAGGGCTGCCAACTAGGAAGCTGGTATTCATAGGTCTATCACATCTACATTCAGGTGTCTAGGTGTAGACACCCATCAATACCTGATCTGCCAGTACAATTCCTCACACACCCATATCCATGCCAGCACACGTCTGGCCCTGACCTGCATGCACGCCTATTACATTCCACATAAGTGCTACGTGCATTGAGTGCAAAATATGCAGCGCCATGCTGGGGGACAATAGCCCACCCAGTCCTCCATATTCATTACAATACAGGGATGCACCAAAATGGGTTCACAGTGGTGCATCCCCGTGTTGTGAGAATGACAGAGTACCCCAGTGCCAATATTCTCACAGCGTTACACTTCTTAGTCACATCTGGCCCTACATGTGGCTTGTCCTCACCTTGCTTACATGATGCTGCCCATTGAGCACCACGAACCTCACAAGATATGACCGTCTGCTTGTGCATGGGGAACCTTTAAATGGGACACAATGTCACCATCCAGCCTACTTTGAATATCTGATCATTTGACAGCTGATCACATCTACTATTGTGTGCAACACGCATGATTCACTCACAACAAACCCTGGATTACTTCACAGGACACATATTATCACACTAACTGAATACAACTGGGTCCTCAAATCTTGCCACTTCGCCGATGGTGTAGGGTGCAGGTTCACCTGTAAGATCATGCATAGTGTCATATTATTGTCACTACTAGTGGACAAGAAATTACAGTGTGCACTATTTTAGAGGAGTGAGCTAGTTATCTTGATGTAAAACAGTACAACAGATATACCACTACAAACACACAATGACACTGACACTCAGATGAGTGAGAGCCACACATCTGCACACTTACCCTAGGCCTGAGACTCATGTAGGGCCACACCCTGCAACAACCATATGTGGGCAATCCATAGAAGATGGAACTCCATGGTATAAGGGGGAGTTGTGTAACAAATACATGACACTATCCTGGTGCTTTGCAAGACAATTGACACAAGTAAGCAAGCCTGTCCTGCAAGGCATCCAGAGGCACATGTGGACTTGTGACTCAATCCTTACTCTGCAATTATCATGCATTGAGTAGTCCATGACTAATGTGGCAAAGTTGTATGATGGTATCAAATTCCCCATTTACATTGCCCCATAAGGCGGGTAAGCCCCCTTTGCTTACATAATGGCAGGGATCATGTGTGTGAAATGATGACAAAGTAGAACTATACATGCATTGCCCTATATTGTTGACACAATCCAGATAAATATGGTAGGTTGACGGTGTCTTGGCGTATTATACATGACACTATGATGGCCCCTGAGATTTGTGTATTAGTGATGGTTGTGCATTACTTACCAGACATCTGACCTGCATTGGTATAATGGTAGGACATGTGAACTCCATGTCTAGCCTGGCGAAGTTACACTTCATTCTGGTTACATGCAACCTGTCCACAAGCATTGCATGCAGCTCCCCTACACATCTGCTACTGTCATTCAAGAGCAGTGAACAGTAAATAGTATGCCAACGGGAGACTCATCAACAGGGCCACCTATCTCCACACCAAGATGATCGAGCAGATCCTGCTCCCTGGCCACCAGATCTACCCACCGATGCTTCAGCTGGTGCTCATTCCTGGTGCTCTGAAATACCCTCTTCAGGTGGTGGAGCACGTTGCCCCACTGCAGCTGCCTCGCCTTGCTCCAGTAACCTTGTATGACCCGGCCCCCCATTTACAACATCAACAGCAGGTAGTGGGCTATCAGTCATACAAAGCCACCCAACTCTTCCTCTCCTATCCTGGTCAACCTCCCCTTACCAGACATATTTAGGCAATACAGGTTGGCCACAACTACTTAGAAATTAAATAAAAATAAAGGAAACTTAAGCCCAATAACTAATCCCAATTATCTCAACTTAACAACTATCCCAGACAGACACCCCACAGTACAAGTGCAATTATATACAAAAAACACACACATTTATTAACACTGGACAAAGTACAGACGATAATTGAAAAAAACACGACAGGAGGGACACCATCAAGTTACAATACACAGGGAAATCACACCACCAACTCCAGAATACAACCGCACATTCAAAAGAGGCACAGAGAAAGTGAAAGTACACCCACTGTACCATGCTTGTAAACAGGATTACCTATAACATCACTTCCTGTCCCCATGCATCACGTTTTCTGTTACGCGTGTATTTATATGACGCATGTGATATATGCGTGGGTATTTTAGACGCATGATGCACGTGCGTTGTTTTTATATATGCATCACCTTTATGCATCAAATTCACTGAAACTCAGCATTAAAAATAGTGCAGAGGTGGAATTCACGTTAAGGACCCATGTGTCATATACTTTGCATTTGCAGATGTTTTATACGCATTTGCGTCAATTTTTTTGACTCAGTTCCTGATTGCGTGTTTTTGTACAATTGTCTATGGATGCACCTTGTATCAACATACAAATGACACAGGCTGTGCTGCAGTATGGCATATTGTGTATGGCCACATGTGGTAGTCCATGCAACAATGTGATGAGGGTGTGATTGGTCTGTTACATCGATATGTGTGTTACAGAGTCAACACCATGCAAATAGTTGCACATTGTGCACATGTATGAATGTGTGACAACCGTGTAACCACACATGTATGGCAGTCAGTACAATGTAATAGTTCTGGTTTGTGATTGTGAATTGTGTTTTCTTATGTGAGGTGTGAAGTTGTCTTACAGAGCATAATATTTAAGACGACATACACAGCTCAGGCATTGTTGATGATGGCTGAACAATGCTACATAGGAAATGTTACCCGACAACTGTCTCCATATGTAGATTTGGAGTTTATGGTGACATGTTAGTGGCCTACACATATGTCTGACATGTGTACAACTTTGGTACATACTGTGTATGACATACCTATATTCCTCCAGGATTATGTTTTGACCACAAATGTTTGATTAAACTCATTACATTTAGCAATAGTTGTGGTTTTTGTTGGTGAAACTGCAGTCCTAGCTGCTTATGTTCTAATCCATGATGATGTGCGATCCACAGACGTATCCATGCAAAGTGTGAGGTCATGTGTACCTTGTGTCAGGATTGGACCCCAGGGCAGTGGCAGGACTGATTACCATTGATGTACTGGTCAGGCCCAACTTCTTCCATTACTTGTCGTACCTGGGCCCCTTGTTTACCTCCTATTTGGACATGTTGTAGTTGTGTGTGATGAGCTATTGATGAACAAGGTGTCAACATGGATGCAGTTCATATGTTGTGGTCCATAGATTGTGTCCTCAGTTGTCACATACCAGTGATGAGGCTATTAGTGATGTGTGTGATGGTGGCAGCACAATCTCCTGCATCACGTGTAATGTTGCAACAGTACTTTTCAGATTAGTATTTGTAACATGCTACCTGAAGTTAGACTCACAATCCTAAGGTATAGGTTGTGGAGACTGAAGAGACCAAAGCAGGATTGTTTGAATAAGTGATATGTTAATTTACAAATTGTACAAGGTGAGTTAAGTGATTTTTAAGTGAAGAAGTTATCAACTATGTGTTGTCTGTGGTGTATCCCAGCAGCTGTGTGGTGCTCTTCCCCCTCATTTTCTTCACCATCATCCTCCTCCTCCTCAGGCAGGTCATCACCCAGCTGATACAAGGGGATGTTCATCTGCACATGTTTGTTGTGCAGGAGAGAAGATGTCATTGAGATCTTGCAGACAATGTGTGGGGCATATAGGAGGCTGCTTCTGTGAGACCAAGGCACCTGAATCTTGTCTTCAGGATGCCAAATGTCCTCTCCACAATATTCTGTGACTTCCAATGTCCCTCATTATATGCACGCTCTACTGCTGTGCTTGGGTTGGCAAATGGGGTCATAATCCATAGCTGTATGCCATCACCTTGATCCGCTGCAAAAGATTAAAGGAGTAAGTTGTTGTTAAGGCTTGCAACAGGTTTGTCATGTTGCATGGCAGTTGATATTTTGAGTCGGTTGGGACTCGTGTGTGTTTGTGGTATGGTGTGAGTTCCTGGCCTTGTGTAAGGTCTTCTCAGCACTGTGTTGTGGGACATGACAAAATTTAGTTTCAGATAAATACGACAAATGAGTAACCAATAACTGTTCTAGTTATTGCAGAGATGAAGTTAGCGGATACTGATCCAGTTTCTGATGCTGTTTAAATAGTTTAAATTAGTTTTTAGTCGATATACACTATATACTTATAACCGATATACAATTCGGTGTGTGACACTACATTAGATTAGGGAAAAATAACATGTATATTTCATGGTGTAGAGTGAGTGGCAGTACAGAATCATAAATCAAATGACGTGAAAATTGTTAAATGATCTCTAACACTCCTTTTTTATATCTGTAGATAGAAGAATAGGCCCATATGACGTTCTCTTTCATTTATGGGATACACGTAAACATTCTCTTCTTCTGGGACTAGTTGAGAATTTGACAGTCGAAGTGGAATTTTCAATCAAATAAAAAATAACTCTCGGGACCCATCATAACTGATGGGCACAATTGATATCACGGTTAGTATTAGATTCGGATATTGTTACGATAGATATAGTCAGATAGTTTTGAGCCGAAGCTCATGATTGTGATCCCCCTTTTTCTATTTAGAATTTTGGATAATGATTTGGGACCCAAGGACTTATGATTAATTAAGGTATTTACCTTTTGAGATTCACTGACTATGATCATTTTGGGGGTTACCTATCATGAGGCTTTTTTCATTCTCAAAAATCTTGGCACTCCTTTCAACATCTATATCTCTCTGTTTAGTCACTTTATCTATACGACATATGCACTTCTACCGCCTGAGCACATGGCCACATTTACGGCTAAACATTATTTTCTAATAATTTATATAACAACTAGGTCTTTCGACATTTGTTGTTGGTTCTTTTTTCACAAATTTTAGTTTGGGTACACATTTTTAGAGACTTCGTTGTATCTTTTTATCCAATTTTAAGGTGCAGTTACTATTGGAATTTTTACATTGTACAATTTTGGTTAATAATATTATGTTTCTGTATTATGATCTATCAGCCTTGAAGAAGTCCATTTTTTGACGAAACACGTGTCGGCTGATGCTACATGCGGGTTCAATGTACATCTTTCAGGCCCACATATCTCAAGATTTGATTATTCAACTAGAATACTTAATATTGTTTTATTAGTTATATGTTTGTGTGGTCTTATCATATTTATCTCTGTTACAATGTGCATTTCTAAATATGTGTTTTCTTTAATAAAATGTATTTTTAATATGTTAAGATATTTATAGATTTGTGTTTTATAAGAGAACTAACACCTTTATTGTGAATATAAGAACATTAGTCTAGGGATTATCTATACCTCACATTGTCTTTCATAAGCCTCAGTTGGCTTTCTGTAATTTTACATTAAGAACTACTTGTGTGCTCCGCTACTTTTTCCTCCAATCATGAGTTTGGCTCAAGGACCTGGGATATATGATTTGGATTCCTAACGGATGGTCAGTATGTATGTACCATGCATTGTGTAGTTTACCTTTGTATCCTCACAACACAATGGAGTCAGATGTGGTGGCAACACGGTAGCACTGCAGAGCCTGGACATCCCATCCATTTTGACATGTGCCATTACAGATGATGTGCAGCACGTAGGTCCATTAAAATGAGAACGTGACAACGCACGACAAGTCTCCAACATTGGCAGCACTGTCCTGCAACATTTTGACTATGCATGAATGCCGCATGTATGACATGTTACAAGGCAACCCTTTGTTGTCCCCTGCGCCAATAGCTAATAGCCAATAGCTAATATGCAGCCGTGCACCTACACTTCAACCTTGCACCAGGGTACTTAGCTAGTTGCCATTTGGAGGTGGATGTCTCTATGTAGGAATGGACACCTTCCTATACATATTCTGTTTTGATGGACAACTGGCTCTTTCTATGTGTGCAGCAGTATGCAGCATGCATTGGTGGCAAATTCATATCAGTTCAAAGCACAATCTACTTCCTTATTGCAACCTGCAAACGACACCCCTGGGGTGGTGTGTGATGTTGGCACTGCCTCAGGTTTTAGGTAACACCTGCATCAGAGTCAGCATCACCATGCTTGTAACTTGTGGTGACTGACCTGCAGCAACACCCTTTCAAGCTACATACTGCATAGGAGGGTGGCTGATTTACAATGTGGCTTCAAGTGTCAAGTTGTACATACAGTGCAGGCGATTGGCAATGGCCCAGGGGGCTTTTACGTGGGTCCCTTGGTGATCCTGAGTGCCAGCTAATGTTTGTGGCTGCCATCAGGTGTCCAAGGGTGTGTATCGCATTGTTTCAAGATGATCAACACTACTACCAGTGTCTCCCCTATCTTCCAACACATGATTCAGCATTTATACTGTCAACACATGCACAGTGAAGGCTATGGGATGGAGCTCAGCTACTTAGCAAATGTATCCCTTGGTACAGTGCATGTGAGGTCAGTATTGTGCTGCATTCTCCTACAGGGTCCCACTATGACATCCATGATCTGCACTGTCTAACAGTGACTCTGCCCCATGGTGGGTCATTTATTGTTTATGGTACTGACATGATGGTGTTGTGGGTCAGTAAGCGGTGCATGTGAGGTGGCACTGCAGTAGGTGTGGTGCCACTTCTTACAAATCTGGCACATGATATGTGATGGGCATTGATTTAGTATTCCTATGTGTGTGAGCCAATGAGTCAGGCAGACGTCTATGCACACTGCAGGTAAGTCAGGTATGTGTTGATAAGATGTAGTTGGTATTGGCAGCAGTTGTCTGGCATTTGATGTTTGCTCTGGCAGTGACTTGTGCGGCATGATTTGAGGGATCTGTGCCTATATGAGACTTACGTCACATGAGCATGGTGTATGCCATTGATATGGCTGTGCTATTCTTTGGTGTACTGTGTGTGAAGTGTAGGTAGTAGGCAACCTGTGTGGCCTGTGTAGGTCTCCTGTTAGCAAAAGGTACATATCTGCACCTGTCCTTCTCGTGGTGTGCCTGTCAAGTTGTGGGTGTGTTACATACATGTGGGTGTATGTATTTGTTGTGTGCATTGATTGTGCTATACTACAGCATGGTGCATATGTGTTGTTACCTGCACATCAGTGTTACCCTGGCCATGTGTTAATGTAGTGGTGTATGTCTTGTGAGTCCTATGGGGTTGGTGTGTTGTGTCTATATTGCTAGGTTTGTTGATTTACCCACAAGTAGGCCATTTCCATATTGTTCATCCTGGAAGTGTTCATTGATCCTGCTGTGCCGGAATATGAAGGCGTCTTGGACACTCTCAGGATACTTGGCCAAAATGTTTATGAATAGTCCCTTGTGGTCCACTATGCCCTGCACATTAATGGAATGTGTGTGCTTGCGATTCTGGTATAAGTACTCTGTTGCTACAAGTGGAACGAGCGGGACATGGGTGCAGTAAATTGCACCAAGTACATACGGGAAGCCATGGATTTGGTAGAACCCCTGTTTTGTCTCCTGCTGCTTTTGCTGGGTGTTGGGGAAGCTAATGTGGCAGGGTGGCAGGGAGATTATAGCATCTAACACCTTTGGCAGGAACACAGAGAATGAGGGCTGTGAGACACCAGCAACCAGGGCACCCATTATTTGGAATGAGCCACTTGCCACATGTGCAGGACAGCTATCAGCTTTGTCACAGGTGGTATGTTGTGTGGGGCTTGCAGGCTGGCTGTGAATGGTGGCTCAATGTGGTGCAGAAGGTGCAGTATGGCTTGCCGGTTCAGTCTGTAGGTCCTTATGATGTCCTGGTCCCTGAGGTCAAGGAGGGTTATCCTTGTCCTGAGGACCCTCTCCTGCCTTTTGCATTTCCTTTGTGGGCCACATTGTGGTGGGGGTGATTGCTGTAGTTGTTGCTGTCCTCTGCGTTGTCTCGCAAGCTAGATCAGTAGCACCTCCATCTTCTCCTGTTGGTTGGTAATGTTGCTTCTTCATGTTTTCCTTAAGTAGTGATGAGTTTGCTTCATTTTAACGCCTGGTAACGACCAGGTGTTAAAATTTGATGCAAATCGGAGTTAACATCTATTTCTGGCTCCACCTCACACCTGTGCGTCTTTTTTGCCCGGTTGGATAAATATGGCGCTAGGGGCTTTGAGTCAATTTTTGGACAGGAACACCTACCTTGCATCTCATTGACACAAGGATTTTTCACACATCCAAAGAATTACAATAACTCCAATATTTTGACGCTAGATGGGTCTAGCAATAAAAATATAAATATGATGTTAGGTTTGAGCTGAATTAGCATAAAAAACAATGACGCTAATTCAGAGCAAACAGAGTATAAATATGCCACTTAGTCTCTAAAATGGAAATATTGTTTGCAGTTGACCAAGGCCTAAGTGTGGTTTCAGGTCAACAGCAATGAAGCGTAGCTCAGATACATTGAGAAAGCCAGTCCAGTCAAAGTTTTCACCTTTAGATGTCCTCTCCGAAATTGAAGTCAAAATCATCTAGTGGAGCAAGGTCCAAAGCTATATGGGTGAGGGTCCCTCGAATTTAGGAAGGCTAGCACAAAGTTTCCACTAAGGTCCTTAGCTTTGGCCCAAAAGCTAGACCTGGACAAACCTGTTTTTGTTGCATGCCAAAGGAACAACTTTTCAGGACAAGTGTCAATGCCATGCCCTCACCCTTAGAAGGGACAAAAGAAAGACTGAGTCCCGTTTTTCTCCAGCAGCTGGGTAACTTCCCTCAGGACAATCTTGCAATCCTTAGGTCCTTAGGTCAAGCTTCTTGGCACCAGGGGCTCATTCTCAAACTGCAGTACTACAAAATATGCTACAAAATGCAATTCACAAACTATGTTGAGAGTTGTATGATGCTTCACTCCCTATACCTATATCTGTGGAGCTCTTTGCCACAAAAATTAAAGTTTACCTGTGAGATTCAGGCTGGAGTGTTTCTCCAGCCAGTTCTCCTGCAGGGTCCAGTACTATGTGATCAGTTTGGCCCTCTTGGAGTCAGGAGTCCTTATGCTTATTGTGCCTCTCAAGCAGTCAAACAGGAGGCCAACAATTTGATCCTAGAAAGCAGTTCTGGTCCTTTGATTCCAGCATGAGTCATGTGTCTTAGTTCAAGAAGGCCTTCTTCTTTGGGTGAAATCTTCCAAGATCTTGGAGTGTTCTGAAGAGGTGGTTGTTAAACCTGACATCCTTTGGTGTGGTCCTTCCCCAAACCTGTTGAATTCTCTCCTCTTGTTTGCTTAAATTCATTGTTGTTGGTTTTAGGACTCCATCCACTTTACTACTAATAACCAGTGCTACAGTGCTTGTGCTCACTCCTTTAAACATGGCAAAATTGGCTTATATCTAATTGGCAAATTTAATGTAGTTTTACAACACTAGTAAAGTGGTACTACATGTACCCAGGGCCTGTAAATTAAATGCTACTAGGGCATGCAGAACATATTGTGCCACCCATATACATGGTCCTTTGAAGCCTGTGTGCAGTTTTGAACTGCGAACTTGACCTGCAAAATAAAATTTGAGCCAGGCCAAAACCTCCCTTTTTAATAAATATGCCATCCCTTTAAGAGGCCCTAAAATGTCCATAGGGTAGGGTGCAGTGTATTTAAAAGGTAGGACATGTGTTTTTAAATTGTGCATGTCCTGGTACTGAAAATCTCCTAAATTCATTTTTTGCTACTGTGAGGCATAACTCTCCAATAGAGTAGCACTGTAGCATAGTTAATAACTGCTACATTTATATTGGGAACAGGTAGAAATGTCAAGTGTTGTCTCAAAAGAATAGTAATTTAAAATCCTCTTTAAGAGTAAAGTTGGATTTTAAATCACAATTCTGAAAATGCTACTTTTTAAAAGTTGCCATATTCTTTCCCTAATCTGTTAATACCTGCAGCGTGTCCTGAACCACATGACTGTGAATAGTTGGAAGTTAGCCTTTATGTCCCCCTAGACAGTGAGATAAGGGGAGACTCGTTTTTGCAGGATGGGCCATCCTTCCAGGATGTGCGGGCGGAGCTGTTACCTGCCCCAATTACATTTCGCAGGGCTGCGTCTAGCACACTCACAAAGAACGTAACATTAGTTTTTTGTCACCCTAGACCTCATCGAGCCTTGGTGAGGGAAGCAGGGGAAATATCCAGAACCAGAGTTAGAAAGAATCTACAGAGAACCCTCATAAAGGCTGCCTTGTACTTCAAAGTACTATCCCGCTGCTTGATGCCTGCTTTGCTGCTTGATCTCAGGGCTTCCAGAGTGACTCCAAGGGCTGGTTGGCTTGCATATGGTTCTGAGCTATAGTGGGATCACTGACAGAATATAAAAAACAAAAATATAGTGTGGACAGAATATTGTGTCAAATATATTGAGGACCAAAATGTCAAGAAGGTAAGTGCCAATAATTAAGAATAGATTTACTATTCTTAACTCCACATCTACGTACCTTGAAGATATATTTATTGTCAATATACATATATGTGAAGGTATATATAGAAAACCTTGCTTCTGTATAGAAACTTATTTTCACAATATTTTTGTCCTCGATATTCTTGACACAATATTTTGCTCCATGATACCTTTGATTCCAATATTCTGTCTAAATACCCTACTGAAACAGTAACATTTTGAACATCCTTCAACATGAACCTTGACTCTGCCTTAAGTGAGCACTGCCTTCCAAGCGGTGCCCTCCCAGTCCTGGGCCTGTGGAAGTGGTACAAAAGGTTCTTAAACAGCCAAATAGCAAACATTTGGACTTAGAAAATTGTCCCTAAAAAGTAGGCTGAGAGCTGAAAGGGGACTGAGCCCTACCTGCTTGCCATGCTGCCCATGGTGGATCACTGGCTGGTGTGCCTTTGCAGTAGATCCGGCTATGTTCAGCACATCCTGCTCAATGGCTCCATTAAGGAACGCTACCTGTCCTTTTGGAGCCCTCGTCAGCTACAGCCTGCTGCTTCATCCCACTGGAGATTTTTGACTTCCCAAAAAGTGACAAAGTCGGAATGTAGAAATCTTCACTGCAGCTTTGTCAAGCAGCTTCCTGATGATGATGGTTCTTCCTCCGATACCGGCACTTTTGTATCTGAACCATGCTCCATCGCGGTTGGCCATAACTTTCTCGAGTTACTAGAAGCTTGTGGTTGGCGTTTTGATCTTTAGGTTCTAGTTTTCACTAAAAATATCACAAATTCATAACTCCAGTTCTACTGATTGGATTGTCATTCTGCTGTCAAATTAGTTATTGAAATGTTCTCTATTTTTCTACATTGACTGTGGAATTTTACTTCTGTTGTGTTTTCACTTTATTAAACTGTGTGTGCTGCTTAAATACTTAACACATTGCCTCTAAGTTAAGCCTGATTGCTTTTGTGCAAAGCTAAAAGAGGGTTATACACAGGTTAATTTAGTGACTTTTGTCGTTCACACTGCCAGAGATCATGGTTGTTGCTTGAGATTGGTTCTCATGTCTCTTAACCAAAACAACTATTTCCTACAGTGGTGTTTGAGGTGTCAGATATATCCTGTGCACTAGATAGTGTTTAGAGAAATCTGCCTTTCAATTTTTAGAGCAGTACACCACCTCCTTTTGCAGATGTTCCTCTTTGTGCTACTGTAGGTTGCCATAGAACCCATTTGAATAGGAAAAACCCATTGTGCCATCTCCAAGTCAAAGAGGAAGTGCTAACGCTGTTTGTTCTTCAAATGTCCGTGTTTACTCCCAGATAGTTGATCCCTGCCAAGTGGTCAGTAGTTATTACCCACATCTTCTTCCATGCCTCAGAGGCAAGCTAATGTCCTTTGAGCCAGGATTGTTAAATCTCACAGCTAAGGATGTTAATTACAGCTCTTGACGGACTGAGTGAAAAAACTGATTTTGCACAAGTTTTGGCACAGGCAACACAAAGTATATTTTTATAAAGCTAGATTTTCACGTAAGTTATCAAAAACTGATTTCAGCAGTAATGAGATTTAAAAATTAGGTAAAAAATAATTGTCAAGGATTTTTCTAGAATTTTACCAGCCAGAGATAGGAAATGAGAGTTTTAATCAAAATTTGGCCTTTCCTGTGAAGTCTAGCAAAGCTTACACAGTGAAATCGCTCCTCTGTTTTATTTCACTGTGCGATAACACCAAGCATGATATGTTGTGTACCCAATTTATCTATATATTAGCACCCGGCCCCATGTGCTTATAAGGTTCTCCAAATACTATCGCATATAGGATTTCCTATCAGTTTTTATATTTTTATCAATCCTCCTGTCAGTTCTGATCTATTTCTTCATACTGCTATCAGGTATGGGCTATCTCTGAAAAAAAAAGAAAAGCACCAACGCATAGTAATTTATGGTGATTCTTGGGTTTCTCGCAAGTTCATAAAATACAGGTGCTTTTTATGCCCATTTGGTCTAGAGAACACAGTGCACTGTCAGGATTGGGACTGCTTCAAATTTGGGTTTTTGGTTAAGAAAAAAACTATTACGCTAAATATGGGTGTATAGTTAGGAAGGTTAGAATCTCTGTAGCATGTGAATACTTCAAACTCCTCTTCTCAAAGTCTAGTTCTCTAAATATGAACAATATCTCTGAGACTACGTAGTCTCATGCTGGCATTATCAGTTTGATAGACTCCTATACCCTTGGGCCTTCTTCACGTGCCTTATTCACTCTCTCATTCACCAGCTTTTTCTCCACATTAGATACCCCTTTTTCAGTGCCACAATAAAGTCTGTCTATCTATTTCGTACTGGACAGACTCCCCTCCCTTACAAAACCTATGATCAAGATCACACTGACAACTTTGCACTTTGTGCACATTATTACTATTTATTCTGGGATTTGGTTTGCTTTCAGGACCAGCCTAAAAATTGTGGTATCAGTGAGCGCAGTAAGCTCAATAAGAAATTATCGACCTGCAAAAATATTGATTCCACGATTTGAACTATTGCTTTATTGTCCCCCACCCCACCCCCAAAAACTAAAAATACCCTGAGTCCCCACCCCGCCCCTAACACCTAAAGCACCCTAACCCCCCAATCCACCCCTAAAACCTAAACCCTGTCCCCCTCCTCCCCCTAAACCCTAATCACCCAAGGTTCCACCCCAAAAAAAACAGCCCCAGTCGCAGGCTAACTTACCTCCTCCTTCACCATGTCGACTCCCTTCTTCTGTGCCTTAACCACGCATGTACGTGGTTCACACATGCGTGGTTAAGGCACGAAAACCAGGAAGTCGTGGAAAACGAAACCGTTGTTTCGCTTTCATTTTTCACGACTTTGTGGTTTAGGAGCCGTTGTTCTGGGTGTTTCCCATTATTTACAGGTAGGGCGGCCTGCATATCGTATTCATAAACAAGGGTATTTGATATGAATATCACATATCACCAAAGAGGAGAGAAGCACAAATCCTAAGTCTAAAAAAACATGTTTCTACCAAAGTCTCATAAGACACGAGAAATAAAATACAAGATTAGAGCTGGTTATCCAAGCCTAGAGAACAGATGAGGCAATCATGCTTGATGTAAGCAGGTTACATTCTGATCTGACGACTCACAGCAATGTTGGCAGGCTCGTAAAATTAAGATGCCTGATTCATGACCTTCCGAGATATTTCACACAGATGAGTTGATTTAGCTGCGTTTAAAAAAAAATGTCGATGTGATTTCTGTTATGGTTTCTGATGTTCCTCGAGTGCTTTTATTTTAAACTTTATAAGATGATAAATCAAGAAAGATATCCGGCTGCAGTGATGCAACAGGTGCAATATACAAGTCCTTTGAGTGCAACATGCAACGCATAATTCCTAATGGCACATCCATTTACTTCAAACGTTATGCACAGGCTGTATTTTGGAATGTCCAGCCTTAAAATAGCGTCCTAGAAGAATGTTGCAACTAGAAATTCGTTAAAAACTGTAGTTTAAAGAAGAATACGGTTAGATACCTAGATTTACTACCGGATCTACTTCGTTTCCAACCAATGATTATGGGAAATAAGTCTGAAAAGTTCTGCATATCCATTTTTCTCCTTATGGTCCGAAAAAAATCTCTATGGATGCCACTAGATTAAGGGCCTGATTAAGAGATTGGCGGACGAATTACTGCGTCACCAACATGACAGCTATCCCGTCCTCCTTATTATGATTCCAATTTATCCTATGGAACTCATAATATCGCGACCGGGATATCCGTCACGTTTGTGACAGAGTAACCTGTCCGCCAAACTCTAAATCAGACCCTAGGGTCTGCCCCTTCCTCTGCCATAGATGTCTTTGTAAAATAAGCTGCCTTGAAAGTAGTCTAACTTTTTACCTTTGTTGACTGATGACTGTATGATGGTAATGGATTGGAGTATAAATGCTGATTAGGTTCATACAAAATTGTCAGTTATATCTGTAATCTAGATCACTATGTTTGAGTGGAATTTATGGCTGCTTTGGTTTCAGTCAACAAGAAATGAACTTGATTTCCCGGAATGCAGCTTCTGACTAATACATTTTTACATCCTCCATCCTCGATCCTACACCCTTGAAACTTAGGGCCTTATTTAGATCCCAGCGGATGGAATAGTCTGCGACAAATCTAACAGATGTCCCATCTGCCGTATTATGATCTTCATAGTATATAATGGGATTGCATTACAGCAGGTGGGATATCAGGTAACGTTTGTGACGGAGTATTCCCCTTTGCCAATATCTAAATCAGGCACTTAGGCCCAGATTTAAGAGAGCCTAGCGCCATTCCAAAGCCACATTAGCGTCATATTTTTACGCTAATGTGACGTTTGAAGGCCTAAAACACGGAGCAATATTTACAAAGTGGCGCAATGCTTGCATTGTGCCACATTAAGCCTGTGCCACGCATAATGTATGCAAGGGGGCATTCCGGCGCGAGGGGGGGCTGAAAAAATGGCACAAAGAAATCTAAGAGAATTCTTTGCATCATTTTTATCTGCATTTTTAACGCCAGCTCTGGGAGGCTCCCCTTGTTTTCAATGGGCCTCTGGGTGGTTTGCAGGATTAGCTTCAACATTTTTGATGTTAATCCTGTAAAGCGCTGGACTAGTGTAAAAAATGATGATGCTAGTACCCCTGACTACCGCTATGGTGCAAGAAAAGTGGCGTTGCACTATGTGCAGCGCCACTTTTCATAATTCAGCCCCTTAGTGTTTATTTTCCACCAACGTCCTCCGATTGCCCACACTGTCATGTTGCTGCAGGCAATATCATCCACATGCTATGGGGTTGCCCTCAGTTGTCTCCTCTTAGGACTGAGGTGGAATATCTTTTAGCAGAGGCTACAGATTGTGCCCTTACTCCTTCACCCCAGTTTTGTCTCCTGGGCCTCTATCCTCACCTGTTAAATCTAGAATTATCAACAATTTCATTGACCTAGCTTTGGTACTTGCTAAGCGTAAAATTACTACGCTATGGAAACATGCTGAGGGTCCCTGGTAAGAGAGCTGGAGGACGGACTTCTTGCTCTGGGTGGTGTGGGAAGGGATTACCTTGATCTGTGAGGTGCGCCCAGCTCAGAGATCCATGGAGTTTGAAAGAGCATGGTACACTATACTGTCTGACTTTCAGGGGGGTGAGCGCAAGAGTGGGGGTGATTTCTCTGATTAGGTGTTCCGCAGATGGCCTTTCTGCACCCCTATTAGGTCCCTGATGTGCTGATGCCTGAGTATTGAGTTTGGGTTAGGACTTCCCTACACCGCTATTGACCACCAGCAAGGGACATGGTTTGCAATTCACTAGAATTGGGATGCCTTTCTATAGTATTGATAGGTGGATTAGTTCAGGATGTAGAAGATGCCGAAGGAGGGGGATGTAACCGGATGATTGTTCTGTTTGCTTGTTCGATATATTTCAACTGACCTATAAATGTTCACTATTATTTCACCTTGTACTTGCTTACTTTAGGAAGCCTTAGGAGCATATGTAATGGTTGGCAAATGCAGGCTATTTGTCCAAAAGCAAAGGATGCCTCATTCTTTAAAGTGTGGTACCACCAGTTAACGTAATTCTCCATGGTAATGACACTAAGTAGCCATCTCCCATACTTTTATTTAAACATTCCTCCTAAGCAGTCCCACCCAGGTAACTAGTTAAAGTGTGCATGACTAAATGTAGTTTGATGAATGATGGCCTGTTTGGCCCTGTTAAGTCAATCAATCAAACAGAATTAGTAGCACACTAATCACTCGTGAGGGTATTCTGGCAATGAGATCTGCGCTGCTCCGTAGGCATCAGTTGAAAAGCCAGGTCTTAAGTACTCTTCTGACCTCCTGAAGAGAGGGGGAAGTTTGGAGATGGAAGGGAATGCTGTTCCAGGGTTTTGCAGCGAGGGAGGAGGAGCGCCCACCTCCGATGATTCGGCTGATGTGGGAAGTGTGGGAGAGGTAGAGGGAGGCAGAGCATAGGAGTCTGGAGTGTTGGTGGAAGCTCAGGCAGTGGTTGATGTAAGCTGGTCCTTGGTTGTGCGGGGCCTTGTAGGCATGAGTCAAGATCTTGAATTGGCATCTCTTGTGGATGGGGAGACAGTGGAGTTTCCTCAGGTGGGAGGTGAAGTGGGTGTGTCTGGGGAGGTCGAGTATGAGTCTGGTTTCTGAGCTCTCGATGGTCTGCAGCCTCTAGAGGAGGTAAGAAATGATTCCTGCATAGAGTGATTTGCCTTAGTCCAAGAGGCTGGTGACAAGGGCTTGAGTTACAGTGCTTCTGTTGGAGATAGGGAGCCATTTGAAGATCTTTCTGAGCAAGTGCAGAATAAGGAAGCAGGCAGATGAGACTGTTTTGATCTGGTTCTTCATGGTCAGTCTGCTGTTCAAGATGATGCCGAGGTTCCGGCGTGGTCGGTGGTGGTAGGGGTAGGTCTCACATTGGCAGGCTAAAAGGATTCATTCCACTGTGATGAGTTGTTTTCGAAGATCAATACCTCTGTTTTGTCATTGTTGAGCTGGAGGCAGTTGAGTTGTATGCAGTTAGTGACGCTGGTCATGACCGGTGAAAATTTGCTTTAGTGGTAGAAGCATCATCAGATAGTGAGAGGATGATGTGGGTGTCACCTGCATAGGAGATAATGTTGCATCTGTGGTTTCTGATGATGTTGGCCAGTGGGATCATGTAGGCATTGAACAGAGTTGGCTAAGGGATTAACCTTGAGGGATGCCGTAGATGCTGTTCTTGGGATTCTGAGGTGGAAGGTGGAATACGGACTCTCTGTGTTCTGCCAGTGAGGAAGGAAGTGGTCCATTTGAGGATGTCCTTTTGGATTCCAATCTGGTGAAGCCTCTTGATCGGGTTGTGGTAGGACACAGTGTCAAAAGCCGCCAAGACTGCCACTTCTCTCCGGTCGAGGAAGGTTCTGATGTCATTTGTGGCTGCGATCAGGGCAGTTTTGGTGCTGTGTTTTTTTGTGGAATCTAGATTTAGATACGTCCAGAAGATCATTGTTCTTGAGGTATTCCATAAGCTGGTGGTTGATGGGCTTTTCAAGGACTTTGGTGGGAAAGGGGAGCAGGGATTTGGGTCGGTAGTTCTTGAGCTCATTGGGGTTAGCAGAAGGTTACTTGAGGAACGTTTTTTTATTTTGGCATGTTTCCACTTGTCCAGGAAGGTGGCAGAGTTGATGGATGTATTAAAGGTGGCTGGGACATGTTGCTGATGGTGTTGTTGCTAATGTTGAACATGTGATGCAGGCAGGGGTCCATGGGAGCTCCTGAGTGGCAGAGTGCATTATGTTGGTGATGCTTTGCATTGTGAGCTGGTTCCAGGCAGTGATCCGGTGGTCAGGGGTGGTGTCTGTGAGGTTAAGACGGCTGAGTGTGTTGGCAGGGACGGGTTGGGGTTCAAAGTTTCTGTACATGGTTGATATCTTGTTGTGGAGAAGTCCGCCAGGAAAACAAGGCGTTCTTGGGAGGGGGTGATGACATTCTCCGTCACTGAGAGGTTGGAGAACTCCTTAACCATGCTGAAGAACTCATTGCTGTGGTTGGAGCTGGCTTCAATGCCGTTAGCGAAGGCGTTCCTTCTTGTTTCTTTTAGGAGGCAGTGTCACTGGTTTAGTGAAGCCTTGTAGGTAGTCCAGTCGGTGGGCTACTTCGAGGTGTACCATATCCTCTCCAGTTGTTTGCACTTGCATTTCAAGGTTCTCAGTTCCCCTGTTGCAACCTAAGAGGCTTATCTAACTCTGGTATTCAGATGGAAAAACCTGCTGAGAGTGTTAGTGCTCCCCATTTACAAAGACATTGGGTGGTCAGTTTGTGATTCAAAGACGGCCTCTCAAAGTCATTTGATGCTCAGGTAAATGTGTATGGGCAGCTAATGCTTAGCTCATTAACGGTAGGATATGTAGGAGTCATGCTACTGTACAACATAGTATATGCAATAAAGATGTGAATATCCAGCCAGAGTTGAAAGGTTTTGTAATAATCGAAAAGTTTTGTAAATATTAAAAACATTAATAACATCTCAATACTTAAATGTTTGTGCCGTAAAAAAGAATGTAAAAAAAGTGAAAAGCATACAAATTCATATAGACAATAAAAATTGTGATTGTAGGAATCCATAGTCCAAGGATACAAACAAGCCTATTCATTAGAGATGATTGTGAATCACAGAATACTTTTCAAAACAAGAAATAGAACAGTAGTACAGTGCACACTGATATGGTGAGGGATAGAGAAGGCATCTAAGCATTTTGTCTGTATATTTAGATTTCTTGAGCAGGTACACATTCTGGAGGCACTAGCAACAGTTAATATGCAGATCTGTGTTAAAAGAGGTATTCCTTGAGCTGGAGTGGAGCCTCAGCTTTCATGTCCATATCTTAGCATTTGAGTATCCACCCACTGACAATCAGGTGCAGTGCTCTATTTTACAGTGCAAAAATCTAACCAACAAGGCTGGTGCAGAATGTTTCTCATCTGAGTGGCCACTTAAGGCCATATGTGACATTCTGGGGTCTTCTATGGCGGGGAACCTAGGGCCAGATGTACCAAAGGATTTTACCCATTCTGTGTCTATGGGAAAAAGCTTTCGTACATATGACCCCTAATGTATTTCCCTCCAGACAGGTCATGGAGACAAAAGATGAAGTAAGGGATAGGATACCCATATTATTCTCTGTGGGAATCAAACATATTGCATCTGATAGACATCATTCACATAATATGAAGCGATTCAAAATCTGCCAAAGGAAAATCTAACAGTGAGTACAGAGCCAGTGACTGTGAAAGACAACATGTTCACACATTCGGATGTTCAGAATCTTTATATTTCATTTGCAACCATATAAAAAAAATAAACCAGACGAGGTAACTGTTTGTCCCAGGCCACTAGAAATGATTCAGAGGAGGTAGTCAGTAGGTATCACCTCTGGGTGAGGTTACTGCAGCACTAAACTTAGAAGGCTGTCATAACTACAGGGCTGTTCAGAGGGAGTTTGTTGTGTTACATCCTCAAATGTACAGGGTGCCTAAACCAACAGAGGGTTGCCTCATCAGAGGATTATACCAATGGTTGACCCTGATGTCCATAGATATGCCAATTTGAGATCTTCCTTATAATAAGGGGCCTCACAATCTGTTTCCAACAACTAAAATGCAGGGGTTCCCCTCAAAAAAAGTGTATAATTGTGCGTATGTCATAACTGCATAGTGTTCATCCGTATACTCTTGTGCAGATTTGTACAATACCTTCATGGTGTGCACTTCCTGGGTTTTTTAGAGCTACACCAGAATTGGGAGCTTTATGAGTTCATAACTTTGGAGGATGGATGATCTTCAGTTCTGCACTAAAGTGTCCAGAAAATCACATGAGGGGATTGCCAAAATGGTGAATCAGATTACCTGCAGGTGAATTCAGGTGGTGGTGGGGTGACTGAAACAGAGTTTTAGAAAGGTTCTCTATCTTCCCGTAATGGAGTAGTCTCATGACACTTAAGCTAAGAAGGAGGCAGATATAATGGAGGGAAAATGCCTCTTATTTGTGTGGGGTTTACTTTGTCAGTAGCCAGACATCAAACTTCAATGTAAAGCCTTCCACTATTGGCTGTTCAATAGGAGAACTGGATTGGAACTTGAGAGTGGCACACAAGCATGAAAGGTAGAGTAGTTCTCCCTAGTTTCCCTTTGATGGGAAGTAGTCCACAGTAATTGAATAAAATTTTGAATTGTGAGTAAATTGAAATGAAAAGTCATCTTATTCATCCAGATAACTTTTCATTTTCATATACAGACAATTAAAAAAGTTTGTTAAACAACAATTTGATCCCAGCTAAATTATTGAGTTGATTACTCTCCAATCACAACATTTCACGGAGGAACTAAAAGAGACAATTTAGCCTATTTTAAAAAAAATACAAGTTAGTTGGAAATACATTTTCCATTCAAACACCTGTTCCTCTGGATTCCCATACATCTGGCTGCACAGGGAAAGAACCTTCGTTGTCAGCAGTTCCAACTCCTCCGTTGAAAAGTTAGAGGCCATGTCACCTGCTTTACCTAGCATCGTGGCTTCCAGAGTTCTGTAACAGCAGGAAAAGTGGATAAGGTGATGTTCGCTGCAGTGTAAGGATGCTAGTGAGCATTTTTTATAACACTGCATACAAGTACATGACATACGCAAACGTCAGCAGAGAAAGACACAGCCATTGTCTTTCCTATGTTGCTGTCACACATGTTAGCCTAGGGCTGTGTCCGTCCTGGAGTTTTACACCCACTATTTGGTAAACTTCCGCTGACAGCTGTCGGATTCTAAATGTCCTGATGGCAAGGTCAACCAGCCACCGTTTTAGAATGGGAACCAGTGTATTTTTAAATGTTAAGAGCATCACCACCACTCAAAATGGTGGCTAGTTTGTTTACACATTCAAAATGCATACATTACTGTTTGTTGAAAAAATTAAAAAAGGATAATGTAATGCATCACTGTGTTTAAATGCGATAGTGACACAGTTTTTTTTAATAGTCACATTGATTGAATTTGGGGGGAAAAAAAAAATGTGTAAATAATAAATTTAAAATGTATTATTTGCACATTATTTAAAAAAAGATCAGACGTAATAAATTCTTATTCTAAATAACAGCATCACTAAAAATGATATGTACATATATGTCACAAAACACGTGGAATTGTACATAGACATGAGTTGTGTGTTAATTATCGAAGTAATGTTTTCCAATTTAAAGTGCTATTTCTCTTTTTTTGTAAATTCAGAAATATGAACTCAGCGAGAGGTAGAAGATGACAGCCTCTAGTGTTTAAACTATTTCTAGACCTTGCCTCCATGAAAAAACAGCATATCATCAAAAAATTCAGATTGAATAGGCAAACTATTTTTGATTTATATCATCAGCTGGAGCCAGATCTTCTGCCTCACAACAGGAATCCCACATCAATAACACTTATAGTGAAAATCATGGCAGTACTACATTGTGTGGCCACAGGATCCTTCCAATACAGTGTGGCTGTATCAGGAGGCATGCCACAACCAACTTTCAGGGGTGTGTTTTTCTTCAATGATTAGACACTTCAACAGTTTTATCCAGTTTCCATGAAATTAGGATTTTGCAAATGTGAAGGGAGAATGTTATGCTTTGGGTGGTATACCACAAGTGGTGGGAGCAATTTATGACACACATATTGCCTTAGTGCTACCACATGCCAAGGAACAGGTCTACCACAATCAGAAGAACGTTCATTCAATTAATTGATGTTTGTCAAGATGTCACTTACAACTTCTTCACATGAATGTAGGTATATCTTTATCTAACGTTACATTCAATTTCCAAAGAGCTGGTAATATAAAGAGCATATCAGTCTGTGCTGGACATGTTTTAAGGAATGGGTAGTTTAGGAAATTCCAGAGAGAAAAGTTTGCTGGTGAAATTTCTGCCACGTTGACTACTGAGTTTATTTATATTGTTCATCTTTGATTGTTCTATGTAAATGTGTCCTCAATATTTGTTACTTGTAATGTGTCTATTTTGTCATGTAAATGTATTCTTTTTCCTGTATTCTGTTTTAGTATCCTTCAACATGTCATCTTTGTTTGGACAATTCAAAGCTGTGACATTTGCTGTTATATTGCTGCTGTTGCAAAGCACAAAGGGAACATGGGTTGATCCTGTGAAAAACATACACACTTTGGATGCACATATCTTGTACAAAGATAACTTGCTCTGGCTACATGTGCAAGTCGGCCCACAGAACAATCATTTCCCTTCACATTTACAAAATCCTTATATTGTGTTAAGTTTATGAAGTTGTTGATGTGTCTCATCATTGTAGAAATAAAAGGCCTTATTATGAGTTTGGCGGTCCCACTGTGGGACCCTCCAAAACTGTGGGGAGGATGCCACTGCCATGGTGGTGACGTTCCTCCCGAGTGTATTACAATGTTCCCGCTGGGCTGTCTGGTGCAAACATTTTAGTTCTCGGTTCCCCTCGCGCTGCCTGGCAGGAACAGTGCTACGATATTGGTCTTGACTCCCTTAAGGGAGCCAAGGCCAAAACCGTAGCACACAGCACCCTCGGAAACACATGTGCAACTGACTTAAGAGCAAAAACTACACTATGTTTAGTGAGACATACATAAGTCTAACTTACCAGTCTGCAGTCCACCATGGATTCCTGCCAAGCCTTCAGAATGTAGGATCTGCAAGACCTTCTCCTCCCACAGAAAACGTTATACTGGGGGGCTAGGAGAACCACCAACAGTCCCCTGGACCTCCAGGTGATGCTTGGAGGCCAGAAAGCATATCCTCTCTGCAGGTTGTTCCACCTCTTCTTAATTTCCTACTGTGTATGCAGGTTGTTTGCTACAGAATTCACCTTGTCAACTATTCTGGACCATAGTTGCCTTTTCTGGGCTATGGTTGTATTTTGTATTTGGGCTTCAAACTATTGTGGCTCTACTCTCATGATTTCACCCACCATGACGGACAATTCTCCCTCTGCAAAATGTGGATTTCCCCTCCCTTACATTATGAGTAACTAAAAATAAATGAAATAGTGTCCCATAGGTCAGAAAAAATATTTTCAAAAGGAGCAAGTGATGGACAGAATGCTAAAAATGTCAAACATTCACCCCAGTAAAGAGATCTGGGCCTAAATCCATTGTTTGTTTGCTACCCATGACATTCCAGTTTGGACTCAGCCATATGCAAATCAGTCTTGTCCCTGCTCCCCATGGGAACAGTCCAGCTCAAACTGCCAAGCCAGGTCCTCACTGGACTGGAAACAAGCATCCTGGGACCAGTTTCAGGGTATGACCCTTCATCAGCCAGGCTAGCTTCACTCCAGTGGTATGGGGAGCAAGGGATCCAAGTCTGGGCATATCCTTCCCACTTAGGGCAACTTTACTAACATCAGCCATTGTGAAGTCAGATGATGGCCCACCCTTTAATGGAAACAATTCAAAGAATTCCTAAAGTATCTGAACATAACACATCAAAAGAGTACACCTTTGTGGCACCAGGCCAATGGACTTGTTGAGCATTTTGTGAGTTTGCTAAAGAAAGCAGTACAGCATGCAACTATTGAGAATCTCAGTTTGAAAATAGTCCTAAATTCTATCCTATGAGTTTATCGCTCAAGACCTCATTCATCCACAGACAAATGTCCTGCATCTTTGATGTTTTGGAGAAAAACAACAACCAAGTTACGTCAATGGACCACCAGAAGAGATCAGAACTTCAATATGATTTATACAAGGGACATGGCTAACAAGAAGAAAATGAAAGCTTACACTGACAGGAAGCAACGTGTAAAAGTCATCACATTTAAAAAAGGTTATTGGGTGATCGCCCAACAGATGGGCAAAAGAAAATCTGATGCTCTATATGTTTCCGAACCATTCCAAATGGTGTCAACCAAAGGACACATGGTTACTGCACAGCACCCTTGGAAGTCTGTTACCAGAGACTCTTCTCACTTCAGGCCTGAGATTCATTAGTCTTCAACTCAGAATGGTGAAAGAATGACTGACCCTGAAAACACAGTGGCTGCTGTTATTTCTTCATCCTCCCTAGCAATCTCTAACATCGAAGTTGACAGCTCATTGCTTTTTTAAATAAAAATTGTAATTTTTCATTAAACATAGTTGGAGCTGTAGTGTTTGCACATTTTATAACAAAACTCTTTTGGGTCCGAACAGACTGAGTAGCAGCATGATGTGATTACTAGAATAGAATGTAATGAAAGCTTGGTTTAGAATGTGGGGAGCGAGTACACGAGGGGAATAAATGTGATGTGTACATGTGATTTACAGCACCGTGTGTGGCATAGTCATTGGCGGGTACCCAGGCTTTGGAGGACAATACATAGCCTATCTCAGGTGAGGCGGGAGGGCCACTCTTTCCCACTCATCCCATCAAGCATTAACTCAGGTTTCAAAATGACGCCCATAGGGCCCAGTTCTAGTTGTGTTTGCCCAAACAACACCTTCCCTCATAAACATATTTTTTTCATCCATGCAGCAGTCTATGTTCTTTTCTACTGATTGAACTTGGGGGTGGAGGGGAGGGTGGTTTGGCAGCTCCCTAATACTGGGCAACATTAATCCTCATGACAATCAGGCCCAAGTTACACAGCAACGTTGTACACTTACGATATGTGTTGTCCTCCTAGATGCCCAATAAAAAGAGTATACTGCCCTCTCCCAAGAAAACTTTCACCACCCAGGGAACAGACTTAAATGTTCAGGGCCTAGTTCCATGGGCCACCAAGAGGAGTCCTAGTGGGTGGAGTTTTTGCCAATGATCAGAACTTCAGTTTTGTTGGTTTTGAGTTTCAGGCAGTTCTGTCTTATCCAGTTGGGGATTTACATCATGCATCTGTGGAATCTGGCTCTGATGGTGGTGGGGTCCCTGGAGAGGATATGTTGAGTGTTGTCTGCGTATGAGATGATGTTGAGTCAATGGGATCTGACAATGTTGGCCAAGGGTGTCATGTAGGTTTTGAAGAGGGTGGGGCTAAGGAATGAGCCCTGAGGGAACCCAGAGATGGTGTCCCTTGGTTTGGAGGTTAAAAGAGAGAGGTGGACTTTCTGGATCCTTCCTGTGAGGAAAGAGGCTATTCATCTAAGGTGTTTCCTTGGATGCCAATGTTGTGTAGTTGAGTGATCAGAGTGTGGTGGGATACCACGCTGAATGCTGACGACAGGTCAAGGAGGATCAAGGCTGCCATCTCTCCTTGACCTAGAAGGGCTCAGATGTCATCTGTAGCTGCTATGAGAGTGGTCTTAGTGCAGTGGTTGCTGTGGAATCCAGACTGGGAGGAATGGAGCATGTGGTATTGCTCCAGGTAAGTGGTGGGTTGTTTTTTGATGTCTTTTTCTAGAACATTGGATGTGAAGGGCAGCAGGAAGATGGGACTTTAGTTCTTGAGTTCGTTGGAGTCAGCTAGTGGATTCTTGAGTGAAGGTTTGATCATGGTGTGCTTCCAATCTTGTGGGAATGTGGCCATGGATATGGAGGTGTTGAGCATGTAGGTGAGTTCATGGCTCATTTTGTCAGCTCCTAAGTTGAAGATGGGGTATGTGCAGGGGTCATTCAGACCTCTAGAGTGGATGGAGTTCATGAGGGAGGCGGTTTCATGGGTGGTGAGTGTGTTCCAGGAGGGGAGTCAGGGTCATGTGTCTGAAGTAGTGGTGCTGTGTAGGCTGAGGGAGTTGGAGGGTTTAGGTTGGGGTTCAAAGTTCTTCTAGATAGGGGAGATCTTGTCGTGGAAGTAGATAGTGAGGTTGCCGCAGAGCCCCCGAGAGGGGGTGATGTTGGTTCTCTGTGGCCACATAGTTGGATAACTCCCTCACAATGTTGAAACGTTCCTTGATGTTGTTGGACCTGGAGAAAATGTGGGCAGCCAGGTTCTTTCTCTTCTTTTCCTGTAAAAGCCGATGGTAGAGGTTTAAGGAGATCTTGAAGGAGTTTCTGTTGATGGGGTTCTTGGTGGTGTACCATCTTCTCTCTTGTTGTTTTCTGTTGTATTTGGCTGCCCTGAGTTCTTCTGTGAACCAATTGGCCTGTTTTGTGAACCTTCTGTGGTGGTTGCTTTTTTTTGGGGGTGATGCTGTTGCACATTTGGAGATCCATGCTTTGAAGTTCTTAACTCCTTGATCGAGGGAGGTGGTGGTGTCTGTGTTGGGGTAGTTGAGAGTGTTGAACCATTGACATTCTGTTATTTTTCCCCAGTTGCTCTGGGGGACATTCTCTATGGTGGGTGCATTTGTGTGTGGGAAGGGTAATTGAAAGTGTATGATGAAGTGGTCAGTACAAGTGAGCTCAGTGGCATAGCTGTAAATGACTTGGTTGCTTGATGTAAACATAGGGTCCAGACTCTGTCCTCAATGTGGCATGTGGCCATGGATGAGGTGAGTGAGTCCTACGTTGTTCATGCATTTCATGAGGTTGGTGGTGTTGGCGTCACTGTGGTAGTCAAAATGAAAATTGAGGTCGCTGAGGAAGATGTAGTCTTTGGAGTTGACAGGGAGGGGTGCAGTGAAGTTTGTGATGGTGTTGCTGATACTGGGGCGGAGTCCCAAAGGTCAGCAGGTGAGGGTGCCTCTGATGGGTGACCTATTGTTTGGTTGGAATTTAAAGGTGAGGTGTTCCACGGTTGGGTTGGTCCACAATGGTGGTAAATTGGATGGTTTCTTTGTGGTTGATGGCTATTCTTTCTCCAGGTTTATAGGTACAGTCTCTGTGGATGATTTACTATCCTTCCGGTGATGTTGAAGCAGTGTTGGGGGTGGATAAAGGGATGAGCCATGTTTAGATGAGAAAAGCAACATTGGGAGCTACTCTGGAAATGAGTGCACAAGAAATATAAAATTCAGTCTTGATAGTGTGTCTTAGGAAATTGGTTATGGGTTTGATTTCACCTAAAAGAACATCCTTAGCACAGGTAAGGTTGTCAAATTGCTAACAATACTGTTGAGTGCAGAAGGTCTGGTGGTCCAAGGACATTAATAGTATTCCTGTGAAAGTGAGAGAACCAGTTGCAACTGAATATACTGTAGACTGCTTGTGCAATGTGGGCTGATTCACAAAAGGTTGGGTGGAGACTTATACAATGCATAAATGTTGAATTTGCACATTTCTTATTATTCTGTTATTTACAGAGGGCAAAAAACAAGCATGCAAACAGAAATCTACATTCATGCCTGAGTACAATTTGTCTGCAATCATGTATCAAGACTAAGAGACAAGGGGGTATAAGAGGAATATTTAACATTTTAAGAGTTTTACATGTATACCAGGAACAGACATCGTTGCTATAAACCAATGAGAGAGAAAGCATTTAAACAAAGGGTCACACTCTTCCATATCACAGTGGAAGAGGTGGTTGGACAGCATAAAGGTAAATCAAATACAGTACTGGGAAGGGCAAAATATTGGCAGGGTGAGATCACTATCTGCACATCCCCATGACTTCAAAACCCATAAACTCATACCAAAGTACTTTCTACACATAAAACCCAGACAACTAGATTATTTGAGAGGAATTGTGATAACAGGGAGCATTAATACTTATGCCAGATGTTTCTGTGTCAATAACCCTCTGTAACACTATGTCACCATGCCGCACAATATATTGAGGGTAGTCAATATGTGGCAAAAGCTGCTGCATTTATTTCACTCACTATTGGTAGACAATACAATAACCCAGAGCTATGAAGCAATTGATTTTCACTCACCATTCCTGGTTTGTGTACATTTCACAACTCATCTGTGATGTTAGGAGACATATCATGCATGTCTGTATTGCAATAATGGCAGTTGTATCTTCTGTAGTTCCGGAGTAACTGCAGGCTAGAAGCTTTGGTGATATTTGTGGCTGCTTGGTTCACATCTTCAAAACCAGGAATATTTTGCCATGTTGTGAGAAAAAGTGTTGGTGCTTGAGTGGGGTGTTATCCCTGCTTAAGAAACAGCCACAATTCCTATCAGGCTGAACCACAACAGTCACTAAATTAACCTGTGCTGAAACCTCTAGTAGCTTGGTACAAAAGCAGTCAAGCTTAACTTAGAGGCAATTTGTAAAGTATGTATGTAATACTCAAACAGTAATAAAGTAAAATCATAACAAAAAAAATCCCAGATCAATTCAAAAATAGAGTAAATTTTAATAAAGTATTTGACACCAAAGTTCGATTAATAGAATAAAATTTCTGAATTTTTAAAGCTTAAGGTGAAAAAAAGCATCTCAAAGATCACTCAGTGGCCTTGAATACAGGGGCAGCCCGCATGGTCTGTTTGACGGTGTCATAGGCTTTCTGACAGTGCTCTCTCTCCAGATCATCTTTTTGGCTTCTTGGAACTCAGCTCAGTTGAGGGGGTGACAATGGTGTAATATCCAATAGCAAACCTTCTGTTAAATACAGTAAAGCCTAAAAAACCTTCACTTCTGATTGGGTTTTATGTGGCTCCCGGGCCAAGATAGTCTCTTTTTTGGCCTGGAGGGACCCCACTGTACCACCACCCACATGGTATCCCAAGTACACCACAGGATGTTGCCCTGTCTTGCCAGTCTTGAGAGTCAAATCTCCCTGTTGCAGGGCCTGAAGCACCTGCTGCAAGCGTAACAGGCAGTCCTCCCAGCTGCTACTGTAGATAGCTATGTCATACAAGTAGGAAGCACAGAAGGCCTCCATCCCTCTTACCACCTGCTTCACTAACTTCCGGAAAGTGACAGGGACATTCTTCACTCCAAAGGGCCTCACCTCAAATTGTTATTTTAAATTTGAGGTAGCCCTCTGGGATGGAGAATGTTGACCTCATTTTGCATTCTCACTTTGGGCCATCTGCCAGTTCCCTACAGTAAGGTCAAAAGAACTCAGGAACTTGCAGGTCCCCAACCTATCCAGGAGCTCATCTGATTGAGGGATGAGGTCTGCATCAGTCTTGAGTTCTGCATCAGTCTTGATGACTGAGTTAAGCCCCTTGTAGTTCATGCAGAATATGAGTTCTGAGGCAGAGTCCGGTGGGGCAGCCTTGGGTAGCAGCACAACAGGGCTGGACCAGGGATGACTGGAGTACTCAATAACACTCAACTCCAAGTTTTTGGAGACTCCCTTCTCAATTCTGACCCTCACTTTCTCTGACAACCTGCATATTTTGTATTGACAGGTACTATGTCCTCAGTATCTATATCATGAGTACACAAGCTTATAAGCCCAGGACTGAGGGAAAACAGTGAGGGAAAACTGTCCCAGTAATGGGTGACAGACATCCTTTTGTTCTGGGATCAGTGTAGGAGAGACCTTGACACCTATTGGCCCATTTTTTCTATAGCCGATAGGGGGTCAGAGGGAGGTTCGCTCTCCTCTTCCACTCCAAGAACATGGTGTGTCCTTAAGTGGTATCTTAGGGTCTTGAAGTTCGCCTAATAAGTGGTCTCCCCCTTCCTCCCAATCATCTCATGGGGCCATGTCCAACAGTTTTGGAGCGCCCTGGCGTCCACTAGTTCCATAACCTACACCTTCTGGCCAGGTTGAAACTCCACCAGAGTAGCATTCTGTTCATAAAAGAGATTCATGACTTCCTGGCTAGCATCTAAGTTCTCAGAAGACTTCTTTCAAAATGTGGTCATATGGTTTCGAGGGGCTAGCATGTAGCAAACCACATCATGGACGCAGCTTTTGGAAGCTTGCTCTCACCCCCCTTCACCAGAATAGAAGGTCCACTAACAAGGTGCCCATAAAGAAGTTTGACTGTGCTACACCCAAATCCCTTCTGTGGCACCTCTCTGGAGGCAAAGAGCTGGTATCGAAAGAGGATATCACCCTTCTGTCTCGTAGACTCCACAAGGCCCATAATCATACCAATCACTGTCTTGTTAAACCTTTTATCAAGCCTATTAGATTGAGGATAGTAGGGTGTGGAAAACTCTTCCCACATGGACTTTATGTATGTTGACATGAAGTTGGTGACCCTGTCAAATACCACTTAATTGGGGAACCCTACTCAGGTAAATATTCCCATCAAGACCCTAGCCACTGCAGGTGCAGTCACAGTTTGCAAAGGGATGGTCTCTGGGTACCTGGTGGCATGGTCCACCAAAATCGGAATAAACCTGTTGCCTAAGGCAGTTTTTGGGTCCAAGTGTCGTACAGTGTCGATGCCCACCCTTTTAAGGGGGCTGCCAATGACAGGTAAGGAATTCAGAGGAGCCTTTAGCATTTTCCTTGTCTTCCCGCTAGCAGGTGAGAAATATCCTGCAGAAGGTATTTGAGGATGTTTTCATCCAGGGCCAATCAGAGTGGCAGACAAACCTGGCAAAGGTCTTGCCCTACCCCAGATGTCCTGCCTGGGAAATCTCATGAGCTAGCCCCAGTAGGATGACCTTGTAGCACTGAAAGACAGACCCTGTAGCACTGAAAGATCACCAACATACATATTATCACATGCAGAGGTGCATTAGGCTCACTATACAGGAAGTCATTTTCCCAGTAAATGAGGTGATCTCCAGAGGAGGCACCAGCTGCCAGGTCTTAAGCCTGCCACCCCATGTCGCCCAGGGTTAGGCACTCTTTCTGTGGCTTGCAAAAGCCTCACTGGCAGGCCCACTCTCCAAGTGCCATCTAGCAAGCTCAAGTAGGTTTTATAGAGAGGAAATGGACACCCCAGTGAGCTCCAGGGCAACCTCCATTGGCACCCCATCCACTTGTACCATGGGAATTTCAGCAGACGCTTTCCAATACCCACGGCCCTTCCCTTTCTTGGTAGCTGCCTAGGCCATTGTTCCAGATTGTAGGCTTCCTTGACTCCCCTCCTGTGCAGCCATGAACCTTGTAGTTTAGCAGACCCACTCTGGTTACTCTAACATTTCTAGTGAGACCTGAGCTCCACTTCCTTCCAGGCAGAGTACTCTAAATCATTCCCTGGCAAACAATCCACAGGCATGGCAATGCTCACACTACCTTAAGAGAATCTGAGAACCCTCTGCTACTCAAAGGGAACCAAAACCACTGGGTAGTGACTCTCATGGTCATTTGCTACTACATCCTGATGGAATGTATTGCATATCACCAGCACTGAGGACACTAGATGACACCTGACAGAAGTCAATGCTGGCTCCTGTGCCTCTCAGAGCCTCCAACATCTGCACATTGATAGTGATCTACTGCCTGTGTTTGAAAGCATGTGGGCTTTGGGCACCATCTCTTTGCCACAGACGGATACTAGGGCAACCTCAGATATATCCCCATACTAAATACAGCCATATTCTCCCTAAGAACTATAATGGCCATCTCAGGGGTGTGCCCTCTTGGGGCATTGGCATCAACCTTGGTATACCCAAACTGCCAACAGTCATGGCACTTAGGGAAACATGAACCAGTGTTCTTATCAACAAAACTTTTTTTGGTCAGATTGGGGATAGGTCACTTTCATCTAAGAACCAGTTTGTGGAACTTGAAATAACTCTTTCCTAGTTTCCCCTTCTTCTTCTTCTCCTGATGGGAACCTTGACTGCCCTTTTTGGAGTCTCCCAGATACTTTCTTGGACACTCTGATACTGACCGAGAGGTCCATAGCCTTAGCAAGCTCTCTGGAATCATTGAGCTTAGTATCCACTAGGTGCTGGTGCAGCTCTGTAAAACAGGTATTGAGTATGATCTCCCTCAACATTCAGCTGGTAAGTGTCAACTTTGCTGCTCCTCACCCAGCCATTCACTGGCCTGCTGAAATAGCCTAAGAAACCCACACAGACTTGTTTGGGAGCTTGTGGCTATCCCTGAACCCACCAATACCCCTCAGGGACCCTGTGCCTTCTCAGAAAACCATTAGTCTATATAATCTCCCACCACATAACTGGACACTGAAGGTACTCTGCCACCATCACTGCCGGACTCTGAAATTTGGCCTTGAGCTCCATCTCCTTTGTGTTCTTTTCATGCTCCAGCAAAAGTTGTTTTTCAGGCAAGGCCTTCTCAGCCTCAGCTTTTTCTTCGGGTAGGGCTCTCTTAGCTCTAGCCTTCCTCTCTTCTAAAAAAGGTAACCTTGCAGCAGCATCCTCCTTCCTTGCCTGCTTCCAGCTTGAGCTTGGTCAGCTGCAGCTTCAGTCCCCTCCCCACCTTCCTGTCCCCTAGCTACTCTGAAGACAGATCCAGAGCAGGTAGGTACCCTACTTCTGGCCCCAAGATAGGCTTCCTCTGGGGGTGACTTGTGCTCCTCCTGCAGCTAAGAACTCAGCTTTTGGTCTTCCTCCTCGTCATCCAAATCCATATCCTCTTCTTCAGGGTTTTCCTCTCCTATGGTGACTTTCAAACTCTTGACTTCCTCATAGGCTCTGAGGACTATCTGGTGTTCCTCATAGGCTCTGAGGGCTATCTGGTGACCCAATGTGGTGGCCTTTGTACTTGCATTCAGTCCCTGTCCTTACAGAGCCTATGCAATTCAGCTCTGGTGAGGGGATCAGTGTTGACTAGCTCCACCTTTGTGGTACAATAAAGGGTGGTAGGATACTCAAATTTAAAAGAAGGAGAACAAATCTAATGGGAAACTAAGAAAAATGTTAAAAGAGGTCATCTCTGGTGTCAAATTAATTATGTGGTATTTTTGTGTTACATAAATCAATATGACCCTCATTATGACATTGGAGGTAAATGCCGCTTACTGCCGCAGTGATGGTCGCCAACATACCGCCACAGTGGCGAATATCCGTTTGCCATATTATGACGCACACACACCAAACCAACAGAATATTGCCACCTACACAAATCCAGCAGTCCAAAGGTCAGTGGTAAAGTGTCGGTACGAACACCCATACCGTTACGCCAACAAAACAATGGCCACAACATTATGACCCACGAATCACCGCGGCGGACATTCAATGGCGGTAAACAATTAGCGGCACACACCGGCGCACTCAGAATGGCCACCCAAATACAAAACAACACAACATTGGCCAAAACGAAAATCACACACCTGAAACTGATACACACACCACACACACACATCCACAGTACTATAAAACACACACACACATTACACACAACCCTTTATGAACACCAATAATCGCCACAAGACTGACACAAAGACCACTGAGACAACAACACACACCACAAACATCCATACATCCGTCACATACCCCACATCCCACCACATCACTCAACACTCTGCACAACACACACCACACAACACCTATGTCCCCACTAAGGCACCCTGGTTTCACTGATGAGGAGTTGCAGGTAATGGTGGAGGAAATAGTCAGAGTAGAGCCACAGCTGTTTGGAGCACAGGTACAGCAAATATCCATTGCAAGGAAGATGGAGCTATGGTGGAGAATAATGGACAGGGTGAACGCGGTGGGACAGCATCCAAGAACAAGGGACGACATTAAGAAGAGCAGCAAGGCACCAGCTCGCCATCCAGAGCACTTGGGGTGTACCCCCACCCCTTCCCCCATAGCTCACAACATGGGAGGAGCAAGTTGTGGCAATACTGCATCCTAAGGGACTCATTCGAGTAGCCGGAGGACTAGACACTGGTGAGTCAATATTTACTACTTATCACCCCCATACTTGCATGCCAAAAACCCCCTCACTTCCATGACTCCACTCCATCCCACACACTGCACCTCCACATCTGACTAACCCCAATGCCATGCCCTGCATGCTACACCAATACATGTACAGCCTTTGCTGCCCTGCATGCACACCCATCACCAAAGCATGCACAGCATGGATAACTAACAATCCCAAAATCCATTACCATACAAATACAAAGGTGGCAGGGCAACATCAACAATAGAGGGGAAGCTAGGGATGTGCAATATGTCACATACATGAAGCATAATACATCACTTACATCCCCACAGCTGCCCCAGCCAATCTCAGTGGTGAGCTGGTGCCACGACTGTCCAGTCCCCCAACAGAAGATGCCCCATTGATGACAGTAATTCTGGACTTCAGGATCTGGATGAAATACCTCAGCCCACTCACAGTCCACCACAGAGCCTCTCCATCAATTTCTAACACCACAGCATCCACCTAATGTCCCCACACCTCTCTCCCCAGGTACACCTGTACAGGGACCCCAGACCACACCTCACCCCCAAGACAATCAGGGAACTGGGGTCAGTGGCATTGGGCACACCGTTCAGGGGACAGAAGCACAGGGGAACAGGGATACTGGAAGGACTGCTGTGCACCAGAGGGAGGACAGGCCCAGGTAACCAACTCTCCAGGAGGCACTCACTAATGTCCCGGGTGCTTACCAACAATCCCAGGAACAGATGGGCCAGATTCTTACCAAAATGCAGGAGAACAAGCAGTTGTAGGAGGAACACAATCAGGAGATCAGGGAGGATTTGCAGGCCCTCAACACCACCATAGCCTCCATAGCAGGGTTGCTGGCAGACATGGCCGACATCATAAGGTAAAGGACGGCAAACCAGTGGGCTCCTACCACTATCCAGTCTACTGACTAGCCCAACACTTCTGCTGCAGCTAGTGGGCAGGAGGCCCTGCCACAGGACCCACAGGCCACCAGCACCCCTTCCCCTGCAGAAAATGAACCACTCCACAAACGTTCCCTGCGATGCAGACAGAAGCTAGAGACACCTGCCAAGACCAAGACCACCACCAGGAAATGAGACCCTCCTGAATATCTCCCTTGTGTCCCACCCTGTCACCCTGTCCACTTTGAACTGCCTTTGCACCTCTTCCTATGGCCCCTTGGACACTGGACCTGTGCTACAAACAGACTGGAACAATACCCTGGACTTTCCTCTACTACTGCCCAATTCCATTGCACTTTTCCGGCAATTATTTGCAATAAAATAACCACCCTTGAACACAACTTGAGTGATAGTGTTTTGTGTGATGAAAATGTGCATTTATGGAAACAGTCACGTCTTGTGCAAATGATCTGAACACTGTGATAGTATACAAATAATGACCTGTAGCTCTATGTAGTCATCACATCAGTACACAGTTTTTATATCACCAACATCTGCAAAATGAGAAGCTGTAAGTGACAGTAAGTTGAGATGCAAAGGAAGTGAATGTCATCCTGCTGCGGTCACACAGATAAAATCAATATTCAGAGGAATAGTCAGTTCCGCTGTCTCACCTGTGTGTCATTGGAAGTATTGACGTATAACTATTGTTGTCCTCATTCTCATCCTCCGCTTCCTCATCCTCACTGTCCTCAGGGTCCACTGCTGCCACAGGGGCATTTCCAGTCTCCTCCTCCTGCAGATAAGGCACATGTCATCTGAGGGCCAGGTTGTGCAACATGCAGCATTCCACTACTATCTGGCAGACCTTCTCGGGTGAGTAGCACAGGGATCCACCTGTAAGATGGAGGAATCTGAACCTGCCCTTCAGGACGTCAAGGGTCCTTTCAATAAATCTCCTGGATTGCCCATGTGCATCATTATAACGATTCTCAGCCCCTGTCCTGGCATTCATCACAGGGGTCAGGAGCCATGATAGGTTTGGGTAGCCAGAGTCACCTGCAAGTATTGAGGGACAAACATTAGCCTTACACAATGGTATGGGGTTAACACCAGAAGGCATACACTGACATACATTGGGTGGGGAGTCAGGCTCACCAATTAGCCACACCCTGTGCCTTTGTAGTTGTGCCATCACATTTGGGATGCTGCTATTCCTCAAGACAAAGGCGTCATGCACCAGCCCAGGATACTTGGCAGTGATGTGGGAGATGTACTGGTCTGCCAGGCACACCATTTGCACATTGAGTGAGTGAAAACTCTTCTGATTCCTGAACATCTGTTCATTCTGGCGGGGGTGGACAAACGCCATATATGTGCCGTCAATCACCTCAATAATATTGGGTACATGCCCCATTGCATAGAATCTTGCCTTAACAGTGGCCAAATCTCCCACGTGGGGAAAGGCAATGTAGCTGCTCATGTGTTTGGCCAAGGCACACAAAACCCTTGCTAGCACAATTGAGAACATTGGCTGTGATATTCCTGCTGCCAAGCCCAAGCACTGATAGAACCTGCATAAGAGGGGGGATCCCAGTGGGATGACAAATAGCTGATATCAGATCAGGCTCAAATTGGGCATACAGCTCTGTGATTGTGGCCCTTTATAGGTGAGTATTATGTGCCTGTCCTCCAGTGTAGTTAAGTCCACAACGGGTCTGTACACAGGGCTTGTTTCCTCCTCCTATTCATCTGCAGTGGTAGGTATCTAAGGGACACAAGAGTGAATAGGCTGTCACAATTTGAACAATGGAAACACCACCTCAGTGTACATTGAGCATTGATGTGATGGGACACGGGAAATGTCAATGTATGTGCAAATTGTAGCAATAACGCAGTTATGGATTATCTGAATGTAGTCCACCAACATGAAATGGCGACTGCCTGTCCTGTATCTAGGGACAGGTGGAAATTAGGTAACTCCGCTGACGTTGGGCGTCATGACGGAAGGTGGTCTTGCACCTGCGTGCAACCTCTCATTAGCTAATATGGGGCTCTATGGAGTACAGTGGCCAATGGGGATCAGCAGCAGTGGTGACCGTGTACACCATCGTGGATGTGACTGCCTTTTTCTATCTAAATCCGGGGAAAGGGCCCCTGCTTTCACTTTGTAGGAGTTGGAGCGCTTGGTTGATGGGGTCCTACCCCGGTATGGACAGCTGTATGGGCCTCGAGACCAACAGGTGAGTATACCTTGGACATGATGCATGTGACAAGTTTGCATGAAGATGTGTGTGCAAGCATCGTGTCATTTGGGGGGTGGGTTGTTTGGTGGTCGTGTACATGGTGGGCGCTGGATGATGTGTGTGCCAATGGAGATGGAAATGGGATTTGTGGGCCATAAGTTTGACAGGCTGGATTGTATGTGTAATGGTGGCCTCCTGTCTGTGTTTCCTTTAAAGGTCAGCGCCCATCAGAAGAAGGGATTGTGGTGTGCCATTGCCAAGGAGGTGCCGACCCTGGCGGTCTACAGCAGGAAGAGCACCCAATGTAGGAAAAGGTGGGAGGATCTGAGACTCTGGGCCCGGAAGACCGCGGAGCCCCAGCTGGGGATGGCCTCCCAACAAGGGTGGGGTGCCCATTGGAACCTGACCCCTCTGATGGCCCTCACACTGGCAGTGGCCTACCCAGAGCTGGATGGGCGTTGAGAGCATCACAGCAGCCACAAGGGGGTGAGTACAGTGGGCATTACAAGTATAAATGGTAGGTGGCCTGGGATCCTGGTGGTGGGTGTCAGTTAGTGGATGCCCCTTAATACCAGCTCAGACATTGCAGCGTGATCCAGCTCAAGGGTACTCGGTGTATTGTAAAATCTGGTAACCTAGCTAGTTTGCATTCCATGTCAGACAGGGCTTAGTGACTCCCATGAGGGGTGCAGTTGGGGGTGGATGGCACACACCTTGCTGTGGTACCTAGCCAATGGAATGCCATTGCGATGCATGGTGCTCAATCCTGATCCCTGTATGTGACAGTAATGTGTATGCCATCTGTGGTGTTGGTGCTGTAATTGACCCAGTGCTCCCTTTCTCTCCCCCCCTTTTTTCTTCTGGCACCCTGTCTATGTGTGCTTTAGCATCAACTGGCAGAGAAGCAGGGGCACCGGCAACTGAGGGAGCTGCATCCCACAGGACCAGTCGACGCTGAGGGAACCAGTGGGACAGAGGGTGAGGGGAGCACAACTGAAGAGACAGGAGGTGACAACACTGTCTCTGATTTCTCCTCCGATGGAAGCTCCCTGGTGGTGGCAGACACCTCTGGGACCACCCCAGCTACAGGTACAGCTGGCACCCCCATACCAGCGCTGCCCTCACAGTAGCCCCTCACCAAGTTGCCCGTGCCACTCACCAGGAGGGTGGGCATTTACTTCGCCCGGGCACCTCAGGCCGTGCCCCAGTCAGCCCTGCTACCCTCAGTAAGGAGGCTATTGAACTCCTGAGATCCATCTCTGTAGGGCAGTCAACCATTGTGAATGCCATCCAGGGGCTGGCGTCCCAGGTGCAGCAATGCAATGCATTCCTGGAGGGGATTCACGGTGGATTGGCAGCCCAACAGAGATCGTTCCAGTCTCTGGCCTCCTCTTTAATGGCAGCCATTGTCCCTGTTCCTACCATCCCCCCTCCAACTACCACTTCCCAGGCCCAGTCTCCTCAACCCCAACCCATCCCCTGCACACATACAGACAAGCATGCACAAAACATCACACAAGAGTGGCAAAGACAAACACAGGCAGCACACTTCAGGCCACAAGCACTCACACAAGCAACAGACAGTTGCACACACAACAACATCCATTGCCTCCACTGTCTCCCCACCTCCTCCTTCCTCACAGTCACATCTGCACTCACACCTGCATGCACTGCATCAACAGTCACCACTACCATCGCCACACTGAGCAGCACACATCTCACTTGCAGACATCTCCACAACTTCCATCCATGCATCATCTGTGTCCTCTCCCACCCTGTCTGCCCCCCACCTAAGAGACACAAATGCACACACTCAGACTCCCAACAGCCATCCACCTCACATCTGCACACTGCCCATGAACCTGCACCCAAGTCCAGCAAAAATACACCTCCAACAACTACACCCTCAACCTCCACTCCCATCCCTCAACCAGACCCACCTTCCCTAAGAAGTTTTCCTTGCCCAACTTGACCTTTTGCCTCCCGCTCCACCCCCCGTCCTACTCGTAAGAGCAGGGTCATAGCGATCCAGCCCAGCACCTCAGCCAAACAGTCCACGGGGACAGTGGAGGCACACCTTAGTCGCTGAGGCAAAAAAGGAAAGGATCCCACTCCACCACCCAAGTGAGGGAAGGATCCCACTCCACCACCCAAGTGAGGGAAGGATCCCACTCCACCACCCAAGAAAGAGAAGGTTTCCACTCCACCAACTAAGAGAGTCAAGAGGCCCCCTCCAACAGCAGTGGACAAAGATCCCTCACCTCCAGCAGAGGCAGGCAGGGTTTCCCCTCCAACAGCAGTGGGCAAGGAGTCCTCACCTCCAGCTGGGACACAGCAGCCCTCACCTCCTTCTGGGACACATCAGCCCTCACCTCCAGCAGAGGGCATGTAGCCCACCCTCCAGGGACTGTTGTACAATGAGCCTCCTCCAGAACCAGTGGGCCACCTCAGAGACTGTGACCTTGCACTCCTCAGCAAAGGAGAATGGGCATGGAGCCCCCTCCAGAACCTGTTGGAAAGTTCCCCACCTCAGGGACTGTGACCTTGCACTCCCCAGCAAAGGAGAATGGGCATGGAGCCCCCTCCAGAACGGGTGGGAAAGTTTGCCACCTCAGAGACTGTGACCTTGCACTCCACAGCAAAGGAGAATGGGCAAGGAGCACCCTCCAGAACCAGTGGGCAAGTTCACCACCTCAGAGGATGTGACCTTACACTCCCTAGCAAAGGAGAATGGGCATGGAGCCCCCTCCAGAACCAGTGGGCAAGTTCCCCACTTCAGCTGAGGTGCCCCCAACCCTCCTTCCCCCTGAGGTGCCTGGCCATTTCCAACATGATACACCTGCACAGTGTAGTGTGGATTTCGTCAGGGAACAAGTTGGGGCTTGGCCTGTGCCCTGTGGCCATGTGGGCCTTTTGTACTTTGGACTGGCCATTCGCCCTTCCTGAACATTTATTAAAATTTCTCTGATCACATGGACAATATGGTAGCTGTTGGCATCAAATTACAATATCAGTTATAGGTAAATGTTGTCCTTGCATTATTATGACGTGTGTCCTGTGAGATTGGTTTTCCTCTGCAACTGGTTGTGTGGATGGTGTGTGTGTTTATGGTGTGTGTTGTGCATGTGTGTGTCACTCTCCTTTTCCTCCCTCCCTCTCTTGTGTGCTAGGCAGCTGTACTCACCATGGCGGTCTTCATCGGTGTTGGTGTTCCAGGTGGAGCATGGCGTAGATGAGCATTGGGAAGAATTGAAGTTCTGTTTCCATGGCGGCATTGATCTCCTCTGTGTCTCTGATGGTGAGTCTTTTGTCTTCTGTGTTCTGTTTCTGCCAGGCTTTTGATGGCGTTGGTACCACCCTGGAAATCGTGGCGGATTGCAGTGTCATAATATGGTCAGCAGTACCTTGTCTTCAGCCTGGCTGTTGATGGCTGCCGCTGTGGTCAGCGGTGTTAACACCCTGGTGGATGGTGTGGTACAATGGCTGTCTATGGGAGTTATCACTACCATGGTCATAATTTGGCAGTAATTACCGCCAGCCTGTTGGTGGTGTTACCGCCACTTTAACAGTCACCACCATTGTCATAATGACCACCTATATGGCATTGCACAAACACAAGTACTGGATCCCACCACTGAACACCATGTGGTTGTTTGCTCAGAAGAATGCTAACCCTACTCAAGAAACATCCACAATCCCTGTCAGAGTGAACCACTACGGTTACTAAATTAACCTGTTCTTAACCCTCTGGTAGCTTGGCACAAAAGCAGTCGGCTTAACTTAGAAGCAATGCGTAAAGTGTTTAGGCAGCACACAAACAGTAATAAAGTGAAAACACAACACAAGAAAAATCCCACATCGTGGCATGGTAAAGATGGCCACTGGAGTGGTAGCAGAGTGAAGAGCTCTGTGTCTAAAGTTTGCCCGGCACCAACCTGTGAGCTCCTTCTCTGCACTGCAGGTGATCTCCACATTATGGACCAGCCTGGAGCAGCCCCCTCACCCCCAGTCCAGGCTCTGGACTTCACCTTTTTTCCTGCGTGACACAGGCTGAATGAAGAAGGTGGCCTGCACAGTCCTGGAGCAGAGGCCTGTAGTACTGCCTCCCATCCAACACCTGCACTTATGGGCCCCTGGACTGTCCAGAGTCATACTGTACTTGTGACTGAGCAGGATACTATGCTGCAGACCCTTTCTCCCCCATGGACTGCCTGGAAGCTGGGGGTGCGGCTTGTGTATATGGAGCTAGGGCACCCCCATCCCTTTGTGGTGCCTACTGAGGAGGCATTCGGGCAATGCGGAGGATAGGTGCCCAATATACTCACCCAACAGACAACTTCTGGAGACGAAGCGCAATCTGGGAACTTGTAGGTCCTGCATCACTCTACAGGCCATGAAATATACATCCTAAATGAACAGGCCAGGTTTCCTCAGCTGTTGGCTTTGAGCACGCATCAGCGGTTGCTGAGCACCAGCAGGAGAACTGGAGAACCTGAGAATGGTGATGGACATACAATAAGGTGGTGTAGAAAGCTGTGGACGAGTGGGGCAATGGCGGGTAGTTCTATGACAGGATCCTTGTCCAGGGCTGCTAAACCACACTCCCCCAGTCACCCTGGGTTTCTCTGAGCGGATAGCAACTCCTAGCACTTATTACTGTGGACAGAGGTGATTTGTCTTGGTCCTTAATACACTGGGCTTCAACACAGTAGATATACATTCTGGGTGGCTGGAACTAGTCGGGCCCTCTTGTGTGTGCTGTACATTACTTTTGGGTGTGATCATGTTGAAGCACTGTCCTGTCAAATGCAGCACTGCCGGGGTAGACAAGCCCCACTTGCCCCCTCCATCCTACCTGCTGTAGAGATCGCAGGGCACTATCCCGCCACTTGCGGGGGCGGAGGGGGAGCATTTTGATGAAGTGCTTCACACTATCAAAGTTTAGACCTCGTTGTTAAGGATGTTTCCCCTAAGAGCATTCACTTGGAGTCTATGAGTTACAAACCTCAAAAGCATGGCAAAGCCTGCTCCCCCTACATTATCCCCTGCATGCTGCCTGGCCACAAACTCTGCATAGTCCAGTCTCCTAAGCCTGGCCCCTGCCTCCCTGTGTTCTTTCCTGAGGGGATTGACATCAGCCTCATTCCGGTCTCCCTCCCTGTCCGCACCACCTCCACCCAAACAGTATCTTCGAGGACAATGGGTTGCATAGTCAACATGCGATGTAAGCCATAGATGGTTTTGACACACAGATCCAGTATAACAACCTTGAATGCATCCCACTCCAGCCCCTGCTGGTAGCCAACCCTTAATTTGTTTCAAAATAGCGAATAGCATAGGTGTCTATGGTGTTGTGAAAAGCCTTGTCCAGCAGGGCTCGGATGTATGTATGATTGCTCGCCATATACACCATTGCACAGTCAGATATAGGACAGTATTCTAGATGTCCTGGAGATGTTACCTAGGAGTAAATCTATTATTCTATGTAGTTGGTGCACGGGAGAGAAAAAGGAATATGCACTAGTGGTGGGATGCATGGACCCTAGGGTGCTGGTCACTCTAATCACTGCTGTCCCCTGCAGTGGGGGAATGATCTGTCAAGCAATGTGTCATTTATAATATTGAAGTGCCTTTCAGATATTGGTTACTATTGGGTACATAAAGCACCACCAAGGCAATTGGTACTCGTACTGCGTCTTTTCCACCACCACATATTTACCCTCTGAAACCACAACTGTACTTTTGGGTATAATGAGACCGTTAAAGCTACTCTAATAAGAACCTCCCTTGAGTATGCCTAACAGAAGTACCAATAATTTGTCCTCTCAGCTTCTGCTGCAATTTAGTAAGTTCTGGGGCAGTCATTTGGGTGTCTTGTAAGACAGCAATATGCATCTGCCTGTGTCACAAAAACACTTAACCCTCCTTCCCTGGTCAGGACGAAAAACATTTCTCAAACAAATTGAAACCATAACAAGTAACCAAAAAATACTTTCCATCTATAAAATATAAAATGTGAAATAGTAAACAGTTTGATAAGTGCGTGATTGTATCAAGCATGTGTGCAATTAATACATATACCCTCCTCCCTATGCAGCCGACAGAATCCTTCGTCCCCTCCAACACAATACCTCTATGAAGTGAGTCCCAAAGTCAAGGACATGAGCCTAGGGCCTCAAATCATATGATTGGACATCATTGTGGTAAGTTTAGGGCTTGCACAAAGTTCTGCCAGAACGCGCTCTATGGTGAGTGCCAGCCCGTGCTCAGGGGAAACACTTCCAGGGCTGGCTGATGATTGAGACAGATTGCGTTGAACATTCAGCTTCACCACAGTATTGCACATTTCTGTACTGCCTGCTCACAAGTGGGCCTTCACCAGTGCTGCCCGATCATGGTCAGCTCCTACTCCCAACTTGACGTGCCCCATGAAGTGTTATGGACATTCCTTTCATCTACAACAATTCCCAGGTAGCAACCAGTTTCATCAAGAAGAGGGTAGTACCATCTTTCAATACCTGTAATTTGTCCAGGAACATGAAGGAATTTTTGAGGTCGAATTACTGCAGCGACTGCTTGATCAGCATGAAGGACCCCCTAAATCTCTGCTCTTCAATGGTGTAGTCTGGATAAATGTTCACCAGCCTATTTTCCAGATGCCAGGGGCCCTTAGTCCTATTGAGTTGCAGGATATGGACATGGTCTCTATAGTTGAAAAGGCAGGCCACCATCTGTCTAGGTGGGGGTCTGTTGCAAGGGAACCTTGTGGGCTCTCGACATGGAAAATAAGCTGGATCTCTTATCCTAGAACTCTCTGAAGTAGCCAGTCCTCTACAAAGAGCTCCATATTGGGGCCTTCACTCCCTTCTGGGAGGTCTGCCAAACAGATATTTTTCCAGTGCAAGTGGCCTTCCACGTCCACCACTCTGTCATGCAGGTGAGAGACCTCAGCCTGCAGAGCTGTGATTTAGGATTGCATCTCCCACACTACAGGGTGTATTTCTGCCAACAAAGTTTTTTGCTTGTACACCATATCCTTGAGGTTGGCCTGATCAGCTAGCAGAAGACCAGTGTCAATCATCAATGCATCCAATTTGGGCTCTAGAGAGTTTTTCACATCTTTGATAGGGGAAACATTCTGAACAACGAGGTCTAAACCACTACTTGCCTGGACCACTACTGCTAAACAACTAAAAAGTCTCTACAACTAAGTACTGAACAACTACTGACTAAACAACAATTGTGCCTGAATAACAATTGCCTGAACAACTAATTTTAAGGTAAGTTTTTCTTTTTGTCTTTTTACGATTTATTAGTTGCTTAGAATTTATATATATATATATATATATATATGTATATATATACCCCCTTTGCTGCCAGGCCTTTTCCCCCTCCTTTGCCAAGCCTTTTTTTGGCTAGTTGGGGCAGTTCGCGCTTAGGCCCTCATAACTTTTTGTTCACATGAGCTACCCACGCCAGATTTGCGTCCTTTTTTTCCAACATCCTAGGGATTCTAGAGGTACCCAGACTTTGTGGGTTCCTCTGAAGGAGACCAAGAAATTAGCCAAAATACAGTGCAAATGTTTTTTTTTTTTTTTTTTAAATGGGAAAAAAGGGCTGCAGAAGGCAGCTCGTGTTTTTTTCCCTGAAAATGGCATCAACAAAGGGTTAGCGGTGGCAAGATCACCATCTTCCCAGCTTTCAGGAACAGGCAGACGTGAATTGGAAAACCCCATTTTTCAATACAATTTTGACATTTTACTGGGATATACCCCATTTTTACTATTTTCTGTGCTTTCATCCTCCTTCCAGTTAGTGACCAAAACGGGTGAGACACCAATGCTGGATCCCAGAAAGCTAAACATGTCTGAAAAGTAGACAAAATTCTGAATTCAGCAAGGGGTCATTTGTGTAGATCCTACAAGTGTTTCCTACAGAAAATAACAGCTGAAATAAAAACATATTGAAAATGAGGTAAAAAAACAGCCATTTTTCTCCACGTTTTACTCTGTAACTATTTCCTGCGATGTCAGATTTCTGAAAGCAATATACCGTTACGTCAGCTGGATGCTTCTGGTTTCGGGGATATATAGGGCTTGTAGGTTCATCAAAAACTATAGGTACCCAGAGCCAATAAATAAACTGTACCTTGCAATGGGTATTTATTCTATACCGGGTATACAGCACTTTTTTACATAAAAGAGAGGTGTTTTTTACAAAGTGCCTACCTGTGGATTTTGGCCTCTAGCTCAGCCGGCACCTGGGGAAACCTAGCAAACCAGCGCATGTTTGAAAACTAGACACCTATGGGAATACAAGATGGGGTGACTTGTGGGGCTCTGACCAGGTTCTGTTACCCAGAATCCTTTGCAAACCTCATAATTTGACCAAAAAACACTTTTTCCTCTCATTTCGGTGACAGAAAGTTCTGGAATCCGAGAGGAGCCACAAATTTCCTTCCACCCAGCTTTCCCCCACGTCACCCGATAAAAATGGTACCTCACTCTTGTGGGAAGGCCTAGCGCCCACGAAAGGAAATGGCCCATAACACAACGTGGACACATCACAGTTTTTTCATATAAAAGAGAGGTGTTTTTTACAAAGTGCCTACCTGTGGATTTTAGCCTCTAGCTCAGCCGGCACCTGGGGAAACCTAGCAAACCAGCGCATGTTTGAAAACTAGACACCTATGGGAATACAATATGGGGTGACTTGTGGGGCTCTGACCAGGTTCTGTTACCCAGAATCCTGTGCAAACCTCATAATTTGACCAAAAAACTCTTTTCCCTCTCATTTCGGTGACAGAAATTTCTGGAATCTGAGAGGAGCCACAAATTTCCTTCCACCCAGCGTTCCCCCAAGTCTCCCGATACAAATGGTACTTCACTTGTGTGGGTAGGCCTAGCGCCCACGAAAGGAAATGGCTCAAAACACAATGTGGACACATCACATTTTTTCACAGAAAACAGAGGTGTTTTTTGCAAAGTGCCTACCTGTGGATTTCGGCCTCTAGCTCAGTCGGCACCTGGGGAACCTAGCAAACCAGCACATTTTTTAAAACTAGACACCTAGGGGAATCTAAGATGGGGTGACTTGTGGGGATCTGACCAGGTTCTGTTACCCAGAATCCTTTGCAAACCTAAAAATTTGACCCAATAATACTTTTTCCTCTCATTTTGGTGACAGAAAGTTCTGGAATCTGAGAGGAGCCACAAATTTCCTTCCACCCAGCGTTCCCCCAAGTCTCCCGATACAAATGGTACCTCACTTGTGTGGGTAGGCCTAGTGCCCACGAAAGGAAATGGCCCAAAACACAACGTGGACACATCACATTTTTTCACAGAAAACAGAGGTGTTTTTTTATAAAGTGCCTACCTGTGGATTTTGGCCTCTAGCTCAGCCGGCACCTAGGGAAACCTAAGAAACCAGCACATTTTTGAAAACTAGACACCTAGGGGAATCCAAGATGGGGTGTCTTGTGGGGCTCCGACCAGGTTCTGTTACCCAGAATCCTTTGCAAACCTCAAAATTTGACCAAAAAAACACTTTTTCCTCTCATTTCGGTGACAGAAAGTTCTGGAATCCGAGAGGAGCCACAAATTTCCTTCCACCCAGCATTCCGCCAAGTCTCCCGATAAAAATGGTACCTCACTTGTGTGGGTAGGCCTAGCGCCCACAAAAGGAAATGCCCCAAAACACTATCTGGACACATCAAAATTATCAAATACAAAACTACCTGTTTTTTGCAGGGGGGCATGTGCGTTTTTGGTCCTGGGCTCAGCAGCCTTCTAGGGAAACCTACCAAACCCAGACATTTCTGAAAACTAGACACCCGAGGGAGTCCAGTGAGGTGTGACTTGCGTGGATCCCCCAATGTTTTCTTACCCATAATCTTCAGGAAAACTTCAAATTTAGCTAAAAAATCTAATTTTCCCACATTTCTGTGTGGGATCACCGCACTGGGACACATTTCATACCACCCAATGTTCCCCTCAGTCTTGCAGTAAAAATGATACCTCATTTGTGTAGGTGGGTCAAGTGCTTGTGAAAGGAAAGAGCCAAAAACATGTTGATATTGAGGGGGAACAAAAGGGGTCCAAAAGGGCAGTTTGCAAAAAAAACATTTTTGGCTGACAAGTGCAGCAGAATTTTTATCGGTATAGATGAGACAATGCTGGGTGGTAGGAATTTTGTGGATTCCTGCAGATTCTGGAAGGTTCCATCACAAAAACGTGGGAAAAATGTGTGATTTCCAGCAAAGTTGGAGGTTTGCAGGGGGTTGTGGGTACAAAAATGGTGTGGGTTGCATGTGAAACACACCACCCTGGAATCACCCAGATGTTTAGTTTTCAGATGTGTCTAGGTCTTGTGGATGTTTCTACATGGCAGCGTCCCTAAGTCCATAAAGTGCAGCCCTCACCATTCCAAGTGGGATGATTTTGAGAGTAAGCCAAGTTCTCGTGGCCCAAATGTAAAACTAAAACCCAAAATTATCAAATGTCTTCTTGCTTGCTGTGGGATAAGATGTTTTAGAGTGCGGGGGAGAGCTGAAAGACTGTTACCCCCTTCAGTTGAGGTGGGGGTGTAACCAAGCCCATACTGGTTGGTAGCCACCACCCCAATATTTTTTGTTTTTTAAAAATTCCTTGGCATCTAGTAGACTTTCTGACCCTCCCCGGGGTGTGGATCAGGGGTAATTGCCCCATCTGCCCACTGGTGGGCAGAACAACGTTTTCCCCATTTATTTGGGGTGGGGGTATGGCCATACCCCCACCCTCTTATTTTTTTTAAAAAACTTCCCTGGCCTCTGGTGGGCTTTCTGCCCCCCCTTGGTGGCAGATGGGCCTTCCATAAATAGGCCCATCTGCCCCCAATGGGGGGCACATATGGCCAACAGTAATGTGCCCCCATGGGGAGCGACCCTTACCCAAGGGGCTGCCCTCCTAAAGAAAACACATGCATGCACACATACGAATCCCTGGTGCCTAAGTGGTTTCTGCCCCCATGGGGGCAGATTAGCATAACAAAAATCGGCCGATCTGCCCCCAGGGGGGCAGAAATGGTCTAAATACAATTTGCCCCACAGGGGAGCGACCCTTGCCTAATGGGTCGCTCCCCATCTTTAGAAAAAGTAACAAAAAAAAAACACAAAAAAAAATTTGCCCTTGTGCCTAGAGGTTTCTGCCCCTACTGGGGGCAGATCGGCCTAACAATAGGCTGATCTGCCCCCAGGGGGGGCCGAAATGGCCTAAAATAAATTTGCCCCCCCTCCTCCAACCCCCCGGGGAGCGACCCTTGCCTACGGGGTCGCTCCCCTTGCGTAACATTGGCGCAAAAAAGAAGATCCCCGGTGCCTAGTTGTTTCTGCCCCCCTTGGGGGCAGATTGACCTAAAATCGGCCGATCTGCCACCAAGGCGGGCAGAAATGGTCTAAATACAATTTGCCCCCCCAGGGGAGCGACCCTTGCCTAATGGGTCGCTCCCCATCTCTAAAAAAACACACACAAAAAAAATTACCCCTGGCACCTAGAGGTTTTTGCCCCCCCGGGGGCAAATCGGCCTAATAACAATAGGCCGATCTGTCCCCGGGGGGGCAGAAATGGCCTAAAATAAATTTGCCACCCAACCCCCCCGGGGAGTGACCCTTGCCTATGGGGTCGCTCCCCTTGCGTGACATTGGCGCAAAAAAAAAGATCTGCGGTACCTAGTTGTTTCTGCCCCCCTTGGGGGTAGATTGACCTAAAATCGGCTGATCTGCCCCCAAGGGGGGCAGAAATGGTCTAAATGCAATTTGCCCCCAGGGGAGTGACCCTTGCCTAATGGGTCGCTCCCCATCTCTAAAAAACAAACAAAAAAAAACACACAAAAAAATTAGCCCTGGCGCTGAGAGGTTTCTGCCCCCCCTGGAGGCAGATCGGCCTAATAACAATAGATCGATCTGCCCCCAGGGGGGGCAGAAATGGCCTAAAATAAATTAGCCCCCCTGACCCCCAACCCCCCCGGGGAGCGAACCTTGCCTACGGGGTTGCTTCCCTTGCGTGACATTGGCGCAAAAAAAACTCCCCGGTGCCTAGTTGTTTCTGCCTCCCTTGGGGGCAGATTGATCTAAAATTGGCTGATCTGCCCCCAAGGGGGGGCACAAATGGTCTAAATACAATTTGCCCCCCAGGGGAGCGACCCTTGCCTAATGGGTTGCTCCCCACCTCTAAAAAAACAAACAAACAAAACAAAAAAAACAAAAACATTTTTTTAGCCCTGGCCGCTAGAGGTTTCTGCCCCCCCCGGGGGCAAATCGGCCTAATAACAATAGGCCGATCTGCAGGGGGGGCAGAAATGGCCTAAAATACATTTGCCCTCCCACCCCCCCGGGGAGCGACCCTTGCCTACGGGGTCACTCCCCTTGCGTGACATTGGCGCCAAAAAAAAGATCCCTGGTGCCTAGTGGTTTCTGCCCCCCTTGGGGGCAGATTGACCTAAAATCGGCCGATCTGCCCCCAAATGGGGCAGAAATGGCCTAAATACAATTTGCCCCTCCAGGGGAGCGATCCTTGCCTAAGGGGTCGCTCCCCATCTGTAAAACAACAACAAAAAATCCCCGGTGCCTAGTGGTTTCTGTCCCCCTTGGGGGCAGATTGGCCTAATTAAAATAGGCTGATCTGCCCCCCAGGGGGGCAGAAATGGCCTAAAATAAATTTGCCCCCCCAGGGGAACGACCCTTGCCTAAGGGGTCACTCCCCTTGCGTGAAATTCATGAAAAAAAAAAAAACTCCCTGATGTCTAATGGTTTCTGTCCCCCTTGGGGGCAGATTGGCCTCATAAAAATAGGGCACGAGCACTGTGCCTCAGGACGTAACCATTACGTCCTGGGCACAGAAGGGGAGATATATATATATATATATATATATATATATATAGATATATATAGATATATATATATATATAGATATATAAATAAAAATATATATAAGTTTTTTAAAAATCATAAAGAAAAACTTACCTTAAAATTAGTTGTTATTCAGGCACAATTGTTGTTTAGACAGTAGTTGTTCAGTACCTAGTTGTAGAGACTTTTTAGTTGTTTAGCAGTAGTGGTTTAGGCTATAGTTGTTTAGGAGCTAATTGTTCTGTCACATATTCATTGCTAAGACTATTATTTTAAACCTACTATTTGTTTTCCCTGCAGCCATCTTTAAGACCCTCAATTCCCTGGTGCTTGACCTTATTTGCGGTTCATGGTGACATCTCTTTAGCCTACTTAAATTATAAATACCACCTGGAGAGGAAGGAATGGGTGCACCTGACTATAGGGCTTACTGCCTGGCTGGCCAGTTAGAGTGATTGTCCTATTGGCTGGTGTGGTTCCATTTGCAAGAAGTTGGTTTCTCTTTTCGTATGTTGATTTTTGTCATGTTGCTTTGGTCCTGATTTAGAGCTTGGCAGTTGGGTTACTCCATCACAAATGTGACAGATATCCAGTTTGCAGTGTTATGATTCCCATTGGATATAATGGAATCCTAATATGGTGAACCTGGATATCCGGCAGATTTATGACTGAGTAACCCCAGCCGCCAAACTCTAAATCAGGCCCATGGACTCCTGTTGGTGGAAGTGGGGTGTCCCCCACATTTCCCACTTCTGATTAACAATGCAATCATACATTGGAGAACTGCTCTCCATTACACGTCCACACCCATATATTATACATCCAATATACTGCTTAGAGGCCTGCCTATGCCGGTGGGCATACTCACATCCACCAGACTGTTGCCATGGGAAAAGCAAGGAATCACAACTGTGGGGATTTGTTCACTGAGGGGGGTACTGACACATTAAGTCTTCACCCAGTTACATGGGCTTTACAATTCCCTTTTCCTGACACTTGCCCACATACTACACTATGTCAGTCTACACTGGTCACCATCGGGAGCTGAACCTATCACAAATTTATTGATTCAAGCAGTTTTGGAAATGGACAATGGTAAATACTTGGTCAATTGGCTCTGTAAGTGGCTGCATATCCATCTACAAGTCTCTTTAGCCTCGAACACAGTGGGAAGCAGACCTGACTCGCACTTTCAATGACAAGTAATGGCATTTTATTATTGAGTTCCCCAGAATGAAAGGCTGCAATGCCCGCTTTGAATCTTTCCAATTTTCACTTTTGCATAGGGCATATCTGACACCATTGAAACTCTAAAGGATATTCCCCACAGCTGCATCCTCCTGCCCTAGATGCAGGGCCGATGAGGCAGACTTACTGCACAAGTTATGGGCTTGTCTCACATTGTCCTCTTGTTGGAAAGATGCTGAGGACTCAATCACGATGCTCACAGGGATTACCCACTGGGACACTGCATCCTAGGCACTACATCCTAGGCCTAACATTGTTCAAGACTATGGCCCGTTTTATTGATTTGGCGCTTCTCCTGGCTAAAGGTCAGATAACACGCCATTGGAAATCCTTTACTGTGCCCCTGGTTACGTGCTGGCGGCAGGAGGTTTGACGCTGGGGCACAGCGGAAAGTTATACACTGCATTGGGAAGAATATTGTGGATTATGCAAACAACGTATAGCAATGCTTTGGGATGATCTGCTGGAACAATATAATTCCTAGGAAGAGGAAGTCACCTGAACTCTGCTCGCACAATGGGGACAATGCCTTTATGTCCCTGGTTCCTGTCATTCCCTGTGACTAATTCTGCAGGGTGCACAGCAACCATTATACCCACTCAGAATCGGAGGTAGATCTCATCCATTATGTCTCCAACTTTATTCGAAGTATTGACACAGGATGGCAGTTTTTTGTTGTTGTGAGTGGTTGGTGGTTAGTGGTTATCTTTCTTTTGCTTCTTCCCTTAATTTTGTTCTTCACATATGTGTTCTGCATGTTATTTGTACGGTTTATCATGACTTCCGTGCAATTCTTGATTGCTTATGCCCGTGCACAATTGATATTATTTTCTGTTTTTATTACATTATTGTATATGGTACAATCTTGTATGTTACTGTCCTTTTGATATTGTCAAAACGCAATAAAATATGTTTAAAAAAAAAAATCAAATCACCAACCGCACACATCTAGTTGCGTCAGACTGGGTCAAAGTCAAACAATATGGTGAACTCTGATGGAGCACGAATTGAATACAAGTTGTGGATTAGGCCTGCTTGGCATTTACTTTTGTACTTAGAAGAAATTTCAATAAAAGGTCTCTGAGAATGTGGAAGTTCAGTAGGGGGGTATACGAAGACAAACTGCCAACTACACCCAGTTGTGTGACCCAGGAGCAGGCTGCAGGCACCAACTAGGACAGGAAAATACCCACTTTTTAGAAGTGGCATTTTCAAAATTGTAACTTAAAATACACCTTTACCATTAAAGAGGATCTTAAAATACATTTCAGCAGACACTAAACATAAAATTGTATCTGCTCCCAATCAGAAGTTAGCACTTAGTAAAAGTAATAGAGCAACACAATGTTATCCTGTGGTAGATGTAAGCCTCATAGTAGGAAAAATGAATTTAGGAGTATTTCACTATCAGGGCATGGAAAACTTAAAAGTACAAAGGTAACCTTTTAATTACAAGGTACCATGCCATATGGGCTGCCTAGGGCCTACCTTAGGGGTGACATGTGCAATAAAAGGGGTGTTTAAGGTTTGGCAAGGGTGTAATATTTTCAAATCTAATTGGCAGATTAAACTGCATACGTGCTGCAATGGCAGACCTATGACATGTTTTAAGGGGCTGGCACAATGAATACTGCAGGTTCACTAGTAGCATTTAATTTACAGGCCCTCAGTATTTCATATACCACTTTTACTAAGGACTTCTAAAAGAATTAAATATGCCAGTCAGGTGTAAGCCAATTCTATCATGTTTTAGGGATTAACACAATCACTCTAGTACTGGTTAGCAGTGGTAAACTGCATAGAGCCCTAAAGCCAGCATAAAAGCCTGTCATTCTTGTGGAGCCACATTGGTTTCACTGTACTTGAATTGTATTGCCAATGTTATCTCCTTTCTTACACTTCAAATTGACAGTCAAGGGTCCATGCACAAATGAGGGACTCTCTTTGATTATTTTACTAAGAGATTGAGGTTCAAGAAACCTGTGTATATAAATAGCACTTGCTGGCACTCATTTTGAACGAAATTCAAACTCTTGGCAGGCACACAGAGTGCATATCTAAGCAAACCTTATTTTATTTTATGTTATTTTGGTATTATAAAGCATTGCTGCAATCCTGAAAATGGTGTCCTAGCACTGAACACAAATGGGAGACTCATTCATGCTGAAATAACTAAGGGCATGGTTTAGATATTGGCAGAAATGGTCCTGCATTGACTTTTTGACTGTAAACCCACCCACCGTTGCAACGGTCTGTCCACTGTATTTAGATATTGGTGGTCCCATAGACAAAAGACTGCATTCGAGGTGCCATCTCTGCCAAGAAACACTGGCCGTGTCGCTGGCAGGAAAGGGAACAGGGAATGCCAGTGGGGCCGCAGCGAGCCTTCTTGCCATATAGATTTAGATGTGCTTTACTGCTAAGGAAAAAGTGGAGGTCTGACATCCACTCCTTTGTTGGTGGATTGGGGGAGAAAGGGGATGAAAACCCACCTTTTTACCACTCCACACGTGTTTGACTGGGCATGTCTGAACAACACCTGCCATCACTGTTGCCACTGACCCACGGAAAAAGCACAAACCCCCCATCGATGGACTACAAGGTAGGGACACCACATTCCATTGCCAGGGTACTTTGAGGTGGGCACTGTGTGGGGGGTGGGAACCACTGGAGATATAAACATGTCACAGTCACTTTATTAATCATTGTGACATGCACATGTTGGGGACATAAGTGAGTCAGACACAGGTGGGGGCACACATACCGCACACATACTCAACTGTGCAGGAGGCTGGCCTGGTTTGTAGTGGGTACCTAAGGTACCTACACCTTATACCAGGTCCAGTTATCCCTTATTAGTGAAATGTAGACAGTGTCTAGAAGCCAGGCTCTCTAGGGGTAGTGTGGATGAGCAGCCAAGGCCTAACAAGGAGACATGTAAAGCTCCTGCAATACCACTGTAGTCACACAGTACTCACACACGAGAGAAAATACTCAGTGTTACAAAATAAAGGTACTTTATTTCGGTGACAAAAATGCCAAAAATACCATAGAGACTATACTCCCTTAGGAGGTAAGTAATGCACACATTATATATACTAGTATGCAGAAATAGCTGTAAAAACTGTTAGAAAACAGTGCAAATAGTGAAAATCACAATAATTAGAAATGGGCCTAGGGGGAACACAAACCATATACTAAAAAAGTGGAATGTGAATGTTGGTTTCCCACCTAGGCAAGTGTAGTATGTAGAGGGGTACTGTAAGTATTAGAAAACACCAAAGGTAAGTAACAGAACCTACCCCAAAGCTCAGGAAAGCAGGAGTAAATTAAAGTAACTTTCCTAGAACACACAAGAACACGAAAAAGAAGATTATGAAAGAACCAGAAGAGACTGCAAGACACCAACAATGGATTCTTGGACCTGAAGACCTGTGGAAGAAGGGGACCAAGTCCAAGAAGCACTAAAGAGTTCAGGGAGAACAACAGCCCCTACTATCCCGGAAGAAGGTGCAAAAGAAGAACCATGAAGAACAACAGTCAGTACTGCATCCAAGAAGATGGGTGCGGGTTCCTGTTTGGTGCTGATGATGTCCCATGCCAGATGGATGATTGCAGTCTGGTTTGCATTGCTGGATTCCGCCAACAAGCCTTGGCACATGCAAAGCTCATGGTTAGTGGAAAATGGCACTGCCTGGTACTAGGAGGGACCTGCCGGACTCTATCCAGGAGCCGGAGTCAGAGGGGGCTCTCCCTCAACTCAGAGAGCCCTCAGAAGACCAGGCAGCGCACACAGGAGTCCCACAGCACAGGGACAAACAACATGGAAAAGGAGGCCCATGCACCACTACACAAAGGGATTCCATGCTGCCGGAGAACCAATCAGGAAGCTCTGCATCGCAGGATAGAGTGCCGGGGGTCAGAGCTGCACGCTGCACGAAGAACTTCATGGAAAGATGCCAACAAGCTTTGCCAAGTGTAAAACACGCAGTGCACAGGGGTATTCTTTTGCGTGGGGAGGCAAGCTCTTACCTCCAACAAAGTTGGACAGTTGGGCGTCAGGACCGTCAGGACCACTTTGGCCCATCACCTGTGTTGCTGGATTCATGCACTTCTTCAGGAGAGGGGACCAATGCCACCGGTCGTCACTGCAGGGGGGTGTCTGCTGAAGCAGGGAAGTGACTCCTTCACTTCAAGGGAGATTCCTTTGTTCTTCTGGTGCAGGCTGAAGACAGGCAGTCCTCGGAGGATGCACATCCTAGAAACAGTTGCAGTTGCTGGCAGGAGCTGAAGATACAAAGTTGCAGAAGTGGTCTTTGCTTCTTTGTTGCAGTTTGTAGAGTTCCTGGAGGGTCCAGATGCAGTTTCTTCGCTAAGAAGGTGAAGTAAAGGATGCAGAGGATTCCTGCTGGAGTCTTGCAATCCGAATCTGAAGAACCACCCAAGAGAGGGACACTAAATAGCCTTGAAAGGGGATTGGTCAGCTAAACAGGTAAGCACCTACCAGGGGAGGGGTCTGACATCACCTGCTGGCACTGGCCACTCAGATGCTCATAGAGTGCCCTGCCAACTTGGAATCCAAGATGGCAAAACCCAGGGACCCTGTGGAGGAGCTCTGGGCTCCACCCCTGGGGTAGTGATGGACAGGGGAGTGGTCACTCCCCTTTCCTTTGTCCAGTTTCACGCCAGAGCAGGGACTGAGGGTCCCTGAACTGGTATAGAGTGGATTATATAAGGAGGGCACCATCTGTGCCCTTCAAAGCGTTTCCAGGGTCTCTGGGAGGCCACCCCCATGCCTGTAACACCTATTTCCAAAGGGAGAGGGTGTAACACCCCTCTCCCAAAGGAAATCCTTTATTTTGCCTTCTTGGGCTCGAGCTGCTTGAGCAACAGGAGGGTATAAACCTGTCTTTGGGGGGCAGCCGCTAGGGCTGCCTGGAAAAGCTCAGAAGGCTGTAATGGCAGTACTGGGGGTTCTCTGAGGAGCCTCCAGAATACATGGAATCATACACCCAATGCTTGCAAAAGCCTTGGGGGATGATTCCAACATGTGTGATACAAACATGGCCATATTCAGAGTTACCATTGTGAAGCTAGACATAGGTACTGACCTATGTCCAGTGCACGCGAAAAATGGCATCCCCGCAGTCACGAAGTCTGGGAAAATGGTCCCATTTCTTTTCTCCCACAAGAAAGCGATGTGTCAATCCTGATGGGCACCTCGGGTCTTGGCAGGCTTTGCATTTATTTTCTGCGCCCAGAGATCTTGAGTTGAAATCCAGTCGCAAGGATGGAAAGAAACTGTGCTGCATGGGGGCTTACATCGTTAACAGCAGCTGCTGTGGGTGTTGTGCATCGTTTCTCCAGCAACATTGCGTAGATCTCCCAACCTCAATGCAGGTGGAGTGTTGATTTTATCCATGAGGCCGATGGCGCATCGTTTAGCAGCTGCAAAGTGGGTGGTGCATCAAAAGTTTCCCTGCACAGCAGTTTTGCATGGATTTCTGTCTTTTTCCACCAGCTACACCTTTCAAGGGCCCAGAGACAGGTTAGGGCACCCCTTGGCAGGCAAGACACTCAGCAGAAAGCCCAAGTGCTGGCAGAGAAAAGTCTTTGTTGTCCCTGAGATTTCAACAACAGGAGGCAAGCTCAGTTTAAGTCCTTGGAGATTCTTCACCAGTAAGAATTCACACTCAAGTCAGTCTGTGTCCTCTCTCCGACTTCCCAACAGAAAATTCAAAGCAGCACTTCCTTAACGATGGAAAATTAGACAAATCCCATACTGGATCAATGTAGCGCCTGATCCTTCTACCAGAGCATCAAGGATTTTCAACACATCATGCCTGAGATCACAGTGAGGAACCAAGACTGCACGCCTGAAAACGACGCAAACCCTTGTAGCATGGATAGAAACAACACATTGCCTGTGCCATGTCAGAAAATCCAATGCAACACTTTTAGACTTGGCATCATTAGCATGGTCTCCCCTAACTTTTTGCCTCTACTTCCCAGGTTGCCTCAGTGTGCTGGACTCTGTTTTTGCTGTTTGTGTTGGTTCTGGACACTTTACCACTGCTGACCAGTGCTAAAGTGTAAGTGTTCCCTGTATAAATTGTGTGTATACATTGCCTTATCCATGATTGGCATATTTGATTTAGTAGTAAGTCCCTAGTAAAGTGCAATATATGTGACCAGGGCCTGTAAATCAAATGCTACCAGTGAGCTTGCAGCACTGATTATGCTCTTACTTAATTAGCCATGTAAAAGTGTCTCAGGCCTGCCATTACAGAGCCTGTGTGTACAGTTTTAAATTGCCATGTCAACCTGGCAAAGTAAACCCTCTGCCAGGCCCCAACCTTCTTTTTAGTACAGATAAGTCACCTCTAAGTAGGCCCTAGACAGCCACAAGGGTAGGGTGCAGTGTATTTGAGAAGGTGGACATGCACTTTTAAGTTTCACATGTTCTTGTTGTGAAAAACTCTAACATTTGTCTTTCACTACTGCAAGGCCTATCTCTCCTGTAGGAAAACATTGGAGTTACCTTATTGGAGCTTGTAAGTGTAATTTACAAAAGGGAAATGATAATCCCAACCTCCGAAGTTTGGTGTCCCTGGAATCACAATTTAAAATCCTAACTTATGGTGAAGTCAAATTTTAATTTGCAGTTCTGAAAATACCACTTTTAGAAAGCTGGCTTTTTTTTACTTTGGGCATTTGGTGCTTACTGACTGCCTCTCATCACATGTCTGGGGTGGGGTGACAGCTGGGCTTTGTGTATTACTCCTACCCAGCCACAAACAATGGGAGCTTAGGTGTGACCTTGTGGACCTTGATGGGCTATCCTGGGCAAGATGGAAGGGAGAAGCTTTCCACAGACTCACTTACACCTGAAAAGGCTGTGTACTGTCCACACATAAAGGGTTGCACAACCCTCTGAAGTGACTCTGGAGCCAGGGCAGGAATGACAGGGAATCTTTGTACGTCAAATGCATGTCTTAGAAGTCTACCCCACTTCAAAGTAGGGGTGGGTGAAACAAATCACTCTGCTTGTGAAGTTGGCAGGATTCGGGAACCCCCGCTACGCGATGTAATGCAGAATTCCCTAAATTCCACCATACGTTTGTGGTGGAATTGTTTTTCATTAGCATTTGCGGGGCTTTTTTTGGCACTCTCTGGTGAGTGCCATGATATTTTCAGGCCACTTGCGAGAGCACCCACGTGAGATTTCACGCCCCCTAGCACAGCTTCCATCCACAACGGCACCTGTATTGGACTGCTGGTGAGCGTGAGCGACCGCGGCTACACCTCGCATAGATTCTCTATTTGAGAAGCTGCTGATTCTACTAAAAAAATATGTTTTTGAGTGGATATTCTACACCAACAGACCATTCAAGTTGTTTTTTAGTTCAAGAAGCCTTTTTTAACTTTTTTTCAACAGGAAAGAAGTGCCCCAAAGACTCTAACTTCATGTTCCTGTCCATCAGTCTCCTCCCAGTGCTTTGTCCTTCACCTGGTCACTTTTCACTTGGATTTTAAGGTGGAAATATCACTCTCTTTGTCTGCTGCATACATACCATTGGATTTAAGGATTTTGTGATATCACAAGTAAGTTAAAAAAAAACTATTGTATAAGTGTGCTGTTTGTATGATAGGGCATGCACCATATTTCTTTGTACTTTTATTTGTTTTTTTAATTTCATTGTGGTGGGTGGCCTGGAGTTTCAGTAGGGCCTTAGTTATTGTTTGCATTTCATTTTATATCTTTTGTAAATGAAAAATGTTGCACACTTTGGTACCTTTTCTCCATGTTTGTTACGTTTGCAATATTAATGTATTTTACTAGGTGGCCTATTCTTCCAACAGGTCATCCAGCCAGTAGGCCCAGTACTAGTCATCAGTGCATGAAAGTACTGTTTTTGTGGTACATGTTGCTTGAGTTAAATATTTAAGGCTGGGATGGCTTTGAATGAAATTAAAAATGTGGTTTATTGTTTGTATTTCACTTTTTCCCTGCAAAAAGTATGCATTGGGTAATAATTGATGCCATGGGAGGATGTGTGTTGTTGTAAAATGTTTATAGCTCAGTTCATTTTCGTGTTTGGCATTCCTGAATTAATGACAGTGTTTTCTTCTGTGTTATTATGCCTCCTTGTATGGCCAGAGTGTGTGTGAGTGTGTTTGCCATAATCCATCATTTGTCTTTGTTTTCAGTGCCATGTGGCCATGGGCCATTTTGTGTGGTCGAAGTCCATAGGATTGAAAGTGTTCTTTGTTTTCCATGCCTCCTAGCTTGTTTGTTGACCATGTGGCTGGTGACCATTTTATGTAGCCAGCAAGTGTGCTTTTGCCATAGGCTTGCATGTTTTCTTTGTACTCCATACCTCTTTGCTCTCTGTTATTGGTTTGACCATGTGGCCTGTGGCCATTTTGTGCAGCCAATCAGTGTGCTTTTGCCATAGCCTTGAATGTATTCTTTGTTCTCTGTGCCTCCTTGCTCACTGTTTTTATTCGACCATGTGGAAGGTGGCCATTTTGTGCAGCCAGCCAGTGTGCTTTGCTATAGACTTGCATGTGTTCTTTGTTCTCCATGTCTCCTTGCTGGCTGTTGTTGTTTAGCGCACCTCCTTGCCTCCCAATTGGTTTCTCATACTCCCATAGTACAAACATCAGCAATTCATTTTTGTTTTTTTATTTTTTTATTTAAATTTTTTCGTTTCATTTTTTTTAATTTTAATTGTTAAAATGTTATCTCTTTTTTAAATATTATTTTTTGCACTTTGTCTCCATCCATTCACCTCCTGACTGCCATAGGCAAACAGCCGCACAGCAGCATTACTTTTTTCAAAGGATTATTCCATCTTCCCATGCACCTCCCTGACTGCCACAGGTGTTTCCCTTAGAGCAGATGCACATAAGGCAAAGAGTTATATCTGCATGCTTTTGTTCTGATTCGAAATTATATTTTATGTTACGGTGGTGTAGTTTGACTTTAAAATGGTTGGATATAAAGTGTTAAATATTTAGAATAATAACTTGAGTAACCAACCACACTAAATGATATTGGGGGTCATTCTGACCCCGGCGGTCTAAGACCGTCGGGGCCAGGGTCGGCGGGAGCACCGCCGACAGGCCGGCGGTGCCCTGCAGGGCATTCTGACCGCGGCGCTTCGGCCGCGGTCAGAAGAGGCAAACCGGCGGTCTCCCGCCGGTTTACCGCTGCCCTTTGAATCCCCCATGGCGGCGCAGCTTGCTGCGCCGCCATGGGGGATTCTGACACCCCCTACCGCCATCCTGTTCCTGGCGGTTCGCCCGCCAGGAACAGGATGGCGGTAGGGGGTGCTGCGGGGCCCCTAGGGGCCCCTGCCGTGCCCATGCCAATGGCATGGGCACGGCAGGGGCCCCCGTAAGAGGGCCCCGCAAAGTATTTCAGTGTCTGCTAAGCAGACACTGAAATACGCGACGGGTGCAAACTGCACCCGTCGCACCCCTGCAACTCCGCCGGCTCAATTCTGAGCCGGCGTCCTCGTTGCAGGGGCATTTCCTCTGGGCCGGCGGGCGCTCTTTTGGAGAGCGCCCGCCGGCCCAGAGGAAATGTCTAAATGGCCGGTGCGGTCATTCAGCGGCGGTAGCTTGGGGAATCAGGCCCATTGTCTTTGTCTGTACTTATTCAAACTGCAACAATGCCAGGTTTCACTAAAAAAATTTCTTGCTTGTTTACTTTTAGTTGCACAAGACATGATGTCAGTCCTCCAATCTCTTCTGCTAGTGCAGATCAGTACTACTGCCAACTGTCAGCTTTAAGTTGCACCCAAAGAAAAGTGCTGCCATGAAAGTGGCCAGTAAGAAGAAGTAACTTTCCACCACTGGTGTGCTGACCACAACCCTTTTCTGGAAACTTGTGCCCACCACACTACTTGTCAATGGGGAGGAAGCTGGAAGCAGCACTCCTGCATGAACAGCACCACCCCAACCTAAGCCATTGTCTGTCAGCAAGGCAGCCACTGCATTCATGGCAATGCCGACAAGCAGTGAAGTTGAATTGGATTTGTCCCTTTCACAAAGTAGTACCCAATCGTTTCAGGAAGCACACCAAAGTGGACAACAGCCGCAGCTAGCAATATTAGATCTTCCTGAAGTTAGAGCAGAACAGGAGATTGAGCTTCCTTCAGAGCAAGAACCTCCTATTTTAGAATCATTGACTCCCAGATCTCCAACAGGAAAAAGGAAGGGTACTCCACCAACTTCTCCAAGCATCCCTTTTGATGATGATCTGGACATTATTGGACCCTGGCAGAATCTGAGGCACGCCATGAGAGGCAAGGGAAAAGAAAAGTTCCTGAAATCCTTATAATTATGAAAGAGGAAGAGGAGGGTGATGAGCCAGTCATTGTTATGGAAGCTGCCCATAGGAGACTGACACTGGCACTACTATTCAACCTGTCTGAAGGATGTGGCACAGGTACCAAAACAGTTTCAGCTCCCATATTTGTAAGGCCCCTTCTGAGACGTATTTATTAAATTAAGTTCTATTTTTGTAACCTATTATGGAACCTTTTGTGTGGTATTTTCACAGTTTTACTGTTGGAACTTTTCCATTAAATACTTTACACATTGCCTTCCAGTTAAGCCTAACTGCTCTGTGCCAATCTACCAGAGAGTGAGCACAGGTAAATGTGAGTTTGCTTCTGCCTTACCTTGACAAGACTTGGGGTTGCTGCTTGACTAGGGCTCCTACCCCTGTCGACCAACAACCCAGTTTCTCACAGCCTGTATGCTTCAATAGATCTTTTGAACATGCCAGTGTTCCACACAGCACTTAATGTGTAAAAGAATGAGTCCTGGTGCCCAAAGTGCTGCTCCCAATCCAACCACCTCAGTCTATTTAATCCTCTGCTAAACACGCCCTGGCCTTTAGCATCTTTATATGACTTTGTAGGCTCCTATTTATTTACTGTGTGACTATCTGTCCGTATGTCTCTTCCTTCATTTTTCGGCTTTGTGTGTTTTACCCTCTCTTGCTCTTGGGAAATGTCTGATGATGAAAAATAAGTTAAGGTCCCCAAAAATGAGAGCCTGTACATGCAAAAAAGTCAAAGTATCCCCAAGGTTTTAAAGAACTATTTCAAATATGGGAATATTATTCAACTATTTAATCCGTCTGTAAATTAAAGACTTGTCTTGTTTTATAAAAACTGGATATTATACTTTAGTGTGCAATATTAATGTGTGCCCTGTATCTGACCATTTAAGCCCATATTAAACTCCAAGAGAAGGATGTCTGTGTCTTTTAGTAGTATGTTTTCTCTGGGTCTCCAGTGACAACAGTTAATACCTGTTACAAAGCTAGCTAGTTGCTAGCAAGTTCTAAAGTTCCTGAGGTCTAGTCCACTTGTGTGGATCCATAGATTTAACCACAAAAAAGTAACACATCATAACATACATTAGAAAGAAGATCTGCTCTTCTTATCAGTGAGGCTATTACATTCAAAGTGCGTGGATCCAGAGTGAGAAAATCATTATGTAAGCTGTTGCTGTACTTAGAACATTTGCCTTTGTCTGACTTAAAGGACATATGTCCACATATAATTCCGTTTACTATCACTTTAACCTACCTTATTCTTTCATAGCAGATACATGCAATTCTTACAAAAATCTCCCTTCTACACACCATATTTTGCGGTCATGAAAATGGCCGATGGCATCAATTTTCTATTCGACCTTATAGGGAGCACCAAGAGATTTCATATGCCGAGAATGACTCAGGTGACAAATTTGATTGCGTTGCTGCTTTTATATCCGTGATGTGAAATGATGGGCATTTTGAAAGTGCAGTTCTCACTTTACTGAACAGTAAGGGCTGCGCAACCACTCCCTGGAACAGAAAACGGACAACTAAACTAGGAAATTCTAACAAATCTTCAGTGGCGGTAAAAAATAAACTTTGCATATGAAAACAATGCAGAATAGTGGAAAACTGCATTATGGTTAGGCACATTTTTAGCAAGTCTCTGGCCACTAACTTCTATTGGCTCCCTATTATCCCCAAATGCGAATCCTAGGCCTTTTGAATCCTTTTAGTTTGTAGATTTTTTCCATGTAGATTTTTGTCAATGAGTGAAAAGTGAAATTGCAAGAAACGATCAGCATGCTTCTTGCTTAGATGCGGTTAAAATCAGTTGATATTCAATGCAATATAAAGCTTCTGCCAAAGGAAACTGTGCTTCGGATGCAAATTTCTTCATTACTTTGAATGAATCGCATTACATTTCATAAAGAGTATGCTGCTCACAAACCCCCCAAAACAATTTGCAATGAAAATAAAACGATTTGGCAGGATGGTGAACATCCATTAGATAATGCCTGAGAAACAGCTTTATAAACATATTTCATTTTAGTTGCTTAATAATGAGCTCATTTTAGTGGTTATCTTATGGGAATCAGCGCTTCCAGTGCAATGAACTAGAATATTCTTCAAAGCAGGAGATGTTATTAGATTAATGGGCATCAAGCAAATGATGTACATGGATTTAAATATAAAAAAAAAAGAAAACAACTGTAAGCTTTTGCATGTTACTGATCCTTCTTTATTCTGATTAAACCAAGAGCCTCACTGAGGGAACCCAAGGCTAATGAAGTCAGAAGGGAGACAGGAGGGAGCGAAGAGAGAAGACGAGGGAAAGTGACACACTAAATATGTCAAATGGAATGTAATAATACCTGTGCTTGATGTTGATTTATTTGGCAGGGAGCCGCCCGCACACCATTATCTATTTAATAGTATGAGTACCAGAGTGGGTGAGAAGTCGCTGTGCTCCTCTGTTTGGTACCATAATCTGTCCACAGATTTTATTAAACATATTCTTTTTTCTTTTTTTCGAAGAACGAATGATAAAAATACACCAGAAAAGGTGTTATTCGACTCTAGCCATTGTTTAGTTGTAACCTTCCTTATTAGAAAGACCACATTTAACAATCAACAAACTAATGAGGAGTGGCAGGCATAAACTAAGGTTGTCTACAATCGATATGTATATTTTAAAATTACTCAAAAGACAAATCTATCAATGTTCCAGTAATGGATATTATGGTAAATTTCATGCATAAAAGGACAATACTGTCTGCATCTGTGTATGGACAAAAAATATATTCTGGTCACAATCCAAACATATCAAGGTACACCGTATCTCGAAACAGAATTCCACCTGAATATCATGTAAATATTATATTGTTCCCAGAATGTGGTGGTGAAAATATCGAGGACCAAAATATTGATACTGTAAATAGAAACAGATACATGTAAATTTACTATTCTTCTTTCCACATTTACATAACTAATACTGGTAGGACAATGTTAGTGTGCTAAATTGGGAAAGGGCAGTACCTTAGTGTGAGGAGAAGCATGAGGGAGTACCCTTCGGTTAATCATTTCAGAGAGGTCTCATGTCACAAAAGATTGCAAGAAGTACCCTATGAAAAGAAAATATGGGGCAAAGTAGTAACCTGTGAAGTTGTGGGTGCTGGCCTCACGTTTTGCCTGAGTGTGCTCTTGGACCAGTCATCATTCTGTACAAATGGAAAGATCTCATGGTACGTGAAACAGCAGACACAGTACATTTGTGTTTGATGTAGCTCGAGAGGATTGTAGGTGCAGGTTAGTACTTCTTTATCTGCTGAAGTGGTTTGGTGTCAATTTTGCTGGACTGCGCTAGTGTTTGATTGCTGTTTTGTGTCAATAAATGTTCAGTATGGTCTCCTCGAGGCTGCTATCATTGTGATAGGAAACTCCCCAACTTTTTCTGTAACACTTTCCGGCAGATGTGTTATTTGGTGTAGATTAAGTGCTTTTCTTTGACTGATACTTAGGGCCTGATTAAGAGTTTGGTGGATAGGTTACTCTGTCATAAACATGACGCATATCCCATTCACTGCATTACGAATCCCATAGGGTGTAATGGGATTATAATATGGAACACTGGATATCCGTCACATTTGTGATGGAGTAATCCCATCCACCAAAGTCTAAATCAGGCACTTAGCAGTGTTCCCTTTAATTATTTCTGTCTCTGTGCTGCAGTGACCTGTTTGGGTGCACACAATCTTTTTCTGTATTACGAACTCAGTGATACTAGCAAAGGTTATACTATTTTCTAGTGAGATTAGAAAGGACACCTTCCAAAACATTTAAATGTTAAAGAGTTACTTGAAAGCACATTTCCCTGCTAAATTGTCTAATGAGCATTGGCAATGCCAAAATGTCTGGCTTTAACGTGCTGCACCGTGCACCTACACAGGCACACGTCTCATTCAGCAGTCCCCTTACAGACTGAGAACTCAGGCACATACTCACCGTGCACTCACACAGCACCCCCTTCACCCTAGACTCACAAAAACTCACTGCTTACTCTACACTCACACACATTTCTCACCCTACATTTAGGTACTTTGCTTACCCTGCATTCAGATGCATTCATAAAGACACAGAAAATCTGCATTCAGGCACATTATTTACTTTACACACACTCGGACAGAGTACTTATTCTACCCTCACACAGGCACAGGACTCATTATACACTCACACAGGCACACCACTGATTCTACACCCGCAAGCAATCCTTTCACCCTGAAATCCCTATGCACAGCACTCACCCTGCACTCACATTACACGCACTGCACTCATTCAGGCAAACCACTCTGGCCCTAAGTTTGTGTTTTATTTTGCGCCTTGAATATATAGACGCATGGATAGCTGGGAAAACCATTCTTGAAAGAAGCCAGTGGGTTCCGTGCACTGGGTGTTGAGTGACTAGGCATTCATGACAACATGTCACACATGTATAGATGTTTCATGCTGTCATTGTCAGTATGCAGACATGTGGTGATAGGGTCTCATATCCAAGGAAGTCGAAGGACATGCTTGTCCTGAACCGTTGTGCCATAGGAGTCATTTAGAGACTGATTACGATTCCCATAGCATATAATGGGATTGTAATACAGAAGACAGAATATCCATCACATTTTTGATGGAGTAACCCCATCTGCCAAACTTTAAATCAGGCCCTTAGCTATGATGGTTTGACCAGCTAGTATGAAAGGGTGAAGGTGTGTTTGAGTTCAGGATTGCAGTTTTGTGTGCCTGTGCATGGTGCACTGCACTGTCCTTGTGGGGATCTGTGTGTTGCTTTTGGATGATGGAGAAGGTATGAGAGTTTCCTGTGTTGTGTAGTTTAGATAGGACCCTCTGTATGAGTGTTGTTGTACAGACGTATGGATAACTGGGAAACCCTTTCTCGAAAGAAGACAGTGGGTTTCATGCACTGGCTGTTGCGTGGCTAGGCATCCATGACAATATGTCCTACATGCATAAATGTTTCATGCTGTTATTTACAGTATACAGATATTTGGTGGTAGGGTCTCATATCCAAGGAAGCCGAAGGACATGCATGTCCTGAACTGTTGTGCCACAATAGTCGCAACCTAGTTGTGATCTTATTCCTTTTTTTGACGTGATATGTGGGGAGTATCATGCCCCATGCAACAAACTATGCTTTTGATGCAAAACCCTATCTACTAAATATTTGAGACAGGGTTTTCCGTCAACAATTAACGCCATTTGAAAGCAGGTATTAAAAGGAGATTTATTTTCATTTCTCATTTCTTTTCCAACATTGCATGTGTGCTGCACTGTATAGTACACATGCAAGGTAGGAAAAGTTAAAAAAATTGTCTAGGCATAGTATTTTGTACTGGAAGGTAACCCATCTAGTACAAAACCTATGCTAGACTCACGTATACACACTTGCACTATAATGCAGAGGATTGTGTATGGCACTCAGTAGGCGCATTCTTTGCCAGCGCTTGGAAAGGAGGAGAGAGAGCCATATCTCTGTAGATATGGGCTAAACTGCTCTCTCCTTCTCATGCACCACAGTGCAACATTTTTGTGTGCTTCACTGTGTTGCATGAAAATTTGGTAAATATGGCCCAAAGTGAATGTGTAAGAATTTGGGTTGTTGGTTGCCTGGGGTGTGAGCACTGGTCAAGCAGCAACCACAATCCTTGTCAGAGTACGGCACAAGCAATTCCCAAATTAACCTGTGCTTACCTACAAGGTAGCTTGCCACAGAGCACCCAGGTTTACCTGGGAGGCAATGTGTAAAGTATTAGTGCAACACGTTACACAGTAACATAGTGAAAACACGCCACAAAAAGAGCCTGTAAAAAGGGTTAGACACATTGAGCTGAATTTAATAAATAAAGCAAGACCAGAACAACAAAAATCCAATTGGTAGAAGCGGAGATATTGCATTTTAAAGTTTTAGGTAAAAATAGTCCCAAAAGGCTTAAAGCTCCAACTGTGGATATCTGGTTGCACCAGATCAGGACATAGTCACAAGTTCAGGCCGACTGTGATGGAGTGTGGAGAGGCCACTGGGGCCCAGTTACGCCCACTGAACAAAAGTACCTTCAATCCTGGTTTGCAGGGTGTTGAGTGGAACCGTGCTGAAGATGTGTTGTGCAGCCAAGGTGATGTGTGGGTTCCAAGATGCGGCAAGGCTGCAGTTCGAGGTCCTGTAGCATCGACATTAAGCACTTGGTTGACGAGGGCTTGCGATTCAAAGTCCAGGGTCGGGGATGAGATGGACAGTTAGAGCAATGCATTGGTTCAGAAGAGCAGAGAGGCTGCAATGCGGAGTCTGGCATAATTGTCAAGGCTTCTGTCAATGAGATAAGCGAGGGTTTGCACTGAGGAAGCTTCGTGTAGTAGTGCTTCCGGCAGCGATGCAACTCTTTGTGACAGGTTTAATGCGTCAGATCCACTGGATCCACAGTCTGGCAAAGCACCTTAGGCCCACCTCAAGGGTCCAGGACTGGGGTGGCACCAATTGGCAGGGTATACTCACAGATGGCAGATTCAGGTGCAGATGCAAGGTTGTTGGAAGCCTGCTATGTCCATGAGGCTTCAGATCAAGAAGGTAGCCAATTAGCACTTTGAGTCACTCGGAGTTCTGGGTTCAAGAGATACAGGTCCAGTCCTTCTCACCCAGGCAGGGGGCAGCAGCCAGAAGTTCAGCATAGCAAAGCATGAATCTGGCAGAGGGCAGCAGCCAGCAGAGTGGCAGTCTGTTAGCAGCACAGCAGTCCTTCTTCCTGGCAGAGTATATGGTGACTGGTGTCTGAGGTCCATCTTCTATATCCTGGTGCCCTGGTTCTAAAAGGTGGGAGAAGCTTTTATACACTGGCTTTGAAGTGCAAGGAATCCCTGCCTTTCCTGCCCTGGATTCATGCTGGCTGGAGTGACAACAAGAGGACACAGACTATTCAGGTGTAAGTGAGGCTGTGTCCAGCTACTACCTTCGCTTCTGCCAGTGATGACCCATTAAGTCACAGCGGAGCTCCCATTGTGTGTGGCTCTCTAGGAGGAATACACAAAGGCCATCCAACAACTCCACCCAGTCATGTGACCAGAGATAAGCTTGCAGGCACCAAATGCCAAATTTCTAAAAGTATCATTTTTAGAATTGTAATTTAAAATCTGACTTCACCACAAGTTAGGATTTTAAATTCTGATTCCAGGGACACCAAACTTGAAGACACAATCTCTTCCCATTTGGAACTTACACTTATAAAACGTAACACGGCAGCTCAAATGTTATCCTATGGGAGGGATAGGCATTTCAGTAGTGATAAATTAATTTAAGAGTTTTTCACTACCAGGACATGTAAAACCTAAAGGTATATGTCCCATGTTTTAAATACAATGCATCCTGCCCTTAAGGCTGTCCAGAGCCTACCCTAGAGGTGCCATATATGTATTAAAAAGGAAGGTTTGGGCCTGGCAAGAGGTTTAATTTACCAGGTTGAAGTGGCAGTTTAAAACTGCATGCATAGGCTTTGCAGTGGGGCCTGAGATGTTTAAATGGCTACTTAAGTGGGTGGCCCAATCAGTGATGCAGGCCCAATAGTAGCATTCAATTTGCAGTACCATTTTTCTAGGAACTTATAAGTAAAATAAATGTGTGCCAACTGGGGATAAGCCAATATCACCATGCTTAGAGGAGAGAGTGCAAACACTTTAGCACGGATTATCAGTGGTAAAGTGCACAGAGTCCTAATACCAGCAAAATCAAGATCAGAAAAAGTTCAGGAGGAAGGCACAAAGTTGGGGGGAAGACCACCCTAAGGCTGACAGGTCTAACAGTTTGTTTTCCGACTTGACTTGCCAGCCTTGGTGTTTAGATGCCACACTTCTTAATGAGGCTCACCAACCAATCAATGCTGTATTGGGGTCATAACAATGCTTAAAAAGTCATAACAGAACAAACCATCGCAGGTAATAAGCAGTATAACCTTTAATTCATCACTATTTTTTCTTTTGGCGCTCTATCCAGATCCACAAGACCAACAAATCTAGTGGTCCTTACTCAATTTAAAAACCCATCATAAAGTGGACACCAGTATTACAATGAAGCAAAGCATTTTGGGGAGGGGACTTTTACACAAACCTCCTTGGGGAGAGAAACTGTGCTGCAGCCTGATCAGCTGAATCCTTTGATCTAGAGGATTGCCTGACTCTAGCTACAGTGGGACCACCTGAACCTGCACATGTATGCTTGAACTTCCTTCACTTTGTTGAACTCCTTTGCTTAAGTGCCTGTGTTAACTCAGCTTGTGTTAGACTTTCAAGAATGTTGAGCTGAGAGATGTCTGTCTCCTCCTTGCCTGAATGCCCCTTCTGAAGTTGGCACAAAATATCAGTGGAATCCTTCTCCCAGTTTTAAACTCTACACCTCCCCCTCTGACGGGGATTCTAGATACAAATGTGTTTTACTTTAATCAGTAGATCAGTAGTTCTCTTGATTGCATGGCACCTCTGAAGGCACACATGCCAAAAAGGACTAAACCCTTAGCCACTTGATTCACCCCTGCAATGTCGGAAAAGAAGAGCCACTGTAAAGAAATGGAACGTCACTGGAAAAAGTCTTATGGTTCTGAGGCCAAGAGTAGATAAAAGTTGCATTCAGTAAATGTTGTAGATCATCTTGTAGAGCAATGAGGGAGGATGTTTTCTCTCGCATATTGGGAGCTACTAATATGGATCAAATCTGTTTATTATTATTTTAAACACTGAGACATGCAAATACAAAATATAAAATATAAGCACAGTACATCGCAGTTCGATACATAGTGCACATCTCTGTTGTAGACGCTCTATTTCCACTAGCAGATGTCTTCCAGACTAGGCTCTAGCTCTGGCTCAAAGAACCTCGCTACACATCTCTTCTTGACAATAGACTCAACAAGCGGAGCCCAACAGGAGATCCTTCAGACTGCGAGACCCATTTATAAAAATCTAACAAACATACAATTAAATAAAACACTTTAACAATGCTCCCCTACAGCGACCACGTCAACCTACCATCTCCCCTCCACTCCAACTCTCCTCCCGCCACGTCACAGCCCATTGAAATATCTCAGTCAACATTCTAGTCAAAGTTCAGGTCAGCCTCAAGACTCTCAAGTACGCTGGGCATGTCAACTCCGTAAACTCTTCAGAACGAATCTGCAGAAATGGCTTCAATAGTTCACTCAGTTCAACTACCCACTGCTGCGAAGCCAATGTGAGTTTCTCCATGGCAAGTATAAACCAAAGCTTCTGGAGCCACGCATTGTGTGTCGGGACCCTATTCGTACCCCACATGGCCAGGATCAGCTGTAAGGCTGCTTTAAGTGCCAGGGCCATCTGTCTCCCCCTCAGCGACCTCAAGGGAAAAGTAAGTGGATTAGGCAGCCCCAGCAAGATGTATGATGGAAATCTGGGAATATTTGTGTGGAACGCCATGTCAATCTCATCTATTATGCCCTCCCAGTAGCGATGAAGTTTGGGACAGCGCCACAGCAGGTGCACAAGTGTACCCGTGCCACCGCACCCCCTCCAGCATAAGTCAGATTTACCAGGGTCCCATGTGTGTATACGCGCCGGAGTATAGTACCAATAGGAGGCCACCTTATATGATGTTTCCGTCCTGCTGCGTTATAAGCTGTGTGATGTATTCTGTAGAAAATACTGTCCCATTCCTCGTCTGAAAACTCCCTCCCAACTCCCTCTCCCAACGCATCTGTCCTCTGGTCCTTGGTGGGCGCTGTTCCCCCTGCAAAAGCCGATAAAGTTCTGAGATGACTCCTCTATCATCTTTCTTTAACAGGAGCCATTTCTCAAATGGTGTGAGAGGCCTATCTATTAAGGCTCTATTCGCCGGCTGCATCGCCCAGTGCCGAATCTGATAATACATCAATCCATCTGCCTCCGTTAAGCCGTACACTTCCCTCATCTGTTCAAAGGAGAGGACCCCCTGTTCGTCAAAGAGACCTCCCACCCTTTTGCAGCCCCCCCTCGTACCAACGTCTCAAACCCTCCAGTCGGAGTCCAGGCTCAAAGTCAGGGTTTGCTCCTATGGGGGTCATTGGGGATGGAAAGGATGTCAATCCAGACCTAACAGCCACTGCATCCCATGTCCGCATTGTAACCCCTGTGACTGGGGAGGAATAGAGTCCGGCCGCCCTATGCCGGCGTCGGAGCCAAGGCTCCTTCCATATATGCGAGCCCGCTACTGCCTGGTCCATGAAGCACCAGTGTTTCTCAGTGAGCGGGCGATTCCACTCCAGTAGAAAGCGCAGCTGGGTGGCCTGAAAATATCGTTGAAGGCAAGGGATCGCCAAACCTCCCCCGCTCTTGGATCGATACAGAACCCGTCGTGACAGCCGCGCCGGCCGCCCCCCTCATATAAACTTCAAAATCGCCGCCTGAAGAGTAACTATCATTCTAGGGGGCGGATTCAGCGGAGGCACTTGAAACACGTAAAGGATGCGCGGCAAGATTGTCATCTTCACCGCCGCCACTCTACCCAGCCAAGATAGTTTATGCCTCCCCCATGATTCCAAGTCCTGCTGGACCTCACGGATCAGCGTCGCGTAATTGAAGCTCGCTGTCTTAGCGGCCGAGGTCGCCAGCTCAACTCCTAAATAGGGGAGACTCGAGGACGACCAGATATAGGGGTAGCTAGCTCTCAGGTCTGCCTCATGATCCGGTCTGACCTGCGACTTCTGCATATTAACCCGAAATCCCGAGACCCGACGAACTCGGCTATTATCTTATTATAACTACAATAGTGGCGTCCAGCATAGTCGGTGTCAGAGCTCCTGTCATCCTAAAGGAGTTGAAAAGGCGAACCAAAAGTGGAGCGAGTTCCACGCAGAAAGTCTTATAGAATAAGCCTGTGAACCCATCAGGGCCAGGGGACTTCCCTGCTTTTAGTCGAGAAATTGCCGATATAACCTCTTCCAACCTTATCGGCTGGTCCAACAGCGACGCCTCCTTCTCACCGAGTGGCGTAATTGCTATGCCCTCTAAGAATAAATCTAATGCCGCGGCATCTCCCTCAGCAGCCGCGTTTAAGCCCCGGTAGAACTCCGCAAAAGCCTCTGCAATCTGATCGCTCGTACCCGCCTCCATTCCAGAAGGGGAATGGATCAGTTTTATCGTAGACGCTGCATGTTGTGCTCGCAACCGGTGTGCCAGTAGCTTTCCGCACCTATTGCTCCCAACATAAAATTTGTGTTTAAGTCTCGCTATTGCATATTCCGCTCTATTCCAGTCCAGCCTCTTCAACTGTTGCCTCACCTTCTCTAGTTCCCGCCAGGTTCGAGGCGCGCCAGTAGCCTTGTGAGAGTACTCCAGTGCAGCCACCCTCTGCTCCAGCTCCTCCCTTATCCCTCTCCTTGTCTTATTATCTTTCGCAGACAGTGCCATCACCTCTCCTCGCACCACTGCCTTCATAGCCTCCCATACTATCTCGGTTGAGGAGCTACCATCATCATTAAAACTAAGGTAGTCCGTGATTGCGCGTCGAAGTGACTCTATCATTGTCTCACTCTGGAGCAAGGAATCCCTAAAACGCCAGCTCGGGGTACTCACTCGGCCCACCCCCACAGCAATCTCCATGGTAATTGGGGCGTGATCAGCTAGGGCTCTGGGCTCAATCGTGGCCTCTCTAACCCGGGAGACAAATTCCTGCGAGGCCAAGAAAAGATCTAGTCGATCGTACATCCCGGTTGCAGCCGAGCAAAAGGAATAATCTTGAAGCGTAGGATGCAACTTTCTCTAGACATCCTCCAACCCACACTCGGCCATCCACTGGCCCCCGCCTGCCCAAAGCGTTGGCCCGAGCGGTCAAGCTTGTTATTCACTACCAAGTTAAAATCTCCTCCTACCAAAATAGCTCTATCTGGTGAGTTAAGGATTGGGGAGATCGCCTGCCTCAGAAATGCCTCCTGCTGGACATTTGGCGCATAAAGAGAAGCGATGGTGAAAGAAAAGGCCCGAGTCTTATTCTGATGGCCAGGAACCTGCCCTGTACTTCATGTACCTTCCCTATCATCTCCCCGGAAAAGGTCCTGGAAAGCAATATCTCCACCCCTGAATGCTTTGTAGTTGCTGAAGACCAAATCTGCCTAGGAAACCACCTTGTGCGCATGCGATATGTGTCCTTATGTAATAAATGTGTCTCCTGCAATAAGCATATTTGACACCCAGATTTCTCCAGGCCTGACAGAATCGCTAATCGCTTAGTCGGATTATTCAACCCACGGACATTTAAACTCAGACACCTAACTGTCATACCGTATAGGGAAACAGTTGCTCAGGTAGGGAGGAGCTCCATGGAGGGGGCAGGACACACCACAGGCTTGACCATGGGCCTCCTTCTGACAGCGCTCGCCTCTGCTCCAGAAATTACCCTTGCGTGCCGCTCTCACCACTAAACTGCAGCACTGGTCCACCACGCCGCTCAAGGGCCTCAGCGTCAGCTCCAACTGGCCACTAGGCCCAACAGTCCAGCCACTCTCCTCTCTGGGGTCCCCCAGGCAGGGCCCAGCACGAATGTCCCAGTCGCCACCAGGGCCCCTACTCCAAATCTCTATCGGGCCTCCAGACCGGACCTCACCTCACCGCAGGGGCACGGCTCTTCTAGGGCGCCATCACACCCTCGGCGCTCCTTCCAGCTGGCTGTCGGGCCCAGGCTTTCAACACGGTAGAGCCCGCGGCCCTCCGCGCCTCCACGTCACAGGTGCCGGCTCGGAACCTCCGGGTCCACGCACTCAACTGCCGCAGCCTCTGCCTCTCGGTCATCAGGTCCCCAAGGAACCGCCGATGCCGCCCCCCGGTCCTGGACATCACAACGGGGCACCGCCGGCCTGCCGCCTTCGCATCCTCATCACAATTAATGGCCCGGGCGGCGGAGCACGGACAAACGCGTCCGCTCACGCCGCCATCTTGGCCACGCCCTGGGAGCTGCTAATATATCTTGCAAAGTGTCAAGCATTGTTAAGTCATTTCTCTCTCCAGATGCTGCACAAAGTAGTTTCAGTCCTTCTCTTGAACTTCGTAATTATTTGTCTTTTTTTATGAGAATGTTCAGATACTGTACAATATCTTCCCTGCATCCACTATTCAATGAGCACAGGCAAATCCCCTGCATACTCAAAAACTCGTTCTTACCAACTTTATCATGATTTCAGAGGTAGTATGTTTAAATGAATTGAATAAATGCAAATCTGGTTCTCCAACGGGTCCTTGTCCACACCGAATACTCAGGATGATGGCCGATACCATTAATCTGGTGTTTAATTAAATCTGGAATACCTCCCTAGAACTTGGCTTATTTCCCACAGACTGGCAACAAGCATTAATTGTGCCCCTCCTCAAGAAAACAAATGCAAATCCTACCATCTTAAGTAATTTCAGACCTATCTCCCTTTTACCAGCATTAGCTAATATCCTAGAGAAACTGGTGAACCAACAGTTATCCTCTTTTGTTGAAACAAATGGCCTTCATGATTCACAACTGGGCTTTCGGTCAGGTTTTAGTACAGACTCTGCATTACAGGAGACCTCGGAGTTCATTAAAAAGGACTTAGATAGTGGACGCTCAGCCATTGTGGTTCTGCTGGCCCAGTCTCTGGCATTTGATATGTTCATGCATGTCACCCTTTTGAACAGACTGAAACAATATGGCATTCAAGACAAGGCTCTCTTGTGAATAAAATCCTTGTTGGAAACTCAACATGTGCATCTTCACCCTTTTTCATCACCTCCCACACCCTTTTTATATGGAGTCCCACAGGGTTCAGCTTTGAGCCTGACTCTGTTGAATCTATATTTGGCTCCTTTGGTGGACCTGATTGAATCCTGTGGTTTGCAGATGGTATCATATACTGAAGCCAACCATCCAATGTACCACTCCGACTGCCGTGGCGGTAGCAGCCGCCGGGCTGGAGATAAGAATCCCCAGCCCGGGGCAACTCTTGCACCACCTCAGGCATTTTGACCCTGCCTACCGCCATGGGTTTCATGGCATACATAACGCCACGAAAACCATTGTGGTAGGCTCTATCAGTGACAGGGAATTTCTTCCCTGTCACTGATAGGAGGCCCCCTCCCCCCAACAACTCTCCAGATGCCCCCCAGACCCCTACACACACACACACACAGACACGTACCATGCATACACAGACCCAGTCACACAGGCATGCATCCATTCACTCATGCACACATCCACACCACATTCACACTGACATGCAGACAAGTTTTCACATATCCATACTTACAGGCATTCACACACATGCATACATGCAAGCAAACAACACTACACTACACATACATTCACATTCACTCACACACTCATGCACACACACACACACACACACACACAACATCGCCCACCCCCTCGCCTGTCAGAAAACCCAACTTACCTGATTCCAGGGGCTCTTCCAGCAGAGTTGGTGCACCAGCAGAAAACAGCCAGGCCATATTATCATAATACGGCTGGCGGCAGTCTACTGGCATGGTGCTGCTGGTGGTAGCAGTGCCACCTTAACTCCATCTGCCAGCATGGCCACAGCCATATTTCCGCCCTTCTTGTGGCGGAGATCCGGCTGTGGTCATAATTTGGCGGGTGGCTGTTAGCTGCGGCAATGGTCTTTTGGTGGCCATTGCCGCGGCGGTAGGCGGTACTTACAACCAATGCCATAATGTAGGCCTAAGCGTATTAAGTTCAAAGCCCTTACATTGGCATTTATAGCGTTTGCAAGGGAAGGTCCACTCTATCTGAGAAACAGACCTCGACCCTAAATGCAACATAGATCACTCAGGACCAATAATCTATGTCTGATGCAGGTCTGAAAATTTTCTAAGGGGAGACAGGAAGGCAGTTTCTTCACAGCCCCAACTGCCAAGTTGTGGAACACTCTCCCAGTCAATCTCTTTAGTGCGCAGTCAGTCTCAATCCTCAAAAGAGAGTTAAATATTTTTCATTTTGACAATGGTTAGCTTTCAATGTTAGATGCTGCTTGATGTCAGTGTTCATAAGCCACGAGAGCCAAGACGTTTCTGATGAAGCAGCTGTGTGCTTTACAAATCTCTTTTGATTGATTTATTGATTGAAGCCATGCTGAATTCTCTTGCTGACCTTTTCAATGTAAAAGCTTCCAGACAGCCTACTGAATCCAGATTATTGAATATAGCACCATGAAGCCCTCTCTAACCTCGACCAGAACAGGACTGAACAAGAAATCCACAAATACAAGATCAGATTAGCTAAGTGGTGACGCTGCAGGTAGGCACACTTCAATACTGCTTAATTTGCATTCTTTTGTTTTTCATGGCCTGTGCTCCAAGACTTGACTGGTTTGCAAATGAATACGATTGAGAGATGACTCTGTAGCCTGAAAGATGTTTCCTCCATCCCTTTTCCCATCCCCAACCCCCCTCCCCCAAACCCTTGAGATTTGTGGTAGCCGCCCCTGCACTTGCCTGGATCCTCTAACATTCCTGGTAGCAAGATCTCTCAATTTTAGGTAACCAATAGGTAACCAATACCACTAAGCCTAACCGCAGGACGTGGGCAGGCCTTTCCAAGCACCTTTTGAACTGATGAGCACTATCCGCTTCTTTGCAAGTTAACTGGTAAGAGGTATGTTTTCCTTTGCTATTTCTTTGTTTATTTATTCTTTTAGGGGTTTTCCAACACTAGGCTGTGAACAATAACAACTTGTAACAATAAAACTACATTTTGGCTGAAGCTTTTATTCCTCCATTTTTCACTGCATTCATCACGGTGAGCTAAAGTTGCAGTCATACTTTTTTGTGAACATTACTTAACCTTACCAGCACTTCCATAACTGCAGTGTTGTGGTATTGCACATTTTGTTATGTTTGATTGGCTGACCACAACCTGTGAAGAAAGTTACAGCCACCATCTTATGAACTAGTGCCTGGCCACGGGGGATGGAAATAGGTGCCATCGCATCCCTCTGCACGCCCCCTGTATAACACTTCGATGGAGTCCTGAACCCTGGCACTAGAACAAAAAAAAGGATACAATCACAGACACACACAAATGCACACACACTAATGCACTCACTGACAGGCCCACTGAGAAACTTACACACCCATTCACAAGCCCAGAGACACACTTGAACACCAACTCAGTGACCCACTGAGTCACTTATGCACCTACACACGCACTGATACCCTCATGCATGCACTCACAGACCCACACATACCCTCATACACTCACTGACAAACCCATTGAGACCTTCACTCGCCCACTCAGAGTTCTGCTCAGAGACTCATGCACCCACTCACAGACCCACTCAGACACTGATGCAGTCATTCACAGACCCACTCAGGCACACATGGACCCACTCACACACCCACCTTGATCTTCATGCACTCACTCAGATATCCAGTCACATACTCATGCACCACTCAAAATCCTACTGTGACCGTAATGCACTCACTCAGAGACACAGTCACACACTTGCACACAAATTTCTAGACCAGAGAGACACTTGAACACCCACTCAGAGACCCACTGAGTCATTGATATACCCCACAAACATCCACTGATACCCTCATACATGCACTCACAGACTGACACAGACCCTCATACACTCACCCACAGACCAACTGAGACTCTGACTCACCCACTCACAGTCCTACTCGGACACTCATGCATCCACTCACAGACCCACTCAGACACTTGCACACCACCCAGACAGACACTTACACACCCACTCAGAGACCCACTGAGTCACTCATACACATACTCACAGACCCACTGATACCTTAATACCCTAATGCACCGACTCACAGACACAAACAGACCCTCTTGCACTCACTGATAGATCCAGTGAGATCCACTCAGACACCCACCTTGACCTTCATGCACCCATTCACTGATCCAGTCACAAACTCATGCACCTACTCACAAACCCACTCTGACCATAATACACATACTCACAGACCCACTCACTCACATGCACACTCATCCACAGACCCAGACAGACACTTGCACACCCACTTAGAGACCCACTGAGTAACTGATACATCCAGTCATACACCCACTGTCACCCTCATGCATCCACTCACAGACCCACACAGATCCTTGTGCACTCATTAACAGACCCACTGAGACTCTCACTGATGCACTGACATTCAGACACAGACACTTATGCAGCCACTCACCGACTCACTCAGACACTGACGCACTCACAGACCCACTCAGACACTCATGTACTTACTCACACACCTATGTTCACTGTCATACAGAAACTCTTAGATCCACTCAGACGCTCATCCAGCCACAACTCACTCACAGATCCACTTAGACACTTGAAAACATATCCAGAGACTCACACACACTTGGACAACCACTCAGAGACCCACTGAGTGACTTATACTCCCACTCACAGACCTACAATACCTTCAGGCATCGACTTACAGACACAGACATACCCTCATGCACGTAATGAGAGACCCACTGATACCTTAATGTACACACTTACAGTACCACTCAGACACTTATGCATCCACTTACAGACTCACTCAGAGACTGAGGTACTTACTCATAGGCCCACTCAGACACTTATTTACCCAGTCAAACACTCACTTTGACCGTCGGGGAACCACTCACCCAATCACAACCCACTCAAACATTGATTCAGAATGTGACATACTCAGTTTTATAGCCACTGAAATACATATTGTTCCACATAGGGACCTCATTAGACTGACAAAAAGAGGTTTTGAGAAATGTATTGCCATAAGAGGAGAGTGGAGTAAAACTATATGAACAATATTGTGGTGTTGTGCATTTAATGTGAGCTTTTAGTTTGTGAATTCGCAACGGAGTCGCAACTCGAAATTTTTGTTAAAAATATATTTAGATTTTCTTTGTAATTTGAAGAGTGCTTGGGGTATATTGTGGTCAAAAAAGAGCCTTTGTGTTTATTGTGTTTATATCTTTAGAGCACATATGAGCTGATGCAGAGTGTCAAGTTGCTGAGAAACACTATGTAGCCTTCATCTGTGAAGTGCACACCATCTCTTCTATACATCCTTTCCATGTGAAACTGGAGGTTATTATTGTAGATAGAGCTCATGTTATGGTCTCTGACGAATGCTGAAACAGTTGTATGAACATATTTCCTGGCTTTGTCAATATGTGGACAGAAATGATTTGACGATTTCCATTTCTGCCTCTGGCATCTGTTAGTGGACACAAGGGCAATGTGAGGGAAAAGGTGCATTCATTTAACAAAGGTGCTCTTTAGTAGGATTCCTAACCCACTCAGTGTGCCAAGGTCATTACCACCACAGTGCAGTATCATGAGGTGAATTGGTTGGCTATCTCTAATGCTTTCAACCAATGGAAGCAACTGGTTCCACTTTAACCATCTCTGGCCAAATCAAGTAATATCCACATTAGACAAACCCAAGACCCTGTCAGTGCCACTCTTTCTAGCATACTCACTAGCACAAAAACATAGCTGTGACCCACAATCCAGACTCTGAACATTTTGAAAGGAAGGAGCAGTTGCACACAGGAGAAGGTTGCAGCTAAATGAGGTGGTTAAAATGGAGGCAGCACCAGATTTAAAAAAAAGCATGTGTCTGATTGGATGTTGTGAAAACAGTAATACATACAAGTATGTTGTTATTTAAAAAATTAAGATAGTAATCTTGTGATTGGTTCTTAATTTTTTTAAACAAATAATCTAATTTTGGATATGGTTACATTTAGTGGTAGTTAACCACACCTGCTACAGCAACCATATAAGCTAGACTGCTGCTAAAAATAATGCTATGAACTTTTGAACTCCTGGTACAGTAGAGTGCCCTGCAGGAGGTTTCTATGGCACCTGTGGGCATACAGTGTGGAGGGAAGAACAGCTCTTTTTTTTATTTAAAGAGGGGTTATGGTGGAGTAGGAACTCCAAATAAATATTTTTTTCTGATTTAATATTATCTCTAAATTATAATGTTGACAAAAGTGTACAAAAAAATAATAGGAAATAGATTTTCAACCCCCCGACTGGAGTCCCAACTCTGTCGCAAAGTTACATGCGCAGGAGGACACGAAGGAGTTGCAACTCCAGCAGGATACACTAGGAAATTGGGCTTCTTACCAAAAATACAAAAAAGGTTTAACAGTCCCTTGCCATTAAAATGTGGGAAAACGTGAACATAGTTTTTAATTCGATAAGTAGGATTGTACCACTAAGAGCAAAGGTGAATAGGTTGTCATTACCATTTCCTTGGACTAAGAGTAGTGTACCATCTTATTCCGAGATTGCATTACTATATGAAAAAAAGACCCAAAGTGATATTGTCATTGTATTTTACTTATCAACGTAAGCTATTTCACTCAAAGTATTAGTTTAAAAGAAAAATGCGTATGTATATAAGTGTGGTAAAACTGTGTATCATATAGATGAAAACTATATTAACTGACTTATACCAGAGAGAAATTGTCACTTTTATTCATATAGCTATTTATAGCAATGGATCTAATGTTTTAGAAAATGATTTCCAGTAGAAGGTTTAACATCATGCCTTTTGTTTCGAACTATAGATTTTATACATATACTGCCTGGTGCAAATTGAGTTGGCATTTATATCCACTTAGATAAGCATACAGTTACTTTTTTAGTACATAGAGGTTAAGTCTGTAATTGGAATGTATATTTGTTATTGAGAGAGAGTTATGTGTTTATGATATATGAGTTATAGGATTTATTAACGAGGCACAGGATAGTGCAGGGCAGTGCAGCAAGTGTCATGCTGTGCTGTCTTATGGTACTGGGAAAGGGGAGAAGGGCGCTGTTTCAGAAGATATGATGCATTCCTGTAGCGTCTCCTTGTGGTGATGCATAAATTAGTACTTACCGGCAATGCAGGCACCCTGTAATATGGTACAAAGTGCTTGCATTCTGTGGATAATAGTTATTGTGCAGGAAGGCTTACCTTAGTGCATAAGATATAAAAATAATATTGTTTATATGTGTGCTGCATAATGATATATACACAAATAGTATCAGGTGTGCTCTAATGCATACAGTGTCAAGTTCACTTTCACACTTATGCACACAGTAATTAACAGAAATACATAATATTGCATAAAAAGAGACTTGGAAGGAGATACTCATAGATATGATGAGACAGCATGCAATTTTATTTAAAAAATGACATACGGTGTCCCCAAAATAGTTATGTGACTGATTCTATTAAGAGCATATTGTAATCATATGTAATTGTACGTGTAAATCTGTAGTTAAATTTTTTGGGGTGTTTCAGATATTTATTTTCTCTGAGAAGTGTCTTTCAAGATGCCAACATTTAAAAAAAAAACATAAACTGAGGAAAGGTTCTATCTACTTGTAACACGAAAACAAAATGTGCAAGACGAGAAGATTGTGGTTGAAGAGTAAAAAGCCACTGGTAAGAGAAGCAGGAAAATTCCTAAAACTATATGTGGCATGTTGCAAACTGTGGAAAATGATGTAAATAAGAAAGGAAGTTTGAAGTCTAGCAATAAAGGAGAAAAGTCATGTGACATAAAGAGAAACAAAATATTGAAGAAATCCGATAGCTTAAGCAGAAGGCAGAAACAGATCAAAGAAATTAGAGTTATAATGGTCAGTGCCAGAGTCATTCAGAATCTTTTTAAAAATATGAAGTAGTACAAAAGGAGAAGGGGAGTCATGAAACAAAAAGAATGTCTTGAGGCTTCAGTTTACAGGGTATTTGCCTTAAAGGGGAAGCTTTCTAGTTTAATTCTCAATAGAATGCAAGCACTCTATAAAACAGAGTTATATATAAAGAGATGCAGTGAAAGGAAAAGGCTTGTTAATAAAAGTAATTTTTGCAAAATCATTAGAGGTGAATGGAAGCATGCCTCTAGTACAAAGCCTTTCTTTAATGAAGAAGAATATTTACAAGAGAGCACATTAGTGCATGCAGTTGATCCAACTGTTTGATGTTATAAGATAAAGGATGGGAGTCCCGTTAAAAAAGAAGAGATTATTCTCGGAAATGTGAAAGAGGTGGTAGCTGAGTAGGTTCCAAAGCACCTTTCATCACTTTAGAATGTTGGCAGTACACCATTCAAATATATGAACTCTAGTTAAGAGACTTTACTTAGTGATGACTCCAGGGTTATGCTTTGGAGAGATGAAAAAGAGTACTTTTGCATGGTACTGTACAAGAGGTAGAAAATATTTGTGAGAATATGGAGTTTCGGTTCTTTGGTCCAGAAGAGGAATTTAGGGAGAAGGAGAAATTTGTAGGTACAGGTTTTGAGGAGCAGAGTACAGGTATTTCAACTGACAATTTTGAAGAAGAGATTATAAGGTTTATTGCAACTTGTTCTGAAAAACCAAACTAAATTAGTACTTACTATAGGTGCACTCACTACAAAAGTCAAACACAAAATGTACATGCATTTTCTGAGACTGAAAGGGGAAACAGAGAAAGTAGTAAGAATTTTCTGCTCATTTATTTGTCTAGGAACATTTTGACCTGTTCATGCAGCAAGTTGTATGTAAGTAGTGCTATAATAAGTTAGAGGATGAGAAGAAATCCAGTGAGAGCAGTGTGTAACAGGTTAGAACTTGTGAGTATTCCAGAATAGCTATGAGACCTACATTCATATGAATCTATCCTTCTGCAATCTGTACATCCATTTCAATTAATTATATGCTTGGAACTAAAAACAGGTAAATTGTGAGTATTCCAGAATAGCTGTGAGACCTACATTTATATGGATCTATCCTTCTGCAATCTGTACATCCATTTCAATTAATTATATGTTTGGAACTAAAAACAGGTAAATTGCATCCAACAGAGTTATTGAAAGGCCTTAAATGAAGAGTAGTGAGTTTGCAATTAGACCGAAAAAATATGTTGAACCTGTTGGAGTAGACAAAGACAATGAAGAGCCACTTATTATTCTGGTAAATGGTATACCTACTAAGAATAGAACCATTTGGCAAGAGTTGGTTGATGTTAATAAAGTTAAGCAAATGTTATACCTGGTACAAAATAGTGTTTATATTAAAAATGTTGAAGTGGAACCTGATATTCCAAATGTTGATGATGAAAGTTTACCTGGAAGTGGACAAATAGACAAAGTAGATCCATCCCAATTAGAGAAAAGTTATGAGCATTACAGCATCCATCCATTGCATTACAAAGAAGTAATTGGTGATGTTATAGACCTTTTTCCAAATGAGGCAAGCTAGAGGAGCTCCAATGAGTGTGCTGTTTTCCTCACTTGTTTCCCACTGGGGTTGGAGGTCAGTATGATGAGTGGCCCATTCAAATACCAGCAGCTGAATACCTGTTCAACACGATTATCTTCAGAGGATTGAAGATTCAGACAGTGCATCCCATACATACGTGATTTTGTATTTGAGAGTGACTTGTCTGGACTTTCATCTATAGTAAATCAAATTCTAAAAACAGGAGTTAATCTTCAAAATATGTCTGCAAGAGATTTTATTAGCAAAGTTCAAGAAAAGGATTTAAACTTAGAAAATAACAATTAATTTGATGATATTCCAATGTGGTACTAACAAATACTGGTACCATCGTCATGGAGAACTTAAGTATATGCTGAGAAACCTACGACCACCAACCTTGTTTTTGACATTAAGTTGTGCAGAGTATGTATGGGATGCTTTTATTGAATTCTTGAGATATCTAAAAGATATCAATTTGAAGACAGCTGGAGAACTGTGCTTATTAGATCCTGCTCATGTTTGTAGATATTTCAACCACAGGTTTCATGCTATGCTTGCTTTTATTTGCAACAAAACCAATCCTCCTCTTGGAGAAGTAAGTGATTTCTTTTGGTGGAAAGAATACCAGGCAAGAGGTGATCCTCACATTCACATGTTACTATGGATAAAAGACACGCCCATATTTGGAGCAGAAAGTGATGAGTCTCTGTTGTCTTTTATAAAACAATATGTTGCATGTGCTATACCAAAACAGACTAGTGAAAAAGGTCTCAGGGAGCAAGGTTAGCATTTTCAAGCAAATTGATGTGGGAAGTACTGTCGTTGTGAATACAGGTTGAAAGAAAAAATGTATACAAGATGTCAATTTGTATTTTCAAGACCTGTCATTTCAAAGAGAAGAGTGAACAGCTTCTTGTCTTCAGTAAGACATACACTAACATGAAAATCACTAGAGAACACATACAACTTAAAAATAAGTGAAGTTTCCAAATACATTAGTGACTACAATCCTGTGATTTTAAAAATATGGAATGCTAACATAGACATTCAATTTGTTGCAGACAACTCCATTGCCGTGGCTTGGTATATTACATCATATAACATAGAACCTGATAAAACTGAAATGAAAGAGATGTGAGAGGAAATTTCTGAGAGAAGGTCCCTTAGCAAGAAATTATATTCTTTCAGCTTGAAAATGATTTCCCATAGAGAAATGGGGTCCTATGGAGCATGTGACAGATTAAGTTTGCCATGTTTGTTCTCAAAATCAAAAGGTATTTTCTGGGCAAGTCTTTATCTATCTTCTACAAGAAACAAAGTATTGAAGCCTTTCCCTGAAATTCAGTACTTGGCAAAGTTTGATCCAGAAAGTACAGATATTGTAAAGTGAAATATCTTGGATACATACTATCCAAGAAGAAGTCCACATCTAGACGACAAGTGCCTTTATGGAGTTCTTCAAAACTACAGATATAGAAGTAATGTAAGTGAAAACATAGAAGAAGGAAAATATGCAGTTGAAGGATGTGATGGATGCTTAGTGAAACACGAAAAACAAAATTTAATTAACAATCGAAAACTTAGCTGTCAAACTCCTGAGAAAAGAAAATGATTCTATTTAGCACTTCTTCAACTGTTCAAAGCTTGGCATACTGAATTAGAATTACTTGAAGATTATGAGTGCTATGAAGATTCTATTAGTACTGTCAAAGATAGCATTCAGTGTCCTGTGTTCAATAACTATTTACAAATGTTAAATGATGAGATACAACAGGAGGAAATGATTGCTCCTGAGGTAGCTAAGGATAGTTCTCAAAGCAGCCAAAGTTCAGCACGTTCATGTCAGGATCCTCCTGGAAAACCTATTATTGATAATGAAGCTGGAATAGCTATGAATGAAGAGGAAATTGCCAGGAAACAAGCTAGACAGAAATCAATAGATCTGGAACAGTTATTTGGACAGCTCAACAATGAACAAAACGAGATTTATATTGAAGTAAAAGATACAATAGAACATGGACTACAACATGAGAAAAAGGAATGTAATTGGTCATCATTCAAGCCAATGCTGTTAAATATTAGAGGTCAGTGTGGTACTTTAGATGCATCTACTGAATTAGCTGCACATAATATCAAGGGAAGAACATTACACAGGCTTTGTATGTTACCGGTAGAACATTACAATAAACTGGAATACCAGAAGTTATCTGGTGAAGCTTGTCATGAGGTAGCAAGAGTTTTAAAGAAAATGAAGCTTCAATTGTTGATGAGGTAAGCACCGTTTTAAATCTAATGTTTACTTTTGTCCACCTGTGAATGAAAGAGATTTAAAAAAAGGATTATGACGTTTTGTTGGGAGGAAAGCACTTGATTGTTTAGGGAGACCTACTACAACTTACTCCTGTAAAAGTACAGCCTGTATTTAAAACTCGTTCACATGAAGAAACTTGAAAGTCATTGAGAAGTATTGGCATTGTCAACATTTGGCAATATTTTCAAAACAATGAACTTGTGAAAAATATGCGTTAAGCTTCTGAGATGGAGTATGGCAACATTCTAAAGGACATTAGAGTAGGAGTTCTGACAGAGGAGTGAAAACTCATGTTGGAAAGTCCACTTATTAAGAAACTTTGGCCCTCATTCTGATTCTGGCGGGCGGCGGAGGCCGCCCGCCAGAATTCCGCCATCCAAAATACCGCGCCGCGGTCAAAAGACCGCGGCGGGTATTTCAAGTTTTCCCCTGGGCTGGCGGGCGGCCGCCAAAAGGCCGCCCGCCAGCCCAGGGGAAAACGACCTTCCCACGAGGATGCCGGCTCGTAATCGAGCCGGCGGAGTGGGAAGGTGCGACGGGTGCATTTGCACCCGTCGCGTATTTCACTGTCTGCCAAGCAGACAGTGAAATACTTGTAGGGGCCCTCTTACGGGGGCCCCTGCAGTGCCCATGCCATTGGCATGGGCACTGCAGGGGCCCCCAGGGGCCCCGAGACTCCCCCTCCCGCCATCCGGTTCCCGGCGGGAGAACCGCCAGGAACTGGATGGCGGGAGGGGGAGTCGGAATCCCCAAGCCGGCGCAGCAAGCTGCGCCGGCTTGGAGGATTCCTGGGGGCAGCGGGAAACCGGCGGGAGACCGCCGGTTTCCCTTTACTGACCGCAGCTAAGCCGCCGCGGTCAGAATGCCCCGCGGGGCACCGCCGGCCTGTCGGCGGTGCCACCGCGTCCCGCGGCCCTGGCGGTTCTATACCGCCAGGGTCGTAATGAGGGCCTTTGTCTTCCATGAAGACAGCAGCAGAGCAAATATATAAGTTTTGTAAAGAGGGAAAACATATATGCTCATATTTATTGGAAAATGATGGAACACGACGCTGGGACAAAATTGGTAGCGCTGCGCTCCCTCATTTTCACAATGCAGGGATGCGCCGTATTTAATAGAATACGGTGCACCCCTGTGTTGTCCCCTGCCCTGGTGCTAAATTTAGCTGCCAATGCAGGCTCCCTTGTACCATTGTACAAGGATGTCTGTGTTGAGGGGTGTGATTGTTGATGTGCAGGAAGGTTTCAACAGTGTGCTGCAGTTAATGAAGAATTACTAAAACTTGATAATGAAGAATTTCTGTTTTTGACAAATTGGAACACCAACGAGTAACTGTGCTGCTCAGTGAAAAATTGCAAGATAAATTAAACTCTTTGGATAAATCTATATCTAGGACTGCTGGACTAGAGAAGTGTTACTTAATTTTAAGATGTAATTTAAGTGTAGAAGAATGATTGGTAAATGGTGCTATGTGTACAGTTGTTGATTTCATTAATTTTCCTAACCGTTATCAGGTTGAATACTTACCTATAAATTTTGATCAGGTTGATGGCATGAAGCAAATTAGATGATGTGTTGTAGGCATTTTGCTTGTGAAAGATTTGTGTGTCCGACAAAAACTGTTTCCTTGTGTATGCTGTACCGATCCACAGGTCTCAAGGGTTAAGTGTTGATGCTGTATTCATTAAAACTGAAAGGACATTTTTTTTAGAAGGAATGTCGTATGTGGCATTCTCATGAGTTCGAACATTGTCTGATTTGTTTCTTATTCATTTTGATGAGAAGAAACTTAGTGCAGAAGCAAATTGTGTGAGAGAGTACAACAGATTAAGTAAATATGCTCCTCATTTAGGACAGTCTCCTGTTCATGAAAATTGGGTATTTTGCCCTAAGCGGAAACTGACAAAAGAATCAAAGAAAATTATTGAAACGACTGAGAAGAAAGCTGAAGAAGAAGGGGTCAAGAAAAGGAAACTGTGAAAGGATGGAGATATTGTAGGTTACCAGTTGGATAACACTGCTGGTGTAAACTGATATGCTAATGTTATTCTCAATGTTCTCTTCCATATAACACGTCATAAAAGCAATCCAAGACAAACCAAGGAACACATTGTGTGCAGCAAAATGCTTATCTCATGTCAGAATTGTAGTACATTCTGCTTAATGCATCGACAACTAGTAGACAAATATAGTGGATCAGTAGTATTTGCTGTAAACACCCAACAAGATGCACAGGAATTTATTATGGTGATCCTTGGAGTTTTTGAAGAAGAACAGGTAAATATTTATTACATATTTGGACTGAGTTATAGATGGAACCATGAGTGTGAACATTTCACTTGCTCATCTATCACTGAAATCCAATCTGAGCACTTAATTCTGCCAGATTGCAAAAGTGTGTCTTTTGATAAACTAATAAAAAGAGTGACCAAAACATGACCTGTCTAACTTGTAAATCAAGTCTTTTCCCTTCATTACTTATACAGAGAAGTGGCAAATATGTAGAGCAGATGGCTCAAAATTGGAGACTGAGATTACAAACTTTAAAGCATGTCAAATACCAATATCTGGGAGAATGTACTGCACTTTGGCTATCATCTTCCATAGAAGCCTTAATATTACATCTTGACATTACACTATGGCCCTCATTACAACCCTGGTGGTTGGTGATAAAGCGGCAGTAACACCGCCAACAGGCCAGAGGAAAAGAAATGGAATTACGTCCATGGCAGAAACCGCCAACACAGACAGCCACTTTAACACTCCGACCGCCACAGCGGTAGAAAAAAACACCACAGAGGTAACTGCCAACAGACAGACGGAAGACAATCTACCGCCCACACTATTACAAGGCACCAATCCACCAGCTTTTCTGGGGCGGTACCAACACCATCAAAAGCACGGCAGAAACAGAACACAGAAGGGAAACCACTCACCTCTCGACACTCAATGAACAACCAGGACGCCATGGAGCCCGAGTTACAAGTCCTGCCAATGCTGGTCTACCTCCTCATCTGCCAGGAACATCAAAGATGGCGGCAATGACCACGGTGAGTACTGCACCTAGCACACCGGGGAGGGAAGGAGGGAAAAGAGAGTGACACACACCCGCATACCCCACCCCCCCACCCCCACCAACCACAACACACACACACATATCCAATCACATCACAGATACACCCCACCACCACCTGGAAGAACGAAAGGACCAAATGAAATGAGTTTAACAAGTGTAATATTCATACAATAAGATAGGCCAAGATAACTTATAATCATCAGTATATACAAATATTAACAGCAAGTACACAAGTCCATACACTGTCCCATTAAATGTCTGTGGACCATTGGTCCCAAAAAGCATGGGCAAAGCCCACATATGACACCTGCCTCAAAACAGAGAGAACACTTCAGGGGCATCAGGATGAAAACACACAGGCACCTCAGGGGGAAGGGGAGGGGGGGCATCTCAGTCGGATGATGGGACGATGCCACTGCTCATCGAGGGGGCTCCATGCCCACTGTTTGGTGTTGGGGAGTGCAAAGCCACAGTCTCTCAAGTCTCTCAAGTGGGTGGGTTGCCCACTGCTTGCTCCTGGAGAGTGCAAAGCCACAGTCTCTCAAGTGGGTGGGTTGCCCACTGCTTGCACCTGGGGAGTGCAAAGCCACAGTCTCTCAAGTCTCTTAAGTGGGTGGGTTGACCACTGCTTGCTCCTGGGGAGTGCAAAGCCACAGTCTCTCAAGTGGGTGGCGTCTTCCACTGGCTCTGGAAGGGGCTTGGTGCCCAGAGTGCTTCATCCTGCTAAGGACTGCGTTAGTGGATGCCTTTCTCCACTGGTTCTGGAGGGGGCTTTGTGCCCAGAGTGCTTCATCCTGCTAAGGACTGGGTTAGTGGATGCCATTCTCCACTGGTTCTGGAGGGGGCTTGGTGCGCAGAGTGCTTCATCCTGCTAAGGACTGGATTAGTGGATGCCTTTCTCCACTGGTTCTGGAGGGGGCTTGGTGGGCAGTGATGGTGCACCTGGGGTGTGGCAGTTCCCATTCCCTCACCTGGGTGTCTGAGCCATGAGATTTTCCGGTAACAGGTAGCATGATGCTCCATGGAGGCAGAGACACACTCCAACTTGCGACGACTTAGGCTGCAAACTACTGGTAGTGCCAGTGCTGGTGCCTCATGTAGTGTGTGCAGGGTCCAGGAGGTCTCATGCAACCTCGGACAGCTGCCCACTGGGGATGCTGCTGATGTCTGCTGTAGTGGCACTGCCTGGGCACATCGCGGGGCAGGTGGCGGTGGCTGCAGTGGTGTCTGCGGCGGAGATGCTGCCGGTGGTGCCTGTGGTGCAGGTGTCTGTAGTAGTTGATGGAGTTGATGGAGACACCAGGCTGTCTCCTGCAGCCTCGGAAGGCTGCCCACTGGGGATAATACTGTTGACTGTAGTAGCGGCAGCTGCCCTGCAGGTAGCGGTGCAGATGGTGGTGCAGGTGGCGGCGCAGGTGGCGGTCATTGCGGCGGTGCTCACTACGGTACAGGTTGCTGGGCTGTCTCGAGAAATGGGGGTCACCAGTCCCTCACCCAGAGGCTCTGTACCCTGAGGTGACTTTGCTTTGCTCTTGTGTCCCTTCCTCACCTTGGAAGTCGCTGCTGGGTCCTTGGCACTGTCCTCTTTGGTTCTGGATGAGGCCTTGCTGGGTGGGTGGTGCGGCTCTTCTCTTCTGTATGCTGGCCCCTTCTTTACCTTGGCAGGTGGCGGAATTGGGTGGTCCTTGGCTTCAGTAGGTGAGACACTGGCAGCCCTGATGGGTGCCCCCTCCGATCCTCCCGGACTTGCAGGGACCACAGTGGACGACGATTTGGTGGCTGAAGTGCTGGTCTGGGCTCTAGACAACCTGGCCGTAAGGGAAGGTCGGGGGGAGGTTTAGGGAAGAGGTCAATGGAAGACAGGAAAAGTTTTTTAGACACACTGGGACGGGAAGATGGAGGGGGTTTGGGAGTGGAGGAAGAGGTAGTGGTTGTAGGAGGTGTACGTCTGCTGAGTTTGGGTGAAGGTGCACGGGTTGGAGGCTGCTGTGAGGTGGATGGCTGTTGAGTGGGTGTGTGCTGGTGTTTGTGTACTTTGGCAGGAGGGCTCACAGACACACTGGGAGAGGATACAGGGGACGTGTGAATGGTAGTGGGGGTGGTGATTGCACGTGAGCGGTGTGTAGTGATGGGCATGCTGGTGATGGAGGTTGTGGCTGAGGATGTAGTCCATGCAGGTGGGAGTGGAGACGAGACTGGGAGGGCGGTGGAGGACGTGGAGGAGGGGGACACAGTGGAGGCAATGGATGTTGGTGTGTCTGCAAGGGGATGGTGCTTGTGTGAGTGCCTGTGAGATCTGTGGTGCTTATGTTTGCCTGAGCCACTTTTGTGTGTTGATGTGTGTTCATGCTGGTCTGATGGTGTGCTTGGGATAGGCTGAGGTAGAGGGGATTGGGTCTGGGTAGTGGATGTTGGAGGAGGGTGGCTGGACACAGGAACAATGGCGGCCAGAGCCTGAAATGCTCTCTGTTGGGCTGCCACACCAGAATGAATGCCCTCCAGTTATGCATTTGTTTGCTGCAAATGCCTCTCGACACCCTGGATGGCATTCAAAATGGTTGACTGCCCAACAGTGAGGGATCTCAGGAGGTCAATAGCCTCTTCACTGAGGGCAGCAGGGCTAACTGGGGCAGAGCCTAAGGTGCCTGGGGCGAAGGAGATGCCCACCCTCCTGGGTGAGTTGGCACTGGAAACACTCTGAGGGGCTGCTGAGAGGGCGGTGCTGGTAGGGGGGTGGTGGCGGCTGTACCTGTTGCTGCAGTGGGCACAGAGGTGCCCGCCACCACAAGGGAGCTCCCATCAGAGAAGGAGTTGCTGTCGCTGGTGCCCCCTCCTGTCCCCGTCGTGGAGCTACCCTCACCCTCCGTCCCACTGGTGCCTTCAGACTCCGTACATTCACCCTCCTGGGAAATGTGGGTTGCAGCTCCCTCCTCCTCCAGTGCCACTGCTCCTCCACCAGATGATGCTAATGCACACAAGGACAGGGTGACAAAACAAAAAAGGGGGGGAAAGACAGAGGAGACACATGGTCAATGCCAGCAACACCACTACCATTGGCGGACACAACACACAATGAGCAGCCCTATGCACTAGGCCATGCACTAACTGTTCGTAGGGAAATCACCTGCCTATGGGGGACTATGCCTAACCCCATTTGCTGCACACCTGGAAACCACAGGAGCCTGTCTGGTTGTAGATGGCCACTACCACTATTGGGGTTGGAGTGCCACAGAGCCTGCCTAACAAGGGACATACCCTACCAAGTTCGCCCTGGCCTACAGGAACCCACAGCCCACATCCCCCACCCAGACACCTCATAAAGTGCTCAGAGTCAGCTGAATGAGACTGTATTCACCTCCTTGTGGCTGCTGTGATGCCCTCAAGCGCCCATCCAACTCCGGATAGGCCACCACCAGGAACCCGAACATCAGGGGGGTCATGGTGTGACGGGCACCCCTTACACGTTGGGGAGGCCATCCCCAGCTGGGCCTCCACCGTCTTCTTGCTCTAGCGGTGCAGGTCCTCCCATCTCTTGCGGCAGTGGCTGCTCCGTCTATGATAGACCCCCAGGGTCCGTACTTCCTTGGCGATGGCACGCCAAATACCCTTTTTCAGGTGGACGCTGACCTAGAGGACAGGTAAATTAAGAAAGGAACTTATTCCCCCATCCAGTTTGTCATACTGATTGGCCACCAGTCCCCCCCATGCCCTGACACACATACACTCACCATCCTCACATGCAGGCCTCAGCCCCCGCAACATGTATCTACCAGCCAGACCACTCCATACATTCATGTCCCACGCATCATGCTCACAGTTTACTCACCTGTTTGTCTGGAGGACCGTAGAGTAGCGTGTACTGGGGGAGGACCCCACCCACTAGTCTCTCCAACTCCTTCACACTGAAGGCAGGGGCCCTATTCCCAGACACTCGAGCCATTGTCACTTCCAGTCACAGGTCACATCATCACTTGCAGTGTAAGTCCTCTCCTGTTGAAGGTCACGTATCAAGTGAGTGAACAGCTAGAAAATGGCGGTCACGTCCACGGCGGTTCATACCGTCACTGCCAGCGTACATTTTCATTGGCTCCTGGAACCCATAGGGCCCAATGATAACCAATGCTGAACTGCGTGGCGGTCTTCGACCGCCTACTGCGACGCTGCACAACACCAGCACAGTTATCTCATTTCCCCTTGTCCCCTCCTTACAGGTCAGGCAGCCGCCATTTCAGGGTGGCACATGGCAGGGCACCTAACTGAGTCACAGCACATTTGGGCTCAAATACGGACAGACAATGCCACACACCGATTTAATCACATTAGTGAAAAAACCCTTGTGCAAACTATGTGGTACATGACCCTCTGATCACCATTCTCCTCCATAGGGCACATCCGCTGGGGCAGATGATGAGTTGGCGTCATCCTCTGGTGTACAGACCCCTGGTGGATCTGTCAACAGGAAGACAAACACATCATTATCACCTACAGACTTGATTGCCACAATCCAAGAACTGTGTGCCCAATTAGAGCCAGACCTGATGTCAGCTATCCTCCATCCCACAGGTATCCCCCTCCAGTGCAGGTCCTGTCAGTGCTCCATTTCCTGGCCAGTGGTTCATTTCAAACAACAGTGTCCATGGCATCAGGGATGTCTCAGCCAATGTTCTCTAACGTGTTGTCCAGAGTGTTATCTGCCCTGCTGAAACACATGCGCAGCTACATCGTTTTCACCCAGGTGGAGGATTTACCCACAGTGAAAGGTGACTTCTATGCTCTGGGACATATCCCCAACATCATTGGTGCCATTGATGGTACACATGTGGCATTTGTCCCCCCCCGGCAGGAATGAACAGGTGTACAGAAATCATAAAAGCTACCATTCAATGAATGTGGAGATGGTGTGTTTGCCAGACCAGCACATCTCCCATGTGAATGCCAAGTATCCTGGCTCTGTGCATGACGCTTACATTTTGAGGAATAGCAGCATCCCTTATGTGATGGGCCAACTCCAGAGGCACTGTGTGTGGCTAATAGGTGGGCCCAAGGTCCCCACAAAGTAGGAATAGGTGTCTGGGTATGGTTTAGTCCCTAAGGGTTGGTGTATGTCTAACAGATATCCCTCGACAATTACAGGTGACTCTGGTTACCCCAAACTCTCATGGCTACTGACCCCAGTGAGGAATGTCAGGACAAGGGCAGAGGAACGCTACAATGAGGCACATGGGTGAACTAGGAGAATTATTGAGCGGACTTTCGGCCTCCTGAAGGCCAGATTCCAGTGCCTCCATCTATCAGGTGGCTCCCTATACTACTCACCCAAGAAGGTGTGCCAGATCATCGTGGCATGCTGTATGTTGCACAACCTGGCTTTGCAGCGCCAGGCTCCTGCAGTGCCTTTTCTGCAGGAGGATGGGCCTGATGTTGGTCGCGTGGCAGCTGTTGACCCTGTGGACAGTGAGGAAGAGGAGGAGGAGGAAGAAGATATTGACAACCGAAACAACATCATGATGCAGTACTTCCAGTGAGACACAGGTAAGAGGCTGGCACTACTCATCTCATATCTGACTACTGTAGGACATTGTATAAGTCTGTCTTTTTACCTCTGTGTATGGACCCTGACAGTTCACTTTGGCTTTCCTTTTCACAGATCTGGGTACCACATTCTGCTTTCTGCTATGTTTACTGCTGCCCAACAACTGTCATACTTTGGTATGTGCAAATTAACATTTACATTGATATTTGTCTAAGAGGTTGTAATAATACATTTGTGAAAGTACAGACTGACTCCAGATTGTTTTGTGATTCAAAGGTGTTTATTTAAATGCTAATAAGTAGAGGGGGATGTGCAATGGGTTGGATTGATGGTGGAAGAATATCCATGGTACAGTCCAGTCTGTTTGTATCACAGGTGCATTGTCCAATGGGGCATAGGAAGTGGAGCAATGTCAGTTCAAGGTGGACACGGTGGGAGTATTGGCAATTTTCTCTGTCTTCTGTCTGGATCGCAGGGACCATTTGCGGGAAGGTTCTCCTTCTGCAGGAGGTGGGGTGCTGGTAGCCTGTTGTTCCTGTGGCGGGACCTCCTGTCCACTAGCGCCGGTGGATTTGGAAGGCTGTTCATCATTTGGGCTGGTGTCAGGGGCCCGGTGTTATGCCACTCCCTCATGGTGTTGGCCATGTCTGCCAGCACCCCTGCAATGGTGACCAGGGTGGTGTTAATGGACTTCAATGTCTCCCTGATCCCCAGGTACTGTTCCTCCTGCAGCCACTGGGTCTCCTGAAACTTGGCCAGTACCGTGCCCATGGTCTCCTGGGAATGGTGGTATGCTCCCTTGATGTTGGAGAGTGCCTTGTGGAGAGTCGGGCCCTGGGCCTGTCCTCCCCCTGTCGCACAGCAGTCCTCCCAGCTTCCCTGTTGTCCTGTGCCTCTGTCCCCTGAACTGTGTGCCCATTGCCACTGACCCCAGGTTCCTGATCGGCCTGTGTTAGTGGGTTTGCCTGGGGTCTCTGTAGTGGTGAACGCACTGTTGATCAACGTGTCCTGGGGACAGTGGCATGGGCCCGCTGGGTGGGTGCTGTGCTGATGTTTCCTGAAGGGGGAGGTTCTGTGATGGGGTGGGACTGTGGCAGGGGAACTGAAAGTCCAGAGGTCCCTGATGGGACGGGCTGGCCATCTTGATCCAGGTGTGCAGAGCTGCTGTGATCACTGTGGGCCTCTTCTGTGGGGAGACTGAATATGGCTGGCACCTCCTGTCCAGTAACGTTGTGTAGGGGTCCTGTTGGAGTGTAAATGCATTATTATTGTATCTGTGCATGCCATCTTGTGCAATGGGTGTGTTTCCCTCTATTTCTGTGCTTGCATTATTGCCTTGGCCCTTGTGTGACTGGTGATTGTGTGCCCTGGGTGAGTCTCTCCCTTGGACATGCTGTGGTGATGGGTGTCCATGCAGGTCTGTGATGGGTGTCCATGCATTGTTGTCACATGCAGGGCTTGGTATTGGGATGTGTGGGTTGTGATAGTGGGGTATCTGTGCGGTGCTGGGGTGATGGGTGAGAGGGTAGGGGTTGGGGTTTGTGATGGCATGCAGGTAGGGTGGGGGATATAGTAGTAAAGCTTTGCCTTACCAGAGTCCAGTCCTCCTGCTACTCCTGCGAGGCCCTCAGGATGCCTGATCACCAAAACTTGCTCCTCCCATGTTGTTAGTTTTTGGGGAGGAGGTGAGGGTCCACTGCCAGTCCTCTATACGGCTACCTGGTGTCTGGATACCCCGGAACGTACCTTCCCCCGTAGGTCGTTCCACCTCTTCCTGATGTCATCCCTTGTTCTTGGATGCTGTCCCACTGCGTTGACCCTGTCGACAATTCACCGCCATACCTCCATCTTCCTGGCAATGGACGTCTGCTGCACCTGTGATCCAAATAGCTGTGGCTCTACTCAGATGACTTCCTCCACCATGACCCTGAGGTCCTCCTCAGAGAACCTGGGGTACCTTTGAGGTGCCATGATGTCATGTGGGTGATGTGTGAGGTGATGGTTGATGTGATGTGTGGGGTGATGTGTTGGAGTGTGTTCTTTGAGGTGCGTGGATGGTGTTTGAGTGATGGTGTTGTGTGCCTCTGGATGCTGGTGTTGTCTTTGCTTTTCTGTCTCTCTGCTTCTTCCAAAATTGTCGTTGTGAGGGGTTGTGGGTAATGTGGGTGTATGTTTTTTAGTGTTGTGAGTGTGTGGGTGTGGTGTGTGTATGTCTATCAGGTGTGTGTATTTTGAATTATCCAATGTGGTTGTGTTTTGTAAATGTGTGTCTATTTTGATGGACTCAGTGAACTGTGTGTTGATCGCTTTTTTTATTACCTTGGTTGGGAAAGGGAGCAGTGAGATTGGTCTTTAGCTTTTCAGCTCTGTCAGATCTGCAGAGGGCTTCTCCAGTAGGGGGTTTATCACTGCGTGTTTCCAGTCATCCGGGAAGGTGTCAGTCTCAATGGGGTGGTTGATCGTATGGCATAGTTTGGGAGCAATAGTGATGCTGGCTTGGTTAAAGATGTTGTGGGGGCCTGGGTGCAAGGGTGCCCCAGAGTGGATAGAACTCATGAACTTCAGGGTGTCTTCTAGGGTGAGGAGGGTCCAGTGGTTTGGGGTCGGTGGGGGGTTGGAGTACGTGGTGGTACTGGTGGGAGGGGTTGGGTATTCACTTGCGAATCCTTCATAGATGTTCTGGATTTTTTGGTTAAAGAAGGTGGCAAGGTTATCGCAGAGGTGTTGGGAGGGGGGATTGTCTGTGGTGTCTGTGCCAGGTTTTGCAAATTCTTTGACTATGGTGAAGAGTTCCTTGCTGTTGTGTGTGTTGGTGTTAATGCGCTCCTGAATGACTGATTTTCTACCTCATCCGATGAGTCAGTGGTGCGATGTGAAGGCATCTTTGAAGGCTTTGTGGTCTGTCATGCTCTTGCTGCTTCTCTACTTTCTCTCGAGTCGTATGCAGGTGCACTTTGATTCTTGGAGGTTGAGGGAGAACCAGCTGGGTTTGCGCTGAGTCAGTCACCCACACAGTCACTGATGCACTCATTCTCTCACCCATACAGACACTCATAAACCCAGTCAGTCACCCGTAGACCAGTCACACACCCGCTTACTTGCCCATACAACCACTCACATACCCAGTCACTCAACCATATCGGCAATCACACACCTAGTCAGTCATCCATGCAGTCACTATGCACCCATTTACTCACCCATACAATCACTCACACACTGACTTAGTTACCCATAGAGTCACTAATGCACCCATTCACTTACCCATACAGGCACTCACACACCCACTCACTCACCCATAAGCCACTCACGCACCCATTCACTCACCCATGCAGGCATTCACGCACCCAGTCAGTTACCCACACAGTCACTGATGTACCCATTCACTTACTCATACAGCCACTTATGCCCCCAGTCAGTCACCCACACAGTCACTGATGTACCCATTCACTCATCAATACAGGCACTCATGCACCCAGTTAGTCACCTTTAGAGCCACTCAAACACCCACACACTCACCCATACAGCCACTCATGTACCCAGTCACTCACCTTAATAGGCAATCATACACCCAGTCAGTCATCCATACAGTCAGTCATGCACCTCTTCACTCACCCACACAGCCACTCATGGGCCCATTCACTCACCCATACAACCACTTATGTACCCACTTAGTCAGCCATAAATTCACTCAAGCAGCCTTCCACTCACCCATACAGGCACACATGCACCCAGTCAGTCACCCATAGAGCCACTCACACACACACACTCACTCACCTACCCATACAACCAGTCATGTACCTATTCACTCACCCATATAAGCAATCACATACCCAGTTACCCATACATTCAATCATTCACCCATTCCCTCACCCATACACTCATGCACACATTCACTCACCCAAGCATGCACTCATACACCCAGTCAGTCAACCACACAGTCACTGAATCACCCATTTTCTCACCCATACAGACACTAATGCACCCAGTCAGTCACCCATAGAGCCACTCACACACCTACTCACTCACCCATACAACCACTCACACACCCACTCACCCATATAGGCAATCACACACCTAGTCAGACATCCATACAGTCACTCTGCATCTGTTCACTGACCCTTACAACCACTTACGTACCCACCTAGTTACCCATACAGTCACTCAAGCACCCATTCACTCACTCATACAGGCATTCACTTACCCAGTCAGCCATCTATACAGCTACTCAACCACTCACTCACCCATATAGGCAATCAAATACCCAGTCAGTAACCCATACAGCCACTCATGCATCCATTTCCTCACCCATACAGCCACTCTTGCACCCATTCACTCTCCCATACAGGAACTCATGCACCCATTCAGTAACCCACACAGTCACGGATGCACCCATTCACTCAACCATACAAGCACTCTTGCACCCAATCAGTCACTCATAGAACCTTTCACACATGCACTCACTCACCCATACAACCACTCACATATCGAGTCACTCACCCATATAACCAATCACACATCCAGTCAGTCATCCATATAGTCAATCTTGCACCTATTCACTCACCCATAAAGCCACTTATGCACCCATTCACTCACTCATATAGTCACTCACACACCCGGTCAGTCACCCACACAGTCACGTTTGTACCCCTTCACTCATCCATACAGGCACTCATGCACCCAGTCAGTCTCCTGTAAAGCCACTCACACACCCACTCACTCCCCATCCACTCACCCATACAGCCACTCATGTACCCACTTAGTCACCCATAAGTTCACACATACATTCACTCATGCAACCTTTCACTCACCCATACAGGCACTCATGTACCCAGTCAGTCACCTATAGAGCCACTTACACACCCACTCACTCACTGATACAATCACACACATACCTTCTTAGGTACCCATACAGTCACTCATTCACACATTCACTCGCCCATATAGGCACTCACACACCCACACACTCACCCATATATACAATCAAAAACCCAGCCATTCACCCACACAGTTATTGATGCACCCATTCGTTCACCATACAGGCACTCATTCAGCCAGTCAGTCACATGTAGAGCCACTCACACACCCACTCAATCACCCATACAACCACTCACATACCCAGTCAATCACCCATATAGGCAATCACACACCCATTCACTCACACATACAGACACTCATGCACCCATTCACCCATGCAGACACTCATGCACCCAGTCTGTCACCCACACAGTCACTGATACACCCATTCTCTTACCCAGAGAGACTTTCATGCACCCAGTCAGTCACCCGTAGAGCCACTCACACACCCGCTCACTCACCCATCCATCCACAGACGTACCAGGCCACTCACCCATATAGGCAATCACACACCCAGTCAGTCATCCATGCAGTCACTCTTGCACCCATTCCATCACCCATACAGCCACTCATGCACACATTCACTCTTCCATACAATCACTCATGGGCCCACTTAGTCACCCATACAGTCATTCACACACCCAGTCACTCACCCATATAGCCAATGACACACCACCAGTCAGTCAACCATACAGCCACTGACTCTTCAAGCCAGTCATCACATTTTTTTTTTTTTAAAGAAAGATGTGGTCCTAAAATGAATCTTTTTTTTTTTTTTATATTTTTATTGTTTTTGTTCTTTTTCAACTTTTTTTGGTGTGTTACTTTTTTTTTTTCTAATCACTTGCAACAGCAAGCAGAACAATTTCTATTTACCAGAGAACGAGGAAAATAAAGAAAAAAGATCTTCAGCATTTGTGTGTATTGGTGGTTTGCTTAAGGTTAGATACAACTTGCTCACCAAAACTCAACACCATTTTTTTTGCATTTTCTAAAGAAAATGCCTACTTCCCCAAATTCTGATACACTTGGAGGAATGTCTGAAAACACATCTCCAACAGATGAAGGTCCTGCCTGACCTCCAGAAATACTGGCACCACTTTCCCTCTCCAGCCTCAGCATTTGTGCTCTAGCCAGGCGAGTAGAGTGCATGCTGGTCAGATGTTTAAGCACTTGAAATGCCACAGGAGTATTTCCAGTCACTTCCTCTTGATAGAATTGTTTTGCAAAGGCTGCAGGTCACCTTTTTTGTACTAACTTTTTTCTCCTCCTCTGGAATTGTAAAGAATTCACACACAATGTTTTCCTCCTTCTTTTGTGGAATCTCCTTTTCTTCCTCCAACAAGACAGCATCCTCCAGCTCCTGCTGGTCTTTAGACGCTGTCATCTACTTCAAAATAGAGAAGCACAGGTAGAAATCCACAAGGATGAATAGTGGGTGTGCCAGACAAGTGTGAAAACACACAGCCACTCCCAGAGTAAATTGCAATGGGTGAGACCTGTCACTGTAAGACATGGAAATGATCTTAGCCAATTGAATTGCTTTTTCTACGTCACATGGGATGCACGACGCCACCGTAATCCCGCTGCGAAGTAAGCGCGAATCCTCAAAAAATGTTTAAATGTTCAATAAAACTTATATGTTGACTGAAAACTTAGTTCTAAGCACTTGTTATATGAAATAGAAACATTATATGTACATAATGCGTTTTGAAAAAACTCCGCAGTCGCATACCGGGCACAAATTCGGAAATACGTGTGGGGATGGTGCGCAACAACATTGCGACTTTTAAAAAAGGGCTACAAACACATTTGAAATAATTTTAAATATTACTGTGGAACTAACAGAACACCATCAGTAAACCTTCAATATAAAATTGCATTTTAATATAGTTTGTACATGGATGTTTTGCAAACTTGTGATTTCGCGCTGGAGTCTTGTACTATGCGCAAAGGTTCGCACATGGTACACAACTCTTAAATATATATATATATTTTAAATGCTTAAAATATTATCAATAGTAGAGGAAAAAACTATTAACTGAGCATATGGCACTAACATAACATTCAGAATATTTCCTATATCATGTAGGACAGAGTAACACCGAATTATTACTCATTGCTCTAATCTCCCCTTTCATATATCATTTGTCACTTAGTTTATGTTGTGCAAATTGTATTTCAATCGGTACTTTACATGGGAGATGGTAAAGAATGCAGAAATGTTGCTCAATGAAATAAAAGGCCTGCACACACCTAGCTTGCCGTATTTTAAAAGTATAGCTCTGCACTCAATGTATTAGTCAAAATGGGTATCTATAACAGTACAGAGGTACATGCCACCAATGTTTCACAACATTCTTTGGTTACTATACTCCTTATGGTGACATTCAGTGCAGCAGACCTAATAACCCAAGTCACAACTGTCTTTGCATCAACAGATCGTAACATAAAGAAACTGGAATGGAAAAAAGTAGGATTTCCAATAGGAAAAATAAAAGGTTGCAGGGATGTTATAGTTGGGGCATCAATTTAAAAAAGAATACAAATTCACTGAAAACAAAGGTTATAGAGATGCCATAGTTAGGAAATAGATCTAAAAAAACATACAAATTCACTAAAAAGCCAAAGGTTACAAAGACTGTTTGAAATGTGGTCTCTGGTTGGCAGTCACTTTGCACTCTGTTCAAACAGGGATGCTCACTCTAGTCAGGCCAATGGAGAAACATGCTTATATAACTGCTGTTTACCCATTTGAAAGCTTAGCACAAGCAGTCAGGCTTATCTCAGAAGCAGTGTGTAAAGTATTTGTACCAACACACACAGTAATACAGTGAAAACACTGCAAAATGGACATCACACCAGTTTAGAAAAAAAGGTAATATTTATGTATATCAAACAAGACCAAACCAACAAAAATCCAACATACACAAGTCAAGATATGAATTGTTCAAAGAATAAGGCCCTCATTCCAACCCTGGCGGCCGGTGATTAAGTGGCGGTAATACCGCTAACAGGCCAGCTGTAAAAAAAATTGAATTATGACCATAGCAGAAACAGCCCACACAGACAGCCACTTTAACACACCGACCGCCTCGGTGGTCGCAACAAGCACTGCAGCGGTAACCGCCAACAGCCAGGCGGAAAACAATGTACCGCCCACCCTATTACAACAAGGCAATCCGCCAGCTTTTCTGGGGCAATACCAATGCCATCAAAAGCGCAGCACAAACAGTACACAGCAGGGAAACTACTCACCTCTGGACACTCAAGGAAGAACCACAACGCCATGGAGAATGAACTACAGGTGTTACCCATGTTGGTATACCTCCTCCTACACCAGGAACACGAACAACGGCAAAGACAACCACAGTGAGTACCGCACCTAGCACACAAGGGAGGGTGGGAGGAAAAAGAGAGTGACACACATACGCAACATGCAACACCCCTACCCCCACCCCAACACCATACACACAAACAGATGCAACATTACATATCCACCCAATACCCCTCAGGAATAACGCAAGGACAACAGGAAGTGAGTAAAGTCAGTATAATAATATAAATTTTGAGGAATACATCCTCAAAGCACAAAACAGTATCTACAATATATACAAATGGAGGGACAAATGTCCGTGGCCCAAAGGGCCTTATCACATTGGCCAAGGCCCCACTTGACTCCTGCCTAAATTCGGCGAGAACACTGCTGGGACCTCTGGTCGAAAATACACAGGTACCTCAGGGGGAAGGGGAAGGGGGGGCACTTCAGCCAGAAGATGGCACAACGCCACTGCTCCTGGAGGGGGCTACGTGCCCTCTGCGGTGTCTTGGGGAGTACAAAGCCACAGTCTCTCAAGTGAGTGGTTTGCCCACTGCTTGATCCTGGGGAGTGCAAAGCCACAGTCTCTCAAGTGGGTGGTTTGCCCATTGCTTGGTCCTGTAGAGTGCAAGGCCACAGTCTCTCATGTGGGTGGGTTGCCAACTGCTTGGTCCTGGGGAGTGCAAAGCCATAGTTCCTCAAGTGGGTAGTTTGGGAGTGCAAAGCCACAGTCTCTCAAGTGGGTGGTTTGCCCACTGCTTGGTCCTGGGGAGTGCAAGGCCACAGTTTCTCAAGTGGGTGGTTTGCCCACTGCTTGTTCCTGGGGAGTGCAAAGCCAGAGTCTCTCAAGTGGGTGGTTTGCCCCCTGCTTGGTCTTGGGGAGAGCAAGGCCACCGTCTCTCTAATGGATGCCTTCTTCCACTGGTTCTGGAGGGGGCCTTGTGCCCAGTGTGCTTCATCCTGGCAATGAGGGGGTGAGTGGATGCCTTCTTCCACTGGTTCTGGAGGGGACCTTGTGCCCAGTGTGCTTCATCCTGGCAAGGAGGGGGTGAGTGGATGCCTTCTTCCACTGCTCTGGAGGGCGCGTGTGCCCAGTGTGCTTCATCCTGGCAAGGAGGGGATGAATGGATGCCTTCTTCCACTGGTTCTGGAGGTGGCCTTGTGCCCAGTGTGCTTCATCCTGGCAAGGAGTGGGTGAGTGGATGCCTTCGTCCACTGGTTCTGGAGGGGTCCTTGTGGCCTGTGATGCAGATCTTGGAGGGTGCAAGGTCACAGTCTCTCACCTGGGTGTCACACCTACAGTTTTTGCAGGGGCCAGGACGAAGTACAGCCCATGGAGGCTTGACTACACATTGCCCGCCGGCGGTGACGGCTGCTCAGTGGTGGCAGTGGCAGTGCTGGCGGCGGTGCTGCCCGTGCTGGGGGGAGGCTCTAGCCCTTCCCCAGCAGCCTCAGACAGCTGCCCACTGTGGCTGCTGCTGCTGGCAGTGGTGCTGGCAGTGGTGCTGGTGGCGGTGTAGGTGGCAGTGTTGGTGGAGGTGCTGTCTGCGGTGGGGGGAGGCTCCAGCCATTCCCCTGCAGTCTCGGACAGCTGCCCACTGGGGCTGCTCCTGCTGACAGTGGTGGTGGCAGTGGTGCTGGTGGAAGTGCAGGTGGCAGTGCTGGTGGTGGTGCTGGTGCCAGTGCTGCCTGTGGTGGGGGGAGGCTCCAGCCCTTCCCCTGCAGCCTTGGATGGCTGAAGTGGCATGGCTGGTGTTGTTTGCCCAGATTCTGCTCCAGCACCAGGCTCCATATCCATCCTGCCTGTGGCATCTGTGCCTTTGTAATTGCCCTTGGCAGCTGGTGTTCCCGGCCTGCCCTTGGCAGCTGGTGGTGCCTCCTTGCTTCTGCCAGCTTGTGGTGCCTCCTTGCGTTTGCCAGCTGGTGGTGCCTCCTTGCGTCTGCCAGCTGGTGGTACCTCCTTACATTTGCCAGCTGGTGCTCCCTTTTTGCCCTTGGCAGCTGGTGCAGGCACACTGGCTGTGTGGACGGGTGTCTTCACTGTGCCTCTCAGAACTGCAGTGGCAGCAGAAGCAACAGTGGACGTGTACTGGGTGGCTGAGGTGCTAGCCTGGGTCCTGACCACCCTGGCCCGAAGTGAAGGACGGGGGGAGGGGCAGGGAATAGGTCAAGGGTGGAGAGGAAAAGATTTTTAGGGGCACTGGGGCTGGAAGGGTGAAGGTTTGGGAGTGGAGGAAGAGGGAGTGGTGGTAGGAGGTGTCTGCTGTGTTTGGGTGCAGGTGCACGGGCTGGATGCTGTTGTGAGGTGGATGGCTGTTGTGTGTCTGAGTGCTTGCGTTTGTGTACTTTGGGAGGAGAGGGCACAGACACAGTTGGAGAGGACACGGGATGTGTGCATGGATGTGGGGGTGGTGACCTCCAGTGAGGGGTGTGTAGTGATAGGCGTAATGGTGATGGAGGTTGTGGATGAGGATGTAGTGTATGCAGGTGTGAGGGGAGACACTACTGGGAGGGAGGTAAATGACAAGGAGGAGGGGGACACAGTGGAGGCAGGGGATGTTGGTGTGTCTGCATCTGGATGGTGTTTGTGTGAGTGCCTGTGGGATGAAGTGTGGTGCTTGTGTTTGCCTGAGCCACTTCTGTGTGTTGATCTGGGTGCATGCTGGTCTGAAGGTGTGCTTGGGATAGGGTGGGGTTGAGGGGAATGGGACTGGATAGAGGAAGTTGGAGGGGGAAGCTAGAGACAGGGACAATGGCTGCCATCAGGGAGTTGGCCAGAGCCTGGAATTATCTCTGTTGGGCCGCCACACCAGAGTGAATGCCCTCCAGTAATGCATTTGTTTGTTGCAAATGCCCTGCCAGCCCCTGGATGGCGTTCAGTATGGCTGACTGCCCAACAGAGATGGATCGCAGGAGGTCAATAGACTATTCACTGAGGGCAGCAGGGCTGACTGGGGCAGGGCCTGGGGTGCCTTGGGCAAAGGGGATGCCCACCCTCCTGGGTGAGCGGGCATGGGAAACACGCTGAGGGGCTGCTGGGAGGGTGGTGCTGGTATGGGGGGTGGCAGCTGTACCTGTCGTTGGGGTGGCCACAGAGGTATCCGCCACCACCAGGAAGCTCCATCGGAGGACGTTTCACTGTCTGAACTGTCCCCTCCAGTCTCCACCATGGTGCTCCCCTCGCCCTCTGTCCCACTGGTGCCCTCACCATCGGTGGATTCGGCCTCATGGGCCATGTGGGACGCAGCTCCCTCCATCGCCGGTGCCTCTGCTCCTCTGCCAGATGATGCTAGTGCACACAAGGACAGGGTGACAAAACAAAAAGGGGGGGTGGAAGAGACCGAGGATACACTTGGTCAATGCCAGCAACCACACCACCGTTGGCATACACAACACACAGGGAACAGCCCTATGCACTAGGCCATACACAACCAGTCACAATGCCAGTCACCAGGCCATGGAGTACAATGCCTAATGCCAATAGCAGCACAGCTGAAACCCACAGGAACCTGCCCAGTAGTAGATGCTCACTAGCATATTTGGGGTTGGAATGCATCAGACCCTGCCCATCATGGAACCTACCCTGCCATGTTCGTCCTGGCCTAGGGGCACCCACAGACCCACATCCCCCACCCAGATAACACCTCAACACGCTCAATTGTGGCTGTTGTAATGCCTTCAAACGCCCATCCAACTCTGGATAGCCCACTGCCAGGATGCAGAACTTCAGGGGGGGTCAGGGTACGACGGGCACCCCTTCCTCCTTGGGAGGCCATCCCCAGCTGGGCCTCTGCCGTCTTCCTTGCCCTGCAGTGCAGGTCCTCCCACTGTTTTCAACAGTGGGTGCTCCGTCTTTCAAAGACCTCCAGGGTCTGCACATCCTTTGCGATGGCACGCCAAATACCCTTTTTCTGATGGGCGCTGACCTGCAGAAAAAGATACATAGAGAAAGGTATTAGTCATACTGTCCGGCCTGTTACTCTCACGGCCCACCATATCCCTCCCATCCCCTTACGCACAGATATTGACCACCATCCATGCAGCACTCTGCCCAAAACCCCTCAGCCATCCCCCCTACACGAGGCTTACACACACAGCACTCCATACATTCATGCCCCATGCATCGTGCTCACAGTGTACTCACCTGTTGGTCTGGAGGACTATAAGGTAAACGGTACTGGGGTAGGACCCCATCCACCAATCTCTCCAACTCCTCTGAAGTGAAGGCAGGGGCCCTTTCCCCAGACACTCGAGCCATGGTCGCTTCCAGACACAGGTCACAGCAGCACTTGCAGTGTAGGTCCTCTCCTGTTGAAGCTCAGGTAGCAAGTTAGTGAACAGATTGAAAATGGCGGTCACATCTGTGGCGGTAGGTACCGTCACCACCAGTGTACATCACCATTGGGTCCAGGAACCAATATTGCCCGATGATAACCAATGAGGTGTTGCACGGCGGTCATCGACTGCCTCCCACAACGTCGCACAACGTCAGCAGAATTACCTAATTTCCACTTGTCCCTCCACACAGGTCAGGAGGCCACCATTTCAGGGGGGAACAGCCATGGCACCTAACTGCGTCACAGCAGACATAGGCACATTTACGGAACTGCACATACTGTTTCTGTCACAACATGCAAGGCATTTTACTCTGAGGATAGGTTTGACTATGACCATTTGCTCACCATTTTTCACCCTAGAGTTCAACCGCTGAGGATGAATAGGAGATGGAGACATACCCCTATGTACAGACCGCTGGTGGACCTGGCAACAATGGAGGACAGGCACATTATCCTCACCTACAGATAGGGCCACAGTCCAAGAGCTGTGTGCCCAATTGAAGCCACACCTGATCTCAGCTATCCGTCACCCCACTGGGATCCCCCCTCTTGTGCAAGTCCTATCAGTGCTCAATTCTTGGCAAGTGGCTCCTTCCAAGCGACAGTGGCCATGGCAGGAGGGATGTCACAGCCTATGTTCTCAAACGTGCTGACCAGAGTGTTGTCTGCCCTGATAAAACACATATGCAGCTACATTGTATTTCCCAGGTGGAGGATTTGGCCACAGTGACGGCTGACTTCTATGCACTGGGACATATCCCCAACGTCCTTGGTGCTATTGATGGGACACAGATTGCCTTTGTCAGCCCCCGGAGAAATGAACAAGTGTTCAGAAATTGAAAGAGCTTTCACACGAAGAATGTGCAGATAGTGTGCCTGGAGGACCAGTACATCTCCCATGTCAATGCAAAGTATCCTGGGTCTGTGCATGATGCCTTTAACCTGAGGAATAGCAGCATCCCATATGTGATGGCTCAACTCCAGAGGCACAGGGTGTGTCTAATAGGTGAGCCCAAGGTCCCCACCCAGTGTTTGTTTGGTATATGGGTGTGGGGTTGGCCCTAAGGGTGATTGTCTGGCTAACAGGTATCCCTCGATATTTACAGGTGACTCTGGTTACCCCAACCTCTCATGGCTACTAACCCCAGTGAGGAATGCGAGGACAAGGGCAGAGGAACATTACAATGAGATACATGGGCAAACAAGGAGGATCACTGAGCGCACCTTTGGCCTTCTGAAGGCCAGGTTCAGGTGCCTCCATCTGATAGGGGGATTACAGCGCTACTCACCCAAGAAGGTCTGCCAGATCATTGTTGCATGTTGCATGTTGCACAACCTGGCCTTGAGATGCCAGGTGCCTTTTCTGCAGGAGGATGAGGCTGGAGATGGTTGTATGACAGCGGTGGAGCCTGTGGACAGTGACGGAGAGGAGGCAGAGGAAGAGGATGTGGACAACAGAACAACTATAATACAACAGTACTTCCATTGACACACAGGGAAGACACTGTAACCTCACCTTCCATTGCTGTTTTGTGAAATTAATTTTCTCTGGCTGACTGCTGTTCCCACCACAAAGGCCACTTATTGTACCATTTAACATGTCTATTTGCAGATATTGATGCCCTCCTGTGGCTCCTGGTGTGTTCACTGCAGCACATTACAGGTCATAACTATGTATACGTCACTGTACAGTCTAATTGCAATGTCTACTGATTGTTAAACAACTATATCCTTAAATCATTTGACATATTCCATACTTGTTTTTTCCAAGGGTGTTTATTTCAGTGCTGAGAAGTAAATGGGAATGTGCAATGGGCTGGGTGATGGGGGAGAAAAGTCCATGGTAGAGTCGAGCCTCTTGGTATCACAGGTGCATTGTCCAAGGGGGCATAGGAAGGGGAGCAATGTCAGTTCAAGGTGGACATAGTGACAGAGTGGGACACAAGGGTGACAATCAGGGGAGTCTAATTTCCTGGCGGGGGTCTTGGCAATGTTCTCTGCCTTATGCCTGTATCGCAGGGACCATTTGCGGGGTGGTTCTCCTTCTGCAGGGGGTGGAGTGCTGGTGGCATGTTGTTCCTGTGGCGGGGCCTCCTGTCCACGAGCGATAGCAGAGGTGGAAAGTTGTTCATTGGTGTGGCTAGTGTCAGGGGCTCGTTGGTGTGTCACTGCCTCCCTCATAGTGCTGGCCATGTCTGCCAGCACCCCTGCAATGGTGACCAGGGTGAGAAATAGGGTTGCACGGTGTTAGGAAACCGCATTGCATGCTGTTTGCGTCATTATCAGCAGCCGCAAGCAGGTGTTGTGATGTTTCTCCAGCTGTGATGCATCGATCTCCCAGCCACGATGCAGATGGAACGTCGATGTCAGCTGCGAAGCTGGTGGCACATCTTTTATCAGCTACATTGCACATGGTGCGTTGAAAATGTCCCCACACAGTGTTCTGTGCATGGATTTCAGCTCTTGTTCTGCCAGCTTCACCTTTCAAGGGCCCAGGGACTGGAAAGGGCACCGCTTGGCAGGGTAGGAGTCTCAGCAGAGAGTCCAGGTGCTGCCAGAGGAAATTTTTGATGGCCCTGAGACTTCATAACAGGAGGCAAGCTCAGTTCAAGTGCTTGGAGATTCATCTTCAAGCAGAAATGCACAACAAAGTCCGGTCTTTGTCCCCTTTCACAGGCAGAAGCAGCAACTGAAGTATAGCCCAAGAAAGCACAGTCACAGGCAGGGGCAGCACTTCTGCTCAACTCTTCAGCTCTTCTCCTTGGCAGAAGTTCGTCAAGGTTCTAGAAGTGATCTAAAGTCTGGGGTTCTGGGTCCAATACTTATACACCTTTCTGCCTTCGAAGTTGGCAAACTTCACTGGAAAGTCACTGTTGTTTACAAATATCCTGCCTTGCCCAGGCCAGGCTCCAGACACACACCAGGTGGTTGGAGACTGCATTCTGTGAGGGCAGACACAGCCCATTCAGGTGTAAGTGACCACTCCTCCCTCCACTCTAGCCTAGATGACTCATCAGGATATCCAGGCTACACCCCAGCTCGTTTTGTGTCACTGTCTAGAGGAGATTCATAAACAGCCCAACTGTCAGTCTGACCCAGACAGGAAATCCACAAACAGACAGAGTCACATAATGGTTTAGGTAAGAAAATGCCTACTTGGCGGAAATTCAATGGACGATGCGTGAGAAATCCACGCGGTTTTGTGATTCCGTGCGACTGGATTTTCAACCCAACATAACTGGGCACAGAAAAACATTCGCTCTCTTGTGGGGGATGAGAAACGATGCACGCCAACCCGACCGCAGAAGGAACGATGCACGGTCTTGCTTGCCAGTGAGAAATCGATGCATCACTGGCCTTTTCCGACGCACAATCACCCCTGCGGTGTTATTTTGACGCTACCCAGGTACCTTTGCACACTAAAAGTTCTCACTGTTTTCTAAAGAATTTAAGACTCTTAGGCCCTCATTACAACCCTGGTGGTAAATGCTGCCTACTGCAGTGCTGACGGCCGCCAACATACAGTGACCGCAGCAGTATTCCGCTACGGGTATTATGACCCACACTGAGAAATCCGCCACTATACCGACACCCACACAAGTCCGCCAGACCTCAGGAAACACCAGCACAGCACCCACCCAGCAGGCCCATGCCACTGTCCCCAGGACACGTCAATCAGCAGTGTGTCCACCACTACAGGGACACCAGGCAACCCCACAAACACAGGACGATCAGGGACCTGGGGTCAGTGGCAGTAGGCACACGGTTCAGGGGACAGAGGCACAGGACAACAGGGAAACTAGGAGGACTGCTGTGCGACTGGGGGAGGACAGGCCAAGGGAACCCACTCTCCAAGAGGCACTCTCTAGTATCCTGGGGGCATACCACCATTCCTAAAAGACCAAGGGCCATATACTGTACAAGTTGCAGGAGACCCATCGGATGCAGGAGGGACAGTACCAGGGGTTCAGGGAGGACCTCAAAAACATCTACACCATCCTGGTCACCATTGCAGGGGTGCTGGCAGACATGGTCAAGACCATGAGGGAGGCAGTGGCACACCAAAGGTCCCCTGACACTAGCCACACCGATGAACAGCCTTCCACCTCTGCCGGTGCTAGTGGACAGGAGGCCCCACCACTGGAACAACATGCCACCAGCACCCTACCCCCTGCAGACGGAGAACCACCCTGCAAACGGTCCCTGCGATCCAGGCAGAAGCCAGAGAACATTGCCAAGACCCCTGCCAGGAAATAAGACTCTCCTGATTGTCACCCTTCTGTCCCGCTCTGTCACCCTGTCCACCTTGAACTGCCATTGCTCCACTTCCTATGCCCCCTTGGACCTGTGATACCAAGAGACTGGACTCTACCCTAGACTTTCCTCCACCATCACTCCAGCCCATTGCACATCCTCCTCTACTTATAAGCACTGAAATAAACAGCCTTGGAACAAATACAAATCTGGAGTCTGTCAAATGATTCAAATATGTATTAGTACAACATCATCAAAGCATAGCAAGTCATATGTACAGTCAAATTTACATTGGAATGACATTTAGAGGGCAGCAGTAAACACACCAGGAGCCGGAGTGGGCCACAGAGATCTGAAATAGAGATGCCAAAGGGTACAGTAAGTGGCCATGGACATAGGGAAATCATGCTGCCATTTACAATACCCAACAGAAAAATGAAAATTAAAGTGAAGGTACAGTGTCTTACCTGTGTGTCACTGGAAGTACTGCTGTAATATATTACTTCTGTTGTCCACATCTTCTTCCTCTGCCTCCTCTTCCTCACTGTCCACAGGCTCCACTGCTGCCACAAGACCATCTCCAGGCTCATCCCCTGCAGAAAAGTCACCTGGCGTCTCAAGGCCCGGTTGTGCAACATGCAATGTGCAAAGATGATCTGGCACACCTTCTTGGGTGAGTAGTACAGGGATCCACCAGTCAGATGGAGGCACCTGAACCTGGCCTTCAGGAGGCCGAAGGCCCTTTCAATTATCTGCTTTGTTCACCCATGTGCCTCATTGTAATGTTCCTCTGCCCTTGTCCTGGGATTCCTCACTGGGGTCAGTAGCCATGAGAGGTTGGGATAACCAAAGTCACCTGTAAATATCGAGGGACAACTGTTAGACACACACTAACCCCTAGGGACAACCCCATACCAGACACCTACTTATACTGGGTGGGTACCTTGGGCTCACCTATTAGTCACACCCGGTGCCTCTGGAGTTGGCCCATCACATATGGGATGCTTCTATTCCTCAAGATAAAGGCATCATGCACGGAGCCAGGATACTTTGCATTCACATGGGAGATATACTGGTCCACCAAACACACCATCTGCACATTCATAAAGTGATAGCTTTTTCTATTCCTAAAAACTTGTTCATTTCTCCCGTGGGGGAGGGACAAATGCCATATGTGTACCATCAATGGCACCAATGAAGTTGGGAATATGTCCCAGGGCATAAAAGTCAACTATAACTGTGGTGAAATCCTCCACCTGGGGGAATACGATGTAGCTGCGCATGTGTTTCAGCAGGGCTGGCAACACTCTGGTCAACAGGTTGGAGAACATTGGCTGAGACATCCCTGACGCCATGGCCACTGTTGTTTGTAAAAGAACCACTTGCCAGGAAATGGAGCACTGACAGGACCTGCACTAGAGGGGGGATACCTGTGGCCTGACGGATAGCTGACATCAGGTCTGGCTCCAATTGGGCACACAGTTCTTGGATTGTGGCCCGATCAAATCTGTATGTTATGATAATGTGTCTGTCCTCCATTGTCGGAGGGTCCACCAGGGGTTTGTACACTGCAGGATGTCGCTATCTCATATTCAACCTCAGCGGTTGAAGCCTATGGAAGAAAATGGTGATCAGAGGGTCATATTCACACATCTATTGCAGTAATGATGAATTGTTTCCTTTACAGAACCAGTATGTGAATCTGAAAATCAGTTGCTGTGCCAATGTCTGCTGTGACGCAGTTAGGTGCCATGCCTTATGTCCCTCTGAAATGGCGGCTGCCTGACCTGTGAGGAGGGACAAGTGGAAATGAGGTAATTGCACTGGCGTTGTGCGTCATTGCGGTAGGCGGTCAAAGACCACTGCGCAACTTTGCATTGGTTATCATTGGGCCCTTGGGGTTCCAGGAGCCAATGGCGATGTACGCCAGAGGTGACGGTACGCACCACAGTGGACGTGACCACCATTTTCTATCTGTTTACTCACTTGCTACCTGATCTTCAACACGAAAGGACCTACACTGCAAATGCTGCTGTGACCTGAGTCTGGAAGCGACAATGGCTTATGTGTCTGGGGAAAGGGTCCCTGCCTTTACTGCGGAGGAGTTGGAGAAACTGGTGGATGGGGTCTCACCCCAGTACACGTTACTCTACGGTCCTCCAGACAAACAGGTGAGTACACTGTGAGCATGATGCGTGGGCCATGGCGTCCTGGCCAGAGTGCTGCATGTATGGTTGTCAGTGTATGTGCGTCAGGAGATGGGTGGGATATGGTGGGCCATAAGTGTGACAGTCTGGACGGTTGACGAATTCCCTTATCTGCTGTCTTTTCCATGCAGGTCAGTGCCCACCAGAAAAAGGGTATTTGTTGTGCCATCGCCAAGGAGGTGAGGACCCTGGGGGTCTTTGACAGGCGGCGCACCCACTGCCGCAAATGGTGGGAGGACCTGCGCCGCTGGGCAAAGAAGATGGCAGAGGTCCAGCTGGGGCTGACCTCCCAACGAGGAAGGGGTGCCCGTCGCATCATGACCCCCCTGAAGTTTTGCATCCTGGCGGTGGCCTATCCGGAGTTGGATGGGCGCTTGAAGGCATCACAGCAGCCACAAGGGGGTGAGTACATATTCAGAATCCTGACTTCGCGCATGTTAAGGGTTACCTGGGAGGGGGATGTGGGCTGTGGGTACCCCTAAACCAGGGCGAAGATGGCAGGGTAGGTCCCTTGTTGTGCAGGCTCTGAATGGTGTTAGTGGGCATCTACTACTGGGCAGGATCCTGTGGGCTTCAGTTGTGCAGCTAATGGCGGTAGGCCTTGTACCCCATGGGCTGGTGACTATCTTAGTAACTGGCAGTGCATGGCCTAGTGCATAGGGATGCTCCCTGTGTGTTGTGTAGCCAACGGTAGTGGTGTTGCTGCCATTGACCAAGTGTATCCTCTGTCTCTCCACCCCTTTTTGTTTTGTCACCCTGTCCATGTGTGCATTAGCATCATCTGGTGGAGGAGCAGAGGCACCAACGACGGAGGGAGCTGAATCCCACATGGGCCTGGAGACCGAATCCACTGATGGTGAGGGCACCAGTCGGATGGAGGGCTAGGGGAGCACCACGATGGGGACAGGAGGGGAGACCAAAGACAGCAACTCCACCTGCAATGGAAGCTCCCTGGTGGTGACACACATCTCTGTGCCCACCGCAACAACAGGTACAGCCGCCACCCCCCTACCAGCACCTCCCTCCTAGCAGCCCCTCAGCGTGTTTCCTGTGTCCGCTCACCCAGGAGGGTGGGCATCTCCTTCACCCCAGGCACGTCAGGCCCTGCCCCAGTCTGCCCTGCTGCCCTCAGTGAGGAGGCTGTTGACCTCCTGAGATCCCTCACTGTTGGGCAGTCAACCATTCTGAATGCCATCCAGGGTGTCGATAGGCATTTGCAACAAACACTTGCATACCTGGAGGGCATTCACTCTGGCGAGGCGGCCCAACAGAGAGCATTTCAGGCTCTGGCCTCAGCACTGATGGCAGCCCTTGTCCGGGTCTCTAGGCTCCCCCCTCCAACTTCCTCTACCCAGTCCCAATCTCCTCAACCCCAGCCTATCCCAAGCACACCTTCAGACCAGCATTCACCCAAATCAACACACAAAAGTGGCTCAGGCAAAGACAAGCACCACACTTCATCTCAGAGGCACTCACACAAGCACCATCCACATGCAGACACACCAACATCCACTGCCTCCACTGTGTCCCCCTCCTCCTCATCATCCACCTCCCTCCCAGTAGTGTCTCCACTCACACCTCCCATTTGACAGTTTTTACAGTTTACATGCACTACATCCTCATCCACTACCCCCATCACCATCATGCCCATCACAACACACCCCTCACTCGCAGTCACCACCCCCACATCCATGCACATGTCCCCTGTGTCCTCTCCCAGTGTGTCTGTGACCCTTCCTCCAAAAGTACACAAACACAAGCACCCACACAACCAACAGCCATCCACCTCACAACAGCATCCAGCCCATGCATCTGCACCCAATCACAGCAGACAGACACCTCCTACAACCACTCCCTCTTCCTCCACTCCCAAACCTTCTTCCTCTTCCCGCCCCAGTGTCTCTAAGAATATTTTCCTGGCAAACATTAACCTCTTCCCTAATCCTCCCCTCCGTCCTTCCCCTTGGGCCAGGGTGTCCAGAACCCAGCCCAGCGCCTCAGCCACCAAGTCGACTTCCGCTGTGGTTCCTGCAGCTAACAGAGGCTCAAAGGGGGCACCCGTCAGCCCAGCCAGTGTGCCACAAACACCTGCCAAGGACACAACCATCCCACCACCTGCCAAGGTGACGAGGAGGACAGCATGCAGCAAGGGGAAGGAGCACCAACCACCCAGCAAGGCCACCTCAAAAACTCCAGCTGACAGACCTAAGGTGACACCACCATCTGCCAAGGTGAGGAAGGGGCACAAAACACCAAGCAAGGCACTTCAGCCGTTCGAGGCTGTAGGTGAAGGCCTGGTGGCTACCAGCACAACCACCAGCACCGCCACCGCGGCCAGCACCGGCAGCAGCCCCGCCGCTAGCGCCGCCGCAAGCACCGCCACTTGCACTGCCACCTGCACCGCTGCAAGCACCACTACTTTCAGCAGCAGCAGCCCCAGTGGGCAGCCATCCGAGGCTTCAGGAGAAGGGCTGGGGCCTCCACCCACCACTGGCAGCACCGGCACCTGCACCACTGCCAGCAGCACCGCCACCTGCACCGCTGCTAGAACCGCCACAGGCACCGCCACAGGCACCGCCGCTAGCACCGCCACCTGCATCACTGACAGTAGCACCAGTACCAGCAGCAGCAGCCCAAATGGGTAGCTGTCCGAGGCTGCAGGAGGAGGGCTGGAGCCTCCCACCACCACTGGCAGCACCCCCACCAGCACCGGCACTACCACCAGTTTGCAGCCTTAGTCGCCGCCTCCATGGACTGTCATGCAACCTGGTACCTGCAAATCTTGTGCCTCAGACACCCATGTAAGGGACTGTAAACTGCTACACCCCAAGTGTTGCATCACTGGGCACAAGGCCCCCTCCAGAACCATTGGAGATATGCATCCACTCACCCAATCCTTGATAGGATGAAGCAGATTGGGCACAAAACCCCCTCCAGAACCAGAGGAGAAAGGCATCCACTCACACAATCATTGGCAGGATGAAGCAGACTGGGTACAAAGCCCCCTCCAGAACCAGTGGGGAAAGGCATCCACTCACCCAATCCTTGGCAGGATGAAGCAGACTGGGCACAAAGCCCCCTCCAGAACCAGTGAAGAAAGGCATCCACTTGAAAGACTGCGGCTTTGCACACCCCAGGACCAAGCAGTGTGCAAACCACCCACTTGAGAGACTGTGGCTTTGCACTCCCCAGGACCAAGCAGTGGGCAAACCACCTACTTGAGAGACTGTGGCTTTGCACTCCCCAGGACCAAGCAGTGGGCAAACCACCCAATTGAGAGACTGTGGCTTTGCACTCCCAAGGACTAAGCAGTGGGCAAACCACCCACTTGAGAGACTGTGACCTTGCACTCCCCAGGACCAAGCAGTGGGCAAACCACCCACTTGAGAAACTGTGGCTTTGCACTCCCCAAGACCAAGCAGTGGGCATGGAGCCCCCTCGAGGAGCAATGGCGTTATTCCATCTTCCGGCTGAGGTGACCCCTTCCCCATCCCCCTGATGGTGCCTGTGTGTTTTCAACCTGATGCCCCTGCAGTGTTCTCTCCCTCTTGAGGCAGGAGTCAAGTGTGGGCTTGGCCCATGATTTTTGGCCCAGTGGCCCATGGACATTTTTAATGGACAATGTACTGCCGTATGTACATATTGTATATTTTTGTAAATACAGTTTTTATATGTATTATGTATATCTGCCTATTTATAAAATATCACTGATTTAACTCTATTCCTTTTGTCCTTGCGTTCTTCCAGGGAGTTAAGGGGTGTAAATGTAATGTTGATGCATGTGTTTGTGTGTATGGTGTTGTGGGTGAGGGTGGGTTTGGGGGTGTGGTGTGCTGCGCGTGTGCCACTCTCTTTTTTATCCCTCCCTCCCCTGTATACTAGGTGCAGTCCTCACCATGGTCATTGCCACCACCTTTCGTATTCCTGGTAGATGAGGAGGTAGACCAGCATGGGCAGGACCTGCAGCTCGAGCTCCATGGCATCCTGGTTCTTCATTTGTGTCCAGCAGTGAGTGGTTTCCTTTCCAAGTCCTGTTTCTGCCGTGCTTTTGATGGTGTTGGTACAGCCCCGGAAATGCTGGCGGATAGGCGGGTTGTGATGGGGTGGGTGGCACATTGTCTCCCGCCTGGCTGTTGCAGTTACCGCTGCGTTTTTTATTGCTACCGCCGTGGAGGTCAGAGTGTTAAAGTGGCTGGCTGTGTTGGCGGTTTCTGACGTGCATGTGATCCCGTTTTTGTTACCGCCGGCCTGTTGGCAGTATTACCGCCACTTTTACACCGACTGCCAGGGTTGTAATGAGGGCCTTATTCTGTAAAAATTCATAACTTGACATACAGTGAGTAAGTGTACACTACTGTTTTCAGTGCAGACCACATACTATTTGTCTTGTGATTTTAGCTTTTTCTCTTTTGGGACACTTTTTGTTCTACTTCCATATTTTGCTGATCCCCTGATCGACTTTTTGAAATTGTTTTTCTGCCTCTGGAATTTTGCACTTTTAACTCTTCATCATGTCTCAGTCTGGAGATGCATCAGCTGGAACTGATTTTGATTTAGAAAAACTAGAGAGTTATACAGTTGCCAGTTAAAGCAGTTCTGCAAATACCTTGCTTGTCCCATTAAAGGATCCACCAGGAAGAAGGAGCTGCGAAAGGCACTGAGAGCCTGGGTAACAGCCAAGGAAGCTGAGCGGCACACAGAGGAGGAGGATCATGAGGAGGAGGAGAAGCAATCCTTTCACAATGGTGGGCCTGTTATGGGTGGGCCTGTTATGTCCAGGGAGAGGGTCTCCAGGGCAGGTAGCAGTGTGTCATCCAAGGGTCTTACTCCTGAAGAGTTACAGGACAGACAGACAGAGAGGGCTCACCAGCTAGAGTTGGAAAAGTTTAGGATGCAAAGAGAGATGGAGGAATGGAGGATAACCATAGAGGAGAAGATACTGCTGACTCATGAGCTCAGCTTGAGGCAGCTGGATCAGAGGAGCCATTCTAGTAGAGATGGTGGCAGAAATATCACAGTGCAGCCTGGGAGGAGGGTGTACATTCCTAAAGATATTGTGAAGGATTACAAAAGGGAGGATTACATATTCTTGTGGTTCAAGTGGTATGAGTCTTCTCTCCATATGAATCTGGGGCCAGATGTAGCAAAAAGCAAAATTGCGACTTGCAATTTGCGAGTCCATCCGACTCGCAAATTGCAAGTCGCAATTTGCTATGCAGTACGGTGTCTCAGACACCGACTGCGACTCGCAATGGGGTCGCAATGACCCACCTCATGAATATTCATGAGGTGGGTCGCAAATTGCGGCCCCATTGCGAGTATAGGCACTCGCTAACATGGAGGCCTGCTGACGTCAGCAGACCTCCATGTTCGTGACCTGCTTTTAAATAAAGCAGTTTTTTTTTTTTTAAGTGTAGCCCGTTTTCATTACTGGAAAACGAGCTGCACTTAAACAAAATCCGAAACCTTTTGTTTCGGGTTTTTTTCAGGGCAGGGAGTGGTCCCTTGGACCACTCCCTGCCCTGAAAAAATATTTTTGGGTCCAGTCACAAACTGGAAGGGGTCCCATGGGGACCCCTTCCAATTTGCGAGTGGGTTACCATCCACTTGAAGTGGATGGTAACTGCGATGCCATTTGGGACCGCGTACGCGGTCGCAAATGGTATTGCATCCCACAGCGACTCGCAAATAGGAAGGGAACACCCCTTCCTATTTGCGAGTCGGAAATGCATATTGCGAGTCGGTAACGACTCGCAATATGCATTTCTGCATGGCAAACCCACGTTTGCGACTCGCAAACGGCGATTTTCGCCGTTTGCGACTCGCAAACGGTTTGCTACATCTGGCCCCTGGTCCCTGAAGCTCATTGGGGGGCGGGTCTGTGGAAGCACTTTGAGGTAGTGAGGAGGGATACTCTGACATCCTTAGGGGATCCTCGGGGGCTACTCACAATGTATGGTCTCACCCCTGAGCAGTATAAGGAAAAGTTCAGGTCCTATAAGAGGAAGGAATCCCAAACATGGTTGGAATGTGTTGATTCATTCTGCAAGTCACTGGATGGTTGGGTGAAGGGCAGTAAGGTGACAATTTGTGAGGGGCTTTACAATTTGATTGCTTGGGAGCAATTGTACAGTTTATGTTTTCCAGAGCTGCACCAGCACCTAATTGACAGCAAGCTGACTGACCTCAGGAAGCCTGCCCAGGAAGAGGACTGCTGGGAGAGCACCAGGGTCCAGAAGAAAGGGGGGGGGGTAAGTGTAAACAGGGGGACTTCTATAAAGGGCCACAACCTATTTCCCAAGGTAAGGATTCCCAGCCCCCCAGTGAAAAGAAACCATGGTTCTCCAAAGGGAAACCTGTGGGGGGGGGGGTCCCTGCGTAAGTGTTATGCATGTGACCAGGTGGGTCACGTGAGGGGGGACCCCGAATGCCCCAAGAGTACACCAACACCCACTGGTGCGCAGTCCCAGGGTTTGGCTAGTGTAGCGCTTGGGTAGGAGCTGGTTCAATGTGGGTGGGAGTCAGCTGAGATTACTCTTTTCTCACTAGGGGACAGTGAGATGTTCCAGAGAACCCTAGTGCCTGAGAACACTAAAAAGTACAGGCAGTGGGTGACCAGCAATGGACAGAGGGTGGAAGCTTTGAGAGACACAGGAACCAGTGTGACTACAGTGAGGAGTCACCTGGTGTCTGAAGAGCAGATAGATCACCAGGTACTTCACCAAGTAGTTGCAGTGGACAACTCAGAGCACCTGTGCAGAGTGGCTCAGGTTCCCTTCGAATGGTGGGGTGTCTCAGGTTCCTTGAAGGTAGCTGTGAGTCTAACCATGCCTGTGGATTGTTTGCTTGACAATGACAAGGAGGATTCCCCTTGGAAGGAGGTGGAACACAGGTCACACTTGGAGAGTTCGGTCTGCCTGGGTGGGTACACGTATCCACCAGGTCAATGGCAGCCCATCAGGGTGGTCAGGAGCCCCTGGTGCCTGAAACAGTGTCTCAGGGGACCAGAAGTTCCCACAGTCCAGGAGGAGGCAGAGCCCGAGGGTGACGCTCTGCAGCCTACGGGGAACAGGGGGCTCAACTGGGGGAGGTCCCTGACCTGTCACAGTGGCAACAGGAACGGGGACCCACCAGGGAGGCATTCTGCGAGGCACAGAAGACATGCCCTATTCTAGTGGGTTAGCAGCAGCAGGCTGCAGACCAGGCAGCTGACAAGGAGCCAGGATATCACCTAATTTATTGGGAGGACGGCCTCCTGTATAGTGAGCCCAAGGTTCCTGAGCCTGGGTCAGCCCGTGTGCTGGTGGTACCCAAGTGCTTCGGGGTCCTCTTATTGGGGTTGGGTCATGATGTGCCTTTAGCAGGACATTTGGGGCAGGACAAGACCTTTGAAAGGCTTGTCACCCACTTCCAGTGGCCCCTAATGCTCATGCACTCAGATGCCCATTGTAGGTCTTGCCAAACTTGTCAGGCAAGTGGCAAGAGTGGGGGGGAATGTAGGGCTACCCTCCAACCTTTTACTGTAGTTAGTACCCTATTTGAAAGGGTCAGCATTGTGGGGCCTCTGGACAGCCATGGACAACAGGTTCGTCCTGGTCTTGTTGGACCATGCCACCCAGTACCCAGAAACCATTCCTCTGAAGTCAATCACTTTCCCTGTGGTGGGTTTTTGCCCACCTGGGGTTCCCCAAGGAAGTGGTATCTGATGGGGTTCCAACTTCATATCCACTAATATGAAGTCTCTGTGGTAGGAGTATGGGGTAATGTACAAGTTCACCACTCCTTACCACCCACAAAGCAATGGTCTGGATGAGAGATTCAACCACACCTTGAAAGGCATGATCATGGACTTGTCAGAGCCCTTCAGGCATATGTGGGACGTCCTCTTACCATGCCTTCTGTTTACCTACAGGGAGGTGCCTCAAAAAGGGCTTGGATTTAATCCTTTTGAGTTGTTATATGGCCACCCTATAAGGGGACCTTTGAGTCTGGTCAAGGAGGCTTTGGATGAGGCCCCTAGTAAACCCCTCTAGGATGTATTCAGTTACATGCTGGCTCTGAGAAACCAGACTGCCCGCTTCATGGGTCTCGTACAAGAGAACCAAGAAGCAAGCCAGGAAGACATTAAACTCTGGTATGAGAGAATGCCACTCTGGTCGAGTTTCAGCCTGGACAAAAAGTGTGGGTAATGGCACCAGTGAAGCTTAGGGCACTCCAGGACAAGTGAACTGGCCCATTTGAGGTTGTGGAGTGCAAGAGTGAAGTCACCTACCTGGTGGACTTGTGGGCTCCCAGGAATCCTTTAAGGGTCGTGCATGTGAAACCGGCTCAAGCCACACTTTGAGCGGTCTGAATGGTTCATGCTCCTAGCAACAGATGATGGGGTGGAGGAAAAGAGTGATCCTCTTCCTGAACTCCTGTCTGCTGGAGAAAAAGATGAGTCTGTGGAGGGAGTGATCCTCTGACCCTCCCTGACCCCAGAGCAACACGTCTGTCAGCACGTGTTGGGTCAGTTCGCCTCACTGTTCTCTCTGATCCCAGGGGTCACACACTTGTGTACACATGATGTCGACACTGGGGACAGTCCTCCTGTTAAACACAAAGGCCCATATTTATACTTTTTTAGTGCTGCATTTGCGTCATTTTTTTGACGCAAAAGCGACACAAACTTGCAAAATACAATTGTATTTTGTAAGTTTGCGCTGTTTTTGCGTCAAAAAGCGGTGCAAACGCAGCACTAAAAAGGTGTAATATGGGCCAAAGTTTATAGAGTGACTGACAAAGTAAGAGCTAATATTAAAGAAGGCCGTGATTTATACTTTTTGGTGCAAAACTGCACCAGCTCAGTTTTGTACGAAAAAGTTTAGCGCCGGCGTGCACCATTTCTGAGCAGCAGCCTCGGCACCATATTTATGGAATAGTGCAAGATGGTGCAAAGGGTATGCTAGTATACAAAAAATGACTTTAGCCGGGTGGGGCTGGCGGTATGGAAGAAGGGGGTTTTGCACCAAAAAATGGAATTAGGCAGGTTAGAGTAAAAAAAAGAAAAAAAAAAGACACTAACCAGCCTAGCATCATTTTCTGACGCAAAACCATCCATACCACATGACTCCTGACTTAGAAAAGACAGGAGTCATGCCCACCACTCGAATGGCCAGCACAGGGGACCAGGGTCCCCTTGGCATGGCCATTGCTCCCAGTGCCATGTAGGGGGGCCCACTTCAGGGCCCCCAATGGCACTTAAAAAAAAAATACACTTACCTGAACTTACCTATATTTACCTGGGATGGGGTCCCCCATCCTCTGCTGTCCCTCTGGTGTGGGTGAGGGTGTTCCCGGGGTCTGGGGAGGGCACCCGTGGGCTTATTCCATGATGTTCCACCATGGAAATTTGCCCACAGGTCCCCTAATGTCTGCCCTGAACCAGGCGTTAAATAAAGGTGCAAAGCAAGCTTTGCACCATTATTTGACCCCTCTTCCTCCCTGTGTGTGATTTTAGCACAGGGGGATAAATATGGCGTTAAGGCCATAGAGTCATTTTTTGCACTGGAACACATACTTTGCATCTCATTGATGCAAAGTAGGTTTCCATATCCAAAAAATGACTTTAACTCCATAAATTTGGCGCTAGACAGGTCTTACGCCAAAGTATAAATATGTAGTAAGTTTTGCACAAATTTGCATTACAAAAATGACGCATATTTGGTGCAAAACAAGTATAAATATGCCTCGAAGTCTCTAAAATGTTAGGGTTAAGGGTGATTGAGTTTACCAGCAGCCCTTGGACCAGCCCTCTGGTGTTGGTCCCAAGACCTGCTGCTCCTGGAGCCACTCCAGAATTCCGGTTCTGTGTGGATTACCGGAGACTCAATGCGGTCACCAAGACTGACGCACACCCCACCCCCTAAGCAGATGAGCTCATTGACTGGTTGGGAACTGCCAAATACCTAAGTACCTCTGATCCTACCTCTGGGTATTGGCAGATCACCCTGACTGAGGGGGCTTAGGAGAGGTCAGCATTCTCCACCCCAGATGGGCCCTACCAGTTTAAGGTGATGTCCTTTGGAATGAAGAATGCCCCTGCCACCTTTCAGAGGTTGGTCAACCAGGTGTTGGCTGAACTGAATGAGTTCAGGGCCATCTACCTGGAACATTGCTGTCTTTAGTTCCACATGGGAGAAACATTTACAACACCTCTGCAAAGTGTTGGAGGCCCTGCAAAAGGCAGGCCTTACTATTAAGGCAAGCAGGTGGCAAATAGGGCAGGGTTCTTTGGTGTATTTGGGACACCAGGTGGGGAGTGGCCAGGTGGCACCCCTACAGCCAAAGATTGATACCATTCTGGCTTGGGAACCTCAGAAGAACCAGACTGAGGTGAGAGCCTTTTTAGGCCTCCCTGGCTATTACAGGAGGTTTGTTAAGGGGTATGGCATCATTGTTACCCCCTTGACTGAGTTGACTTCCAAGAAGCAATCAAAGAAGGTGATCTGGACCGAGGCTTGACAGGCCACTTTTGATGCCCTGAAGGCGGCCATGCCCACAAAACCTGTGCTAAAGGCACCTGACTACTCCAAGGAGTTTGTTGTGCAAACAGACGCCTCAGAGCATGGTATAGGAGCAGTACTCTCACAGCTTAATGAAGAGGGCCTAGATCAACCTGTAGCCTTCATTAGCACGAGGTTACTTCCCAGTGAACGTAGGTGGAGTGCCATAGAGCGTGAAGCTTTTGCTGTGGTCTGGTGCTGAAGAAGCTAAGACCCTACTGTTTGGGACTCACTTCCGGGTTTAGACCGACCACAGGCCCCTCAGATGGTTAATGCAGATGAGGGGTGAGAATCCATAACTGTTGGTGTGGTCCATTTCCCTACAGGGGGTGGACTTTACGGTAGAATACTGCCCTGGTACAGAACACGCCAATGCTGATGGTCTGTCCAGATTCTTCTGCCTTAGTGAGGAGAACTCCCATGAGGTTGGGTAGCTGCTCCCCTCTTTCAGCTGGGAGGGACACATGTTAGACTTGGCATCCTTGTCGTGGTCTCCCCTAACTTTTTGCCTCTGTTTCCTAGGTTGTTGATGTGTGCCAGACTCTGTTTTTGCTGTTTTTGTTACTCTGGGCACTTTACCACTGCTATCCAGTGCTAAAGTTCAAGTGCTTCTATTTAAAACATAGGTGTAATTGGATTTCCATGGTTGGCTTATTTGATTTACTGGTGAGTCCCCAGTACAGTGCATTAGAGGTGCCCAGGGCCTGTAAATCAAATGTGACCAGTTGGTCTGCAGCACTGGTTGTACCACCCACATTAGTAGCTCTGTAAACCTGGTTCAGACCTGCCACTGCAGTGTCTGTGTGTGCAGTTTTAAACTACCGGTTCGACTTGGCAAGTGTACCCACTTGCCAGGCCTAAACTTTCCCTTTTCTTACATGTAAGACACCCCCAAGGTAGGCCCTGGGTAGCCCTATGGGCAGGGTGCAGTGAATGTTTAAGGTAGGACACACACTAATGTGTTTTATATGCCCTGACAGTGAAATACTGTAAAATTCTGTTTTCACTGTTGCAATGCCTATCTCTCTCATGGGTTAACATGGGGGGTGCCTTTAAATATGAGTAAAGCGTAGATTCTGTTTGGGAACAGATAGACATGTGGAGATTGGGGTCTCTGAACTCCCAATTTAAAAATACATCTTTTAGTAAAGTTGGTTTTGAGATTGTGTGTTTGAAAATGCCACTTTTAGAAAGTAGGCATTTTCTTGCTTAACCCATTCTGTGACTCTGCCTGTTTGTGAATTCCCTGTCTGGGTTAGTTTGACAGTTGGGCTGTTTGGACCTCTCTCTAGACAGTGAAAGAGAGGGTGAGCTGAGGTGTAGCCTGCATATCCTGATGAGCCATTTGTGCTAGGAGGGCAGAAGGAGTGGTCACTCACACCCGAAAGGGCTATGCTTGCCCTCAAACAATGCAGTCTCCAACCCCCTGGTGTGTGTCTGGGGCCTGGCCTGGGCAAGGCAGGCTCTCACAAACAAGAAGGACTTTCCTTTGTAGGCCTACCTCAAAGGGAGTAAGGTGTATAAGAAGACAACCCAAAACCCCTGATAAGTAGATCACATTTGGAATCAAGAGGAACCTCTGCCAAGGAGAAGAGCTGAAGTGCTGTCCTGCCTGTGACTGTGCTTTGTGGAGCTATCCTGCAGTTGCTGCTTCTGCCTGTGCAATAGGAAAAAGACTGGACTTTGTTGTGCATTCCTTCTTGTGAAGAATCTCCAAGGGCTTGACCTGAGCTTGCCTCCTGTTGTTGAAGTCTCAGGGCCATCAAAGACATCCCCTGCCAGCACCTGGACTCTCTGTTAAGACTCCTGCCCCACCAAGTGTTACCTCATCCAGTTCCTGGACCCTTGAAAGATAAAGCTGGCAGACGAAGACTGAAAATCCACGCACAGACTGCCGTGGGGGTAAAATATTGACTCACCTTCCGAGATGCCGCTGAAAAACGACGCGCAACCAGCTTTGCGGCTGAAATAGATGCTCCACCGGCATCGCGGCTGGAAAATTGACACGCGTAGCTGGAAGAACAACGGGCAGCACCAGCTGACGGAGGCTGATAATATCGCAACCCACATTGCATGGTTTTGCTGATACCCTGCAGCAGGTTTTCCGATGCAAACCTTGCTGGGCGCAAAAAAACGATGCAGCGCCTGCCCGGACCCGAGTGCTGCCCAGATCGATGCATCGCTCCCCTCCGGGGAGGAAAAACAACGCACGCCAACCCGACCAGAGAAGGAGAAACAACACACCTTCTCGCTTGCAGGTGAGAAATTGACGCACTGCTTACCTTTTTTCGACGCGCACTCGCCTGTGCGTGCTATTTTGACGCTCCCCAGCTACTTTTCAACGCTAACAGTGTTTCACCTGTTTTCTCAAGGATTTAAGACTATTTTTGCTTTTTAATTAATAAGTTGACTTGTATGTTGGATTTTTGTCGTTTTGGTCTTGTTTGTTTAGATAAATATTTTCTATTTTCGATTTTTCTAAACCTGTGTTGTGTCATTTTGTAGTGTTTTCATTAAGTTACTGTGTGTGTTTGTGCAAATACTTTACACCTAGCACTCTGAATTTAAGCCTTCCTGCTCATGCCAAGCTACCAAGGGGGTGAGTGGGGGTTAGCTGAGGGTGATTCTCCTTTACCCTGACTAGAGTGAGGGTCCTTGCTTGGACAGGGGGTACCCTGACTGCCAACTAGAGACCTCATTTCTAAAGGTGACCATATACGTTACCCCACACTCCTTCCACAAAGACTTTATATAGGTAGATATGAAGTTGGTACCCCTTTCAGATACTACTTTTGGGGGAATCCCATGCGGGTAAAAACACTCATCAACGCACGTCCCATCACAGGTGCAGTGATTGATCTTAAAGGAATGTCTTCTGGGTACTGGGTGGCATGGTCCACCAAGGCCAGGATAAACCTGTTGTCCATGGCTACCTTGGGATCCAGAGACCCCACAGTGTTAATAATAACCCTCTCAAAGGGGGTGCTGACTACATGAAAGGGTTGGGGGGAGCCTTACATTTCCCTCCATTCTTGCCACTTGCCTGACAAGTTTGGCAAGACCTACAGTGTGCTTCTGAGTGCCTGCACATTTGGGGCCAGTAAAAGTGGGTGAGAAGCCTCTGAAAGGTCTTTCCTGCCCCAAATGTCCGGCTATAGATACATCATGAGCCAGACCCAGTAGAAAGGCTCTGAAGCACTGGGATACCACCAGCACATGGGATGGCCCAGACTCAGCAACCTTAGGCTCACTATATAGGAGGCCATTCTCCCAGAAGATCAAGTGTGATCCAGACTCTTTGCCAGATGCCTGGTCTGTATCCTGCTGCCGCAAACCTTCCAGAGTAGGACATGTCTTCTGTGCCTCGGAGAATGCTTCCCTGGTAGGTCCCCCTTCCTGCTGCCACTGAGTCAGCTCAGGGACCTCCCCTAGCTGAACCACCTGTTCCCCTGTAGGCTCCAGGGCATCCCAATAAGGTTCAGCCTCCTCCTGGACCGTAGGAAGTTCTGCAGTGAGGTTCCCATGCCCCTTACCCTTCCTCCTTCTGGCAGACACCTGGGCCACTCTTTCAGGCTCCAGGGGGCCACTCTTTCAGGCTCCAGGGTCTTCTGATCACTCTAATGGGCTGCCATCGACTGGGTGATCACACACACCCACCCAGGCAGACCTAACATCTTCAAGTGAGACCTGTGTTACACCTCCTTCCAAGGGGAATCCTCCAGGTCATTGCCAAGGAGACAATCTACAGGCATGGTTGGACTCACAGCAACTCTCAAGGCACCTGAGACCCCCCCCCCGCATTCAAAGGGAACCTGTGCCATTCTGCACAGCACTCTGAGTTGTCTACTGCAACTACTTGGTGAAATATTTGGGGATCTATTTGCTCTTCAGACACCATGTGCCTTCTCACCGTAGTCACTTTGGCTCCTGTGTCTCTCAATGCTTCCACCCTCTGTCCATTGATGGTCACCCACTGCCTGTACTTCTTAGCGTTTTCAGACACAAGGGTTCTCTGGACCATCTCACTGTCCCCTAGTAAGATAAGGGTCATCTCAGCTGACTCCCACCCACCTGGAACCAACTCCTCCCCAAGTGCTACACTGGCCAAACCCTGTGACTGAGCACCAGTGAGTGCCTGTGTCCACTTGGGACATTTGGGTTCCCCCCTCACATTACCCACCTTGTCACATGCATAACATTTGCAGGAACCCCCCTCTGCAGGTTTTTGTTTGGAAAACCAAGGCTTCTTTTCAACTGGGGGCTTTGAATTCTTACCCTGGGAACTAGGTTGGGGCCCTTTAGAGAACTCCCCCTGTTTACTTTTACCCCCTTATTCTTCTGAGATGGACCCTACCCACCCTCGGCGTGGTCTCCCGCATACCTCTTCTGGATCCTGGTGCTCTCCCAACAGTCTGCTTCCTGTGCAAGCTTCCTGGGGTCAGTCAGCTTGCTATCAATCAGGTGCTGGCGCTGCTCTGGAAAACAAAGACTATACAAGTGCTATCAAGCAATCAAATTGTAGAGCCCCTCAAAAGCTGTTATCTTACTGCTCTTCATCCAACCATCCATTGACCTGCAAAAAGAGTCAACACATTCCAACCATGTTTGGGATTCCTTCTTTTTGAAGGACCTAAATGTGTCTTTATACTGCTCAGGGGTGAGACCATATCTTATGGGTAGGGCATCCTTTATGATATAGTAAGAGAGCCCCTGAGAATACCCTGAGAGTATCCTTCCCTTCTACCTGAAAGTGCTTCCACAGACCCGTGCCCCTAATGTGCTTCAGGGACCAGATTCATGTGGAGAGCAGACTAATAGCCCCAAAACCACAGATATATGTGATCCTCCCTCTTGTAATCCTTCACTAGGTTCTTTGGGATGTCTACCCTCCTGTCAAGCTGCACTGAGGTACTGCTACCAACATCTCCACTAGACTGGCTCTTCTGATGTAATTGCCTTAGACTAAGCTCATAGGCTGGCAGTATCATCTTCTCTTCAATGGCCAGTCTCCTCTTTTCCATCTCCCTTTGCATCCCAAACGTCTCTAACTCCAACTGGTGAGCCCTCTCTGCCTGTCGGTCCTGCAACTCTTCAGGAGGCAGTCTCTTGGATGACACACTGCTACCTGCCCTGGAGACCCTCTCGCTAGGCATCACAGGTAGATCCACTACACCACTAGGAATACTCTTCACCTCCCCATCCTTCTCCTCCTCCTCTGTGTGCCCCCCAGCCTACTTGGCTGTCACCTGGCCCCTCAGTTCCTTTTGCAGCTCCTCCTTCCTGGTGGAACTCCTAATGGGACAGACAAGATCCTTACAGAACTGTTTTAGTTGAGCAACTGTGTAACTGTCCTGTTTCCCTAACTAAAAAACAGCTCCAGCTGGTGCATCTCCAGATTGAGACATGATGGCAAATCAAAAGTGCAAAGTTCCCGGGCAGAAAAAAGAGTTCCCAATGAGAAGTTCAAGAATCTACAAAAAGATCACCAAAAATATGAAATTAGGAAAATGTCCAAAAAGAGCAAAAGCAAAAACAAGTAGTATGTAGTCATGTAATGGTCTGCACCCAAAAACAGCAGTGTATACTTAGGCCCTCATTATGAACACAGCGGTACGTTCCGCACCACCAGCGGCAGAAACCGCCAACAGAGGAGCGCTCCGACCGCCAAATAATGAACCAAACGAAACTCATGCATCCCGCGCACCACCCACCGCCAAGAAAGGATTCCCACTGATGATGGCAGAGGCCGCCCACAGGCCGTCGGAAAGGCCGAACCCGCCTATCAAATTATGAACCGATATTCCGCAGCCAATTCCGGGACGGGAACCACCGCCACACAAAGCCAGGCGGAAATGAAACAAATAGAAGGAAACACTCACCGGAGCTCAACAAAACGTGCAGCGGCAGCCATGGACAGAGAGCTGCAGATCATGCCAGCCTTGCTCCTTGCCATATATCTACACGACCGAGACCGCAGACGAAGACGACGACGGTAAGTACTGCAACCTACAAACCAAGGGAGGAAAGGGCAAAGTTACATACCCACCCACTCCACCCACCCCGCAAAGCCCCCCCAACCCTACCCAGCAGCAATAGTCAGACACCCCACACCAAGAGGGACATACCCGACCGAAGGCCACTGCAACCTGGCCATAGGACATACAATAGCACCACAGCCAAAAATTATATAAACAAACACCAGGGTGGAACTGTGTGCAGCCCAAACACAGGCCACACCGAAACTTTATTATGAAGCTCACTGAGCGAAATGATGAAAACAGGGCCAATGGCCAGTCCATAAAAAGTCAATTTTCCTTGGCCACAACTGGTCACACCTGACTCCCACAAGTGCTGGGTACTCCACTCAACAGGGCACCATAGGGTGATCCAGGCACCTCATGGAATGGGGGCAGAGGGGGTGGGTATTTACGATGGGGGTGGGCCTTTGACCTGCGCAAGGCAGGCTCCCACAAACAAGAAGGACTTTCCTTTGTAGGCCTACCTCAAAGGGAGAAAGGGGTATAAGAAGACAACCCAAAACCCATGATAAGTAGATCACTTTTGGAATCAAGAGGAACCTCTGCCAAGGAGAAGAGCTGAAGTGCTGTCCTGCCTGTGACTGTGCTTTGTGGAGCTATCCTGCAGTTGCTGCTTCTGCCTGTGCAATAGGACAAAGACTGGACTTTGTTGTGCATTCCTTCTTGTGAAGAATCTCCAAGGGCTTGACCTGAGCTTGCCTCCTGTTGTTGAAGTCTCAGGGCCATCAAAGACATCCCCTGCCAGCACCTGGACTCTCTGTTAAGACTCCTGCCCCACCAAGTGTTACCTCATCCAGTTCCTGGACCCTTGAAAGATAAAGCTGGCAGACGAAGACTGAAAATCCACGCACAGACTGCTGTGGGGGTAAAATATTGACTCACCTTCCGAGATGCCGCTGAAAAACGACGCGGAACCAGCTTTGCGGCTGAAATAGATGCTCCACCGGCATCGCGGCTCGAAAATTGACACGCGTAGCTGGAAGAACAACGGGCAGCACCAGCTGACGGAGGCTGATAATATCGCAACCCACATTGCATGGTTTTGCTGATACCGTGCAGCAGGTTTTCCGATGCAAACCTTGCTGGGTGCGAAAAAACGATGCAGCGCCTGCCCGGACCCGAGTGCTGCCCAGATCGATGCATCGCTCCCCTCCGGGGAGGAAAAACAACGCACGCCAACCCGACCAGAGAAGGAGAAACAACACACCTTCTCGCTTGCAGGTGAGAAATTGACGCACTGCTTACCTTTTTTCGACGCACACTCTCCTGTGCGTGCTATTTTGACGCTCCCCAGCTACTTTTCAACGCTAACAGTGTTTCACCTGTTTTCTCAAGGATTTAAGACTATTTTTGCTTTTTAATTAATAAGTTGACTTGTATGTTGGATTTTTGTCGTTTTGGTCTTGTTTGTTTAGATAAATATTTTCTATTTTCGATATTTCTAAACCTGTGTTGTGTCATTTTGTAGTGTTTTCATTAAGTTACTGTGTGTGTTTGTAAAAATACTTTACACCTAGCACTCTGAATTTAAGCCTTCCTGCTCATGCCAAGCTACCAAGGGGGTGAGTGGGGGTTAGCTGAGGGTGATTCTCCTTTACCCTGACTAGAGTGAGGGTCCTTGCTTGGACAGGGGGTACCCTGACTGCCAACTAGAGACCTCATTTCTACAGGTGACCATATATGTTACCCCACACTCCTTCCCCAAAGACTTTATATAAGTAGATATGAAGTTGGTACCCCTATCAGATACTACTTTTGGGGGAATCCCATGCGGGTAAAAACACTCATCAACGCACGTCCCATCACAGGTGCAGTGATTGATCTTAAAGGAATGTCTTCTGGGTACTGGGTGGCATGGTCCACCAAGGCCAGGATAAACCTGTTGTCCATGGCTACCTTGGGATCCAGAGACCCCACAGTGTTAATAATAACCCTCTCAAAGGGGGTGCTGACTACATGAAAGGGTTGGGGGGAGCCTTACATTTCCCTCCACTCTTGCCACTTGCCTGACAAGTTTGGCAAGACCTACAGTGTGCTTCTGAGTGCCTGCACATTTGGGGCCAGTAAAAGTGAGTGAGAAGCCTCTGAAAGGTCTTGTCCTGCCCCAAATGTCCGGCTATAGATACATCATGAGCCAGACCCAGTAGAAAGGCTCTGAAGCACTGGGATACCACCAGCACATGGGATGGCCCAGACTCAGCAACCTTAGGCTCACTATATAGGAGGCCATTCTCCCAGAAGATCAAGTGTGATCCAGACTCTTTGCCAGATGCCTGGTCTGTATCCTGCTGCTGCAAACCTTTCAGAGTAGGACATGTCTTCTGTGCCTCGGAGAATGCTTCCCTGGTAGGTCCCCCTTCCTGCTGCCACTGAGTCAGCTCAGGGACCTCCCCTAGCTGAACCACCTGTTCCCCTGTAGGCTCCAGGGCATCCCAATAAGGTTCAGCCTCCTCCTGGACAGTAGGAAGTTCTGCAGTGAGGTTCCCATGCCCCTTACCCTTCCTCCTTCTGGCAGACACCTGGGCCACTCTTTCAGGCTCCAGGGTCTTCTGATCACTCTAATGGGCTGCCATCGACTGGGTGATCACACACACCCACCCAGGCAGACCTAACATCTTCAAGTGAGACCTGTGTTACACCTCCTTCCAAGGGGAATCCTCCAGGTCATTGCCAAGGAGACAATCTACAGGCATGGTTGGACTCACAGCAACTCTCAAGGCACCTGAGGCCCCCCCCCTCATTCAAAGGGAACCTGTGCCATTCTGCACAGCACTCTGAGTTGTCTACTGCAACTACTTGGTGAAATATTTGGGGATCTATTTGCTCTTCAGACACCATGTGACTTCTCACCGTAGTCACTTTGGCTCCTGTGTCTCTCAATGCTTCCACCCTCTGTCCATTGATGGTCACCCACTGCCTGTACTTCTTAGCGTTTTCAGACACAAGGGTTCTCTGGACCATCTTACTGTCCCCTAGTAAGATAAGGGTCTTCTCAGCTGACTCCCACCCACCTGGAACCAACTCCTCCCCAAGTGCTACACTGGCCCAACCCTGTGACTGAGCACCAGTGAGTGCCTGTGTCCACTTGGGACATTTGGGTTCCCCCCTCACATTACCCACCTTGTCACATGCATAACATTTGCAGGAACCCCCCTCTGCAGGTTTTTGTTTGGAAAACCAAGGCTTCTTTTCAACTGGGGGCTTTGAATTCTTACCCTGGGAACTAGGTTGGGGCCCTTTAGAGAACTCCCCCTGTTTACTTTTACCCCCTTATTCTTCTGAGATGGACCCTACCCACCCTCGGCGTGGTCTCCCGCATACCTCTTCTGGATCCTGGTGCTCTCCCAATAGTCTGCTTCCTGTGCAAGCTTCCTGGGGTCAGTCAGCTTGCTATCAATCAGGTGCTGGCGCTGCTCTGGAAAACAAAGACTATACAAGTGCTATCAAGCAATCAAATTGTAGAGCAACTCAAAAGCTGTTACCTTACTGCTCTTCATCCAACCATCCATTGACCTGCAAAAAGAGTCAACACATTCCAACCATGTTTGGGATAACTTCTTTTTGAAGGACCTAAATGTGTCTTTATACTGCTCAGGGGTGAGACCATATCTTATGGGTAGGGCGTCCTTTATGATAGAGTAAGAGAGCCCCTGAGAATACCCTGAGAGTATCCTTCCCTTCTACCAGAAAGTGCTTCCACAGACCCGTGCCCCTAATGTGCTTCAGGGACCAGATTCATGTGGAGAGCAGACTCATATCCCTTAAACCACAGATATATGTGATCCTCCCTCTAGTAATCCTTCACTAGGTTCTTTGGGATGTCTACCCTCCTGTCAAGCTGCACTGAGGTACTGCTACCACCATCTCCACTAGACTGGCTCTTCTGGTGTAATTCCCTTAGACTAAGCTCATAGGCTGGCAGTATCATCTTCTCTTCAATGGCCAGTCTCCTCTTTTCTATCTCCCTTTGCATCCCAAACGTCTCTAACTCCAACTGGTGAGCCCTCTCTGCCTGTCGGTCCTGCAACTCTTCAGGAGGCAGTCTCTTGGATGACACACTGCTACCTGCCCTGGAGACCCTCTCCCTAGGCATCACAGGTAGATCCACTACACCACTAGGAATACTCTTCACCTCCCCATCCTTCTCCTCCTCCTCTGTGTGCCCCCCAGCCTACTTGGCTGTCACCTGGCCCCTCAGTTCCTTTTGCAGCTCCTCCTTCCTGGTGGAACTCCTAATGGGACAGACAAGATCCTTACAGAACTGTTTTAGTTGAGCAACTGTGTAACTGTCCTGTTTCCCTAACTGAAAAACAGCTCCAGCTGGTGCATCTCCAGATTGAGACATGATGGCAAATCAAAAGTGCAAAGTTCCCGGGCAGAAAAAAGAGTTCCCAATGAGAATTTCAAGAATCTACAAAAAGATCACCAAAAATATGAAATTAGGAAAATGTCCAAAAAGAGCAAAAGCAAAAACAAGTAGTATGTAGTCATGTAATGGTCTGCACCCAAAAACAGCAGTGTATACTTAGGCCCTCATTATGAACACAGCGGTACGTTCCGCACCACCAGCGGCAGAAACCGCCAACAGAGGAGCGCTCCGACCGCCAAATAATGAACCAAACGAAACTCATGCATCCCGCGCACCACCCACCGCCAAGAAAGGATTCCCACTGATGATGGCAGAGGCCGCCCACAGGCCGTCGGAAAGGCCGAACCCGCCCATCAAATTATGAACCGATGTTCCGCAGCCAGTTCCGGGACGGGAACCACCGCCACACAAAGCCAGGCGGAAATGAAACAAATAGAAGGAAACACTCACCGGAGCTCAACAAAACGTGCAGCGGCAGCCATGGACAGAGAGCTGCAGATCATGCCAGCCTTGCTCCTTGCCATATATCTACACGACCGAGACCGCAGACGAAGACGACGACGGTAAGTACTGCAACCTACAAACCAAGGGAGGAAAGGGCAAAGTTACATACCCACCCACTCCACCCACCCCGCAAAGCCCCCCCAACCCTACCCAGCAGCAATAGTCAGACACCCCACACCAAGAGGGACATACCCGACCGAAGGCCACTGCAACCTGGCCATAGGACATACAATAGCACCACAGCCAAAAATTATATAAACAAACACCAGGGTGGAACTGTGTGCAGCCCAAACACAGGCCACACCGAAACTTTATTATGAAGCTCACTGAGCGAAATGATGAAAACAGGGCCAATGGCCAGTCCATAAAAAGTCAATTTTCCTTGGCCACAACTGGTCACACCTGACTCCCACAAGTGCTGGGTACTCCACTCAACAGGGCACCATAGGGTGATCCAGGCACCTCATGGAATGGGGGCAGAGGGGGTGGGTATTTACGATGGGGGTGGGCCTTTGACCTGCGCAAGGCAGGCTCCCACAAACAAGAAGGACTTTCCTTTGTAGGCCTACCTCAAAGGGAGAAAGGGGTATAAGAAGACAACCCAAAACCCATGATAAGTAGATCACTTTTGGAATCAAGAGGAACCTCTGCCAAGGAGAAGAGCTGAAGTGCTGTCCTGCCTGTGACTGTGCTTTGTGGAGCTATCCTGCAGTTGCTGCTTCTGCCTGTGCAATAGGACAAAGACTGGACTTTGTTGTGCATTCCTTCTTGTGAAGAATCTCCAAGGGCTTGACCTGAGCTTGCCTCCTGTTGTTGAAGTCTCAGGGCCATCAAAGACATCCCCTGCCAGCACCTGGACTCTCTGTTAAGACTCCTGCCCCACCAAGTGTTACCTCATCCAGTTCCTGGACCCTTGAAAGATAAAGCTGGCAGACGAAGACTGAAAATCCACGCACAGACTGCTGTGGGGGTAAAATATTGACTCACCTTCCGAGATGCCGCTGAAAAACGACGCGGAACCAGCTTTGCGGCTGAAATAGATGCTCCACCGGCATCGCGGCTCGAAAATTGACACGCGTAGCTGGAAGAACAACGGGCAGCACCAGCTGACGGAGGCTGATAATATCGCAACCCACATTGCATGGTTTTGCTGATACCGTGCAGCAGGTTTTCCGATGCAAACCTTGCTGGGTGCGAAAAAACGATGCAGCGCCTGCCCGGACCCGAGTGCTGCCCAGATCGATGCATCGCTCCCCTCCGGGGAGGAAAAACAACGCACGCCAACCCGACCAGAGAAGGAGAAACAACACACCTTCTCGCTTGCAGGTGAGAAATTGACGCACTTCTTACCTTTTTTCGACGCACACTCTCCTGTGCGTGCTATTTTGACGCTCCCCAGCTACTTTTCAACGCTAACAGTGTTTCACCTGTTTTCTCAAGGATTTAAGACTATTTTTGCTTTTTAATTAATAAGTTGACTTGTATGTTGGATTTTTGTCGTTTTGGTCTTGTTTGTTTAGATAAATATTTTCTATTTTCGATATTTCTAAACCTGTGTTGTGTCATTTTGTAGTGTTTTCATTAAGTTACTGTGTGTGTTTGTAAAAATACTTTACACCTAGCACTCTGAATTTAAGCCTTCCTGCTCATGCCAAGCTACCAAGGGGGTGAGTGGGGGTTAGCTGAGGGTGATTCTCCTTTACCCTGACTAGAGTGAGGGTCCTTGCTTGGACAGGGGGTACCCTGACTGCCAACTAGAGACCTCATTTCTACAGGTGACCATATATGTTACCCCACACTCCTTCCCCAAAGACTTTATATAAGTAGATATGAAGTTGGTACCCCTATCAGATACTACTTTTGGGGGAATCCCATGCGGGTAAAAACACTCATCAACGCACGTCCCATCACAGGTGCAGTGATTGATCTTAAAGGAATGTCTTCTGGGTACTGGGTGGCATGGTCCACCAAGGCCAGGATAAACCTGTTGTCCATGGCTACCTTGGGATCCAGAGACCCCACAGTGTTAATAATAACCCTCTCAAAGGGGGTGCTGACTACATGAAAGGGTTGGGGGGAGCCTTACATTTCCCTCCACTCTTGCCACTTGCCTGACAAGTTTGGCAAGACCTACAGTGTGCTTCTGAGTGCCTGCACATTTGGGGCCAGTAAAAGTGAGTGAGAAGCCTCTGAAAGGTCTTGTCCTGCCCCAAATGTCCGGCTATAGATACATCATGAGCCAGACCCAGTAGAAAGGCTCTGAAGCACTGGGATACCACCAGCACATGGGATGGCCCAGACTCAGCAACCTTAGGCTCACTATATAGGAGGCCATTCTCCCAGAAGATCAAGTGTGATCCAGACTCTTTGCCAGATGCCTGGTCTGTATCCTGCTGCCGCAAACCTTTCAGAGTAGGACATGTCTTCTGTGCCTCGGAGAATGCTTCCCTGGTAGGTCCCCCTTCCTGCTGCCACTGAGTCAGCTCAGGGACCTCCCCTAGCTGAACCACCTGTTCCCCTGTAGGCTCCAGGGCATCCCAATAAGGTTCAGCCTCCTCCTGGACAGTAGGAAGTTCTGCAGTGAGGTTCCCATGCCCCTTACCCTTCCTCCTTCTGGCAGACACCTGGGCCACTCTTTCAGGCTCCAGGGTCTTCTGATCACTCTAATGGGCTGCCATCGACTGGGTGATCACACACACCCACCCAGGCAGACCTAACATCTTCAAGTGAGACCTGTGTTACACCTCCTTCCAAGGGGAATCCTCCAGGTCATTGCCAAGGAGACAATCTACAGGCATGGTTGGACTCACAGCAACTCTCAAGGCACCTGAGGCCCCCCCCTCATTCAAAGGGAACCTGTGCCATTCCGCACAGCACTCTGAGTTGTCTACTGCAACTACTTGGTGAAATATTTGGGGATCTATTTGCTCTTCAGACACCATGTGACTTCTCACCGTAGTCACTTTGGCTCCTGTGTCTCTCAATGCTTCCACCCTCTGTCCATTGATGGTCACCCACTGCCTGTACTTCTTAGCGTTTTCAGACACAAGGGTTCTCTGGACCATCTCACTGTCCCCTAGTAAGATAAGGGTCTTCTCAGCTGACTCCCACCCACCTGGAACCAACTCCTCCCCAAGTGCTACACTGGCCAAACCCTGTGACTGAGCACCAGTGAGTGCCTGTGTCCACTTGGGACATTTGGGTTCCCCCCTCACATTACCCACCTTGTCACATGCATAACATTTGCAGGAACCCCCCTCTGCAGGTTTTTGTTTGGAAAACCAAGGCTTCTTTTCAACTGGGGGCTTTGAATTCTTACCCTGGGAACTAGGTTGGGGCCCTTTAGAGAACTCCCCCTGTTTACTTTTACCCCCTTATTCTTCTGAGATGGACCCTACCCACCCTCGGCGTGGTCTCCCGCATACCTCTTCTGGATCCTGGTGCTCTCCCAATAGTCTGCTTCCTGTGCAAGCTTCCTGGGGTCAGTCAGCTTGCTATCAATCAGGTGCTGGCGCTGCTCTGGAAAACAAAGACTATACAAGTGCTATCAAGCAATCAAATTGTAGAGCAACTCAAAAGCTGTTACCTTACTGCTCTTCATCCAACCATCCATTGACCTGCAAAAAGAGTCAACACATTCCAACCATGTTTGGGATAACTTCTTTTTGAAGGACCTAAATGTGTCTTTATACTGCTCAGGGGTGAGACCATATCTTATGGGTAGGGTGTCCTTTATGATAGAGTAAGAGAGCCCCTGAGAATACCCTGAGAGTATCCTTCCCTTCTACCTGAAAGTGCTTCCACAGACCCGTGCCCCTAATGTGCTTCAGGGACCAGATTCATATGGAGAGCAGACTCATATCCCTTAAACCACAGATATATGTGATCCTCCCTCTAGTAATCCTTCACTAGGTTCTTTGGGATGTCTACCCTCCTGTCAAGCTGCACTGAGGTACTGCTACCACCATCTCCACTAGACTGGCTCTTCTGGTGTAATTCCCTTAGACTAAGCTCATAGGCTGGCAGTATCATCTTCTCTTCAATGGCCAGTCTCCTCTTTTCTATCTCCCTTTGCATCCCAAACGTCTCTAACTCCAACTGGTGAGCCCTCTCTGCCTGTCGGTCCTGCAACTCTTCAGGAGGCAGTCTCTTGGATGACACACTGCTACCTGCCCTGGAGACCCTCTCCCTAGGCATAACAGGTAGATCCACTACACCACTAGGAATACTCTTCACCTCCCCATCCTTCTCCTCCTCCTCTGTGTGCCCCCCAGCCTACTTGGCTGTCACCTGGCCACTCAGTTCCTTTTGCAGCTCCTCCTTCCTGGTGGAACTCCTAATGGGACAGACAAGATCCTTACAGAACTGTTTTAGTTGAGCAACTGTGTAACTTTACTGTTTCCCTAACTGAAAAACAGCTTCAGCTGGTGCATCTCCAAATTGAGACATGATGGCAAATCAAAAGTGCAAAGTTCCCGGGCAGAAAAAAGAGTTTCCAATGAGAAGTTCAAGAATCTACAAAAAGATCACCAAAAATATGAAATTAGGAAAATGTCCAAAAAGAGCAAAAGCAAAAACAAGTAGTATGTAGTCATGTAATGGTCTGCACCCAAAAACAGCAGTGTACACTTAGGCCCTCATTATGAACACAGCGGTCCGTTCCGCACCACCAGCGGCAGAAACCGCCAACAGAGGAGCGGTCCGACCGCCAAATAATGAACCAAATGAAACTCATGCATCCCGCGCACCACCCACCGCCAAGAAAGGATTCCCACTGATGATGGCAGAGGACGCCCACAGGCCGTCGGAAAGGCCGAACCCGCCCATCAAATTATGAACCGATATTCCGCAGCCAGTTCCGGGACGGGAACCACCGCCACACAAAGCCAGGCGGAAATGAAACAAATAGAAGGAAACACTCACCGGAGCTCAACAAAACGTGCAGCGGCAGCCATGGACAGAGAGCTGCAGATCATGCCAGCCTTGCTCCTTGCCATATATCTACACGACCGAGACCGCAGACGAAGACGACGACGGTAAGTACTGCAACCTACAAACCAAGGGAGGAAAGGGCAAAGTTACATACCCACCCACTCCACCCACCACGCAAAGCCCCCCCAAACCTTCCCAGCAGCAATAGTCAGACACCCCACACCAAGAGGGACATACCCGACCGAAGGCCACTGCAACCTGGCCATAGGACATACAATAGCACCACAGCCAAAAATTATATAAACAAACACCAGGGTGGAACTGTGTGCAGCCCAAACACAGGCCACACCGAAACTTTATTATGAAGCTCACTGAGCGAAATGATGAAAACAGGGCCAATGGCCAGTCCATAAAAAGTCAATTTTCCTTGGCCACAACTGGTCACACCTGACTCCCACATGTGCTGGGTACTCCACTCAACAGGGCACCATAGGGTGATCCAGGCACCTCATGGAATGGGGGCAGAGGGGGTGGGGATTTACGATGGGGATGGGCGTGAGGTGGTTGGAGTGGGGGGTTGGCTTCTCCTTAGAAGGGGGTGGAGCTGTTTGGCACGGGCGGAGCAGGATGCCTTAGGCTCAGAGCGGGCCTTCTTCCTAAGTGGAGAAGGGGCACGGGAATGGGAAGGCTGGACCGGGGTGGGCTGCAATGCAGAAGGAGCGGAAAGGGCAAGGAGGTGGGCACGTTTCGGGGCAAGACGGGTTGGGCCAGTGGGTTCGAACAGGTCTACAGGGGAGAGGAAAAGTTTCTTGGGAGCAATTGGGGTAGGCGTGGATGAGGGTGTGGGAGTGGAGGCAGGGGGAGTTGATGTATGGGGTGTAGGTGTGCGTGTAGTGGGTGCCAGTAACTGCTCAGTATGCTGTGGTGGATGTCTGATGGGTAGCTGTCTTGCTGCGTTTGAGTGTTTTGGGAGGTGGGGGGTGGACACAGTAGGAGAAAACAGACAGCTAGTGTGGATGTATGTTGGGTGGGTGTCTGCAAATCGGGTGAGTGGGCTGCATGTGTCAACTACAGTGGAGGGGGTAAGTGCAGGTGTGGTGTATGGGGTGCATTTATGGCTGTCTGCTGTTGTGGTGAGTGCAGGAAGAGGAGCAGTAACAGTGAGTGACGGTGCAGTGCATGAGGGTGTGCATGTAGAGGGGACAGAGAGGTAGGCGGAAGAGGCGGGCAAACTGGGGGAAGTGGACATTGTTGTGTGTGCAGGTGTATGTTGGCTGTGTGAATGCTTGTGGTGGGAGGTGTGGTGCTTGTGTTTGGAAGTGTGTTTTTTGTGTGTTGAAGTGCTTGACTGCATGTCTGAATGTCTGCCTTGGACGGGTGAAGGGAGTGGGGTGCTGGAAGGGGTAGAGGAGGTTGGACGGAATGGCCAGGGAAACTGGCTGCCATCCAAGAGGAGGCCAGAGCCTGACAAGATCTCTGTATGGCAGACATCGCACCATAAATGCCATCCAGATAGGCATTAGTCTGCTGCACCTCTGATGCTAGCCCCTGGATGGCATTGACGATGGTTGTCTGCCCTATAGAGATGGTTCTCAGGAGGTTAATAGCCTCTTCTGTGAGGGCAGCAGGGCTAACTGGGGCAGGGGAGGAGGTGCCTGGGGCGGAGGAGATGCCCACCTTTCTGGGTGGGCGGGCACGGCCAACTGGGTGGGGAGCAGAAGGGAGGGCACTGATGGTATGGGTGATGGCGGAAGATGTCATGGTCGTGATTTGTCCACTAGTGTCCGCCACCGCCGGAGGACCCCCATCAGAGGAGGTTTCAGAGTCACTACCACCAGTGGTAGTAGCCTCCCCCATGGAAGTCCCCTCGCCCTCCCACCCACTGGTCCCCTGGGCGTCTGTTGTCTCTGCCTCCGAGGATCCGTGGGCCGCTGTCTCCCCACTAGCCGGTGCCTCAGCTCCCTCGCCTGATGCTGATGCTGTACCAGACACACAAAAGAGAACATGGATGGAGAGACAAAACAGGAGAGACACTTTTAAGTAGCTGAATGCTGATACACAAGGGCCAGACATACACCTTCCCAGCAGACACACCCAACAGGCAGCACTGTGCACTAGGCCCATGACCATGGCCCTGACTACTGAGCGGTATATTGACCTACACCCATATCCTGTCATTGAATTCAAGCTGAGGTAGGTGAAACCTGACAGGGACACCCCTACACCCTTTGGGGAGCAGACAGTAGCTGGGCACCAGTCAAAACCCTGCTCTAAGCCCCATGAGCCCTATCACACACACACTCATCCTTCCAGGCTGAAGTATGGGCTGTGAGTACTCACCCCCTTGTGACTGCTGTGCAGCCTTCAAGCACCCATCCAGGTCTGGGTATGCCACCGCCAGGATCCTTCGCATTAAGGGGGTCAGAGCCCGACAGGCACCCCTACCACGGTGGGAGGACTTCCCCAGCTGGGCCTCACTGATCTTCCGCACCCAGCGCCGCAGGTCCTCCCACCTCTTCCGACAGTGGGTGCTCCTCCGGTTGTAGACCCCCAGGGTCCATACCTCCTTGGCGATGGCATGCCAATGTGCCCTCTTCTGGTGGGCGCTGACCTAGTAGGGAGACACAGTGAAGACACACAGATGTCAGGCACCTGCACAATGGCAATAGCTGGCTGATTGTTAGACATAGGACAGACAGTACTACCAGGCATGCAGGACAGTGGCACCCAGCATTCCATGCACCAAGCCCCATCATGGCTCACAGGAACGCACATCAGAGCAATCCACTCCATCCATTACACACACAGTACCCCCCAAACCCGGGCTCACTTGTACCTCTGGCCGGCTGTAGAGTCTGATGTACAGGGGCAGGACCCCTTCCACCAGTTTCTCCATTTCTTCCTGGGTGAAGGCCGGGGCCCTTTCCCCTGCACCAGGTGGAACATCCATAGCCAGAGGCAGGCCACAGCAGTACACGGAGTGGAGTACTTGTCCGCACAAGATCAGGGAGTCAAGTGAGCACACGATGACGAACGTGCGTACGTTCCGCGGCGGAATGCACCGTCACAGCCGGCGGCGATCATCATATGCCAAGATTCCCCATTGGCATCCATGTTATCCAATGAGGGTGCGAACGCTGTGACGTCAACCGCTAGTGGTCTTAGGTCACTTCCACAATGAAGGGGCAGAACTACAGTGGGCAGACATTTTGCTATCACCTACGCGTCTCTATCCATAGAGTATATTATCACACATGATTTACTCCGTTCCCTCTCAGTGATGACAATGTACATCTGTCAGGTTGCAGTTATTGTACAGACACTACTATGAAGAATGCAGTGAATGTGTTTAGCAAATATCCCTGTGTATGTGTGCACATGACTCCTTGTTCTTACCCCTCACAGGTACAGACTCTTGTGGCGAGGAAGGGCACCTTCTGTGTACAGACCACTGTGGATATGGGGACCATGGTGGAGCGTCAGATCATTATCACTTACAGACTCACACGTGCAACTATTCAGGACCTATGTGCATTACTGGATCCTGCACTGACTCCCGGAAATTGTAATCCGCATGCCATTCCAACTGAGGTGCAGGTGCTCTCCGCACTCCATTTCCTAACCACAGGCTCCTTTCAAGTGACAGTGGGCATGGGTGCTGGTTTCTCACAGCCAATGTTCAGCCAGGTACTTACAAGATTTCTAAATGCATTTGTATAACATCTGCAATCCTACATGCGATTCCCCCAAAGTGCTGAACTCCCTGCCATCAAGTCAGACTTCTATGCCTTTGCAAACATTCCCCATGATATTGGTGCAATCGATGGAACCCACATACCCATCATCCCCCAAGAGTAAATGAACAGGTGTACAGAAACAGGAAGAACTTTCACTCCATGAACATCCAATTGGTATGTACAGCAGACCAATACATATCCCATGTGAATGCCATGTTTCCTGGTTCAGTCCATGATTCATCTGTTTTGAGGAACAGTAGTGTGCCACAAAAGATGGAACAACTCCAAGAGGACAGAGGGTGGATCATAGGTAAGTGTGCCTGTCACTGACACATTGCTGAAAAACAGCCTGTCAGACTAAGGACATTCCAATGACGACTCTGTATTGACCATTTCTCTAGGTGATTCTGGCTATCCAAACTTGCGTTGGCTCCTGACACCAGTGAGGAATCCCAGGACGGATGCAGAGAGGAAATATAATGAGGCCCATGGACGTACTAGGAGGGTATTGGAGCGTACTATAGGTCTCCTGAAGGCTAGATTTCGGTGCCTACATATCTCTGGGGGTTCCCTGGCCTATGGGCCTGATAAGGTGTGTAGGATAGTGGTGGCCTGCTGCAAGCTGCACAACGTGGCAGTGAGACATTCAATCCCCCTTTTGGAGGTGGAGGGTGCTATAGGTCCTGATCTGTTACCTCAGAGAGGTGAGGAGAGTGATGGTGAGGATGAGGAAGGGGAAGGTGTAAATTCCAGAAACCAACTGATACAACTCTACTTCCAATAACTGTGGACTTCAGCCTGTATACGTGGTTAGTGACTTACACTGTAAGTGTGCCATGTCAACTAGGGGGAATTGGTCATGATATGCGAGTCATGGACATCTTCAGCATGGTACAGACAGACCACATAAGCATTCCCTTCTTGACTTTTTAGAAACACTCTGTACCAGCAGCATGCACAATTTGACAATAACGTTTATCCCTGCCTGTTGCATCATTACTCACTTTGTTCAACATTGAAGACAGGGGACAGTGTTACAGGTGAGATATGTTGTTTATTGGTGGAATACCGTGAAATGTGCTATGTACAGGGATGGAAGTCGTTATGGTTGGTTGTCCTCAAAACCGACTTGGTGGCAGGCCTGTTTTATGTCATAGGTGGGTCCTATTTGTAGTTCTGTTCATCATTTAGCCCTCAGCTAAGTGCAGTTTGTGAATGGGTGGGTTGGTTGCTTGGCAGTAGCAGCAGTGTCAATTGTTGGTAGGGGGCTTGTTCTTTGCTTGGTTTCCAGTGCTATATCTTGGCCTGAGGTTATGTTTGGGCGCCTGCTGTGAACCTACTTGGGGTGACATGGTCGGCCCTTGTGATTCCTGGGAGGGTTTTTCCTGTGCTGTTTCAGCTGCTTGGGACAACTGTTGCTGTTTGTCGAGGGCTTTTGTGGGGGCCTCTTGCCCGGTGTGGGTGTCTGAGGGTTTGTTGACCAACTGCAGCAGTGCTCCAGCAATGGTGGCCATTGTGGCATTGTGTTCTTTCCACTGCTCCATGGCATGTTGGTGGTGTTCCAGCTGCATCCTCTGACTTTGCTCCAGGGTGGTTACAATCTGTGCCAACCTGTCTTGGGTATGTTGGTATGCCGCCAATACCTCTGCAATGACGTCCTGGGCTGCTGCATCTATCCAGTGCCCTACCCCCTGATCCACTGGGGCACTTGACCTTGCCCTGGCCCCCTGTGCCTGTGTCCCCTGCGCAGGTCAGGACGTTCCACTAGTACTGGGGCCCTCGTATTCCTGCATGTTGGGGGTGGGTAACTGTGGCCTTTGTTGCTGTGTTCCACCTGTTTGTGCCCTGGGTCCTCTGGTGTGGGCACGCCTCCCCTGGCCTGCTGGACTTGACTGGGAGTTAGGGGTGACAGTGTTTACCTGGGTGGGGCTGCTGCATGGAGACCATCCAGGGCTGTGTGAAGGGCCTGCCTTCTCATCAGTGTCCAGGGATCCTTCACCAGTGTCCTGTGATGTGCCTCTGTCTCCCTGGAATGCTGTGGCACTCCTTGTCCCCTCCATTAGGGCTGCATGGGTGGTGGTGCCTGTTGGGGGACATAGAAGTGTTTGTTATATATGCAGGAGGGTCTGAGGTGGGCAGTACTGTACAATTTAGTGCTGGTGTGCCTTTCAGTGACCTTTATGGGTGCCTTTGTGAGGTGGACATAGCATCTAGTGGCAGTGGTGGCGTTACATTGTGGCGGGGGTTATTATTCCATTGTGGGAACGTGAAGGGGTGGGTGGCTGTGCACAGCGGGAGTGATGTGGACCTGGTAGTGAGTTGTAGGTGATGCAGGGTAGTGGATGTGGTGGGTAATGGCTGGGAGGGGTGTGAGTCTAGGTGGGTGTGGGTGGGGTGGGGTGGTACATGCATTACAGGTATGGTGTATATGGGGTAAATGTAGACGACTTACCCGAGTCCATTCCTCCAGTGAGTCCAGTGAGTCCCTCTGGGTGCAGGATGGCGAATACCTTCTCCTCCCAGTCGGTGTAGTCGGGTGGTGTTGGTGGCGGCCCTCCCCCAGTCTTCTGCACTGCGATGTGGTGCCTGGATGCCATGGCCCGGACCTTCCCCCGCAGGTCGTTCCATTTCTTGCGGATGTCGTCCCTGGTGCGTGGATGGTGTCCCACTGCATTCACCCTGTTGACGATGGTCTGCCACAGCTCCATTTTCCGGGCGATGGGTGTGTGCTGCACATCAGAGCCGAATATTTGTGGCTCCACTTTTAGGATCTCGTCCACCATGGTCCTTAGCTCCCTTTCGGTGAAGGGTGGATTTTTGGGGGGGACATGGTGAGGGTGGTGGATGGCGTCGGGACTGGAGACGGTGTTTGAGTGCACCTGTGTCGGTCGCTATGAGTGCCCTGTCTGCTGGTGTTCTCTGTCTGGCTCTGGTGCTCTCCGTCTTCTGGTCCTGGTTTCCTTGCAAGGGATTGTGGGATGTGTCTGGGGGTGTTTTATGGTGTTGTGGATGTGTGTAAGGTGTGTGGGTGCTAAGCCTAGCCAATGTGTGCAGTGGTTGCTGTTGGGCCCACTTGCCACCCGTGGCGATCGCAGCCGCCAATGGTCGTCGGGCCTCCACTGTCCGCCGAGGTGATTTGTGCATCTTTGTTTGGAGGGCGGGATGTGGGTGTGCTTGTTGGTGGCGGGGTGGGGTGGGCCGTGATTCCCGCCAACAGGGTCCTGGCGGAAGGTGGTGGTGTGGAAATGTTTGGCGGTGTTGGTTTTTTTGTTCATTTTATGGCGGTTTCCATTCACCACCGCCGGCGGGATTCTGTTCACCGCCGCCACTGCGGTCGGCGGTCTTTACAGCCATGTTCATAATGACCGCCTTAATCACTGTATGCCAAGTACAAATACAAGTCCAATCTCCACTGCTGAATACCAATGTTAGAAATGGGGTCTCTGGTTGGCCGTCAGTTTGTACTCTGCCAAGCAGGGATCCTCACTTTAGTCAGGGCAATGAAGAAACACATTTAGATAACCCCTGTTTACCCCCTTGGTAGCTTGGCACAAGCAGTCAGGCTTATCTCAGAAGCACTGTGTAAAGTATTTGTACCAACACACACAGTAACACAGTGAAAACACTACAAAATGGACACCACACCAGTTTAGAAAAATAGGTAATTTTGATATAAAATCAAACAAGACCAAAACAACAAAAATCCAACATATACAAGTGAAGATATGATTTTTAAAAGAAGAAGAGTCTTACACCATAGAAAAGAATGGAAATGTTGAATGTGCACAAAGTACCTGGTTTGGGTAAAAAATAAAGCAGCACGGGTGAGCATGCATCAGAAAAGTCAGCTCTAGACACTGTTGGGACCAATACCTAAAACGCTCTCGCACTAAAACACTGTATGCACCAGAAGCCCCACTGTCCTGTCTGAAACATATTTCGGGGAATCAAACACTCCCAGGTCTTAATAAACTGATAACACACAATATTACAAAACTGGGAGACCTATACGGCGGAGGGAAACTTCACACCTATACTGAACTACAAACTCAATACGATCTCCCCCCGGGTTATTCATCACCCACAATGCCATCATTAAGGTCGCTCAAAAATCATGGAGAACTGGAACTCTTGAACCGCCCACCCATAATAGCTGCAATATTATCTGCTCAATAGGGGATCAGAAAGGAGTGGTTTCAGGAATATATAAAGCACTGCTAGCTAGCACACGCTTGCCTCTGACAAAACTTAAAACCAAATGGCAATTGGAATTACATATCACATTGGAAGAAGCTCAATGGGACCAGATCACCTCCCATGTCTACTCAGTATCCAGAAATGCCAGATTCAAATTAATAAACCTATATATCTACCACAGGGCCTATCTAAACCCGCAAATGATAGCCACAATCTACAGCACAAACACCATAGGCTGCCCTAGATGTGCTGAACCTGCAGCAGTCCTCGTACATATGCTCTGGAGCTGCCCCCAGGTTAACTCATACTGGGAAGAGGCACTCAAAAAAATCTCAACCTGTACCGATAGAACACTGAATAAGTCTCGAACAATGGCCCTATTAGGGGACTTCCTGCATCCTGCAGCCCTTAAAATATCCAATAAGCTCAAAGACCTAGCCCTGATCCTTGCCAGAAGAGAAATCACCTCAAATTGGAAGGCCCCGGCGGGCCCACAAGTAAACAGATGGCAAAATGCATTGGAGAAATGGGCAGATACAGAAGGAATAGTATTGCTACGAGAAGCACTAAGAGGGCAAAGGCCCAGAGACCAAGCATTATTTCCTTCTCTGGTAAGGTCGGCGATGCACCGATTTCCGGATGGGGCATCTCAGATCCATGCAGTTTCAGGATGACTTTGCCACCCAGGGATGAAGTGTGGGATACTGCACTGCGTGGATTTTGCATCATCATCAGCAGCCACAAGCAGGTATTGCGTTGTTTCTCTATCCGTGATGCGTCTATCTCTCAGCCGTGAGGCAGGTGGATCGTCGTATGAAGCCACAAAGCGGGTGGCACGACGTTTATCAGCTGTGTTGCTGAAAATTTCCCAGCACAGCATTCTGTGTGTGGATTTCAGCTCTTGTTCTGCTAACTTCACCTTTCAAGGGTAGCTAGGGACTGGATAGGGCACCACTTGGAAGGGCAGGAGTCTGCAGAGAGTCCAGGTGCTGGCAGAGGAAGTCTTTGATGGCCCTGAGACTTCAAAACAGGAGGCAAGCTCAGTTCAAGCCGTTGGAGATTCATCTTCTAGCAGGAATGCACAACATATTCTAGTCTTTGTCCCCTTTCACAGGCATAATCAACAACTGCAGGATAGCCCAATAAAGCACAGTTACAGGCAGGGGCATCACTTCTCAGCTCTTCAATTCTTCTTCTTGGCAGAGGTTACTCTTGGCTCCAGAAATGATCTAAAGCCTGGGGTTTTGTGTTCAACACGTATATCCCTTTCTGCCTTTGAAGTACGCAAACTTCAATGGAAAGTCTCTGTTGTTTATAGGATCCTGCCTTGCCACGCCAGGTCCCAGACACACACCAGGGGGTTGGAGACTGCATTGTGTGAGGACAGGCATAGCACCTTCAGGTGTAAGTGACCACTACTCCCTCCACTGTAGCCCAGATGGCTCATCAGGATATGCAGGCTACACCCCAGCTCTTTTTGTGTCGCTGTCTAGAGGAGATTCTCCAGCAGCCCAACAGGCAGAGTCACAGAGTGGTTCAAGCAAGAAAATGCCTAATTTCTAAAAGTGGAATTTTCAAACTAACAATCTAAAAACCAATTTCACTACAAGACGTATTTTTAAATTGTGAGTATAGAGACCCCAAACTCCAAATGTCCATATGCTCTCAAATGGAATATACACTTAAAAAATATTTAAAGGCATCCCCGTGTTAACTTTTGAGAGAGATGGACCTTGCAACATTGAAAACCAAATTTGGCAGTATTTCACTGTTAGGACATGTAAAACACATCAGTACATGTCCCACCCTTAACATAGACTGCACCCTGCCCATTGGCTACCCAGGGCCTACCTTAGGGGTGCCTTACATGTATAGAAAGGGAAGGTTTATGCCTGTCAAGTGGGTACACTTGCCAGGTCAAATTGGCAGGTTAAAACTGTACACACAGACACTGCAGTGGCAGGTCAGAGCCATGTTTACAGGGCTACAAAGGTGGGTAGCACAACCAGTGCTGCAGGCCCACTAGTAGCATTTGATTTACAGGCCCTGGGCACCTCTAGTGCACTTTATTGGGGACTTAATAGTAAATCATATATGTCAATCATGGAAAAGACAATGACACATACATTTTACACAGGAGCACTTGCACTTTAGCACTGCTCAGCAGTGGTAAAGTTTCCAGAGTACCACAAACAGCAAAAACAGAGTCCACAACACAGTCAAACCATGAGAACCAGTGGCAAAAAAGATAGGGGAGACCACACCAGGGATCCCAGGTCTAACAAAGACATTATAATCAAGTGATACATTTTAAAATTCCATAGAAATTAACTGGAAAAAAAACAAAGGTTATTCGAAAGTTATAGTTAGTTGAAGGACTTTTATAAACCGTAGTAATTCACTGAAAAAACAAAGTTTACACAGCCTTTATAGTTAGGTAAACATTACAGACATGCAAAACCAGTGAAATTCAGCAGTTATAGTTACCCCAGCTAACTATAACTTGCGCCCCTGTAATGCACTGCTTATGACCTCACATATTACCTCACTCATGATATGGTCAGTGACATCACTGATGACATCTGAAATGACATCACTGATAACATCACTGATGACATCATTCACAGAAAAAACAAAACTCAAACATCTACTCATACCTCCATGCAAACAATTATATATATAGACACACAATTACTCACACACTTATTCACACACCCAAAAGATTACTGAGAGAACACACTCACTCAGACACACACTCAATCACCATATATTACGAAAAGAGCTATTCACACACCTACACAGCTACTCACACACCCAGTCACACACTCATATAGACACTTAGAAACCAATGCATACGCCTGTAGAACCACTCAGAAAATGAAATAACATACCCATATAACCACTAATATACCTACTCACTCACCAATACAAGCAGTCAAACACCCACACACTTAGCTATCAAGTCACATACAAAGTAACTCAAACCCCGATACAGACACTTACATTCAAAGTAACTCACCTGTACAACAAATACCACATCCAGTCACTCAGCCGTACAATCACTGACACACCCAGTCATCACCCATACAGACACTAACACACCAGCTGACTTACTTACATAGAACTACTCACACATCCACTTACTCTCCCATATAGTTAATGATACAGCCTGTCACTTATGTATACAGTCACAGATTCACCCAGTGAAACACCCATACACTCACTACTCACCAACTCACTCCCCAATGCAGTCAATAATACATCCTTTAACTCATCCACACAGCTCACTTACTCAGTCAACCATGCTACAACTCATACATCCACTTATGCACCAAGACACACACTGACACACCCAGTTTGTAACCAATATAGCTACTCACATATCATTCATTCTATGAAGTCAGTGTCACATCAACATACTTATGCAAAAAGCTTATGATATATCAACTCACTCACCTGTACAGGCACAGACTCACCCACTCATTCACTGAAACAGTCACAAACACACTCCATCCCGCAGCCATACAAGTAAACATGCAAACAGTCACCTCTACTGCTGCTGACACACCCTCTCACACATCCATACAACCATTCACACTCACTGGATGATGTAATCAGTGATGTCTTCAGTGAAGACATCACCGGATAATGTAATCAGTGATTTCATTTGAGATGTCATCAGTGTTGTCACTGATCATGTCATGAGTGATAAAATGACTCTCTATAAATCAATCAATCTTGCACAATGTACGACTTTCTCCTATTCGAATTAGAGGTTGCCTGCAATGATTGGCCTTTAAGCACTAATTGTAGCCAACCATCCAACCACACAACCTCCTTGTGTTCATGGGCCTTTACCTGTGCAGAACAGATGTTGGCCACGGGTATAGTGAGTGTAAGAATATGTGTGGGAGGGTGGATTTGTTTGGGGGGGTCAGACTGTGTCTGACAGTATCTGTCTGAGTGTAACAGTGCATATATTCGAGTTTTGGTGAGTACATCAGTGTGTATGCGTTTGTGTGAGTGGATGCATGAGGGTGTCAGTGGGTATGTGACTGCACGTCTGAGTGGGATTGTGAGTGCAGCCATAACTGTATGAGTAGATCTGTGAGTGGGTAAACAAGAGTCTCAGTGGAAATGTGAGAGGGTGTACAAGAGTATCAGTGATTATGTGAGTGGGTACATGAATGGTTTTCTGAGTGGATGCATACGTTTGTTAGTTTGTGTGTGAGTGGGAGAAAGAATTGGTGTGCACCCTTGACATAGGAGGAGTTGGCTCTGGGGGTTGGTGGTCCCCAGGGTGATCTGTGCCTCCTTGAGGGGGGTGTGTGGCACCACTACAAACTTGAATGTAGCCCAGGGGAGTTGGTTGTTCGTCAGGTTTTGAGATTCAAAATGCAGCCCATTCACAGTTTAATTTTTTTTTACATTAGGATAGGTGATGGTCCCCAGGGCATTTGTGGGAGGTGGTTAGGCCCCCCGCACACAATAATCATTTGCTCTGGAAAGATGGTGCTCCTCAGGAAGGTGGGCGTGCCATGCCCCTCCACCACATACATATTTGATATAGTCACAGGGAGGTGGTGGTCCCTGGGGCAGTGGGGGAACGGGGTCATGGGCTGCGGCTGCACTATTTAAATTAAGCGGGGTGTGTACCATCGTCTAGTAAGAAAATATTTAAAAACTGTAAGCCCTGGGAAGGTGGTGGACCCTGGGGTGTAGGGGACTCCTTCAATTATGAACTTTTTTTTAAATTAAATGTTGTAAATAATAATTTAGGTCATTATGTAATATGTTTTGCAATTATTACAAAATGTAAATCATGCTTCTCCGTTTTCACAGCATTCGCGAATATAGCGTATGTAAAATAATGAACTTAGCACTTTCTGACATTGTTTTTAGTATTTACTGTTTTAATGGTTTTGTATAATTTACTGTTTTAATTGTTTTGTATTATTTTTGAATTGTGACGTGATTGCCGTGAATCCAATGTCCACGAAATGTATGTTTCCACTTTCACAGTTATCACAATGATGGCGGTTATAGCGTTCATTAAAAAAATGTAGAGCACCTAAATAGGCATTTTGAACACATTGTTTGGTACTAGTAAGGTACTGATAGAGTTTAAAAGCTCATTATTTTGTTATTATTATAGTGAGAAATAACTTTTTAAACCATTTTTCGCGATCAGGTTAAACTTTGCGATATATTCGTTAACTGTGAACGACATGTGACCATGAAACAATAAATCTGATTGGACAAAACAGTTTCAACTATTTCTATAGGAAATCTCCATCCGTTTTTTGAGTGCCTGAATGTTCCATTTCATTCTGGCTTCCAGAGAGAGCAGGTGTGCTTTTCAGAGGTGACCTGTATCTTGAATTTTTTGGTTATTTATTTTGTAATTGGAAGCAAATCAAGATAATGAATAAGAGAGAGAAGAGCATAATTCATAAGATGATCATGAGGTGGATGAAGGCCTTGAAGTTATTGAACAGCCAGTGCAGAGAAAAGAAAGTATTGCATGTTTTTTTTTCTATTTCGTCCAGTGAATCCAAGACTGTTGTTCGTTTTGTTAAATCCAACTTGTGTGAGAAGAAATTGTCAAGAGGTACAAACAAAAAGTATTGTTGCGTACCACTACTATGCTTTATCATCTTAAAACATATCATGAGATCAGTTTGTGAAGAGCAAGGAGAAAAAGAGAAAGTGACATGCCTTCAACATCTCAAGTAACATCATATGTCCCTGGTGAAAAAATACCATCAGACTTGGAGAAGTGTTGTCCTGATTTAATTCCTCAATTTAGGCGCATTGGCACATACTGCCTAGATTGCAATACCTGTCTCAAAGCAGGTGAATATGATTTGAAGAATGTTATTCAAGCTGCAGAGCAGCAAAAATTGTATGCTTTTTTTTCATTTTTAAAGGTTTTTCATTAGATTGCTGGTTGCAATGACTTTCTACATTTTTGCCATTTTTTAAATAAATACCCAACAAATCACAACATTTTAGAAAAGTAAAAACAAAATGTAAAAACTAGTTCTTAAAAAAATGGTTCTTTTAAGAACCACCTTTCACAGTTAAAAATAGACAAAAAATGATATGTGTGCAGTGTAAGATTGAGTATGCATGAGTAAGTGAGTGTATCATTGCATGAATGACAATTCTTAGATGTCTGAATGATGCCTGCATGACTCAGTGAGTGCATAAGTGTGTGCATGACTATGTTAGTAACAGTGTGACTCTATATACTACAGAATGATTAACTGTATGCATGACTTAGGGAGTGAGTGTATGAGTATGTATGTGAGAGATTGCCTAAGTGCATCTATGTGTGAGTTAGGGAGGGTTTGAGTGAATGTTTGTGTGACTTAGGGAGTGCATGAGTGCATGTATTTGTGGGTACTGATTGTATCTTTGTGAGTATAAGTGAATCAGTAAGTATATCACTGTATGTATGGGTGAGTCACTGAGTGCATGATTGACTCATACGTGAGGGAGTATCTTACTGTTAATGTGTGAATGAGTGAGTATATCTCTGCATGCAAGAGTGGCTAACTGAGTACATGAGTTCTGAATGGGTGATTGAGTGAGAGTATCACTGATTTATTTAGTGACTAAGTACAAGTGTTGCTGAATGAGTGAGTTCATGAGTGCATGTATGATAGAAAAAGTGAGTGTCTGAGTGGTCTGTGAGTGGCTGAGTGAATAACTTAATGTATACATGAGTGAGTGTATAGGTGCATGTATGAGTGACTGAATAAAAGTATGAGTGTTTGTAAAAGTGATTGACTGAATATATGTGTTCAAGTATAATTGTGAGAGTGAAATCATGAGTGCATTTATGATTGAATGACTGAGCATCTGATTGGTGGATGTGTGAGTGTGTGAATGTATAAGTGCATGTGTGATTGTGTTAGTAATGGTATGAGTGCATCTATTAATAGTTGGCTGAGTGTGTGTATGAGTGAGTGAGTGTATAAATGTGCACATGGGAGATTTAGGGCCAGATGTATCAAACAATTTTGCATTCGCAAATGGTGCGAATCGCAAAATTTGACCATTTGCGAATGCAAAAATGCCTTTCAAGATTTATGAAAGGCATTCGCAGTGCAATTTCAAGGAATTGCTAAAATATCGATTCCCTGAAATTGCGACTCCATTTAGGGAATCGCAAATTGTGATACTCTAAATAGGAAATCGCAAATAGGGAATTCGTATTTGCGCTTTCCTAAGCTCATGTATCATGCATTTCCTAAATGCGAATTGGGCATTTAGGAAATCTAATTACCACCAAATCCAATTTGGTGGAAAGCATGTGCAATTTTTTTAAATGCATTTTAAATGCTTTTTTTAAAATGACATGGGCGCACACATGCTCCTATGGCATATGTGCGCTTCACATGTCCACAAATATTTATTTGGGTGCATCAAAGGGGGCCATAGGCCCCCAGCACCCTGGAGTTCGCATTACCTAATTTGCGAATTCCTAACAGGAATTTGCAAATTAGGTAATGCAAAACCATTCGCACCAATGGGCCTACAGACTCATAGGGATGAATGGAGTCCCATTCCCTAATTGTTCAATTCGGTAATAGTGATTGTGATTTTTAAGAAATCGCTATTACAGAATCGCAATTTTCATACATCGCATTGTGCATTTCTTAAATAGCAATTTCTTTAAAATCGCTATTTAGGAAATGCAAAACGGGACTTTGATACATCTTGCCCTTAGTGAATGAATGTATTATTAAGTGTTTGTTAGTGTATGAGTGCATGTTTTGGTGAATGAGTGAGTCAAAGAGTGCATGTATAATTGAATGCATGACCGTCTAAGTAGTAAGTGTGTGCTGAGTGAGTGTATAAGTGAATGTATGATTGAGTGAGCGTATGAGTGCATGTATAAGTGAGTGACTGAGTGTAAGAGTGTTGGTAAAAGTGATTTACTGAGTGCACAAGTGCATGTATGAGTCACTGATTGCATGAGTGCATGTATGATTGAATAAGTGAGCATCTGATTGGTATATCAGTGATTGTGTGAGTATAGAAATATATGATGAGCATGTTAGTAACTGCATGAGTGCGTATCTTAGAGATTGATTGAGTATATGCATGACTGAGTAACTGAGTGTATATCTGTGAGAATTAGAGATTTAATGAGTGAATCTATTAATAAGTGTTTGTGAGTGCATGAGAGCATGTATTGGTGAATGAGTGAGTCCGTGAGTACATATATGATTGAATGAGTGACTTTTTGAGTGGTATGTGTGTGCTGTTTTAGTGTATAAGTGAATGTATGATTGAGTAAGTGAGTTTATGAGTGCATGTATGAGTGAGTGACTGAGCCCCTCATTATGACATTGGTGGTCATCTTGGAAGATCACCGTTCTGGTGGCCACCAAAAGACCGTCAGTGTCTACAGTCCTAAGAAACCAAAGAGTGCCAGATTACAGCCACAAACCTGACACCGAATGTCTGGCCGAGGGCGGGAGAGAGGCATTTCCACTGCCAGCATTGCCATGCTTCAAGGACTCCGCCCGCCATACCACAAGCAGTAATATGTCATGGTGGTCCTTGCACAGCACTGTGGCATTGGCAGGGGAAGCGCCGACCTCCCCCCCTTTCGAGATAACCACCTTGACGTGGGCTGCTGTGTGGCCCAGACAGGTAGGTAGAACACCTTAAAGGGGGAGTGTGTGTGACAGGTGCTTGTGTGTGGTGTGTGTGTGTATGTGTATGCATGTATGTGTGCGTGGAGGAGGGAGTGTATGCATGTATGCGTGGGTGAAAGGGGAATGTGTGCATGCATGCATGCGTGAAGGGGAAGTGTGTGCATATATGCAGGTGTGAAGGGCAAGTGTATGCATGTATGCGTGTGTGAAGGGGCAGTGTGTGCACGTATGCGTGTGTGGATGGGGAGTGTGTGAATTAATGCATGTGTGGAGGGGGTGTGTGTACATGAATGCGGAGGGGGTGAAGGTGTGCATGAATGTGGAGAGGGATGCATATGTGTTGGAGCGAGTGGGGGTATTTGAATGTCAGTGTGAAAGAGAAGGGGGTGTGTGTATATCAGTGTGAATGTGAAAGGGGATGCGTGTATGTCAGTGTGAGAGTGAGTGGGGGTTTTTGTATGTATGCGTGCAGTCAGTGGGGGTGTGTGTCTGCAAGTGTGTGGATGGGTGGGGGGGTGTTTTCACGTGTCTGGACATGTGAGAGTGCGTGTGCCAGCCACAGGAATGGGGATCATGTCATTGGGTGTGTTACCGTCAGGGTTCTCATGGTGGGGTGACCGCAGTGAAAAGCCGGGTGGTTTGCTTCCTCCTAATACTGCTGGCGGTCTTATGCCTGCCAGTGCCCGGGAGGAGCTCACGCCGGACGCAACAGTCTGATCGGACCGGCGGGACTGGCGATGTGCCAGTTTGCCTTTGGCCAAACCGCAAGACTCATAATGCAGCGGTCTTTACCGCCAGGTCTGCGCTGCTTAGACCACCACCACGAGTGTTGCAGTCTTAAGACCGTCACACTCTTAATGAGGGTCTGAGTGTATGACTGTTTGTAAAAGTGATTGAGTGCATGTATGAATGAATGAGGGCATGAGTGTATGTATGATTGAAGGAGTGAGCATCTGATTGGTGGATGTGTGAGTGTGTGAGTGTGTAAGTGCATGTATGTTAGTAACTGCATGAGTGCATCTCTTAGTGATTGATTGAGTGTATGCATGAGTGGGTAACTGAGTGTGTAACTGTGTGCATTAGAGATTTAGGCCCATATTTATACTTTTTTAGCCCCACATTTGCATTACTTTTTGACGCAAAAGTGGCGCAAACTTGCAAAATACAATTGTATTTTGTAAGTTTGCGCTGTTTTTGTGTTAAAAAGTGGCGCAAATGCGGCGCTAAAAAAAGTATAAATATGGGCCCTAGTGAGTGCATGTATGAATAAGTGCTTGTGTGTATGAGTGTATGTATCGGTGAACGTGTAAATAAATACATGGTTGAGAGAGTGACTGTATGACTGATACATAGGTATGACAGTGAGTGTATGATGGGTGAGTAAGTGCATGAGTCTTTTGTACATCAGTGAATGAATATATTGATGGTTTATAGGTGAGTGGGTGAGATTAGGGATGGTGCGTCGGTTACTGAGTGAGTGTAGATGAGTTGAGATATAGGTGAGTGAGTGCATGAGTGCTGCATTGCTAATATTGTAAGTTTATCAGTGGTATACAGGTGTGAGAGCCTATATATGAGTATTGCATATGATAGTAAATTAATGTATGGTTGCTGTATATCTCAAGGTGCAAATGGTGCATGGAAAACTTTCTGTGTGTATGAGTGCATGTACAGATGACTGAGTGTATGATTGGTGATTGTGTGGTCGACTGACAGAGTAAGTGTGTGACTGAATGAATGCCTACATGTTGCATAGCTCATTAACTGTATGAGTATTAGTATGGGTGAGTGAATAGAAAAATAGACAAATGGTGATTATATAAGTGTATGACTGATTGTATACAAAAATGAGAGTGCATGAGTGGTTTTGTTGCATATTGAATGAGTGAATTAGCGCACAAATGAATCTGTACTGCATAAGTGGCACAGTGAATGCATGACTGGTATATGAGTGTGTGACTGTGTTGAAGACTGCTGTATGTGGCAGTGAACAAATGTATTGATGGTGAATGGGTGAGTGTCAGGCGGTATGTATGTTGGATGCATGAGTCACTGTGTGTATCACTGAATATACATCTGAGTGAGTGCATGACTGATCTATGATCGACTGAGTGTATTATGGTGTGTATGACTGAATAAGTGACTAGATAAGTACTATATATGTGATGGAATGAGTGTATGACTGTATGTGTGGGTGACTTAGTGAGTGGGTTAGTAGCGTATTGGTGATTGTTTCTGTGTGACTGTTTGCTTGCATAAGCGAGATAGGGATGCGTAGTTTTTGCAAGATTGAGTGAACGTGTGAATGCCCAAATGGCTGACAGAGTGAATGCCTGAGTGGTACATAGATGAAACAGTGAATGCATTTCTGCTATATGAATGTGCAGCTATCTGCAAGAGTGTTGTATGTGTCATTTAATGAATGTATTGATGGTCTGTGGATGGGTAGATGAGGGTACAAATGGTAAATTGGTGGCTTATTGTGTGTATGAATTCCTGTATAGATGAGTAAGGGAGTTCATAAGTGCTCCATAAGGAATTCACTGAGTGGATTAGTGTTTCTATAGATGAATCACTGAATCCTCAATTGTTTGTAAGTTTATACATGGTTGTATAGTAAGTAACTGAGTTTGTGAGTTGTTTCTTAGAAGTTTGAATGCGTACATGAGTCTACATCTGAATGAGTGAATGATTGTTTAAGTCATGCACGAGTAAGGTATTCAGTGTATGAGTGCTGTGTGAGTAACTTAGTCAGTGCAGCAGAGATGTATATATGAATGTATGGTTAGTATATGTGGTAATAGATGGGGCATCAGTGCTACAGAACTGATTGACTTTGTGGATGCGTATCTGTATAAGTGAATGAGTGAGTTTATCAGTGGCATATAGGTGACTTTATGAGTGCATGATTGTTTCTGTGGATCAGTGAGTGAATGCATGAGTGATAAATTAGTAAGTAAGGTAAAATATGAATTGGTAGGGATCAGTTCTACTCTACATGAGGATTTGTACCATTCTTTCAGTTACTATGTGTGTACTCTATATAACATTAACAAAGTACATACGTGATTGACTGAGTGAATGCTTGCTTAGTATTTGGTACCTTAATACAATAAAAGAAAATAATCAACGGATTGTAAAAAAAAACAAATATGCACAGTACATGACTGCAGATAAGTGAGACTATGCATTGTACTCACTATGGGGGTGATTCTAACCCTGGCGGTCGGTGATAAAGCGGCGGCCAACCCGCCAACAGGCTGGCGGTCCAAAAAATGGAATTCTGACACTGGCGGGAACCGCCAACACAGCCCGCCACATTAACACTCCGCCCGCACAGCGGTACAGACAAACAGCGCGGCGGTCACCGCCAACAGACAGGCGGCAGACAATGTACCGCCCACAGTATCATAACTCACCAATCCGCCACCTTTTCCGGGGCGGAAGCACCGCCGATAAAAACACGGCGGAAACAGACTACGAACGGGAAAACGCTCACCTCTACGCACTCCACGAGGAAGGAGGACAGCATGGAACCCGAATTAAACATCCTACCTGCTCTCGTCTACCTGCTCATCTACCACGAGTACGAACGCCGGCGCGGACGACAACGGTGAGTACTGCACCTACGACACACGGGAGGGGGGAGGAGGAAAGCTTACGGCACACACATATGCGACCCCCACCCCCCCAAACTATGTACACACCAATGCAGAGCAACAAGTCACAGTGACACCACCCAAACCCCCCTGAAAAATGCAAAGACATAATTAAATTGTGAATAAAAATGTATGTACAAAATAGGCTCTGAAAAGTATTGGTCAACTAGCCAAAAAATCAATATCAAAATAATTCTATATACAGTGCAATGGATAACCGAGGCAATTAGTCCTGCACATCAAAAGAAAATCGAAGTGTCCGTGGGCCAAAGTGTAACAACACAAGGGCAAAGCCCACACAGGAGACCTGAGTCCTTTGGAGAGAACACTGCAGGGGCATCTGATGAAAAAACTACAGGCACCTCAGGGGGAAGGGAAGGGGGGGGCACCACAGCCACATGAGTCCACGACGCCAGATCCACGAAGGGGCCACCATGCCTACTGTGCCATCCTGGGGAGTGCAAAGCCACAGTCTCTCAAGTCTCTACAGTGGTTGGTTTGCCCACTGTACCATCCTGGGGAGTGCAAAGCCACAGTCTCTCAAGTCTCTACAGTTGGTGGGTTGCCCACTGTGCCATCCTGGGGAGTGCAAAGCCACAGTCTCTCAAGTCTATACAGTAGGTGGGTTGCCCACTGTTCCATCCTGGGGAGTGCAAAGCCACAGTCCATCAGGTGGATTACAGTCTCCACTGGTCAAGGAGGAGGCATGGTGGGCACAGTGAACCGTTAACAGTGCATGCAGGAAGAGCCCAGCGGAGCGGTGCTTGAGACGGCGGTGCCCAGCGGAGCGGTGCTTGAGACGGCGGGGCCCAGTGGAGCGGTGCTTGAGACGGCAGGGCCCAGCGGAGCGGTGCTTGACAGGAAGGGCCCTGTTCAGCGGTGCTCTTCTGCACGGCGGGGCCCTGTTCAGCGGTGCTCTTCTGCACGGCGGGGCCCTGTTCAGCGGTGCTCTTCTGCACGGCGGGGCCCTCTTCAGCGGTGCTCTTCTGCACGGCGGGGCCCTGTTCAGCGGTGCTCTTCTGCACGGCGGGGCCCTGTTCAGCGGTGCTCTTCTGCACGGCGGGGCCCTCTTCAGCGGTGCTCTTCTGCACGGCGGGGCCCTGTTCAGCGGTGCTCTTCTGCACGGCGGGGCCCTCTTCAGCGGTGCTCTTCTGCACGGCGGGGCCCTGTTCAGCGGTGCTCTTCTGCACGGCGGGGCCCTGTTCAGCGGTGCTCTTCTGCACGGCGGGGCCCTCTTCAGCGGTGCTCTTCTGCAAGGCGGGGCCCTGTTCAGCGGTGCTCTTCTGCACGGCGGGGCCCTGTTCAGCGGTGCTCTTCTGCACGGCGGGGCCCTCTTCAGCGGTGCTCTTCTGCACGGCGGGGCCCTGTTCAGCGGTGCTCTTCTGCACGGCGGGGCCCTGTTCAGCGGTGCTCTTCTGCAGGGCGGGGCCCTCTTCAGCGGTGCTCTTCTGCACGGCGGGGCCCTCTTCAGCGGTGATCTTCTGCACGGCGGGGCCCTGTTCAGCGGTGCTCTTCTGCACGGCGGGGCCCTCTTCAGCGGTGCTCGTCCAGTAAGTCAAGGGAGCCAGACCTGGCCTGGACTCCCTGCTCAGTCGCCCTCCGACCGTGCTGTTGCTGGACCCTTCGGTGACGGAGTCCTGGGCCCTTTGGTGTCCTCCCTAACACCCGGGATGAGGCTTGAGGGGCCCTCCTGCTCCGCGCTCCTGCTGGCTGACTTCTCCGCCCTGCTGCCCTTTCGCTCCTTAGATGGGGCTCTCGGGCCCTTGCCTCCCCTAGATGTTGTGGCTGGTGAAGTGGGCGAACTTTGCTCCTTGGTGGCAGCCGTGTCAGTCCTCTCACGGCGGCCCTTTAGTTTCCTGGTCCTCTTGCCTGGGGGGGGCTGGCTGTCCCCTTGCTGCTGATTGAAGTGTCACTGCTGGCAAAGGGTGGACTCCAGAACCCATGCACCACAGTGACACTCGAAGCTGGGCTGGTGGTGGCTGAGGTGCTCTTGGGACTCTTTGCAGATGGAGGGGGTGGGTCATGGGAGGGAAAGAGGTTAAGATTAGCAAGGAAAGGTTTTTTAGGACCAAGGTAAAGGGTAGGAGAAGTGGTGATGGGAGTGGAGGAAGAGGATGTGGTTGTAAGAGAGTCAGGTGTGCTGTCTTTGGGTGCAGGTGCTTGTGCTGGAGGCTGTTGTGAGGTGGATGGCTGTTGGGTGGGTGTCTGCCTGCGTTTGTGTGTCTTGGAAGAGGGGGTGACAGACACAGTGGGAGAGGACACAGGGGACGTGTAAATGGTAGTGGGGGTGGTGACTGCACGTGTGCAGACTGTACTGGAGGGTGTGCTGGTGATGGAAGCACTGGCTGATGGTGGTGTGCATGCAGGTGTGAGTGTAGACGTCACAGGGAGGGAGGAGGGAGACGAGGAGGAGGGGGACACAGAGGTGGTAGTGACTGTTGGAATGTCTGCATCTGGGTGTTGCTTGCGTGAATGCTTGTGGGTTCTGTGGTGCTTGTGTCTGGATGAGCTGCCCTTGGGTGTTGAGGTGTGTGCAGGCTGGTCTGATGGTGTGGATGGGATAGGCTGAGGAACAGGAGACAGAGACAGGGTGGAGGCAGTCAGAAGAGGGAGGCTGGAAACAGGGACAATGGCTGCCGTCAGTGCTGAGGCCAGAGCATTGAACGATCGTTGATGGGCAGCCTGACCCGAATGAATGCCCTCCAGGTAGGCATTGCTCCGATGCACCTCCCTTTCTACCCCCTGGATGGCATTCAAAAGGGTAGTCTGCCCAACAATGATGGTCTGAAGGAGGTCAATGACCTCCTCACTGAGGGCAGCAGGGGTGACAGGGGCAGGGGCTGAGGTGCCTGGGGCGAAGGAGACGCCCGCCTTCCTGGGCGAGGGGGCACAGAGCGTAGGCTGAGGGGCTGCTGGGAGGGCGGGGCTGGTGCGCTGGGTGGCGGCTGTACCTGTAGAGGCAGGGGGCCCGGATGTTGCCGCCACCGCTAGGGTGCTCCCATCCGAGGACGTGTCGGTGTCGCTGGTGTCACCACCGGTCCCCGTTGTGGTGCTCCCCTCGCCCTCCGGATCACTGGTGCCCTCGGTGTCTGTTCCTGGGCCCACCGGGGCCTTGTGACTTGCAGCTCCCTCGTGCTCCGATGCCAATTCTCCTCCGCCTGATGATGCTAATGCACACATGCACAAGAAGATGAAGAAGAAGGGTGGGGGGAGAAAAACGAAGACCAGGTTGAGTGCATGCAATGTCAACACCGTTGGCGGAGAGGACAGACACAGGAGCCTCATGCACTAAGCCGCGCATTCGGGGTACACTACTCAGTACTTCTGACTAGGACAACAGGTCTAGAGATGACAAACGCGCACATGTGTGATGCTGGACCATCGATAGCTGTACTTGTCACCCTACAGAGGTGGGGGCCGGGAGCACAGGGCCATGCCTAAAGGAGAGGACTACACTACAGAAAGCGCCCTGGCCTAATGTCACCCACAACCCTCCTCCCCCACCCAGACGCCTCCACTGCGCAGAAAGATAGCAGAATGTGCTGATACTCACCCCCTTGTGTCTGCTGTGATGTCCTCAAGCGCCCATCCAAATCAGGTTAGGCCACCGCCAGGATCCGGGACATCAGGGGGGTCAGGGTACGACTGGCACCCCTCCTAGGTTGGGAGGCCATCCCAAGCAGTGACTCGGCGGTCTTCCTGGTCCCGCGGCGGATGTCCTCCCACCTCTTGCGGCAGTGGGTGCCCCGTCTGACGTGGACCCCCAGGGCCCGGACTTCCTTGGCGATGGCACGCCAAATGTCCACTTTCTGATGGGCGCTGACCTATTTGACATGTACAGGGTGGGAAGGAAAAATTCATCAATTTTCTGCATGTTAGATGTGATTGGCCCCCCCTCCCCAACCTTGCCATATGGCACATGCTCTCATCTGTCATGCGTTGCACTCCTCATTCGCCCCCCACCCCACCAACTTACATCCACCCCACTCCACACAGGCATAGGCCATTCAATGTGCACCCAGTGTACTTACCTGTTGGTCTGGAGGACCGTAGAGTAACGCATACTGGGGGAGGACCCCATCCACAAGTTTCTCCAACTCCTCAGACGTGAAGGCAGGGGCCCTTTCCCCAGTCGCAGCAGCCATTGTCACTTCCAGACCGAGGTCACAGCAGCACTTGCAGTATAGGTCCTCTCCTGTGGATGATCAGGTCTCGAGTGATTAAGCAGATAGAAAATGGCGGTCATGCCCGCGGCGGTGCGTACCGCGGCGGTGAGTACCGCGACCGCCGGCGCACCTCGTCATTGGCTCCTGAAACCCATAGGCTTCAATGTTAACCAATGCGGCTTCGTATAGCGGTCTTCGACCGCCTACCGCCACGGTGTGCCACGCCAGCGCATTGACCTCACATCCCATTGTCCCACTTCACAGGTCAGGCAGCTGCCATTTCAAGGGCCCACATGGCATAATTTGTACTGCGTCACACAGGCCTAGGCCTTGCATTGCCACACATACACGCCTTTCAATACATAGATAATCGTGTGCTCGGCATGCTGTGGTGAACGTACCTGTGATTTGCTTGACTCTGTGCTCCATGTTGTCCTTCCTAGGCACCGTCCGCTGGGACTTGCGAGGACAAGGATGAATCCTCACGTGTACCGACCGCTGGTGGACCTGTCGACAATGGAAGAACGCCATATCATACTACGATATCGACTTGACCGAGCCACTATACATGAACTGTGTGCCCAGCTGGAGCCAGCCCTGATGTCCCCCATCCACCAACCCACAGGAATTCCCCCTCTAGTGCAGGTTCTGTCAGTCCTCCATTTTTTGACAAGTGGCTCATTCCAGACAACAGTGGCCATGTCATCTGGAATGTCTCAGCCTATGTTTTCAAAAATGTTGTCTAGAGTGTTGTCTGCCCTGACGAAACACATGCGGAGCTACATTGTATTCCCTGAGGAGGTTGATTTGGCCACTGTGAAGGGTGATTTTTATGCCCTTGGACATATCCCCAACATAATTGGTGCCATTGATGGGACCCATGTGGCTTTAGTACCCCCAAAAGACGATGAGCAGGTGTACAGAAACAGGAAAAGTTACCATTCTATGAACGTCCAGGTGGTCTGTTTGGCTGACCAGTACATCTCCCATGTGAATGCCAAGTTCCCTGGGTCAGTCCATGACGCGTATGTGATGCGTAATAGCAGCATCCCTTATGTGATGGAACAGCTACAGAGACAACGTGTGTGGCTAATTGGTGACTCTGGTTACCCCAACCTGCCTTGGCTATTGACCCCAGTGAGGAATCCCCGGACCAGGGCAGAGGAACGGTACAATGAGGCCCATGGGCGAACTAGGAGGATCATAGAAAGAACCTTTGGCCTCCTGAAGGCCAGGTTTAGGTGCCTTAATATGACAGGGGGATCCCTGATGTACTCACCAAAGAAGGTGTGCCAGATCATCGTGGCCTGCTGTATGCTTCACAATCTGGCATTGCGACGTCAGGTGCCTTTTCTGCAGGAGGATGGTCCAGATGGTGGTGTTGAAGCAGCTGTGGAGCCTGCGGAGAGTGAAGAGGAGGAAGACGAAGAGGACGACACAGACAACAGGGACAGAGTTATCCAACAGTATTTTCTTTAGCACACAGGTAAGAATCACCCACGCCATTTAACATTTACTGAAAGCCCCCTGCATCTTTACTTTGTGTATTTCCCCCCAGTTCTTTTAAACTGATGTTTGATTTTCCCTTCCCTTTTCAGTGCTGTATGACCCACTGCGTGACTTCTGCTTGGTTAGCCCATGGACTAATGCTTATTGACATCGGTATGTTGTCATCACAAAAATAACTGAACATTATTGATCAGTAATGTGTTATACATTTGTAAATAATACAGGCTGACTCCTGAATGATTTCAGTGCAATGAGTGATTTATTTTTAGTGCTAGATATTGGTACATGATATTAAAACGGTGATGGGTGAGGGTGGAGTTATGTCCATGGCAGAGTCCAGTTCTCAGTTTCACAGGTGCATTTTCCATATGCCTGTGGAAGGATGGAGCAGGGGCAGTTCAAGGTTGGACAGGGTGACACTGTGGGACAGTGTGATGACATCAGGGGGTATCTTATGCTGGCGGGGGTCTTGGCATCCTACTCTGTCTTCCTGTGAGATCTCAGGTTCCTCTTGCGGGGTGGTTGTTCTTCAGCAGGAGGTGGGGTTCTGGTGGGCCGTCGTTCTGTGGGGGCCTCCTGACCACTAGCGCCGGCGGAGGTGGTAGGCTGTTCCTGGCTAGTGACAGGGGCCCTTTGTGGTGCCACATGGTCCCGCAATGTGGTTTCTATCAGGTTGAGGGCCTGGACTATGGTCCCCATAGCGGTAGCGATGTTCCTGAGTTCATTGCTGAACCCCATGTACCGTTCCTCCTGCTGTGCCTGGATCTCGGTGAACCTGGCCAGTACCGTCGCCATCGTCTCCTGGGAGTGATGGTATGCTCCCATGATGGTGGTGAGGGCCTCTTGGAGAGTGGGTTCCCTGGGCCTGTCCTCCCCCCCCTGTCACACAGCAGCCCTCCCTGTTTCCCGCGGGCCTCTGTCCCCTGGACGGTGTGCCCACTACCACTGCCCCCAGGTCCCTGTTGTTGTTGGGGTGTTGGGTCAGCCTGGGTGCCCTGTAGTGGCGGACACACCGCTGCTTGACGCGTCCTGGAGACAGAGGCATGGGCCCGCTGGGTGGGAGCTGTGCTGGTGTTCCCAGAGGGGGTTGGGTCTGCTGTGGCCTGTGTCTGTGTGTGGGGAACCGACTGTCCAGAGGTCCCCGATGGTCCGGGCTGGTCATCAGGTTCTAGGTCGACAGAGCTGCTGTCCTCGCTGGGGGCCTGTTCTGGGGGTGGGATGGACAAATCTGGACCCTCCGTGGCGGTGTGTTGGCGTTCGGGCCCTGCAGAGGTAAAGAAGTATGGTTATTGTTTCTGTGTGTGCCATGGCGTGCATTTTGAGTGCCCTTGTCCCCCAGTGCTGGCATTCCCTTGTGGGAGGTGTTGTGAGGGTGGTGGGGGGGGGGTGTATGGGTATGTGCAATGGTCATGCTTTGGTGGTGGCTGTCTATGGTTTGTGTTGGCATTCAGGGGTTGGTGTTGTTTAGGGTGGGTTGTGCTGGTGAGACATTGGCAGGGAGGTTGTGTGCTGGGGGGTTGAGATTGGGGGTGAAGGGGGGGGTTGGCATGCTGGTGGTTGGGGGGGTGAAGTAGTTGAGATTCGACTTACCAGAGTCCATTCCTCCGTGTACTCCAGCGAGGCCATCAGGATGCAGGATGTTTACTACCTCTTGCTCTCATGCTGTGAATTGGGGTGGAGTGGGTGGGGGCCGCCGCCAGTCTTCTGCACAGCGATGTTGTGTCGCGACACCATCGAGCGCACCTTCCCCCGTAGGTCGTTCCATCGCTTTCTGATATCTTCCCGATTTCTGCGATGCTGTCCCACAGCGTTGACCCTGTCTACGATCCTTTGCCATAGCTCAGCCTTCCTTGCGATAGTGGTGTGCTGCACCTATGTGCCAAAGAGCTGGGGCTCAACCCTTATGATTTCCTCCACCATGACCCTGAGTTCTTGGTCCGAGAACCTGGGGTGTCTTTGGGGTGCCATGGGGTGGTGTGGATGAGGTGTGGGGTGGTGTTTGTGGTGATGTGCGTGGTGATATGTGGTGATGTGTGCGTAAATGTGGTGTGTATGTGTGTCAGGTGTGTGTATTTCAAATTGTCCAATGTGGCTGTGTTTTGGAGCTGTGTGTGTATTTTGAGCTCGGCGGTGTGTACCGCCAATGGAATACCGCGGTTGAAAGACCGCCGCGTGGATTCGTGGGTCAGAATGTCATGGGCGTGTTTGTGTTGGCGTGATGGTGGAGGTTTGGTCATATCCAGTTTTCCGCGGCCCGCTGATGGGGCGGCCTTCCTTGGATGTCGGGTTTTTGGCGGTTTCACAGTTGATGGTCAGAATGACCGTGGCGGTTTACCGCGGCCGCGGCGGTAGAATGGCGGACTTCTGACTGGCGGTAAGGGCCTTTTACCGCCGAGGTCAGAATGACCCCCTATATTTTTTATACTGGATGCTTTGTTCTTCACTTACTTAAGTAATGCAGATAATGTAATTTTAATTTTATTCTTGATGAACAATATCTGGTACAATATCACCAATAAATACCAAATAGTTTTTTAATTCAGAGTTATTTACAAAAAACATCATCCCTGGTAGGCCAAGTAATGTAATAGGTGTTCATAAACCTTATATATCATATTTGAATCTGTAAGCGTTCTAGTAATTTGTGTTGCAGATACAAAAGTAGACTAGTTTCCATTGTTTAAGAAACATTGATGTTCCAACTTTGAGGCACTTTAATTTCAGTATATTTTTTGTAGATTTACAGTTTAATAATAGAGTGTTGTAGAACTTTAATGGATAAACTTTCCTTTAGCATGTTAAAATGACTTAACATGTCTGACAATGTATTTAAAACATATTACCCATAATAGGCCAAATAATATCTGAAGACTATGGGGGTCATTCTAAGTCTGGCGGGCGGCGGAGGCCGCCCGCCAGACTTCCCCCTCCGAAATACCGCTCCGCGGTCGAAAGACCGCAGAGGGTATTCTAAGTTTTTCCCTGGGCTGGCGGGCGGTCGCCAAAAGACCGCCCGCCAGCCCAGGGAAAAACTCCCTTCCCACAAGGATGCCGGCTCGTAATCGAGCCGGCGGAGTGGGAAGGTGCGACGGGTGCCAAGCAGACAGTGAAATACTTGTAGGGGCCCTCTTACGGGAGCCCCTGCAGTGCCCATGCCAGTGGCATGGGCACTGCAGGGGCCCCCAGGGGCCCCGCGACCCCCCCTACCGCCATCCGGTTCCCGGCGGGCGGACCGCCGGGAACTGGATGGCGGTAGGGGGGGTCGGAATCCCCTCGGCGGCGCAGCTAGCTGCGCCGCCTTGGAGGATTCAATAGGGCGGCGGTACACTGGCGGGAGACCGCCAGTGTTGCCGGTCTGACCGCGGCTTTACCGCCGCGGTCAGAATGCCCTGCGGGGCACCGCCGGCCTGTCGGCGGTGCTCCCGCCGACCCTGGCCCCGGCGGTCTAAGACCGCCGGGGTCAGAATCACCCCCTATATGTACGGAGTACTAGATAGTAAGTATGTTAGTTTTTCTGTCCATAATTTTTCTTAGAACTTTGGTTGAAGAAAAAGAAGATATGAGTTTGGTAGTTTGTATGTTAGGTTGCTCTTGTTGCATTCTGTCTATCCAGTATTACATTTTAAATATGCAGTGTAGTGTCCAGATGTGGTAGCAGCTCCTTCATGAAAGATGATAGCTAACGTTGTAAAAGTTCTTCCTGATAGAGATATTTGTCCAGCTTTAAAGTTTGTAATTTGAGTTTCCAATTGTGTACCATCTGGTTTGCAGCATTGTACCATTACTATTATTTATTTTCCTCTTCTTTGTAGAAATAGTGCAGACAGTACTTCTGATATACAATTTGGGCAGGTCATATTTTGGATAGCATTTCAAAATCTACAGTTCTTCAATCTGGTAAAACAGGTATAGAAATCTCTCAGAGAGGATGTTGGTAGTGGATTTAAAAGAGCAGTCTTCACAGTCATGATTCCATTTGTAACTCCCTCCAAAATTATAATCAATATTAGCTTGCTCTCCTTTAAGACTTCAAGAAACACCATCATGAACAAATGGGTGTCTTGTTGAGTGTTCAGAGTAAACATCAATGATCAAGTGCATAAATCTAAAAGATCACAGTTCTAGAAGCTGAGTGTAGTACAGTTCTGTATCTTTTTAAATGCTGCAGAAGATTATATAGTGTTGAAGACATACTTTTATCCATGTACCATTCAATTTCATCTTCAAAGTGTGGTAAATTAAATAATGCATTGAGAATGACATTGACATAGCAGTTGACACATTGACTGTTTTTCAATTGATAAGCCTCCTCTTCTTTCCTCTCTCTATGTTGTCTTTCTGTTCTTTATTTTCTTCAACATCTGTAGATTGTTTAGTAATGTTTTGAACAGAGAATTTATTTTTCATAAATTTGATACTGCCCTAGGTGAGGAGCATATAGAGATCTTAACCGATTATATTAGTTTACACAGGCAACGTCAGCACTTACTTTACTATTATAAAACTGAATCAAGAACAATCCGGACAAAGTTCTAATTTTGAGAGTGGTATGTATGATATTCCTTCTTTAACTACAGAAGTACCAACATTAACCAAAGTTGAATCTACATTTAAGTCTTGAGATTTATGGATTGTTACTGCATATGCTAAAGACAGTGGAAACTGTTGCCTTTGGATGCATTAGTCTTTTACAAGTAAAAACCGGGCAACACACGGGCCAACCTTCTTTGCATCAGATATGTAATCAAATGTTATACCTAAGAATTCCACCTCGTCTCTATTTGGAAAATTAATAAAATGCACGGCTTTACCCATAGCACTATTGACTAAGCCTTCTTCAGCATTCAAATTGCGACATAAAAAAATGTAACAGTTTTTTCAGATACGGAAACACTTTTCTAATCCTGCTGTTTTTGATACAGGTATCTCCAAAGAATCCAGTGTTGCTCCAGTCCTTCTTCAATGTTCTCAGTAACATTGTTTCTATATTTGTAATACTGAAGTGCTTCATATATACACCCTGCTTCAAGATGGATACTTCTTTTAGGGTAGTACGCATCCAACATGTTACTCTTCAAAATATCATTAGCGCCAGGATCAACTTCAGCGAGATACTGTATTTCTAGAAAACTCTTTAATACCCTAATACGGCTAGTAGCAAGGCCTAAGCTTATCCACACAGCTCCTGGTTATTCTGAGAACAAACTTGCAGAGCTCAACCTTTCAGCACATTCATAAGATCCAATTTCCCTGTGTGACAACATTTTTAAAATGAAACTGTACAATTTCTTAGTGATACTCTTTTCTGCTGAAATTTCTTCCCACATCTCTTTCATTTCACCCTTCCCTGCTTTTTCTATGTAAGAAATGACGTAACCAGCCACAGAAATAGAGTTATCTGCAACAAATTGGACGTCCATATTTGCATTCCACATTTTAGAAATTACAGGTTGTAATCATTGATATATTTTGATTCTTCAGTTCTTTTGAGGTTGTATGTATTCTTGGGTGATTGCCATGTCAAGGTGTGTCTCACTGCAGAAAATAATTGATTTACTTTTCCTTCTGAGATGACAGGTCAAGGGAATCCAAAGCAACATCGAGTATAACATTTTGCCTTTGATCTGCATTTTTGTTGATAGTATTTACCACACCTATGAGTTTGAAATCTGAGAACTTGTTGTCTCCACCGTTCATCAGAATTGTCTTTTGGTATTGAACATGTGACATACTGTTCTACGAAAGTCAACACAGATATGTCAGTTTCTTTTCTAAATTTTGGAGTAAACCTTGGAGCATCTTTTATCCACCACAGCATGTGAATAGGTGGAGCACCTTTAGATTGGTACTCTTTATGTCAAAAGAAATCAGTGACTTTGCCAAGAGGTGGATTTGTTTTGTTGTAGATGAAAGCCATTATTGCTTAAAATCGGTGATCAAGGTATCTACAAACATTTGCAGGATCCAATGAACACAGTTCTCCCAGTGTTTTTAGATTGATATCTCTTAAGTTTGAGTTTGCCTGTATTAAAAAATCAAGGAGATCATCCCATGCATACTCTGCACAACTTAGTGTTAAAAACCAAGTGGGTGACCCTAGATTCCTCAACATGCACTTCAGGTCACCACGGCGAAGATACCAATATTCATTATTAGCACGTTGACATGCCATCAAATTAATTTAGTTGCACTCAAGGTGTTCATCTTTTCTATGAACTTTATCAACACATCCCCTTGCTGTCGGGTTCTGGATGTGAACTCCTGTTTTTAGAATGTGATTTGCTGCATAGGATAATCCAGAGAAATCACTCTCAAAAAGTTGATGAAATATATAAGGAATACTCGGACGAAATCTAAGATCTCCAGAATATAGCCTACTTAATCTGTACTCAGATGATGGTATTTGTAGAGTATGTTGATCATACCTTCCTCCTACTCCTGTAGGAAGCAGGTGTGGGAAACATCGCGCTTCTAAACTTTTCTTCCACACATTTATTGGACTGCCTTGTTCTTTCTTCATTTGAAATAGATCAATTGCATCTCCGGTCACTTCTTTAGAATGAAGAGGATGAAAACAATAGTGTTCATAAATTTGTTCAGTTTTTGATTGATCCACTTTTTCTATTTGACCTCTTGATTCTACTGTATAATCATCTCTATGTGAAATATCTTGTAGAGAGTCTAAATCTTTACAATAAATGTTACGCTGTACCAGATATAATGTTGTTTTCTTAATGTTGCTAACATGTAGTTACTCTTGCCAATTGCTTTTACTCTTAGTAAGTACACAATTCACTAGAATTATAAGGCCTTCTTCACGATCTCTTTCTATACCAACAGCATGAACATTGTGCTTAAAATCTATTGGCAAGTAAACAAATCTACCTTTTAGACCTTTTTGGAGCTCAGTTGGAAGCAACTTTCGTATTTTTGGCTCCATTGGCATAATTACTTAAAATGGATGTACATATTGTATAAGTATAGACTCGTACACATTCATATCTTGCAATTCAGGTGGAATGCAAACTAATTCTAAATTATTATATAGTGCTCTAGCTGCCGTTTTGTTATCCTCTAATTTATTATAACAATACCTATATATAACTTGTTGTGAAAAACAATCGAAGCGTTCTTCTACAAATAAATAAGCTGTACAATCTTGCCACTTATCTCTATTCTCGTCTTCAGTTTTTGAAGAAACTATAAAATTTTGTGTTTGTTTTTTGTAGTGAGTGCATTTGCAACATACACATATGAAGTCTGGTTTCTCTGAACAGTCTGATTTAAACTTTCTAATTTCTTCATCAACGTCATGTATAGAAACTCTAAACTCTTCCTCTTCTGTATTTACAGATTGTAAGTCAACATTTTCTCTAGACTCCTCTTCACATCCCAAAAATTGAAACTGTACCTCATCACAATTGTTTTGTACTTCTGCTAGGATTCCATTCAAAAGAGCTTTATTCATTTCCCCTAAACATATTGCAGGAGTCTTCACATGATGAAGTGTTCTAACTAAAGTTTGCATACATGAGTGGTGCACTGCTAGCATTCTAAAATGATGAAAAGTGATTTGACACACTTTCTTCAATAAACATGCTAGTGAATGTCCTTGTAGATTTGTAGATTTCCTTACTTTTCATGGATCTAATGCTTGCAGAGTTTACATTTTTTGTTTAAGACTTCTGTATGGAAACATACATACAAAATGGCTCACTATGTCCATAGATTGCTGTCAAACACTGCAAATACTGCAACAATTCCAGTTGTAAAAAGGGACCTATCTATACCTACCCTGAACCTCTTCAGCTATAACTTCCTTCACATTTCTAGGTACCATTACCTTTTTCTCAATAGGACATCCATCTTTAACTTCATAACACCCTCCACATTTATCAACTGCATGCACTAGTCTGTTCACTTAGAAGTAGCTTTCTTTGTTAAAGAAAAGATCACTGCTAGAAGTGAGCTTACATTCCCCACTAAAAACTTTGCAAAGGATATATCGATTTATAACTCTTTTTTGTAGTTTTCTTCCTCATACTCAACACTATTTTATCTAGTGTTTTCATTCTGTTCAAAATTAAAATAAACAGTTCCCTCTTCAGAGCAAAATCATTTTCCTCTTCAGAGCATACCTTAGACATGTTCATTTTGTTTCAAAGCTTGTGTCCTTCTTTTCTATTTTTTCACATTTCTCATTCAATTCTAAGCTACTCTGCTATGAAACATCCTAACTCTTACTTGGTTAAACTGATGCTGTCTTGTAGATAAAAACTCTTTTCTTTGCAACATTTTTTTCTGACATCATGTGCTTTTACTTGCTTCTTCCTTGATGAAGATGTTTTCCTCTCATGTACCTCATTCTCGTGTTTCTCAGGTCTACCACAGAGTATTTTAAGAAATGGCCTTGTCCTCTTACCAGCAGGTTATTACTTCAATTGCTACTATAGGCCAGCTATGAAGGGTTATCAGGCTATCAGAACATTGGAGTACTAGAGGGCAGAATACTTCACAGAATACCTAGAGCATAACACAGAACTGATGCATTTGCAGTAAAAGGTGACTTCAAATCTTGACAGATCAGTTTTGTGGGCCCACTTCAGTGGTCAGTGGAAGACCATACACAGGACCAACATTGCTACACCTCACTCTTCAAAAAAGAACATTAATCTGAGGACATGAAAGAAATGAGTCAGAACCTGGTAATATATCTTAGTGAATGTAGCTCTGTAAACGTATTAGTGATACAGCATGCTTTACTACTACTAGTATTAGACTGCCTGTTTTCAAACCTGTATGACTCTGTAAATCTGTCAGTGATTTACACAGTGTCTCTACTTTTTGTCAGTAGCTCAGACACATCATTTCTATTCTAGAAACATAAATATGTGTTGCATACTAAGGGCCTTATTTATACTTTTTGGTGCAAAACTGCACTAACGCAGTTTTGCACTAAAATGTTTTGCACCGGCTTGCACCATTTTTTAGCAACAGCTGGGTACCATATTTATGGAATTGCAAGCCGGTGCAAAGGGTAGGCTAGTGTAAAATAAATGACGTTAGGCAGGTTAGAGTCAAAATAAATGACTCTAACCAGATTAGTGTCATTTTTTGATGCTAAGGGGCACATTTATACTCTGTTTGCACTGAATTAGCGTAATTTTTTTAAACTTTAATTTGGCGCAAAACTAACTCCATATTTATACTTTGGTGCTAGACCCGTCTAGAGCCAAATTTATGGAGTGAAAGTCATTTTTTATACTCCCATGCAAAAATGGTGCAAGGGAGGGAGGACGGGTCAAAAAATGGGGCAAAGCTGGCTCTGCCCCATTTTTTAAAGCCTGGGTCAGAGCAGGTGTTAGGAGACCTGTGGGCCTATTTCCATGGTGGAACACCATGGAATAAGCCCATAGGTGCCCTCCCCAGGGGCACCCCCACCCACACCAGAGGGACTGCAGAGGATGGGGGACCCCATCCCAGGTAAGTACAGGTAAGTACAGGTAAGTGTTTTATTTTATTTTTGAAAGTGCCATTGGGGGCCCTGACATGGGCCCCCCATACATGGCACAGGGTGCAATGGCCATGCCCAGGGGACCCTTGTCCTCTGTGCTGGCCATTGGGGTGGTGGGCATGACTCCTGCCTTTTCTAAGGCAGGAGTCATGTGGCATGGTAGGTTTAGCACCATAAAATGATGCTAACCTGGTTTGAGTCATTTTGTTTTACTCTAACCTGCCTAAAGTCATTTTTTAGTGCTAAACACTCTTCTTCTATACTGCCAGCCCCATCCGACTAAAGTCATGTTTTTTTACTCTAGCCTACCCTTTGCACCGGCTTGAACCATTCCATAAATATGGTGCTCGGCTGGTGCACAGAAATGGTGCAAGCTGGTGCTAAACGTTTTGGTGCAAAACTGAGTTAGTGCAGTTTTGTAGCAAAAAGTATAAATAAGGGCCAATATTTTGTACGTTTGTGCCATTTTTTTGTCAAAAAATGACATTAATGCGGTGCAAAAAAAGGATACATCAGGGCCTTGGTGCTAGAAGGGTCTCACACCAAAGTATAAATTTGTAGTTAGTTTTGCACCGAATTAGAGTAAACAAAATGACGCCAATTTGGTGCAAACAGAGTATAAATATGGCGCAGAGTATAAATATGCCCTAAATATGGCGCTAAGGTCATAGAGTCATTTTTTGCACGGGAACACCTACCATGCACCTCATTAAGGCAAGGTAGGTCTCCACTTCCAAAATATGACTTTAACTCCATAAATTTGGCGCTAGACTGGTTTAGCACCATAGTATAAATATGGAGTTAGTTTTGCAAAAAATTAGAGTAAAAAAAAATGACGCTAATTTTATTCAAATCAAATCAAATCAAATCATTATCATTTATAAAGCGCGCTACTCACCCGTGCGGGTCTCAAGGCACTAGGGGGAAGGTGGGGTTACTGCTGCTCAAAAAGCCAGGTTTTGAGGAGTCTCCGGAATGCGGAGTGGTCCTAGGTGGTCCTGAGGCTGGTGGGGAGGGTGTTCCAGGTCTTGGCTGCCAGGAAGGAGAAGGACCTCCCACCCGCCGTGGAGCGGCGGATGCGAGGGACGGCAGCGAGAGCGAGGCCAGAGGAACGGAGGAGACGGGTGGGGGTGTAGAAGCTGAGGCGACGGTTGAGGTATTCTGGTCCCTTGTTGTGGAGGGCTTTGTGTGCGTGGGTGAGAAGTCGGAAGGTGATCCTTTGGCTGACTGGGAGCCAATGCAGGTGTCTCAGGTGTGCGGAGATGTGGCTGTTGCGGGGTACGTCGAGGATGAGGCGGGCCAAGGCGTTTTGAATACGTTGCAGGCGTTTTTGGAGTTTAGCGGTGGTCCCAGCATAGAGGGTGTTGCCGTAGTCCAGGCGGCTCGTGACGAGGGTGTGGGTCACGGTTTTCCTAGTGTCGGCGGGGATCCAGCGGAAGATCTTGCGGAGCATGCGGAGGGTAAGGAAGCAGGCGGAGGACACGGCGTTGACTTGCTTGGTCATAATGAGAAGAGGGTCCAAGATGAAGCCGAGGTTGCGGGCGTGGTCTGAGGGGGTCGGTGCGGTGCCAAGGGCCGTGGGCCACCAGGAGTCGTCCCAAGCGGATGGGGTGTTGCCGAGGATGAGGACTTCCGTTTTGTCAGAGTTCAGCATTAGGCGGCTGAGCCTCATCCAATCTGCGACGTCCTTCATGCCCTCTTGTAGGTTGGTCTTGCCGCTGGCGGGGTCCTTGGTGAGGGAGAGTATAAGTTGGGTGTCGTCGGCGTAGGAGGTGATGATGATGTTGTGCTTGCGTACGATGTCGGCGAGGGGGCTCATGTAGACATTGAAGAGTGTCGGGCTGAGCGATGAGCCTTGAGGTACGCCGCAGATGATCTTGGTGGGGTCTGAGCGAAACGGTGGGAGGTAAACTCTTTGAGAACGGTTTGAGAGGAAGGAGGCGATCCAGTCCAGGGCCTGGCCTTGGATCCCGGTGGAGCGGAGGCAGGTTATTAGGGTGCGTTGACAGACAGTGTCGAAGGCAGCCGAGAGGTCGAGGAGGATGAGGGCGACTGTTTCACCGTTGTCCATCAGGGTTCTGATGTCGTCTGTGACTGAGATGAGGGCGGTTTCAGTGCTGTGGTTGGTTCGGAATCCGGTTTGAGAAGGGTCGAGCAGGTTGTTGTCTTCCAGGAAGGTGGTAAGCTGTTTGTTGACGGTCTTCTCTATTACCTTGGCAGGGAAGGGGAGGAGCGAGATGGGGCGGAAGTTTTTCAGGTCGCTAGGGTCAGCCGTAGGTTTCTTTAGTGGGGCGTTGACTTCGGCGTGTTTCCAGCTTTCGGGGAAGGTAGCAGAAGAAAATGAAGAGTTGATGACGGCCTGGAGGTGTGTAATTTGGTGCAAACAGAGTATAAATATGCCCCTAAGTGCTGTACTCTAAGCAGTGCTTGCATTAGGGGATCTGAAAATGTATGAGTAACTTTCTAAAACTCAGTTCTACATTTCCAAACCACTTTAGGAGACTGGGGCATGCTTTATTAAATATCCAAACCATATCACAAAGGTGAGTCATTTCCACTAAAACGTGACTTCAAGATTTCTCAGATCAGTTTTACAGGCCCTTTTCAGTATCAATAATAGAGCACATATGCTGTGTACAAGTAGGCCTCACCTTTCAAAAATATTTTTTGTCTGGATACATGAAAATAGTATGACATTGGTTGCCTACATATGTTAGTAAATATAGCTATCTAAATTTTATACCACCGCAAGGTGCTGTAATTCACCTATTGCTATGTGACTTCCTGTTTTAGAACCTGTATGACTCCAGTATTCTGTATGTAAGTGAGTAAAATACATTTCAGTGTCTCTGTTAAAGAACATAGGGGAATTTCACCATATCTGCAATTCCCATTTTTATTGCTACATATACATGTTGTTCCACAATATCACAGACACCACACAAGTGTCAGTGGTTTTCTATCACTACCTACATTACACCTTTCTTGCTCTAGACACATCAATATGAAATCCTTGATGAGTAGATCAACTGAGTGGCTTCATGGCCTCAAACTGCATCAATGTGTTTTTGAAACTGAAAACTGTAGCCCAGATTTAAAAAAGGCGTACCACCACCTAGAACCATATTTGTGTCATTTTGTGACTGAACTGTGGTGTTAAGCTGTCATTTTCCTTTCACCATGTTTACAAAGTGGTACAATCCAGGCATTATGCCATTTAGTAATCTGCTGCACCAGATTATGCCTGCACCACATATAATGTATGTAAGTGGGATGTTCTGATGCTATGAGGCCCAAAAAAAGGCGCATTGAAATTTAACAGTTTCTAATGCACCATTTATTTTGTCATTCAGTTCCTACTCAGAGCATGCAATAAAATCACACAGCCATTAAAATCGATGAGCCTTTTTGCACTTTTCATCACTAATGTCCGCATTTTTGACACCAATTTAGCAAAGTGTCACAATAGCACAAAAAATGTTGACACTATTGTTCTAACTACTGTCATGGTTCACCATATTTTAAACACGGCACACCCTTGGTGTCGTTAGATGCCTGTAGGGAGTAGGGGGGTACAGAAAAAGTGGTGTATCAAACCTAATGCACATCTTTTCCATAAATAGAGACCTATGTCTCCTAGTTACTTGAGCACATTGCAGCATGCTCCCAAGCACACCTACGGCAATTCTAAAACATAACAGATTTGCATACAAAGGTCAACGTAAAATTTCATAACCCAATTTTATAGTCACATTTTAGTGCCCAATGAGGAAGCACAGAGAACCTCTATAGTGCTAGGTCTCACATTTCACAAAACCAGTATTTCTATGTATACATGAAAACATTGCGTCAGTAGTTGTGTATATATTTTACTTAATGCAGATATCTACCTCGAAAGCATTCATAATATATTTTATGAAATCTATTCGCAAGTGATAGCCTCTTTTAGAACCTATATAATTTTGCATACATATACATAAGCGTTTCAAAGAGTATCTGATTAACTTTATAAAGAAATAAAAGGGTACCTGATGATCTCTGCAAATCCCTTTGTTATTGCTTCATGTATATTTTTTTTCTCAGTACATAAGCAAATATTAATGTTTTTCTGTTTCTCTGTCACTAGATAAAACACAACATGCATGCTCTTCTAACATGAATATCACTTCCTTGGTGATTAGTATTCTGTATATAGTGTATAAAGTGCCTAATATACTAATTGCAGCAGCATTAGGACTTCCATAAGGAATATGAGAGATCAACAGTAAACAAAACTGAAAACTACATTTTCTAATCAGTTAAGCACATTGCAGAATGGTTCATATACCATATAAGAAACCTCAGACATTCAAAATGCCTTAAGAGATACCTCAGTGCCTCTTTTGTTATATACAGACATACATAAGTGTATCTGCAAATGCCTTTCTTATTGCTGGTTATATAAGTGTGTTTGGACTATGAAACATACTATAAAATTATCTGTCTTTCCCCTGTCAATGGCTGAAGCACAGCATGCATGCTCCTGAAACATGGACATCAGTCCCTTGCTGACTACTACACTCTATGTAGTGTTTGGTTAAAAGTTGTAATTGTACAGTAAATGTCCACATGTGAGAAATACATTTCCAAATCACTTAACCACATTGCACCACACTTCATAAAATACTTACATAATATCAAATACTTGACAAAATGCCAGTAGAACATATGTTTCAGTTTGGAAAGCATTCTATAGGGCAAATTCCCTGCCTAGTAACACATTAGAAACTGCAGCTGCATTACTACCTGTCACCACTCCAAAAAACAGTATTCCACTAAATACAAGAAAACATTCTGTCAGTACTAACGTATATGTCTGAGTAAACATATATTGTCCACATCCCTAAAAAAATGTACCAAATTTTAATTTCAAATACTGTACTTTATATACCTACACCCACATCCCTGAGATCAGTAAAATGTACAAAAACATATGATCTGTAGTTTACAACTAGCTTCCATATTACATGAGAAGGGGGCAGTATTATACTATAAACAGAGTCACTACTAGAAAATCTAAGTCAGATTCATCCACTAGATATTATACTACGTGAAGTACTATACTATTGAACATGTAAATCATTATCACTTTAAAGAACACATCAGTTTATCAACTCACAAACCTTCTACTCATAGATCATGCTATCTAGTTTAATTACATTTGGTATATTTGTTAGACTCTGTTTTATTAATGTTAAAAATATTATTTAATCACTTTCAAATACAATTTAAATACCTGAAAAATAATTATATTCCAGATTTCTTCTTCTTATCTCTTGTCTGATAGTTTCAATATTCTCAGCAACTCCAAAAACTAAGCATGAGAAAGGGTCAGTACTCTTACACTTAGCAACCATGAATGGCAACCTTTTGCACTTTGCACTGTGTGATATTGAACATTGCAGCAAATACAAGCATAACTTTCATTTTTATCTTTTGCAAGACGAGCTATGAATGGCTACTATCCTTAAACCCTCTCATCTAATTTTCTAAAGAAGCTCAGTATTGTAGGCTTCTTTTTCATGATCGTGGTTTAACCATGACTATTTTGAATACTTCAGGAAAAAAACAGGTGTCATAAAACAGATTGGCCCTCATTACAACCCTGGCGGTCGGTGATAAAGCGGCAGGAATACCGCCAACAGGCCAGAGGTAAAAAAAAGGAATTATGACCACGGCGGAAACCGCTCCGATAGACAGCCACTTTAACACACCGACTGCCATGGCAGTATTAACAGGCACCATGGCGGTAACTGCCAACAGCTAGGCGGAAGACAATGTACCGCCCGCTGTATTAAGACAGGCCTATCCGCCACCTTTTCCGGGGCGGTATCAACGACATCAAAAGCACAGCAGAAACAAAACACAGAAGTCAAAGGACTCACCTCTGGAAACTCAGGGAACAACCACAACGCTATGGAGCCCGAGTTGCACATTTTTCCAATGCTCGTCTATCTTTTCCTGCATTATGAACATCAACGCTGGCGAAGACGACATCGGTGAGTAGTGCCGCCTAGCAAACAAGGGAGGGGGGAGGAATAAGAGAGTGACACACACACGCAACACTCCACCCCCAACACCATATACACAAACAGATGCAGTAACATTACATATACATCCTGTACCCCTCAGGAATAATGCAAGGACAAAAAGAATGGAAGGAAGTGAGTGTAATATGATAAAATAACATGAATAAGAGCATCAAAATATTTACAAATGGAGGGACACTGCCCTGTCCTCAATGTCCGTGGGCCACAGGGACACATCACATAGGGCAAGGCCCCACCTCACTCCTGCAACAACACGGAGAGAACACTGCAGGGGTATCAGGTCGAAAATACACAGGCACCTCAGAGGGACGGGGAACGTCGGGGCACCTCAGCCAGAAGATAGTACAATGCCACTGGTCCTGGAGGGGGCTATATGCCCTGTGCAATGTTCTGGGGAGTGCAAGGCCACAGTCTCTCAAGTGGGTGGTTTGTCCACCGCTGGGTCCTGGGGAGTGCAAGGCCACAGTCTCTCAAGTGGGTGGTTTGCCCACTACTTGGTCCTGGGGAGTGAAAGGCCACAGCCTCTCAAGTGGGTGGTTGCCTACTGCTTGGTCCTGGGGGAGTGCAAGGCCACAGTCTCTCAAGTGGATGGTTTGGCCACTGCTTGGTCCTGGGGAGTGCAAGGCCACAGTCTCTCTAGTGGGTGGCTTCTACCACTGGTTCTGGAGGGGGCATTGTGCCCAGTGTGCTTCATCCTGGGAAGGATGGGGTGAGTGGATGGCTTCTTCCATTGGTTTGTGAGGGGGCATTGTGCCTAGTGTGCTTCGTCCTGGGAAGGATGGGGTGAGTGGATGGCTTCTTCCACTGGTTCTGGAGGGGGGCATTGTGCCCTGTGATGCAGAGCTTGGGGAGTGCAAGGTCACTATCTCTCACCTGGGTGTCACACCTACAGGATTTGCAGGGTCCAGGACACACTACAGCTCATGAAGGCAGGACTACAGACTGCCCGCCGGCAGTGAGGGCTGCTTAGTGGTGGCAGTGGTGGTACTGGTGTTGGGGCTGGCATTGGTGGGGGTAGGCTGCAACCCTTCCCCTGCAGCCTCAGACAGTTGCCCACTGGGGCTACTGGCAGTGGTGCTGGCAGCGGTGCTGGTGGCGTTGCTGGCAGTGGTGGGGGGAGGCTCCAGCCCTTCCCCTGCAACCTCAGATGGCTGCCCACTGGGGCTTCTGCTGCTGGCAGTGGTGCTGGTGGCGGTGCTGGCAGTGGTGGGGGGAGGCTCCAGCCCTTCCCCTGCAGCCTACGACGGCTGCCCACTGGGGCTGCTGCTGGCAGTGGTACTGGTGGCGGTGCTGGTGACGGTGCTGGCAGTGGTGGGGGGAGGCTCCACCCCTTCCCCTGCAGCCTCGGATGGCTGAACCGCCATAGTTGGTGGTGGGGGCTCTGAATGAGTCCCAGCACCAGGCCTCCTGTCCTTTATGTCTGCAGGTGCAGGCCCCTTGCCCTTCCCTTTTGCAGCTGGTGGTGCCTCCTTGCCCTTCCCTTTCGCAACTGGTGGTGCCTCCCTGCCCTTCCCTTTTGCAGCTGGTGGTACCTCCTTGCCCTTTCCTCTCACAGATAGTGGTGCCTCCTTGCCCTTCCCTTTTGCAGCTGGTGGTGCCTCCTTGCCCTTCCCTTTCGCAGCTAGTGGTGCCTCCTTGCCCTTCCCTTTTGCAGCTGGTGGTGCATCCTTGCCTTCCCCTTTCACAGCTGGTGGTCCCTCCTTGCCCTTTCTTGATGCACCTGGTGCAGCCACACTTTCAGTGCTGCTGGCTGGTTCCCAGGATCCTCTCCCACCTGCAGTAGCTGTCAACACTACTGGGGCTGTGGACTGGGTGGCTGAGGTGCTCGCCTGGGTTCTGACCACCCTGGCCCGACATGAAGGACGGGGGAAGGGTAGGGAAGAGGTCAACAGTGGAGAGGAAAAGATTCTTAGGGACATTGGGGCAGGAAGAGGGAGAAGGTTTGGGAGTGGAAGAAGAGGAAGTGGTTGTAGGAGGGGTCTGTCTGCTGTGTTTGGGTGTAGGTGTATGGGCTGGATACTGTTGTGAGGTTGATGGCTGTTGGGTGTCTGAGTGCTTGCGTTTGTGTACTTTGGGAGGAGGGGGCACAGACACAGTGGGAGAGGACACAGGGGACGTGTGCATGGATGTAGGGGTGGTGACTGCCAGTGAGGGGTGTGTAGTGATAGGGGTGATGGTGATGGAGAAAGTGAATGAGGATGTAGTGCATGCAGGTGTGAGTGAAGATTCTACTGGGAGGGAGGTGGACGAGGAGGAGGAGGGGGGCACAGTGTAGGCAGTGGATGTTGGTATATCTGCATCTGGATGGTGTTTGTGTGAGTGCCTGTGGGATGATGTGTGGTGCTTGTGTTTGCCTGAACCACTCCTGTGTGTTGGCCTGTGTGCATGCTGGTCTGCCTGTGTACTTGTGATAGGTTGGGGTTGAGGGGAATCGGATTGGGTAGAGGACTTTGGAGATGGGAGGCTAGAAACAGGGATAATGGCTGCTATCAGAGAGGAGGCCAGAGCCTGGATTGATATCTGTTGGGCCGCCATGCCAGAGTGTATGGCCTTCAGGAATGCACTTGTTTGATGCAAATGGGCTGCCAGCCCCTGGATGGCATTCACAATGCTTGACTACCCAAGAGAGATGGATCGCAGGAGTTCAATAGCCTCCTCACTCAGGGCAGCAGGGCTAACTGGGGCAGGGCCGCCTGAGGTGCCTGGGGTGAAGAAGATGCCCACCCTCCTGGGTGAGCGGGCATGGGAAACATACTGAGGGGCTGCTGGGAGGGCGGTGCTGGTACCGGGGTGGCAGCTGTACCTGTAGTTGGGATGGGCATAGAGGTGTCCGCCACCACCAGGGAGCTTCCATTGGAGGAGGTATCACTGTCCGAACTGTCCCCTCCTGTCTCTGCCATGGTGCTTCCCTCGCCCTCCGTCCCACTGGTGCCCTCACCGTCAGTGGATTCGGCCTCCTGGGCCACGTGGGATGCAGCTCCCTTCGTCGCCGGTGCCTCAGCTCCTCTGAAAGATGATGCTAATGCACATAAGGACAGGGTGACAAAACAAAAAGGGGGGGGAGTCAAAGGATACACTTGGTCAATGGCTGCTCCAACACCACCGTTGGCATACACGACACACACACACGCAGGGAACAGCCCTACACATTAGGCAATGTACTACTAGTCACAATGCAAGTCACCAGGCCATGGATAGTAATACCTAATGCCAATAACAGCATACCTGAGACCCACAGACCCCTGCCCAGTAGTGGTTGAGTACTAGCTTGGTTGGAGGTGGTTCACATCATACCCTGTCTATCAGGGGACCTACCCTGCAATGTCCGCCCTGGCCTAGGGGCACCCACAGGCCCACATCCCGCACCCGGAGACCACCCCACCACGCACAAGTAGTATATTAGGAAACTGTACTCACCCCCTTGTGGCTGCTGTGATGCCCTCAAGCGCTCATCCAGCTCCGGGTGGGTCACTGCCAGTATGTGGGCCATCAGTGGGGTCAGGGTTTGACAGGCACCCCTTCCTCGTTTGGAGGCCATCCCCAGCTGGGCCTCCACCGTCTTCCTTGCCCAGAATCTCAGGTCCTCCTACTGTTTGCGACAGTGGGTGCTCCTCTTGCCATAGATCCCCAGGGTCCGCACGTCCTTGGCGATGGCACGCCATATACCATTTTTCTGATGGGTGCTGACCTGCAGAAATATACACATAGCAAAAGGTATTAGTCCGACTGTCGGGCCTGTTATACTCACATCCCACCACAGCCCTCCCATCCCCTTATGCACAGACATTGCTCACCATACATGCAGCACGCAGCCGAGGGCCCTTCCACCAACCACCCCCACATGAGGACCTCACACACAGCACTCCATGCATTCATGCCCCATGCATCATGCTCACAGTGTACCCAAATATTGGTCTGGAGGCCCATACAGCATTCGGTACTGGGGTAGGGCTCCATCCGCCAGTCTCTCCAACTCCGCAGCGGTAAAGGCAGGGGTCCTTTCCCAGTGACATGAGCCATGGTCAGTTCCAGACACAGGTCACAGCAGCACTAGCAGTGTAGGTCCTCTCCTGTTGAAGGACAGGCAGCAAGTGGGCGAACAGATCGAAAATGGCGGTCACGTCTGCGGGGGTGCCTACTGTCATCACCGGCATACATCACCATTGGCCACTGTAACCTATAGGGCCTAATGGGATCCAAAGAGCAGTTGCACAGCGGTTTTCGACCGCCTCCCGTAAAGGCGCACAACATCAGCGGAATTAACTCATTTCCACATGTCCCTCCATACAGGACAGGCAGACGCCATTTTGGGGGGGGGGGGGGCAGGCCATGGCACCTAACTGCTTCCCAGTACACATAGGCACCATTTGGCCTATACAACAATATTGTGTTACAGTCACAACATGCAAAGCAGTGTAGTGTTTGAAAATATGGAATACTGACCAGCTACTCACTGTTTGCCCCCTAGATTGCAACTGCTGCAGATGAATAGGAGATGGAGACATCCCCCGTGTACATGCCCCTGGTGGACTTGGCAACAATGGAGGACAGGCACATTATCCTCACCTATATACTGGGCAGGGCCACAATCACAGAGCTGTGTGCCCAATTGGAACCTGACCTGATATCTGCTATCCATCAGCCCACCGGGATCCCCCCTCTTGCGCAAGTCCTATCTGTGCTCCATTTCCTGGCAAGTGGCACCTTCCAAGTGACAGTGGGCTTGGCAGCAGGAATGTCTCAGCCAATGTTCTTAATAGTGCTGACCAGAGTATTGTCTGCCCTGATTAAACACATGGGCAGCTACATCGTTTTCCCCCAGGTGGAGGATTTGGCCACAGTGAAAGCTTATTTCTATGCTATGGGACATATCCCCAAAATTATTGGGGGATTGATGGTACAAATATTGCATGTGTCCCCCCCCCCCCCGGAGAAATCGAAAGAGCTTTCACTCCATGAATGTGCAGATTGTTGTTCCTGGTGGACCAGTACATCTCCCATGTCAATGCAAAGTATCCTGAGTCTGTGCATGATGCCTTTATCCTGAGGAATAGCAGCATCCCATAAGTGATGGCTCAACTCCAGATGCACTGTGTGTGGCTAATAGGTAAGCCCTGGTTTCCACCCAGTAGGTGTTGGTTTATGGGTATGCGAGTGGGCCCTAAGGGTTAGTGTGTGTCTAACAGTTGTCCCTCGATATTTGCAGGTGTCTCTGGTTACCCCAACCTCTCAAGGCTACTGACCCCTGTGAGAATTCCCAGTACAAGGGCAGAGGAACATTACAATGAGGCACATGGGTGAACAAGAAGAATAATTGAAAGGACATTCGGCCTCCTGAAGGCCAGGTTTCATTGCCTCCCTCTAACAGGTGGATCCCTGTACTACTCACCCAAGAAGGTGTGCCAGATTATCGTGGCATGCTGTATGTTGCACAACCTTGCCTTACGTCGCCAGGTGCCTTTTCTGCAGGAGGATGAGGCTGGAGATGGGCGTGTGGCAGCAGTGGACCCTGTGGACACTGAAGATGAGGAGGCAGAGGATGAGGATGAGGACAACAGAAGTGCTATTATGAGACATTACTTCCAATGACACACAGGTAAGGCACTGTAATTACACTTTACATTGACAGTTTTGTATTTGACATTGTCACTGGCAGGCTGATTTTCCAACTTCTATGGCCACTTACTGTACCCTTTGGCATGTCTATTTTCAGATATTTGTGTCCCACCATCACTCCTGGTGTGTTGACTGCAGCCAACTACAGGTCATTACTATGTATACAATACTGAACAGTATATTGCAGTGTTTAAAGCTTGTTAAGCAAATACATGGTTAAATGATTTGACAGACTCCATACTTGTATTTATTAAAATGGTGTTTATTTAAGTGCTAATGATTAGAGGGGGATGTGCAATGGGCTGGGGTGATGATGTAGGAAAGTCCAGGATAGAGTCCAGTCTATTTGTATCACAGGTGCATTGTCCAAAGGGGCATAGGAAGGGGAGCAATGGCAGTTCAAGGTGGACAGGGTGACAAAGTGGGACACAAGGGTGACATTCAGGAGAGTCTTATTTCCTGGCGGGGTCTTGGCAATGTTCTCTGGCTTCTGCCTGGATTGCATTGACCATTTGCGGGGTGGTTCTCCTTCTACAGGGGGTGGGGTGCTGGTGGCCTGTTGTTCCTGTGGCAGGACCTCCTGTCCACTAGCGGCTGTGGAGGTGGAAGGCTGTTCCTTGGTTTGACTAGTGTCAGGGGCCTGGTGGTGTGCCACTGCCTCCCTCATGGTTTTGGCCATGTCTGCCAGCACCCCTGCAATGGGACCAGGGTGGTGTTAATGTTCTTCAAGTCCTCCCTGATCCTCAGGTGCTGTCCCTCCTGCAGCCGCTGGGTCTCTTGCAACTTGTCCAGTATCTGGCCCATCGTCTCCTGGGAATGGTGATATGCTCCCAGGATGTTGGTGAGTGCCTCCTAGAGAGTTGGTTCCCTGGGCCTGTCCTCCCCCTGTTACACAGCAGTCCTCCCAGAGTGCCTGTTGTCCTGTGCCTCTGTCCCCTGAACCGTGTGCCCACTGCCATTGATCCCAGGTCTCTGATCGTCCTGTGTTTATGGGGTGGACTGGTGTCCCTGTAGTGTCGGACACACTGCTGATTGATGTGTCCTGGGGATAGAGGCATGGGCCCGCTGGGTGGGTACTGTGATGGTTTTTCCTGAGGGGGGAGGCTCTGTGGTGGTATGGGACTGTGCCTGGGTTACGGACTGTCCGGAGATCCCTGATGGGCCAGGTTGGTCACCCAGATCCAGGCATCCAGAGCTGCTGTCATCACTGTGGGCCTCTTCTGGGGGGGACTGGATGTTGCTGGCACCTCCTCTCTGGTGACGTTGGATGGGGGACCTGTGGAGATGTAAATGCAGTGTTATTGTTTCTGTGTGTGTCATCTTGAGTATGGGTGTGTTGTCCTGTATGGTTGTTATTGCCCTGGCAGCTCTGCCTTGTGTGAGTAGGGATTTTGTGGGCTAGGTGATTCTCTCTAATGTGCATGCTTTAGTGATGGGTGTCCATGCAGGTCTGTGAGGGGTGTCCATGCATTGGTGTTGCATGCAGTGCTAGGTATTGGGAAGAGTGGGTTGTTATGGTAGGGTGTGTGTGTGAGGTGGTAGAGTGATGTTAGTGAGGGTAAGGGTGGGGGTTTGTGATGGTATGCAGGTAGGGGGGTAATAGTAATAGAGATGTGACTTACCAGAGTCCAGTACTCCTCCTACTCCTGCCAGGTCCTCAGGATGCATGATTGCCAAGACTTGCTCCTCCCATGTTGTTAGTTGTGAGGGAGGAGGTGGGGGTCCACCGCCAGTCCTCTGTATAGCTAATTGGTATCTTGCTGCCGTGGAACGCACCTTCCCCATAGGTCGTTCCACCTCTTCCTGATTTCATCCCTTGTTCCGGGGTGCTGTCCCACAGTGTTGACCCTGTCCACGATTTCTCCACCATAGCTCCATCTTCCTTGCAATGGACATCTGCTGCACCTGTGATCCGAATAGCTGTGGCTCTACCCAGATGATTTCCTCCACCATGACCCTTAGCTCCTCCTCAGAGAACCTGGCGTGTCGTTGCGGTGCCTTGGGTGTATTGAGAGTGGTGTGGGTGAAGGTGTATGGGGTGCTGTGTTGGGGTGTGTGATGTGGGGTGCGTGGATGGTGTATAGGTGATTGTGGTGTGTGTCTGTGGTCTTGTCTGTGGTTTTGCTATTTCTCTTGTCGCACTTGTTTGTAAAGGTAAAGGGTTGTGGGTAATGTGTGTGTGTGTTTTAAAGTGCTATGTGGGTGTGCGTGTGGTGTGTGTATGGGTGTGTGTGAGGTGTGTGTAGTTTGAGTTGTCCAATGTGGTGTTGTTTTGTACGTGTGTGTGTATTTTGAGCGCAGTGGTATGTACTGCCAATGGTTTAGCGCCATTGAATGTCAGCCGCGGTGATTCATGAGTCATATTGCTGTGGGCGTAGTTCTGTTGGCGTAACGGTGTGGGTTTTGGTACCACCAGTTTATCACTGACCTTTGGGCTGGCGGACTTGTGTGTGTGGCTGTATTGTGATGGATTGCTATGTGTGAGTCATAATATGGGTGGCGGTATTCTGCTGCGGCGGTATGTTGGCGGCAGTCAGCATGGCGGTAAGTGGGATTTACTGCAAATGTCATAATGAAGGCCATTGTGTTGCTAGTTTTATCACTTCAAGAGTACATTTAACATTATCACCTATCCCTTAGTGGGAAAAGCAATCCTTATGATAAAATAGTCCGTACAAAGCTTTTCAGTTTTTACAAATAAACATCTGTCTCTTTAGGGGCCTTCCCCCAATACAGTCTTAGCACATTCTGCAGAGCAACCCACTAGACCCACAGGGTCACAAGTTCAGTACACATTCTAAAAGGGCCATATATTTTACACAAAGAACTTTAACTGGAGTGTTTTACTGTACAGATTCCAAAGCATATCAAACTCTGTAGTACACATTTATATTTTGCCACAGACAATGAAACATCTACTTATTTTTTTTATTTTAAGATACAACCTAAGTTCAGTGACATGCATATTTACAGTACTCAATCAAAAGTATGTTTTTGTTTAACTTAGCAGAAGAGCTCAATTTTAACTGCATCCCATTTTTAAATCTGCTTAGTACGTTCCAGCCTTCTCCTCACTGCTACTGATGATTCACTTCACAATGGTTAGAGTGTGGATTGTTGGGCACAGCTATGTGTTTTGTGCCAGAGAGGCTACTAGAAAGAGTTTAATTGACAGGGTCTTGAGTTTGCCTAAAGTGGACATAAAGTGGATTGGCCAGAGAGGGTTAAAGTGGAATCAATTGCTGCCTTTGGTTGAAAGTATTACAGATTTTCAACCCCCTGACCTCATGATTGTGCACTGTGGTGGAAATGACCTAGGCACGCTGACTGGTGTCAGACTGGAAATCATAATGAAGGATACCTTTGCACAATTAATGAGACTTTTCCCTCACACTGTCTTTGTTTATTCCAACATATGTCAAAGACAAAAATGGAAGTGGTCAAATCAATTCTGTCCTCAGATTGACAATGCCAGGAAACATGTTGAAAAAGCTGTTTCTGCATTCCTTAGGGACCATAGCATTGGCTGTATATATAACAACAATCTGCGCTTTCATATGAGTACTATATATGGAAGTGAGGGTGTGCATTTTACAGATGAAGGAAACAGAGTTTTTCTTTCCAACCTGAAACTGAGAATCCGCACATACATGTAACTAAAAATAGTTACTATATACTCAAAGGCTTTTGACAGGGCCACCCTATTGCCCAAAACTCTTGTTCATTTTCTTAATCAATGTCTTTAAAAAAAAATCATGATAGTCACGAAGACACTGCGATATTCGTGACTACACCACAACAACAACAAACAAAAGGAGGCTTTCAATATAAACCATCCTTTTCAAAAATAATAATGATAAGCTTCTTCCATGAAATTCATGGGGCTTTTGATGCCCAAATAAATGAACTTATGATACCCTGTAGCCTCCCCAGCCATTCTTTTTTAAGGAACAAAGAAATAGAGTTAAAAAGGAAGTTACATTTTGCTAAGATGGAAATTTTGATCAAATTAGACTGGCCAAAGATAGTCAATGGTAGGTGAGACCAGCTTGACGAAAGACACTGCACTCTCACTTCAACCTACAGTTAAATTCTACTATCTTTGCTATGGCCTGTGTAATTTTGATCCCAAGGTATTTCATCTTGTACTTAGCTCCTTCATATACCCCCACCATATTCCAGACCAATATCTCTATATTTGAGGAGTTAGCAGCGTATCCTGATACTTTTCCAAAGTACCCTACAATTTGCTCTACTACTATTAGCGATGAAGGGATGTCTGTTGTATATGTCGTCAGATCGTCTGCGTACAAGGGGATCTTTTTTTCTCACTTATCAAACTTTAAAGGAGTTATTATGTTCTCTCCCCTCAACTTCCTTGCCAGTGGTTCAATGTATAGGCTAAAAAGCAGTGGGGAGAGAGGACATCCTTATCTTGTCCCTCTATTAATTTTAGTTTCCGTTGTTAATCTGCCGTTTATAAGCGTTTTGGCCAAAGGACCTGAATAAATCTGCTGGATCATGTTCTGGAAATTCTCTACTAAGTTGTTAGGTTTCAAAACTACATTCAGATATGACCAATTTACCCTATAGAACGCCTTAGTGGCATTGAGTGTAAAGACCCCCTGGGGGGTTTCAAATGTGGTGGCCAGGTCAAATACCAACCTGAGTGTCACCTCATGAAGATATCTACCCCTCTTTATGGAGGCCTTCTGATCTCTTTGCACCAGGGCCTTTAGCTAAGGTCTTGGTAAAAATCTTGTAATCCGAGTTCAATATCATATAGGTCTATATGATTTGCATAGATTCGGACTATTCCCTGGCTTCAAAAATAGAGAAGCTTCAGCCTCACCCATGAATTTAGATGTGGTGCCCCATTTTCAAAAATATTACGGAACATCATGGTAATAAAGGGGACTATTATGTCACCAAGAGACTTATAAAACTCATTGGGAAAACCGTCTAGACTGGCTGCTTTTCCCCTCTTGCTAAAGATAATCGAATGCCTGATGTCTTGTTGCCCTATCTTTTGGTGTAGGCTCATTTAGGGGCATATTTATGAAAAATGACGCACAACTGCGCTAGCACAATTGTGCATCATTTTTTTTTATGCGAGCTAGCGAGATTCCTTAGCGCCATCCTTGCGCCATATTTATGAAATGACGTAGGATGCGCTAAGGAATGGTAAGTGTGAAAAAAAGACGCTAAGATCTGCAACATGCCGTAAGGAAAAATGATGCTAAACCTGCACAAGTGGCGCTAGACCATTTTACGGCACGTAAACATGTCGCAAAAGGCTTAGCACCATTTTTACACCGCATTAGCATCAAAACAAAATGCACAAGCAGGAAAGAGTGCAACTGCAAGAGTAGAAGGATTCATCAGGCCAAGAGAGATCCCTGGGAGACCCCAAATACTGAAGTTCCAGCCAGGAGGATCCAGAAAATTCACCGAAGAAGGAGAAGAGAAAGCACAAGTGTCGCTTTAGCGAGGAAGATCATGACATCTTAGCCAGAGAGGTGATGGAGCACCAACACCAGCTCTTTGTCACCTCCAAATTTCCAGTTGGTAGGAGAGACGCAATATGGCAGGCAACAGTGGACAAAATCAACATTGTCTCAGAGGTGAAGAGCACTGCCACTGAGGTCAAGAAGAGCTGGCACGATTGCAAGTGCAGGACTAAGGAGAAACTAGCCAGGAACCGTAAGGCAGCACTGCAGGCTGGAGGTGTAAGTCCAGCACCATAGGAGGACCTGGATGAGCTGGAGGAGATGGCTGCAGCTATCATCCTGAGGGGCTGGAATCGCAGGTAAGGACAGCGCAGAGTACCAGAAACCACCACAAATGCATGGTAAATTGCAGACGGGCATTTCAGGAACTCCAGTAATGGCAGAAGGGGTAAGCACATAGGTAACACTCAATGCATGCTAAAGGGTTGCATCGGGACACATAGGCCCTGAATCAAGATGCACCATTCCGACCCAAGCCACACATGTACTGATGATTTTGTTGTGCTATGCATTCCAAGATATACACAACATCAACATAGGCCACTCACTTTGGCTATGCTCCACTATGTAAATATGTACCACATTGCCTGGTAGGCATGTGCAAATAGTGTGGCTGTGTCATTACAACACCCATTTCATATAGTCAAAGTCCCTGTACCAACACAATGTAGACATCAGAGACTAGGATGGAAGTCAATACCACCCCAGGGTGGGTGTCAGGGTGGTGTCTCTAGCCAAAATGCTGCCCTTCCCCAATGTCGCATTGCCTTTACTCATGTGCTGAATCATGCAGCACACATTGAAATGCCATTTCAGCCAAAAAAGCTTGTACATGTGCAGGAAGGGAGACCCCTCTGCACCTGAACAAATCATCACTTCAAGGCAGACACCCCATCATCATGCTGCAGCAATGTCTGTGTTGGAGCAGGGAGCACAAATCTGTGAAGGTGCAGGGGGAATTGCAGGGCTGTACTGTTTTCAAGTAAACATGTCAAATCACTGTGTATCTAAACTGCTGCAGTGTACTGCAACACATCTTGAAGCTGCCCTGAGCCATGCCAAATGAGAAAAGATTTTCCCTAATGCATGCAACATGTGGAACACAACCCATACAGGGTGAACCCTTAACAACTCACACACAACCATTGCGTCATATGGGAATGGCCACAAAATAAAATGCGTACAACACATTGTGCAAGTATGTGAACATCATATGTGCAGCTGTACAAGTGGCTGCAATCTCACCATTTGACAAGATAGAGGGCTAGATGAAACAGAAAATAATGGTGCGTGCTGCTGTGCCAAATTAGGCAACTTTGCACACTGTCATTTTCAAAATGCAGGGATGTGCCATATACATAAGAATACAGCGCACCCCAACGTACCCTCCTGCGCAAGTGGAAATTACATGTCATGCGCCAATGCAGCCACCCTTGCACCATAGTGCAAGGATGGCTGCGTTGAGTGGGAGAATGTTTGTGTGCAGGAAGGAACAGCGTTCTGCACAACAACAAACAAAGTGTGATTTGCTCTTATTATGTGTGCAGCGGAATGCAGCACACATAGTAAAAGCAAAAAAATCCAGTAGAAATGTAAGCATTACTCCTAGATTTTGCCATGCTAAACACACCCCTGGGCTGGTGTCAGATTTTGGCCCAGCGTCCAGTATACAAATAGTCCAAAATCTGAGGCAGATTTGTGTGACAAGTGTAAAGCTCATGTACATAGTGAGTGTAAGGCACTCTGCCTACATTCGACCTAGACAATTATTTGGTGGTGCATTTCCCAAATAAATTCATAGATCCTGACAATGGGTCATGTGTTTGCATAGTTATTCTGCACCCACAGCTGCCTACTTTGTCTGGCAACCCATTGCGTACTCCACAGCCAACGTGTGTGTGCCATACGTGAGGTACAATCCACTGCGTGTCAGGGTTGTGCCCAATGGCAGCGCTAGGACATATTCTCATGGATACACTGTGCAGGCTTAGCATCCAACATTGGTTGCAATCCCTGGACAATTACTGAAGGTCCATAATTACCTATGATGTCCCACTGTAGTCACACATGTACAGTGCAGGAAAAGCTGCAATCCCCATGAGCTGTATCAGTGTTCTCTTCCAACATTATGTAATATCTATTTGTTGACAGCCCCTACTTTATGTGTGCCCCCCTTGCATACATCCTGTTAGGCATGGTGTTGTTCTGGTGAATGGGCTAGGGATTAGCACCTTACCCACTTGATGGCACAATATATGTAGTGGTGAATGGATCTAAATCTTCAGAAGTCACATGCCCGTGAACTGCGTGTCACTGATGTGTGAGATGGAGGCAGTAGACCCTCTTACATCACAAACGATGTTGCTATCAGGCTTGTCACCTTTGTGTTTCTGACATGCTCCCTGAGGTTTGAGTCATATTCCAATGGTACATGTAGTGGAGAATGAGTAGACCAATGAGAATCAGGTGCAAAGTGTTTTATTTGTGCTATTTACAATGTGATGTTGGTAGTCCAGTGACTATGTATACAAGTTCTCTACAATGTGGAGTCTCCTGTGAACTCCTGCAGCAGTCTTCTGTTGTTCCTCCTCCAAATTATCTGCTCCATCATCATCCTCCTCCTCATTGGGGACATCAACCTGGTCATCACAGGGGACATTTGTTCTGACACAGATGTTGTGGAGAATTGCACATGCCAGTATTATTTTGCATTTGAGTGGTGGAACATTCAAGAGGCTTCCTCCTGTCAGAGACAGGCACCTGAACCTTGTTTTCAGGAGCCCAAATGTCCTCTCCACCACATTGCGTGTTGTCCTCTGCCCCTCATCGTAGTCCTGCTCATCTATTGTTAGATCTATCCAGGGAATAATTCATAATGGTGTTAAAATCTCCAGCCATAATAGTTGCAGCAGAAAACAGCAGTAATTTCTGAATGACCACCTTTAAGGGGCTCAATATTTTCCACATAGTGTCCCACCAGAGTATATTTTTCACATTACAATTGAAGGCTATCAATAGCCCATCCACCCAACTTGTCTGTCTCGGTGTCTAGTTTAGCTGCATCTGGTTGTTGTTTTACCAGAATTGCCACCCCCTTCACATTACAATTCTGGTCAGTGCATACCACTTGTCATACCCACTTTTGCTTGCCACACATCTCAAGGCATTCTTCCCTAGTGAGGTGAGTCTCTTGCAAGATTATAATTTGAGCCACTGAGCCCATAAAATATTGTAATAATCTGGCCCTCCTCCTACCCATCCTGAGACCATTAACATTCCATGAAAGGATTTTGGCTGTTGTTATCATCTTCTCACCATTAACATTTGCACACTGATACTTTTTAATAGACTGGGTTGTACCTTGTAAAAATGTTGAGAAAACATTTCTGAGGACTCTTTTCTCATTTGTTTTTGTCTTTTTCCCCCTAAGCTCCCCTCCAAGAGTACCCCCTCTTGCAATCCCATGCCCCCTATAGCCCCCAAGCCCCCACAGAGAACCCTCCCTTGCTTTCCCATGGCTTATACAAGTAATTTGAGTGCTTGTAATTGGGATTTAAAAAAAAAACATTTTCAAAAACATACTGAGAGAAACAAAAGGAGAAATATCAGACAGACTAACTACTAGCAACTTATTCCATCTGCTTTTGTTTTCCTGTGGCATATTTGCCCCCTTACCATCTCTATCACATTGTCTGCTTCATTGCGGTCCCTCAAATTATGCATTTTATTTTTATACAGTACTTTCAAAGTGGCAGGAAACTTCAGTTGGGCCGTAGCACCCAGCTTTTTGAACTCCTCTATTCCTTTCCCCATTACTATTGCTTGGTCAGAGTGGTACAAGATATATCTGGCCTGATCTCAAAGCTAAACCCACTGCCTCTCAGAGATTTCTGTTTCATCGCCAAGAACTGCTTCTTTATAAAGTATGTTAGAAAATTTACCAGGATCTTCCTTGGTTTGGGGTGTCTTCTAAAATGGTCCCTGTGCACTCAATGAATATGATTTGTAAGGGTGTCCTCTGAAATTTCTGGCAAACCCTCTAATTTCAGTAGATCTACAATGAATCTTTTAATGTCCTCACTTCTGCCTTCTCAGGCACATTCAGGACCCTTATATTGTTTCTCCTTGCATTACTTGTAAGCGATTTCAGTTTGTCTTGAAGCTATCTCTTTCTAGGTTTTATTGATATTATCTCTGCTCTATCATTTGTAACAGCCATTTTCAACTTTGCCACAGTGTCTTCCAAAACCTGAGTTCTCAAGACCAGTGAATTAAGTTTAACCACCAGACTTTCCAACATACACCAAATTTCTCTCTGGTTGGGTGCGGAGGTAGTAAATCCATTGCTAACTTCTACCGCCAATATTAGTAGCATTCTTTCCACTGAGTCTACCCCCAAAGGATGTTGTTCTACATTTATGACTTCCTTGGGGGTAGCTTGCTCAGGTTAATCCATTACAGAAGTACGATTCCCTCTATTACTCCCTTTTCATTTCCGCATGGATGCTACTGATTAACCTGCTTCTGTGTTGACTTCAAATAAGGGGATGTTGTCCTGGCTCACCCAACTTGCTCCTTTGTCTCTGTCCCCATTTGCCTTAACTTTAGTTACTTTAATCTGTTCAACATTGCCTTGTGTGGACAAAGGTTGGAGTCTTGTTGCACTTCTCAGAGCTTGTCAGAAGCCTGCCTCCTCTGCAGCAGTTCTCCACACTAGGGGGTCTAAAGTCACTTATACTGGCCACTGCCAATCTTCTGTTCTCGGCATCTTGCCTTCTTGTTGCCATCCAGTGTGCAGGCAGCTCTCCTATGCTGCTGCTTCCTCCTTTCCCCGGAGGAGGATGTGCGCAGCTGACCGCCATTCCTTGCGGTCTTCCTGCAAAGCCTGCAACCAAAGCTCCACTTCAAGATCTCCTGGGATCACAGATTTGTCTTTGTCAGTTGGATTAGCAGGAGGTAAGGTTCCCCACCTCGACCCTGCCTGATGACTTGAATCCGCTTCAGGTAAGAACTGTGCAATCTGCCTTGTACACCCTCTTTCAGCTCCCCACCCTAAACACTCACATGACCGGCTACCTAGCTGTCTGCCATGTTCTCCCCTTTCACCTGCCAGGTAATCTTTGAACTTCTTGGAACCCTCCCCACAGTGCATCCAATATAGTTGGAGGGGGTCATTTTGTTAGTGTAGCTGGCAAATGTTAAGAAACCTGGTGGCTATGTCCTCTTTTATATATTTATTGAAACAGTACAGATAAGCAGGAAAAATATATAATTTAATAACTTTGTTAGTTCATTAATACTTGTAAATTTCTGCAGTGTGTTGCTAATGGAGAGTAACCTGTATATCTAGCAGTGCAACTAACCAGAACTATCTGATAAAGACAGGTTATCAGTTGTTCCCTCAATAGTAGGATCAGAAACCTTTTTTGAAAAAAACCTAAAGGTTGTTATGGGTTTCATAAAAGCCAATTTGATAAAGTACCCTAAACTCTACAAAATTTCTGAGTGTGGAATAGCTAATAAACCCACATCTAAAGGGTATAAATATCAAGTACCCATGAGTTCTTGCACTGCAGAGCATGGATCTGGATTTGTGATACTGCACCGAAGAGCAATTTCTAGTTTAACAATCAAGCCTGTGATAGAGACAAAATTATTACTGACTGTGGGTGTGATCTCCAGCATGATCATCATCCTTTCAGGCAGGATATGTGTAATGAGAGCCAGTGTGACTGTAGATAAAGTCTATTAACAATAGGGCAAAAGGCAAAATGTGGTCCATGTTTTTAGAGTGACATGAAGGACATTTACCATTCATCTTAGTATCATGGATGGAGTAATGTAAACATCAAATAAAAAGTGATGATGGTAATTTACCCATGAAATACCTAGATATACTCTAGTATGATCCTGATTAGTAATCATACCAAGCCATGAGGATCACTTCTTGGTCCACTTTATCAAAGTAGTATCCATTTTGCTAATATACAGCTGACAAAAATCTCGATTTCAAATTAGGAATATTTATATAAGGTTGACTCAATCGTTGGTAGAAGATGAAAGTGTGCCAATGTGTAGAAAACAATATCAGACCTGTAAATATTTGTAAATCTCACAGCATGGAATCAACTTGAATCTCCAGAATGATTTAAGAAAGCCAGAATGATCTGGTTGATTAACAAAATGTAGGTTAGAGTTGAGCAATTGAGATCCCTGGGGAAGTCGAAAGATTTTGAGAAGTGTCCAGTTGTTAAATGTAGTAAGATATCCATATAGCACTAATGTTTTACATTATTTACAAATGCTCCAACCGGCAAGAAAAATATCTGTGAGACCCTTAGATGATGGGGATGTCAGGTGATGTTGGCAAACTGGAACAAAAACAGACTGAAGACTCAAAATGTAAAAGATGAATCTAAAGAGATATCCTGAAATAAAATAATATTTCTTTTTATTTAATGCGGCTTGGTAATAAAACTAAAAATGGGGTTGGACTTAACCTCTTCTGATTAAAGGAAGCTGAGAAGGAATAACTGATGGAAAAGTACCTTCAAGAGAACTCGAAACTGGATTAAATATTATATTTGTTGAAATATTGCATTTTTGATGAGTTTTGCTTATGTTTTGGTTCATAGCTAATGTTAGAAATGGGGTCTCTAGTTGGCAGAGGTAAACACCCTTGTCTAAGTAGGGACCACAGTCCTAGTCAGGGTAAGTCACACACAATCCAAATTATTTTGTGCCCACCTTCTCATAGCTTGGCACTGAGCAGTGAGGCTTAACTTAGAAGGCAATGTGTAAAGTATGTGTGCAATAAATCATAACAGTGAAAACACCACAAAAATACACCACATAGGTTTAGGAAAATGGATGATTTTTATCTAAATAGAATAAGGTCAGAATGATGAAGATTGAATAAGCAAAAGTTGAAAGATCACTTTTGCAGGTTTAAAAGAGTTTTAAATCTTAGAAATCAGCAGATGTCTCTTGATTACACAAAGTACCTGGCTTGCGTCAAAAATAACATGCACTGAGACCACAGAGGAGGAGATGCATGGAAAAATATTGTGTGCGTCGGATTTTCCACACACGGCACAAACTATGCAACATTTCGTTCCACGCTGCAAGGGGTTTGCGTAGTTTTTCGGAGAGCAGTCTTGGATCCTCACTGCGATGCTGGGATCTTTTTGATGGGCAGGGATGATGCGTGGAAATCCTGGGTGCGCTGGAAGAAGTCACAAGCATTGTGTCGATCCGGTAGGGCAATGCGTCGAATTTTCTGTCACACAGCTGGCGCTGCATTGATTTTCCACTCTCGGAATCAGCAGCATCATTCCAGTTCAGCGGTGCATCGATCTGGTAAGGCTATGAGTCAAATTTTCTGTTGCAAGTCAGGAGCTGCATCGAATTCCCACTCTGGAAGTCAGGCTGCATCATTTCGGTTTGGCTGTATGGAAATTTCTCGGTTGCAAGGCAGGCTGTGCACAGTTTCCAGCAGGCTATGTGTCGATTTTCGGTGCACAAGGAGTTTCCTGAAGAGATGACATTTATTTGGCTCTGAGACTTCAGAAAACAGGAGGCAAGCTCAATCCAAACCCTCATAGAGCACTTTTCAGCAAAGTACCAGGGAGGCAGGGCAGCAGGGCATCAGCAAGGCAGCAGTCCTTCTTAGCAACGCAATCCAGATGAGTCCTTTGGGCAACCAGGCAGTTTGTCTTGACACGTGTCTGAGTTGGTGCGGTCAGAGACCCAATTTATCTACCCATAAATGCCTTTCAAGTGGGGGAGACTTCAAAGAGGGGTTTTGAAGTGCACAAGTTCCCCTTTCAGTACAGGTCTGTCTGCCAGAGTCAGAGTAGGAAGTTTTGCAATCCATTGTGTGAGGGCAGGCTACTAGCCTTTGAAATGTAAGTGTCAGACACTTCCAGCCCAGGAAGACCCATTCAGTATGCAGATGAGTGCAGGTGTGACTGAGTCTACTGTGTTTGTGGTTGCCTGGGCGAAATGCACAAGGAAGCTGTCAACCAGCCTAGCCCAGCCCAGACGTTGATTGGAGACAGGCTGTAATGCACTGATGGATTTTAAGTGCAGAGAAATGCTCACTTGTTAGAAGTGGCATTTCTAGAATAGTAATATAAAATGCAACCTCACCAATAAGCAGGATTTTCTATTACATTTCTGGCCACACTAAATATGACCTGGTACCCCTTTCTGATCATAATACACGACTCAAACAGTATATGATGATAGTCCTGATGCTATCCTATGAAAGGAGCAGGCCTCATGATAGTGGAAAACGAATTTAGGAGTTTTCAACCACCAGGACATATAAAACACACAGGTAAATGTCACGCATTTTACTTACATAGCACCCTGCCCTATGGGTTACCTAAAGCCTACCTTAGGGGTGACTTATATGTAGAAAAAGGGGAGTTTAAGACTTGGCAAGTACTTTTAAATGGCAAGTTGAAGTGGCAATGAAACTGCACACACAGAACTTGCAATGACAGGCCTGGGACATGGTTAAAGGGCTACTTATGTAAGGGCTCAATCAGTGCTGCAGACCCACTAGTAGCATTTAATTTACATACCCTGGGCACATGTAGTGCACTTTACTAAAGACTTATAAGTAAATTAAATATGCCAATTGGGTAAGAGCCAAAGTTATGATGTTTTAAGGGAGAGAGCACATGCACTTTAGCACTGGTTAGCAGTGGTAAAGTGTCCAGAGTTCTAAAGCCTGCAAAAATGAGATCAGAAAAAGAAGAGGAGGAAGGCAAAAAGTTTTGGGGTGACCATTTAGAGATGCCATTTCCAACAGCTAGGTTGTGGGGTGGTTTGCTTTTTCTAGTTAGTTAGTTTTGTCATGTAAAAAAGAGGTGTATTGTGTATTCATATTATGTGTAATGTTATGTTACCCTTGTCATAAACCTCACATGAGTTCCAGTGTGATGTGTGATCAGCGGTGGCAGCCACAAATGTAAAGGGGGGAGGGTGGAGATGACCACGGGGATGGTGGAAACAAAAAAACCCACTTACCATTCTCATTATTGTTGCCAACTCCTGCCGCCTCGCTCCTTTTCTGGTGTCCCAGAATTTACTGGGACACTAGCATAGGCTCCCCAGCAATCCTGGTGCTGCTTTCATGCTAAAGCTAGCATGAAAGCAGCTTCAGGATTCGTCTGATTGGCTTGGGCTGCTGCTCAGACACAACCCTGTGGTATGTGCAGTTTCTCCAGCCCGCCTTGGCTTGCGACGACCAGCCTAACAAAAATTCACACTGAGGTGCACTCTCTCCTCCTCCCACCTCCTGTGGTCCAGCCCCACCCCTCCCTGCACTGCAGGCTGATCCAGCAGATGAAAAATAAAATGACAGAAAGCTATAGTTTTATTTTTAATTTGCTGGCTCTTAGCCAGGGGGGCAACGACCCTCCGTCAATGCGAAGGAGCCGCGCCCTGCGTGTGATGTAATGAATATTGGCCCGTATTTATACTCCGTTTGCGCCGAATTTGCGTCGTTTTTTTCGACGCAAATTCGGCGCAAAACGAACGCCATATTTATACTTTGGCGTTAGACGCGTCTAGCGCCAAAGTATTGGCAAATAGCATCATTTTTTTGCGTGAACGCCTTCCTTGCGTTAATGAGATGCAAGGAAGGCGTTCCCCTCTAAAAAAATGACGGCAACGCAAATGCGTCGTATTTATACTCCCGGGCAAAAATCACGCCCGGGAGTTGGCGGGTCAAAAAACCCCGCATTTGCGCCACTATTTAATGCCTGGGTCAGGGTAGGCGTTAAGGGGCCTGTGGGCTCAAAATTAGCCCACAGGTGCCCTCCCCTGCCCCCAGGGACCCCCCCTGCCACCCCTGCCCACCCCAGGAGGACACCCAAGGATGGAGGGACCCACCCCAGGGACATTCAGGTAAGTTCAGGTAAGTATAATTTTTCATATTTTTTAATTTTTTTTGGTGGCATAGGGGGGCCTTATTTGTGCCCCCCTACATGCCACTATGCCCAATGACCATGCCCAGGGGACACAAGTCCCCTGGGCATGGCCATTGGGCAAGGGGGCATGACTCCTGTCTTTACTAAGACAGGAGTCATGAAATGGCGTCTGGGCGTCGTAAAAAAATGGCGCAAATCGGGTTGAGGCGATTCTTTTGCCTCAACCTGACTTGCCCCATTTTAAGACGCCCTAACGTCATTTTTTCCCAACGCCGGCGCTGCCTGGTCTACGTGTTTTTTTTCCACGCACACCAGGCAGCGCCGGTCTGCTTGCGCCGGCTAACGCCATTCCATAAATACGGCGCCCGCATGGCGCTTCAGAATGGCGTTAGACGGCGCTAAATTTTTTGACGCTAAACTGCGTTAGCGCAGTTTAGCGTCAAAAAGTATAAATATGGGCCATTGTCTTTCACCAGGAACCTGTAAGGAGTAGTTATGTTGGCGGCTGGCACCAAGAGGTCGGAGGAGGGCAATTGCTTCTGTTAAGTTGTGTATCACCTACATTTTAACTTACATTCTTTAACAGATTTGGCTCTCTTACTTCTGGCAAGCTGCACAATAAAGATGTGTACAAATACCGGTTTGTTCCACTCTGCACACTACTATACCTAAAGATGTAAACTATTGCTAACACCCTTGACAATGTGGTAGAGAGAGGGGACATTGTTCATTTGCTCTTCCTAGTTCATAAATCAACCTCTATAGCAGCATTAGCATGATGGAAATCTAGGTAAAATGAAGAAATTGTTTGTTTTGTGTAATAGCTATCATAGGTTTAATAACAGCAGGACAGCGACATTCAAACTGCGTGATATGCTCTATTTGGCTCATCAACGGCACTTTGGGGGCCAAGAGCCATGAAATGTGCAACATAAAAACCAGGATGTGTGCTCTTAGATCTCTTCCGCTTCAGAAAAGATCCGCATCATGCTGTAAAGCAGAGCTGCAATTAAGAAAAGTAAAGAATAGGGCTGCCCTGCCATCTCTTCCACAGCATTCCAACACTGTATTTTTCTGTAATGTGCTAGTAATAAGAGTCAACAATAAAAGCCAGCCAGCGCAGACACTCAAAACTGACACAGCAGGAGAAACAAAGACGCACTGTGCATATCAAATCTCACGTTGGCCAAGACAGTGACATAGACGTAAACGCTTCTACTTCAGGGCCCTTAAAAAGTGAAGAAAATGTGGGCTGTACCATAAAATTAACGAAAAGAATATATATTGCACACTGTTATGTATAGCCAAGAACAATAGAATGGGCATTTCAAAAATATGAAATGCATCATGTATGAAGATACGTGAGACTAATTAAACAGTTGATTCTTTTCACATAAAATAAATTGAATTGCTTTTGTTTTTTATTATTACAGTCCTTCTCAATGGGAAACATGTTATGAATGTCCTAATAATACATGTGTGACTAAGCTTTGCATGGATTGAAATCCATACCAATCAAGTAACATACATATGATTTCAGCACATACATAACCTTCTTAAACATTTCCTGTGTTTAGAATATGGAATCTGCAATGTACGCAAACATCTGTGCAACAACTACTTAGATCCACTATCTTACTAAGATGTAATCTTGGGACCTACTGGCTTACAGGAAGTGGTGTTAGAAAGTTGTGTGAAAAAACAATTATAGAGGCAATAACTTAAGAGCTAGAGAGTAGTAAAAGGTTAGTTGGCAAGGGACCTGAGGGCAGGCTGGTAGGTTATCACATGAGCAGATGGGCTGAAAAAGTCATCTTGAGGTCAACAGTAAGGCCCATATTTATACTTTTTGACGCTAAACTGCGCTAACGCAGTTTAGCGTCAAAAATTTAGCGCCGTCTAACGCCATTCCGAAGCGCCATGCGGGCGCCGTATTTATGGAATGGCGTTAGCCGGCGCAAGCAGACCGGCGCTGCCTGGTGTGCGTGGAAAAAAAACACGTAGACCAGGCAGCACCGGCGTAGGGGGAAAATGGCGCTAGGGCGTCTTAAAATGGCGCAAGTCGGGTTGACGCTAAAAAATCGTCTTAACCCGATTTGCGCCATTTTTTCGACGCCCAGACGCCATTTAAATGACTCCTGTCTTAGTAAAGACAGGAGTCATGCCCCCTTGCCCAATGGCCATGCCCAGGGGACTTATGTCCCCTGGGCATGGTCATTGGGCATAGTGGCATGTAGGGGGGCACAAATAAGGCCCCCCTATGCCACCCAAAAAAAATTGAAAAATATAAAAAATGATACTTACGTGAACTTACCTGAATGTCCCTGGGGTGGGTCCCTCCATCCTTGGGTGTCCTCCTGGGGTGGGCAGGGGTGGCAGGGGGGGTCCCTGGGGGCAGGGGAGGGCACCTGTGGGCTCATTTTGAGCCCACAGGCCCCTTAACGCCTACCCTGACCCAGGCGTTAAAAAGTGGCGCAAATGCGGGGTTTTTTGACCCGCCACCTCCCGGGCGTGATTTTTGCCCGGGAGTATAAATACGACGCATTTGCGTCGCCGTCATTTTTTTAGACGGGAACGCCTTCCTTGCATCTCATTAACGCAAGGAAGGCGTTCACGCTAAAAAATGACGCTCTTTGCCCATACTTTGGCGCTAGACGCATCTAACGCCAAAGTATAAATATGGCGTTAGTTTTGCGCCGAATTTGCGTCGAAAAAAACGACGCTAATTCGGCGCAAACGGAGTATAAATACGGGCCTAAGTATCTAATGACCTCCAAGGGCTAACTGGAAGAACATGAATGCGGCCAGATGATTTTGTCTGTCAAACCAAATACGAACCTCTTGGGGAATTGAAGGGCCTGCAGAGGGCCATTTGTGGTGGAATGAAGGTACGTAAAAGATGTCAGTAGGAATTCTGATGCACAGTACAGGAGTCTTTGACAGACTATGCTCTGGCAGTGTGGGTGTGAGAAATATCTGAAGGTCCTGAATTATTATTGAGGTTGACAGCGATCCAGTGTCGTGTCTGAGTGACAGCTGGGTGTTTATAATGATCCAATGTTTGTCCCCAAGTTCTAGATGAGGTGATGTCTTAGGTTGTTTCAGTATTGGAAGAAGGTTTCTGAAAATAGTTGAAAACTAGCATAATTTGGGTACTCATTTTGTTGGCTGAGGGTCTAAGTAGGTCAGATGAGATCATTTGAAGCCCCTGAAAGCTAATAAAATATTGAAGGCTGCCGAGGCCTCTCCATATAACTGGCTGAAGTGACTCAGTGCATGGTCAGCGATTCCGAGAGGTAATCTCGGGTCTATAGGGGCCCCTATTGTCTTACTAAGTGGAAAGGCCTTCTGAGGTGCTCCAAGTTATAATGGAGGACTCTCTTGTGGATCACTGATGCCCCAGCAAGAGTCTTTTGCCCCCATTGTAGGCCCTAAAACCCATGGCTACTTGCATGGACTGCTGTGACCAGGAGGTCCCCATAGTACACCCACGCCTCTGCGTAGATTTATGCTGCCTGTGCTATATTGTGCTGTACCTGCTATGTTTCGGAGGAAAGGTTTCATTGCCATTGCCTCTGTCTATTTTCTTTGTCAAGTGAAAGGTTACACGACTGCTCCCAATCAGTACACTTCTTTTGTGTGTTAGCGAAGGCTACCCTTCTCATGGCTGCTTTGTGCTTATTTGCAGTGACCTTTGCTCTGGTACACCCATCACAGCGCACATAGTGTGATGTGATTGAGGGTATTAATAAAACAAGCCCAACCTGTTACAGCAGGTAGACCACAATTATTAATAAAGCTTCATGGCTCGCTCCGCAATGATAGGTCTGAGGCCTTGCAGACTACTTAGACACTACAGCTTGGTGTTGAAAACCTGAGGCGCTCAGATGGTGACCCCATGCTGTTTGTGATGAGAAGGACTGCAAATCAACTGCACCTAAGAAAAAAAAAACTCACATGCCATTCACCACTCCACAAACCTGTCTAATTCAAACTGAATGCTGGTGGTAAAAAGACCCTTTCGCTGCCTGGTGCTTCCTGACATAACACGGTCCCAAACAGAGCTCTTCTACAAGCAACCAGCACCACCTAGTGGCAGGCTTCATAACAGGACACTTAGGGGCATATTTATAAGCCACTAGCGCCACCTTGTGCCACAATAGCATCATTGCATCACTTTGTGACCCTTTGCGCTACATTATGCCTGCATCAGGCATAATGTATACAAAGGGAGCACTACGTGTTAGGGGGCAAAAAATGGCGCAAGGAAATCTAAGAGATTTCTTTGGGTCATTTTTTATGGCACTTTTAAGGCCTACTCAGAGCAGGCGTTAAAAGGGGGCTTCCATTATTTATAACGGGCCCCTATGTACTCTGCAGGAGCAGCACCAGTATTTTGGTGCTACTCTTGCTGAGTACATGAATAGCGTCAATAAAAATGATTCTATTGCCCCCTACCCTGCGCCGCGGTGCACCGTATCTTAGGTACGGCTCACACATGGTAGCTGTAGGGGGGCGCTAAGGGCCATATTTATATTTTTTGACGCACAACTGTGCCAACGCAGTTGTGCGTCAAAATTTGAACGCCGGCTAACGCCATTCCAAAGCGCCACGCGGGCGCCTTATTTATGGAATGACGTTAGCCGGCGCAGCTGACTGGTGTGCGTAAAAAAAAATTACCCACACTAGGCAGCGCCGGCGTAGGGGAAAATGGAGCTTGGGCGTCAAAAAATGGGGCAAGTCAGGTCTGAGGCACAATATTGGCCTCAACCCGATTTGCGCCATTTTTTTTTACTCCCAACCCCCATTGAAAGGACTCCTGTCTTAGCACAGGCAGGAGTCATGCCTCCTTGCCCAATGGCCATGCCCAGGGGACTTATGTCCCCTGGGCATGGTCATTGGGCATAGTGGCATGTAGGGGGGCACAAATCAGGCCCCCCTATGCCACAAAAAAAATAAAAAAATACTTACCTGAACTTACCTTAAGTTCCCTGGGATTGGTCCCTCCATCCTTGGGCGTCCTCCTGGGGTGGGCAAGGGTGGCAGGGGGTGTCCCTGGGGGCATGGGAGGGCACCTCTGGGCTCCTTCCGAGCCCACAGGTCCCTTAACGCCTGCCCTGACCAGGCGTTAAAAAATGACGCAAAAGCGGCTGGAAGTAATTTTTTTTGACCCGGCCCACTCACATGCGTCATTTTTGCACTGGAGTTTAAATAAGGCGCACATGCCTTGGAGTCATTTTTTAGACGGGAACGCCTACCTTGCATATCATTAACGCAAGGTAGGTGTCCACGCTAAAAAATGACGCAAACTCCAAGATCTTTGGCGCTAGACGGGTCTAACGCCAAAGTATAAATATGGAGTTAGCTTTGCGTCGGATTTGTGTTAAAAAACATGAAGCAATTCCGGCGCTAACAGAGTATAAATATGCCCCTAAGTGCGCAAGTAAAGTGGGACTGCACTATGTGCAGTCCCACTTTCCTTAAATATGTCCCTTAGGGCCACATTTATGCTGGCCTTGCGCTGTTTCAGTGCCTCATTAAGGTCATTTTTTTTACACTACTGTAGTGTTGGAAGGGGAAAATGCTGTGCCATATTTACAAAGTGGTGCAATGCTTGCATTACACCACTTTGTAACCCCTTGAAACACATTATGCATGCACCAAGCATAATGTATGAAAGGGGGCATTCCGTCACTAGAGAGGCTGTAAACATGGTGCAGAATAATCTAGGAGATTCATTTGTGCCTTTTTTATCAGCATTTTTTTAACACCTGCTAAGTGCAGGTGTTAAATAGAGGCTCCTATTGCTTACAACGGGTCTCAGGGTGACTTGCAGGATTAGTGTCATAATTTTTTATGCTAATCCTGCAAAGTGCCCGACTAGCGTAAAAAATTGTGACACTAGTCACCCTAACTATTGCCACAGTGCACTGTATTTTAAATACAGAGCTACCATGATGGCGTTAGGAGGGCGCTAAGGGGTGCAGGGAATGTGGCACTGAGTGCAGTGCCACTTTTTTTAAATCTGCCCCTTAGGGTGTTGTTTACAAGCCCATTGCTCCACCGCTGTGTCATTTTTTTATGAAAATAAGTGCTCTTTACTGCTCTATATTTACAAACTGATGCATTGTGCCCAATGTGTCAGTCTGTCAAGCCCTGCATCGCATTTTGCCTGGGCCGGGTATAATGTATGCAGGGTAGGCTTTTTCAAGTAAAAAGCCATGTAGAACTGATTCAGTGAAATTGACAACATTTCACTACATCAATCTACAACTTCACAGCGTCAAACTTTTAACAATTTCTCAGACCAGGCATAAAATTGATGCAGCACTTTTTACAATGAGACTGTCATCTGTGTTCTGATGAATTGCTATAGTACGCATCACCAGTAATTCATCACTTTAGCCTGAACAGAGGCATCAGAATTCTTGATGCATCCATGAAAACATGCTCCATGGAGATCTGCATTATAAGTACAGTGCATCCATGGCCTCCTTAGGGGATGTGCGACAGGAGAAAGAAATCTGACGCATCGATGCTGATGCGTGAATTTCTTGTAAACGAGGCCCTTACCGTGTTTGTTTGCCATGCCAACAAGTGGATGCAAGCTACTTCTTCAAACGTGCAGTCATGAATGACCAACCTCAATGAGGTGTACACCCTGCTGGTGGAACAGAATACCCCTTTGGAACGCCACACCTAGTCATGTATCCTCACATGGATCACTGCTAGCATAACCATTAACAAGACACAGTGAGCCACTAGCTGTGAGTAAGTCAAATTAATGTATCTTCGGCAGCAAAGGCTGAAATATTTATTGTGAACTCTTTGCAAGGTTAACAAACACTGAAGCCGTCCCATTTCTTTTCTTGACTCCACCAAGTCTGATGAAAAAAAGAAAAGTAGAGAAGCCAAACAAGTTTAGCAACCTTTTGACAGCATCCTCCTCTGTAGTTGCTAGGTATAAGTGTCTGCCGACATGATTTGAAAACTCTATATTACTACCAGGAAAGGGACACAGAAGTGAAAAGATCCATCCTCCTGAACTTGGTAGGCAAGGAGATCCACTAACGTTCCTAACATTACCTCATACAGATCTTGACACAGATGATAATGCAGCTTCCAATGACAAATTCAGTACACAGGCTTGCCCTGACTAAAAGCAATCCATCTTGAGCCAAATGAAGCAGGGCCCAACAGAATCCATTGATGTGTTTTACGTCAGAGCGTGCTGCCTAGCTAACACGTGAATTCCTCAATGTTGATGAAGCGATCATAGCCAAGAAAATAGAAGGGTGTCACTAGCCACATGTGAGGAAGGAAATTCAACAAACTGCTAGAATGCCATTGAGGGGCATGCTCACTCTAGCGCCATCCTATGACCTATCCAATGTCCAATCAGACCACATTGAATTATCCTTAACAGCCTAAACCATAAAGAGCGAACCAGTAGAGATGATAGCCGAAACAATGGTAATAATAAAGAAATGCCGGAAGACAAGGACCAAGCCTACCTGTGGATACTGTGGAAACCAGCAACACTGAGGCAGTCAGTGTGAGTGCCATCCCCGGACCGCTCACGTTGGAAGATGTGTCCCAAGCTACTGGAAACAATGACTGTCTGAGGCTATTAGAGGAAACTCTTAACAACAACAGAGGGCAGGTTAAACCCAAAGAGCAAGCATACTGGACACCAGAAGCCAGGGCACAAATTCAGGCTCTTTACCATGTCCAAAATGAACTATCGATAACAGAAGAAGGTATCATGCTGAAAGACCACTGTATCATCATTCCAGAGATCCTGATGCCCAACCTCAGGAAGGTGATGCATCAATTGCATCAAGAAGTAGTCATAACCAAAATGAGGCTAAAGATGCCAGTCTGGTTCCCAAATGTTGACACATTAAGTGAATTGAATATTAATGACTGCTTAACATGCCAGGTAGTAGGACAGAATGACCGCCTGCTTCCATGTAGTCAGAGGAGTGGTGGATACAGCAGTGGATCCGCCTCTTTGCTGACTGCGACGTTTCCAAATAACCACATAACCTCCATCTATTTGTGGTAGTTGATGAATGTAGCAGATAAACCGAGGTGGAACTCGTTCCCAGAACTTCTGCAAAAGAAGTAATTTCAAAATTAGAGAAAATTTTGACAACGCATGGGCTATCATGAGAAGTATGGACAGACAAAGGGCCTCCTTTCTAAGGGCAAGAAATTGCTGACCACTTCCATCACTCAAAGTCACTCACTAAAAAGTCTTTCCAGGGTTGTCAGAGAAATCAGTCTGGTCAATTTGCAGTCAAGGCAAAAATTACTTTTCTATCTGTCTTGTTTTACGTTTGTATGTCTTATGTCTGTCTAGAGTTTTGGAGGGGTACAGTGCCCTGACTTTGGAACAACCTCTTCAGAGAACAAGAAGTAGGAGGCCAACGAGGGTATGGGGTACTGCCGCATTCTAGGCCCGAAGCTAGAAGGAAACTTCAAATGTGGTAGCTGCCATGCATGTGATGGGGCTATGATTACTAATAAATTCATACATAATGAGAGAACGGTTGTGTTGACGACCATGACAAACTGCAGATCCAAAAATGTGGTATATTTGATTTTATGTCCGTGTAATTTAGGTTACGTGGGGGAGACATCGAGAGACTTCAGTACCAGTTTATCTGAACACCAATCCGCAATAAGAACGCGCAAATTGAATGCCCCGTTAGTTGCCCATTGGATTTTATGCAACCACAGTGAGGACGAGATAAGATGGACGATACTAGAGAAAATCCTGTTAAGAGGGGATTCCTGTGTTGAATCCATTAGGAAAAAGAGAGAAGTATATTGGATTTTTTTCTTACGGACTTTTGAAAAAGGACTTAACGACAAGATCCCTTGACAGCATTTCTTGTTTTGACATACGAGCAATACACCTACATTTAAATATGGCCGCCGTCTTTTCCTGGATTTCATGTAGATTTATGGGCACGCTTAGTCCTTTTTCTATGTTTTTTTCAGAACACATACTGCTGTGAGACATCCAGTTTAGATTATAAAAGTGGCGTCCATTGGGGTCGCCGAAGGCTTGACAAACTTGTTCTACCAAGTCACAGGACAAGCTGGCAATCTATGCAGTGATTACATCTGAAGGTAAGTTTAGTTAATCACTGGTCTTATGAACAAAGTAGGTTTTGCCACTGTTGAGGACAGGGAAACTTCGTAGGTGTTGAAATAGTGTTTGAGGTTCATACAGTATTTTTATTCCTGTTGTTTGGTCTTTGTAGAGTCAACTAGTTCCTCCTACCCCTGTAATTGGTTTTTGGAGTTTGTTGCCTTTGGTTGGCATTGTGAGGTAGGATCTGCATGAGTAATATATAGGTTGTTATCTATTATTGATATATATTTTGCATTGTGTTTTAGACTTGCTTGGGTGCGCACTTAGGTTTTGCACAATCATTTTGTTTTTTTCTTTGATTTTTTTCGTAACATTCACGTGGTTTGATGGTTGTGTTGTTTATTTTTTTTGTCACTTTGTGGAGTGGTGTTTGTTTGTCATGGGAACGGACATGAGAATCCCCTTTATAATTGCAATATTATTAATTGAGGTATTTGTTCCTATATGTATAGATATATTACTGCGACACGGTGTATCAGTTTACATCATCCTTCCATTATGCCCTGATGAAGGTGGCGCTTGTATTTCCAAACTTCAGATTTTGTTTGTCCACCGAAACGCGCGTCGGCTTTGAGGATAATAAAAGATGACCTTGATGAATTCCAAGGTTCTGGCGGTAATGAGCTTTAGGCCTTGATATTAAGGATTATCTTGATGAATTTTGAACGTGTGGCTTGAATGAAAATTTAGGATTATGTTCATGAACTTTGAGATTATGACAAATATACAAAGTTGATACTGGGCAATATTTATTTTTCGTTATTTTTGTATATTCTTTCTGATTACTCTATATTCTGTGTAAATATATTTTTTGACCATTAGCTTTTCTATGTATTGGAAACTCATTATTTGAAAAACTGTCGTTTATTTAAATTGGATTGTATTCAGATTAGGAGCCATATTATATCTATTATTATGAGCATGGCATATAAAGATTATTGTCTGTAGTTGTTTGCTTATATTGCTATCATTAATTTGTTTGTCCAGTGTTTCTAATTTTTATTTCCTTTTTGGTCTCTGTCTTATATGTCTGTCTCTCTGTGTTGCAGTTGAATTTGTTATTGTTCTCTATTGTAATTCAGATGATTAAATTTAAGGTTTGGTATGTGGGGGGAATTGTTTCTTGATATATATATATATATATATATATATATATATATATATACAGTATATATATATATATATATATATATATATATATATATATATATATATATATATATACACTTCTTAGCCAGCATTCTAATCTTGGGGGAGGCACTGAATATCCTGAATTAACAGAAATCAAACTTCTGAGGGATCTACCTTCCATCCTGTTTAAAATGTCCCATTTGAAGATTGTAATCAGTTCAGTGCCATACAAAAGGGAAGCAGGTATCTTGGCTTGAAAGACCTGCAATAAAAGGGCAAAATGCCTCCTCCCTGTGGCGCTACAGAGAAAGCCCAAGCCTTTAGCCTGAGATATGGCTTTAGACATGGTATTTTTCATGTGGGCTTTATCACTAAGATTACCAAAAACAATCTTCCCCAGGAAGGTATTTTTCTGTACAATTTCTAAATTATAGACCCCCTAGGAACCATGCGTAATCTCCATATCACAAATTTGTTTCCTCCCGCATGAAGGACTATTCCTCACCATATCCTTTACCAAAACAGGAATTATATCAATCCCTCTCCTTTGCAAAACATTCAGAATACCTTAAAACTGTATTTACTGTAAGTTTAGAGTAGAAAATATCCTTCTATTTAAAACCGGCTTCAAAGGAAATTAGAGAGACCAAATCAATGTCACTGTCATTAATACGTTTTCTATTTACAATCTCCGATAGTCATTTAAGCAACAAGGGCCTATTTACAATTAGATCTACATCAAACAGGGGGGGATCAAGACTAACATGAGAGGTTCCACAGGGTGCCATAGAGGATCAGACCCTCCAAATGATGGGAAGCCCCTTTTTAATCCCATCTGAGTAAAGGAAGCAGTCATGGAATTCAAGGAGAAAGGGGCTAAGAGTGTAGGTGCCTTATTTTCTTCCTTAGGCTCCAGCTTCACACCCTATGCCCTTCCATAAACAGGACTCAGAGCAGGATCTGACGCAAGGCTTGGTGCTTGACTGGGTGCCCGCGGGGGACATATTATAGCACTCTCTGCCTGTGTTACAATCAGATCCTCGCTAAAACAGAGCTTCCTGAGACCCTTTTTGAAAAATCTATGGAGGAGTTTGTTCTTCTTCCTTCTCCACTGTGGCTTTCTATTCACCCCCCACCAGTGGAACAACCAACTTATCCATACATACTACTGGCCTGGACCCAGGTTTGAAAATCAGGAACATGTTCTAGCCAACTCCCTTACTGTCCCCAACCTGATTCTTCATAGTGGTGGAGGGAAGGAATATAAATCTAATAGATGCCACAGGACTCTCCATACTGGGTGCATTAATCATAAACCTCTTACATTATGGTTTAGCAACCTGTGTGGAAAAATTCCTTAGAGTGACAACTCCTTTCTGAGGATATCCCAAACTTGACCTTGCAGCCCTATAAATTTCTTTTGCAGCCCCTGGGCTCAAAACCTTATCCGATTTGTGACTTACAAGCTCCTTTAAAATTTTTGTAACTGTGTCCAGGACACAATCAGAGTACCTAACAAACATTTCTAACAGCTTTAAAATTGTGGACAAAAGGCTTTCTGGACACAGTAAGGCAGCTGAAACGGTGTTCTCTTCCTCAGGTGGATGAGGTAATTGATATCCTTACAAATCAGGTGTTACAGATATATGGGATTTCAAAGGAGAGGGCTCTGAGGGAGTGCTGCTAAAGAGCTGCACTGTCATAGGCACTGCCACAATCGAGGAACTTCCCATTTCCAACTCCACCGCCATCCTGTTGCCTATATCTCCTACAGAGATCCAAGTCTAAGTCCATGAAAAGTGGCGTTACATCTCCCATATGGAGCAGAGGTTACCGCCACTGGAAAGTCACGTAAAATGACCATCCAGTAGGTCTAGGGGCTCTTAAATATGCCCCTAAATTTTAAAAGCAAGTTTTGCCATACCACAGAATACACCATTTATTCCAATCGACAGAGAACTTGGTTTATTTCTATTTGATGTTGCAATATGTTTAAACCCCTACTCTTTTTGGGTGCGAGCCGGTGCTTAATTTGTGGAAAAAACATGCTGGGGCCTAAAGCACTCCTCTGAATCATGTGGTTGTTGCAGTTAAATGTGCGAGCACTGAATACTGAGGCAGCATAATCCTGAAGCCAACTCGGGCCTCTTTAATCCATTTACAGCCACTCACTGTCCCCTGAGCTCAATCAATCAGTCAATCAATTTGTTGAGCATGCTACTCACCCGGTAGGGTCTCAAGGCATTGGGTGGGGGGAGGGGGGTGCTACTGCTAGAAGAGCCAGGTCTTGAGGTGCTTTCTGAAGGACAGGAGGTCCTGGGTCTTGCGTAGGTTTTGGCGGCAAGGTGGGAGAAGGACCTGCTGCCGGATGTGGTGCGGTGAATGCGAGGGACTGTTGCGAGGGCGAAGTCGGTGGAGCTGAGCTGGCGTGTCGGGATGTGGCAGTTAAGTTGATCGTTGAGGTAGGCCGGTCCGGTGTTATGGAGGGCTTTGTGAGCGTGGATAAGGTTTTTGATGACGATCCTTTTGTTGACGGGTAGCCAGTGTAGGGATCTGAGGTGGGCTAGGGTGAGTTAGTGGTGAGGGAGGTTGAGGATGAGACGTGCTGAGGCGTTCTGGATGTGCTAGAGTTTTCTCTGGAGCTTGGCTGTAGTTCCCACGTAGAGGGCATTGCCGTAGTCCAGTCTGCTGCTGACGAGGGCATGGGTGACCGTTCTTCTGGTTTCTAAGGGAATCCAACTGAAGGTCTTGCGGAGCATACGAAGGGTGTTGAAGCATGAGGATGATATGGCGTTGACTTCTTGGGTCATGGAGAGAGAAGAGTCTAGTAGGAGGCCGAGATTGCATGAGTGGGTGGTGGGTGTCTGGGGCGAGCCCAGGGTGGCCGGCCACCAGGAGTCATCCCATGCTGACTTGTTAGGTCCAAAGATGATGATTTCGTTTTTTTCTGAGTTCAGCTTGAGGTGGCTTGCTGTCATCCAGTTAGCGATGGCGAGACGTTCGTTGTGGAGGTTGTTCTTGGTGGTTGTGGTGTTCCTCATGAGGGAGAGGATGAGCTGGGTGTCATCAGCATAGAAAATGATGTTGAGGCCGTGGGGTCGGACGATGCTGGCGAGCCGAGCCATGCAGATATTGAAGAGGGTGGGGCTGAGTGAGTTTCCCTGGGGGACTCTGTAGATGGTCTTGGTGGCCTGTGACTGGAACGGGGAGGAGGCGTTCTCTTTGTGTTCTTTCAGAGAGGAAGGAGGTGAGCTAGTCCAGGGCTTTGTGGCGAATTCCGGCGTCGAAGAGGCGTGTGTGAAGGGTTTGGTGGCATATGGTGTTGAATGCTGTGGAAAGGTCAAGGAGGATGAGGGTAACGGTTTCACCTTTGTCAAGTCTGCTCCTGATGTCGTCGGTGCAGGCGATGAGGGTGGTCTCGGTGCTGTGGTTTTTGCGGAATCCAGACTGGGAGACGTCAAGTAGGCTGTTGTCCTCCAGGAAGCTGGAAAGTTGGTTGTTGACTATCTTCTCTATGACCTTCGCTGGGAAGAGGAGTAGGGAGATAGGTCGGTAGTTTTTGAGGTCTTTGGGGTCGTTTTTTTTTTTAGCAAGGTGTTGACTTTGGCGTGTTTTCAACTTTCCAGGAAAATGGCGGTCTCGAAGGAGTTGTTGATGATGGTCCGGAGCTGGGGAGCGATGATTTGGCTGGCTTTGTTGAAGACATGGTGAGGGCAGGGGTCTGTGGGAGAGCCGGAGTGGATGGTGCTCATGGTTGTGGTGGTTTCTTCATCATTGGTGGGGGTCCAGGTGCTTAGTGTGTTGGTGCGGCAGGGTGCGATGGGGTTGACCATGTCAGTGGTGTTGGGGGATGGCGTTGGGAAGCTTTCATGTATGTCTGCGATCTTGCAGTGGAAGAAAATGGAGAGGGAGTCGCAGAGGTCTTGTGAGTGGGGAGGGTCAATGGAGCAGGCTTTGGGGTTGGTGAGTTCCTTGATGATGTTGAATAGTTCCTTGCTGTTGTGTGCATTGTGGTCTATCCGCTCTCTGTAGAAGGATCTTTTGGTGGTCCGGATGAGCTGGTGGTATTTGCGCATGGCTGATTTGAGGGCGGTGAAATTGCTCTCTGATTGTTCTTGACAGGTTTTCTCAGATTTCCGGCATTCTCGTTTGGAGGCCTGAAGTTCTGCAGTGAACCAGGGAGCTTTCTTGTTGATGCGGGTGTTGTTGGTATTCTTGAGTGGAGCGAGGGTGTTGGCCCAGTCATTGAGCCATCGTTTGAGGTTGATAGCGGTGGTGTTGGGGTTGTCTGTTACGGGTGGTGGGGATTGGGTGAGGTTCGAGATCAGCTGTTCCTTGAAGATCTTGTTCCACTTGCGGTGAGGGATCAAGTGTTGTTGGTGATGGGTGGTGGGATTTGCAAACGAAAAGTGAACGCCGTGGTGGTCGGTCCGATGGAGTTTGATTGTGTGAGTGAAGGTGATGTGGCTGCTGGAGGAGAATATGGCGTCAAGCGTGTGCCCGGCTGAGTGGGAGGACCAGGTGACCAGTTGCTTGAGGCCGAGGTTTGTGAGGTTGTCTAGTAGTAGGGCAGTGGAGTTGAAGTTGCTAGTGCTCTCCAGGTGGAAATTTAGGTCGCCGAGGAGCAGGTAGTTTGGGGAGGCGAGGGCGTGGGAGCTGATTGCTTCGGCGATGGCTTTGCAGAATTGGGGGCGGGCCTGGTGGTCTGTAGACAAGGGTTCCTCTAAGGTTGGTGTTGGCATTGATGTGTAGCTGAAAGTGTAGGTGCTCTGCGGCATCCAGGGTGTCGGTGGTGTTGGTAGAGATCCTGATGGAACTTCTGTGTACAATGGCGATTCCTCCTCTTGGTTTGTTGATACGGACTCTTTGGGTGATCTTGTATCCCTCCGGGATGGCTATGGTGATGTCTGGTTCAGATGAGGGGTTCATCCATGTTTTAGACATCGCCTTCTGTCAGGGGAGACTGTTGTGAGTAGGTCCCAGAGCTCGATGGCGTGCTTGTGGATGGAGTGGGTGTTTAGGAGGATGCAGCTGAGATGGTTGAGGTGTCTGGCGTTGTTGTGGTTGTTGGCTTGGTTGCAGGAGAAGCGGTCTGAGCGGCAGGCGAAGGGTCCTTGGGTGCGCCTGGGATCAGCCTGGGTGCAGGCGGTGGGCCAGCCGGGGTTGAGAGCGTGGAGCTCTGTGATGGTGTAGAGGCGTCTTGAGGCACGGGGTGCGCAGGCCAGGGGGATGGGTGCTGGGCGCCGTCCAGGTGTGGACGGGCGCAGATGGGCTTTCCTCTGGTGTGCCTTCGGCGCGCCAGCGGCGCGCCTGCTGCTCGCAGTCGCTGTACGGCCGCCATTAAGAAGGGGAGGTTTGGAGGGAGGAGCAGCAGCGAGGCGGGAGGGAGTGGCGAATGGAGGCGCGAGGGGGCTGGGGCTGCAGGGGACACATCGGCGGTAACCGGGCACAACCAGAAACGGGCAGAAATGGCACAAGAAAGGCACAAGAAAAGGCAAAAAGGTAAAAGTATACAAAACAGCACAACAGTCACAGAAATACACAAAATGACAAGATCAACAATACTTACGCCTACCACTAGGCACCAGGGATGAGGCGCAGGCGGGTGCCTGCGGGTGGTGGAGGGCCTTGAACTTGCGGCAGCAGCGAGGATGGGGTCAAGAGCACAAGGGCAGTCCGGTGGAGCTGCTCGTCGCGCAGAGTGGTTCCTGGCCTAAAATCAGGTCAGGGGTCATTCTGGGCAGCACGCACAGGCCGCCATTAAGAAGGGGAGGTGGGAGGGAGGATCAGCTGGGAGGCGGGAGGGAGTGGCGAATGGGGGTGCGAGTGGGGCGGGCCACAGGGGACGCAGTGGCTGGAACCGGGCAGAACCAGAAACGGGCAGAAATGGCACAAGAAAAGGCAAAAAGGTAAAAGTATTTAAAAAACGGCACAACAGTCACAGAAATACACAAAATGACAAGACCAACAATACTTACGCCTACCACTAGGCACCAGGGATGAGGCGCAGGCGGATGCCTGCGGGTGGTGGAAGGCCTCGAAGTCGCGGCAGCAGCAAGGGTGGGGTCAGGAGCACGAGGGCAGTCCGGTGGAGCTGCTCGTCGTGCAGAGTGGTTCCTGGCCTTAAATCAGGTCAGGGGACATTCTTGGCAGCATGCAGCAGACGCCATTAAGAAGGGGAGGTGTGAGGGAAGAGCAGCTGGGAGGTGGGAGGGAGTGGCCAATGGGGGCGCAAGGGGGGCGGGGACGCAAGGGACGCACTGGCGGTAACTGGGCGGAACCAGAAACAGGCAGAAAAGGCACAAGATAAGGCACCAAAAAAGGCACAAGAAAAGGCAAAAAGGCAAAAGTATAAAAAACTGCACCACTGTCACAGAAATACACAAAATGACAAGATCAACGATACTTACACCTACCACAAGGCACCAGGGATGAGGTGCATGCGGGTGCCTGCGGGTGATGGAGGGCCTCGAACTCGTGGCAGCAGCGAGGGCGGGGTTAGGAGCATGAGGGCAGTCCAGTGGAGCTGCTCATCGGGCAGAGTGGATCCTGGCCTTAAATCAGGTCAGGGGTCACTCTGTGCAGCGCGCAGCAGCTGCCATTAAGAAGGGGAGGTGGGAGGGAGGAGCAGCTGGGAGGCGGGAGGGAGTGGCAAATGGGGGTGCGAGAGGGGCGGGCCGCAGGAGACGCAGCGGCGGGAACCGGGCTGAACCAGAAACGGGCAGAAATGGCATATGAAAAGGCACAAGTAAAGGCCAAAAGGCAAAAGTATAAAAAATAGCACAACAGTCACAGAAATACACAAAATGACAAGACCAACGATACTTACTCCTACCACTAGGCACCAGGGATGAGGAGCAGGCGGATGCCTGCGGGTGATGGAGGGCCTCGAACTCGTGGCAGCAGTGAGGGCGGGGTCAGGAGCATGAGGGGAGTCTAGTGGAGCTGCTTGTCACGCAGCGTGGATCCTGGCCTTAGATCAGGTCAAGGGTCACTCTGGGCAGCGCGCAGCGGCCGCCATTAAGAAGGGGAGGAGGGAGGGAGGAGCGGCTGGTGGGTGAGAGGGAGTGGCGAATGGGGGCGTGAGGGGGTGGGCCACAGGGGACGCAGCGGCGGGAACCGGGCAGAACCAGAAACAGGCAGAAATGGCACAAGAAAAGGCACAAGAAAAGGCAAAAAGGCAAAAGTATAAGAAACGGCACAACAGTCACAGAAATACACAAAATGACAAGACCAACGATACTTACACCTACTACTAGGCACCAGGGATGAGGCGCAGGTGGGTGCCTGCAGGTGGTGGAGGGCCTCGAACTTGCGGCAGCAGCGAGGGCGGGGTCAGGAGCACGAGGGCAGTCCGGTGGAGCTGCTTGTCGCGCAGAGTGGTTCCTGGCCTTAAATCAGGTCAGGGGTCATTCTAGGCAGCACGCAGCAGACGCCATTAAGAAGGGGATGTGGGAGGGAGGAGCAGCTGGGAGGTGTGAGGGAGTGTGCGAATGGAGGTGTGAGGGGGCGGGGCCTCAGGGGACGCAGCGGCGGGAAACGGACAGAACCAGAAACGGGTAGAAAAGGCACAAGAAAAGGCAAAAAGGCAAAAGTATAAAAAACGGCACAACAGTCACAGAAATACACAAAATGACAAGACCAACGAGCAACATAGCAAAAAAAGGCCTGGTTTTGAGTATAATTGCATCAGTCTATGCTGTGTAATGGATTGTTTCCAGAGATGGGTGCTGGACTTACCGTCCCAAGTGGGGTAAGTCTTTATCAAGATAAAAGAGAAAACACTGGGTGGTAGAAAATGTGTCGATTCCCTAGGGTTCTCTCTAAAAAATATGAGGAAAATTTGTTTTTTTCCAAAGCTTAAGATTTGAAGAACATTGTGCATAAGAAAAGGTAGGGGGATCATCAGAAGCCAGACCACCCTGGACTCCTGTGGGTTTCTAGTTTTTAGAAGCATCTCTGTTTTTCTCTGTTTGGAGGCTGAGCTGGGGCCCAAATTCCTCACCTACCCACAGTGCAAAAAAGTTGGATTTTACTAGTTGAGTTGTGATTCCTCCAGGTCAGAGTTTGGAGTATGTTTTTGTCACGGTTGCTAGGTTCACCCACCCAACTGAGGTACCATTTTTAATTGAGAAATTGGGAGAGGCATCACAATGCTGGGTGGTAGGGCGTTTGGGGATCTGGGCAGATTCTAGTGGTTTCCAGACCAAAACTATGAGAAAAAGGCATTCATGTTTCAGGCAAAGTTTGAGGTTTGTAAGAACTGTGAGTAAGAAAACTTCAGGAAATCCATACACAGAATACCAATCTAGACTCCTACAGATAGCTAGTTCTCAATACGACTGAGTTTGGAAGGTTTCCCTGGGTGGTGGCTGAACCAGGCCACAAATACCACTGCTAACCCCATTGCCAAATTAGGTAATATTTTTGGCAGGACATGTTGATAGCTCCACATTCCGATTTGGACCCTGTTGTGTTTTGGGTGCTAGGCCCAGCCACATAAGTCAAGTAGCATTTCAATCATGACAGGTGTGGGAATGCTGGGTGGTTGCTAAGTTGTGGATCTCCATCGATTCTAGAAATTCCACTCACAGAAATGTGAGAAAAATTAATGATTTAGCCAAAGTGTAAGATTTCCAAGGCCTTTTGAGTAGAAATATGTAATGTGGTCTGTGTGAGCCATGCCACTTACCTCCATGTCTAATTTTTCAGAAATGTTTGAGTCGGATAGGTTACTTTGGTTGGTGGCAGAATCTATGCCCAAATTCTGAGGCTACCCACATAGCCAAAAAATGTATAGATTTTACTATGTGAGGTGCAATATCTCCAGGTTGCATTTGGTCCATTTTGTGTTGTGGGCCCTAGGTCCAGACACACAAGTGGGGTACAGTTTTCATCAGGCTGCATGTAGGTAGGCTGAGTGGTAGAGGTTTGTGGAGCCCTGGAACTTTGGGGCATATTTGTAATGCCCTAGTGCCACCTTGCGCCATCATTATTTTTTACATTAATGTGGTCCAACAAGGCAGAAATCCCCACGCCGTGTTTACAGAGTGGCACAATGCATGCCTTGCTCCACTCTGTAACCCTTTGCGCTACATTATGCCTGCACCAGGCATAATGTATGCAAGGGTGCCGGAAAAATGCCAAGGAAATCTATGATATTTCTTTGCGCCATTTTTTTACGGCACTTTTAACGCCTCCCAAGAGCAGGCGTTAAAATGGGGCTTTCATTCTTTAGAATGTGGCCCTATGTACTCTTCAGGAGTAGCGCCAATATTTTGGTGCTACTCCTGCAGAGTACATCAATAGCGTCATGAGAAATGATGCTATTGCCCCCTACCCTGTGCCGTATTTTACATACGGCGCACACATGGTGGCGGTAGGGGGTGCTAAGGGGCACAGGTAGACCTGTCTAGCGTCAAAACATTGGAGTTAGTGCCATTTTTGGATGTCTGAACCCACCTTGCATCAATGAGATGCAAGGCAGGAATTCCCATCCCAAAAAAGTACGCTAAGCACATAGGGGGTTATTCCAACTTTGGAGGAGTGTTATTCCGTCCCAAAAGTGACGGTAAAGTGACGGATATACCACCAGCCGTATTACGAGTTCCATAGGATATAATGGAATCGTAATACGGCTGGTGGTAAATCCGTCACTTTTCCGTCACTTTTGGGACGGATTAACACCTCCTTCAAAGTTGGAATAACCCCCGTAGTGTCATATTTATCCCCCCATGCAAAAATGATGCACTTGTGGGAGGTGGACCCAAATAATGATGCAAAGCTTGCTTAACGTCATTATTTAAAGCCTGGGTCAGGCCAGGTGTTAAGGTACCTGTGGACCCATTCCCTTGGCCAAACACCATGGAATGGGCCCACAGGTGCCCACCCCAAGCACCAGGAACACCCCCACCCACACCAGAGGGGCACTGTAGGATAGCCCCATCCCAGGTGAGTAAGGTAGGTATTTAAAAAAAAAAATTACAATGTCATTGGCGGCACTTATATGGGGCCTCCTGCCTGGCAGTGGGTGTAATGGCCATGCTCAGGGGACACTGGTCCCCTGTGCTGGCCTTTGGGGTGGTGTGAATGACAGGAGTCATTTTTGAGTGGTTGTGCATCAGGAAATCATGGTAGGCTGGCTGCTTCCATTTTTGCCACTAATCTGCCTACCATCATCTTCTGTTGCATAACCTCCATTTCCCATACCGCCACCCTCACCTGGCTAGCATCTTTTTTGTGATGCTAGCCCAAGCTTAGCGCCCGCCTATGCCATTCCTTAAATATGGTACCCGGCTGGCACTGTAGAATAGCGCAAGCTGGCGCAAAACGTTTTGATTCAAAACTGCATTAGCGCAGTTTTTCATAAAAAAATATGAATATGAGCCTAAATTTGGGGACCGACAGAATGAACGGGGAAAAAAGAAACTGCATCTCAAACCTCAATGTACTTTGCAATGATCACATTGTATTCTCAGGAGTCAATAATGAGACATATATTTTAATTTTGAAAGTTTTATTATTCCTCAGTCTTCAGAGAGTTTTCTTTACTAATGTCAATCAAGCATAAGTGGAGAACGTAGCATGAGGCGTGTCCCATAAATCTGATCCCTACTTTATATTTTAATACAGGAAAAACATTTAGATCGAACAACTCTTAAAGAGTTTTTAAATAAAGAGCAGTCAAAGCTCAGCAATAAAGATTCATCTGAGTCAGTGAGGATAAAATATAAAATAACAAAAGTAAACAGACGTCTGAGAGTCTGTGTAGACACTAAAGCTATCAAAACTCGTACAGAAGAAAAGTAACAGCCTCTGATACAAGCGAGATAGACAAGAGGCATAGGAAATGGTCTGCGGTTTCAAAGAGCTATGTGAAGCATGTCTGAGAGAGTGTGTGTAAATGAGAGATGAGTGAACCTGTTCCTTCCCTGAGACAGGTTTTTATACATAGCATAATGATACAAAAGTTTAACAGTTCTTCAGATAATATGCAGGAACATCGAATCAGGAAGCAAGAACATCCTGAGACAGGAACACTTTTAGTCAAGTTGGTAAGTTCTAACAAAGAATGCTCTAAAAACATGATGCATTTTTAGAAGTTTCAACTACAGCAAAATATTTCACTATTTTTCCAGCCACCTGGGTTTCTGAAAGAAAGAAAATGTATTTAAATTCTTGATATGATCACATAAAGGGACTGATTTCGATTTTGTCGAAGGGGTTACTCCATTACAAGTGTGATGCATATCCTGTCCGTCATATTACAAGTTCCTTAGGCTACAATGGAATCACCAACCTCTAAATCAGGCCCATAGCCATCTTCTTTCTCACACATCTTCATACTACAAGCCTATTCATAAAGACGCAAGTTTTAAGATTAGTTTATTACGTTTTGAGATTTCAATGCTGGTCAAGCAGTTAATAATGAATAGGAAAATATAACTTTTTTGTTAGCATAGAAAGTTTGCGTGATGATAAATCATGCAAAAGACACAAAATAAACATTTCTGATGAGCGAAAGTAGTTTGGAATTTGTTTGCCTTAGGAAGTTGAGCAAATTAAGCAAATGTGGGTCATACAGAGTTTAGAAAGGAAAATGCACATTTAAAATGAAGCGTTAAGTTAGGACTACAATTCCCTCATACAGGTTATTGTTTAAATAGATTTTATTTTTAATAAAATCTCTATGAACATAAAATTACAGATGAAAACATTATCACAACTTGCTATACTTTTCTACCTATTTTCATTATTTTTTTATTTTAGCAATACGTTTCTTGGTGAGATTCAGCGATCTGCACAAAAACCTATGGCTGAATTAAGAATTGTGTCTACTTTCCAGAAATGTATAGCTTTGCGGGATCATCAATGAGTTTCACACCTGTTTCCATCACAAAATTCAAGCAGGTTGAAACCACAAAATAAGGAAAATAGATTACTAGCTGGAAAAATACAAAAACTGTGGTAAGTATTCTTTCTTGGACAGCACTTTTTCTAATTTTTCCAACACAATCCAAAATTAAGCTAGATGTTGATGTTTTTGTCTGTGCCCTCTTGGGAAAGTCTCCAACTCTGTGTACCTTTAAAATCCAACAGATGTTGGAAATAAGAACACAAATTAGGGGTGATTACCTTTTGTGAGAAAAATTATGAAGGAGCAAGTGTGAATTACGCTAAATGTCATATAAAGGGCTCATCAAGGAGGTAAAACAACCTCAGCATCATCTAATAGACAAAGGGCCAGATGTAACAAAGTTTTGCGAGTCGCAAATGGCCCGATTCGCTATTTGCGACAATGCAAAATCGGAAATGGGATTCAAAAACCCCATTTCCGACTTGCAAAAAGCGATGCGAGCCGTTTGCGACTCGCAAAAATTGCGACCCCATTTTGCGACCCGCAAATAGCAAGTCGCAATTTGCGAGTCGCAAAGCTTATGCAATTGCAACTCGCAAATTGCGACTAGTCGCAAAAAGCCCAGTTTGCATGTCCCATTTACCACTAACTCAGAGCAGGTGGTAACCATAACCAAAGCATAAAAGGAGACACAGAAAGCATCTGGGTTACTCAAGATGGCGGAGATATACCTGATAGCAGTGAGGAGGAGAGTCCACGCCGCACAGCAGAGGAGGTGGAGGGGCCACAGACAGGAGAAGATATATAGAACAAGGCAGACTCTTTTTCAGCAAACTGAGGATGAGATATACGATAAATATCACTTTAGCAGCGCAGCCATACTAGAATTAATTGATTTACTGAAACCACAGCTAGAACACCAGACTCTGCATGGCTGCGCCATCCCTACGCATGTGCAAGTGCTATGCTCACTGCACCTCTTGGCCTCAGGGAGCTATCAGGGGGTCATTGCTGTGGCAGGTGGGGTATCTCAAAGTACAGTGTCAAGGTTCCTCAGGGCATTCCTAGATGCCTTAGTCACACACATGGCACGCTTCATATACCTACCAAGGAATGAGGCAGAAATAAACAGCACCAAACTGGACTTTTACAGGATTGCAAACTTTCCCCATGTCATAGGATGTGTAGATGGGACACATATTCAAATATGCCCCCCTGCAAACCTGGAACATATTTTCCGCAACAGAAAGTGTACCCACTCACTGAATATTCAGGTTGTTTGTGACGCCCATTATATCATCACTGACATTGTAGCTAAGTTTCCAGGCAGTACCCATGACTCATACATTTTTAGGCATAGTGGGATACATCAACGCCTGGAACGTGGGGAATTTGGAGACGGATACCTCCTAGGTAGAGCTACAGACACCTTGCAGACATACACACAGGTCACTGTGCACACCAATCAGGACTTCCTAACAGTGTACTTTTTGTGCCCAACAGGTGACAGTGCATATGCTCTAAGGCCATGGATTATGACTCCGTTTTTAACACCCAGCAATGAATGTGAGAGGCGATACAACAATGCACATAAGAGGACCAGGAACATCATAGAGCGCACCTTTGGACTCCTGAAAGCAAGATTCCGATGCCTCCACCGCAGTGGAGGTGCCCTCCAGTATATCCCCATTACAGCATTCAAAATTGTGGTTGCATGCGCCATCCTCCACAACATAGCCACCCGACGTGGGCTACCTCTCACCCCTGCAGACCCAGATCCTGATGATGAAGAGCAAGAACAACCACATCGCCATCATGGGGATCGGAGTATAGCTAATCAAGGCAGACTGAGATGGGAACACATCCCAAACCAATACTTTGGAAGGTACGTGTCAACTCCAACCATACTCACCTATGGACCAAAAACACCATTTGTTAAGTGGAACAAATAAACTATTTAATTAGTGCAGAAATTTAACTATATACAAGTAATGAATGTCCATGGGCATGAAAATGCAAACCAGGCATGTGGCACATTGACGTCATGTGCCACTTCAACAGGACCAGGGTAATCTCTATGACCTTCTGCCCCTCCTGCCAGCCTGGCTGGTCCCTGGTGCTTCTGCTGTGCTCTGCCTGGTACTCCTGAGCACCCTACTGTCAGTGGCAGAGACACTGCTCACTGTAGAGCCCTCCTCACTGTCCTGGGGTGTTTCCCCTGTGCCCCTAGACAGATGTCGTGCCTCCATCAAGTCAATGACGTGGGTGAGAAGTTCCAGGCCCCTAGCCACATCCCCAGCGAAATGGCCCATTTCCACCTGCAGCCCAACTGTCCTCCTCGACAGGCCTGTGGTGTTCATAGCCAGCCTGCCGATGGATGTGGCCATCCTGTCTAGTCTGTGCAGGAGCTGACGGTCCCTGCGCCGCCCACCCTCAGCCTGGGCCAGTAGTCCTCCCGCCAGTTCCCTCATGGCTAGGGCAAGGTCCCCAGTGTTCGTGCATATCATGTCCATCCTGGAGTTCAGTTGCTGCATGCTGGCCTCGTTATTGCGCACGAAGCGGTGCAGCACACCACGAATCCTCCCTAAAATTCTATTTTGTAGGCGCTGACCATGCAGCAGCTGTGCCTCACTGGTGCTGGGAGGTTGTTGGCCAGACTGCAGCCCTGATGTCCTGGACCTGCGTCGCCTGCGCAGCGGTGGCTGCCCTGTGTGTTTCACTGTCTCACTCCTGCCTGTTGCTGGTGCAGCCTCTTGGGATACAGTTGCAGCAGGTGTGGATACTGCAGGGATGATGTTGGCCGTGCAGGTGGGAGTGCTGGCGGGTCCTGAGGTGTCCTCATGGGGCTGGCTGATTTGAGTAGTGGTGGTGTCTTGTGGGAGACCTGTGGGACATGGGGAACAGACTGTCAGTGTCTACTATCTGTTGAACACTTCCTAATAAACATTTGCCTATGAACTGCCTACTTGACTAAATTTCCCATAATGCATCATTCTGGTGTTTGCTACCCTGAAATGGAGCTATCTTGGTTGAACATGCCCCTGTGTACATGGTGGGTGGGGGTATGGCATTGATAGGGGTACAGGCATGTCACATGGTACTCACCGGTTGATGTGCTGGGCTCTGAGGTGTCCAGGTCCCCAAATCCGGATACTGCCTCCTGCTCCAGGGTTTCCTCCACCCTTTCTTCCAGGGGTGTGGGTGGTGGCACTGATGATGGTCCCCCTCCTGTGCCTCTCATCTCCCGGAGCCTTTCAGCCACCCTCTCCTTGGTCCGGGAGCGGAGGTCATACCACCTTTTTTTGATGTCATCAGTGCTCCTGTGGCTCACCCCCAGGGAATTTATTTTGTCCTGGATGTCCTGCCACAGCTGTTTCTTGGTGGCTTCAGGCACATTTAGGGCTGCCTTGCCAAATAATTCGTCATAGTGCTGACAGCATTCGTCTGTCAGCACCTCCAGCTCCCTCTCTGAGAACTTCAGCTTTCTCTTCCTTGGAGTTCCTTCCATGGCAGCTGCTGTTTCTCCTGTGTGCAGTTCAGCAGTTATAAAAGGGTGTGGTCCTCCCTCCTCCCAGGTGTATTAGTAAACTTCCTGGCTGTGATGTCATCATCATGTGCCAGGAAGTGTTTCCAGAGTGATCAGGAGTGGTTTCTGGAGTGTTCTGCAGCACCTGTAATCAATTTACATGCAACTCGCAATTTGCGACACCCACTCGCAAATTGCGAGTTCGTTTTTTGCACGGTCGCAAAAAGCGACCTCGCAATCGGCGGACTCACACACTGCGTTGCGACTCCGGGTGCGAGTCGCTATTTCGGCACTGTTGTTTTGCCTGCATTTCAATTTGCGACTCGCATTTTGCGAGTCGCACAAACTCGCAAATTGCGCGTCGCAAATTTTTTTTTTCCTACATCTGGCCCAAAATGATGTCAAATTGACAAAATTGAATCAAGGCAAAAGAAAATATGATTTTTTTCAAGGGAAATTCAGAAAATACCCATCAGGATAATGGTGGCGGAAACTTTACTGTCAGTCTATGTGCACTACTTAGGTTGGCTATCAGAAAGCAGTCGTACCACAAACCAAAACTAAGAAAACATTGACAGCACTTTCTTTCTACCTCCAAGAGGAATGAGAGTTCAGAGCAGAGTCAATTACCTTTCAGAATGATATATTCTAGTGCTTTCAAGCATTTCATGTAGTGGATAACTTCTGCTTGGTCACACCTAATGTTCCCAAACAGTGGAGACCCTTCTATGACCCAAGCCTCAATTTAGCAGCAGGTGGCAGGCTCAACCACTGTCTCTAGCCAGGGGTCTAGTATGGTTCTGCAATGGAAGTCAACCTGACAAGTACTAACAGCTTGTTGAGTATGACACAAGACTCAGATGTCAACCCCCTCCTTCTCTGTCAAGACTGCCAGTTGAAGTCAATGTGAAAAACCCTATGGGTGGTTATCAGGGGGAAAAGGTACGGCATAAGAGAGAACATATTACAGCAGAGTGCAGTGCATCATCTCGGGTCTATAACTTACCACAAAATACTGCCTCAACATGTCAGAAAGTATAGATGCCTCAAAGGGTGTAATACAGTACCACAGAAATAGGGAAACATAGGAATGTAAATCCCTCCTGACCTCCAAGACCAGCTGTTTGATGATGGAGTGTCATCACTTGTCCCCAAGCAACCTGGAAACAGCCATGACACCACTACCCACAAAGTAACTACGTAGTGGACTGTGTGGCTACAACAGGTCATCTAGTAGGAGCACAAGAGTTGTAAGGAGACATGAGGTAAAACAGGGAACCCTCAGTTGAAAAAAACTAATGACAAAGGGGCCAAGAGGGAGCAAAAAACAAAGGTATTGAATGAAAGAGTAGGTCTCCAACTGTTGTTGTGAGGCAAGGCTTATTGTGAGGAGTTCTGTCTTATGCTGCTAGTACCTATGGTGCTTTGGAAGTGCTGATGCATGGTTGATTCTCATTGATTAGTACCAGGAAAAGTTTTCTTCGTACTATTAATGTTCCCTATAATTTGTTTCCTCTGTGTGCAGCAATGAAATGGGTCTGTGCACTCCAGGAAATCCTATATGTACCAAAGATATCCAGTGACTTCCTATGCAAGTAAGCATAGCATTGTGAGCAAAAATCAGTGACATTTGACACTATCAATGTTGGCTTGAAATTCAGTGTTAAACAATGCATTTTGATCCATTCACATTTAGGTACATCTGCTTTTGAGGCAGTTATTCTAATGTAATTAATTTAAACTGAAGTGCTCACATTAGGCACGGCATAATTACTTTTTTTTTTTTTTTTTCGGGTCTTCCGGGGGCAAAAAGGCAGATGAGATTCAGTTCAGTGCATGTTTCGCATTGTAGATTAATCAGTCAGCCAATTCAAAGATGCCTGGTCTCTGCCCGCTGCGTCTTGTCTGTTATGCTGTCAGAGGTCAGCCTGGTTTATTATATTAGGAAGTACCACATAAACTGTTCAAGGGTCCCAAACACCTCCCTAAGGCAGATCGACAAGGATTGAATAAGTGGACAACTAGCTCTGTTGACTAGACTAACAACTGCACAGATCAAGCCCCAAGACATAAAAAGGTGAATAAAATATCATCCCTCAGTGGGAGAACAGTATCCACAAGAGACCACAGACATCTACTACTTGCAGCAGTCTTTTACTACATAAGAGAAAGACAGACAAAACATCAATTATGCATCTGCCTGAGGTTTTCTTTTGCTAAAACGGTATCTCACAGAAGACAGACAAAACCAAAGTCTTCCAATAATGTGGGAAGGATCTTTTTGCAGCTAAGTTTCTGTTTCGGGGGTGATATTGCTTCACAAATAAGCACCTGTAAGCGTTAAAGAGAAGCGGAGGTTGTGGTATGAAAGGGTTATCACTTTTGTTTTTCCTGATATTCTGTTGGCCCAAAAAGGCTGATCTCTACTCTCATGTAGAATATCACATCTATGTATTCTAATACTTTTTGCAATTCGCTCAGTTTACATTTATTAAATATTTTTTACATCAAATAAAAACACATGTTTAGAATTCTTTAAGGACTGTATAACAAGTGTTTTTTAAGTGATTAATTCACATCTGTGCATCAGAATTAATAAAATCAGCTTTTTCAGTTGGATCTGCAAAAATCTTTAGAGTAGCACTTTCAGATGGAAAGGTATAGTGCATGAAGACTTGGTTGTTATTTAAAGACTCCCATTTCACCCATTATTTACCACACATGACAAAAAGGAACTGTCGCTTGAAGATTTAGTGATAGGATTAACTATTGCACAGCCTAAAGGGCTGCATGTGTCAAATGGAAGGTTATGAATTGCTGAATTGACTGTTCCGCGTTAGAACCCATTACTTGCAAGTTAAACCCATATCTCTACTGCAAGTGCTTACCCAAATGACTAAGGTAGGTAAGGTAAACTTTTATTTATTTTTTATTTAAAAACATAACAATATAACAAAAACATTTAAAAACAGTTAAGACCAAGCAAAGTCAGATAATATCTCAGTTAGTCAGTTCGTGCCTACATCTACCAATCTAATACATCATTAAAAATGCTTTTGCTTTACATGTTTCAAGTCAGTTCTATGACACTAATACATAAAATAGACTTTCAATAAAATGGGGCTCTCTTCAGCACGTTCTATATACTTTAGGATAATAGTAAAAGTTTGGCAAGATTGCTACCGTAGAGATTTGGGAGGTTTTACTAGGTAGCATCATGGGGGGAAACGCCCTGAACAACAAGGTGTAAACTACTACTTGCCTGAACAACGACCCCTAAACAACTAATACGTCTCTACAACAAAGTACTAAACAACTATTACCTAAACAATGTTTTTGCCTTAACAACGATTGCCTGAACAATGAATTTTAAAGTACGTTTTTTAAAGGTTTATTAATTGTTTAGAGGGATATATGGGATGCAGGGTTTACGGGTTGGGAAGTGTATTACTACTCAGGTATTAATTTCAGAACGTGAGTAATTTTTTTGTAATTTTTTTTAAACATGCAGCGGAATAAGGGGCGGGATATATGGGATGCAGGGTAAATGGGTGAGGAAGTTTATTAATACTCAGGTATTAATATTAATGAATGAGTATTTTTTTGTAATTTTTTTTAAGACATCATGGTTTTTATTTTTTAAGACTATTTTGTTATTATTATTTTTGTTTCTGGGAGCAGCAAGGTTTTTTTTGGGGGGGTTTTGCAATTTTTTTTGAGGTTTTAAAATTTAGAAGATAATGCAAAAATGCACCGGAATAAGGGGCGGGATATGCGGGATGCAGGGGTTATGGTTGGGGATGTGTATTCATACTCAGGTATTAATTTCAGTGGATGAGTATTTCTTTTTGTAAACCTCATGGTTTTTATTTTTTAAGAATATATTTTTTTCTTTTTTGTTTCTGGGAGCAGGATTATTACTAAGGGTTCTTTTTTTGGGGGGGGTTTTAAAAAAATTTAGGTTTTAAAATTTAGAAGATTATACTAAAATGAGCCAGAATAAGGGGTGGGATATATTGGATGGAGGGGTTATGGGTGGGGAATTGTATTAATACTCAGGTATTAATTTAACTGCCTGAGTACTTTTTTGTCTTTTTTTAACCTCATATTTTTTTATTTTCTTTTTGTTTTCTTGTTTGAGGAAGCAGCATTTTTACTAGGTGTATTTTTGTGGGGGGGTTTAAAAATTTAGTTTGGGTTTCAACATTTAGAAGATTATACTAAAATGATGTGGAATAAGGGGTGGGATATATGGAATGCAGGGGTTATGGGTGGGGAAGTGTATTAATACTCAGGTACTAATTTCACTGTTTGAGTATTTTTTGCAACTTGTTTTGAAAACCTTATGTTATTTTTATTTCTGTATTTGCTGTGTATAAATACTTTTAAAAAAATCTGTTTTTATTTTTTTAAATAAAATATATAGAGCAGGAATTCTAGATTCGGAGTTTATATTTTTGTTTTGAGGGTGTATTATGTAATGTAATTAAATATGAGTTGAAGCACTTTTCTTTAGGGATGGGTTAGTGTGGATTCAGGGTGGGGAGTGTATTAATACTCAAATATTAATTGTAATACTTGAGTACTCATTTTTTTATTTTTATTTTATTTTACTTTGCTTTAAAAAAAAATTGTTGCTGAATTTTTAATCCAAAATGGTTATGTATTAATATAATATTTAAATATTTGTATGACGTGAACTTTGGATACTAATATATATAGGGTAAATATATTAAATGTGTATTATTTACAAATAAATAGTTTTTTAAAATTATAAGTTGGAAATTTTTGTAGAAAATAATTTCTTCTTATATGTTCAATTTAAGTTTTACATTATTGTTTTCTTAATTTTTATTTTCTAATAATTGTGAATCGTTTTTTGATAAATATGAATACTTAATAATGTTGTTTTTATTAATTGAAAAAAGGTAAAATATTTATGGTAATATAAATATTTATATGTATGGATTATTTGTTTTATAATGATATTTTTAAATATATAATTACAATAATAGATTTTATTTAAATATTAACGTATTTTTTATTGGTTTATTATTTTTAAAAATCTCCGAAATTACATTTTCCTATTTTTTTTTCTTCAATTCACTTATATTTCAGAATTTTGTTTGCACCAATAATAAAAAAAGTTCATACAAACATATTTTTTTAAAATTAAAAACGCATTTTTCAGAATTTTTGAAAATGTTTATTTTTTAATAAATATAATTTGAAAAATGCAAAAAAAAAAAATTTGTAATAATTTATTATTTACATATTTTACAATTTTTGTACAAATTTATTTATTTACATTTTCTTAACCCTTTTCAGTGGCATTTTTCTCTCTTTTCCATTATTTCCTATGAGAAAAATAGTCAGTTTTATAATTTTACTCTATTTCTCCATTTACGTGGTTTGACGTCTCTTTCTTCAGTTGGTGGAGGGTCGAGGTGAAGATTGGATGCAAGTAGTACCTCAGTTGGGTAAGTTAAATTAAAAATGTTTTTAGAGTATGTTTATGGATATTTTTATTGCAGAGATAGAGATGGGAGGTAGTTCTAAGGTAGGGAGTAGCTTTTGGAAGTTTGAATTGTTTTTAATGTTTAATTGTTGTTCCAGTACAGGTTTGCTTATATATGGAATTGGTTTTAAAAAAAATTGTTTAGCAGTGTTTGCGTTTAAAAAAAATTGTACTGCTTTTTAAAAAATATATAATGTTGTATTTTCAACTGTAATCCTTTTCTTTTTGTGCTTGACGATTTTGGAAATTGTACATTTAAAAAAAAGATTATTTACCGTATCCAAAAAGTCTTTGTGTTTACCTATGATTTTATTAATATTCTCTTTTATTTCATTTTCATGTCTTTTTGCTGTTTTTTAATTTATTTTATTTTTTAATATTGTAGGTTTGGCCATTATGTGAATCACATGTTTTCCTTTGTTAGGGATAAAATGTGCATTTGGCTTAAATGTTATTGGGTATTTCACAAAATTTGTAGTTTGATAAAATGTTTTACTGTTTTTATCTTACATAAGTTTTTTTTTATCATCCATTTTGTATGACCAATGGGGGGCGAGGCCTAGCCGCTGAACATGGCAGACACGAGCTGAAAGGGCTCTGCGCCTTGCCCGGCTCATCCGGCACCATCTCTGGGGGCGGAGGACCTGGGAGACCCTGTAGGTGCCCAGGACTGGACCCAGCCGGAGTAGCGACACTCCTGGCCGGCGGTCTGACTTCCTGGGCTGAACTACGGGCCCTGTGCCGAGGCCGTGCGGGCCTGGGCCTGCTGGGCTGTGCAAGCGGCTGGTGGCTGCGCCACACAGAGTGAAGTGTGCGGTGCTGGAGGACTCTGCGCGCCGGGGCGCTCCTGTGGTGGGGCACCTACGTGACTGCTGCTGCTCGGGAGGCCGTGGAGACCCGGAGGAGGAGAGACACGAGGAGCGGTGGGGACATAGGTGAGCAGCTCCCCGGGGGCGGATCGGAGTCCCGGGCCGGCCTGTGTGGCTTCCTTTGAGGCCTGCTGGCGGTGCTGCAGGGCCTGGACGGGGCCTAACTGGGTGGACTGGCGCTAAGGGGAGATCATGTGGAGCTGAGCACCCCTTCTGGAGTGCTGTCGTGCCGCCAGTGTGCGGGTTGTGCCCGGGGGCCGTGTCGGGCCTAGTGAAGACTGTTGGACTGGGTCTGCGCCAGATCTGGGCCTGGCTGGCCTACCGCAAGCCCGGAGATTGCGGCGGAGCTCAGGGGGGCTGGAGAAGACATTGTACCTTCTGAGCCACGGTACTCGCAGGTCGGGCTGCTCGTGCTGCCATCTGGTGGCACCTTGGATGCCCCGGCAAGCGGGCCTGACCTAGCCTGGCCTAGCCTGGAGCCCATCAAGCCGAGCAGCGGAAAGGAGTGGAGACGCTGTGGGGTCCTGTGAGACGCCTCACCTCTTAACAATTATGTGAGTGCTGCATGGCAGCTCATTTCCAGTTCCTCCTGTTGCTAGTTGAGCTGTCATTGGGCGTTGGAGGAGTAGATTGGAGTCGGATCTTGGCTAATTCGTCTGGAGGCGAGCAGCTGTGCTCCTGGTGGTGGGATCCTGTGCTGGGGCCCCGTGCTGTTTGGGGCCAGTCGAAACCGTGACACAGGCATAGCTGGTGTTGAGACGGTGAGGGTTGCCCAGAGAGCAAGCGGAGCCTATCAGAGGCTTAGGGCATGGCGGTGACGGGGCGCCTACACTCTGGTACCGGTGCTGCGAGGACTCAGGACATGCCGCCCCATGACAGCCAGAAGCTCGATGCAGTTCTCGCCGCAGTGGAACGTATTGGAGAATCATTGGAGCACGCCCGCATGTCATTGGAAGCCAAAATAGATAAGGTGACCAGTGACCTTGTCCTACTACACGCTGACCACCGTAAGTTGGTGGATAAAACCAGCGAGATTGTGGCACGTGTAGGCGAGTTGACGCCAATGACCTCTCGTCTGAAGTCAGAAATGGAGGATGCGTTGTCCCGAATGGCGGAGTTAGAGTGCCGAGTGGAAGATGCAGAAGGGCGCTCCAGGAGGGACAATATCCGGGTGGTTGGCCTACCGGAGGGTACTGAGGGTCAAGACGCGGTGGCCTACTCGGAAAACTGGCTGCGAGGACTGGTGCCGGCAGACAAGCTCACCTCCTTTTTCTCTGTGGAGAGAGCGCATTGGATTCCCACGCAGTCAAGGCCAGCAGGGAGCAGTCCTCGACCGTTCATCATCCGTCTCCTCCATTATGTAGACAGAGACGTTATACTCCGGGCCTTGCGGGCCTCTCCATCCCCTCAGGTGGATGATGCACAGAATCTGCTGTTTCCTGACTATACCCTGGCGGTGCAGAGAGATCGAGCATCTTACCTGGCTTTGAAACGTAGGCTTCGGTCTCTCGGCCTAAACTACTCCTTGTTATTTCCTGGCAAGCTGCGCATTGTGGCTGAGAATAAGTCGTGTTTTTTTCTACCCACGAGGCGGCGTGGGAGTGGCTCGAATCAACGGGCCGTGCCACGGGCTGGGCGGCTGAGCGACCGGTGCCGATGGTGCGAAGCAGGTGCAGTCAGGCCAGACGTGCCAGAAAGAGAAGCGAAATCCAAGCAGGACCTGGGGCGCATGCACCAGACTTAGAGCAGCTTATACAGGAGAGGAGAGAGGCGATCCACTCGGCTGTGGCGATCAGTGCCTCCCCGCTGGTGTCGGAGTCGGAGACTGAACTTTCGCAGCCTCCCAGTGATAGACCCAATACGCCTGATCGATCCTCTGAGTCAGGCTATGTGGTGGGTCCGGCGGTGACACCAGCCACGGCAGATTAACTTTTTTGAAGGCTGTCTGAACTGTTTTGGAACTTTACACGCTTCTAGAATTGCGCACCTGGCCTGTCTGATGTGTGTGAAGCCATTCAGTGTGTTTGATGCTGTGATCGGATGGGAGATCTAGTTGTTGAATGCAGACCCTTAGACCCGGAGCTGTGTGCGTGTGGTTGTTGGGTCTGTGATTGTTCTCCTCCCCCCCGTTCACTATCATGGTTGCCGAGCATGGTCTGCCCCCTTCCGGTCTTCCTCCCCTGTCCTCGCTCCTATTATCTGCTATAGCCGGACAGCGTGGATTATGTAGAGAGCGTTTTCCTGCGGGATTGACCTACCCCACACTCCTACTAGTGGAGACCCATAATGAGTGGTTGTGTTGTTGCACGCTGCTGTTCGGGTTGTTTGGTTGGGGCAGTGACCTCTTGTCTATCTGCCCTGAAGGTATTGGTTCTGTTTTGGTTGCGCTGGATGACACGCATGGAGCACCCGATCGGAGGCTGGGCTACCGTTGGCATGGCCGTGGCGCTAAGTGGTGGGGTTTGGTGTCCGTGTGGAGGGGCGATTGGCTGTTTGTGATATGTCTTCATACACTGCGATTACTTGGAATGTAAGGGGCATATGCACCCCCAAGCGCAGATATGCCATCTACTCCTATCTTAGACGGCACTCAATCCAATTGGCATTTTTGCAGGAGACACACCTGGTGGGTTCAGAGATCTCCCGATTGCGGCGACGCTGGAGGGGGCTGCTCTATGCGACGGGTCACTCGGCCTATGCCAGGGGCGTTCTGATCTGGATCAGAGCGGGAGTTCCCTTTGTGGTGGAAGAGTAGATCACTGATCCACAGGGCAGATATGTTCTGATTCGCGGCAGACTGGCGGGCCATGCTGTGGTGCTGGGCTCCATTTATGCTCCGAATGTTGATCAGACGTCCTTCCTGTGTGGATTATCCCAACATTTGGCGGGTTGGAGTAATTTTCCATTGTTATTGGGAGGAGATTTCTATAGTGTGCTTGATGTTGATTTGGATCGCTCCTTTCCGCCGTTACCAAAGTCCCCGGTTGTGACAGCCGCGCGCAGCCTCGTGTCTTGGGCCCAGCATTGGCAGTTGATTGATATCTGGCGGCAGTGGCATGCCGGGGATAGGGTCTACTCATTTTATTCTGCCCCGCACTCGCTGCATGTGCGCTTAGACAGGATGTTTTGCACTCAGAACCTGGCCCCAGTGATTGTAGACACTGATTATCTGGTTGTAGACACTGATTACCTGGGGCACACGCATTCAGACCATAACCCGTTGTTGACGTGCTTGCGCTGGGACTCCTCTCCTCCGGCTGTTCCCACTTTGGAGGTTGAGGCCGGAATTATTGGAAGATGCTGCCTTTAGGACGTAGCTGGGTACTGTGATACCCGGAGTACTTTGAGCATAATGAGGGCACAGCCTCGACGGGGTTGTTGGAATGGGATGCGTTTAAGGTTTTTATCTGAGGGCATTCCCTGGGGACCCAGTGTAGCCTGCGCTGCTTCGTTGAGGGTGACCTCACCCTAGTGGAACGTACTTTGTTGTGCCCGGTGCTGTGGAGCTCCCTTGTTTGGAGGCGGAGCAGAGGGAGCCACTTGATGTGCCTCTTGACCTTGAGGAAATAAAGTTCAGTATTGGTGAGCTGGCGTCCGGTAGAACTCCAGGACCGGATGGTTTACCGGTTGACTTTTATAAGGCTTTCGCGCCCCAGCTGGCGCCCCGATTGCTCCAGATGTATGAGGAAGCTGCTCAGAGGGGTCGCTTGTTGGCCTCTCAGAGGGAGGCACTACTGGTATCCCTTCCTAAGCCCGGGAGGGATCCAGCGGAGATGGGATCGTATAAGCCCCTGCCGATGCTGAACACAGACTACAAAATTCTGGCTAAAGCATTGGCAATGTGCCTTGCCCCGAAGGTGCCAGACCTGGTCCACCCCGACCAGAACGGGTTTGTGCCGGCCAGAGACACTTCACACAATATTAGACGGCTGCTTCACGTGAGGCAGTACGCGAGGCGGGACTGGCCAAGAGTGGGCTGTCTTGTCCTGGATTTGGAGAAGGCTTTCGACTCCCTGGAGTGGCCCTACCTGTTTAGGGTTTGAGGCAGTTTGGCATAGGAACCTCTTTTGTCTGGCTGGTTAAGCTGTTATATACTCGGCCGCTAGTTCGGGTGAAAATAGGAGGTACCATATCGGATCAGATTAGTGTGTGCAGAGGCACAAGACAGGGTTGCCCTCTTTCGCCAATGTTATTTTCTCTTGCCATTGAACCCTTGGTGGCGACCCAGCGCGATGAGGGGACCGACTGGGGGATCACCCTAGGTGATGGTGTGCACATAGTATCGTTGTATGCTGACGACCTCCTCCTGTTCTTCCGAGATATCACGCAGATCCCCCAGAGGGTGGGTGCACTATTACAGCACTTCACGTCGATATCTGGTCTCAGGGTTAACTGGTCCAAATCAAGTCTTTTCCCCTTTGACCCTGAACTCCGAGATCCAGGACTCATACTGGCTGGGAGTCCTGTCCTGTGGCAACCATATATGATTCGTTACCTGGGTATCCGTGTTTACCATTGTGAACGGGACCTGGTTGATGGCAACCTCACGAGAGCGGTGACTTCGATTAGGTCCCAGATGTCCTTTTGGAAGACGATGCCGCTGTCGGTGGCCGGTAGAATAGCACTTTTGAAGATGGTGGTTCTGCCAAGTTTATTGTACTTTTTTTCAAACCTGCCGCACTATATCTCCCCCGGCTTCTTTAGATCCCTGGAGTCAGAGATGGGGGATTTCATTTGGAACGGAGGCCGTTGCAGGGTTGCTCTGAGGAAACTGTATTTGCCGCTTGACAGGGGCGGGCTGGCTGTCCCTAACCTAGAACATTACTATTTAGCACCTCAGCTTCAGTGGGTGTCCAGCTGGCTGGCAGGCACCCAGCTCACTGATACGGCCTCTAAGCACAGCCCTTGGACGCTGCGGCAAATCCTGCAGCTCTTTCACCCACTTACGCGGGTACTGGCCCCACGCCAGGTGTTCCTCAGGGTGGCGCACAGATGTTTTCTCAGATCTCTCTGCTTTACTGGACGGGTGGTCCCGTTTGCACCTACCATGGCGCTACTTGGTACGCCACCGGGTCCCAAGATCACGTCGGGATCGGAGCTTCACGTGTGGCATGAAGTGGAACTGTGCACACTGGGCGATCTCTATGAAGATGGCGAACTGGTTTCGTTCACTCGGCTTCAAGAGATGGGGCTGCCACCTGGGCAGTTCCTTCTTCACAGCTCTCTGCTGGGAGCCCTGAGATCCAAATGGGGAGATGTGTCTATGGCCCCTCCTACCCATTTGCTGCTTCAATACTTACACGTGATGGGTCAGGGTAGTCATTTGATCAGCTGGTTTGCAGACGCGTCGAGAGCACATACCGCTCTGGAGTGTGATGCGTTGCGAATGGCTTGAAAAGAGGATGAGGGCAGCTTTATTTCGGAAGCACGGTGGAGGTAAGCCCTTTCTAGTCACCGAGATGTACCCAGTAATTCCAGATTCCGCTTGATTTAGTACTACATTATCCCTAGGGCCTACCTCACCCCGGCTCGAGTGAATAAATATTTTGCGCGCCAAGATGTGGCTTGTCCACGCTGTTGTGCGGTGGGTGCGGACTTACTACACATGTTGTGGTCTTGCCCTTCTTTGTGCTCCTACTGGACGGCAGTGGTCGCCTGTCTGTTGGAATGTACTTATTAGTTTTTGCACAACCTTCTAAGCAGGTCATATAGCAGTTCCACCACTCAATTGGAAATCTTTGTTTTCTTCTGCAACCTGATCTGCTTAGGTGTCCAATCCAGGTTTCTTCAAAGTAATTTAGTAATGGTGCCAATTTGTCATCATTTGCCGTAAAATATTTAGACTCTATGATACATGTGTAACATTCATCTACATTGTCAAGTGGTACAAAGCATAATGCAGTTCAGTTCCTTAATTCATATTGTAGTATGCCGTCTGAGAAATATTCTCTACTCAAGGATGACTTTGACTTTTGAATTCTATGCTAATATGCGTGTGAAAAGTGGAAAAAGCATCATATTTGTGTTTCTGGGTATATTTTTTATAATTTTGTACATCATTGACAATTCAAAATCTATGATTAAGTATCTAGGTTTTTTAGTCATTGTTTGTTTCTGATTACTGATAAAAATTGAGTGTAAGTAGAGGAATGTTTGTCAGGTAACAATGCATACACTAGGGGGACTGTAGTGTTATTTTTTGTTGCATGAATAGTGTAAATATGGGTGAATGGATGGGGTGTAGATTTAAATGGTTCATCCATCATCCAAATTTTACTATTCTCTAGGATTGGTAAGTTACGTGTTGTGCTAAATATTAAAATTCTCTTATGAGGGTTTTCATTGTCGTGCATGAGAAAAGTTTCATTCGAGAAGGTACATTTTAGTTTTGGGAGGATGTTAGTATCTTCATAGGATTGCGGTGTTACATGTTTGGGGTTACTTGCAAGTTTTTCCTGTTGAAACATTTGTCTAAGTTTTGGTATTGAAGGCATGCTACCTGCAACCTGTACGGAAATACTCTGTGCTACTTCCCTTAGTACCTGCTCACAGGAATCATTGTAGGTGTGTGCAAAATGTTTATTTTTCTGTACATTTTCTCTTGCTTCTATTTCCATTGCAGAGGAGAGTGGTTATGCTCTGTTGTCCTAGCCATGATATCTTCCAGAGTAACAACTCTGCCCCTACAACGTGAAGAGAAGTTTTGCACACACCTCCAACGGCTCCTGAGTTTAACAACTCGATCTCTGCAATAAAGATACCCTTCAAATTTCAGAAGTTGGTGTCCTGTGCGTGAGGTGACGTAATTTGCTTCACCCTGTGATGCCATTCTTTCAAAATCTGTAAGCAATACAAACAGAAACATTTTAAAAATATGTAGAGTTTGAATTGTGACTATCTGGTGGAGTTGGTTAGTAAATTTGCCACTTAGTCACTGTGCAGCACATGCACTTTGTAAGTGGCCGATGGACTTGGATTAGTATATTTGTCCCCACTAACTGTGCAGAACCTGCCCTGAGGTAAGTACATGGTGTAGTTGGAGTAGTAATTTTGGCCCTAATCACTGTCCAATACCTACTCTAAGGTAAGTACCAAGCTGAGTTTGAATGGTAATTTTGCCCCTAGTCACTGTTCATCACCTGCTCTAAGGTAAGTACTCGTGGTGTTGGAATATTAAATTTGCCCCTAATTAATGTCCAGCACCTATTCTAATGTAAGTACCCATTGGAGTTGGAATAGTAATTTGGCCGCTAGTCACTGTCTATTATATACCCTGACGTAAGTACTTGGTGGAGTTGGAATAGTAATTTTGCTTCTAATCAGTGTCCAGCACCTACCCTGATGTAAGTATCTAGTGCAGTTAGAATAGTAGTTTTGCCCCCAGTCACTGTCCATCACCTACTCTGAGGTAAGTACCCTGTCGATTTGGAATACTAAATTTGCATTTTACTCATTCTTCAGCACCTACCCTGAGGTAAGTTCCTGTGTGAGTTAGAGTAGTAATTTTGCCCCCAGTAACTGTCCATCACCCGACCTGTCGTAAGTACTTGGTGGAGTTGGAATAGTAAATTTGGCCTTTATTCACTGTCCAGCACCTGCCCTGACATTAGTTCCCAGTGAAGTTAGAATAGTAATGTTGCCCTTTACTCACAGTCCATCATCTGCCTTGAGGTAAGTACTTGGTGGAGTTGGAATAGTAATTTTGCCTATAATGACTGTCCAGCACCTGCCCTGAGGTAAGTACTTGGTGGAGTTGTAATAGTAAAATTGGCACTAATCACTGTCCAGCACCTGCCCTGAGGTATGTAGCTGGTGGAGTTGGTATCATTAATTTGCTTCTAATCATTGTCCAGCACCTACCTTAACGTACGTACCCGGTGGAGTATGATTAGTAATTTTGGCCCTAGACAATGTCTATCACTTTTCCTGAGGTAAGCACTTGCTGGAGTTGGAATAGTAATTTTGCCTTCAATCACTGTCCAGCACATACCCTGACGTAAGTACCCGGCAGAGTTAGATTAGTAAATTTGCCCTTTAATCACTGTCCAGCACCTGCCCTGAGGTAAGTACTTGGTGGAGTTCAAATAGTAAATTTAGCCCTAATCACTGTCTAGCACCTACCCTAACGTAAGTATCTGGTGCCGTTGTAATAGTAATTTTGCCCCTAGACACTGTCCATCAGCTGCCCTGAGGTAAGTAATTGGTGGAGTTGGGATAGTAATTTTGCCTTTAATCACTGTCCAGCACCTACCCTGACGAAAGTACCCGGTGGAGTTGGAAGAATAGTACATTTTCCCTTTAGTCACTGTCCTGCACATGCCCTGACGCGAGTACCCAGTCGAGTTGGAATTGTAATTTTCCCCTTTAATCACTGTCCAGCACTTGTCCTGAGGTAGGAACTCAGTGGAGTTGGAACAGTCAATTTGCCTATAATCACTGTCCAGGACCTACCCTAACGTAAGTACCCGGTGGAGTTGGATTAGTAATTTTCCCCTAGACACTGTCCATCACCTGCCCTGAGGTAATTACTTGGTGGAGTTGGAATAGTGATTTTGTCTTTAATCACTGTCTAGCACCTACCCTAACGTAAGTACCTGGTGGAGTTGGAATAGTAAATGCGCTCTTTAGTCACTGTCCAGCATCTGCCCTGACTTAAGTACCCAGTGGAGTTGGAAGAGTAATTTTACCCTTTATTCACTGTCCAGCAAGTAGTTGGTGGAGTTGGAATAGTAGATTTTGCCACAATCACTGTCCAGCATCTGCCCTGAGGTTAGTAGTGGTGGAGATGGTATAGTACATTTGCCCCTAATCACTGTCCAGCACCTACCCTAACATAAGTATCTGGTGGAGTTGGAAGAGTAATTTTGCCACTAGACACTGTCCATCACCTGCCCTGAGGTAAGTACGCGGTGGAGTTGGAATAGTAATTTAGTCTTCAAGCACTGTTCAGCACCTACCCTGATGTAAGTACCCAGCGGAGTTGGAATAGTAAATTTGCTGTTTAGTCACAGTCCAGCAACTGCCCTGAGGTAAGTACTTGATGGAGTTGGAATAGTAAATTTGGACCTAATCACTGTCCAACACCTGCCCTGAGGTAAGTACTTGGTGGAGTTTGTATAGTAAATTTGCCCGTAATCACTGTCCAGCACCTACCCTAACGTAAGTATCCGGTGGAGTTGGAATAGCAATTTTGCCTCTAGACACTGTCTATCACCTGCCCTGAGGTAAGTACTTGGTGGAGTTGGAATAGTAATTTTGTCTTTAATCACTGTCCAGCACCTACCCTGATGTAAGCACCGTTGGAGTTGGAATAGTAAATGTGCCCTTTAGTCACTGTCGAGCATCTGCCCTGATGTGAGTACCCAGTGGAGTTGGACGAGTAATTGTGTCCTCTACTCAGTGTCCAGCACCTGTCCTGAGGTGAGTACTTGGTGGAGTTGGAACAGTAAATTTGGCCCTAATCACTGTCCAGCACCTGCCCTGAGGTAAGTAGTTGGTAGAGTTGGAATAGTAATTTTGCCTTTAATGACTGTCTATCACCTGCCCTGAGGTAAGTACTTGGTGGAGTTGGAATAGTAATTTTGCCTTTAATCACTGTCCTGCATCTATGTTGGAATAGTAATTTTGCTCCTAGTCACTGTCCTCACCTGCCCTGAGGTAAGTACTTGGTGGAGTTGGAACAGTAAATTTACTCTGTACTCACTGTCCAGCACCTACCCTGATGTAAGTGCCCAGTGGAGTTGGAACAGTAAATTTGCCCCTTAGTCACTGTCCAGCACCTGCCCTGAGGTAAGTACTTGGTGGAGTTGGAATAGTAAATTTGGCCGTAATAATATACTTACTTTATTTTTTTGGTGAGCTCCTTTTCAAGATGTTGTTTTTCAAATTGTTGATGTCCTCCTGTGATTATTTTTTATTTGGAATCTATTTAGTGTTTCATTTTTTATTAATAGTTTGGTTACTCTACAGAACTTGTCATCAGGTAAGTACCCAGTGGAGTTAGAATACTCTATTTCTTTCCTCATTATTGTTCTACATCTGCCCTGAGGTTTGTTCCATGTTAGTTACAATAGTCATTTTGTCACCTGTTTACTGTCCAGCATGTAATATGTGGTAAGTGCCTTGCAGAGTTAGAATAGTAATTTTGGTTCTTGCATACTTTCCTCCACATACTTTAGGTAAGTGCCCAGTCGTGTAACACTAGTATTTTTGTCCCATGGTCACTGTTTTGCACCTGCTCTCAGGTAAGTACTCAGCTGAGTTACGTTTGTTATTCTGCCTCATGGTTTTTATCCTGCATCTGCCCTGAGGCAACTACTCAGTGAAGTAGAAATAGTAATTTTCTCTCCTAGTTGCTATCTTGCAGCTCCTCTGAGGTAAGTATGCAGAGAAGGTAGAATTGTAATTTTTCCTCTGGTTATTGTGCAGGACCTGTCCTGTGGAAAGTACTCAGTGGACTGAGAATAGTACATTTGGTCCATGTTCCTTCTCCAGCACCTGCCCTCTGGTAAGTACCAAATAGAGTTACAATAGTTATTTCACCATCATACTACTATCCAGCACTTGCCCTCACATATGTTCCTAGTAGAGTTAGAATACCATTTTTCCTCCTAGTTCCTGTTCTGCATCTTAGAAAAATAATTTTACCAGATGATCACTGTCCAGCTGTTGCCTTCAGTTTTTTGCACATTAGACATTGCATTAAATTTTTTCTTTTTGGAGGTTATCCTTACTTTTCTTTTTTCTTTGGGTGGATGGTCTTTAATTGATTTTTGCAAGACGTTGTTTTTCAAACTCTTGATGTCCTTCTTTGTGTTTTTTAGTATTTGGAATCTACAAAAATAAACTGAAAACAGTGTAGTATTTTTTTCATTTTCTATTTATTGTTTGGTTGCTGTACACTATCCACTCTGAAGTATGTATCCAGTAGAATGTTTATTTTATTTTACCTCCTGATTACTGTCCAGTACTTTGTATGAGGTAAGTACCTAGTGGAGTTTAAGGACCAATGTTACCCTCAGTTGCTATCCTGCACATGCACTAAGGTAAGTACTCAGCAGAGTTTCATTAGTAATTTCCCCCACTGTTGCTATAGGTACATACTCTGAGGTAAGTACCCAATGGAATTAGAGAAGTAATATTTCCCCAGTTGGTATCTTGTACCTGTTTCAGGTATGTATGCAGTGTAATATCTAAACTATTTTTTTCCTCTGGTTTCTCTCTAGGACCCCCTTTGAGGTAAGTAGTAACTAAACTTTGAATTTTATTTGGTAGGTGAAGTAAATTTTATTTTTATTTTTCTACACATGAATTTAATTACATTGCAGTCCTAATACTAATCTTCATATATTCGTGTTTTAAGGCTATATTCAAAAAAATTTATAAAAAAAGAAACAATTTACCTTTTATTCTAAAGATGTTCTATTTTTGATTGTTAACTCTCTTCAAATAGATCTCTGTAATTTTAAAGAGATATAATGTAAAAAAATTTTTTAGCTGTTCTGTTTTAATTTATAAACTATCTATCTATCTATCTATCTATCTATCTATCTATCTATCTATCTATCTATCTATCTATCTATCTATCTATCTATATATATATATATTTATATGTATTTTACTTTTTTTAGTCAATAGATGGCGCTGTTATCCACAATATCAATCTGTCTCCTTCCGTACTGCTACACACGTCTTCACTGTAAGATGTTCTGTGTGACACTGAACACAAAATGGCTGATGTCTCTCTCTCTCTCTCTCTGTATATATATATATATATATATAGGTATATATATAAATATATAAATATCACCAAAAGTCGCCGGAATCCTGAGGCTCACTTGCGGGGCGGTCCGAGTGGGGTTCCAGCATACCACATATATAATCCCATGCTTCCTCCAAATAACACAAAAGTCCTCGGACACCAATATGTGATCAAAAAAATATATATTTACTAAGCGAATTCCACACTACACAACGCGTTTCAGCCGTAGCCTTGTTCACGTGTGAAACGGCTTGTTCAATTGGCCTTTACATATAAACACAGTCACAAAAATAAAGGACTACCATCACAGTACAATACATAACCTATTGTAAACTCTATGACGCCTGGGCGCCATTTTGGAGTATAGGAGTTTTTAGGGCATTTAGATCTCAATACATCCTAATCTCATCCACTGCTAGGTATTTTTAGCAATCTAAATTTCACATTATATCATTTACATATTGAGCCAGTGCCCAATTTACAATTAGCAGGTTTCCCACACAATATAACCTAAAATATCAAGGTTATAAGGCATTATATCCAATTTATTCAATTTTTCAATCCACTCGTGTGTTAAATGCAAGTGCAAATCTATACACATTTGGGTAATACCAGCCCTATAGTATCTACCAACCATTGCAGAAAACATGCTATTTAATCGTCAATTATTAATGTCCACCTGACCCACTCCCCCAAATAACATACATAATATACCTTAAAATGACCCAACACTACTTACATCCAATCAAAACAAACCATACCCACAACGTTCAAATCACCCTAAATGCAAAAAAAAGGTATCTATTATACATACTTGCTAGAGGTTACAAAATGCAATTACTTATATCTTTAACCCCTTCGCTGCCAGGCCTTTTCCCCCTCCTGTGCCAGGCCTTTTTTTGCCTATTTGGGGCAGTTCGCGCTTAGGCCCTCATAACTTTTTGTCCACATAAGCTAACCAAGCCAAATTTGCGTCCTTTTTTTCCAACATCCTAGGGATTCTAGAGGTACCCAGACTTTGTGGGTTCCCTTGAAGGAGGCCAAGAAATTGACCAAAATAGAGTGAAAATTTCGTTTTTTTCAAAAAAATTGGAAAAAGTGGCTGCAGAAGAAGGCTTGTGGTTTTTCCCCTGAAAATGGCATCAACAAAGGGTTTGCGGTGCTAAACTCAGAAGCTTCCCAGCTTTCAGGAACAGGCAGACTTGAATCAGAAAACCCAATTTTTCAACACAATTTTGGCATTTTACTGGGACATACCCCATTTTTGTAATTTTTTGTGCTTTCAGCCTCCTTCCAGTCAGTGACAGAAATGGGCATGAAACCAATGCTGGATCCCAGAAACCTAAACATTTCTGAAAAGTAGACAAAATTCTGAATTCAGCAAAGGGTCATTTGTGTAGATCCTACAAGGGTTTCCTACAGAAAATAACAACTGAAAAAGAAAAATATTAAAATTGAGGTGAAAAAAACAAAAATGTTTCTCTACGTTTTACTCTGTAACTTTTCCCTGCAATGTCAGATTATCGAAAGCAATATACCGTTATGTCTGCTGGACTCCTCTGGTTGCAGGGATATATAGGGCTTGTAGGTTCATCAAGAACCCAAGGAACCCAGAGCCAATAAATGAGCTGCACCCTGACTTGCGTTTTCATTCTATACCGGGTATACAGCAATTCATTTGCTGAAATATAAAGAGTAAAAAATTGCTATCAAGAAAACCTTTGCATTTCCAAAAAGGGCACAAGATAAGGTGCTGAGGAGCAGTGGTTATTTGCACATCTCTGAATTCCGGGGGGACCATACAAGCATGTGAATTATAGGGAATTTCTCAAATAGATGTCTTTTTTACACACTCTCCTATATTTGGAAGGAAAAAATGTAGAGAAAGACAAGGGGCAATAGCACTTGTTTTGCTAATCTATGTTCCCCCAAGTCTCCCGATAAAAATGATACTTCACTTGCGTGGGTAGGCCTAGCGCTGGCGACAGGAAACACCCCAAAGCGCAACGTGGACACATCCTAAATTTTGGAAAAAAACAGAGGTGTTTTTTGCGAAGTGCCTACCTGTAGATTTTGGCCTCTAGCTCAGCCGGCACCTAGGGAAACCTACCAAACCTGTGCATTTCTGAAAACTAGAGACCTAGGGGAATCCAAGGAGGGGTGACTTGCGGGGCTCGGACCAGGTTCTGTTACCCAGACTCCTTTGCAAACCTCAAAATTTGTCTAAAAAAACACATGTTCCTCACATTTCTGTGGCAGAAAGTTCTGGAATCTGACAGGAGCTACAAATTTCCTTCCACCCAGCGTTCCCCCAAGTCTCCCGATAAAAATGATACCTCACTTGCGTGGGTAGGCCTAGCGCCGGCGACAGGAAACACCCCAAAGCGCAACGTGGACACATCCTAAATTTTGGGAGAAAACAGAGGTGTTTTTTGCGAAGTGCCTACCTGTAGATTTTGGCCTCTAGCTCAGCCGGCACCTAGGGAAACCTACCAAACCTGTGCATTTCTGAAAACTAGAGACCTAGGGGAATCCAAGGAGGGGTGACTTGCGGGGCTCGGACCAGGTTCTGTTACCCAGAATCCTTTGCAAACCTCAAAATTTGGCGAAAAAAAACACATGCTCCTTCACATTTTTGTGGCAGAAAGTTCTGGAATCTGAGGGGAGCTACAAATTTCCTTCCACCCAGCGTTCAAGTCTCCCGATAAAAATGGTACCTCACTTCTGTGGTTAGGCCTAGCGCCCACGAAAGGAAATGGCCCAAAACACAACGTGGACAGAACATATTTTTTCACAGAAAACAGAGGTGTTTTTTGCAAAGTGCCTACCTGTGGAGTTTGGCCTCTAGCTCAGCCGGCCCCGGGAGGGGGGGGCAGAAATGCCCTAAAATAAATTTGCCCCGTCCTAGCCCCCACCCCCCCGGGAGCGACCCTTGCCTAAGGGGTCGCTCCCCCTGCGTGACATTGGCGCCAAAAAACAAATCCCAGGTGCCTAGTGGTTTCTGCCCCCTTGGGGGCAGATTGACCTAAAATCGGCCAATCTGCCCCCAAGTGGGGCAGAAATGGCCTAAATACAATTTGCCCCCCAGGGGAGTGACCCTTGCCTGATGGGTCGCTCCCCATCTCGAAAAAAACAAACAAACAAAAAAAAAAACACAACAAAAAAATTTGCCCTGGTGCCCTGAGGGTTCTGCCCCCCCCCCCAGGGGCAGTTCGGCCTAATAATAGGCCGATCTGCCCCCAGGGGGGGCAGAAATGGCCTAAAATAAATTTGCCCCCCCAGCCCCCACCCCCCCCCGGGAGCGACCCTTGCCTACGGGGTCGCTCCCCCTGCATGACATTGGCGCCAAAAAACAAATCCCCGGTGCCTAGTGGTTTCTGCCCCCTTGGGGGCAGATTGACCTAAAATCTGCCAATCTGCCCCCAAGGGGGGCAGAAATGGCCTAAATACAATTTGCCCCCCAGGGGAGCGACCCTTGCCTGATGGGTCGCTCCCCATCTCGAAAAAAACAAACAAACAACAAAAAAAACACAACAAAAAAATTTGCCCTGGTGCCCTGAGGGTTCTGCCCCCCCCGGGGGCAGTTCGGCCTAATAATAGGCCGATCTGCCCCCAGGGGGGGCAGAAATGGCCTAAAATAAATTTGCCCCCACCACCCCCGGGAGCGACCCTTGCCTACGGGGTCGCTCCCCCTGCGTGACATTGGCGCCAAAAAACAAATCCCCGGTGCTTAGTGGTTTCTGCCCCCTTGGGGGCAGATTGACCTAAAATCGGCCAATCTGCCCCCAAGGGGGGCAGAAATGGCCTAAATACAATTTGCCCCCAGGGGAGCGACCCTTGCCTGATGGGTCGCTCCCCATCTCGAAAAAAACAAACAAACAAAAAAAAAAAACACAACAAAAAAATTTGCCCTGGTGCCCTGAGGGTTCTGCCCCCCCCGAGGGCAGTTCGGCCTAATAATAGGCCGATCTGCCCCCAGGGGGGGCAGAAATTTCCTAAAATAAATTTGCCTCCCCCAGCCCCCACCCACCCCGGGAGCGACCCTTGCCTACGGGGTCGCTCCCCCTGCGTGACATTGGCGCCAAAAAACAAATCCCCGGTGCCTAGTGGTTTCTGCCCCCTTGGGGGCAGATTGACCTAAAATCTGCCAATCTGCCCCCAAGGGGGGCAGAAATGGCCTAAATACAATTTGCCCCCCAGGGGAGCGACCCTTGCCTGATGGGTCGCTCCCCATCTTGAAAAAAAAAAAAAAAAAAAAAAACACAACAAAAAAATTTGCCCTGGTGCCCTGAGGGTTCTGCCCCCCCCCCCCGGGGGCAGTTCGGCCTAATAATAGGCCGATCTGCCCCCAGGGGGGGCAGAAATGGCCTAAAATAAATTTGCCCCCCCCAGCCCCCACCCCCCCCCGGGAGCGACCCTTGCCTACGGGGTCGCTCCCCCTGCGTGACATTGGCGCCAAAAAACAAATCCCCGGTGCCTAGTGGTTTCTGCCCCCTTGGGGGCAGATTGACCTAAAATCAGCCAATCTGCCCCCAAGGGGGGCAGAAATGGCCTAAATACAATTTGCCCCCCAGGGGAGCGACCCTTGCCTGATGGGTCGCTCCCCATCTCGAAAAAAAAAAAAAAAAAAAAAAAAAACACAACAAAAAAATTTGCCCTGGTGCCCTGAGGGTTCTGCCCCCCCCCCCCCCCGGGGGCAGTTCGGCCTAATAATAGGCCGATCTGCCCCCAGGGGGGGCAGAAATGGTCTAAAATAAATTTCCCCCCCCCAGCCCCCCCCCCCCCGGGAGCAACCCTGGCCTACGGGGTCGCTCCCCCTGCGTGACATTGGCGCCAAAAAAACAAATCCCCGGTGCCTAGTGGTTTCTGCCCCCTTGGGGGCAGATTGACCTAAAATCGGCCAATCTGCCCCCAAGGGGGGCAGAAATGGCCTAAATACAATTTGCCCCCCAGGGGAGCGACCCTTGCCTGATGGGTCGCTCCCCATCTCGAAAAAAACAAACAAACAAAAAAAAAAAACACAACAAAAAAATTTGCCCTGGTGCCCTGAGGGTTCTGCCCCCCCCTGGGGGCAGTTCGGCCTAATAATAGGCCGATCTGCCCCAGGGGGGGCAGAAATGGCCTAAAATAAATTTGCCCCCCCCAAGCCCCCACCCCCCCCCCGGGAGCGACCCTTGCCTACGGGGTCGCTCCCCCTGCGTGACATTGTCGCCAAAAATCAAATCCCAGGTGCCTAGTGGTTTCTGCCCACTTGGTGGCAGATTGACCTAAAATCGGCCAATCTGCAGAAATGGCCTAAATACAATTTGCCACCCAGGGGAGCGACCCTTGCCTGATGGGTCGCTCCCCATCTCGAAAAAAACAAACAAAACAAAAAAAAAAAAACACAACAAAAAAATTTGCCCTGGTGCCCTGAGGGTTCTGCCCCCCCCCTGGGGGCAGTTTGGCCTAATAATAGGCCGATCTGCCCCCAGGGGGGGGCAGAAATGGCCTAAAATAAATTTGCCCCCCTCCCAGCCCCCACCCCCCCCCGGGAGCGACCCTTGCCTACGGGGGTCGGTCCCCCTGCATGACATTGGCGCCAAAAAACAAATCCCCGGTGCCTAGTGGTTTTCTGCCCCCTTGGGGGCAGATTGACCTAAAATCTGCCAATCTGCCCCCCAAGGGGGGCAGAAATGGCCTAAATACAATTTGCCCCCCAGGGGAGCGACCCTTGCCTGATGGGTCGCTCCCCATCTCGAAAAAAACAAACAAACAAAAAAAAAACACACAAAAAAAATTTGCCCTGGTGCCCTGAGGGTTCTGCCCCCCCCTGGGGGCAGTTTGGCCTAATAATAGGCCGATCTGCCCCCAGGGGGGGCAGAAATGGCCTAAAATAAATTTGCCCCCCCCAGCCCCCACCCCCCCCGGGAGCGACCCTTGCCTACGGGGTCGCTCCCCCTGCGTGACATTGGCGCCAAAAAACAAATCCCCAGTGCCTAGTGGTTTCTGCCCCCTTGGGGGCAGATTGACCTAAAATCAGCCAATCTGCCCCCAAGGGGTGCAGAAATGCCTAAATTACAATTTGCCCGCCAGGGGGAGCGACCCTTGCCTGATGGGTCGCTCCCCATCTCGAAAAAAACAAACAAACAAAAAAAAACACAACAAAAAAATTTGCCCTGGTGCCCTGAGGGTTCTGCCCCCCCTGGGGGTAGTTCGGCCTAATAATAGGCCGATCTGCCCCAGGGGGGGGCAGAAATGGCCTAAAATAAATTTGCCCCCCCAAGCCCCCACCCCCCCCCGGGAGCGACCCTTGCCTACGGGGTCGCTCCCCCTGCGTGACATTGGCACCAAAAATCAAATCCCAGGTGCCTAGTGGTTTCTGCCCACTTGGGGGCAGATTGACCTAAAATCTGCCAATCAGCCCCCAAGGGGGGCAGAAATGGCCTAAATACAATTTGCCCCCCAGGGGAGCGACCCTTGCCTGATGGGTCGCTCCCCATCTCGAAAAAAACAAACAAACAAAAAAAAAAACACAACAAAAAAATTTGCCCTGGTGCCCTGAGGGTTCTGCCCCCCCCCTGGGGGCAGTTCGGCCTAATAATAGCCCGATCTGCCCCCAGGGGGGGGCAGAAATGGCCTAAAATAAATTTCCCCCCCCCAGCCCCCACCCCCCCGGGAGCGACCCTTGCCTACGGGGTCGCTCCCCCTGCGTGACATTGGCGCCAAAAAACAAATCCCCGGTGCCTAGTGGTTTCTGCCTCTTGGGGCAGATTGACCTAAAATCGGCCAATCTGCCCCCACGGGGGGCAGAAATGGCCTAAATACAATTTGCCCCCCAGGGAGCGACCCTTGCCTGATGGGTCGCTCCCCAACTCGAAAAAAACAAACAAACAAAAAAAAAACACAACAAAAAAATTTGCCCTGGTGCCCTGAGGGTTCTGCCCCCCCCGGGGGCAGTTCGGCCTAATAATAGGCCGATCTGCCCCCCGGGGGGGCAGAAATGGCCTTAAATAAATTTCCCCCCCCCAGCCCACACCCCCCCCGGGAGCGACCCTTGCCTACGGGGTCGCTCCCCCCTGCGTGACATTGGCGCCAAAAAACAAATCCCCGGTGCCTAGTGGTTTCTGTCCCCTTGGGGGCAGATTGACCTAAAATCGGCCAATCTGCCCCCAGGGGGGCAGAAATGGCCTAAATACAATTTGCCCCCCAAGGGGAGCGACCCTTGCCTGATGGGTCGCTCCCCATCTCTAAGAAAACCCACAACAAAAAAAAAAAAAATTGCCCTGGCGCCTAGAGGTTTCTGCCCCCCCCCCGGGGGCAGAAAAGGCCTAAAATAAATTTGCCCCCCCAGCCCCCCCCCCCGGGAGCGACCCTTGCCTACAGGGTCGCTCCCCCTGCGTGACATTGGCGCCAAAAAACAAATCCCTGGTGCCTAGTGGTTTCTGCCCCCTAGGGGGCAGATTGACCTAAAATCTGCCAGTCTGCCCCCAAGGGGGGCAGAAAAGGCCTAAATACAAGTTGCCCCCCCAGGGGAGCGACCCTTGCCTCATGGGTCGCTCCCCATCTCGAAAAAAACAAACAAACAAAAAAAAAAAACACAACAAAAAAATTTGCCCTGGTGCCCTGAGGGTTGTGCCACCCCCTGGGGGCAGTTCGGCCTAATAATAGGCCGATCTGCCCCCAGGGGGGGGCAGAAATGGCCTAAAATAAATTTGCCCCCCCAAGCCCCCACCCCCCCCCCCCCCGGAGCGACCCTTGCCTACGGGGTCGCTCCCCCTGCGTGACATTGGCGCCAAAAATCAAATCCCAGGTGCCTAGTGGTTTCTGCCCACTTGGGGGCAGATTGACCTAAAATCTGCCAATCTGCCCCCAAGGGGGGCAGAAATGGCCTAAATACAATTTGCCCCCCAGGGGAGCGGCCCTTGCCTGATGGGTCGCTCCCCATCTCGAAAAAAACAAACAAAACAAAAAAAAAAACACATCAAAAAAAATTTGCCCTGGTGCCCTGAGGTTTCTTCCCCCCCCTGGGGGCAGTTTGGCCTAATAATAGGCCGATCTGCCCCCAGGGGGGGCAGAAATGGCCTAAAATAAATTTGCCCCCCCCAGCCCCCACCCCCCCCGGGAGCGACCCTTGCCTACGGGGTCGCTCCCCCTGCGTGACATTGGCGCCAAAAAACAAATCCCCGGTGCCTAGTGGTTTCTGCCCCCTTGGGGGCAGATTGACCTAAAATCGGCCAATCTGCCCCCAAGGGGGGCAGAAATGGCCTAAATACAATTTGCCCCCCAGAGGAGCGACCCTTGCCTGATGGGTCGCTCCCCATCTCGAAAAAAACAAACAAAAAAAAAAAACACAACAAAAAAATTTCCCCTGGTGCCCTGAGGGTTCTGCCCCCCCCTGGGGGCAGTTCGGACTCATAATAGGCCGATCTGCCCCCAGGGGGCGCAGAAATGGCCTAAAATAAATTTGCCCCCCCCAGCCCCCACCCCCCCCGGGAGCGACCCTTGCCTACGGGGTCGCTCCCCCTGCGTGACATTGGCGCCAAAAAACAAATCCCCGGTGCCTAGTGGTTTCTGCCCCCTTGGGGGCAGATTGACCTAAAATCTGCCAATCTGCCCCCAAGGGGGGCAGAAATGGCCTAAATACAATTTGCCCCACAGGGGAGCGACCCTTGCCTGATGGGTCGCTCCCCATCTCGGAAAAAAAAAAAAAAAAAAAAAAGAAAACACAACAAAATAATTTGCCCTGGTGCCCTGAGGGTTCTGCCCCCCCCGGGGGCAGTTCGGCCTAATAATAGGCCGATCTGCCCCCAGGGGGGGCAGAAATGGCCTAAAATATATTTGCCCCCCCCAGCCCCCACCCCCCCCGGAGCGACCCTTGCCTACGGGGTCGCTCCCCCTGCGTGACATTGGCGCCAAAAAACAAATCCCCGGTGCCTAGTGGTTTCTGCCCCCTTGGGGGCAGATTGACCTAAAATCGGCCAATCTGCCCCCAAGGGGGCCAGAAATGGCCTAAATACAATTTGCCCCCCAGGGGAGCGACCCTTGCCTGATGGGTCGCTCCCCATCTAAAAAACAACAAACAAACAAAAAAAAAAACACAACAAAAAAATTTGCCCTGATGCCCTGAGGGTTCTGCCCCCCCTGGGGGCAGTTCGGCCTAATAATAGGCCGATCTGCCCCCAGGGGGGGCAGAAATGGCCTAAAATAAATTTGCCCCCCCCAGCCCCCACCCCCCCCGGGAGCGACCCTTGCCTACGGGGTCGCTCCCCCTGCGTGACATTGGCGCCACAAAACAAATCCCCGGTGCCTAGTGGTTTCTGCCCCCTTGGGGGCAGATTGACCTAAAATCGGCCAATCTGCCCCCAGGGGGGCAGAAATGGTCTAAATACAATTTGCTCCCCAGGAGAGCGACCCTTGCCTGATGGGTCGCTCCCCATCTCTAAAAAAAGAAACAACAAAAAAAAAAAACACAAAAAAAAAATTTGCCCTGGCGCCTAGAGGTTTCTGCCCCCCCTGGGGGCAGATCGGCCTAATAATAGGCCGATCTGCCCCTGGAAGAAATGGCCTAAAATAAATTGCCCTCCCCCCCAGGGAGCGACCCTTGCCTAAGGGGTGGCTCCCTTTGCGTGACATTGGCGCCAAAAAAATTCACGCAAAGAAAAAATTCCCTGGTGTCTAGTGGTTTCTACCCCCCTTGGGGGCAGATTGGCCTCATCAAAATAGGCCAATCTGCCCCCAAGGGGGGCAGAAATGGCCAAAATATAATTATCCCCCAAGGGGAGCGACCCTTGCCTAAGGGGTCGCTCCCCACCAAAAAAAAAAAAAAAGAAACATACAAAAAAAAATGGTCCCTTGTGCCTAGAGGTTTCTGCCCCCCCTAATAATAGGCCGATCTGCCCCCAGGGGGGGCAGAAAAGGCCTTCCCGAAAATATGCCCCCCCTGGGAGCGACCCTTGCCCAAGGGGTCGCTCCCTTTTGTCAATAACAATAAAAAATAAAAAAATCCCTGGTGTCTAGTGGGGTTTCAAAAGCCGGATTGCAAGCAATCCGGCTTTTGAAACCCTCGGAGAGACTTCAAAGGGAAGCCCCTCCGGGCCTCCCAAGTGATTGAAAGAGAAATGCTTTTGCATTTCTTTTTCAATCGCGCTGGAAGCAGAGCTTCCAGCGCGACGAGGGAGGCCCCTGTGACTAATCAGCGCGCGCGCACTGACGTCACAGGGGGGGGTGGGGGGCGTCGGGGGTGGAAGGGGAAGGTCTTCCCCTTCCATCCCCGACATGGGGGGGTAGGGGGGGTGCACGGGGGCGCGCTAGCGCGCCCCTAAGTTCCCCTGTGCCATGGACGAGATCATCTCGTCCAAGGCACAGGGGAACTGTAGCCTTGGACGAGATCATCTCGTCCAAGGCACAGAAGTGGTTAAACAATCTTCAACCCAAATGTACATTCAATTCTTCACTGGAGTTTAACACAACCGGGTTCAATGTATGAAGTCTGATAATTAATTTGGATTCCAGGATCCGCATTTGCTTCTCTCTATTGCCACCCAATATGTTTGGTTTAACCTGATCTATGACCACAAAACTAAGCAATTTCTCATCCCCTTTATGTAATGCATGAAAACGTCTTGCCACGGGGGAATTGCGGTCATGGCTACAGATGGCCCTTAAATGTTCTAATACTCTTTTTTTGGCCTTATGTATGGTGCTACCCACATACCATTTCATGCACGGGCATTGGAGACCATATACACAGAAATCAGTGTTGCAACTATAGTGACCCTTAATTTGATAAATCCACTTGCCATTGTCACACTCCACTTTCTTACAGTTGCTACTGTATTTACACGCTTTGCATCTTTTACAGCAATAAAAACCAGAAGGACTACCAGAAAATGCTCTTTCTGTCTGATTACTTATAACCATATTTCGGCTCAAATCATCTCTCAGAGACCGACCCCTACGAAAAGTCACTAATGGTCTCTCTGGAATATATTTGTTTAAAATAGAATCTGTTTGCAAAATATGCCAACTTTTCGACAGGATCTGCCTCACTGCACATGCCTGACTTGAAAAGGTAGTAATGAATCTCAAGCAATCCTTTGACTCTCGCTCCTCCTCTCTACTATAAAGTAACTCTTCTCTCTTCATAGTATCTGCCTTGTTTTTTGCTTGTTGTATAATTTTAGTGCTATAGCCCCTCTCTCTAAATCTGATACACATTCGCTGACTTTCTTTCTGATATTCATCCCATGTACTACATACTCTTCGGGCTCTCAAAAGTTCTCCATATGGGATGCTTTGTATCAGATTCAATGGATGTGCACTCTTAACACTTAACAAGCTGTTCCCAGCTGTTACTTTTCTATGAATGCTTGTAGTCAATAGATGATCTTCTACTATAACATCCACATCTAGAAATTGGATATGTTTCTTATTCATCGTTTCACATAGCTGTAAATTAAGTTGGTTTGAATTTAGAGCCGCCACAAATCTTCGTGCGGACTCTTTTTCGCCCTTCCAAATTACAAAGATGTCATCAATAAAACAACACCATAATATTACTTTGTCTTCAAAATCTGCTATGCTCATAGACGCCTGCTCCTCCCACCAACCCATCATCAAATTTGCATAACTCGGGGCAAAGCATGTACGCTTTGCTGTCCCTTGAAGTTGGTGGTACAATTGATTGTCAAACAGGAACAAATTATTTTTGAGGCAATAATTAATCATATCACAGATCATTTCCGTATGTAACAGATGTGATATCGATCTAGCTCTCATATAGTGTCTGACAGCCCTTATGCCTGCATCGTGTTGAATGCTTGTATATAGACTTGTCACATCTAAGGTCAAAAGTAAATAGCCATCCTCCCATTGAATACCATCTATCAATTTCAAAAAGTGTGTTGTGTCCTTCACATATGTCGAAGGCTTTCCACAAAAGGCCTTAAGAAATAGTCTATGTACCTTGAGGTATTTTCTAATAAAGACCCCATAGTAGATACTATAGGTCTACCGGGGGAGACGTCTTGTTTTTATGTAGCTTTGGTAAAAGATACATAATGGGAATAACTGGATTGTCACATTTCAAAAAACAAAAGTCATCCCAACTCAACAAATCTCTGTCTCTCCAATCACATAATCTCTCATAATACATTGTATTTGCTGTCTTCACATCAGTTGGCTGCACCGTATATAACAATTGTGATCTCTCAATTGTCTTACTCCCTCTGGTATATATGCATCTTTGTCCCAAACTACTATATTCCCTCCTTTGTCTGATTGCCTTATCACAATGTCTGGATTTTCTTTCAGGCTTCGTAACGCCTCTTTTTGTGACAAAGAAAGCTTGTCATGTTTCTTATTTTTGGGCTGGTATCTAATTCTTTTCAACTCCTTAATCATATCCCTCTCAAATACCTCAATGGCTTCACATGGAATTTGCGGTACAAACACAGATTTAGGTTTGGAAGGGGTAGGGTATGGTGTATCTAATTCAAATCCAAACCCATCCAAATTAACTATCGGATCTTCATGTGATATTACATCCTCATCTAAACTTGATATTGTATGTAGCAATTCTATATCCGAAATACAGAGTTTGCTAACTGGTTCTCTCTCAGTCACTTTTAAATCTTCTATCACCTTAGTCTGATACCACTTCTTTATCTTCAATTTTCTCACAAAATAGAAAAGGTCAATCCTCGTTTGTACATAATCTAAATGGTTCATTGGGCAGAATGAAAGCCCCAATGCTAGGAGACTCTTTTCTTCCTCAGTTAGTATTCTCCTAGATAGATTCACTACAGTCATTACATCCCCTTCCGAGCTCTTGTCAATACCCCTCCTGGCCTGAGATCCTCTTTTCCTTCCTCATGTTTTCGCTGCATGGTTCCTCTCCCTTTGCCTCTCATTCCTCGACCTTTGTTCCTCTGAGGAAAAAGCTATTTTCTTGTATCTGTCCTTCCTTGGTTTAGGAGGTGAAATTTTTCAAAAAATTAGATTTACTACCACTTTTTTCTGCCCCCAAACTTTTCCCAGAGACGGAGTCAGATATGTCTGATTGACTGCTGTCTGAAACATCACTCTCTTCTAATTCTCCTGTATCATCACTGGTATTAACATCACTCTGGTTCTCTAATATATCCTTTTGATTCTCCCCATACATGTGGTCATACTTTCAGTGGAAAGTTCGAATCCTTCCTGACTGGTAGTCTTTAAAGTCCCGAATTAATTTAAGTTGTTTTTTCGCTGTAATATCTTCTTCAAGTTTTACCAAACTTTTTTCTAGACTGGTTTTAAATTCTTCAAAGACCTCAACTGATTCCAATGACAATACCTCAGTGGACAAATTCTCTATTTCCTCCACTATCTTTTTTCTATCTTTGAATGCATATTTGATTAAAATTTTCATCATATTTATTGAGCTATATGTTTTTAAGGGTTATATTATAATTAAAGATAACATGTGTTTTGGGCATGTATTTGTGTTCTAAATCTATCTCTGACTGAACTTATATTTATTTTTTAAGTTTAGAATGTGTGCACTTTTGATGTGCTTTTACTTGTCGACGTCATTTGGTGAAGGGAAGAAATACTTCCTTGGTGGTGATGGCGCTGGTATCCACAATATCAATCTGTCTCTTTCTGTACTGCTACACACGTCTTCACTGTAAGGTGTTCTGTATGACACTGAACACAAAATGGCTGATGTCTCTCTCTCTCTCTCTATATACATATATATATATGTATATGTATATATAAATATATATATGTTTTTAAGGGTAATATTATAATTTAAGATAAAATGTGTTTTGGGCATGTATTTTTGTTCTAAATCGATCTGACTGAACTTATATTTATTTTTTAAGTTTAGTATGTGTGCACTTTTGATATGCTTTTCCTTGTTGACGTCATTTGGTGAAGGGAATAAATACTTCCTTGGTGGTGTAGAAAGTGTTGTAGGACTAAGTTCTTATCCACTAGCTATTTTGTTTTTGTTGTCCATTTTATGTCACAGTTTAAAAATGTTTTATTTAAAAATTGTATTTACTAAAGTTGTTTTCAATTTGTGCTAGTTTTTTAAATGTTTTTTTTACCTAAATTATCGTTTTTTTTTATTTTTGCCATTTTTTGTGATTATTAATGTAGTGGTTTTGGTATACGTGGCAATTGTTGTCGTTGTTCAGGTATATTCTTTTTTAATAGTATTTTTTCGTTGTTTAAAAGTCGTTGTTTAAAAAGTTGCTGTTTAGGCTTTTTCCTTGTTTAGCAGTAGTGGTTTAGGCTGTCGTTGTTTAGGACCTAATTGTTCAGTCACGTATTCCTTATGGGGCAATTTGCACGTGGGTTCCTTTGGAAGCTCTTTGTGGTAAGAGCTGACATTACTAGCAGGAAGGCCTGACATCAGGGTAGGCTGTGCTGTTGAAGTACGTGGATGATGACCCAGAAAAGATCACAAGCCACACTTTAAATGTCAGATCCTGCAATGCCTACAACAGGCTATTCCGACAGCTAGAAATGTAAGGCTGGAGGGTGACCCCACTAAACATGGCTTAGATGTAGCAATAGGCTTCAGGTCGATTAATGAAGTGCAAAGAGCAATCTCATCGGGCATAGGGACACCAATGATGGCAACGAGAGGGATGAAGTGGGTAGTGCAATTTCTTCAGGCTTGTAATGCTAGCCATGGATTATGAGGTGTATGTTACTCTGTGTGATGGCCGTTGAAATCTAATTCCCACTAGTCCCTCTTGACCAACCTGAGAGAACAGAATTATGAGCTGATTAGTGAAATATGCAGATAATTTTATTAGGCTTCAAGAGCTGGGAGAATTCCACTCAAAAATTCCTAAAATGCTTTATTGATGGTAAAAAGGCCTGTCATACTTAGCTCCCCCTTGATCTAACCGGAATGTAGCGGAAAGGCTTGGGGCAAGTTATTAATCAGCACAATATAGTCTCTCAGACTGAAGAAGCTAGTATCTAAAGTAGTTGTTGACGTGCTCCTAATAGAATCGGTAGGTCACACAGGCCAGGGGGAATCCCATCAGAATCTAGGGAGTCACAGGCAAAGGAATAAAGTGCAGAGTGCAATCACATCAGATTAGAGAGGTCCAATGATAATGGCCGGAGAAATGGCAAACACTGTGCAAGCTCATTAAACTTGTGAAGCAGATCTATTAACTTAAAATGCATTTTACAACATTGTGTGGCCTATTGGTTTTGGCTCAAACTAATCCTAGCTGTCCTAAAGCAACTAGTTCAAAAGACAGTTGATAATGTATCTAAAACCATTTAATATGATTTCAAGAGCAAGGATGATTCCCAGTCAGACCACAGAGTACTAGTGAGATAGCAATGGGCCAGGCATGTCTAGTCCCGTCTGATCTTAGCCAGACAATAGCAGCTGGGCTGCATGCCATTAGTGGGAGTGGGATTGCATTGGGCAGTGTTTTGGCTTCAGGTAAAGCATGCAGACTATCACTTTTAACTGCCTGCAGGGCTCAAGTTCAGTACTTTATCTCTTCCCTAAAAGCACATGAAGTAATGGTATTGTTACGTTGTTTCATGCCCAAGTGTCAAAATATCAGCTTTAACCAGTAGCAGGTTGGACTTTTCAAACAGGGGGAAATGCAGACAACATGCATCAATGATTCCTGCCTAAAATCGCACAATCTGTAGTATTGTTCAGAAGTGCCTTGTAAGTGCCCACATTTAAATGCTTAGAAAGAAATGAGTCCACATTTCAGCCTCATGAGTTATTTTTTGAAGGCTGGTTTCATATGACTGGCTAGATATAAGACTTTTCCCTGGTCTTGGTGAAAAGTTGCGCAAAATTCTACATGGGCTTTTTACACTAGCCCTTGCCTGTCTTTGTCTCCTGATTTTGTTTTTGCTATTATAACTAGCATTTTGCAGGTTAGCTTTGGAGGCAGGTTTTGATCAAAAATGTTCTGTGTTCCCAAACCTTTGATTGAGTTCCTCACATAGATTTCCCATTGGAGCTTCTTGTCCTGGATGCCATGCCCTGTCAGTTCTTTGAGGTATCCTGTGGGGGCCACCTTGACCTTAGCATAGTAGACCAGAAACTGAGCCTTGAGTATAACTGATTGTTTGCAAAGACCAAAGTCCCTTTGTACTTGAGATGATGAAGTGGCATTAGGAAGATTGAACAGATGTCTGCAGCATTGGTTTGGGTTTATCTAGCCATGTGGTGATATGATGTTTAATATCAATGAGCCCTAAGCCAGGGTTGACATAAATGTGGCCTCAACTACTTTGCAAATGCATGTAAGATCTGGTCCACACATCTTTGCCAATTTATTGAAGCTTATGGTCATCGACAAAGCAATCTCTTTTAGGCTAGTGGGCTGTAGTAAGTGAAAGCCAGGCTGTTTGAAATAAATGCCCAAATACCGGAGGCCCGAAACTTGCTCCAAGTACACATCATTCATTGAAAATGTGAAGTTGTGGGCAGCATTGTTGTTCCTAACTCCACAGACCATGATTTATGTTTTTGAATGATTGACTGCTAATTTGTTTTCCTTGCAATGCATTGTGAGTGCTTCCAAGGATCACTGAAGGCCTATTGCAGTGTGCTCAAATAATATGTTGTCTGCGTACTGGAGGCAATGAATGTGTGTGCCTGCAATTTTGGGAGGAAAGTCATGAGCTGAATCTAGTTTGTCATTTGTATCCACGAGATAAATGTTATACAAAAGTGGGGCTAAGATGCATCCTTGTTTTACACCAATATTGGTCGAAATCTTATGGGTTGTTACTCTGTTTGTTGATATTTTCACATTCATCCATGTCCTGATGTAAAGGCTCGTGATGGCTCTCAATAGGTTTCCCGGGATGCCCCAGTTAGACAACTTCTGCCAAAGTCTTGGTCTACCAACTTTATCAAAAGCAGTGGTAAAATAAATGATGCTACATACAGAGAAGGGGCTCTTTGATGTTAGCGGTCTTGATTATTAAGAAAAAAATGATCAGATTATCCTCAGTGCCATGGCCAAGCCTAAAGCATGACTGAGTAGGGTGGATGAAAGGTTCCAAATTAGCCCAGTCCTCTAGCTCGTTTTTCAAGATTTTTGTGAAACATTTAACCTCAATTTCAAGAAGGACAATTAGCCCAAAATCAGCTGTTTGGAAGCTTACACATGTTTTATGAATTGGAATGAATATAGAGCCTCTCCAACTGTCCAGCACTTCTTTCAACAGGATGCAGTTCTTGAAGAGAGGGCTTAACAGAGAGGCCCATTCCTCTGATGCTGATTTTATTATTCTGGTTGGAATAGTGTTTGGTCCCCGTGCCCCTGCTGATTAATAAAAATCCAGTATTGAGATGATCTTGTCTTTGCTGGACAGTGTTTTGCCCCATTACTCATGGTTTTCATGATAAAGGCCAACTTTGTCAGCCAGAGGGATGTCAAGACCAGACCCTTCTTCTACTGTGTTATACAGATTGGAGATATATCCTGTCCACTTGTCGGCTGAGATTGAAGGGGTAACCTTCAAGCTGTTCTTGCTTGATCTTTTCTGGACTAATCTCCAAAATTTTGCAGAGTTCTTTGTTTCGAGGCCTCATGGAGTTCAATCCACAGTGTTTCTTTGTTTTGCCGAGCAGTTTCCCATACCTTTGCTTTGTGGGTCTTCCTTACATTCTGAACCTCAGCTGCTCTTGGGGGGTGGTGCCTCTGATGTTGTGAACTGTTATCAGGAGCTTGTTCAGTTTAAGTTTGAGAGCTCTCAGTGCCGGGGTGCAGTTACTTGTTTGCTTACTTTCCGCAGTGCTCACCTTCTCAATGAACTTGTTGAGTACGTTTTCCAAGAGCTGGGTCAAATTTGTGGTTGACAGTGCCTGCTCCCTAGCCCGTAGTTTTAAGGTTTCCATCAGTTCTTCCATTTTTATGTCTGTTGGTGTTGTCAACCATTTTATTTTTCACAGTCCCATAGACGCTCTCCTCATCGCAAATTGTTTTAGTTTGTGGGAGTCTGGTAGTTACCCAAGAGAAAATGCAAATTAACCTTGCATGATCACTGGCCAGATTGTCCTGGACTTGAAATTTATTTTCCTGAGGAAAGTTCTGCGTGGATATTCAGATGTAATCAATTAATGAGGCGCTCAAGGTCAGGATGAGAGATGATCCAATATGCCTCTTCCATTTAGGGTTTTACGACCCAGTGAATTGAGAGTGGTGGTAATTCCTTATCTGGCCTCGTCCTTCTTTATTTTTCCCAAAACAATGTCCAGATTATGCCAAGCAATGTCTTCTTCTGGTTGCCATATGAAGGTCTCTGCTGTTCTAAGTAAAGCATGTTGAAGTCTCCCACCAATACCCACATGTCTGCCTGGTATTGTTGCGTTAGAATGTTAATGATTTTAAAAATTTCTCTGGTGTCTATTTTTTTTGGATGTTTACGATTAATGTAGGTACTTCTAGTGATGATTGGAGGTGCCTTCCTACTATGCACTTTATTTGTATATGTTACTTTCACGAAGATATACACCCCCAGGCAACTGGCAAGCACTTCTGCGTCGAGCTTCAAGGATTTATGTGTCAGTATGGAGACTGCTCCGGAAGAGTGTCCCCTTTTAGTGGAGGGTTGAGCTGCTGCTAAAAATTCAAGGTTATCCTGCCAAGTGGTAACCAACTACCACGTTTCTTGGAGACAGATTATGGGCCCTACTACAAGTCTAGGGGTTTCAAGACAGCCAGACTTCCAACGGCGGTAGGACCACTGCGGCTTTGGAGGTCCGACTGCCACATTTTGACCCTGGCAGTCAGACCGCCAAAAGACTGCTGTCTCCGCCAGGATCTTTTATCCCAATGGGAAGACATCAGTTGTGGTTGTAATCAGCCAAGGCAGCGCTGAAATCAGTGCCATTGTGCTGATTACAACCATGTTCTCAACTAGCCTTTGCATGGCAGTTCAACCACCATGAAAAGGCTGGGGGCCCACTTCCCAAGCACCATCGGAATGCACACTGTTTGCTCAGAAGTCAATGCAAATTTTGCGGGTGATAGGGAGGCACCCTGTGCGACGGCATTTGACTCGGCTCCATTAGAGGAGTCCAGTACTCTCACATGTTTTCCACTGGGCTGACTGGCGGAAACCTTGACTTCCACTGGTCAGCCCAGTGTAAAACTGACAATTGGGCTGCTGGGGAGCCCGCCAGCACCGCAGCAGTCTCTTCATCTGGAGTTTAGCGGTCAGGTTTTTCCAACCGCCAATCTCGTAATCAGCCTCTATGGTGGTCATTACAACATTGGCAGTAAAAGCCGCTTACCGCCGTTCAGAAGACCGCCAACATACCGCAGCGGCCGCGGAATTCCGCCACAGCTATTATGACCCACATCTCGAAATCCGACAAAATCCAGACGCCCACACAAGGCCGCCACACCAAAGGTCAGTGATAAACTGCCGAAAACAAAACCTCCACCGTCACACCAACAGAAATATGCCCACGCTATCACGACCCACGAATCCACGCGGCGGTCTTTCAACTGCGGTATTCCATTGGCAGTTGGCCGCGCTCAAAATACACACACTTCTACAAAACTCTGCCACATTGGACAATTCCAAATACACACACCTGATACACATACATACCACTCCCACACACCCATTACAATATAAAACACACACCCACATTACCCAGAAACCCCTACGACCAATATTACAGAGAGAAGGCCAGAGAGAGACACCACCATCCACAAACTAGCATCCACAGGCACTCAACACCATCACCCACACAACTTCCACGCACAAAAAAACCACACACCACTACATATCACCACACTTATCACCACACACACCACCTCACACATCACCTACACCACACCATGGCACGGCAAAGACACCCCAGGTTCTCGGAGGAGGAGCTCAGGGTCATGGTGGAGGAAATCGTCCGGGTAGAGCCACAGCTATTTGGAGCACAGGTGCAGCACACTGCCTCCTCCAAAAACACAAGTAAAAAGCCTCGGCTTTCTGCTTGACCCACGCTTACCTATGGAGCCACAAGCTAAAAGAATCTCCTCGATCTGCTTCGGCTTAATTAGAAGTGTCAGGAAGATTCTTGGACTTCTGCCATTCGCTGCCAGAAGAATTCTTGTACAAGCCCTAGTTCTCTCCCGCCTGGACTACGGGAACTCTCTATATCTTAGTTCTCCAGATTATGTAATAAAGAGGCTGCAGGTTACGCAGAACGCGGCAGCTAGACTTCTCATGAATACCCCAAGGCACCTTTCCGCTAAACCAGCACTTGCAGCTCTTCATTGGCTCCCGATTAAGCAGCGCATTCAGTTTAAAGCTCTGTGTCTTGTTCACAGAGCCTTACACAATAAGGGTCCCCTTTCCCTTAGAAAACGGATCTTTCTTTACTCGCCCCTTAGACCTCTTAGATCTCGTTCTTCTCGACAGGTTTACATCCCTTCGTTCAAGAGATCATGGGGAGGTAATTCGTTCTCCATCAGGGCTGCTCGGCTCTGGAATGCCATGCCCTTTGAATGCCGTCAGGAATCCTCTGAACTTCTCTTTAGGAGGAAGTTGAAAACCATTCTCTTTCCCAGATAATCTGCTTCCCCAAGAAATCGGGACGACATCATGAAGAGGTGGAACGACCTACGGGGGAAGGTGCGTTCTGTGGTCTCCAGACACCACCTGGCGGTTCAGCGGACTGGCGGCGGACCCCCACCTCCTCACCCACAACTAACAGCATGGGAGGAGCAGGTCTTGGCGATTCTGCATCCTGAGGGCCTCGCAGAAGTCGGTGGAGGAATGGACTCTGGTAAGTCAAACCTTTAACTACCATATCCCCCACACTACCTGCATGCTATCACATACCCCCACCCTCGCCCCCTCCCCTATCACTCCAACTCCTCACAAATTTACCAGTATCACAAACCACACTTCCCAACACCAAGCCCTGCATGCAACACCAATGCATGGACACCCATCACTAAAGCATGCCCACTGCACATACCCATACACCCCCCTAAACCAGCATCACACAAGTCCCCACATAGGAATGCAAGCACTGGGGTACACGGTCACCCACCCATTGCCCACCATGATACACACAGATGCAATAATTATGCTTTTCCACCCCTGCAGGACCTATACGCAGCGTCACCAGACAGGAGGGTCCAGACATCTCCACCCCACCCACAGAAGAGGCCCACAGTGATGACAGCAGCTCTGTCCAACTGGATCCAGATGACCAGCTCGGCCCATCGTGGGCCTCGGGACAGTCGGTTCCCCTCACACAGGCACAGGCCACCACAGACCTTCCACCGTCTGGTAACACCAGCACAGCACCCACCCAGCGGGCTCATACCTCCGTCCCCAGGACACGTCAATCAGCTGTGTGTCCACCACTACAGGGAACCCAGGATAACCCACCACCCCAACAACAACAGGGACCTGGGGGCAGTGGCAGTAGGCACACGGTCCAGGGGACGGACGCCCAGGAACACGGGGAACTGGGAGGGCTGCTGTGCGACAGGGGGCGGACAGGCCAAGGGAACCCACTCTCCACGAGGCCCTCTCCTCCATCATGGGAGCATACCACCACTCCCAGGAGATGATGGCAACGGTCCTGGCAAAGTTTCAGGAGACCCAGCGCATGCAGGAGGAGGAACATTATTTGGGGTTCAGGGAGGAACTCAGAACCATCAGCTCCGCCCTGGACACCATCGAAGGGGTGCTGAAGGAAATACTCAACACCAGGAGGGACACTGTGGCACTACAAGGGGCCCCTGACACTAGCATGGATGATGAACTGCCCACCACCTCCGCCGGCGCTAGTGGACAGGAGGCACTGCCACAGGACCACCACACCAGCACCCCACCCCCTGCAGAGGGAGAACCACCCCGCAAGCGGTCCCTGAGAACCAGGAACAAGACAGAGCACGATGCTAAGACCCCCGCCAAGAAATGAGACCACCCTGAATGTCAACCCACTGTCCCACTTTGTCACCCTGTCCATATTGGAACTGCCCCAGCTCCACTTCCTATGCCCATATGGGCAATGCACCTATGAGACAAATAGACTGGACTCTGCCATGGACACTCCTCTGCCATCACCCCTCACCATTTAACTTCCCCCTCCAATATTTTGTATGTCAATAAACACACCTAAAGCACCAAAAGATCTGGAGTCTGTCTGTGATTTTGAAATAGTGTATTTGCAATTACAGTCACAAAATTTCCAGGAAAGAGTAATGTCAACATACCTATGTCACACAGCTCTAGTCCATGAGGAATCTAAGCAGATGACACACGTTGGAATCCACACCTGTGAAACCGTAAGGGAAAGTGACAACTCAGTGACCCTAAACTGGGTGAAATCGACAGACAGGATAGAGGTAGAAGTGTAAAAGTACTTGTAGTAGGCAGGAATGTATTCTCACCTGTGTTTCACTGGAAATATTGCTGGATGACTGAGTCCCTTTTGTCAATGTCTTCTTCCTCTGCTTTCTCCTCATCACTGTCCACAGGCTCCACAGCTGCCACAACACCGCCATCTGGACCATCCTCCTGCAGAAAAGGCACCTGTCGTCGCAAAGCCAAATTATGAAGCATACAGCAGGCCACGATGATCTGACACACCTTCTTTGGTGAGTAGAATAGGGATCCCCCTGTCATATGGAGGCACCTAAACCTGGCCTTCAGGAGGCCGAAGGTGCGTTCGATCACCCTCCTAGTCCGCCCATGGGCCTCATTGTAGCGTTCCTCAGTAGCCATGACAGGTTGGGGTAACCAGAGTCCCCTAATAGCCACACCCGGTGCCTCTGTAGTTGACCCATCACATAAGGGATGCTGCTATTCCGCATGATGTAGGCGTCATGCACTGAGCCAGGGTACATGGCATTCACATGGGAGATGTACTGGTCTGCCAAACATACCATCTGTACATTCATGGAATGATAACTCTTCTGGTTCCTGTACACCTGTTCACTCCTGTGGGGGGGGACCAGAGCCACATGGGTCCCATCAATGAGACCTATGATGTTGGGGATATGTCCAATGGCATAGAAGTCACCTTTCACTGTAGGCAAGTCCTCCACCTGAAGGAAAACGATGTAGCTCCGCATGTGTTTCAGAAGGGCAGACAACACTCTGGACAACACGTTGGAAAACATCGGCTGGGACATCCCTGATGCCATGGCCACAGTTGTTTGAAATGACCCACTTGCAAGGAAAAGGAGCACTGATAGCACCTGCACTTGAGGGGGGATTCCTGTGGGATGGCGGATTGCTGACATCAGGTCTGGCTCCAACTGGGTACACAGTTCCTGGATTGTGGCACGGTCAAACCTGTAGGTGATGATCAAATTTCTCTTCTCCATTGTCGACAGGTCCATCAGCGGTCGGTACACCGGAGGGTTCCGCCATCTCCTCACATGTCCCAGCGGACGGTGCCTATGAAGGACAACAGCGAGCACAGAGTCAAACAACTCAGAGGTATGTACCCACAGTCTACACAGAACACCAATCATACACAAAATCTGGCCTGTATGTGTTTTGAGAGTAGGCCTAGGTATGTGCGACGCAGTTGGTAATTAGGCCATGTGGGCCCCTGAAATGGCGGCTGCCTGACCTCTAAAATGGGACAATGGGATGTGAGGTAACTGCGCTGGCGTTGTACACCATCGCGGTAGGCGGTCGAAGACCGCGGCGCAATGCTGCATTGGTTAACATTGGACCCTATGGGTCCCAGGAGCCAATGTCGATGTACACCGGCGGTGATGGTACGCACTGCCGCGGACGTGACTGCCATTTTCTAACTGTTTAATCACTCGATACCTGATCTTCGACAGGAGGGGACCTACACTGCAAGTGCTGCTGTGACCTCGGTCTGGAAGAGACAATGGCTCGTGCGTCTGGGGAAAGGGCCCTTGCCTTCACTGCAGAGGAGTTGGAGAAGCTCGTCGACAGGGTCTTCCCCCAGTACACGCTACTCTACGGTCCTCCAGACCAACAGGTAAGTACACAGGGAGCATGTTGTATGGGCTATGCCTGTGTGGAGAGGGCTGGTTGTAAGAAGGAAGGGGGCAGAGTTCTGCGTGCATGAAAGACGGTGAATGCATGTGCCACATGGCAAGGGTAGGGATGGGGGCCACTCACTTTGACGGTGCAGTTGGTAATGACTTCTCTTCTTCCCCTGTACATTTCATGTAGGTCAGCGCCCACCAGAAGAAGGATATTTGGCGTACCATCGCCAAGGACGTCCGGACCCTGGGGGTCCACCAAAGACGGAGCACCCACTGCCGGAAGAGATGGGAGGACATTCGCCGCTGGAGCAAGAAGACGGCGAGGCTCAGCTGGGGATGGCCTCCCAACGTGGGAGGGGTGTCTGTCGAACCATGACCCCCCTGATGTTCAGGATCCTGGCAGTGGCCTACCCTGAGTTGGATGGGCGCTTGAGGGCATCACAGCAGACACAAGGGGGTGAGTACACTATCATTCAGCTGACTTTGCGCGCAGTGAAGGCGTCTGGGTGGGGGAGGAGGGCTGTGGGTTCCCCTAGGCCAGTTCCGTAGGCTAGGCCCATTCGTAAGGCATGGCCCTGTGGCCCCCCACACCACCTCTGTAGAGTGCCAAGTACAGCTATTCATGCCCCTGTGTCATCTATGTGTGCAGATGTCGTCCATAGCCTTGTAGGCCATTTCCCAGGATTGCACTGTAGAGCCCAACAGCGCGACGTAGTGCAGGGGGCCGCTGTGTCTGTATTGTCCGCCAACAGTAGCGGTAAGCCATGCACTCAACCTGTCTATCTTCTGTCCCCCCCCCTTTTTTTGCGGTCTCCCTGTTCTTGTGTGCATAAGCATCATCAGGCGGAAGTACAGTGGCACCGAAGCACGAGGGAGCTGCATCCCACATGGGCATGGAGGCCCACACTATGGGCTCTGAATACACCAGTGGGATGGAGGGCGAGGGGAGCACCACGGCAGTCCCAGGATCTGCAACCAGCGAGACAGACTCGTCCTCCGATGGGAGCTCCCTTGTGGTGGCGGCAATATCTGTGCCCCCCACTTCAACAGGTACAGCCGCCACCCCCCCTACCAGCACCACCCTCCCAGCAGCACCTCAGCCTTCGCCCCGTGCCCGCTCACCCAGGAGGGTGGGCATCACCTTCGCTCCAGGCACCTCAGCCCCTGCCCCTGTCTCCTCTGCTGCCCTCAGTGAGGATGCCATTGACCTCCTCAGGTCACTCACTGTTGGGCAGTCTACCATTTTGAATGCCATCCAGAGTGTAGAAAGGGAGTTGCAACACACAAATGCATTCCTGGAGGGCATTCATTCTGGTCAGGCTGCCCTTCATCAAACCCTTCAAACTCCTGCCTCAGCACTGATGGCAGCCATTGTCCCTGTGTCCAGCCTCCCCCCTCCAACTTCCTCCACCCAGACCCAATCCCCTGTACCTCTGCCTATCCCAAGCACACCATCAGACCAGCCTGCACACACCTCACCACACAAGGGAAGCTCAGGCAAACATAAGCACCACACATCCCACAGGCACTCACGCAAGCATCACACACATACAGACACACCAACATCCACTGCTTCCACTGTGCCCCACCCTCGTCGTCTCCCTCCTCCCTCCCAGTCTCATCTACATTCACACCTGCATGCACTACCACTACAGCCACTACATTCCGCACCAGCACACCCACCTCCACAACCCGCTCACGTGCACTCACCATCCCAACTACCATTTACACGTCCGCTGTGTCCTCTCCCAGTGTGTCTTTGACGCCCCCTCCGAAGATACACAAACGCAGGCACACACCCACCCAACAGCCATCCACCTCACGACAGCCTCCAGCGCATGCACCTATACCCAAATCCACAAATGTTACACCTCCTGCAACCACCACCTCTTCCTCCACTCCCAAACCCCCTCCAGCTACCCGTCCCAGTGTGTCTAAACAACTTTTCCTGTCCCCCCTTAACCTATTTCCCACCACCCCCCCGTCCAACTCATAGGTCCCGTACTAGCACCTCAGCCAAAAAATCTCCGGGACCAGTGGTGCCTGTTGTTACAGGTATGTGGAGTGCACCGGCCGCCAGGCCAGCCAGTCTGTCACGGAGCCACAGCACAGCCAGTCCCCACCCTGTGAAGCACCAGAAGTTGGCCAGTGCCCGGCGAGAGGGGGAAGACTCCAGCCAGCCAAGCCGCTCACAGGGGTCCCGGGGGGAGTGTGGACTGAGCTGTGACTCCTCCCAAGGTGGGGAAGGGGCAGAAGAAACCTGCAAAGTCTGGGAGGAGCAGCACGGCGGAGAAGACTGCCATCATCCCCGCTGGCCAGGAGGGCCCTGCCAGCCCCATCGTCGCTGCCCAGGAGGCCACCGCCAGCCCCATCGTCGCTGCCCAGGAGGCCACCACCAGCCCCATCTTTGCTGCCCAGGAGGGCCCCGCAAGCCACAGCCCAGCTGCCCAGGAGGGCCCCGCAAGCCACAGCCTAGCTGCCCAGGAGGGCCCCGCAAGCCACAACCAAGCTGCCCAGGAGGGCCCCACAAGCCACAGCCCAGCTGACCCATGAAGGACCGCCAGCCACAGCCCAGCTGGGCAATGACGGACCGCCAGGGCAAGGACCGCTGAACAGGGCAAGCACCGCTGAACAGGGCAAGGACTGCTGAACAGGGCAAAGACCGCCATGGCAAGCACCACTGAACAGGGCAAGGACCGCCGAACAGGGCAAAGACCGCCAACTCAAGCACCACTGAACAGGGCAAGGACCGCTGAACAGGTCAGAGACCACCAACTCAAGCACGGCTGAACAGGGCAAGGACCGCTGAACAGGGCAAAGACCGCCATGGCAAGCACCGCTGAACAGGGCAAGGACCGCCGAACAGGGCAAAGACCGCCAAGGCGAGCACCGCTAGCCCATGAGCGGCAGCGGCAGTGACGCAACAGGGACCGTCACGGGGTGAGTGCTGCACTCTGGGCACCAGTCCCCCTCCAGAACCAGTGGAGAACAGCATCCACTCTGTCTGTCCTTGGCAGGATGAAGCACTCTGGGAACCAGTCCCCCTCCAGAACCAGTGGAGAACAGCATCCACTCTGTCTGTCCTGCACAGGATGAAGCACACTGGGCACCAGTCCCCCTCCAGAACCAGTGGAGAACAGCATCCACTCCGTCTGCCCTTGGCAGGATGAAGCACTCTGGGCACCAGTCCCCCGCCAGAACCAGTGGAGAACAGCATCCACTCCGTCTGTCCTGCACAGGATGAAGCACTCTGGGCACCAGTCCCCCTCCAGAGCCAGTGGAGAACAGCATCCACTCCGTCTGTCCTGCACAGGATGAAGCACTCTGGCCACCAGTCCCCCTCCAGAACCAGTGGAGAACAGCATCCACTCCGTCTGTCCTTGGCAGGATGAAGCACTCTGGGCACCAGTCCCCCTCCAGAACCAGTGGAGAACAGCATCCACTCCGTCTGTCCTGCACAGGATGAAGCACTCTGGGCACCAGTCCCCCTCCAGAACCAGTGGAGAACAGCATCCAGTCCGTCTGTCCTGCACAGGATGAAGCACTCTGGGCACCAGTCCCCCTCCAGAACCAGTGGAGAACAGCATCCGCTCCGTCTGTCCTTGGCAGGACGAAGCACTCTGGGCACCAGTCCCCCTCCAGAACCAGTGGAGAACAGCATCCGCTCCGTCTGTCCTTGGCAGGACGAAGCACTCTGGGCACCAGTCCCCCTCCAGAACCAGTGGAGAACAGCATCCACTCCGTCTGTCCTTGGCAGGACGAAGCACTCTGGGCACCAGTCCCCCTCCAGAACCAGTGGAGAACAGCATCCACTCCGTCTGTCCTTGGCAGGACGAAGCACTCTGGGCACCAGTCCCCCTCCAGAACCAGTGGAGAACAGCATCCACTCCGTCTGTCCTTGGCAGGATGAAGCACTCTGGGCACCAGTCCCCCTCCAGAACCAGTGGAGAACAGCATCCACTCCGTCTGTCCTTGGCAGGATGAAGCACTCTGGGCACCAGTCCCCCTCCAGAACCAGTGGAGAACAGCATCCACTTGAGAGACTGTGGCTTTGCACTCCCCAGGATGGTACAGTGGGCAAGCCACCCACTGTAGAGACTTGAGAGACTGTGGCTTTGCACTCCCCAGGATGGTACAGTGGGCAAGCCACCCACTGTAGAGACTTGAGAGACTGTGGCTTTGCACTCCCCAGGATTGATCAGTGGACAAGCCACCCACTGTAGAGACTTGAGGGACTGTGGCTTTGCACTCCCCAGGATTGATCAGTGGGCAAGCCACCCACTGTAGAGACTTGAGAGACTGTGGCTTTGCACTCCCCAGGATTGAACAGTGGGCAAGCCATCCACTGTAGAGACTTGAGAGACCGTGGCTTTGGACTCCCCAGGATACAGCAATGGGCATGGTGCCCCCTCGTGGATCTGGCGTTGTGCACTCATCCGGCTGAGGTGCCCCCCCTTCCCTTCCCCCTGAGGTGCCTGTTGTGTTTCTATCTGATGCCCCTGCAGTGTTCTCTCTGTCATGTTCGGGTATCTTGTGTGGGCCTCGCCCATGCATTTTGGGCCCAGTGGGCCACGGACTACGAATGTTGCTTAACCTGGACTACTAATCGTGGTGTATATTTTGTTTATAGTGTATATATATATATATGTATATTTTTGCTTACTGAATTTTGATATATTACAATAGTTACACTAATTTCCTTTTGTCTTTGCATTCTTCCGGGGGGACTCGGGGGTGTTACTGTAATGTATAGATATGCATTGGTGTGTGTGTTGTAGTGGGTGAGGGTCGGGTGGGGGTTGGGGTGTTGAGTGTGTGTGTCCCTGTTTTTTGCCTCCCCCTCCCCTATGTCGTAGGTGCAGTACTCACCGTGGTCTTCGCCGCCGGCGTTGGTGCTCCTCGTAGAGCAGCAGGAAGACTAGCGCTGGGAGAATATGAAGTTCCGGCTCCATGCTGTCCTCCTTCCTCGTGGAGTGTGTAGAGGTGAGCGTTTTCCCTTTGAAATTCCTGTTTCCGCTGTGTTTTTATCTGCGTTGAATCCACCCCGGAAAAGGTGGCGGATTGGCCTGTCATAATAGTGTGGGCGGTATATTGTCTCCCGCCTGTCTGTTGGTGGTGATCGCCGCGCTGTTTGTCTGTACCGCCATGGCGGTCTGAGTGTTAAAGTGGCTGTCTTTGTTGGCAGTTTCCGCCACGGTCGTAATTGCAACATTTTTACCACTGGCCTGTTGGCGTTCTTACCGCCGCTTTAACACCGTCCGCCAGGGTTGTAATGACCACCTATGTCTTTTCTACAGATTTCCTCCATCGGATTGTTGTTGGCCAAAAGGTTGTTTAGGCCTCCAATGTTCCTTGAGCAAAATTGCAGCTCACTGTTATGAATGGGGCAAATGAAAATTGTGTTGCTTTGTGCTGTGATTTGTTGACTTTTAATGGGTGGTGGAAGCAACCAGTCCACTCTTTCGTTAGTCACATGTTTCATTGTGATTAAGATCAGCTTGACTACAGACTGTGGATTTTGTGAGCCTTTGAAGCAGCAAAGGACAGCGTCCTCCAAATGTCAGGTTATCAGCTGTTCTTAACAGAGATATTTCAAAGCTGTTTTTTTTTACAAAATCACACAAAGCATGCATAATGAAAAGGCCAGTCTTGTATTTTTGGGGTCATCACTTTTGCCCCCTCTTTAAAGTGCCCATAAAGGCTCATAAAGTACTCTGTATACAACCATCCTGTCATGTCCCTTAATATTATGGTTTATTCCCAGGTGCTTGAGCAACAGCCATTTCAGTTTTATTAATTCTTCCTTAAAAGAAAAGATGCATTCTGTCTACTGCTTACAATTTTCAACATACTTTGATTACTAGGTGATTTATCATGATGCTGATGACTGAAAGAGAAAGATATAGATGGCTGGTTTAACATTTCATTTTTAAATACTTTTATTACCCACATGCATAGCCTTATAGCCCATATCTGCATTCAAATCTTCCATTCTATTGGTAAATTGTTAACTTTCAAGCGTCTCTTGCAATACATATTCACTCCCCGTCTTCTATCTACAATAAAGGTCCACTCATAGATGCATCTAAGCTCTCAACCACACCCATGTTGCTTTACCAACACTGAAGCCCAACTTAATAGTCATATTCAAGCCATTATCTGTCTCAGATGCCACACTGGGAAAAATCTGTTGAAAGCACCTCTCATGCATGAATGCACAACTTGTGTCCTGAAAGAGTATTCCTGTGCCCCAAAATGTATTCTTGTATATGTACAGTAATAATCTCATTTCTTGTTTGGAGCAGCTTGTGTCCTCTCTGAGAGATACTGGGCAGGGATGAAAGTTATCTGTGTGTGCCCCAGCCTAAAGGGAAAATAACTTGTTATGGCTTAGTTCTGCTCTGACTCACCAACACAACTTCCAGAAACATATCTGCCAGAGCCACTAATGATGCTGTTGTGTAGCTAATCTATGATAAGATCTGCATTCAGAATGTAATCTAACATTTCTCAAAGGGGAGTGTGCAAAATAGTAACATATGTCAGCCCTGCTGATCCTGACTGTATCCCCTGACTAAAATTAATTCTAAAGAACCCACAAACTAAGGGCTAAATGTCAGATGTGAGTCAGGAATAGACAGATTTCTTCATAATGCCTGGGCTTTATCTTTGACCTCTCTACTGAGGACTGGGTGGCCTTCTTGTAAGTCAGTCTTAGTTTTAATTAAGATTTAGACTGCAGCCTTTTGTGTCTGGTGAAGTTTCTGTGGACTTGTGGGTACGACAGGTGCAGTGGACTAAGTTAAATCTTCTAGGCCGATGCAAGGGTTTTCACCATAAGTGCAGAAAAAACTCCAATAGCACTGACTAAAGAGTTGTTGTAACACAATTACACTACTAGTAAGCTATGATGCCATTTGTCTGGGTGATTGTCCAAAAACATCTTAAATATTGTTCAAGGGATTGGTTGACTCATTCTGTTCGTCCACCAATCTGTGGATGATACCTGGTCAAAACAGTTTCCAAAGTGAGATATGAACTGAGCCATACTATCAGATTTTTTAACCTCTGGAACAAATTAAACTGTAAATGTAATTTAATGGGATTATGGGCTATTCAGGAGATTTTAAGATTTTGGTGAGAGACATAAAGGCCCTCATTACAACCCTAGCGGTAAATGCCGCTTACCGCCATGCAGAAGACTGCCAACATACTGCTGCGGCCTCGGAATTCCGCTACAGCTATTACGACCCACAGCTCGGAATCCACCATAATCCAGACACCCACACAAGTCCGCCACACCAAAGGTCAGTGATAAACTGGCAATAACAAAACCTCCACCGTCACGCCAACAGGAATCCACCCACACTATCACAACCCACGAATCCACGCGGCGGTCTTTCAACCGCGGTATTCCATTGGCGGTACACACCGCCGTGCTCACAATACACACACATTTACAAAACACAACCACATTGGACAATGCAAAATACACATACCTGACACACATACACACACCACACCCACACACCCAATCCAATATAAAGCACACACCCACATCACCCACAAACCCTTACTACCAGATTTCTGAAACCAGGCCAGAGAGAGACACTACCATAAACGACACTAGCATCCACAGACACACAACACCATCACTTACACAACATCCATGCACCTCAAACAACACACACCAACACATCACAACACACACCACCTCACACATCACCCACACCACATCATGGCACCTCAACAACACTCCAGGTTCTCTGAGGAGGAGCTCAGGGTCATGGTGGAGGAAATCGTCCGGGTAGAGCCACCGCTATTTGGATCACAGGTGCAGCACACCTCCATTGCAAGGAAGATGGAGCTATGGCGCAGAATTGTTGACAGGGTCAACGCAGTGGGACAGCATCCAAGAACTAGGGATGACATCGGGAAGAGGTGGAATAACCTACGGGGGAAGGTGCGTTCCGTGGTCTCCAGACACCAGATTGCTGTACAGAGGACTGGCGGTGGACCCCCACCTCCTCCCCCACAACTAACAACATGGGAGGAGCAGGTCTTGGCAATACTGCACCCTGAGGGCCTCGCAGGAGTAGCAGGAGGACTGGACTCTGGTAAGTCAAATCTTTACTACCTCATCCCCCCCCTACCTGCATGGCATAACATACTCCCACCCTCACCCTCACCCCATCACTCAAACACCTCACATATGCCCCACTATCACAACCCACCCATCCCAATACCAAGCCCTGCATGCAACACCAAAGCATGGACACCCATCACCAAAGCATGTCCACTACAGATACCCACAGAGACCCCAAACCAAATATCACACAAGGACCAAGACAAGAATGCAAGCACTGGAGTACAGGATCACTCACCCATTGCACACAATGGCACACACAGATGGAATAATCATGCCTTTACACCCCTACAGGGCCCCAACCCAACGTCACCGGACAGGAGGTACAAGACATATCCAGTCCCCCTACAGAAGAGACCCACAGTGATGACAGCAGCTCTGCACAACTGGATCAAGATGATCAGCCCGGCCCATTAGGGACCTCGGGACAGTCGGTTCCCCTGACACTGTCACAAGCCATCACAGAGCCTCCCCCCTCAGGAAACACCAGCACAGCACCCACCCAGAGGGCCCATCCCTCTGTCCCCAGGACACGTCAATCAGCAGTGTGTCCACCACTACAGGGAACCCAGGCAAACCCACCAACCCAAGAAAATCAGGGACCTGGGTGGAGTGACAGTGGGCACACGGTTCAGGGAACAGAGGCTCAGGAAAACGGGGAAGCTGGGAGGACTGCTGTGCGACAGGGGGAGGACAGGCCCAGGGAACCCACTCTCCACAAGGCCCTCTCCAACATCATGGGAGCTTACCATAATTCCCAGGAGACTATGGCAACGGTACTGGCCAAGTTTCAGGAGACCCAGCGGCTGCAGGAGGAACACTATCTGGGAATCAGGGAGGGCCTGAAGTCCATAAACAATACCCTGGTCACCATTGCAGGGGTGCTGCAAGACCTTGTCAACACCAGGAGGGACACTGTGGCACAACTATGGGCCCCTGACACTAGCCTGGACGATGAACAGCCCACCACCTCCACCCGGCGCTAGTGGACAGGAGGCACCTCCACAGGAACACAACACCAGCACCCCACCCCCTGCAGATGGAGAACCACCACGCAAACGGTCCCTGCGATCCAGGAACAAGACAGAGAACATTGCCAAGACCCCGCCAGGAAATGAGACTCCCCTGAATGTCACCTTTTTGTCCCACTTTGTCACCCTGTCCATCCTTCAACTGCCATTGCTCCACTTCCTATGCCCCTTTGTACAATGCACCTATGAAACAAATAGACTGGACCCTGCCATGGACATTCCTCCACCATCCCCCCTGGCCATTTTACAACCCACTCCACTTATTTGCACAGAAATAAACACACTTCAATTACAAAACAATCTGGAGTCAGTCTGTGCTTTCACAAACGTGTAATTGCAATAACCATGGAATATAGCAATGTCAATTTACTTGTGCACATACCGATGTAACACAGCTGTAGGCCAGGAGGAAATATAGCAGAGGGCACAAAGTGGGACCCACATCTGTGAAAAGGAAAGGCAAAGTAACAAGTCAGGGTCCATACACTGAGTGAAAATGACAGACTTATGCTAGCTCCAATCATAGTATGAGATATGGGAGGCAGTGACATCTTACCTGTGTCTCACTGGAAGTATTGCATGATGATGTTGTTCCTGTTGTTGATATCCTCTTCTGCTGCCTCCTCTTCTTCACTGTCCACAGGCTCCACAGTGCCACAAGACCACCATCTGGCCCAACCTCCTGCAGAAAAGGCACCTGGCGTTGTAAAGCCAGGTTGTGCAGCATAGAGCAGGCCACGATGATCTGGCACACCTTCTTTGGTGAGTATTAGAGAGAACCACCTGTCATATGGAGGCATCGGAATCTGGCCTTCAGGAGGCCAAAGGTGCAGTCAATCACCCTTATAGTTCACCCATGTGCCTCATTGTAGCGTTCCTCTACCCTTGTCCTGGGATTTCTCACTGGGGTCAGTAGCCATGACAGGCTGGGGTAACCAGAGTCACCTGCAAATATGGAGGGACAACTGTTAGACACACACTAACCCGTAGGGACAACCCATACCCAGACACCTATTCACACTGTATAGGGTCCTTGTCCTCACCTATTAGCCACACACAGTGCCTCTGGAGTTGTCCCATCACATAAGGGATGCTGCTATTCCTCAAAATGTAAGCATCATACACTGAGCCAGGAAATTTGGCATTCACATGGGAGATGTACTGGTCTGCCAAACACACCATCTGCACATTCATAGAATGGTAGCTCTTCCGGTTTCTGTACACCTGTTCACTCCTGCGGGGAGTACCAAGGCCACATGTGTCCCATCAATGGCACCAATGATGTTGGGGGTATGTCCCAGGGCATAGAGGTCACCTTTCACTGTTGGCAAATCCTCCACCTGAGGAAACACGATGTAGCTTTGCATGTGTTTCAGCAGGGCAGACAACACTCTGGACAACACGTTAGAGCACATTGGCTGGGACATCCCTGATGCAATGGCCACTGTTGTTTGAAAGGAACCACTTGCCAGGAAATGGAGTACTGACAGGACCTGCACTAGAGCGGGGATTCCTGTGGGATGTCGGATAGCTGACATCAGGTCTGGCTCCAACTGGGCATACAGTTCATGGATTGTTGCACGATCAAGTCTGTAGGTGACTATTATGTGTCTCTATTCCAATGTTGACAGGTCCGCCAGGGGTCTGTACACCGGAGGATGCCGCCATCTCATCACCTGCCCAGCAGAAGTGCCCTATGGACGAGAACAGCGAGCAGAGAGTCAGCCAACACTGAGGTATCACAAAATGTCATTTGCACACATTTATTAATCCGCAATGTGCCTGTAACTGTGTGTATTCAAGGCCTACATTGGTGTGACTCAGATAATATTAATGCCATGTGGCCCCCAGAAATAGCGGCTGCCTGACCTGTAAGGTGGAACAAGGGGATATGAGGTAACTGTGCTGGCGTTGTACACCGTTGCGGTGGGAAGTCGAAGACCGCGGCGCAATCCAGCACTGGTTAACATGGGACCCTATGGGTCCGAGGAGCCAATGACGATGTACGGCGGCGGTGACGGTACGCACCGCCGCGGATGTGACCGCCATTTTCTGTCTGTTCACTCACTTGATACCTGACCTTCAACAGGAGAGGACCTACACTGCAAGTGCTGCTGTGACCTGTGTCTGGAAGCGACAATGGCTCATGTGTCTGGGGAAAGGGCCCCTGCCTTCACTTCGGAGGAGTTGTGGAGACTAGTGGATGGGGTCCTCCCCCAGTACACACAACTGTACGGTCCTCCAGACAAACAGGTGAGTACACTGTGAGCATGCTGCATGGGCAATGCCTGTTTGGAGTGGTGTGGATGGAAGATAAATGGGGGGCTGAGGCCTGCATGTGCGAACGGTGAGTGTATGTGCATCAGGGCAAGGGTGGGAACGTGAGTCAATGAGCATGATGCTCCGGACGGGTAATGATATTCCTTTCCCCCTGTACTATTCCTTTAGGTCAGCACCCACCAGAAGAAGGCTATTTGGCGTGCCATCGCTAGGGACGTCCAGACCCCGATGGGTCCACCACAGACGGAGCACCCACTGCCTTAAAAGATGGGAGGACCCACACCGCTGGAGCAAGAAGACGGCGGAGGCCCAGCTTGGGATGGCCTCCGAACGTGGGAGGGGTGCCCGTCACACTATGACCCCCCTGATGTTCTGGATCCTGGCGGTGGCGTATCCGGAGTTGGATGGGCGCTTGAGGGCATCACAGCAGCCACAAGGAGGTGAGTACACTCTCATTCAGCTGACTCTGCGCACATTACGAGGTGTCTGGGTGGGGGAGGTGGGCAGTGGGTTCCCCTAGGCCAGGGCGATCTTGGTAGGCAAGGTCCCTTGTGAGGCAGGCTCTGTGGCACCCCAACCCCACTAGTGGTTAGTGCCATCTACACCTAGTCAGGCTCCTGTGACTTCCAGGTGTGCAGCAATCGGGATTAGGCCTTGTGCCCCATGGGCATGTGATTCATCTAGGAACTATAAGTGCATGGCGAAGTGCAGAGGGCTGCTGTGTCTGTTGTGTCCGCCAACTGTAGTGGTGTTGCATGCACTGAACATGTCTTTCTCCTGTCTCCCCCCACCCTTTTTGTGGTCTCCCTGTTTTTGTGTGCAATAGCATCATCAGGTGGAGGAGCATTGGCACCGGAGCAGGAGGGAGCTGCATCCCACTTGGCCCTGGAGGGTGAAACAACGGAATCTGAAGCCACCAGTGGGATGGAGGGCAAGATGAGCTCCACGGCAGGGACAGGAGCAGAGGCTAGCTAGAGCAACTCCTCCTCTGATGGGAGCTCCCTTGCAGTGGCACCACCCCCCTTCCAGCACCGCCCTCCCAGCAGCCCCTCAGCGTGTGTCCTGTGCCCGCTCACCCAGGAGGGTGGGCATCTCCTTCGCCCCAGGCACCTCAGGCCCTGCCCCAGTCAGCCCTGCTGCCCTCAGTGAGGAGGCTATTGACCTCCTGAGATCCCACACTGTTGGGCAGTCTACCATTCTGAATGCCATCCAGGGTGTTGAGAGGCATTTGCAACAAACAAATGCATACCTGGTGGGCATTCATTCTGGCCAGGCAGCCCAACAGAGAGCATTTCAGGCTCTGGCCTCAGCACTGATGGCAGCCATTGTCCCTGTGTCCAGCCTCCCTCCTCCAACTTCCTCCACCTAGACCCAATCCCCTGTACCTCAGCGTATCCCAAGGACACCATTAGCCCAGCATGCACACACATCAACACACAAGAGTGGCTCAGGCAAACATAAGCACCACGCATCTCACAGGCACTCACACAAGCATCATACACATGCACACATACCAACATCCACTGCCTCCACTGTGTCCCCCTCCTCCACGTCTCCCTCCTCCCTCCCAGTCTCGTCTCCACTCACACCTGCATGCACTACATACTCAGCCACTACCTCCATCACCAGCACGCCCATCACCACACACCGCTCACGTGCACTCACCACCCCACTACCATTCACACATCCCCAGTGTCCTCTCCCAGTGTGTCAGTGAGTCCTCCTCCCAAAGTACACAAACGCAGGCACACACCCACCCAACAGCCATCCACCTCACAACAGCCTCCAGCCCATACACCTTCACCCAAATTCAGCAGACGTACACCTCCTACAACCATTACCTCTACCTCCACTCCCAAACCACCTCCATCTACCCGTCCCAGTGTGTCTAAAAACTTTTCCTGGCTAACATTGACCTCTTCCCTACACCTCCCCCCCGTCCTTCCCCTAGGGCCAGGCTTTTTAGGTCCCAGCCCAGCACCTCAGCCACCACATCCCCAGGCACAGTGGTGCCAGCAACTGCAGGGTCATGGAGTGCGCCAACTATCAGGGCTGCCAGTGTGCCACAGAGCGAGGTCAAGGACATTCCGCCACCTCCCAAGGTGAAAAAGGTGCCCACATCCCAGAGGGAGAAGCCGAAAACACCTGCCACCAAGGGGTCAGGGAAAATGAAAGGGGATAGTGGCAAGACAGCTGCGCCACCATCAAAGTGGGGCAGGGGCAAAAACTGAAGGGCAGGTCAGGAGAGGGCATGGTGGCACTGACTGAGGGACCAGTGTCACACCTTCAGTCCACGTCGACGCCAACCTGTACTGCGGAGAACACCGCCACCAGCACCGCCACAGACCCCGCCGCCAGCACTGCCGCCACAGACCCCGCCACCAGCACCGCCGCCTCAGACCCCGCAGCCAGCACCGCCGCCACAGACTCCGCCGCAAGCACTGCCACGACTGACACCGCCGCAAGCACCGCCAGTGGCCCTGCGATGTCCTCAGACAGTGGCACCACCGCTGACATGGCTACCATCCCCAGTGGTCAGTCGCCCGAGGCTGGTGGTGAGTTCCAGGACCCTGGGTAGCTTCCATGAAGCATCACTGTCATCACAGTTGTCACCTGCATATGGAATGCGAAGCCGCAGTAGTGTGGGGTATGTCTCTGCCTCCATGGCGTATCATGCTACCTGTACCTCGGGAATCTCGTGGCACACACACACAGGCGAGTGTATTGTTCCTGCCACACTGTATGTGGAGCACTCTGGGCACCAAGCACCCACCAGAACCAGTGGAGAGATACATCCACTACCTCAGTCCTTGGCAAGATGAAGCACTCTGGGCACCATGCCCCCTCCGGAACCAGTGGAGAGATACATCCACTACCTCAGTCCTTGGCAGGATGAAGCACTCTGGGCACCATGCCCCCTCCAGAACCAGTGGAGAAATACATCCACTACCTCTGTCCTTGGCAAGATGAAGCACTCTGGGCACCATGCCCCCTCCAGAACCAGTGGAGTACCACATCCACTACCTCAGTCCTTGGCAGGATGAAGCACTATGGGCACCATGCCCCCTCCAGAACCAGTGGAGAGATATATCCACTACATCAGTCCTTGGAAGGATGAAGCACTCTGGGCACCATGCCACCTCCAGAACCAGTGTAGACTGTTATCCACTAGAGAGACTGTGGCTTTGCACTCACCAGGATAAAGCAGTGGGCAAACCACCCACTGGAGAGACTTGAGAGGCTGTGGCTTTGCACTCCCCAGGATAAAGCAGTGGGCAAACCACCCACTGGAGAGACTTGAGAGGCTGTGGCTTTGCACTCCCCAGGATAAAGCAGTGAGCAAACCACCCACTGGAAAGACTTGAGAGTCTGTGGCTTTGCACTCCCCAGGACCAAGCAGAAGCGTTGTGCGTTCATCAGGCTGAGGTGTCCCACCTCCCCTGAGGTGCCAGTATATTTTCTATGTGATGCCCCTCCAGTGTTCTCTCCGTTTGGAGTCAGGTATCTAGTATAGGCCTCGCCCATGCATTTTGGGCCCAGTGGTCCACGGACAATGATTGGTGCATTATCCAGACTTGTGTATTTGGTGTACATAATTGTATATACTGGATTTTTCATTTTGATAATGATATTTCACATAATTACATTTGTTCAAACCATTCCTTTTTTCCTTGCGCTCTTCCAGGGAATTGGGGGGGTGTATATGTAACGTTGCAGCATGTGTTTGTGTGTATGGTGTTGTGGGTGAGGGTGGGGGTGTTGCGTGATGCGTGTGTGTGTCACTCTCTTTTCCCTCCCCCTCCCCTGTGTTGTAGGTGCAGTACTCACCGTGGTCATCGCCGCCATCGTTGGAGCTCCTGATAGAGGAGCAGGAAGACCATTGCGGGCAGTATCTGCAATTCGGGCTCCATGGCGTCCTGGTTCCTCGTGGGGTGTGGAGGGGTAAGTGTTTTCCCTTCTGTGTACTGTTTCTGCCGTGTTTTTATTTGCGTTGGTTCCGCCCAAGAAAAGGTGGCGGATAGGCCTGTTGTGATAGGGTGGGCGGTACATTGTCTCCTGCCTGTCTGTTGCCGGTGTCCTCCACGCTGTTTGTTTGTACCGCCGTGGTGGTCGGAGTATTAAAGTGGCTGTCTATGTTGGCGGTTTCCGCCACGGTCGTAATCCCATTTTTTTCCGCTGGCCTGTTGGTGGTATTACCCCCGCTTTAACACCGACCGCCAGGGTTGTAATGAGGGCCAAAGTGTACAGACTTTGCCAGACAGTACACCTACCTCAAATATGGTAATGTTTTCATTGAATTTGGGAAGGTCTACAATAAAGCCTGTAATGTGTCAAGACCAGGGATCCTTTGCCATGGGTAGGGAAATTAGTAGTCCTACTGGTTTGATATGCATGACTTTTAGTTTGCACAGGTGGCAAACTTGTCAATAACATCTTTCATGGCTTGATTTATCTGAGGGCACCAGATGTCTTTTTTCACAAATTCACATGTCTTTTATATTTCTGATGACCTGGCATTAACTTGGTCAACTAGTAGGAAAAAATCTACCACTTTAATTCATACACAATGGGGTCATGAATACACCCTTGGTAATGAAATTCAATTTCAACATTTATTTATTCATTTGAAAAAAGGACGAAAAATCATTAAAAGCAAGCATCCTCAATTCCAAATCACTGAACAAAAATTCAAACATATATTATCAAAATCCTGAATATCACAAGAGTTATGTACAACATTGCTCTCCCGAATTTACAAACAATGTGGTTGTATCCTCCCATTAATCAATAAGCCACATATTTACGATGGTTTGTACTCTGAGAGACACACATCTCACAATCTGTAGACTCTCCTTCTGAGTCATAAGGAAATGTATGATACAGCCCTTAAAGCTTCAATAAGTCTTTCTTACAACCTCGTAATCTAACACAGATGTCGACGCGTTTCGACCCCTTCATATTTGGCATCATCAGTACAAATGGAGACAGGAATGCCTTTTGTTCTCAGTTTTAATTGCTTCCACACTCTTTAGTCTGAACTTTAGTCAGCAAGTGTGTCTTGGAAAAGTTGTGCAAATTATCATTCAACTACCGTGCATGCATAATGCACTCTGGCGTACTCGCTCCCAAATATCGAAGTTAAATAGTTCACAAAGGATCTAATCCATGTCCAGTCCTTGCCGGCACTGGCAGAAGAGCAGCATGGTAACAAAAGAAAAGTTCTCTCTATAGATCTCTTGCTGAGATGTATGGCTTATCAGTATGTCACAACAAACTTCCAACATTTCATCTGTTCTTCAAATTCCTAGCAATCCATTTTTTATTTAGAAGTGGGTTGCTGCACTTTGCCTTTGTCCATAAAGATGGTTGTCTCATTAAAATAACAATGATCTTTGGTTGCTGTGAAGGGGTTTTTCATTCATTTGTTTGGCGGTGTTATGCATCAGCTTTATTGTGCTGATTGCCACGACAAAGGGCCATGTGGTAATGGAAATGGGAAAAAATATTGAGCAATAGGCATGCTAAGGTTATTCATAGATGCCAGTGCTTTTATGATCTGTCCGACAGTTCTCTGGAGCTCAGCTCTTTCTACATGATTGTTTTCCATGCACTGAATGACTCATTCATGGACAGCAGTTCCTGATCACATATTGGGTAATTCTTCTCTGCTGCATTCCTGTGTGGAAGTGGTATGCAATGAATGTAAAGCAAAATGGAAAGCAGTTATGATTGGATGGCAGTCTGATAGAACAGATCCAGTAGCAAATAAGAACGCTTCTGTCTCTACAATGAAAGGACAGCTATGATCCAGATGTTGCAATAGCTGAAGTATATACATATTTAAGGTTCATAGAGGCTTGTTCTTGAGGAAGTCCCCAGGGAAAAGGGTCCAATTTCATGCTTAACTGAGTCAGTGGAAGAACAGTTTGAGAGAAGTCTTTAACAAAATGCCTGTGAGAGTTAGAGAATCCCAAAAATTACTGGATGCTATGATTGGTAATTTGAAATCTATTAAGCTAGCCTTGTGTTCCACAAATTTACTTTTCTTTGCTGTAGAATTAGGAGAGTGTTTTTAAGTTTTTGCACAACCTCCATCACATGTTAGAAACGGTCCTCTAGAGAGGCAGAGCATATCCAGATGTTTCCAAGATAGATGACTAAAAAAGTCTAAATCTAGGAGGATTAAGATCAAAGATAGAGGATATCTATCCTGTATCTTAATCTGATTCAACTCTAGGAAGTCAACACTTCTATGAAATTCACCTCTTGATTTTGATACAAAGAACATAGGGGCTTTGGGTGAAGAATTTGAGTGAGGAATACAGCCTATACATAGACTTTCTTTAATGCAGCTTCTGAACAAGTGATTTACTTTTAGATTCAAGGAATACATTCTTCTATTTCGTATCTAGGGGCCAGATTTAAGAAAAGTGAGTGGCGCTGCATTTTTGCGCCCTTTAGAGACCCCTAATGCCACCATGTGTGCGTCATATCTAAGATATGGTGCACCATGGAGGTAGTTAGGGAACTAGCATCAGAATTGTTTATGCTAATTCGGAGCTTTGCAGGATTAGTGTCAGAAATGTTGATGGTAATCCTGCAAAGCCCATTGAGGCCCATTGTAAACAATGGTGTGACTCCTTTTAAAGCCTACTCTGAGCAGGCGTTAAAAGTGTTGAAACAAATGACAAAAAGAAATCTTTTAGATTTCTGTCCACCATTTTTTGGTCCTCCTAATGGGGGAATGCCCCCTCTGAATACATTTTGCCTGGTGCAGGCATAATGTAGTACAAAGAATCACAAACTGGCTCAATGCATGCATTGCATCACTTTATACATTTGACACAGCAATTCTAGCCTCGTTGGTCCACATCAGTAAAAAAATAATTATGCTAATATGGTACAAGGAGGCGCTAGGGGCTCTTAAGTCTTCCCCTAATTTCTAGGCACCCCTTCAACTGCACAGTCCCAGGATTGGTGACGGTGCAAGATATCAACTCCTTTCTTAGTGAACATGTCCAAATAGGCCCAAACGCAGTTGGAATTGAAGGTGAATGTTCCCGTTTGCAGGGTTATAAAAGAGGTTGGTGAAAAACAACCCCTTTATAGGTAAATAAGTGGTTGTGGCAATATTGGCTTGAGAAGGTGTTGGTTTATTTGGCCCAATTATTACACAAATTACATAGTCTTGGGAATTCGTAGAACCAGTAAAAAAGCAAAAGCATCAATAATGGGACACATTACTGATTCTACCTTCTCTGTATGGACAGCAATGATTAAAGGGCTAGTTTCTCCTACTACATATCCTAAAGAGTTGTACCATCTATTGCCTAACAACCTTTGCACCTGCTTTCTTATAATGGGGGCATACCAGATCTCTCTTTAAATTCCCAGTCTATAAAGCAAACACAGACCTCACAATGCAATAGACCCACGAGAGAATGAGGAGTATGAGGATTGGACAATGGCAATGAGAGGTATCGAAGTTTTTAGGAAGTGGTGAACCACTATCAACAGGAAGAACACTTCCTGAGTTTACCATTTAAGGCTGAGTATTTTTGCTTCCCAGATGAGAAAGGCAGTTTCCCAAGTAAAGACCAGCTTCAACACAATACATTCCCAAGCCCTCTATGCACTGGCATTCTCATTATTCCTTTGTCAAAAGTTTCCATACATGAATCTATCTGCATAGGTTCTTTGGAACAGAATGCAAACGCTCTTCTGGAGTTATCATTTCAGATCTTCTCTCTGAGATTTTCCACCAGCCTGGCATTGTCTTTGTTGGATGTTAATCTGAAGAGTTAAATCAATTAGGTTAACTCTAAATGCAGGTCCCCTGACCACAGTTGGAAAGGCATTTTAGGATTCCACCTTAAACCCTGGATAAAGGCAGTCATTGCTGCTTTGATGGCCTATTGGGCCTCCAATGTTAATTGATAAGACTAGTATAGATAACTAAGTCAAGTGAACTAGTATAAGCATCTTGTTTTGTCATCTACCATAGATTCAATACAATTGATTCACAAAAGCTGTGCATAATTGGACAGGCAAGAATTGTAAATATTAATTCAAGGGTGTGGGCCAAGTTAGACAGCATATAAGTGGCCTTTGAGTGATCAAAGGTGAAGGCCAGAGATTTTGATATCAAAATGTAATTTGTACTGTGTGAGAATATCTGTACATGTCAGGGTTCACCTAAGAATTTCTCAGGTGGCATCATGTATATGTGTTGTGGAATATAATGCCTAGCATTATCAGCCATTAATGGTTCCATATACCATTGCAGGACCTTGCTACCATTAGGGCCTGTTGAATCAAAAACGGTGTACAATTGGTCAACCAGGGACTCTGATTATTGCTCAAAAGTGAAGCTCAAACTATGTATCCATCATAAGATAGAAAAACATGAATATGATCTTTGAGTGCTCAGAGATCTTTCCATAAGATGAAAAATTGTGCTGTGCTAAAAATGCCTGAAAATGATATAGATCACCTGGAAATTTCTCAGGTGGCACCATGTTTGTCTGTTGTGGAATATAATGCATAGCAACATTAGCTATTTCTTCACCTCGCGGGATGAAATAATGGTTCTCTCTACCATAGAGGGAATTGTGTTACCATTAGGGCCTGCAGATGTCACAGGAGAAAGAAAATAGACCTTAAATCTGAAGAAGACAAATAGGGGGTCAACGGCTTGACCCTTTGGGAGCAGTTCCAATCAAGAGTTCTTGAGTCCTTGAGTGACTCATCTTCTTCCTGCGAGAGTCGGTAATCAGAAGTCATGAGTCTTCTTTCAGCAGGACCTTCTTCTTCATATGGAGTCGTTCTAGAGCAAGGAGTGTTCGGAGGAGCTCGTGGTTGCAGAACCAGGTTTATTGTGTGCACTATCCAGAGATGGAAGATGTTTAACCACATAATCCTAACTATTTACTTTCTCACATCTCCTACCTTTTGCAGTATTTCCTCTTTGCTTTAATGTAAAAATACCTAAGAGGCACTGCTTAAAGATGATACATCCCTGCTGCTACCTGACTGGCATCTCTTCATGTCCTTACCCAGACCTCTGTTTAGAAGAGTATTCCTCCAATCTACCAAGTTGGAGCTGGTTCACTCCTCTACTGAGACTGGTGCCCGACTATCTAGAAGGGCAATAGGGAGCAGTCCCAGGCATCGCCAAGTCAAAAAAGGTAACTCTAAAGTTCTCATTTGTTCTGCCTATTTGATGTTTCTGGGCTCAGAGCAGGCTATTGTCCATTTAACCAGAGTCATTAATTCTCCCAGCCACCTGCCAAGGATATGTATTCCAGGTTTGGAGATGTGATGAGAGACAGAACTGTTTGTGAGCCAGTTCTGGCTCAGGGAGCTAAAAGTAAATTTAACTAAGTTACTTTTCCACTAAAGCTATCAAAAATATGATTCCTCCATTGAATCAGAAATTGTAAAGTCTACGTAAAATTACTTTGCAGCATGTTGCAGTGTTTCAGTAAGCTCCTTTCAGGGAAACCTCTAGCAAAGCCTATACACTGAAATAGCTTTGTGGTTTTATTTCACAATGAGAACACACTAACCCCAATATCTAGTGTGACCTATTTGTTATATGTTAACACCATATCCTATGGGCTTACAAGGAACACTTTAGGGGTGACATGAATACATAAAATAGGCTTTTCCTAGAAGCATGAGTATTTTTCCCTGTAATGTGTCACTGTAAAGCAGTATACCCGCAGCCTAACCAAAGCACAGTGGTACTTCTGGAAAACAAACCATTTGGTCATGTATGTGAGTCGTGTACATATACACTGCACCCCTTGTATGACATTTAACTAACTGGTATATTTTCTACACCTTTGTAATGGTTTATAGGACACTTAAATAGGCCAACTAAATAAAGACAATTGTACCATTCCCATTTTAGTGCCAAAGCAGCACGGTCTGTTTAAGAGTGTCACAAGGCATAGATTCCTAATATCAGCAGCATCCACAAAACGGGGAGTATTTGGCATGCCGATACGGAAAGGGCAAATATGCTAGACGTAATAAAGTATGCTCCCAGTTAAATTAATTAGCTTGGGATAATTGACACGAATCGAAGGGCTAGATGTACAAAGATTAGGCATAGCGATTTCCTAACTGTGATTTGCTTTAAATCACAATTAGCAAATTGTTATTCTTACTGTATGAAACTCTTATGAGTTTCATTAGTGATTCCTAGTGGGTCACAAATAGACCTACCTCATGCATACTAATGAGGTATGTCGCAGTTTGTGACCAACTAGCATTCACTACCATCAAAGGGAAGGTGGCATGCTAGTGTCAGTTCACCAGACCACCATGTCTGTGATTGCTTTTAAATTAAAAAAAATCTTTTTCAAATGCAGCTTATTATCTTTAAAGCAAAACAGGATGCATGTAAAAAGAAAAAAACTAAAAATGTAAGTGTTATTTTTTATGAGTAGATAGTGGTCCATTGAATCACTGCCTGGTCTTAAAATAATTTTCTTCAACCATTCCCAAAGCAGAAGTGGTCCTTTGGGGACCCCTTTCCATTTGTGAATGGGTTACCACCAACTTTGTGTTGGCTATAAATTGTGAATGTGTTGCGACTGCACTTCAGTTGCAAAACACTCGTACATATCACTGCAAATTGGTATTAGGAAGAGATGCCCTAAACATGTCCCTTCCAAACAGTGAATTACAAAACCAAATTGTGATTTCCTAACTAGTTACTGAATCACAATTTGGGCTTTTTACATCAGAGAAAGTATTTTTGTGAATCATGCCTCTTGCTGGCTACTTCCCAAATAAACATGGCATTCTGCATAGAATGGAGAGTTGGGCTCAAGATAATGCCATTATGAGTCCAGTGCAATATGAGTTTCGGGAAGGTCTGGCAACCAAAGGAGCAATATTTAAACTTGCATTTGCTAATTGGCAAGTACAATTGCCAAGAAAGAAACCCCTATACCTTGCATTCATGGACCTCAGTAGTTCATTTGATAGGGTTAATTGCATTAAACTCTGGGGAATGTTACATAAGCTGGGTCTGCCCCACCCTATAGTAGATTGTTTACAGGAGCTCCAATCTGGAGTTAGAGCCTCAGTTAGGTATGGCATTGAGGGTGACTGCACTGAATTTCCTTAACCTTTTTAGGGGAGTTTGTCAGGGGTATGTTTCAGCCACCATTTTATTTATTATTGGTCAGCACTCTTTTTCAGTCTCCCTGTGCAAAAATTAAACACTTGTGAATGGTAAATGCATGTCAGTCCTGTTGTATGCAGATGACATGATTCTACTTTCTCAAATGCCTAATGGTCTAGGGGGAGCTGTTGATGCCTTTGAAAGATAAATGGGCAAACTGGACCTAAAGATTTACAAATCTAAAACACACTATATTGTGTGTGGTAAGCCCCAGAGTAAGCTAGGATCACTCGTAATTAATGGCCAAATAATCAGCCGAGTCCATGAGTTTTCTTATCCGGGAGTAACTTTTGATGCTAATGGAAATTGGTTACCACATATCTCAAAGTGGTGCTCTCATTTTCAGCCTTAGTGGGAGCTGTTTTTGAGCTTGAATCTAGAGCTGGCAATAAGCCAATCCTGTCTTTGTTGGAGGTGTAGAAACTAAAATGTTTACTCAGTCTAACTTTTGGGGCATCCGTTTGGGGATATCAGAATTGCCATACAATTCAGCAGGAACATATTCGATTTCACTGGCGTGTGCTTGGGATTGAGCCTACCAGCCCATACTTTACACTACACAGAGAAATTGGCTTAAACTATGTGGAAGGCCGTGTAAAGCTCACTTTCTTGCTTCTCTGTATCTTGATTTGAGGGAATATGCACCCAGTGCTTAATAGGTAGATCATTCTAGACTGTCTGTCTTGTGACCTGGGTCCGAAAGAACCCTGGCTAAAATATGTCAACAATATGGCCAATACACTGAGCCAACCTGATCTAGTTTAAACTATTGAGCAAAAGGGCCAAGTGGAAGTTCCTGAGATAGTGGTGGCTGCTTGGGAATCAAAGGAATTGGAAAAACCATCTGTGAAAGCCTTTGTTATGGCAGAGACTACCTTTCACAGATCAACAATGCATGGGAGTGGTTGTTCTTAACAAGGTTCCGTTTTGTCACCCTTAGGTGTAATCTTTGTTCCTCTTGGGGCAGTCAATTCAAAATGTATTCTTCTATGTCCATGTGATGATATCTCGCCTCACTTTACCTTGTTTTGTAAATGTTATCAACCTTTGGGTGAAGATTGTTACTACCTATTTTAAAAAGGCAGGGGTTTTATCAGTATAGGCCAGCCTTTTACTTTCTCTGTATGCAAGCAGATGTTACGGTTTTTCTCTTGATGGGAGCTTTTCTCTAAAATGCAACACGTTGGTATAACTTTGTGAAATTTTGATATTTTATTCATTTATGCTTTTTAACCCCTTCGCTGCCAGGCCTTTTCCCCCTCCTGTGCCGAGCCTTTTTTTGGCTATTTGGAGCAGTTCGCGCTTAGGCCCTCATAACTTTTTGTTCACATAAGCTACCCATGCCAAATTTGCGTCCTTTTTTTCCAACATCCTAGGGATTCTAGAGGTACCCAGACTTTGTGGGTTCCCCAGAAGGAGGCCAAGAAATTAGCCAAAAAACAGTGAAAATTTCATTTTTTTAAAAAAATTTGGAAAAATGGGCTGCAGAAGAAGGCTTGTGGTTTTTTCCCTGAAAAGGGCATCAACAAAGGGTTTGCGGTGATAAAATCACCAGCTTCCCAGCTTTCAGGAACAGGCAGACTTGAATCAGAAAACCCAATTTTTCAACCCAATTTTGGCATTTTACTGGGACATACCCCATTTTTACGATTTTTTGTGCTTTCAGCCTCCTTCCAGTCAGTGACAGAAATGGGCATGAAACCAACGCTGGATCCCATAAACCGCAACATTTCTGAAAAGTAGACAAAATTCTGAATTCAGCAAGGGGTAATTTGTGTAGATCCTACAAGGGTTTCCTACAGAAAATAGCAACTGAAAAAGAAAAATATTGAAATTGAGGTGAAAAAAACATCAATTTTTCTCTAAGTTTTACTCTGTAACTTTTTCCTGCAATGTCAGATTTTCGAAAGCAATATACCGTTACGTCTGCTGGACTCTTCTGGTTGCGGGGATATATAGGGCTTGTAGGTTCATCAAGAACTCTAGGTACCCAGAGCCAATAAATGACCTGCACCCTGCAGTGGGTTTTCATTCTATGCCGGGTATACAGCAATTCATTTGCTGAAATATAAAGAGTAAAAAATAGCTATCAAGAAAACCTTTGTATTTCCAAAATGGGCACAAGATAAGGTGTTGAGAAGCAGTGGTTATTTGCACATCTCTGAATTCCGGGGTGCCCATACTAGCATGTGAATTACAGGGCATTTCTCAAATAGACGTCTTTTTTACACACTGTCTTACATTTGGAAGGGAAAAATGTAGAGAAAGACAAGGGGCAATAACACTTGTTTTGCTATTCTATGTTCCCCCAAGTCTCCCGATAAAAATGATACCTCACTTGTGTGGGTAGGCCTAGCGCCCGCGACAGGAAACGCCCCAAAGCGCAACGTGGACACATCACAGAAAACAGACCTGTTTTTAGCAAAGTGCCTACCTGTAGATTTTGGCCTCTAGCTCAGCCGCCACCTAGGGAAACCTACCAAACCTGTGCATTTCTGAAAACTAGAGTCCTAGGGGAATCCAAGATGGGGTGATTTGTGTGGCTCGGACCAGGTTCTGTTACCCAGAATCCTTTGCAAACCTCAAAATTTGGCTAAAAAAACACATGTTCCTCACATTTCTGTGGCAGAAAGTTCTGGAATCTGAGAGGAGCCACAAATTTCCTTCCACCCAGCGTTCCCCCACGTCTCCCGATAAAAATGATACCTCACTTGTGTGGGTAGGCCTAGCGCCCGCGACAGGAAACACCCCAAAGCGCAATGTGGACACATCACAGAAAACAGACCTGTTTTTAGCAAAGTGCCTACCTGTAGATTTTGGCCTCTAGCTCAGCCGCCACCTAGGGAAACCTACCAAACCTGTGCATTTCTGAAAACTAGAGACCTAGGGGAATCCAAGATGGGGTGATTTGTGTGGCTCGGACCAGGTTCTGTTACCCAGAATCCTTTGCAAAGCTTAAAAATTGGCTAAAAAAACACATGTTCCTCACATTTCTGTGGCAGAAAGTGCTGGAATCTGAGAGGAGCCACAAATGTCCTTCCACCCAGCGTTCCCCCACGTCTCCCGATAAAAATGATACCTCACTTGTGTGGGTAGGCCTAGCGCCCGCGACAGGAAACGCCCCAAAGCGCAACGTGGACACATCACAGAAAACAGACCTGTTTTTAGCAAAGTGCCTACCTGTAGATTTTGGCCTCTAGCTCAACCGCCACCTAGGGAAACCTACCAAACCTGTGCATTTCTGAAAACTAGAGACCTAGGGGAATCCAAGGAGGGGTGACTGGCGGGGCTCGGACCAGGTTCTGTTACCCAGAATCCTTTGCAAAGCTCAAAAATTGGCTAAAAAAACACATGTTCCTCACATTTCTGTGGCAGAAAGTTCTGGAATCTGGGAGGAGCCACAAATTTCCTTCCACCCAGTGTTCCCCCAAGTCTCCCGATAAAAATGATACCTCACTTGCGTGGGTAGGCCTAGCGCCCGCGACAGGAAACGCCCCAAAGCGCAACGTGGACACCACCAAAATTTTGGAAGAAAACAGAGGTGTTTTTTGCGAAGTGACTACCTGTAGATTTTGGCCTCTAGCTCAGCCGGCACCTAGGGAAACCTACCAAACCTGTACATTTCTGAAAACTAGAGACCTAGGGGAATCCAAGGAGGGGTGACTGGTGGGGCTCGGACCAGGTTCTGTTACCCAGAATCCTTTACAAAGCTCAAAAATTGGCTAAAAAAACACATGTTCCTCACATTTCTGTGGCAGAAAGTGCTGGAATCTGAGAGGAGCCACAAATGTCCTTCCACCCAGCGTTCCCCCACGTCTCCCGATAAAAATGATACCTCACTTGTGTGGGTAGGCCTAGCGCCCGCGACAGGAAACGCCCCAAAGCGCAACGTGGACACATCACAGAAAACAGACCTGTTTTTAGCAAAGTGCCTACCTGTAGATTTTGGCCTCTAGCTCAGCCGCCACCTAGGGAAACCTACCAAACCTGTGCATTTCTGAAAACTAGAGACCTAGGGGAATCCAAGGAGGGGTGACTGGCGGGGCTCGGACCAGGTTCTGTTACCCAGAATCCTTTGCAAAGCTCAAAAATTGGCTAAAAAAACACATGTTCCTCACATTTCTGTGGCAGAAAGTTCTGGAATCTGGGAGGAGCCACAAATTTCCTTCCACCCAGTGTTCCCCCAAGTCTCCCGATAAAAATGATACCTCACTTGCGTGGGTAGGCCTAGCGCCCGCGACAGGAAACGCCCCAAAGCGCAACGTGGACACCACCAAAATTTTGGAAGAAAACAGAGGTGTTTTTTGCGAAGTGACTACCTGTAGATTTTGGCCTCTAGCTCAGCCGGCACCTAGGGAAACCTACCAAACCTGTACATTTCTGAAAACTAGAGACCTAGGGGAATCCAAGGAGGGGTGACTGGCGGGGCTCGGACCAGGTTCTGTTACCCAGAATCCTTTACAAAGCTCAAAAATTGGCTAAAAAAACACATGTTCCTCACATTTCTGTGGCAGAAAGTGCTGGAATCTGAGAGGAGCCACAAATGTCCTTCCACCCAGCGTTCCCCCACGTCTCCCGATAAAAATGATACCTCACTTGTGTGGGTAGGCCTAGCGCCCGCGACAGGAAACGCCCCAAAGCGCAACGTGGACACATCACAGAAAACAGACCTGTTTTTAGCAAAGTGCCTACCTGTAGATTTTGGCCTCTAGCTCAGCCGCCACCTAGGGAAACCTACCAAACCTGTGCATTTCTGAAAACTAGAGACCTAGGGGAATCCAAGGAGGGGTGACTGGCGGGGCTCGGACCAGGTTCTGTTACCCAGAATCCTTTGCAAAGCTCAAAAATTGGCTAAAAAAACACATGTTCCTCACATTTCTGTGGCAGAAAGTTCTGGAATCTGGGAGGAGCCACAAATTTCCTTCCACCCAGTGTTCCCCCAAGTCTCCCGATAAAAATGATACCTCACTTGCGTGGGTAGGCCTAGTGCCCGCGACAGGAAACGCCCCAAAGCGCAACGTGGACACCACCAAAATTTTGGAAGAAAACAGAGGTGTTTTTTGCGAAGTGACTACCTGTAGATTTTGGCCTCTAGCTCAGCCGGCACCTAGGGAAACCTACCAAACCTGTACATTTCTGAAAACTAGAGACCTAGGGGAATCCAAGGAGGGGTGACTGGCGGGGCTCGGACCAGGTTCTGTTACCCAGAATCCTTTGCAAAGCTCAAAAATTGGCTAAAAAAACACATGTTCCTCACATTTCTGTGGCAGAAAGTTCTGGAATCCGAGAGGAGCCACAAATTTCCTTCCACCCAGCGTTCCCCCACGTCTCCCGATAAAAATGATACCTCACTTGTGTGGGTAGGCCTAGCGCCCGCGACAGGAAACGCCCCAAAGCGCAACGTGGACACATCACAGAAAACAGACCTGTTTTTAGCAAAGTGCCTACCTGTAGATTTTGGCCTCTAGCTCAGCCGCCACCTAGGGAAACCTACCAAACCTGTGCATTTCTGAAAACTAGAGACCTAGGGGAATCCAAGGAGGGGTGACTGGCGGGGCTCGGACCAGGTTCTGTTACCCAGAATCCTTTGCAAAGCTCAAAAATTGGCTAAAAAAACACATGTTCCTCACATTTCTGTGGCAGAAAGTTCTGGAATCTGGGAGGAGCCACAAATTTCCTTCCACCCAGTGTTCCCCCAAGTCTCCCTATAAAAATGATACCTCACTTGCGTGGGTAGGCCTAGCGCCCGCGACAGGAAACGCCCCAAAGCGCAACGTGGACACCACCAAAATTTTGGAAGAAAACAGAGGTGTTTTTTGCGAAGTGACTACCTGTAGATTTTGGCCTCTAGCTCAGCCGGCACCTAGGGAAACCTACCAAACCTGTACATTTCTGAAAACTAGAGACCTAGGGGAATCCAAGGAGGGGTGACTGGCGGGGCTCGGACCAGGTTCTGTTACCCAGAATCCTTTACAAAGCTCAAAAATTGGCTAAAAAAACACATGTTCCTCACATTTCTGTGGCAGAAAGTGCTGGAATCTGAGAGGAGCCACAAATGTCCTTCCACCCAGCGTTCCCCCACGTCTCCCGATAAAAATGATACCTCACTTGTGTGGGTAGGCCTAGCGCCCGCGACAGGAAACGCCCCAAAGCGCAACGTGGACACATCACAGAAAACAGACCTGTTTTTAGCAAAGTGCCTACCTGTAGATTTTGGCCTCTAGCTCAGCCGCCACCTAGGGAAACCTACCAAACCTGTGCATTTCTGAAAACTAGAGACCTAGGGGAATCCAAGGAGGGGTGACTGGCGGGGCTCGGACCAGGTTCTGTTACCCAGAATCCTTTGCAAAGCTCAAAAATTGGCTAAAAAAACACATGTTCCTCACATTTCTGTGGCAGAAAGTTCTGGAATCTGGGAGGAGCCACAAATTTCCTTCCACCCAGTGTTCCCCCAAGTCTCCCGATAAAAATGATACCTCACTTGCGTGGGTAGGCCTAGTGCCCGCGACAGGAAACGCCCCAAAGCGCAACGTGGACACCACCAAAATTTTGGAAGAAAACAGAGGTGTTTTTTGCGAAGTGACTACCTGTAGATTTTGGCCTCTAGCTCAGCCGGCACCTAGGGAAACCTACCAAACCTGTACATTTCTGAAAACTAGAGACCTAGGGGAATCCAAGGAGGGGTGACTGGCGGGGCTCGGACCAGGTTCTGTTACCCAGAATCCTTTGCAAAGCTCAAAAATTGGCTAAAAAAACACATGTTCCTCACATTTCTGTGGCAGAAAGTTCTGGAATCCGAGAGGAGCCACAAATTTCCTTCCACCCAGCGTTCCCCCACGTCTCCCGATAAAAATGATACCTCACTTGTGTGGGTAGGCCTAGCGCCCGCGACAGGAAACGCCCCAAAGCGCAACGTGGACACATCACAGAAAACAGACCTGTTTTTAGCAAAGTGCCTACCTGTAGATTTTGGCCTCTAGCTCAGCCGCCACCTAGGGAAACCTACCAAACCTGTGCATTTCTGAAAACTAGAGACCTAGGGGAATCCAAGGAGGGGTGACTGGCGGGGCTCGGACCAGGTTCTGTTACCCAGAATCCTTTGCAAAGCTCAAAAATTGGCTAAAAAAACACATGTTCCTCACATTTCTGTGGCAGAAAGTTCTGGAATCTGGGAGGAGCCACAAATTTCCTTCCACCCAGTGTTCCCCCAAGTCTCCCGATAAAAATGATACCTCACTTGCGTGGGTAGGCCTAGCGCCCGCGACAGGAAACGCCCCAAAGCGCAACGTGGACACCACCAAAATTTTGGAAGAAAACAGAGGTGTTTTTTGCGAAGTGACTACCTGTAGATTTTGGCCTCTAGCTCAGCCGGCACCTAGGGAAACCTACCAAACCTGTACATTTCTGAAAACTAGAGACCTAGGGGAATCCAAGGAGGGGTGACTGGCGGGGCTCGGACCAGGTTCTGTTACCCAGAATCCTTTACAAAGCTCAAAAATTGGCTAAAAAAACACATGTTCCTCACATTTCTGTGGCAGAAAGTGCTGGAATCTGAGAGGAGCCACAAATGTCCTTCCACCCAGCGTTCCCCCACGTCTCCCGATAAAAATGATACCTCACTTGTGTGGGTAGGCCTAGCGCCCGCGACAGGAAACGCCCCAAAGCGCAACGTGGACACATCACAGAAAACAGACCTGTTTTTAGCAAAGTGCCTACCTGTAGATTTTGGCCTCTAGCTCAGCCGCCACCTAGGGAAACCTACCAAACCTGTGCATTTCTGAAAACTAGAGACCTAGGGGAATCCAAGGAGGGGTGACTGGCGGGGCTCGGACCAGGTTCTGTTACCCAGAATCCTTTGCAAAGCTCAAAAATTGGCTAAAAAAACACATGTTCCTCACATTTCTGTGGCAGAAAGTTCTGGAATCTGGGAGGAGCCACAAATTTCCTTCCACCCAGTGTTCCCCCAAGTCTCCCGATAAAAATGATACCTCACTTGCGTGGGTAGGCCTAGCGCCCGCGACAGGAAACGCCCCAAAGCGCAACGTGGACACCACCAAAATTTTGGAAGAAAACAGAGGTGTTTTTTGCGAAGTGACTACCTGTAGATTTTGGCCTCTAGCTCAGCCGGCACCTAGGGAAACCTACCAAACCTGTACATTTCTGAAAACTAGAGACCTAGGGGAATCCAAGGAGGGGTGACTGGCGGGGCTCGGACCAGGTTCTGTTACCCAGAATCCTTTGCAAAGCTCAAAAATTGGCTAAAAAAACACATGTTCCTCACATTTCTGTGGCAGAAAGTTCTGGAATCCGAGAGGAGCCACAAATTTCCTTCCACCCAGCGTTCCCCCACGTCTCCCGATAAAAATGATACCTCACTTGTGTGGGTAGGCCTAGCGCCCGCGACAGGAAACGCCCCAAAGCGCAACGTGGACACATCACAGAAAACAGACCTGTTTTTAGCAAAGTGCCTACCTGTAGATTTTGGCCTCTAGCTCAGCCGCCACCTAGGGAAACCTACCAAACCTGTGCATTTCTGAAAACTAGAGACCTAGGGGAATCCAAGGAGGGGTGACTGGCGGGGCTCGGACCAGGTTCTGTTACCCAGAATCCTTTGCAAATCTCAAAATTTGGCTAAAAAAACACATGTTCCTCACATTTCTGTGGCAGAAAGTTCTGGAATCTGGGAGGAGCCACAAATTTCCTTCCACCCAGCGTTCCCCCAAGTCTCCCGATAAAAATGATACCTCACTTGCGTGGGTAGGCCTAGTGCCCGCGACAGGAAACGCCCCAAAGCGCAACGTGGACACCACCAAAATTTTGGAAGAAAACAGAGGTGTTTTTTGCGAAGTGACTACCTGTAGATTTTGGCCTCTAGCTCAGCCGGCACCTAGGGAAACCTACCAAACCTGTACATTTCTGAAAACTAGAGACCTAGGGGAATCCAAGGAGGGGTGACTGGTGGGGCTCGGACCAGGTTCTGTTACCCAGAATCCTTTGCAAAGCTCAAAAATTGGCTAAAAAAACACATGTTCCTCACATTTCTGTGGCAGAAAGTTCTGGAATCCGAGAGGAGCCACAAATTTCCTTCCACCCAGCGTTCCCCCACGTCTCCCGATAAAAATGATACCTCACTTGTGTGGGTAGGCCTAGCGCCCGCGACAGGAAACGCCCCAAAGCGCAACGTGGACACATCACAGAAAACAGACCTGTTTTTAGCAAAGTGCCTACCTGTAGATTTTGGCCTCTAGCTCAGCCGCCACCTAGGGAAACCTACCAAACCTGTGCATTTCTGAAAACTAGAGACCTAGGGGAATCCAAGGAGGGGTGACTGGCGGGGCTCGGACCAGGTTCTGTTACCCAGAATCCTTTGCAAAGCTCAAAAATTGGCTAAAAAAACACATGTTCCTCACATTTCTGTGGCAGAAAGTTCTGGAATCTGGGAGGAGCCACAAATTTCCTTCCACCCAGCGTTCCCCCAAGTCTCCCGATAAAAATGATACCTCACTTGCGTGGGTAGGCCTAGCGCCCGCGACAGGAAACGCCCCAAAGCGCAACGTGGACACCACCAAAATTTTGGAAGAAAACAGAGGTGTTTTTTGCGAAGTGACTACCTGTAGATTTTGGCCTCTAGCTCAGCCGGCACCTAGGGAAACCTACCAAACCTGTACATTTCTGAAAACTAGAGACCTAGGGGAATCCAAGGAGGGGTGACTGGCGGGGCTCGGACCAGGTTCTGTTACCCAGAATCCTTTGCAAAGCTCAAAAATTGGCTAAAAAAACACATGTTCCTCACATTTCTGTGGCAGAAAGTTCTGGAATCCGAGAGGAGCCACAAATTTCCTTCCACCCAGCGTTCCCCCACGTCTCCCGATAAAAATGATACCTCACTTGTGTGGGTAGGCCTAGCGCCCGCGACAGGAAACGCCCCAAAGCGCAACGTGGACACATCACAGAAAACAGACCTGTTTTTAGCAAAGTGCCTACCTGTAGATTTTGGCCTCTAGCTCAGCCGCCACCTAGGGAAACCTACCAAACCTGTGCATTTCTGAAAACTAGAGACCTAGGGGAATCCAAGGAGGGGTGACTGGCGGGGCTCGGACCAGGTTCTGTTACCCAGAATCCTTTGCAAAGCTCAAAAATTGGCTAAAAAACACATGTTCCTCACATTTCTGTGGCAGAAAGTTCTGGAATCTGGGAGGAGCCACAAATTTCCTTCCACCCAGCATTCCCCCAAGTCTCCCGATAAAAATGATACCTCACTTGCGTGGGTAGGCCTAGCGCCCGCGACAGGAAACGCCCCAAAGCGCAACGTGGACACCACCAAAATTTTGGAAGAAAACAGAGGTGTTTTTTGCGAAGTGACTACCTGTAGATTTTGGCCTCTAGCTCAGCCGGCACCTAGGGAAACCTACCAAACCTGTACATTTCTGAAAACTAGAGACCTAGGGGAATCCAAGGAGGGGTGACTGGCGGGGCTCGGACCAGGTTCTGTTACCCAGAATCCTTTGCAAAGCTCAAAAATTGGCTATAAAAACACATGTTCCTCACATTTCTGTGGCAGAAAGTTCTGGAATCCGAGAGGAGCCACAAATTTCCTTCCACCCAGCGTTCCCCCACGTCTCCCGATAAAAATGATACCTCACTTGTGTGGGTAGGCCTAGCGCCCGCGACAGGAAACGCCCCAAAGCGCAACGTGGACACATCACAGAAAAAAGACCTGTTTTTAGCAAAGTGCCTACCTGTAGATTTTGGCCTCTAGCTCAGCCGCCACCTAGGGAAACCTACCAAACCTGTGCATTTCTGAAAACTAGAGACCTAGGGGAATCCAAGGAGGGGTGACTGGCGGGGCTCGGACCAGGTTCTGTTACCCAGAATCCTTTGCAAATCTCAAAATTTGGCTAAAAAAACACATGTTCCTCACATTTCTGTGGCAGAAAGTTCTGGAATCTGGGAGGAGCCACAAATTTCCTTCCACCCAGCGTTCCCCCAAGTCTCCCGATAAAAATGATACCTCACTTGCGTGGGTAGGCCTAGTGCCCGCGACAGGAAACGCCCCAAAGCGCAACGTGGACACCACCAAAATTTTGGAAGAAAACAGAGGTGTTTTTTGCGAAGTGACTACCTGTAGATTTTGGCCTCTAGCTCAGCCGGCACCTAGGGAAACCTACCAAACCTGTACATTTCTGAAAACTAGAGACCTAGGGGAATCCAAGGAGGGGTGACTGGCGGGGCTCGGACCAGGTTCTGTTACCCAGAATCCTTTGCAAAGCTCAAAAATTGGCTAAAAAAACACATGTTCCTCACATTTCTGTGGCAGAAAGTTCTGGAATCTGGGAGGAGCCACAAATTTCCTTCCACCCAGCGTTCCCCCAAGTCTCCCGATAAAAATGATACCTCACTTGCGTGGGTAGGCCTAGCGCCCGCGACAGGAAACGCCCCAAAGCGCAGCGTGGACACATCACATTTTTTCATTGAAAACAGTGCCTACCTGTAGTTTTTGGCCTGTAGCTCAGCCAGCACCTAGGGAAACCTACCAAACCTGTGCATTTCTGAAAACTAGAGACCTAGGGGAATCCAAGATGGGGTGACTTGAGGGGCTCTGACCAGGTTCTGTTACCCAGAATCCTTTCCAAACCTCAAATTTTGGCTAAAAAAACGCATTTTTCACACATTTCGGTGACAGAAAGTTCTGGAATCTGAGTGGAGCCACAAATTTCCTTCCACCCAGCGTTCCCCCAAGTCTCCTGATAAAAATGATACCTCAGTTGTGTGGGTGGGCCAGGTGCCTCCAACAGAATAAGGCCCAAAACTTGTAGAGATACAGGGGATAGTACTGCGAGTTTATAAGGACATATTCTTTTATACATCTTTAGACAGACTCTGCTTTGGGGACCCACATACGTGAGGTGTCATTTTATTTGGGAGACTGAGGGGAACACTGGGGAGTAGGAATTTTGTGCTGGAGTGGTGATCGTACGAAGAAAAGTCAGGAAAATATGCTTTTTTTAAGCACATTTTGAGGTTTACAGAGGAGTCTGGGTAAGAAAATGTTGGGGGATCCACGCAAGCCACTCCTCCCTAGACTCCTTGGGGTGTCTAGTTTTAAAAAATGTCTGGGTTTGGTAGGTTTCCCTAGATGAAGGCCGCACACAGGACCAAAAACATAGGTGCCCTCTCCCCCCCCAAACACAGGTAGTTTTGTAATATATCGTTTTGATGTGCCCACATACGTCCGTGATGTGCCAAACACTAAAATTTTGAAAAGAAACACACTTAGGTTATGTGAAAAAGACCCCTCACCCACCAACCAAGTTGGTGGCATGCTTCATCATCGGGGTCCCACCTGAGGCACCTAGCGTGTCATAGGTGTGCTGCGACGCCTGATTACAGCGGAGCAGGTTTGGTCATTTTTACCACACATACTGGTTGGATTTGGCACGAGGGTGAGTGATGGTTCAGTGGATCAAATTTTACTAACAAGAGCTTTCACAAAAATGAAAAGCACTGTTAGTAACTGAAAGGCAAAAAACTGAACCAATGACTCACAGCTCGTGAGCTGTAAAGCCGCGACAAGGCACCAACCGCTTTACAGTCCATTCACACAACTTTCATACATGACACACACAAGGCCATTCACACCGCCAGCCACGGGCCCAGCACATTACAACACTCACATCGACAGACAGCGCCACTCAAGGGCCCATCACTTACATACGCCCACATGCCTGATACAACAATCACACCAGCTGATGGGAGTGTGTGGACTGGTGTTTGGCTGGCAGTGTGTTGCAGTAGCCAACATCAAGTCAATATGTACAGTCTCAGCCAAGCCCCACTCCACACACAATGGCATCATATTTTTTTTTTTTTTTTTAAACAGAGGAACCCCTAACTAAGTAGAAAGAATTACAAAACAACAAACACAAAAGCTCTAACTAACAACATGACAGAAATGCTAACCATGAAACTAAACACATGAAAATACAAAACAGACATGAGTTTACACTCATGGTTGTTCCCAGAAATTCTTCTGGGTGTGGTAATTCTTAAAACAAGCACCGACACACAGCCCAGGCTTTGAAGGACAATCTGGGCAGTACATTCGAGACTCCCTCCGGATACCTCTTCGAAAACACACTCTACATTTCTTAGCTGGAAAGTCTTTTTTGGGTGTGGGAGGAATGTGCTCAGCAAAGTGGCGATCTTTCAATCTAGCCACATCCTCCACCACTGCTTCTCTAGGAACTCTGGCCTGTTCCACCACAATAAGGCTCTCTATCACTGACTCCTGAAATTTCACAAATGTCATCTTTGAGTCTGGAGACCTATCCCTAAACACAATAAAAGCATTGAAGGTTGCTAAGTGGAAGAGGTGAAGTGCTAACTTCTTATACCAAACATAAGACTTATGAATAGCAGTATAAGGTTCCAACCTCTGGTCAACTCTATCTACACCTCCCATGTGCTTATTATAATCTAAAATGCACACAGGTTTGCGCACTTCAGCAACCTGGCCCCAAACAGTCACAGGGGAAGTACTCTCATCATGGATGGTACTTAGCATGTAGACATCCCTCTTGTCTGAAAATGTCAAAGCTAGCAGCTCCTCGTTCCGCAAGGCACAGCACTGTCCCCTCTCAAGTTTTTTACAGACAAGCTCCCTTGGATAGCCTTTCCGGTTAGAACGGATTGTGCCACAAGCAACTGTGTCCACTCTAAACAATTCCTTGAACAACTGCACACCAGTGTAGAAGTTATCTACATACAAATGGTGACCTTTGTTGAACAGTCGTCTACCAAGATCCCACACTATTTTCTCAGTAACTCCAAAAGTGGGAGGACAACCAGGGGGGTCAATATTGGAATCCCTACCAGTGTACACACGGAAACTATACACATATCCTGTCCTACTTTCAGACAGCATATACAATTTAATTCCATATCGTGCCCTTTTGCTAGGAATGTACTGCCTAAAAACCAAACGACCCTTGAAGAGGACCAAAGACTCGTCCACACTTATCTCTTTGCCTGGAACATAGACCTCCGAAAACCGATCTACAAAATGATCAAGGACAGGCCTAATCTTAAAAAGACGGTCAGAATCTGGGTGATCTCGTGGCAAGGCTAATGCATTGTCAACAAAATGCAGCATCCTAAGAAGAAGCAAATACCGATTACGACTCATGGTAGCTGGAAATATAGCTGTTGCCATCAAGGGACTAGTAGACCAATAAGAAGCCAGTGACGGCTTCCTTATCAACCCCATCAAAAAAGTCAAACCCAAAAACTTTTTTAGCTCCTCCAAATTTGTGGGAATCCACTGGGCAGCTCTAGAGTGTGGCCTAAGTCTAGCAGCGTTGTCCCTCAAATGCTGCTCCGCATACAAATTAGTCTGCTCAACAATCTCTTCCAAAAACACATCATCCATGAATAACTCAAAGAAATTGATAGGCATAAAGTTCTCTGTATTGGCGTTACACCCCGGGAGACCAGTAAAGGCAGGCAACTCTGGCTGCTCCATGTTTGGGGCAACCCAGACATCAGGTCTTCTAACGGGAAACCTTTCAGCCCCAGGTTGCTGCACTATTGGCACATCAATGTCCTCCTCTAAAACAGAACCTTCATCTGCACTGAGTGTGGCTTCATCATCAGAAGATTCCCCTCCAACAGAAACATCACTGCCAGAATCTCTGACTTCCTCCTCTGCCTCAGATGCAGAGTCCGTCTCATAGTCATGATCAGACTGTGACTCAAAAAGCATACCAACCACCTGCTGAGCGGTCATCCTGCGGCTAGCCATGATCTCTCCTGCTAAAATTAACTGGACAAATTCCCCACCAACAACCAGCACTGTGTAAGACAAGTAACAAAGTGTAGCTTTGTTAGTAAGAGTTACAAACTCAAAAACTATACTGCTCACTTGCCTGAAAAAGCTTGATTCACCAGCAACTACACAGCAATCACCAATGATATCCCACTAAAAAGAAAGAAAGAAAGGCAAATTAGAAATAAGACAAAACAAATATCATTGTGCACAAACCTAAGGACAATTTCACACACAATCCTGCATTTAGTACACCCCCTACAAACATGTCATTCATGCATGGCAACAATACTCCTTTGGAGTAAATTGTTTTTACTTACCTAAAACATGCAACTGTGCAAACTGCAGGTCAACCACCGCCAAAACCGCAAGGAGCCACAGCAAATAAAGCAAAAGCTTTGAACTAGAACAAAAAGGAGGAAAACATTTTTTATCACAAATGCAAAGACTTCTTCAGTTGACAAACACCCCACCATCAAACATTTTAGAAATTGGTGCCTAAGTGGATTCTGCCATAGGGGCAGATGGGCCTACTAAAAAAATAGGCCTGTCTGCCCCAAGGAAGCCAAAAAATACCTTTAGTACTGTGTCCCCATGGAGAGCGACCCTTGCCAAAGGGGACAGCCCTCAAACAAAAAAAACACACACAACACTATCCCTGGTGCCTAAGTGGCTTCTGCCCCCTTGGGGGCAGGTGGGCCTAAGAAAATAGGCCCATCTGCCCCCAGGGGGTGTAGAAATGGCCAACAGGTCAATGCCCCCCTTGGGGGGGCGCCCCGTGACCAAGGGGACGCCCCCCCCACAAAAATAAACAAATAAAAAAAAATTCCCTGGCGTTCTAGTGGTTTCTGCCCCCCTTGGGGGCAGATCAGCCTAAAAATAATAGGCTGATCTGTCTCCAAGGGGTGCAGAAATGGCCTGGGTACATGTGCCCCCAAAGTGGAAGGCGACCCTTGCCCAAGCCCCCCCCCATCCACTAACACACACACACACACACACACACTATCCCTGGTGTCTACGTGGCTTCTGCCCCCCTTGGGGGCAGGTGGTTCTAGAAAAATAGGCCCATCTGCCCCCAGGGGGGGCAGAAATGGCCAACAGGTCAATGCCCCCCTTGGGGGGGCGCCCGTGCCCAAGGGGACGCCCCCACACAAAAATAAACACATAAAAAAAAATCCCTGGCGTTCTAGTGGTTTCTGCCCCCCTTGGGGGCAGATCAGCCTAAAAATAATAGGCTGATCTGTCTCCAAGGGGTGCAGAAATGGCCTGAGTACATGTGCCCCCAAAGTGGGGGGCGACCCTTGCCCAAGCCCCCCCCATCAACTAACACACACACACACACACACACTATCCCTGGTGTCTACGTGGCTTCTGCCCCCCTTGGGGGCAGGTGGTTCTAGAAAAATAGGCCCATCTGCCCCCAGGGGGGGCAGAAATGGCCAACAGGTCAATGCCCCCCTTGGGGGGGCGCCCGTGCCCAAGGGGACGCCCCCACACAAAAATAAACACATAAAAAAAAATCCCTGGCGTTCTAGTGGTTTCTGCCCCCCTTGGGGGCAGATCAGCCTAAAAATAATAGGCTGATCTGTCTCCAAGGGGTGCAGAAATTGCCTGGGTACATGTGCCCCCAAAGTGGGGGGCGACCCTTGCCCAAGCCCCCCCCCCATCCACTAACACACACACACACACACACTATCCCTGGAGTCTACGTGGCTTCTGCCCCCCTTGGGGGCAGGTGAGTCTAGAAAAATAGGCCCATCTGCCCCCAGGGGGGGCAGAAATGGCCAACAGGTCAATGCCCCCCTTGGGGGGGCGCCCGTGCACAAGGGGACGCCCCCACACAAAAATAAACACATAAAAAAAAATCCCTGGCGTTCTAGTGGTTTCTGCCCCCCTTGGGGGCAGATCAGCCTAAAAATAATAGGCTGATCTGTCTCCAAGGGGTGCAGAAATGGCCTGGGTACATGTGCCCCCAAAGTGGGGGGCGACCCTTGCCCAAGCCCCCCCCCATCCACTAACACACACACACACTATCCCTGGTGTCTACGTGGCTTCTGCCCCCCTTGGGGGCAGGTGGGTCTAGAAAAATAGGCCCATCTGCCCCCAGGGGGGGCAGAAATGGCCAACAGGTCAATGCCCCCCTTGGGGGGGCGCCCCGTGCCCAAGGGGACGCCCCCCCACAAAAATAAACACATAAAAAAACATCCCTGGCGTTCTAGTGGTTTCTGCCCCCCTTGGGGGCAGATCAGCCTAAAAATAATAGGCTGATCTGTCTCCAAGGGGTGCAGAAATGGCCTGGGTACATGTGCCCCCAAAGTGGGGGGCGACCCTTGCCCAAGCCCCCCCCCCATCCACTAACACACACACACACACACACTATCGCTGGTGTCTACGTGGCTTCTGCCCCCCTTGGGGGCAGGTGGGTCTAGAAAAATAGGCCCATCTGCCCCCAGGGGGGGCAGAAATGGCCAACAGGTCAATGCTCCCCTTGGGGGGGCGCCCCGTGCCCAAGGGGACGCCCCCCCACAAAAATAAACACATAAAAAAACATCCCTGGCGTTCTAGTGGTTTCTGCCCCCCTTGGGGGCAGATCAGCCTAAAAATAATAGGCTGATCTGCCCTCAAGGGGGGCAGAAATGGCCCTAAAAGACATGCCCCCCAAAGGGGAGCGACCCTTGCCCAAGGGGGCGCCCCCCCATCCACTACACACACAATCCCTGGTGCCTAAGTGGCTTCTGCCCCCCTTGGGGGCAGATGGACCTAAAAAAAATAGGCCGATTTGCCCCCAAGGGGGGTAGAAAAGGCCAACAGTTCTCTGCCCCCTTGGGGGGGGCGCCCCTTGCCCAAGGGGGCACCCCCCCCCACATAAATACACATAAAAATAAAAAACCCTGGTGATCTAGTGTTTTCTGCCCCCCTTGGGGGCAGATCTGGCTAAAAAGTAGCCAATCTGCCCTCAAGGGGGGCAGAAATGGCCCTAAAGGACATGCCCCCCACAGGGGAGCGACCCTTGCCCAAGGGGGCGCCCCCCCATTCACTACACACACAATCCCTGGTGCCTAAGTGGCTTCTGCCCCCCTTGGGGGCAGATGGACCTAAAGAAAATAGGCCGATCTGCCCCCAAGGGGGGCAGAAAAGGCCAACAGTTCTCTGCCCCCTTGGGGGGGGCGCCCCTTGCCCAAGGGGGCACCCCCCCCAACATAAATGCACAGAAAATAAAAATCCCTGGTGATCCAGTGGTTTCTGCCCCCCTTGGGGGCAGATCCGCCTAAAAAGTAGGCCAATCTGCCCCCAAGGGGGGCAGAAATGGCCGTAACAAATTGCCCCCACAAGGGGAGCGACCCTTGCCCAAGGGGCCGCTCCCCGCAAACAAGAAACCGTAAAGAACAAAAAAAAAAAAAAAATCCCTGGTGTCTAGTGGGCATTCCTGCTGCCCGATCGCAATGCGATCGGGCAGCAGGAATGCTCAAAGAGACACCGGGGGAAAGGAAAAGCCTTTCCTTTCCCCCGGTGCCTCTTTAGCCCAAACCCCCCACCCACCGGGAAGAGGAACTCACCTCTTCTCCGTTCGCCGCACAGGAAGCAAATGGCTTCCTGTGCGGCGAAATCCCCATAATGAAGTCAGCGCGCGATCGCGCGCTGACGTCATTATGGGGGGGTGGGGGGTCGGGGGTGGAAGGGGAAGGGCTTCCCCTTCCATCCCTGACTTTGGGGGGGTGGGGGGAAGCACACAGAGGGAGCGAGAGCGCTCCCTCTGGGCTGTGTGCCGAGGACGTAGTGGTTACGTCCTCGGCACAGCAGCACTGTGCCGCGGGACGTAACCACTACGTCCGCGGCACAGAAGGGGTTATGTCAATTTATTGACATCTGATTCTATATTTTATGTGATATTTGTTCTTTTACGGTTGTTTTTTAATAATCAAATAAAGAGATTTGACTGACTGACTAACACATGGTATGCTCATTTTAAAGTCATTGCCAGGTCAACGGACAGGGATAATTTTTTCAACACAGAAGACTTTTTTTATAGTTTGAAAAGGGTAGCATATATTGAGCAATGCAAATGAAAATGGATTATCTTTCTATCCATTACTAGTACTGACAGCCATTATTAGTAATAGTTTACCCAGATTTTGCTTGTCACTTTAGGTTGTGTCTTTTATTTTAGGTTAATGTACAGCTCGGGCTTGATTCATAAAGATAAACTACAATTTTTGGTAAGTTTACAATTGTTTTCTATTGACAAAGATATTGTATTAGTAGTATCATTATAACTGTAGAGTCTCTGCACATAAAAAGGACAGTTCTATCTTTTTATGTGTGGAGACGTGAAATGTCCTAAATATACTATTAGTAAAATACATTTGTCAATAGCAAACAATAGTAAATGTACATACAGGTTAAAGTTTATTTTTGTGAATCAGGTCCATTGTTTTTTATGATTTAATCTAGTGATGGGAATGTATTTTACAATCCTCAGTAATATCATTATTGGTGTTGTAGAGTTATTTTGTTTTCAAGCACTATAAACTAGTTTGTGCTGCTTTAAAAATAAATTCCATACAAACAGAAATGTAAATATTCTACTGAAGAAGTATGGGACTGGCAATACAAATATTTTTCATTGAAGAAGGAACACTAAATCAGCAGTTGAATGCTCTTTAATTTTATTTTAAATGCTAACATTTTTTATGTAGTCTGCATTTTGTATGGAATGCATACATACAATTTGTGGTCACTGTGACTGTTTGGTACAATAACACAAGGTAGAAGTAGAATGCAGGAAGTACATTGTCAGCTACTGAGAATGCAGGCATGTGAGACAAAAAAAATAACTAAACAGGAACAACAGTGTAGATCAATTAATCATAGCCATTCATTGAATCTTTCAACTCTCAGTTTAAGTACCCTCCTGCATGATGAAACAATTCAGGAGATATTACATAACATTTTATGCACAGAAAGAAGAGGAACATAGGTGTGCAGAAAATACAGGTGGGGTGAGGGAAGGTAATATTTTATTACATTTAATATAAACCATCTGCAAGTATAGAATCTGCATGCATACAAAACCACCCTTTTGTACTCCCACAGTACATAGTCCTGTGCAATCATGTTTACATTCATGTCCGTCCTCTGAGCATCCAAATGATATGCTATCCCTGCTCATAAGGTACAAAACATTATATCAAGTTAAATTATATATTTAAAAACAAGCAAAATACTGAAACTAGAGCTCCACAGATTAGGGGGACATTACTAAAAGGATAAATGGTCTCCGCCCATACAGCATATATGTGAAAATACATGATTCCAAGATACCAGTCCTAAAATTTCATATAATATAACCCAGCAGAATATAAAACATAAAATTAGAGCCCTAACCACTGCATTACTTTTCTTTACTATGCATGCCATCCAGACATCTTGTTAATGGTGAGCTAGGTAGGTACAAGTTACACAGCACAAAATTTTAAATTAGAATACATTGTAACTGGAAAGTCTATTTAAAATTACTACCACGTCAATATTATTCTTAAGAGCACATAAACAAGAACTTACTACATCTCCTTTACTGCTAGAGGCTGACTACTATTAATTTTAAAAAATACTCCATTTTATCCATACATTTATTAAAGTGAACAGACATAACCAGTATTTTCGTTCAGATAGGTTTAAACACAAATTCACAATAGGTGCAAAACATTTCTTGATATAATGAACAAAATCTGCATCTATTTACTAGTGTTGCGATCACCTGTTTTGTCAATGAATTTTGTGAAGCAAAAGTGCCAAATCTTTGCATTAGCCCTATTTTAAAGTAGCAACTATAACTTACAGCTAAATATTTTTGGAGCTGTGGTCTTTTATATGAATTCATGGACATCAAGCTATGACGTTTATTCCTAAGCTTTCCCTGTCCCCTAAAAACGAGTACAACCGTAATTGCTTGTCCACAACTAATTTGAACATATTGGACGATTGGTTTAGTTTCCATTCACTATCAAACTGAAGATCTTTCAATTACAACTACGAACCAATGGTTTTAAGTGCAAAAAAGGCTGTTGTAAATGCACTTAAAACCTTTGGATCCCTAATAACTAAAGTAATAAATAGAAAAAAGATCCTTTGTTCTACCCCTGATGATGGAGTGTGTAGTAGCAGCTCTTTGATGAAGTACTCATTTGCTATGTTGTTTCTCAGAATTTTGATTTCTCCTGCTAACGTTGACAGGACAGAGGTTAATGAAGTTTGTGTTTTTCAACATTGGGTTACCCAGACCTTTATAGGAATAGTTAGGGTGTGCTGTGTGGCCCCCTTTTGCCCCATTTGAGTAGTTTAAGTAATTCCATGACTGTATTATAAATCCTTTCGAAGTAGGAGTTGATGGAGATGATAGATTGGGCCAGAGTCTCAAGCAATGAGATCTGAATATAAAATTTGTTTGACTGAAACTCTAAAGCCCTAACTGTTGCTTCCAGTGTGTTAGATGGAATTTTCCATGTCTCTAGTTTTGACCACCATTTATATATTGTGCTGTCCCAGATCGTTTACTTCATGGTTTAATCTCATCTGCTGTTCTGATGTTTGATTAGTCTCAATATCTGCTGTTAGATCTTGACACTAATAAATTATTTCACTGTTGCACATTCATGTCATCTTCTACTCATGCAGAAGATCTGCCTTTAGGTTTTTAAAGTTCTGATATCCCAAAGCAGTACTTTGTGCAAGCCCAATATCACGACACACATGATTGTGAGAAGCCATTCCTTTATCACTGTTCTGCTCTGTGCCATTAAGGCCAGTTTGCATGCTCAGAATCAGACATTCTTCATATTCAAGTGACATTAATCCCCCCTCTGCACCAGATTGATTGATCTCAAGATCCTTTTGCTTCTAGCAGACCTTCATCTTGTGAGCATCAGAGGTCTATATAAGGGGATAGGTGTTTAATGCTATCTTTCCCTCGGTCCTTTTAGTGTGCATTTCCTTTTATTTCTGGGATTGATCCTCAAAATATAATATTGCTGTCTCAAGTTCGGGTCATGTTCGGCAGAGTAATTCTGGTAATACAAGTCCTATAAGCTATCCTTCTGAAGGAATCTCCTTTCTCTATTTCCACTGTGGGAGAAAGTTTTCAAATACAACAGGAGACTTCTCTCTAGAACAGACAAAGCCTGCCTGTAAAAGTGACTAACTGCAATCTATACCAGTCTTGCTTCACCCTGGACTAAAAATAATCAGAATGTTCAACCTGTGCAACATGGTCAAAATGTGCAAAAAAATTAATAAGAGGAGGGATGTCCTGGCACCTTCCCCAACCCCCTCCATAGCTATTGTTGTCAACAATCTTCAAGCTCAGCCCCTTGTGTCTGAGCCCAGCTCATTCAATCTTAGGAGTTTTCAAGCCGCGCGGGGGAGACTTTGCTGTTGCTGATGGAATCTCCTCTTTCACTGTGTGAGAGTGTGAATTTTCTAATATATTTATTGATGATTTTGGCGTAACTAAATTTATGATGAATTAACATGTAAAACGGATGACTTTTGAAAATAGTTGCCACAGTTCATTTTCTGTTCCTAACTGTGCAAAACTCTAATTAAATGTTGTGGTTATTTCCATAATTCAATGCTGACATAAAAGTGCATTCGAAGTTTAATAGATGTGTCCACAGCGACCCCCTAGTGGGTTGCTGCATTATGTCTTGCAAGGTCATGTTTTAACCGAGCATTGCATAACTTGAATGTTCTATTGTTTGAGAATGTTACTAATAAGTGATTTTTCCTCGAGGATGGAAGTAATGTCGATACTGTAAAAGTTACTTCCTGAAGAGAGACGTGTTTAGACGGAGATGGAACAATGGGGCTATAGGCAAGACGGAAGAGGAAAATAAATAGTTGAAGAAAATGTCCTACTTAATGTAGTATTGTTGTATTTTAGGTTATCAGTTTAGTTGTTGATTGGCTGAAGCGTAACCACCCCATAGATTGACCAATCATAAGCTTTTTAGAATTTAGTATAACAACCTAAGTAGGATGACTAGAGTTGAGACTGACCAAAGAGAATGACCAGAGTTCAGATGACTAGAGTTGAGATATGATTGCAGAGTCCAGTGTTTCCGTAGCAGTGTGGGTTTAACTGTTGGGCCCAATTCTTCTGAAGACATAACTGATGGTGTCCCCTAGCTGAAGTAGACTGCTTGTTGCTATCGATGTAAAGTATGTCATTATAATGTGATATGTGTCTCTTGTGCTTTCAAGGTACCAGCTGCAACTAATGAACTGATTACTGCATATAAATGTTTTTTTTTTATTAACCTGAGTTAAAGAGTTTTTCTAAATTTGTGTTACTAAATTCTTTTCACATGAAGCCCAACATGTTGATGCTAATTTGTGGTTAGTAAGGGAATTAACTTAAAATGCTCATGACTTACATTGACATCTTTTGAGTGTTGTACTAATGTATACTTTGCCATTATTACCAGTCTTGGTACTATTAATAAGTGTGATTCTCTTGGAGATTATTTGTTTGGTTGTCTTAATTAAATTGAGATATATAAGAAGTTCTAATCAACCATTATTAATCCTATATGCTTACCATTTGTGTTTGAGAGTTATTTTCGTGACATAAACATTGTTAATCTACCGAAATACATTTTATAATTCTTCTTCATAAACAGGTGTGGTTATTGACTGAGGTTTGATATTATTGATTATGTTGATTATTATTGATGCTCACATTACTCATTTATGACATCCCCTCAAAACATATGTCACTTCGATCCATCGTCCTCTAGTGCACAATCCACTATTCAGTGTAAATAATAGCTAGGATTCCGTGGCACTGCAGCAGTTTTTGGTACCAGATTACAGTTACGTCATTGTTTTGAAGATGTCATGATGAGGTTAATATAAAGTTCCTTTGGTGACAATAAAACTGTTTGGTTTGTTGGGTTTTCTTTTTCTAAAATGATATTCGGATTTAACTAGATGAGTTGCTAGTTGCCTTAAGTGACTTTACCTGGTTTTTGGAGACCCCTTAGCCTGAAGAGTATGTTCCTAGAGGTGTTTGGTTGAAATGAGTGGAGTGATTTGCACTTGCACAGCTTTAGCTAATTTGCAGATGCTTGAGATGAATATGAGTTTAGAGGACTAGAGATACTCAAGTAGTGTTAGATGGAGTGGGCGTACTCCTGTAGGCATGAGAGTAGGGAAGCGGTGTTCTTCATTTGAATGTGGCGCTTGATGCAGGAAAAAATTAACCACGTGGTTGTTGATGACAGACCTAAGGAGAGAGGTCTGGGACTTCGAAGTATATTGACAAGTGTAGAGAAACACTTGATATATGTTGTAATTCGTTCATTTAATTGACCGATCTGACGTGATTGGTAAGTCGAGTTTGTCAGAAATTGGAGTGATTGGAACTATACTGAAGACTTGGTGAGTATTAAGTACACTAGAAAATAGTCCAAAGATCAGTTGAGAAGTGAAATTTGCAGGTGGAATTTTACTCATGATTGTGGGAACTGTGAAAAAGAGTAGAAGAAGGCTGAAGGTTACTTTGAAACGTTCCGAAGCGATTGTATTACCCTACCTGTAGTAAATGAGCAAAGTTATTTTCTCATTTTTTGGTTTCAGTTAGCTTGCAAATTAATATTGCGTTGATTTTAGGTGTGGGTTGTGAAAGAAATTGGTATGATAGGCTTTGTCAGCATCTCAGCGAGTGTGCTGAGGAGGGATGAATGTGTTAGTGTGACGTAAGTGATGCCGTGCTGGGATTGGTTGATTAGTGAGAAGAGTTGCGCATGGATTCGTTAATGAGCCCAACAATAGAGTAACAAGATTGGAAGGCGAGGGGGTCAAAGAGAATTGTGGGATTGTGGTCACTTTCCATGATTGGTTGTTCTATCTTTACTTTTGTTTACTATTTGTACTTGCTTAGATTAACTGAGTTTGTAAATAATTTTTGTTGTAGACATCAGGTTTAAATAAAATTCAGTAGAAAATGAAGTTTTTCAAAGCTTTGAGAAGTGCGCTGAGGGGTGATGAGTATATTCCGGGACTTAAAGGAGAGGTTTGTCTGCCAGGAAATACTCCTGCATATGCAGGAGCATGTCTCTGGTTGAAACATTGCATCAAAATTACAAAGAAAGAAGATTGTTTAGCTTTCCCAGAACATGGTACATTCAATTTGAGAATTTTGGAAAATTTGAGGTCAAAGATGAACAGTTTAAAACCTTCACCGAGGCCAGCACAATAGGAAGCTTTAGCGATGTGGGAGTTGGTAGCTAGACAGCAACAGGCATTAAAATTTGAAAGGAAAATGAGGAGAGTGGAAAAGACGTTAGCGGAAGCTAAATGGGATGAAGAGGAGAAAAGGTGAAGAGTAGAAACATTGCAGGGGATTCGATTATTTCCTCCAAGAACGAAGGAGGTAGAGTCTGAAAGAAAAGATGGTAAGAAAAATAAAAAGGGTTCAACAGAGACTAAAGAACAAAATTTGAAAGACTTGAAAAGAGTCATGTTCAATGATGATGAAGAGATGGGTGAAGATGAGATAATTTCTCAGATTTTAAAGACTTATCCTCCACCAAATGTGAATCAGAGTTGTGATAATAGATTGAATGGGAGTGGAATTAGTAATACAATTCCTATTGCACCATCAATTTCAGAATCATCAAGGAATTTTCTGGACAATGAGAGAGTTAGGATGCAGAGTAATTTCAATGATTCATTGAGCAACAGACAGCAGTTTGAAATGAACATTCCTGAAATACAGCCACAGGCTCAAATTTTGAGGACGACTACTAATTTAGTGTTGTCACAAGGTCAGCAAGGGATGAACTTAAGAGAGCCTGTTCAAATACAGATTCCACAAATGCAGAGCATGGGTGCAGGACAGATGCAGAGGGTTGGATCCTTGACTAATCCAGATGCAATTACTGTACCTATTACGATGGGTCTGGTAACTCCATTATATGCGCTTGTAGAGAATAGTGGAGTGAGCTCGTTAATTAATGTGCAGAATAGACAAGGTCCAAGTTTGAATTAGACTAATTCTTTAATAGATTTGTCTCCTGTTGAGAATTATGGAACTATATTCTGTAATAATTAGGGTCAGAGAGCAATGGTTCTGCAACAATGTGCAAGTTCAGGACAAGAGCGAGATGCAGGTGCACAAGCTAATGAGGTTTCATTGAAAGGTTTGACTGCACAAGAAATAACAAAGTGGTTGGAAGATTTAAGTAATTCAAAACCACAAGAGAGAAAAGATATAGAGGAAGAAACAACAAACAGAGTGAGATTGAACATGGAAGGAAATTAACTGTTAGAAGGGACCATGGGGGTGAACAGACTTGAGTCCTATACTGAAGCTCAGTTGAGCTATCTATGTAAAATAATTACAAGAGGAGCAGACATGGTTTATCAGTGGTTACAAGAAGTGGCAGACGATTATGACATTGATTTGTCAAAAACGAAAACTCTGAAAATAAGTTACAGATTAAACATGGAGGAGGAAGATTTTATACACATGAGATCTACAGGGATGAGAACACATCTCAGAGAATTACTTGAGAAAGCACAGGTTTGGAGAGCATTAGACAAATGGGAAGGCAGATGAGTCAAGAAAAGAGAAAGACCAAAGAAAGATGATGTGATACAGGCAGAAGAGTCAGTGAAGATGCTGTAAATGAGAGAACCACCAGGAGGGAATTTTGTACATGTACTTTGGAGTAGGAGTGATATTGTAAGTTTTACAGATGATTATCTGAGGGAGAGAGAAACTGATGGAGTGGTTCCAGCAAACAGAAAGGTTTGTGAAACTTTCGAAGTGTCTGTGGGAAGATCTGAATACACTTTTTGATATTATTGTTCCAGCAGATTTGTGGATTGAATGCAAGAGGAGTGTTGATTGGCCAACGAGTGAACTGCAAAGAGATTTGAAAACAGGTGTGCCATCTCCTGAAGCAATGAAACCTTACTATAAGGTTATTGAGTTTCTGAAAACGAGAATTTTGCTGGAAAATGTTGATTGGCAAAGCATAGATAGAACATCACAGGAAGGAAAGGAATCAGTTCATGCATATTATGAAAGGTTGTTGAAAGTGTTCAAGCAATTTAGTGGTGTAGAAATCATTGAGAAAGAGAGTATGAATCATTTGGTGTTCAGATTTGTTGAAGGGTTGAAACCAGAATTAAGTCAAATGATTAAGAATCACTTAATTGCTGGCAAGCAAAGCCGATTGATGAGGTGTTGCAGTATGCTAAATACTGTAGTGATGAAATTGAGCTGAAGCAGAAAAAGTTGAAAGAGAAAGCGATGGTGATGCAGATTAAGGCTGTACAGACAGGATTGCACGGACATTTTCAGTAGCTGCCAGAGGGGAATGGTTTGTTTCCAAAACAAGGTTGAGGCAGAGGTCAAGGTGGAATGATGAATCCAGTAGTCAATAGAAATGTGGATTTGAGTTCAGTGGTGATTCAGGACGAGCAGCAAAGACGGAATGTGTTACCTTGTCATATTTGCGGACATTGGAAAAGACAGTGCCCGATGTTAAATCAGGGAGGAATTGTACAACAAACAAATGGTGTCAATTCATATCAGAGCATGAGAGTCCTTAGGATGGGAGGTCAAAACCAGAATTTCCAAAACAATGTGAATAATATGCAAGATTTTCAGCCTTTACAGCCAGTACAACAGATGCAGAATGCACAACCTAAGGTACAAGAAGTACAAATGTCACAAATCTATCAAATGTAGCCACAGGTGCAGTTGGTGCCTGTACAGCAAACACATATACCAAGACAGGTTCAAATGATACAGAGCCCTATAGAGCAGCAACAAGTAATGCTTTTGCAAGTGGTCACAAATCAGAGTAAAAACAAAAGTGTAAAAAACAGCTGAACAATTTCCTTTACACAGTGAGAATGAAATAAAAGCTGAATGGCCATTGGATAGTTCAGATGAGGAGGAGTATATGATGGCCGCATTATTAGAAGTGGATTCAAGGGGTCCTTATGTGAAGGGTGAAGTACATGGTCATAAGGTTAATATTCTTGTTGATACAGGAGCAACACGCTCAATGATGAGATCTGTAGAAGTTCCAGACATACCAGTTTCAGAAAGGACAGTGCAAATAGTAGGAGTTGCAAAAAAACATTTGGTCAACACTCTTACAGAACCAGTTCTTGTGAAAATTGGTAATTGTAGAGACTACCATAGTTTTGTTGTTTGCGATTCCAGTCCATTGTCATTGTTGGGAAGAGACTTAGGGGGTCATTCCGACCCCGCCGGGGCGGGAAGCGCCAAAACACCGCACCGCGGTCAAATGACCGCGGCGGTGATTCCAACTTTCCCGCTGGGCCGGCGGGCGATCTCAAGAACATCGCCCGCCCGCCCAGCGGGAAAGCCCCTGCAAAGAGGAAGCCGGCTCCGAATGGAGCCGGCGGATTTGCAGGGGTGCGACGGGTGCAGTGGCACCCGTCGCGATTTTCAGTGTCTGCAAATCAGACACTGAAAATCATTATGGGGCCCTGTTAGGGGGCCCCTGCACTGCCCATGCCAGTGGCAGGGGCCCCCAGGGGCCCCACGACACCCGTTCCCGCCATCCTGTTCCTGGCGGTTTAGGATTCCCTGGGCCAGGGGTAAACCGGCGGGAACCGCCAGGGTCAGAATTACCCCCTTATTGTGGAAAATAAATTGTTCGATTTTGTATTCAACGACAGGAATTAAAATTGAGACAAACAGTGATGAAGAAAAAGATTTGTCAGACGATGTTTTGTAAGTTTGGCTTTGTTGGATGTCGATGATCAGACAAATTAAAAAATGAGCAGGCAAATGAAGATTACAATTTGGAAGACTTAATTAATTTCTTTCCAGTATTTGAAAAGAAAGATCTGCCGATCGATTTGCAGGAAAGAGTTAAGTAAAAAGTCTGGGACTTCACAGGCAAAGACATTGGTTTGATTAAAGGAGTCGAAGGGGTCAAAGTGGCAGTGAAAGAGAATGCAGAGTTTCCTCAAACTGCACGATACCCAATGGCAAATGAGGAAATTGAAGGGATATGACTCTTGATAGAGCAGTTTTTGGAACAGGGGGCTTTGAAAGAAGTGATGAGCAGTCCGTGAAACTCACCAATAATGGGTTTGAAAAAGCTGAATGGGAAAATTCGACTTGTTCAGGACTTGAGGAAAATAAATGACATTGTAGTGAAACGTTCTCCAGTTGTGCCAAATCCAGCAGTGATACTATTTCACATTCCATGTGATGCAGAATGGTTCACAGTAATTGAATTGTGCCAAGCTTTCTTTTCAGTACCTCTACATGAGGACAGCAGACATCTCTTTCGTTTCAAGTTCTTGACCAGAGTCTATTGTTGGTGTAGAATTCCTCAAGGGTTTTCAGAATCACCATCAATTTTCAATCAGATTTTGAAAAAGAACCCGGAGTCATTGGTAATTCCTTACCAATCAACATTAGTACAGTACATTGATGATTTGTTAATTGCATCGAAGACAAAGGAAGGTTGTAGAGAGGATACAATTGCATTGTTGAACTTTTTGGGAGACAATGGTCATAAAGTATCTCCTACTAAACTGCAGTACTGTCAATAGAAGGTGAAATATTTGGACATATAATAGAGAAAGGGTTGAGGAGAATTTCAAGAGAAACAGTAGCAGCAATAATGAAAATGAAAATTAAAAAAAATGCAGAATGAGTTAAGGACGTTCCTGGGAATGGTAGGATATTGTCGTCAGTGGATTCCAAATCTTTCAGCTATTTATAAGCCACTGCAGAGACTGACACATAAGGATGTTTCAGATCCCATAATTATGGATGAGGAATGCATAAGAGCATTTACTGAATTGAGAGAGAGTTTGTGTCAAGCTCCAGCCTTAGGTATGCCTGATTACACAAAACCGTTCTTGTTGTTTTGTCATGAGAGAGATTGAAGTTCTTTGTCTGTCTTGACACAAACACATGGTGGCATATTAGAAGCTTCATGGCTTAAAGGAGTAATTTCTGCACAAGCCGCAGAATTGGTGGCTCTTACTGGAGCATGCCTATTGTCAGACCAGATGAAAGTAACGATCTACACTGATAGTCAGTATAGATTTGGTATTGTACACGATTTTGGGCAAATGTGGTCGCAAAGGGGGTTCCTGACATCTTCAGGATCACCTGTGAGAAATGGAGAAAGGATACATGATTCATTACAAGCTGTACAGAAGCCTGAGAAAATTGTCGTGGTCAAATGCAGTGCACACCAGAGAGGATAAGATTATGTAACATTAGGAAATGCTTATGCAGACCAAGTTGCAAAATGTTGTGCTCTAAATGGGATTTCATTCAAAGGAAATTGGGAATTCATATCTAAAAATGACGAGGTATATGCAAATTTCATCATGCATATTATTGAGACATTAGATAGGTTGAAAGCGATACAGAACAATGTTCTGTAGTGTAGCCATTTTTAAATGTAGCGTTATGCGCGTTAGCTTAATGTATTAGTCCTCTGTGCACTTTGCCCTAGATGCATTTTATTCAACCTCGCACTGTTATTTTACAATATCAAGTTTCACGGTCTTGTTTTTATTTCATTCTATCACACTGTTTAGCTTACTTCAGCACTGTGTTCTCAAACAATACATTCTTGCTCGCTCTGTGCTTCAGTCAAGGCTACAGTCTGGTACATTGCCGGTAAACGTGGTAGGAGTTTAGTCTTTAGTGTTCTTACAAAGTACACATCCTTACGTAGGGACATTTCTTAGAACATCTGCTTGTTAGTTATAAAAACACTTTCTAGTCCTGGTACACGTTAGAGGGAGATTCCGACCAGGAACCTACAACTAGACGCTGACTGCCCCGTTGCAGATGCTGATGCAGATTGCAGGCCTTTGCTCAGGTATGAGGGTTGATGTCCTCCCGGGGGAACCTGAAAGGCAGGCTTAGAGCTTCACATGCTGTGCTCAGAATATAACTTAGAGAGAACATAATTTAGTTGCACTATGATAGCCTTATTCTTGTGCTTCACTCTCATCGTTACTATTTTAATCCTACTGTGTTGTATAGTTCAGGTTACTGCAGCTCACGCTTTGTTATCTAAAATGCAGTCGTTTTAGTAAACCAATCTTTAAAACTTAAACTGCCTTTGTCATTTATATATGAGACCGTACTGTGTATGAGAGATCTGGTTGCGACCTGAGTGACCATGACTTCCCTGGGAAGTACTAAGATGTCATGCGCTCGGCTGCCCAATTGTCTCTTCCCTTTGGGAGAGATGAGGCACTGCTAGTTAGCCGGAGCGAAACCGGATTTGGGGTGACAAGGGTCCTTCACCGTGGGTCAGACTTAGTCCCCCACACTGCGAACGATCTTGCCGCCCAAAAATCCAGTAGTCTCATAAGGATAATGAGAGCCTACGCGACAGTTCCAGAAGAAGAGCGTAGGGGTTGGATGAGACATCGCTGCAATCAAAAGGAGGATGAAATTTGGGTGACAGTGAGGGGAAAATAGTCTTACCAAACAGTTTGTTGACACAAATGGCTAGATACTACCATGGTCAAATGCACTTAGGGAGAGATGCAACGATGAGGAGTTTTAAACAGTTTTGGTACAATCCAAAATGTAAACAGGTGGAAGAGCTGGTTTGCCATAGGTGTGTAGTTTGTCAACAGATGAACGTTGGCAAAAGAACAATTGTCAACATGGGACACAGAGGTATGGCAGCAGGTCCATTCAGTAGAATACAAATGGATATCATTGAGATGCCTGCATGTGCTGGTTTGAAATACGTGTTGGTGATTGTGTGCATTTTCAGTCATTGGATTGAGGCATATCCAACAAGGAGAAATGACAGTCTTACGGTAGCTAAATTGCATTTATGAGAACTAATTCAATGTTTTGGTTTTCCGGTTTCAATTGAATCAGATAGAGAAACACACTTCAATAATGAGGTGATAAAATTGCTTTTTTCTGCATTAAACATTCAGCAGAGACTACATTGTAGTTACCGCCCAGAAGCTTCAGGACTCGTAGAGCAAATGAATGGAACATTGAAATCACGATTGGCAAAAGTGTGTGCATGAACAAATTTAAAATGGCCAGATGCTTTACCACTAGTGCTAATGTCAATGAGAAGCACTCCTGATAAGAAGAATGGGTTGTCTCCACATGAGATTTGGATGGGGAGAGCAATGAGATTGCCAGCAACACCTACAAATGCACATGTGAATATTACAGATGATATATTGCTGGATTGTTGTAAAAGCCTGGCTGATGTGGTTTGGTCCTTTTCTCATCAGGTGGAAACAACAACAGTACAACAAACGCAAGGTCAAGGCCAGAGCTTGAGAGCTGGAGACTGGGTGCTTCTACGGAAGCACGTAAGAAAATCTTGCCTGGAACCAGGGTGGAAGGGACCTTATCAGATCGTGCTCACAACAACGACAGCTGTGAAATGTGCTGGTTTGCCTAATGGGGTGCATGCGAGCCATACGAGGAAAGTGCATGATCCAATAGAAAGAGAAGAGGAGCTGTTAAAATTACCAACAGTTGAAAACACTGGGAACAAAGAGAAAGAAATTGAGCAGAACATAGAAAATGACAGAGATGTGCCTACTCCTATAACAGACGAGAAAGAACAAAATACTGAAGAAAATGAACAAACTCTAAAAGGATTGGAAAAGTCAGTCCAAGAAGAAAAGGAGACTGATTCCGATCCGAGGAGGGTATCCTCGAATGAGAGTGAACAGAAAGAATCGACAGAAAGAAGATCTGCTCAGAGGAGGGTGTCCTCAGATGCAGGTGGTTTGACATACCAAACTGAAGAAAGGACAGACCCCATTGGGAAAGGAATTGAGGGTAGTACTGCCCAAGTGGATTATACTCTTCCAGTTGTGGGAACGTCAGAAGAAAAAGGTTCAAAGGCAAGTGAAGACTCAATTTTGTGGAGATTGTTGTCAAAAAGGCATTGAAAGGAGACAATTGGCCAGAGAAAGCTTCAAAGAGTGGAAAGATGAATGTAGTTCCACCAATTCAAGAGGAAAAAGAATTGAATGAAGGGGAACATACTAGTGGAGAAGAATGTGAAAGTGGCAGATGACCGAAAGGAAAAGAGTCGCAAGCAAGAGATATGGAGGACCAGAATGGGCGTACTTAACTACAAATGATTAGCAGGTAGAATATTTGAGCTATTGTTTTGACAGAGACATTAAAAATTTTAACTTTGGAACATGAGAATTGTAAGAAAAGACATTGGGAAAATCAAATGAAAAGGCGTGCTTAAAAGGTCGTACTTGAGACATACAATAATACTTACTGGAATAGACAAATGAATAACTGGATTTGTCAAGCTGCTATACTGAAATTGACAAAGAGACTGTCCGGAGTGAATACATTATTTTGAATGAAGAAAAAACAAAATAGTAGGAGGGATTTTTGAGTGTTTGTTTTGAATTGTTTTTTTTTTTATTTTTTTTATTTTTTTTTATTGTAATTTTTTTTTCAGAATATAGATAATATGACTAACTCACATAACCAAAACAGTAGAATAAGTTGTTGTAAAGTGTTAAGTATTGGATTGGCGATAGTGAGTGTATTAGTATGCTTACTGTTATTCGTAGGAGCGTCTGTTTATGAGATGGATGGAGCTAGGCAGACTGTGAAGTCTGATAGTTCTTTAGATCTGACTGATATGTCACTTATGAAAGAGAAGTTTAGAATAGATGCCAAATACTTACATGAAGAGAAAGAGCTTTCTTCTAATGTTTTCTATCGCTTATTGCATGAGTATGTTGAGGTGATGGATGCAAAAGATTGTTATGTATGTACACAAATTCCAACTTCAGTGGAAAAAGGAACTACTCATCTTATCTGCCTGTAACTTACGCTATAAGTTGTAGTCATTTGCTAACACATTTCTATTATCAAGAATATATCCAGTATCTCTATTCAAACTATGACATGGTGTTGTCATTTGTACCTGTCATAGGTTATTTGAATAGAATAGCCAAAGAGAATAACATAGTTATTATGAGAGATTTCTTTGAGCCTACTTTAACCTTTGGAACTGCTTTTGCCCATAGAAATAACCTAATGTGTTTACTAACCCCTGTAGAAAAGAAATTCCTAGATAACACAGAATATAGTAGAAGAGAAATAAAGGCAAAGATAGATAAGGGAATAATAAGTATAAAACCTGGAGTTGATTATACTTATGCTGACATTACTAAACACAGAAAATTAAGTTGATTACGCTTATACTGACATTACTAAACATGGAAAATCAACAATAGATGCTGAACATGTAGGAAGACTTTGTATATATGGACCTTGGAGTAAGAAAGATAGAGTACTTGTTGGTAAGTGTGAGTGTAGACATGTTTTTATGTTCAGGAGTAAGTGGGATTTCATGATGAATGGACAGGATCCTCCAGTACCTGGGATTTACTATATCTGTGGGAGAAATGCATATTACTGTCTTCCTAGAGGATGGTATGGAACATGTTATTTGGGAATAGTCTTTCTGAAAATCTATCATTTGGAAGACTTGAGTAAGAATCCCGAAACGATGAAATTTCAAACAAGACACAAGCGAGAATCAATTTCTAGCATTGTAGGGGACATTTTTGGGGCTATAATTCCTTCAGTGGGAGAAGTCTTGAATTCAAGAGGGCGGAGTTTGTAAATTACTTGGTTCAAATCATTGTTGTTCATTCATACTGACAATTCAGGTACAGTTAAAGAGCTGATTAAAAATGTAACAATTACTAATAAGGAAGATTGAAAATAATTAACAGAAACTACAAGGGATTAAAGCTGTGGGAAATTGGTTTAGCAAGGGAAGAAATATTATTTTGACAATGGCAAAATATGTGTCAGTAGTTGTATTTTGTCTAATTGTAATTTGGGGAATATATAAAATGATAAAATGTTTTAAGAGAAGAAAATTGGAAACGAATATCCAATATTTTGAGATTCAAATGAATAATTTCTATAGAGAAAATAAAAAGAGGAAGATAAATAATGTGAAGGTAAATGAGAGTAAATTTTTAAATTGATGATAATAAATGAATTTATTATAGATTTGTTGGACTTTTTTGCTTATGCAGGGTCATCCCCAATCTTTTTGCCTCCTGCCTCCTATTTTTTCTGACCTGTTGCTGTTGGCTTTTGAACTCTGAGCACTTTACCACTGCTAACCAGTGCTAAAGTGCATATGCTCTGTGTAAATTGTATGTAATTGGTTTATCCATGATTGGCATCTTTGATTTACTAGTAAGTCCCTAGTAAAGTGCACTAGATGTGCCAGGGCCTGTAAATCAAATGCTACTAGTGGGCCTGCAGCACCGGTTGTGCCACCCACATAAGTAGCTCTGTAATCATGTCTCAGACCTGCCACTGCAGTGTCTGTGTGTGCAGTTGTGACTGTAAATTCGACTTGGCAAGTGTACCCACTTGCCAGGCCTAAACCTTCCCTTTTCTTACATGTAAGACACCCCTAAGGTAGGCCCTAAGTAGCCCCAAGGACAGGGTGCAGTGTATGGTTAAGGTAGGAAATATAGTAATGTGTTTTATATGTCCTGACAGTGAAATATTGCTAAATGTGTTTTTCACTGTTGCAAGGCCAGTCCCTCTCATAGGTTAACATGGAGGCTACCTTTACATCTGATTAAAGTGTAGATTCCCTTTGGGAGCAGAAGGACATGTGGAGTTTGGGGTCTCTGAGCTCACAATTAAAAAATACATCTTTTAGTAAAGTTGATTTTAAGATTGTGTGTTTGAAAATGCCACTTTTAGAAAGTGAGCATTTTCTTGCGTATACAATTTCTGTGACTCTGCCTGTTTATGGATTCCCTGTCTGGGTCAGTTTGATAGTTGGGCTGGTTGCACCTCACACTAGACAGTGACACAAAAGGAGCTGGGGTGTAGTCTGCATTCCTGATGAGCCATCTGTACTAGGAGGAAGGGGAGGAGTGGTCACTTACACCTGAAAGGGCTGTGCCTGTCCTCACACAATGCAGCCTCTGACCCCCTAGTGAGTGTCTGGGGCCTGGCCTGGGCAAGGCAGGATTTCACATTCAAATGAGACTTTACTTTGAGGTAGGCCTACTTCAAAGGAGAAATTGGGTATAAGAAGGGCATCCAAAACCACAGACTTTAGAAAACTCCTGGAAACAAGAGGAACCTCTGCCTGGAGGAGAGCAGAATGCTGAGGAAGAAGAGCTGCCCTGCCTGTCACTGTGCTTTGTGGAGCTATCCTGCAGTTACTGCTTCTGCCAGAGTAAGAGGGCGAAGACTGGACTTTGTGTGCCTTCCATCTTGTGAAGAAATCTCCAAGGGCTTGATTTAGAGCTTGCCTCATGTTCTCTCTGCCAGCACCTGGAGTCTCTGGAGAGACTCCTGCTCTGACAAGTGGTGCCCTATCTAGTCCCTGGGCCCTTGAAAGGAAAGCTGGTGGAAATCCAAGGAAATCAACTTCGGACGACTTCGGACCGACGCTGCTGCTGAATCCGGTAACGCCGCCTGCAACCGACTCTGTGATCTTCACTGGAACGCGACGACCTTCGCAGGCCCGACGCCGCTGCAGCCCCGCTGAAGTCTGCGACTCCGTGGAAGTCGCCGCACCACGTCGTGACCGACACCGCTCGAAGTGCGCGGATTCAACATTTCGCACAGACGCTGCGATCTCCCACTTCGCGCATGAACTTGTTTTTACTTTTCACCAAAGATACTGTACTTGGGGGTCTGCACGACTCCGTGTCCGGCGCCACTGGTGTCGGCTTGTTGGGAACGACTCCATCACGATGCTGTGTTAACACCTCATCGCATTTTGTGTTTCTAAGCGCTATTTTTGAGTTTAATCTTGAAAAATTCATAACTTGACTTGTGTTAGTCGGATTTTTGTTGTTTTGGTCTTGCTTTGTTTAGATAAATATTTCCTATTTTTCTAAACTGGTGTGTCATTTTGTAGTGTTTTCATTTAGTTACTGTGTGTGTTGGTACAAATACTTTACACCTAGCCCTCTGAAGTTAAGCCTACTGCTCTGCCAAGCTACCAAGGAGGTAAGCAGGGGTTTGCTGAGGGTGATTCTCTTTTACCCTGACTAGAGTGAGGGTCCTTGCTTGAACAGGGGTTAACCTGACTGTCAACCAAAGACCCCATTTCTAACAAGATTGATGTGATGACATAAATAGTCAGCAGAGGAGGGATTGTGAGAGTGTGAATTTTCTAATATGTTTATTAATGATTTTGGCGTAACTAAATGTATGATGAATTAACATGTAAAATGGATGACTTTTGAAAATGGTTGCCGCAGTTCATTTTCTGTTCTTAACTGTGCAAAACTCTAATTAAATGTTGTGGTTATTTCCAGAATTCAATACTTACATAAAAGTGCATTTGAAGTTTAATAGAGGTGTCCACAACTACCCCTAGTGGGTTGCTGCATTATCTCTTACAAGGACATGTTTTAACCGAGCATTGCATAAGTTGAATGTTCTATTGTTGGACCTGGCCCTTTTACAGGGTCATTCCCCAGACTTTTTGCCTCCTTATTTTTCTGACCTTTGTTGGCTGACGTTTTGACTCTGAGCACTTTTTCAATGCTAACCAGTGCTAAAGTGCATGTGCTCTCCCTTACAAAATTGGTATGATTGGATTATACCTAATTGGCATATTTAATTTACCTATAAGTCCCTTGTAAAGTGTATCCCTATACCCAGGGCCTGTAAATGAAATGCTACTAGTGGGCCTGCAGTGCTGCTTGCGCCACCCCCTGAAGTAGCCTGTCAAACCTAATCTAAGGCCTGCTAGCACAGTGCCTGTGTGCGCAGTTTTCTGCCACAGGGTCCTGGCATCTAAATTTACTTGCAAGGCCCAGAACTCCACTTTTACTACATGTAAGTCACCCCTAAGGTATGCCCTAGCTAGCCCTATGGGCAGGGTGCCATGTATGTAGAAGGCAGGACATGTGCTATGTTGCTTGGCCTGTCCTGGTAGTGGCAAACAGCCTAACTTGGTGTAAGGGGTATTGTCTGATGTTATGAGGGGTAGCGTAGGCATGTTTGTTATGGTTGTGATAGTGGTGAGAAATGCTGCTTACTGGTGTAGGTGTATTTTTTATTACTATCACAGAAATGCCACTTCTAGAAAGTGCACATTTATCTGTACTTATGACTGTACTTATGACTTTGGTGTTTTGCAGCTTGTCTCCAATCCACGTCTGGGCAGACTGACAGTTGGGGCTTTGTGCATACTTTTCAGACAGCCTGAACACAGGGAGGGTGGGGCGGTGTCACAGAGGTGCATTTACATATTGTAAGCCTTCCTGGGCTGAGAGAAGGGAGAGGCGGGCACACCTGCATTTGTAAAGGCTGTGCCCTGGCCTTGCATAATAGGGTTGTTTACCCTCTACTGATGTTTGGAGCCTGTGCTGGAGGAGAGAAAGGGCACTCCCAGAACCAGTTGTAACTGGTTGGAACCCCTCTCCTCCCCATTGTAAAACACACTGAAAACTTAGTATAAGTACAGGGGAATTTTCCCCACAATTGAGGCATCATTTGTGTGCTGGCCTGTAGCTGGGTACGCCAGCCCTGCACCCCTTCTTCATTGTCTTTGTCTCCAGAGGCAGGGTGCCATTGCCCCTGACCTCTGTAAACTTACTCTTGCACAAAGGAGGGCTGTTTTGAGGATGAAGCACTGGAAGAGCGCTCCTGAGTGCTCTGTACGACTTTAAAGTGCTTTTCCTGGCCCCAAAATCACCACCACAGCCCGGGATCACAATTGTGCCCCTCGCGCTGTTTTTAGCGCTATGTTGTGCCTGAAAATCTCCACTGCCGCGACTCAAGGTCACCTGCGCTGAAAAAGCGCTCCATTGTGCTGCCGGGATTCACCGCCGCAGCCCGGGGAGTGTTGTGGCCAGAGCGCATCGCGCTCTATCTAGTGCCCCCAGGACACCAAGGAAAGAAGAACCGAAGCTTGCGCGCTCCAACAATGCCGCCAGGGTGAAGCATGCTTTTTGACGCGCCCTCGGGGTACCTGCAGGCACCATCCTTGGTGCCTGCCCCACGCGACAGCCCAGGTCGGGCCGAAAAGCAGCTTGCGCACCGGACCGGGTGCGGACGCGGTGGGTAGCGGGAGGGAAGTCACATCAGAGGCCCCTGCTTCCTTCCCTATTCTTGGCAGCTGCACCGGGGACGAGGGTGGCTGCCTACGAAGGACACGGGCGGAAAGGGAGTTCCCTTTCCCCCGGTCGCTGCCTTAGAGGGGCGATCGCCCTAGTTACTTAATTCTTGTTGGTTTGGGCCCCCCTCTGGGAGAGGGCCATTAGAGGCCCGGGGGGGCCCCACAAAGGTTGCCTGTTCAGGCCCGTTCCATTTTCAGCCAGGAGAGGGTGCTGACTGCCCCTCTCTCCCAGGAGCACTGCGTGGCCCCTGTTGAGCGCACAGGAGCACCGGGGGCCCCCTATGCTCCTCCTTCTAGGCACTAGGAGTGGCCCCTTTCTCCAGGAAAACAGGTACTTTCAAGAAAGTATTGGCTCAGTGAGCCAAGTATGAACCTTGGGGGGGTTTTATAGATTTCCTACCTACTTTCCTGCCCTTACATATATGTGCTGATGTTCCTTTAATGGGCATGACATGCTGATATGTATTTTTATGACTTGTGATATGTTCTCTAATGTTCCTTTTATGGGTAGATATGAGGTATTCATGCAAGTGCATATAATTCTTACTGTAATTCATGACTACTGCTTATGCTGCAGATGTCAGAGTCACCAGATCCTCGGGGTCTGCGCACGTTCCCAACACGTCCACCACTGAACAGCTCCAAGACTCTGATAGATAAATCACAGAGGCTAAGAGAGTTCAAGAGGGGAAGAGGGGATTAGGAAGGGAAACAGCTGGGAAGGAGACCTGTAGTAAGAAAAAGGTTAGAACATACAATATGAAAATTATATCTCCTGAAATCAATACTAGACTATGATTCTAAACATAGTCACTCTGAAAACATGAACAATCTAAGAATTAAGTTTAAATTGACTAAGTTCAAGATGGCCGGATACCTGTAAGGGAATCAAGATGGATTAAATGAAAACTTTCTTATTCAAGTACTTTCCTTTACATGAGAATCAGAAAAACATTCTAACTAAATTTTAAACCAATCATATAAATCCTTTTTTTTTTAGAATGCATACTAGAACCATACAATATTGCATCTAGAAACTCTGATCTTCTGTGTACTCTTAAAATGTTTCAACACAAATTGCGCATATTGTAGATTTATATATATATAGATATAGTAAACACCATAAAAGGAATGTGCACCATGAATAACACAATATGGATTCAGGAAAACAAATCACATAACTTGTCAACTCAAATATTACATGATAAATATCTCAGAATAGTGGCATACAATAAACAACATGAATTAAACTCGAGGAGAGAATTGTGCGTCTTACCGATTCGAATGTCACCATGTAAAATGCCAAGAAATGATAGTACGCAATTAATATCAAAGTCAAATCATCATTAAATGAATCGCGCGTCTTGCCGATTCGTAAACCACGATGTAAATGCCAAGAAATAACAGCTCACAATGAACAACAAGTTAAAAGTACAATGAAACGAATTGCGCGTCTTTTGCCGATTCTTAAGCCACCATGTAAATGTCAAGAAATGGTAGCGCGCAATGAACAACAAAGTTAAAACACCATAAAACAAATTGCGCGTCTTGACGATTCTTAAGCCACCATGCAAATGTCAAGAAATGGTAGCGTGCAATAAATAACAAGATTAAATTATCATGAAACGAATTGCGTGTCTTGCCGATTCGCAAGTCACCCTGCAAATGTCACAAACTCACATGCGCAAAGTACTCTGTCAAATCATAAAAGAATTAGGCCCAAGAACATGAGATTTCTTGAGAATGGCGTCGGGAGGCCAACCCAACCACCGTCTTACCACCCAGAACAAGGATCTCCAAATGAAGAATGAAAGTCAGATGTCTGGAAGATCAAATATGCCACCGGGACAGGAGTTCAGGAAGTAGCTGCTGCTCTGCACCGGGACCTCTGAATAGTGAGCACTTGGAGCTGGGCTGGCTCCTTTTTATAGAGTCTTGGCCCAGCCCACAACCACACCCAGGCATGTTGCAGGGAAAGTCTCTAGAAGGCCCTGGAAAGGGACCACACCCTAACACACTCTGAAAGCCTGCAGCAACACATTGCAAATGAACAGCATTTGTAAGCACATTAAAAATAAGTCTTCAGGATTGAACTCTGCAATGCAAAAGGTTAAACAACAACATATCAGCACAATGCATGAATTACGTTGTTTTGAGAGTACTGGGTTTTTGCATTCTAGTCGCCAATAGAGCGCGCACTGCCCTGGTGTTGACAGCAGAATCCTGAGTACTTACGTGTTCTAATGTGCCAACTGGGTATTCTTGCAGAGAATTAGTAACTTGTGTAACATTCTGACAACTGCTAAGGTAGCAGAGTATTACTTACGTGTAATGTTAGTCTAATTATGTTTTGTGCAGTACAGTTTATTTTTACATAGCTCAGTGTTGTGTTTACTTTGTGGTGTACATTTTTGCATCACGTGTGTTGTGTGTGTTGTGCAAACGCTTGACACATTGCCTCCGGGTTAGGCCTGACTGCTCATGCCAAGCTACCAAGGGGGTGAGCAGGCATTATCTTGGACATGTAACTCCCTTCCCCTGACTAGAGTGGGTAGGTTCTGCCTGGCTTAGGTGCATACCCTAGCCAACCAGGAACCCCATTTCTAACATCTATTGTTTGAGAATGTTACTAAGACGTGATTTTTCTTCGAGGATGGAAGTAAAGTTGATACTTGTTGAGACATGTTTGGACGGAGATGGAACAATGGGGCTACAGACGAGACAAAAGAGGAAAAGAAATAGTTGGAGAAAATGTCCTAGTTAATGTAGTATTGTTGTATTTTAGGTTATCAATTTAGTTGTTGATTGGCTGAAGCGTAACCACCCCATAGATTGACCAATCATAAGTTTTTTAGAATTTAGTATAACAACCTAAGTAGGATGACTAGAGTTGAGACTGACCAGGGAGAATGACCAGAGTTCAGATGACTAGAGTTGAGATATGATTGCAGATTCCAGTGTTTCCATAGCAGTGTGGGTTTAGCTGTTGGGCCCAATTCTTCTGAAGACATAACTGATGGTGTCCCCTAGCTGAAGTAGACTGCTTGTTGTTATCGATCTTGGGGTAAAGTATGTCACTGTAATTTTATATGTGTCTCTTGTGCTTTCCAGGTACCAGCTGCAAATAATTAACTGGTTGCTGCATATAAATGTTTTTTTTTTCTAACCCGAGTTAAAGAGTTTTTCTAAATTTGTGTTACTAAATTCTTTTCACTTAAAGCCCAACATGTTGATGCTAATTTGTGGTTAGTTAGGGAATTAACTTGAAATAGGTTGCGACTAGGAAGGGTGCAAAAAAACACAGACATACATGTGTTGTTATTGACAAACTCATGGGTGTAGCTTCAGGGGAGGGGGCGGTTTTGGGGTGTTACACCTCCCAAATGTGTCCATTTTCTGCTAAATAGTTGGGTACAGGTGCTTCCAATCAGGTATACACACTACAGACAAAAATGCACACACTCTCTCCTCTTTCTCTGGTTTGAAAGGTCTAAAAAATATTGGTTATTTTACAAAATACAGTTTTTTCTCTCAGCATTCCTCTCCCTTCCAACTGTCCCTTATGCCCCTCTCATCCACCCTGACAGTCGTATCATGTTTTTTCACTTTATATGCCACCTTGATTGTTGAAAAGTCTGAAGATCACCCCCACAAAAATATATATATATCTTACTGACCAAGCTACGCTCCTGGACAAACTTACACAATGTTTTTCTCAAATAAATTGTTCAACTACATATGCCCCCATTCAGTATTCTGTTGCTGTCGGCCTGGTTTGTACACTACAAATACAACGTACTTCCACACAATCTTTCATGTCAACAAAAATGTAATAGTTTAAAAGGATTAAAAGTTACTAAAACTGTCACATGTGCTGCTGGGCAGTGATAGACCCTTTGAAAAATGTAACGTCACCTTGTTTTTGCTGATTGTTTCACTGGCACTCATGAGGTGAAGTTTTACACAGACACTATTAATATGTGCTAAAATTGTACAATATTGAAAGAAAAAATGTGTCAGGCTGTATCAAAGTTTCTGCCTAAATTGCTCCTCCGTTTTTGCATAATTTCAGGGGCCTGCTGATAAATCGGGGGGATTAAGTGTTTCTTCTCCGGACAAATACTTCTTCTGGTGCATACTAAAGGGGAAAAAAGCTTGATGTTAATACATATCTCCACTACACTTACAGCTGCGGTGCACAGCAGGAGAAGTATGCACAGAAGCCTATGATTTGAATAGTTTTCCATGGCAATCTTTGTGAATCTCAAAAAGTTATCATCTTTCCACGTCATAAATGGAAGGAAATCAGAACATACAATCAGGACAGCAGGGAATGGTGTTTTAAATCTGGTCAGAGTGTATCACATTTGAAAAATAACAATGTATATTGATATGAAAGTGCTAACGCATCCCTTTATGATAATTTATTACACATCAGGACTCGTTTTAGGCCAATAGATCTTTTGACCCAGTTGAGAGACACCTTAGGATGAGATAACTAATCAATATGTCAATCAATACGTCAATAATGTCATCAATATTTATCATAACAATACATTTCAAAGTCATTAATCAGTCCAAGATTCTACCATGGCCTTGCAGCCATGAATGACCACACCAGTTTAGTAGAATGTTTTAAGTTTTATTCCCTATTGATTACAAATCTAAGAGCAGATGCGTCAATCTCAAAACCAAGAAACATAATAGCATTGTCACGATATGGCAACTTTGGTAAGATTTCATTAAGGCAAGAATCACATACATCAGAACATAACACGGTGTGAACATAGATCAATTTAGCAGAGTGTCAAATATGCGTCAGTTCAACAAAGCATAGATTCGGTCGTTTGTTTATTTGCATCAGTTTAGTGAACACCTGTCCTAACCACTGATTAGCATTAACATGTTAGGCTTCATGCAAAACAATTTAGAACAACAATTTAGAAAAACATCTAACTATGGTCTCTGTCAAAAGCAAGCAGTTGGTACCTAGAAAGGAAAAGCAAACAGACAAATTACAGTTTCATTGTCATAGTTACCCTCCAAAGTTTAGGTCAGCGCACAGGTTCAGTCTTCGCACAGGTTCAGTCTTCGTCTTCAGGACATCAGTCAAATTGCCATCAGTCAGGACTCAGCTCTGGGGCAAAATGGGCACTTCCCTCATAAGGAGGTAAAGTGTAATATGGACAAATCTAAGGGCGAGGATGGTTTTAAGTAAACCAACAAGTCACCAAACAGAGTGACAAAGTTTCTGGATAAAATCAATAGCATTCCCTAACCCACCTAAATGGCTCCCTGTGTCATGGGTTTTTATCCCTTTTTCGTTGTGCATTCCCCCCAAATTCTATTGGACATTTGTTATACCCCACTATCTTTAACAATCAGAAAACACATTAGGTCACCTAACTTTCACCCCATATTATTTTACAAGTCTTTGATTGGTTCTCCCATTCGATGTCTTCAGAGTTGGCACGTCCAGTATGATTTCATCTTTCTGTAATTCTTTGCAAATCTTTTGGTCAGTATCTCCATTGTCTTCACCAGTTTGAATGACCTTGTACATTACATTAATCTACACTGTTTCATTTTGTTTTAATATCATCCTACAAGCAATGGAAAATTCATGGGAACGTATCTAGCCTGGTTACATTCGTCTTCTAGCTTGAAAAAATAAAAATGTGTCCTTTTGTGAGTCAGCACACTGCAAGATAGGAAAAATACATTTAATATGAGAGCCAAGCAGCTAAGCTTCGACTCATGCTAACTTAAGGCCTATAAGGATTTCAGCACAAATTCAATAATACAATTATTAATAATTAGTATAACTTAATCAACATAATAGTACTACATAAACATTTTAGTCATCATTATTAGTCCACGTATACATTTGCGGCCACTCCCCTGGTCACATTTCAGGTGCACGTTTTAAGCAAAATTACTATTACAGTTTCTATGCAGCATTATCACACATTAATTCATAAACATTTATGTCAATATAGATTATATAAGCTACGCTCTCTCAAAAGAATCCTTTTCTTTAAGACAAAGCACATTTAAAAGGCACTTACTCTTTTAGATGTATTGGCTCTTTCGGCCTTGCTCTTTAGTTGCCCTTGCCGAGATAATTCATTTAACTCGGGGACAGACTTGCCCAGTGATGAGAGACCAGTTGTTAATCACATCCACATATTTCCCTTTCTGCAACCTTTAGCCATGCGCTTGCTAATGACATTGTTGATTATTTTGGGTATGTTGGTGAAGCAGACTATATAATTAGCTGCACAGCAATCTTCTTCGGCTGTCAGGAAACATTTGCTTGCATTGCTTCGAAAGACCCACGGTATTTTAAAGAGTAACAATATTAGTGGGTTGTCTATTCACACCTCAGCACATAATAATTATACTTTTGTAGTATCAAATATTAAATTCAACAGCTGGACCCTTAATGCTTGGGGCCACGTTTGCTATTAGACTGCAGTGCCCAGACTCAGAATAGTTCAATTTTCATTACCTTTAATCTCAGGAGACGTGCCATTCTGAATTAAGATGCAAAACCGTGAAAGTGGGTGTTTTCTTTGAATAATCAGTTCAAGCATGTAATGTTGTGTCCGGAAATACATTCTGAAACAATAAGCAAATCATTACTGGCAGTAGAGGAGGGGGGCAGGGTACAAATTATCAGCTAGGTCAAATGAAAGTGAAATACAACTCTATGATTTATATGCTATGACATATACATATGATGACGCCCCAGCATAATGAACGCAAAACCTAAACAACGGTAGTATCTCTCCTTAAAGTAATAGCATATTTTACTCAGTGGATCTGCATGTTATTCCTGCCATGCTGGCCTTTGTGTGTATAACCTGTGAAAAACTGTATTTACCAAGAACGGGAGGTCGAGGGTGTGTAATCTCTGCATTTTTATAATATGTAGTCGAATAGGTCTTTGGAAATAGGGCCCTGGCATTGTCCTAGGTTTTCTACTTGTAACAATGAAACTATGAAGCAGCCAACAGTTATGATGTCTTCCTCTTATATGGGGGATTTGTTGTTCTATGGCAATAACATGAAATATGACATTTGTACTGCAGTAATACATGCATTTTGTTTGTTTATTAGTATACTTCATTCAAATATTTATGTTGCTAGACGTATTTTCTGTGACATCGATAAATAAAATAATACAATTGAACATTTGCACGTTTTAAAAATAAAACAAATTAGGAGATGTTCTCGAATTAACGACAATCCTCAATCTTTCCTGCTCTCTAAAAGTGGAAAGGACCTTCATGTTAGGATTCTGTGTCTAGATTTTAATTTTGTTTGCAGAGCCTGTGCTGAGAAACAAGAACACAGATAACACATGTATCAAACATGGCCAAGAAATTTACGGGCATATTTAAGAAAAGTGCGCCCTTTAGTGCCTCCTACCGCCACTATGTGTGCGCTGTATTTAAAAGACGGTGCACCATGGCACAGGGTAGGGGGCAATAGTGTCATTTTTATTGACGCTATTGATGTACTCTACAGGAGTAGCGCCAAAATATTGCAAAATATGCCCCTTATTGTGCACAGCATTTGGGGCCAGGTGCACGAAGCAGTTTTCAAGTCGCAAATGGCAAATTGGCCCATTTGCGACTTGAAAAATGCTATTTGGGATATACAAAGCCCAAACTGAGATTCGGTAACTTGTTACTGAATCGCAGTTTGGGTTTTGCGATTTGGTATAAAGAAGGGGCGTGACAAGGGGGTCCCTTCCTAATACCGAATCCAGATGGTATGTATGATTGTTTTGTGACCGTGAATGCGGTCGCAAAACAATCGCAGTTAGAACCAGTTTCAAACTGGTGCTAACCCATTCGCAAACAGGAAGGGTTTCCCCTTTGTGAATGGTAGCTCAAATATTTTTTCAGAGCAGGCAGTGGTCCTGGGTTAGAGTTCTGGTTCACATACCTGCCATAATGAGCATAAAAAAACAATTCTGCAACTTTGATAAAGCTCTACTCAATTTTGATAAGAATTACAGAGTGTGTTTGAAGTGTCCAGACCAAACTGGGCGGAATTGAACCAACTATTGCAATTGGTAGTGGCAAGTGAGGTGAGAGACAGAATGGTGGATAAAGTGCCAGGGCTGTGAGGGACACTTGGAATGATGGGGAGTTGAATGAAAAGAAGGATGCTTTCATTAATACATTCCCAGTGATATGTCTGAGAAAAACTGGCAGGACAAATATTCCACCTGCAAGCAGAATAAGGGTGAGGCATCAGTTAATGATTTGGAGAAAGTTAAGGATGTGTTTGAAAGGTACTTATGTGTAGTCTGTACCAAGGAGATGGTTCAAGAACCTGTGGGTGCTGCGTTTGTGTATGGATTGTTTCCGAATGTTGAGAATCAATTGAGCAGTATATGTACTGGATGGCAGACTTGGTAGACTAGGAAATTAGTGCCCTCATGCACCACTGTTTCGCATCACAGAAGTTAAAGAAGCAAAATGCTGAATTGAAAATGGTGTTAAGATTGCAGAAAATTCAGTTGGTGATTAAATGAGCAGGGTGGGGATCCCCACAGAGAGTGGGAAGCCTAGGAGGTCAGGGTGGTGAGAGAATTGGAATGGAAATAGGAGGGACTGAAGAAAGGCCCTGGGCTAGGAGGTTTTTGTTTTTAATTTGGTCAGCTGAAACATTGGAAGTACAATTGCCCTAAAATCAATTAATGTTCCAGAACCTCTGGATAAATCTGGGCACCATCAAACTGTTTGGAACCCATACATGGATTTTAGGACAGTAGCAGTTTCTGTGAAATGTATCTAGGCTTATGTATACCACATCATCAGGTCCAGGGTAACAGTGTGGCCCCCTGAGTCCTCCATTGAATGCATGCCTCTGATATATGCAAAGCCCGTCAACTGCTTTAGTACAGACATCAGCTGATGCCTCCACTACCTCCCCAATGCAGTCAACAGCAGACACAGGGTAGGTTTTTTTTATTCCCCAGTATGGGAGCAAAGCAGAATCCCTTCCAGTTCAGCCCCCTTCCTCACACCCATCTGTAATATCAGACCACCCTGAGGTGCACTAACATTACAAATCACCACCAGATGCAGCAGAAGGAACAGATTAGTGCTCTTCCACTGTCTGCTGGAGAGGATTGAGCCTAGACAGCTTCCCTAGTTTTGAGAAAGGTATCGCTGGAAAGAAGAAAGTCACCCCTTTCCCACAATACCTATCTGAAATAATTTCCTGCTCGTGGCTCATGATGCACCATAATCCACAAGGAGGAAACCACAAAATACCAGGAATTTGTGGAATTTGTGGAGGGAGGGTAGGCCCCTCAGATATACAGGCAGGGAGCAAATTAGTTAGTTTGTTTACCTAGAAGTATGATCGCTATCATGCCCACCCCAGGGAAAAACAAATTCCATGCATATTGTTAAGGAGTTGGCCAGTCCTTTTGGGATTTATAATTTTTTTTAGTGTGTGTTTTCCCTTGGGGGCGCAATAACGCCCCTTAGCAGAAAATTGTGTTTCATATATGTAGAGGGGGACAGTCCTACAAGCAGACAGGCCTGCTCCCTTTATGACCATATTTTCCTAGCCATTTCTCTGATATTACTGCAAACAAGCACAAATGCATGCATGCAGTCTTCATACCATGCAAAATATGTATACACTGTGGGCCTGATTCTAACTTTGGAGGACGGTGTTAAACCGTCCCAAAAGTGGCGGATATACCACCTACCGTATTACGAGTTCCATAGGATATAATGGACTCGTAATACGGTAGGTGGTATATCCGCCACTTTTGGGACGGTTTAACACCGTCCTCCAAAGTTAGAATCAGGCCCTGTGTCTTTCCAAATGAAAAACTGCCCCAGTGTAGCAATTGGAGCTACATTTAAGATCTGGTATTAGCCTTGACTTTTTTTATTATACTGAAATATACATAAATATTTTTCTGATAGGAGGTGATAGACAAGATTCTTCATCCATATTTTCTGTTGTGTCATGCACATTATTCTCCCACCTACTACAATATGGGGCAATGGGTCAGACCACCTTGGCCATTTGCTAACTTCACCGTGAGTGATGGTATTCTGTGTTTTCATAAGGAGCATGTCTGCATACAAAGCAGGACTCTTCATTTCCAAGGGCTACTGTGAGTGTGCTTTGTTTACTATAAAGGCATATGTTTGCCCCCAACAGTAAAGTTTTGCAAAAGCCATGGCAAAAAAATATTTTGTTTGCAAATAATGGACCCATTTATTGTAGTGTTCAGGCCTAGTTTTTGGCTGGCTAACACTGATATGACTTTGTTTAGGTTGTTTTCCACCTAATATTATCTCCCTTGCATGTGAGTGCCACAATAAATACACTGTGGCTGGAGTGGGTTCACTGCTTGTACCTTGATGTTTGCTGTGTCATAAAGTATGTGAAGTAATACTTTGTTCTTTGTTCTTTTTTTATCTATTTTAGTGTCTTTGGGGATTTTCTTTTAGGATTGAAGAATCTAGAAGGTAAGAGATGTTTTGCTTTTCCTCTTGGAATTTCACACACATACATTTACACACTGCTTACTTCTTCCCTCTATGCAGGACATAGTGTATCAAAAAGGTTCTAGATAGGCTCCAGACAGTCAACAGAGATGGAATCTCAGTAGATGACTGCTGCCCAGGCCTTAACTAGAGTAGTGGAGCACAGCTTCAAGGCAGGAACAAATACTGGGACAACATTTGAGGGCGAGATAAATGGAGCAGAATCTTGAAGTGACTTTTTAGTCGGTGAAGTTCCATCTGGTGACTTGTCATCCAGTGATACTAAGGACTGTGGTCATGGCAATAATGATGTCCCTTCACAAGCACAATATGTGCACTAAAGAGACAGCAGAAGACCAACCCAGAAAGCAGGCATGTTTGACAGCAAGCACAGACAGAATGCTCTCCTGTAAATCCCTCAATTTAGTGCAGCCCCAAATTCTTCCATTCTCTGAAGGTGCTGGAAGAAAAATCAATACTGCATATTTTTGCCTATTGCCTATGTCCATCTTGCTCTGGATTTTGACTTACTTGAGAACAGCATGCAACAAACAAGTTTGCATTTGAACAGTTTCTAGGGAAGCATGGAGGAACCCTGGGGTCGCTTTCTAGGGCACAAGGTGGACTCTCACTTCAATTGCAGAGGTGAAGAAATGTCTGAGCCTTACACTGAAAATTAGGATACTGCAAAACCAAGTATGCAGTTCTACTGGTTGACTCTCACGATTTAGGTAACACTCAGCTTTACACAGGTCATGAGATCATTTTATGCTGTATTTCAAGGATAATTCTTCTATATTGCCCCCGGACATTCCGGTCCAGGAACAGTCCAGCCCGAACTGCCAGGTCCTCCTTAGACCAGAAATAAGCTTTAATTTTTTTTAATGAAAACATCTGGGATTAATTGAAACTAATAAGCAAAGAAAGAGTAAATCAAATAAACACATTAAATCATGTCTTTGAAAAAAATCAAAATTAAAAAAAAAAAAACCATCATCTGAGATCACTCCAACACCATTCCAAGTAAGTTGTCACCCTGCCCCTCTGATATATATCTCTGCACATACAATATTGTACCAAAGAATGTGCTAGAACATAGATCACTTGTGGGGAGAAATCAACGCCTTTGAAAAGCAAGAGATTCCTGGCTCTCCACAGAGCATCTTTCAAGCAATTCACTACAATTTCTGAAATGGGGAACAGGATATGATCACACCAAATAACACAACCTTTTTAGATAAAACCATATCTGAATTTAGTGTTGATAGCCATACTTCTGCTAAAGCACACACCTTCTGTGCAGGACGACAGTTCCTAAAAAGGTGGTCATAGGATTCCTCTGACAAACAACATTCCTGAAACAAAATGTTCTAGAACATCTTCTACAATACAAAAAATGCCAGAGAGGCAGGCAACCATGTACCGTGTACCATACCAGGTCAAAATGGATATTAAGCAGGTACCATACAGAAACATTTCTCCAAATTGCCTTGGAAGTCTGATCTGAAAATCCACTGACTAGTACCTTTTCCCTATTGACTGCTTTGTGAAGAAGCTTAGGTGAGATCAGGCCCAAAGGAATCCCTTTTAAATTGTTATTCTAATGAATTTCCTCACATAAAAGTAAACAAAAGAACAGGATCCTGAATGAGGGATTCTGTTAGATACTACTATGCCCCATGTTTCGCATGTCAGAAAATTTAACCAAAAACTGACAAAAAAGGACCATTCCCTTTCTTCCTTGTCCTGACAAATGAGCTCTTTTATTTTGTAGCAAAGAAATAAGGATTGTAAAGTGAGGCCAATGTGTGGAACATTCTTGCCACTCAAAACCACAGGATTAAACATGGTCACATGAGCCACTTGTTCCTGCATCCCTCACAAAATTAACTGAAAAACCTACATGAACTGCTAAGCCAGGTCCTCCCTGGACCACAAACAAGCATCCTCGGACCGGTTTAGGGGTATCAGCTCTCATCAGCTGGGATACCTAGAATCTGGTGGCATGGTGAGCACAGGACACATATCATAGCATACCTGCCCCACTTAGGGTGACTAATGTAAAAAGAACAGATGAAGGAATCCTGAGATTAAAACGTGGGAGCAGTGCAAGGGCATCAAACAGGAAACCGTATCTATGATGAGTGGCCTCAATTGAATTTAGAAAAGCTCCAACCTTCATTTAAAATTGTGTTTCTATTAATATTTATTTATGAATTTAATAAAATATTTTGTCATTTGTGTATTTTTTGATGAATGCTTATTTCTGTACTTTTTTTGGGAAAATCTTTTTATTAAACAGTTGCTCAGCGGACAATCATCATCATGAACCAATAAATTGATACACTAAGGAGAAAAAACACAGTAAATTTACGGTTGTGACATGTGTCAACCAGCAATAGGAAAGTATAGACGTGCAGAGCTACACCAGAACAAATATAGTCTATCATAGACTCCCTTTCAGCCCCTGGATATTCCCCTCATCCTCACATCATGATTCCCTGTAAGAATTCCATGGGTTCTAGGATGCATATTTATAATTGTCTTGTGCCATATTAGCACCAAAAATTCTGATGCTAAAATGGCGCATAGTTAACTCCATATTAATATTTTGACGCTAGACCCATGCAGCATCAAAATATTGGATTTAGCGCCATGTTTAGGATGTGCAAAACCACCTTGAGTCAATAAGATGCAAGGTAGGCATTCCCGTCCTAAACACAACACTAACCCCCTAGTGCCATAATTATCCCCTGACGAAAAACAGCACAAATGAAGGAAGCGGACTCTAAAAATGTCACAAAGTTGGATAGGCGCCAAAAATAAACACTTGGTCAGGTGTTAAAAAGAGACTCATACACCACCACTCATAGAAAAAAAAACAGAAGGAGCCTTGAAAAACGTAAGGACACCATGGAAGTGCTACTGCTCCAGCTATGGACACGCCGAAGACATCTGCAAAGACAGCAGATCCAACCACCACCATTCGAGCAACCACAACCCCACCACAACAGCCAAAGAGGCAGTGCAGAAGGAGGGAGCAAATTTTCTGACAGCAAATCACCATCTTTGGAATGAGGGAACAGGATGAGGTCCGGATGTACAGACTCAACCGGGAGTCCATCGTGCACCTGATAGTGCCACTCATCACGGCAAGGCTGCAAACTCCCCAAACATCCCACACATTACAAAACTCCTAGCAGTCCTCCACGTGATGGCATCTGGATCATTCCAGACAATGAGTGCTTTAGTAGCTAGTATCTCCCAGTCATCCTTCTCTGTCTGCCTACCAAAGGTCCTCGACGCAATCCTAAGCCTCACGTCAAAACACATCTACTTCCCAAACACCGAGCAGCTGCAGCATGAGACCAAGCAAGGTTTCCACGTGTGATGGGTGCAATGGACTGTACCCATGTCCATCTGGTGCCACCTGCAGCTACTGAACACCTCTACAGGAACCGCAAGCACACACATACCAGCAATGTACAGGATCACCGTGAGCTCTTCACAAACATCCTGGCGAAATATCCTGGCAGCATCAATGACGCACACATTTTTCGCCACTGCACCATAAACCAGTGGTTTTAGGATGACGAATATGGCAATGTCTACTCAGTGGTAGGTCACCATACCAATCATACCGCACAACACACCAACCATCAAGGACAAACAGGGCAAACTCAAAAAGAAATACACATGGGCAGGGCCACAGAGACATACAGGTATAACACATAAACCACATACCACACCACACTGCACACATTGCATGTCACAATCGCATGCACCCAAATCTACATAACAAAGCAACACCCTGACTGGCAAAACACATGTGGACAGGTGGAGCCAAGTTTCTTTTGCACGCAGAAGTTGCTCACAAATCACTACAAGTGTCCTCAAGTTGACAAATAAATACAGATCACACACACATATCACACCAAACAAAGAAGCACACAGGTATGTCAGTGGCATAGGCTATGGTCATGTTGAGGAAGTCACACATAGGCACAGTCCCACGTATCTCATGGTGTGTAAGCCTCAGGCAGAACCTAAATGCAATGCCAACCAAGTATACATCAGCTACACAAACCTGACATACCTGTAGTGTATACATACACCTGTCTGCTGCACTGTGTCACACACATGTCTACATAAATATTTGCCATTGAAGACCATGGGGTTGAATCATGAGAAATGGGACAGCAGGTACTCCAGTGTTACCTCACATGCACCCCTACTGTCCGCTAAGAATACCATGTCTGTTCCAACTACCAGAAAGGCTCCACCATAGTCTTGTGTCTGTGAAAAAAATCGCTAACATTCATGGATGACATAGTCAGATGTGTTAGGTGTATAGTGGAGATACCTGACCTTATACACACTGCACTAAGGGACACATGAAAAATAGCTGTGTCTCCTCCCAAAGCCAGCACTGTGAATGTGTGGAAAGTGTCTTTCAGAAATCATGTAAGAGAAGGCATGCAAAACGTCTGCAACTAATTACTTCATACTAACAATGTGGGACACACACTCACATACACTTCATGGCTGGCACAACCATTATCTGCCACAAAGTGTCTCTAGGGCACATTGATTTAAGGGAAATGACTGAGTGCAACACTGTGCCAAAATAGGCCGCACAGCCAAACCTCATTTACACAACGCAGGGATGTGCCTAACTTAAAAGTGTCGCCAGTGCTTGCACAAAAATTAGCCACCAGCACCAACCCAGACATCCTTGCCACATTGTTGTAAGTCAGTAGCGATTAGATTAAGCATTAGCAGAAGACATCTTGTATTTAGCAACTATTGTGAACATTTCGCGGAATCCATTTTGTATTCATGGCAGCCATTTTCTCTGCCATGTGCTCGCCATGTGCTCTGTCCTACCTTTCTGTTAACTACTCTTGAAAATCTGTCTAGTGACAAGTGATATTTAGCATCTCCCACTTTCGCACATGCCCAGTAAGATCTGCAGCTGTTAGTAATCAGTAACATATTCAATACAAAAGAGGAACAGGGAGGTAAACGCAATGTTTATTGGTATATTTTGCTCAAATTTGTTTTTTAAGAGACATCAAAGACATCTTGTGAAACAAGTCATTTAGGCTGTGAAAAAAATAATAAATAAAAACAGCAGATTTGCGTTTACTGATTATGTTACTTTCATGTTTAGTAATTCTCCTTGGTTATGGCTAGCGCGTTCCTAGGAAGCTCACTCTCGATTATGGGATGGTAAGCCTCTCCTTGATGCCTGCTTGTGACACATTGGGTTTTGATTTCTATAATTACATTACACCGTATGTCTTTTTGTACTTGTGCACTAACATACTTTTTTGATTTTTACTAATATGCAGGGCGACTGTGTGACCAACTGACATTGACAACTTGTCTACATTCCGTAAGTTACATTTTAGCACTGTTTTGGAAATTTTTGGATAGGAGAAGTAGTATTCTGGGTCCTGACGAACCGTCGTGGGATCACTCGTTGACCATTAAGACGCAAAACATGTGGACCATATTTTGACAAGATTAGGTACACTACCTTTTTCCCTCCTTAGAGTGTAGTGGAACATTATTCCCGTAGACACTCTGTTTTGTTTTTAACCTTAGCCTGCACCTTTTCTCTGACTCATTAAAGTGATGTTTAAGGTACAGAGCTAATTTTACCTTTTTCATTCTCTCCTACACTCATTCACAATAATAATTTTCCTTTTCTCAGTCAGTTTTCGTTTCAGACCCTAACCTGGCAAATTGCCTTCGGTTTAGCACCATCCCGGTTCTCGGGATGGTCCGGCAGACATTGCAGCGCTGGTCTGACGAGGAGAAAGCCCAGTGATGAAACTGGTCACCCTTTTGGGTGCTTGAGGGCTCTCCTGATACTATGGGTATCCCTAACTGATTACGTCCCTGCATCTTTTTCACTTTCTTTGTAATTTTGGAACAGTGTACTCATTTAGTTTATAGTAATCAGTAACAGACAGTGATGTGACAACTAGTCCTTGAAAACTGTTAGCCCCTCCTACCTGTCGACTGTGCATTTCCATATGACCTTATGGCCCTCATTACAACATCGGCGGTAAAAGCCGCTTACCGCCGTGCAGAAGACTGCCAAAACACCGCCGCGGCCGCGGAATACCGCCACAGCTATTATGACACACATCTCGGAATCCGCCGAAATTCAGACACCCACACAACTCCGCCACACCAAAGGTCAGTGTTAAACTGCCGAAAACAATTCCTCCACCGTCACGCCAACAGAAACACGCCCATGCTATCACGACACACGAATCCACGCGGCGGTCTTTCAACTGCGGTATTCCATTGGCGGTACACCCTGGCCGCTCAAAATACACACACATCTCCAAAACACCGCCACCATGGACAATTCAAAATACACACACCTGACACACATACAAACACCACTCCCACACACCCAATTGAATATAAAACACACACCCACATCACCCACAATCCCCTACGACCATAATTCACAAAGGAAGGCCAGAGAGACAGAGAGCACAGCAATTGAGAACCCCACCACACAAAGGCACACAACACCATCACCCATACAACATTCCACGCACAAAACACCACACACCACTACACATCACCACACACATCAACACTTACACCACCCCACACATCACCCACACCAACCCATGTCACGCCAAAGACACCCCAGGTTTTCCGAGGAGGAGCTCAGGGTCATGGTGGAGGAAATCCTACGGGTAGAGCCAAAGCTATTTGGCTCACAGGTGCAGCACACCTCCATAGCCAGGAAGATGGAGTTATGGCGCAGAATCGTGGACAGGGTCAACGCTATGGGACAGCATCCAAGAAATCGGGAGGACATCAGGAAGAGGTGGAACGACCTACGGGGGAAGGTGCGTTCTGTGGTCTCCAGGCACAACATCACGGTACAGCGGACTGGCGGCGGACCCCCACCTCCTCCCCCAGATCTAACAACATGGGTGGAGCAAGTCTTAACCATCATGCATCCAGAGAGCCTCGGAGGAGTCGGTGGAGGAATGGACACTGGTAAGTCAAATCTTAACTATCATTTCCCCCACCCTACCTGCATGCTATCACACATCCCCACCATCACACCCTCCCCTATCACCCCAAATCCTCACTAATGTACTAATAACACAAACCACTCATCCCAACACCAAGCCCTGCATGACACAACTAAGCATGGTCACCCCTCACCAAAGCATGCTCACTGCACATACCCAGAACAACCCCCTAACCATCATCACACAAACCCACACACAGGAATGCTTGCACTGGGGTACACGCACACCCACCCATTGCACACCATTACACACACACATGCAATAATCATGCTCTCATATCCCTGCAGGACCACTAAGGAACGTCACAACACCAAAGGGTCCAGACATCTCCACTCCACCCACAGAAGAGGCCCACAGTGACAACAACAGCTCTGCCCTACTGGATCCTGATGACCAGCCCGGACCATCGTTGGCCTCAGGACAGTCGGTTCCCCTTGCACAGGCACAGCCCAACACTGACCTTCCACCCTCTGGTAACACCAGCACAGCACCCACCCAGCGGGCCCATACCTCTGTACCCAGGACACGTCAATCAGCGGTGTGTTCACAATTACAGGGAACCCAGGATAATCCACCACCCCAACAACAACAGGGACCTGGGGGCAGTGGTAGTGGGCACACGGTCCAGGGGATGGAGGCACAGGAACACAGGGGAACTGGGAGGGCTGCTGTGCGACAGGGGGTGGACAGGCCAAGGAAACCCACTCTCCACGAGGCCTTCTCCTCCATCATGGGAGCATACCACCACTCCCAGGAGACGATGGCGACGGTCCTGGCCAAGTTTCAGGAGACCCAGCGCCTGCAGGAGGAACAGTATTTGGGGTTCAGGGAGGAACTCAGAACCATCAGCTCCGCCCTGGGCACCATCGTAGGGGTGCTGAAGCACATACAAAAGACCATGAGGGACACCGTGGCACTCCAAGGGGCCCCTGACACTAGCATGGACGATGAACTGCCCACCACCTCCGCCGGCGCTAGTGGACAGGACGGCCCGCCACAGGACCACCACACCAGCACCCCACCCCCTGCAGACGGACAACCACCACGCAAGCGGTCCCTGAGATCCAGGAACAGGACAGAGCAAGATGGCAAGACCCCCGCCAGGAAATGAGACCACACTGATTGTCCTCCCACTGTCCCACTTTGTTACCCTGTCCATACTTTAACTGCCCCAGCTCCACTTCCTATGCCCATATGGGCAGTGCACCTGTGTGACCAATAGACTGGACTCTGCCATGGACATTCCTCCACCGTCCCCCATCACCATTTTACAACCCCCCTCCATTTTTGAGCACTTAAATAAACACCCTTGAACCACAAAACAATCTGGAGTCAGTCTGTGATTTGGTAATTTTGTATTATCAATGACAGTGTCAAAATGCGTTTTCTATTGTAAAGCCAACATACCTATGTCACATATCACAAGTCCTTGAAGGATGCAAGCAGATGACACACGTTGGTAACCACACCTGTGAAACCGTAATGGAAAGGTACAACTCAGTGAACAAATAGTGCTCTGGAATGACAGACAGGATAGAGGTAGAAGTGTGAAAGTGAATGTAATGGTAAGAAAGAAATGTTCTCACCTGTGTGTCACTGGAAATATTGCTGTATGACTGACTCCCTGTTGTCTATGTCTTCTTCCTCAGCTTCCTCCTCATCACTGTCCACAGGCTCCACAGGCTCCACAGCTGCCACAGCACTGCCATCTGGACCATCCTCCTGCAGAAAAGGCACCTGGCGTCGCAAAGCAAGATTGTGAAGCATCGAGCAGGCGATGATGATCTGGCACACCTTCCTTGGTGAGTAGAATAGGGAATCACCTGTCATATGGAGGCACCTGAACCTGGCCTTCAGGAGGCCGAAGGTCCGTTCGATCACCCTCGTAGTCCGCCCATGGGCCTCATTGTAGCGTTCCCCTGCCCTGGTCCTGGGATTCCTCACTGGGGTCAATAGCCAGGACAGGTTGGGGTAACCAGAGTCCCCTAATAGCCACACACGGTGCCTCTGGAGTTGACCCATCACATACGGGATACTGCTATTCCGCAGGATGTAGGCGTCATGCACAGAGCCAGGGAACATAGCATTTACCTGGGAGATGTACTGGTTTGCCAAACATAACATCTGTACATTCATGGAATGATAACTCTTCAGGTTCCTGTACACCTGTTCACTCCTGTGGGGGGGGACCAGAGCTACATGGGTCCCATCAATGGCACCTATGACATTGGGGATATGACCGAGGGCATAGAAGTCACCTTTCACTGTAGCTAAATCCTCCACCTGAGGGAAAATGATGTAGCTCCTTACGTGTTTCAGCAGGGCAGACAACACTCTGGACAACACGTTGGAAAACATAGGCTGGGACATCCCTGATGGCATGGCCACTGTTGTCTGAAAAGACCCACTTGCAAGGAAATGGAGCACTGACAGCTCCTGCACGTCAGGGGGGATTCCAGTGGGATGGCGGATTGGTGACATCAGGTCTGGCTCCAACTGGGTACATAGTTCCTGGATAGTGGCACGGTCAAACCTGTAGGTGATGATTAAATGTCGCTCCTCCATTGTCAACAGGTCCACCAGCGGTCGGTACACCGGAGGATTCCGCCATCTTCTCACATGTCCAAGTTGACGGTGCCTAGGAAGGACAACAGCGACCACAGAGTCAACAAATTTCCAGGTATGTACCCACAGATACACAGACACGACACCAAACACTAAACTCTTCCTGTATGTGTGTTGAGTGTAGGCCTAGGTATGTGTAACGCAATAGTAAATGAAGCCATGTGGGCCCCTGAAATGGCGGCTGCCTGACCTCTAAACTGGGACAATGGGATGTGAGGTATCTGCGCTGCCGTTGTACACTGTCGCGATAGGCGGTCGTAGACCGCGGCGCAATGTTGCATTGGTTAACATTGGACACTATGGGTCCCAGGAGCCAATGATGAAGTGCGCCGGCGATGATGATACACACCGCTGCGGACGTCACTGCCGCGGACGTGATAACCATTTTCTATCTGTTCAATCACTCGATACCTGATCTTCGACAGGAGAGGACCTACACTGCAAGTGCTGCTGTGACCTCGGTCTGGAAGAGACAATGGCTGCTGCGTCTGGGGAAAGGGCCCCTGTTTTCACTGCTCAGGAGTTGGAGATGCTCGTGGACGGGGTCCTCCCCCAGTACACGCTACTCTACGGTCCTCCAGACCAACAGGTTAGTACACAGGGAGCACGTTGTATGGGCTATGCCTGGGTGGAGAGGGCTGGTCGTAAGAAGGAAGGGGGCAGAGTTCAGGGAACATGAAGGACTGTAAATGCATGTGCCACATGGCAAGGGTAGGGATGGGGGCCACTCACATCGACGGGGCAGTTGGTAATGACTTCTCTTCTTCCCCTGTGCATGTCATGTAGGTCAGCGCCCACCAGAAGAAGGACATTTGGCATGCCATTGCCAAGGACATCCGGACCCTGGGGGTCCACCAGAGACGGGGCAACCACTGCCGTAAAGATGGGAGGACATTCGCCGCTGGAGTAAGAAGACGGCAGAGGCTCAGCTGGGGATGGACTCCCAACGTGGGAGGGGTGCCCGTCGCACCATGACCCCCCTGATGTTCCGGATCCTGGTGGTGGCCTACCCGGAGTTGGATGGGCGCTTGAGGGCATCACAGGAGACACAAGGGGGTGAGTACGCTCTCATTCTGGGGACTTTGTGCGCAGTGGAGGGGTCTGGGTGGGGGAGGAGGGATGTGGGTTTCCCTAGGCCAGGGCGACTTACGTAGGCTAGGCCCCTCTGTAATGCAGGTCATGTGCCACTCCACCCCACCTCAGTAAAGGGCCAAGTACAGGTATACATGCCCCTGTGGCATCCATGTGTGCAGATGTCCACCATAGCCATGTAGGCCAGATCCCAGGAATTGCATCTGTAGTGGCCAAGAGCACGGTGTAGTGCAGGGGGCTGCTGTGTCTGTATTGTCCGCCAACGGTAGCGGTAAGCCATGAACTCAACCTGTCTTTCTTCTGTCGTTCGCCCCCACCTTTTTCTGCTCTCCCTGTTCTTTTGTGCATCAGCATCATCAGGCGGAGGTACAGTGGCACCGGAGCACGAGGGAGCTGCATCCCACATGGCCATGGAGGGCCACACCACAGACTCTGAATACACCAGTGGGACGGAGGGCGAGGGGAGCTTCACGTCGGGCACAGGATCACCAACCAGTGACACAGACTCGTCTGCCGATGGGAGCTCCCTTGTGGTGGCGGCACCATCTGTGCCCCCCACTTCTACAGGTACAGCCGCCACCTCCCCTACCAGCACCATCCTCCCAGCAGCCCCTCAGGGTTCGCCCCGTGCCCGCTCACCCAGGAGGGTGGGCATCACCTTCGCCCCAGGCACCTCAGCCCCTGCCCCTGTCACCCCTGCTGCCCTCAGTAAGGAGGCCATTGACCTCCTCAGGTCACTCACTGTTGGGCAGTCTACCATTGTGAATGCCATCCAGGGTGTAGAAAGGGAGTTGCAACACACTAATGCATTCCTGGAGGGTATTCATTCTAGTCAGGCTGCCCATCATCGAACCCTGCAATCTCTGGCCTCAGCACTGATGGCAGCCATTGTCCCTGTGTCTAGCCTCCCCCCTCCAACTTCCTCCACCCAGACCCAATCCCCTGTTCCCCAGCCTATCCCAAGCACACCATCAAACAAGCATGCATACACCTCAACACACACAAGTAGCTCAGGCAAACATTGGCACCACACAACCCACAGGCAATCACGCAAGCATCCCCCACATACAGACACAGACACAGTGTCGTCTACACTCTCACCTGCATGCACTACATCTACAGGCACTAAGACTCGCACCAGAACACCCAGCACCACACCCCGCTCACCTGCACTCACTTCCCCCACTACAATTTACACGTCCCCTGTGTCCACTCCCAGTGTGTCTGTGACGCCCCCGCCCAAAGTACACAATTGCGGGCACCCACACACCCAACATCCATCCACCTCACGACAGCCTCCAGTACCTGCTCCCGCACCCAAAACACCTAAAGTCACACCTCCTACAACCACCTCCTCTTCCTCCACTCCCAGTCCCCCTCCAGCTACCCATCCCAGTCTTCGTCAGCAACTCTTCCTCAGCAACGTTGACCTCTTTGCCACCACCCCACCCCTCCAATTCATAAGTCCCGTAGTAGCACCTCAGCCAAAAAAAAACAGGACCTGTGGTGCATGTTCAAGGTGTGTGGAGTGCACCGGCCACCAGGGCAGCCAGTGTGACACGGAGCCAAAGCACTGCCAGTCCACCCCCTGTGAAGCACCTCAAGTTGGAAAGTGGCCGATGGGACAGGGTGAAGACTCCTGGCGGCAAAACTGCTCACAAGGGACCCAGGGGGATTGCAGAGTCAGCTGTGACTCCTCCAAAGGTGGTGAGGGGCCAGAAGAAGTCTGGTAAGAGCAGCACGGCGGAGAAGGGCGCCATCCTCCCCGGCGGCCGGGACGCCACCGCCAGCACCGTCGTCACTGGTCAGGAGACCACCGCCAGAGTCAGTGCACAGGAGGGCAGCAGTATCGTCACTGGTCAGGAGACCACCGCCGGAGTCAGTGCCCAGGAGGGCAGCATTATCGTCACTGGTCAGGAGATCACCGCCGGAGTCAGTGCCCAGGAGGGCAGCAGTTTTGTCACTGGTCAGAAGACCACCGCCGGAGTCAGTGCCCAGGAGGGCAGCAGTATCGTCACTGGTCAGGAGACCACCGCCGGAGTCAGTGCCCAGGAGGGCAGCATTATCGTCACTGGTCAGGAGACCACCGCCGGAGTCAGTGCCCAGGAGGGCCCTCGCAGCCACAGCCCCGCTGGGCAATGAGGGAGCGTCATGCCACACACCAATGCACAGGTCAGAGACCGCCATGGCAAAGCACTGCTGCACAAGGAAAAGACTGCCATGGCAAAGCACTGCTGAACAGGTCAGACACCGCCATGGCAAAGCACCGCTGAACAGGGCAAAGCACCGCTGAACAGGTCAGAGACCGCCATGGCAAAGCACCGCTGAACAGGTCAGAGACCGCCATGGCAAAGCACCGCTGAACAGGGCAAAGCACTGCTGAACAGGTCAGAGACCGCCATGGCAAAGCACCGCTGAACAGGGCAAAGCACCGCTGAATAGGTCAGAGACCGCCATGGCAAAGCACCGCTGAACAGGTCAGAGATCGCCATGGCAAAGCACCGCTGAACAGGTCAGAGACCGCCATGGCAAAGCACCGCTGCACAAGGAAAAGACCGCCATGGTGAAGACCTCTGAACAGGGCAAAGCACCGCTGAACAAGGAAAACACCGCAACATCAAGCATCGTTATCCCATGTGCAGCTGGGACAGTGATGGAACAGGAACCGTCACAGGGAGCCTGATGTAGTCTGGGCACCATTCCCCCTCCAGAACCAGTGGATACATGCATCCACTCCGTCTGTCCTTAACAGGATGAAGCACTCTGGGCACCAGTCCCCCTCCAGAACCAGTGGAGACTGTTATCCACTTGAGAGACTGTGGCTTTGCACTCCCCAGGATTGAACAGTGGACCAACTGTGGTACTGAAAATTCTGGACCCGCGTTATAAACATCGTCGTATCACAACGATTTTGGTATCAGCAGACCGAGAATGATTAGAATAGTATGCACAAGCATTGTATTCATATTCGGGTAACGAAATCACCCGAATATCAAAGTTTCCGTCCTGAACCCTCGTGTTCCATTTAAACTACAGCCATATTGTGATTGCCCTCACATAGGCCAATGACTAAATGCCGAAAACGAGTCTGAAGGACACGTACATCTTTGCTGACTCCTCTGTGACCTGGGCAAGCTGACTCCACTGCCTGAAGCCAAACCTGTTCGGCCAGTTTCTTTCCCAGTGGCCGAATGAGATTAGTATCAAGGCACAACACATCATAAAACCTTTAATCACACACAAACCATGCCTAATCTTACACGCACCTGTCCCTGTTTCTTTCTTTATGACTTGCTTTACAAGGAGGAGGTGCCTGTTTATATTGGGGGTCCGTCGATATATGATGAAAGTACTGAGCCTTGCCGGGTAATTGATTGAGGGCTGGACAAACTGAAATATGGGCTTGTCATCATAACCCTGCTATTTCTTTGTAGTGAAAATATGTGATTGGTCAACTGTAAAATAAGGAATGTTTGCCCAAAGCATAATATTTTGTATAAAAGAGAAGGTTAGCTTTGCAAGAACAGCAGTCTCCTGAGAATATACACCGTGTTGTACTTCTAGGATACCTGGTACTGGCTGCAGCCAATAAACAAGATCTTTGACTTCACCAAGAAGACTCTGTGTTTCTGTAGTCTGAAACAGGAAGGACTCGAAGTCTTAGGGTGTGTTCCCTGGCACCACTGGGTTCTGAAAAACCTAGTACTTCAGTTGGCGCCCAACGTGGGGCGATTTCAGCGGTACCAGTCCAAGCCAGAGGTTTGTGAGGAGCTTCGTGTGAAAATTCTGGAGGGAGGCCGCCACTTCATCGACCCCTGTATGTCGACGTGGTCCGAAAGTCTTTGCTGCGAGGTTCCCCGCTTCCCGACGGCTAAGAAGGACTGCTGCCCTGACTATCGCCCTGTTTTGGACCCTTGATGATTTGGTAGAGCGAAACGATAAACGAGTCTTCTGGTGACGTCATCGATACCTCAGTTAAGTATAAGTGGAGCGTCTCCCAGTCCTTAGTTTGGTTCTTAGTTTGGTATCCCCTTGGGATCTTTGATTTGGAACTTGCAAGTACCAAAGCCGAGGGATTCGTGTATTCACGAGACTATCGTATTCGATAATCCTTTGAAGTTTGACGCTAGACTAGAGAGCGAAGATGCCTGGTCTTAGCAGACATGGAAATTTGTTTTGTCTTGGTTATAATAGGGATTCCCGATTGGAGGACTCGTGTCCGGTTCCTCCGATTGGAACTCCAACCTATGAACTATATGTGAAACATGGCATAGGCCCCCTCACATATAATGAAGTATGGATCCGATACACCAGGAAAGATGGTGTTTTAAAATGGCCCTAATATGGTAGTTTTGACACAGAGATTCTGAATAATCTGGAGGTTAAACTTTTCAAGAAGAAAGCCCGGCCGGCGATGTTTGACTCTTTCCGCATATGGCGTAAGGAAGCCAAACAGAAGGAAATTAAATTAGCAAAGAGAAATAAGAGGGAAGAGGGTATCTCGATAATGCAAGCTGCCATGCAGTTTAAAGATGATGAAGAAGAACAGATGAATGAGCAGTTGCACAGGCAACTTAAATTGGTGACCGATAAATGTTATCCAGTTTTTCCGCTTCTTCAGCAAGATGCAGCAAAAGAACTTGAGAAAGATCCTTTAATGTCACACTTGTTGAGTTCGCCACCCCCTTATGCACAGAATGCTGCAGCACCCCGGCAACCTTTAGCTGTGCAACCTCCGGTTATTGTGCCTCAGGTTCTTCCACAGCTGCCAGCTCCTCTTCAGTTGGCTCCTACTACTATGGCGCAGCCCCTTCAAGGGCCGCCGACTTCGCTACCTGCTCCATCTGTACCTCCTGCGACTTTATGTACTACATCGACTGCCTCTTCTGGTGTTCTTCCTGATACTGCCTCTGCGTCTGCTTCTGCGTCTGCCTTGCCTCCCTCTGTTTTTCCTCCTGTTCTTTCATCAACTTCTCCTTCTGTCCGACAGAGAATGACAGATACTGTTGCCAGCCTTATATTTCCTCTCTTTGGGTCGTCTGGTGTGACCCCAGATTCGGAGCGTAAACAGTCGCGTAGTCAACTGCCTAATTCTCAAGAGAGAGAAATGTTTGACCGTATGGCGCGTAAATGGGTTGTTTACCCTTTAAGATACGATGTAGAGTCTGTTATGGATGTCTTCCGTCAATGGGGAGCACCGAAACAAAGATACGTTTTTGAGAAAATGTGTGCTTTCCTTTGTGAGGAATTGGAGGGTAATGATTTGGAAACAAATCCGCCTGATTTGTGCCGTGTACGGTTTGAGTTTGAAAAAGGCACGATTGTGGGTCCCGATGTTGAGAAAGCAGTTACGACGTTGATGTCCTTTAGGAATAAGGATCCTTCTCAGTCATTGTTCCAACATGACTCCTCTGTTAAACAAAAGGTGCAACAGTACCCAATGAGAGAAGTCCCTCCGGTATGGAAGGACGCCGTTGCGGCTGATGTTGCTAATCAAATTGATGCTGTCCCAGCTCATTTTCAGCGTGTTTGGGTACATGTTCCGTGGAAGCGAGCTGAAGTTTTAGCCCTTAAGCAGACTTTGCCTGATCCCCGTAAAAACCCTGCATGGTATTATAAGGAATTATCACAGACTGCAGACTCATGCATTATGAATTTAGCCGACATAGACATGTTATTTGGGAATTTTGTTCCACAGCCTTTGTGGGGATTGATTCGCCATACAGATCATGCGCAAGAGTTAGGTGACTCATGGGCTAATATTAGTGCTGCAAATGATAGACAAGTTGGTGGTGCCAAGCCTGAGCCTTTGGTTGCAGAACTGCCTGCTAGGATCATTACTTACATGAAGATTTTAATGCCTGCGATGCGTGTGAATTGGGATAAATTGTCTGCGTGTAAGCAGAAGAAAGATGAAACAGTGTCTGATTTCTTCACCAGGTTTGAGGGAACGTTTATCGACCACAGTGGTCAAGATATGAGTACAGAAGGTGGTCAACGGTTGTTCGTCGACAAGTTTGTGCACAATTTGCTTGCCGAACTGTGTAAGAAATTGAAGGATTCAGAGAGTTCTTGGGCCGTTTCCTGTTCAGCACAAATATTGGCTACTGCACAGTACTACGGAAATAGGGATAAAGATGAGAAGGATAGAGCAGACAAGAAAACTAAAGAATTAAAGACGAAGGTTCTTTTACAACAGGCGTATCCGCCACGTGGTGGTCAGAGTAACTATCAGCAACCTCAACAGTTCCAGAGAAACTCGCAAATGTTCGAGTTTTCTCAACCACGTGTTCCTGTAGGTCCCAATCAGTGTTCATATTGGAAAGAAGAGGGTCATTTCAAGTATAGTTGTCCTATTTTGTTACAGCATACGAAAGGTGCTTCTGGCGCAAGAGGTCGAGGTGTTCAACAAGCTCCGAGAGGTAGAGGACGTGGAAGTTTTCCCCAGAACACGCGTTCCTTTCCGTCTCAAAACTCAATGAATAGTTTTGACCAGCAACATAACGCGTATGGTAGGACGGCTCAGTACTATGCTGACGACTACTATGCAGAAGATGAGAACTTGGAAGGTAATAATTGCTAGGACAGCCATAGACGAAGAGAGGGAGTTTTTTTAGTTCCAGTAGATCAGAATGGACCTTATGTTAAGGTGATTACCTCAGGTGTGTCGGAGCCTTTTCTGTTGGATACTGGTGCTACAAAGAGTTCTATTATGCACTCAAAACTCCCTGGCGCACCTTTGTCTGGCGAGATGAATGTTTCAGTAGGTTTTTCTGGCGCCCCGGTTAGGAACCCGATTTCTAGTCCTATGCCCCTTTCTGTTGGACCTTGTGAATTGGAAGCACCCCTTATTCTGACGACAGGTTGTGGTGAAAACTTGTTAGGATTGGATTTGTTGAAAAGATTGTATGCGACATTATATTGTTCTCCTTCGGGAGTACAACTTACACTGGGTAGGAAATTGGTCTCTCCAATGTATTTGTCGAAGGATAAACTTCCGACCGAATTGTCGTTTCTTCCTGATATCATTTGGGCTACTGGTCCTAATGATGTGGGTCTTTTGGAAATACCGCCTTATGTTGTGACATTGAAAGCCAATGTTAAATTACCACGCATTCAACAATACAAGATCTCTAGTGAAGGTGAAAAGGCGTTGCTAGCGATCATTTATGATTTAATTGAAAAAGATGTAATTGAAGAGACAAGAGGCAACGTTTGTAATAGTCCTGTTCTGCCTGTTTTGAAACGTACTGACCCCTCTAAGCCACCTGTTTACAGGCTCATGATTGATCTTAGAGAAGTAAATAAAATAGTTGTGCCAGTTTCCAGTTGTTCCTAATATCACTGCCCTATTGACTATGATTCCAGCTTCCGCCACCTGGTTCTCGGTGATCGACTTAAAGAATGCTTTCTTCAGCATCCCGATTGCCGAGGAGAGCAGGGATATTTTTGGCTTTAGTTTAGGAGGCCGAAGTTTCCGCTTCAAACGCGCTCCACAAGGCTACTGTGAAAGTCCATCAATATATAGTCAGGCTTTAAAAACACAGCTTGATGCAATTGTTTTACCTGACGGCGCTACCCTTATTCAGTACGTCGATGATTTGCTAGTCGCTACAGATACTGAAGAGATTTGTAAAGAAGCCACCTTGTCGTTGTTGCGTCATTTATCTGATTTACATCACAAAGTGTCCCTTTCAAAACTGCAATATTGTCGACAAGAAGTGACCTACTTAGGTCATCTCTTATCGAAGGAGGGAAGGAAACTGACCTCAGAAAGAATTCAGGCAATTGCAAGATTGAGTGTGCCAAGGACACAGAGAGAAGTACGTGCTTTCTTGGGCATTACATCATACTGCAGACAATGGATACCGAATTTTTCTTTGCTGGCCAAACCTTTGGTAGGATTGACCTATAAAGATACACCGAACTCCGTTCCGTGGTCTGAAGATTGTCAGAAAAGTTTTTCCGAATTGCGTAATGCATTGTGTTCGGCTCCTGTGTTGGGTACCCCCGACTACAGTAAGCCCTTTACACTGTATGTCCATGAGAAAGAGGGTTGTGCATTGTCAGTGCTGACACAGTCTTTTGGAGACAAGCAGCGCCCATGCACATATTTTTCGTCAACTTTGGATCGGGTAGCTAAAGCATTGCCGAGTTGCTTGAGAGCCACAGCGGCCGCAGCTGTTTCTATTCGACAGTCTGCTGGGTTAGTGATGAATAATATGTTGATTGTGATGGTTCCACATACAGTGGACACGTTGTTAAACAGGACCAAGACACATCATTTAACTAGTGCTCGATTGTCAGGTTACGAGTTGACACTGTTAGCGAGTCATGTGCACATAAAGAGGTGCAATACATTGAATCCAGCCACGTTATTGCCGATTTCAGTAGAGACAGATGATGTTGAACAACATGATTGTTTCCTTAGGACAGAAGAAGAAACTAAAGGGAGAGTAGATCTTAAAGACACTCCTCTTGTAAAGTGTGATGGTACCTTATGGGTGGATGGTTCATGCTTCAAGCTTCCGAATGGTGATACGACTGCAGCATATGCTGTCACAACTTTGCATACGATTGTTGAAGCTGCACGTATACCACATAATTCAGCTCAAGCAGCAGAGCTGATTGCACTTACGAGAGCATGTGTGTTATCAAAAGGAATGAAAGTGACCATATATACCGACAGCCAGTATGCGTTTGGTGTGGCCCATAGTTTTGCACGATTGTGGAAAGAACGTGGGTTCCTGACTTAGCATGGAGCTAAAATTCAGCATGGTCAGTTGGTGAATGAGCTTCTTGAGTCACTGACCTTGCCATTACAGGTTGCGATTGTGAAATGCAGTGCACACAAGAAGGTTACTGATGATGTCGGTCGTGGCAATTCATTTGCTGATGAAATCGCAAAAGAAACAGCAAAAGATGTGATGAATCGAATGTATGTTGCAGGCCCCGCAAGATGGGTTGGTGACGTTGGAATATGTGAAGATACGATAGAGGGTGTGAAGTCTCTTCAAGCTGAAGCTTCAGAGAAAGAGTTGAGTGTGTGGAAAGAAAGTACGGGTAAACTGGATGAAAATGGTTGTTGGGTTGACTTGTCAGAACATCAGCGATGGTTGTTACCCGATGAATATGTGCTTGCAGTGGTGACAATGGCTCATGGAATGGCCCATATCAGTGTGAAAGGGATTTGTAAGTTGTTGGCTCCAGTATGGCAAAATGCTGGAATTCCTAAATGTGCAGAGAATGTGGTCAAGAATTGCATGGTGTGTCTGAAATACAATCCTGGTAGGGGAACCCCAACTCCAGCTGGTCATTTTGCGCCTCCAACGTATCCGTTCGAGGTTTTGCAGCTAGATTTCATCCACATGGAAAGGTGCAACAATCTGAAATACGTACTCGTTGTTGTTTGTGCTTTTTCAAGATGGGTAGAAGCATATCCCTTAAAAGACAACACTGCCTTATCCACAGCTAAAGCCCTTGCCAAAGAATTCTTCCCTAGGTTTGGAATGCCGAGAATGGTCTGGAGTGATAATGGGAGTGAATTTGTGGGTCGAGTGATGAAAAAAGTATGTGAGGGGCTAGGTATCCAGCAAAAATTCCACGCTGCAAATCACCCCCAATCAGCTGGACTAGTAGAGTGCTAAAATGGCACGCTAAAACTGAAGTTGGCAAAGATACAAGCGAGCACTGGTCTTAAATGGCCTGACGCTCTGCCTCTAGCACTCCTATCAACAAGAATGACTGTGCATTCGCAAGTGGGACTTAGTCCCTATGAAATTGTGTTCGGCTGCCCGGCCAACATATGGGGAGTGCCAAGACCAACAAAATTCAGTGAGATCGAACACCCTGTACTGCTTGATTATTTGTATGAATTGACGGCTAAATTGCGTGTTCTACACCAACAGGTTCACGATACTCTGCCTCAGGTCTCTGAAGCTCCAGGACATCTTATTGATCCTGGATCATGGGTGCTGGTCAAGAACTTCCAGCGGACAAAGAATGACCAGCCCCGTTGGACCGGCCCCCACCTCGTCCTTCTCTCAACAAGATCAGCTGTTCGAGTGGAAGGGAAAAAGAACTGGATCCACGGCGTACACTTCAAGAGGGTCCCTTTTCCTCTACAGTATGACCAGTGGGTCCAGGAGGGGATCGCTGACTCTGAGACTGAGACTGTGCCTCGTTTTTTGCCATTTAGCGATGCACGTGTAAAAGGAACAATTTCTGAACGAGAAAGTAACAATAATTTGCAAAAAGCTATACTACCGTCAATTCGATTGAACACTACAGAGCCTGAACTCTTGTTCCAGAACCAGACAGTACCTGGAAAAGACCAAGAACTAAGGACAAATAATTTTTTTCCCGTTCCTTTGCTATTTTTTTTTTAAAAGGTGCGGCTCTCTCATCTGAGAAACTTTCTTATTTTTCTTTTTTTTTCTTTTCGAACCGCCATCCGGGTTCAGCTGTAGGGTCGTGGTTGCCCAAGTCTTTGGAGTGCAGCTGAAGACGTTAGGTCGACAGTTCTGGTCGGTCTAAGGGAGTTGCCCTGGACTGACAGAAGCATTCCCTAGCATAGAACACCCTACCACCACGAGCAGCAATTAGAGAGGATGGAGTTTTTCAAGAATGAGAGACCTGCCAGACAGATGGACTTTAAAGCCAGAATGTGTATAATAATGACAAAGAAACGATTTTTGATATTATGTATTTTCATGTTGCTTAGTGTAATGACGTTTTTAATAGGATATGTTTTATTGTCTTTTCAAGTGACATTTGCACCCATTATACAGCCCATACCTCCTTCTACTGTTTCCTCGCATTCTTTTCACCCCCTGCCTGAACATGAGTCTGCCAGAAGATTAGAATTTGTCAACAATTCATTCATTCAGCTTCTACACCAACACCAATTAATAGTGAACACAACTAACTGTTGGGTGTGTGGTCTTATGCCTCATACTACTGATAAAGGTATCCCTTATCTGGTCCTGCCTTTCAGCCATAATGGTTCTGTATGGGCATATAGAACGGTGTTCATATACGCGTATGAAGCCAACCCCCTACGTTCTGTGAAAGATAATCCTAAGAATAGTGCTCTAGCTAAGGGTATAGTAGATATGATTAGGGAAGATATTTCCTATGAGACTATCCCGAGAGATGAGACACTAGCATATGTTGGATGGAACATAACAGGATATGGAGTTACTCTGAGTGGGAACCAGCGAGCAAAGAGATCCTCCCCGATTTGGATTGTACCCCATCAGGGTCACCTATGTCTGCAAGGTAATGGCAAGAATCCCAGAGCTCAGTTAGGGAAAAGTATCTGCACTGAAACATATGTTTTTGCGTCTCAGACTTCTCCTTCCTTCTTAGCAGCTAAGGGTACCTATTTCATCTGCCATAATAGAGCCTATACATGGTTGCCCCCTGACTTCTCAGGCACATGTTTTGTTTCGTTCCTGTTACCTCACACCTACACGGCCGCGGCAGATTACCATAAGACAAGGATATTTAGAGGTGTCATAAGTAAAGAAGACACTACAGGACAAGAATTTGGAGATTGCGTAAAGGGTTTTCTGCCGTTTTGGGGTCCTATGGTTAACAGCAGGAACATAAGGCAATTGACAAGGGTGGTTGAATCCACAGTAGTTGAAACCGCCGGTGCCCTTAGTAATTTGACTGCTGAGCTCCAGTCGGATCGCCTTATGACTCTTCAGAACAGGGTCGCTTTAGACGTCATACTTGCAGACCGAGGTGGGGTATGTAAAGTGATCCAATCAAGTTGCTGTGTTTTCATCCCAGATAACGCTCCGACAGTCTACCAGGCCATTTCCAAACTGCATAAGATCTCTGAGTCTATTCACGTGGATAAAGGAGATTGGTCATTGATGGGGTGGTTCTGGGAGCTGATATCCGCCTGGGGATGGAAGACTCTGGTAGTCATTGGGATGATCTTAGCCATTCTTTTCCTGTCCTGTCTGTGTGTACAGTGTGCTCCTGCAATATGTGGCCTCTGTGCTACATCGTGTGTAAGGAAACCTGTATCAAAAGACGAGCTAAGTAATAGGATGATGCTACAGCAACATCTCAACGACTTTATGAATATAGACCTGGACTCAGATTAGCGTGAGTATAGGTTATTGCCTATGTAAGGGCAAAAGGAGGGTCTGTGGTACTGAAAATTCTGGACCCGTGTTATAAACATCGTCGTATCACAACGATTTTGGTATCAGCAGACCGAGAATGATTAGAATAGTATGCACAAGCATTGTATTCATATTCGGGTAACGAAATCACCCGAATATCAAAGTTTCCGTCCTGAACCCTTGTGTTCCATTTAAACTACAGCCATATTGTGATTGCCCTCACATAGGCCAATGACTAAATGCCGAAAACGAGTCTGAAGGACACGTACATCTTTGCTGACTCCTCTGTGACCTGGGCAAGCTGACTCCACTGCCTGAAGCCAAACCTGTTCGGCCAGTTTCTTTCCCAGTGGCCGAATGAGATTAGTATCAAGGCACAACACATCATAAAACCTTTCATCACACACAAACCATGCCTAATCCTACACGCACCTGTCCCTGTTTCTTTCTTTATGACTTGCTTTACAAGGAGGAGGTGCCTGTTTATATTGGGGTTCCGTCGATATCTGATGAAAGTACTGAGCCTTGCCGGGTAATTGATTGACGGCTGGACAAACTGAAATATGGGCTTGTCATCATAACCCTGCTATTTCTTTGTAGTGAAAATATGTGAATGGTCAACTGTAAAATAAGGAATGTTTGCCCAAAGCATAATATTTTGTATAAAAGAGAAGGTTAGCTTTGCAAGAACAGCAGTCTCCTGAGAATATACACCGTGTTGTACTTCTAGGATACCTGTTACTGGCTGCAGCCAATAAACAAGATCTTTGACTTCACCAAGAAGACTCTGTGTTTCTGTAGTCTGAAACAGGAAGGACTCGAAGTCTTAGGGTGTGTTCCCTGGCACCACTGGGTTCTGAAAAACCTAGTACTTCAAAACCACCCACTGTAGAGACTTGAGAGACTGTGGCTTTGCACTCCCCAGGATTGAACAGTGGGCAAACCACCCACTGTAGAGACTTGAGAGACTGTGGCTTTGCACTCCCCAGGATACATCAATGGGCATGGAGCCCCGTTGTGGATCTGCCGTGGTGCTGAGATCCGGCTGAGGTGCCCCCCCCCTTTCCTTCCCCCTGAGGTGCCTGTTGTATTTCTATCTGATGCACCTTAAGTGTTCTCTCCGTTTGTGGACAGGTATCTAGTGTGGGCCTCGCCCATGCATTTTTGGACCAGTGGTGCACGGACATTGATATGTGCATACCTGCACTACTTCTCGTAATGTATATAATTTTGAATGTGTATATATATCTGTATATATTTGGAACTGTATTTTGACACATTACAATATTTGGACTGATTTCCTTTTGTCTTTGCATTCTTCCGGGGGGGTTGTGGGTTATTACTGTGATGTTTGGGAATGCATTGGTGTGTGTCTTGTAATGTGCGAGGGTGGGGGTGGGGGTGTTGCGTGTGTGTCCCCCTGACTTTTGCCTCCCCCTCCCCTATGTCGTAGGTGCAGTACTCACCGTTGTCTTCGGCGCCGCCGTTGCTGGTGTTCGTAGATGAGCAGGAAGACAAGGGCAGGGAGTATTTGTAATTCCGGCTCCATGGTGTCCTCCTTCCTCGTGGAGTGTGTTGAGGTGAGCGTTTTCTCCATTGCAAAAGCTGTTTCCGCCGTGTTTTTATCCACGGTGAATCCGCCCCGGAAAAGGTGGCGGATTGGCGGGTTGTGATACTGTGGGCGGTACATTGTCTTCCACCTGTCTGTTGGCGGTGACCGCCGCGCTGCTTGTCTGTACCGCCGTGGCGGGCGGTGTGTTAAAGTGGATGTCTATGTTGGCGGTTTCCGCCACAGTCATAATTCCCTTTTTTTGTCCGCCGGCCTGTTTGCGGAATTACCGCACCTTTAACACCGTCCGCCAGGGTTGTAATGACCCCCTATATGTATGTAAGTCTTGCTTCTATAATTGTACCACCTTCTTTTAGCCCCTGCGTGGGTATAAAAGGACCATGCTCTCTTAGTTCAGTGTGCTGCTTCAAACATTACCGAAGCGTGCTGTTTGAACTGTAGTACCACCTCATGAGGTTTAATAAATTTTGGGCAGATGTATCAAATGATTTTGCACTCGCAAACGGCGAAATCGGCCGTTTGCGAGTGCAAAATCGTGGTCTGCAATGCATCAAAGGCATTCGCAGACCACAAAATGAAAATCGAAAAATTGCGATTTTCTGCGTTGCGACCTGGATTTTGCGAATCGCAATTTGCGATTCGCAAAATCCAGGTCGCAAGGCAATTCTGCAAAAAATCGCAAATTGCAATTTTCTGCAGAATGGTATTTTGCACATGCAAAATACCATTGTCTGCAACCAGGTGATAACCTGGTGCAAAATTTAAAAATGCAGTAAAACTGCATTTTTAAATTTAATATGTAAAGCACAAATGCCCTTTTGGCATGTGTGTACTTTACATGGTAAAAAAAAAAAATGGGGTGCAGGAGAGGGGGCCTTAGGCCCCCAGCACCCTGCCCTTTTGCATTTCCCAAATTGCGATTTCTGGTTCAGAAATCGCAATTTAGGAAATGCAAAAAATTCGCAGCTATGGGCCAACAGGCCCATAGCTGCAAATGGGGCCAGTATAGCAATTTGCGATTCGGTAATTGCATTTGCGATTTTTAAGAAATCGCAATTACCAAATCGCAAATGTGACACATGGCCCTTTGCGAGTCGGTAATTGCGATTTCTTAAAAATCGCAATTACCGAATCACAATGGGCCAGAATCATACATCTGGCCCTTTGTCTTTTATTTCAGTTTCTGTGCCAACTTCTTCCTATATGGTCTGAGCACTTTGTGCAGAGAAGGGCGAACCCCTTCCACTAGTAGGCCTTGCTGAGGCTTACTTCGACAAATTGGGACTCATCAGCGACTCGGACGCCCGACGGATTGGTCGCGACGAAGGATTGGGATCTCGCTGTGGACGATCAATGTCTGAGGAGACCCGAGTCTTGGCAACCACGGCGTTTTTCCCTTCTTTCTGATTTTACCATCCAGGTGGCGCCGGTCCTCGACTAATATCCTTTTTTGTTCATTCATCATGCAGTGACCATTTGGTCGATTTTAGAACTTGGCAGTTGGAACCTGGACTCCCTGTGATTGGTAAGAGACGTTTTACGCACTTGCTGTGGCTTTTGATGCCTTTGTTTGGTAATGAAGTTTAGCACCACTTACTGTGGCTCTCGTGTTTTGGGTGACTAGTCAATTTGTGTCCTTTGAATTGATATATAAATTGCAATTTACATAGGCAGGTAATGAGGAGAATTTTTTCCAATTAAATTTTGATTTGAACGGCACCTTAAGTGCTACTTTGATTATAATATTGCATATTCTGCACTATTTTTGGCATGCCTGTTTTTAGCGCACTATGTAGAATGTGTTGCTTTTGTAATGGTACCAATTTGAGACTGGAAGAATCGCAACCGGCACCCCCAGAGGGGACCCCCAAAAGAGATATGTATGCTAAACATGGTCTTTCTTCTATAATGTACAGCACATTATGGAATAAATACACTTGTGCGGATCCTGAGTTACGTTGGCCTATGCATGGGTCATTTGATTTGCGAAAGGTTGAGTATGTGGAACAATGTATGTGTAAGCGAAGGTCTAGGCAAGATATGTTTGACTGTGTACGAATGTGGGAAAAAGAAGTGCGTGAACGAGTGAAGCGTGAGCAAGCCTTGCTTGAGAAAGAGCAGCGGAAGAATGTATATGTGAAAGCATTGGAAATTAGAAACAAATAAATAAATGACTTAAAGGAGCTAGAAGAGAAAGAACGTAAATTACAGGTAAACTGGCCAATACACTGTTAGGCAACCTCTCTATCCCATCCTTAATAAACCACACGATTATTTTTTGTTACTAGATCGCCCTCCACCTCCGTATATTGTTCCTTCTGCCCCTCATGAGTTAGCTGAGGTCTCCGGTTCGGAGCAACAGAAGATACGAGACAGTCGCTCTATGTTGCCTGCTGACCGTGCGTCTGAGCTTAGATCTATTGCTCGTAAAACAATTCGTAGCGTTGTCTCTGCTTCTGAACTGTTAGACAACATGAAAGGGTGGACGGAAAAGGAGCAGCTATATTTTACTGAGGCATTTGGCACAGAAGTTATTGAACTATTTCGGAAATATTCTGATGAGTTAGAGCCCGATGATGTAGCAGCTGATCATAAGCAAATGCCTGATGGTCTTTTTGTTTTCTCCCAGGTGGCTGATGCAAACAGGCGTTTGGTGAAATTATGTGTTGTGGCAGTCCGTTTGCAAGAGGAGAAAAGGCCCATGGACGTAGTTGCACGGACATCTCAGACCGGCGGGGTGCATGCTTCCATCTTTGGAACAGATAAGACTATGATAGTTCATGCGAAACCACTGCAGGAGGCTGCACCTTTGTTCGAGAAGCACTTCCTGACAGATCTACAGGTGAAGGCCATGAACTGCGACCTGGTGACCAGGTGATGATTAAGTCCTTTGAAAGATCAAGCAGCTTGGAACCAAGGTGGCGAGGCCCAGAGCAGGTGCTCCTTGCGACAAGGACAGCAGTTCGAGTGACAAACCGAAAAAATTGGGTCCATAGTACTCACTGCAAGAGAGTGCTACCTACCTTGGTGGAACCTGCTGTGCTGACCGATCATCAAGAGATTTTGACTACGGAGAAAGGCCGTGCTATATCACCTGACGAATCTGCGGAGTTCTTCCCGGACCATACGATTTCTGGAGTGTCGCAATATAATTTGAGACCGAGGAAAGACCCCATAGTGCTGGAGAAAACTGGTTGAGCTACCGCCCTGGGTTAGTGAAACGGAGAACCAATGTGGCAAGGGGGGGGAATCAGCCATGCATTAGAGTAGTGACACCCGTCTTGGCCCGTGGTGAAGAAATCAGCGGCTGCCCATGGATAAGAGCTCCAACAATTGTTTTTAATTAATTTCTGAAAGGGTCGATTATCACTGTTGCTAAAATGAATAACAAACTGATCATTAGTACTATGGGGTTTGTTGTTGTTTTGGTGGTTATAGCAATAATCAACTGGTTTGTTGAAAAGAAGGCTCCTGCTCGTGAGTTTTTTGTTGCGACTACTCCAGTACCAGAGGATCACTATTACTTTACGCTTCCCTATCAGGAGCAGAAGCACTGTCAATTGTACTTCAATAATACTTTCATTCAGATGTTGCATCATACTCATAAAGCTACAAATACTACTAACTGTTGGGTATGTGGAATGATACTTGTGCGTCAAAAGAAAGGAGGAACACCTTTTATTCCTCTTTCTTTTTCACACAATGGTTCTTGTCAAGCTTGGTATACGCTTTTGTTGCATCTGGAAAACGTACAGAGGGCGGACTTCTTTTTCGCCTTAATAAAGTATGCTACCAAGACAAAGATGGGTATCCCCAAGCCAAAGGAACTAAATGGTAATTTGAAGAGTATCAACATGACAATGTTTCAATACCATATGTCTTCACAAATATAAGAGAGACTGACAAGAAAGAACAATTTGTGATTTCTGTTACAAAAACTAAAGCAGATTTATGTATACGTAGCAGTGGGCGAATTCCAGTGGGGATAAGCGATTGTACCTTGATTTTAACTATTGAGGGTGTAAATAATAGTAGTTTTACAGCTTCACATAATACATATTTTGTTTGTGGTAACTATGAATATTACCAACTACCTGTTGGGTGGTCAGGTGTGTGTTATGTATCTTTTCTATTACCCCCTGTGTTTGTGGCCCCTGCATCATATCACCAAGATTCTAAACTGTTCAATGACATCATTAAAAATAGATATAAAAGGACAATAAGTACAAATGAGGTAGACCAAACGGACACTAGCCTGCAACAATATGTTGATTTTAATTTAGGGTTGTTCTCCTTTGTGGGTGCTGTGTTAAACAGTAGGAAAGTGAGACGATTGACTAGGGTTGTGGAAGCTGTTACCAATCAGGCAGCTCTGGCACTTGGGAATATTACAGAGGAGCTCCAAATTGCGAGGATTGTAGCGCTCCAAAATCGTATGGGACTAGATGTGATATTAGCTGATCGAGGTGGTGCATGTCACATCATCGGTAGTAGTTGCTGCGTTTTCATTCCAGAACACTCACCTTCAGTATATGATGCAATATCTAAATTGCATAAAATTGCTGCAGAAATCCACACAGAGACTGGTACTTGGACTTTTTCTGGATGGTTTTGGGCTCTTGTTTCCGCTTGGGGTTGGAAACTACTGACTATCCTGTGTGTAATGATTGCAATATTTTTCACATGCTGTATCTGTATTCAGTGTGGTCCAATGTTCTGCTCCATGTGTATTACTGCTTGTATGCCTACCAAAAGAAATATTACAGAAACGAAAGCACAACACATGTTAGATAAGGACATAGCTGAAATGATGAGCATAAATATTCAAGATGAATATTTAGATTGTCCCAGCAAGACGAATGTCTTCAGCAAATGCTGAAAAGGTCTTCTGTTGTAAGTCAGTAGCGATTAGATTAAGCATTAGCAGAAGACATCTTGTATTTAGCAACTATTGTGAACATTTCGTGGAATCCATTTTGTATTCATGGCAGCCATTTTCTCTGCCATGTGCTCTGTCCTACCTTTCTGTTAACTACTCTTGAAAATCTGTCTAGTGACAAGTTATATTTAGCATCTCCCACTTTTGCACATGCCCAGTAAGATCTGCAGCTGTTAGTAATCAGTAACAGACAGTAATGTGTCAACTAGTCCTTGAAAACTGTTAGCCCCTCCTACCTGTCGACTGTGCATTTCCATATGACCTTATTAGTATGTAAGTCTTGCCTCTATAATTGTACCACCTTCTTTTAGCCCCTGTGCGGGTATAAAAGGACCATGCCTTCTTAGTTCAGTGTGCTGCTTCAAACATTACCGAAGCGTGCTGTTTGAACTGTAGTTCCACCTCATGAGGTTTAATAAACTTTGGGCCAGATGTATCAAATGATTTTACACTCGCAAACGGCGAAATCGGCCGTTTGCGAATGCAAAATCGTGGTCTGCAATGCATCAAAGGCATTCGCAGACCACAAAATGAAAATAGCAAAAAAAAATATTTTCTGCGTTGCGACCTGGATTTTGCGAATCGCAAATTGCGATTCGCAAAATCCAGGTCGCAAGGCTATTGTGCAAAAAATCGCAAATTGCGATTTTTCGCAGAATGGTATTTTGCACATGCAAAATACCATTGTATGCAACCAGGTGGTAACCTGGTGCAAAATTTTAAAATGCAGTAAAACTGCATTTTTAAATTTAATATGTAAAGCACACATGCCCTTTTGGCATGTGTGTACTTTACATTGTAAAAAAAAAAACATTTGGGGGGCAGGAGAGGGGGCCTTAGGCCCCCAGCACCCTGCCCTTTTGCATTTCCCAAATTGCGATTTCTGGTTCAGAAATCGCAATTTAGGAAATGCAAAAAATTCGCAGCTATGGCCCAACAGGCCCATAGCTGCGAATGGGGCCAGTATCGCAATTTGCGATTCGGTAATTGCATTTGCGATTTTTAAGAAATCGCAATTACCGAATCGCAAATGTGATACATGGCCCTTTGCGAGTCGGTAATTGTGATTTCTTAAAAAAACGAATCGCAATGGGCCAGAATCATACATCTGGCCCTTTGTCTTTTATTTCAGTTTCTGTGCCAACTTCTTCCTATATGGTCTGAGCACTTTGTGCAGAGAAGGGCGAACCCCTTGCACTAGTAGGCCTTGCTGAGGCTTACTTCGACAACGTCGTGCAAGGATGTCTGTGCTGAGTCCTGTGATTCTTCATGTGTGGGAAGGGATACCTTCCAGCACATGAACTAACATGTCTGACATCTTCCTCCTACTAAGCGTGCATCAGTATGCAACACATATCGAATTTGCTAAAACAATGGGAGGAATCAATGTATTCCTTCTCGCTGTGTCTTGCCAACGCGTGGGGTGAGGTATTGGTGCTGCCTCAGGTTAAAAAAAACTCCCAAATCAGAGTCAGAAAAGCTATGGGTGTTGCTGTTGCACACCCACAGTAACACCCATTGCACGCCCCTTACACACTAAGGGTTGTGTGTGAAGGGGCCGTTGTCACAAGGTGGAATCAAGCAAAAAAATATGGTATAATGCCACCTTGAAATACAGGCCAGGCAATAGCGCCACTGAAGTTTCTATAAAAGTGACACTCTGGTGGCATTAGGTGCTCAAAATTATGAAACTAAGGGGTATATTTATACTCTGCTTGCGCACGATTTGCGTAATTTTTTTACGCAAATTTGGCACAAAACTAACACCATATTTATACTTTGATGCTAGACCCGTCTAACGTCAAAACATCTCAGTGTGCGTCATTTTCTGGATGGATGAAACCGCCTTGCGTTAATGAGATGCAAGGTAGGCGTTCCTGTCCAAAAAATGACTTAAACACCCGTGCGCCATATTTATCCAACTGCGCAAAAATGCCGCACGGCTGGGAGGCAGAGGCGGAAAATGGCGCACATCCCGATTTGCGCCAAAAATTAACACCTGGGTCAGGGCAGGTGTTAAAATGGGGCAAACACACCAGTACTTAAGGAAAACCCACAGAAGCAACATCAGAGCTCCAAAAGTAAGACATGGAGGTGCTATTCATCCAGCATGCACAAAGATGCAGAGCACAGGAGCAACAGCAGCAGCTTCCACCACACCAACAAGGACCCCAAAGGCAACGCAGAAGTCAGGAGCGGATATTCAGGACCAGGTAAACCCTTCAGTGCCTCATGGAACATGACATCATCCAGAGGTACAGACTAATCTGGCAAGCCATACAGCAGCTGCTGCGCCACATTGAGCCACAGTTGGCATTGCAGACACCCCACATCATTCCACCAGAGACCAAGCTGCTAGCTGTCCTGCACATGTTGGCATGTGGCTCTTTTCAAACCACTGGTGCCCAGGTTGCTGGGATCTCACAGCCCTCATTCTCTGCCTTCCTTCCCAAGGTACTGGATGCCATCATCTCCCTCACACCCCGCCACATCAGCTTCCCCAACACACAGCAGAAGCAGCAGGAGACCAAACAGGGCTTCTATCAAATCAATGGGTTCCCACATGTGCTTGGTGCCATTGATTGCACACATGTATGGATTGTGCCACCTGCTGCAACGGACCATCTATACTGCAACAGGAAACACACACACTCCATCAATGTGCAGGCCATTGTGGATCACCGGGGATTGATCACCAACATCGTGGCAAAGTACTGGGAGTGTACATGATTCATTCATCTTCTGCCACTGCACCATCAACCAACCCTTCCAGGATGGACGATATGGAAATGGCCTACTTGGTGTTAAGTACAGAAACCTAGTTATATACACACTGCACAGCAACCCTGTAGGACACACTACATTGACACGTGGCCAGGAAGACACTGAGGTTGTGACACTGCTAGTCATGTTTGATATCCTGATCCGATGGCATACACACCTATGGACAAATGCCAGATGCAAATAATAACAGATGCCACTCCAGAGCCACAAGGAACCAATTTAAAACCACACAGTGACAATGACATGGCCTTAACTGGCAGTACAACTTGGAAGATGAATCTTCCAATATCACATCAATAACACTCAATCACACACCTTTCCAAGCAATATGTATTGTGTAAGGGGTGTAAAACAATGTGTTTTGCTGCAGGTCAAACACCATGAGACACCTAGCATGATGATGCTGACTCTAATGAAGGTGACATGGAATCATTGAGGCAGTACCAACATCTCAAATCACTCCTGGGGTGACATTGCCCGCTAACAATAACGAAGTGGACTGTGCTATGAACACATATTGATGTGACAATAATTCAAAGTGCACACTGCTACACATACGGATTGAGACAATTACACATGTACATAACAGATGTACAGGCACACGGACTTTCTGACACTTAAACCTTCACCCCCACAACCAAAATAGCCAGCTTACCTGGAGCAGGTTCAGTAGTGTGGGTACACATTTGCACATACGCCAACTCTGTGAGGGCACAAAAATAGGTTTGCCTAGAACTTGTCACACATGGGATATTTGTGCATTGTCAATTGTGAACACTTCAGTGCTGCCAACTTATGGAGATGTGTTCTACATTGTCACCTACACAAATCAAAGGGCCTTACTGTTGTTTTTCACATTCTATTACATATGTTGAATTGGATGGGATGTTCAGGCCATATAGTGCAACCGTGTTACCACCACAGTGGAATCGATTGTGTGTGTGGAAGTATCATGTCACCTCCAGTGAAGGCACATGGACACTTCTTTCACATGACATAATGCATGGGAGATACACAATGAACAGCAAGTTTACAAATGTACAGCTGATATCAGGTCAATCAGCCAAACACCAGTTTTGATAATTAAACAACCAAATGCAGAAAGAACATCCTAGAAGCCTAAGATCCCACACAATAACACAAACACAGATGAGTCACAGACGACACAAGATAACAACTGCCATGCAAAGTGATAATCAAGGTGCAAGCAACATCCAAATATTTACACTCATTTTCTCTTTCAGCTGATCAGGGTTACGGGATCCAGCCATGGATCATGACCCCATTTGCCAACCCAAGCAAAGCATCAGAGCGTGCCTATAATGAGGCACATAGGAGGACACGCACCATAGTAGAGAGGACTTTTTGCATCCTGAAATCCAGATTCCGGTGCCTCAACATCACTGTGGGCAGCCTCCTATAGTCACCTGAAATGGTCTGCAAGATCATTTTGACCTGTGCCATCCTGCACAACATTTGTATAAGGAGGAACTTTCCCCTCTATGAACCAGACCCACAAATGCCTGAAGAGGATGCTGTTCGTGAAAATGAGGGGGACCATCCAAACACTGCAACAGGATTGCGTCAGAAACAACACATTGTACAAAACTTCTTCTAACTATAGTCATCATTGCCACTTTGTTATCATATGTCATTAAACACCTACCTAAATCACTCAATCATTCTCTGGGTAAATTTTATGCATCACATGATCCCTAGGAATCATAATCAGAGTTTAGCCTCATGGAGTATACAGATTAGGATACTGAAAACGCCACATCACATTTGATGGGTATGAATGTACACCCCACTTCACGCACAGTGCAAATGACATATATCCTGTCTATTTCACAAGTGAAGGGCAATATCAGAGGACCACAGCTATGACACACATTCATGTTGCCAACATGGTCCATTGCAGCACATGACACACAACTAAGACACCATCACTCATAAGGTAAAAAAGTGTTTCATACATGAGGCAGTGAATCCTATTGCATTGGTAACAGGTATGTATGACCAGACCCTTGACCGCAGTAAGTGTGACATCAGCTATCTTTGCAAGGAGCATGTGTGACAAGGAGTCCATCTAAGTAGGAAATGGATAGCACGAGTGCCCCAGGTATGACAAGCATTGCTCATAAGACATGCCCTGCGCAGTCCATCCCAGGTAATAAGTACTGCCACAGGCATGTTTTCAGTCTCTGCCCACCCTTCTCTAGGGGGCCCTGTACATGGACTATCTGTACCCTGAGAACCTTCATCTACACACACACAGACTCCCATTCTGAATCCTGTATGCTTCCTTTTTCAGTATGGCATGCCGTAGTCATAGTTCATCAGTCTGCATGGACTTCAGGTCTGGTAATGCGCTGCCTGGTAGTCGGTAGGACCTGTAATCAGCTGTCCATTGCTTCCCATGTGAAATGTCCAGTTGGCCCTTTGAACTTGACTCTAAACTCCAAGACTTCTGAGAGACTGAAGGTGCACACACCTGTGAGCACTTCCACGCAGACCAACCATTTGAAACTGCCCTGCCATTCCTGCTGCCTGGAACTGCTTAGAAGCTGCCATTTTCTGAATCTCCTTGTTGTGCATAGGTGTACAAATCACTTGTGTAACAGAGGCCCTGGGGGATTGTGTAACGTTGCAGACCACAGCACAAAAACAGTTTTTAGTTCCCACTGTGTTGTCCCAGCTTTTCCCAGTCAGAGTCTGCTCACTGTGTATTTGCCATGCTCATGTTAGTTCCTGACAGAGCCTGCATCATGTTAGCCTGACTGGTTCCTGTCTTTGCGTTAACCATAGAGGTTCCCTGTGGCTACATTTGTCTCATAGTTGCTTAACATGCCCTCTCCTTCCTCCTGGGGTATTGTGTCTGGTAGGTCTACGATGAATCCTCAAATATATAGTATAGTTTAATCAGTTTCCTTATCATATTCTGTTCTGGGACATGTATTCAAATTGCCTAATCCCGCCCCCCTCCCTTGTCTGGTTTTGCATGTATTCATTAGTGCCAATCAGTAACAGAGTGCTATGGCTGTATGCATGGATTTGGTACGGTACCTCCAGCACAACAAACAAGGGTTGCCAATCTGTATTTAAGGACAAAACATGTTTGTGCCCTGACGGTCCACACACAGATTCACTTCTGCCACCACCTTTTGATGTTGCTTGCGTGGTGACTAGCTGTGAGAATAATCAGCACAGAGGCACTGATGTTCCTTGTTGCAGTGGGAATTTTAGAGGCCATCCTGTGTACAAATGTTGTGGTGAAAGCTGCTTGTTGCCTATTACTGACCCATAAGGTTTTAAAGCACACCAAGGTTGCCCTGTTGTCAGCCTTATTAAAGTTCTGCAGTGCCATAGCTGGACTATCCCCATGTGTGTGGTTAGTTGTTCTTTGGCTTTAGTTCAAATCTGCTTTGAAGGATACTCTGTTAATTCAGGGAATGGCTCCACAGACTCATGACTAGACCTGCACGTAACTGTGACAACATGGAGGCCAATACCGGCACAGGTTACACATTGTCACACATTTGAAGAGGACACCTTTGTGCACTCAACTACTGGAAATATGTGAACACATGCAGCATGGTCTGCTGGTCCTCCACAGCCACAGGAGAAACATAGGTCATTTACATGACTCAAACTGTCGTGTACCATAACTTTTTTGGATTGGAGTTGGGACTCTGTGTCCCAAACACTTTACCTACCTAGCATGTTCAAATGCCTGACTCATGGGTAGTATACACACAAGTGACCATGAAGTGGTATCCAACATTCCATTACATGTGATGGCTTACATTTGTAACATTGCCATTATCAACCGTCCTCTATCCTGTGTATAGTTTGTCATGGGAGATATTTTGTCCCCAAAGTCAGGGAAGTTCACACAGCATAAGACGTAACAGATATGACAAACACATATCATGACTGATGTACCTCAATGAATGGCATCTGATAGTTATCCACAATTATAACACATGCATACAAGCACATTATACAAAACCCGTCTTGTGACATTCACACAGAGGCCTAACAACAATTGAAATAGCCAATTAACAGACATAAACACACAGGCCATGAGTGATTTTTTTAAGTTGCGTAGCCTTGCTATCTTCTATTGATGCACCACCTGCTCAAACTAGGGAATACCAATTTTAATTCCAAATGTTTGGGTTGCTGTTGCGTCAGTTAAGAGTGCTAATCCGGCACAAAAACATGAGTATTATGGTCCGCAGTAGTGTGGTCTGCCACATGTGCCAAAACACTAGAACACACACAGCAGGCCCTAGCAGCCTATCTGTGTATAGTTATAGCCTTGATGTATGTTAAAAATGAGAAAAATTACAGAAACACAGTGAAAGACAGATATGTTGACGCAAAAGCGTCAGAAAAGACACATATGCATCAGAATATGCCGCATATGCATTAAAAAATGAAGCTCACAGCCATTATACATCGATTGGTCCGTAGCATTAATTTCAACACTGCACCCCATGAAATTGGTTATCCATGAAAAATGTATTGATCCTTGAATGCGGGTACATTTTTAGCCCGCAAGCGTCATAAAATTACACGCATCATAATAAAAACGCACTGCATTTGAGACAGGAAGTGATGTAATAGGATATCCTGTTCACAGAAATGGTACAGTGGGTGTACTTTCTCTTTCACTTTGCAGTCTGTGATTCTTCTAGACTGTGTGGCTGTGTAGAGAGTTGTGTCTGTCAAAATTGTGCTTTTGTCTCCTGTGTGCCATTTCAATTGTGATCTGTTGTTTTTGTAATTGTCTCTGTAAATCAGTGTGTGTTTTTGTCATTTTTTTGTGTCTAATTTTGTCTTTGTACTGTTGGGAGTGTGTAGTGGGTATTGTTAGTTGGGGTATTGTTGGGCTGTTTGTGGGTTCTTTAAGTTTCATTTTCATGCCTCCTTTCCCTGTATTTCCTGATTTTCCCTTTCCTACCCTTATTATTTTTGTGATGTTGGGAAGGCCGCCTCTGGGGAGAATGGGTGAGGAGGAGCTGGTGGCTTTCATTTGGCTGGTGTGCCACTTCCTCCCCCTGATGTTAGAGGCTGTTGGCAGGGTGATACAGGGGTATCACACCGAGGCGAGGAGGCTCAGGTGGTCCAAGGTGCTGTTCCACCTAAAGTTCAACAGCCAGCGCAACGACCACCAACTAAAACATTGCTGGGCTGACCTTGTGGCTAGAGAGCAAGACCTGCTGGACCACCTGGGTGTGGTGATTGGTGGCCCTGTTGGTGAGTACAAATCAGACTAATGTGTACAGTAACATGCTCTGTAGTGACAGTAGCAGATTGTGTGACATGCTGCATGCAATGTTTGTAGACATGTGGAATGCAAGTTGAACATACAGTGGCCTGGATTTACACAATATTTGCTACGCATTACCGTCATTTGTTGACTCAAAAGCTGCACAAACTTACAAAAGACAACTTGATCTTGTAAATTAGTGCAGCTTTGACGTCAATAGATCATGGTAATGCGGCACTAACAAAAGTATTATTCATGGCTTGTGAGTGTACCAGGAATGAGATGTATTTCACATGCTAATACAAGGAACGAATGTAGTCCCCAATTATTTTGAATACATGTCTGAACTGTATTCATGGCCATATGTACAAAGATCTTCCTAACCTCTGGTGATATCTTAGGCTGATATTTTGACTTGGTTTGTGCAGCATTTAAATTAATTATGGATGCCAAAGTAATGCACACTTGATAATATCTAAATGTTTTGTGCTACTTTCCATAGCTGTAGCGTAAAAAATTAAGCAAATGCTACACATAAATAAAGATCTGGCCCTAAGTTCATTGTTCCTGTGTGTTTTATTTTGCCTTGGGCACAATTGCTAGTACATAGCTGATGCATTTGCCATCTGTGTCACTTTATAGCCAAGCAATTTTCTAAAGTTAATGGGTCATCATGGGATCCCTGAACTTTGTGAATGCATGGTCAAAAATTATTTATTTGCATGATGTTGTGCAAGGGACCCCTGAGTGCGTCCATCATACATTTAAAGTGATGAAATAGTTTGCTAGTTTACATTTGGTACACCCCTGCTGATCTAGTGCAGCATATGTACAATTGTTAACTTCTCAATATGAAGGGTATCACAGACATGGGTGTATGCTAAGATCAGCAGGCCAGCATTCCTGTGAGTGCTGCCATTCCAAAAGTGCATACAAATAGAGACCTACCTCATCAAGATTGCCAAAGTAGGACATTTGCTAAACCATGTTTCAATTACGGGACAGTGTCAGTTCGTTGTATAACCACTGATCACCCAACTTGGCAAATGTAAGATAATGAATGTGGCTAACTGTGTTCTACAATACCTAATATAGGTACACAGGGCCCTGAGTAACACATTTCAGGTACAATGACTACACCTGTGCCCCTGCATTCTGTCATGGATGATCAAATTAGACACTGTCAGCATATGTTTCTTTGTTGTTTTGATTTAGATAAATGGCCAATCCATGTTTATCATAACATTCTCATCAAGTAACACACAGGATCCCTGCCACCATTGTGTCATCTGGGTCATATACGGCATTGGGTACACTGCCAATGTGGCATATGTAACCTACATACAACACAGGCACACATATATTGGACTATAGAAAGCACAATAATTCCTGAACTAAACTCAACTCACATGAGCATCGCACAGTAACACATTGTCACTTGATGCACAAGCCACAATACCTGAGTGACTGGTATTGCAGTGCACCAGGAATGTGGCTTTGCATGTCTCTCATAACAACAAATGAAGAAATGGAGTACCCTCTAGAAATAATTCAGCACAAAATGGAGTAATCAAGTTTGGCACCACATGATTGTTAGGGCCAGTGCATGTGTGCATATGTGTGTCTATCACTCACTGGAGTGACAGGGTCAATACATGTTGGCAGTAGTTTGCCTGTTGAGGTGTGTACATGCCTGAGGTGCTGCTCTATCACATAAAATGTCACACACAGTGACTTGTTGTTCAAAGTTTTGTACAGTGAGCAGACATTGAGCACATTTCACCCTTCCATGTTTTACAGGTGGACCAGCCCCCTACACAATTGGAGAGGTGGCTCTATTTGCGGACTCAGACATATCCAGTAATTGTTGATATGTTAGTTCTGTGTTGTGTTTGCAGCTGTTTTGTGATTGACTCCTATGTGTTGGACACATTGCAAGGTATGATGTGCTGGCACATGATCTGATATGCGACTTGCCTGAAATTTGTCATTTTGTTCCATGTTTGAGTTGGACAATCAGTGGTGGAGAGTTGGAGAGTTATGTTTCGGGATTCTAGTGCTGCGCTATAGGCCCGGGCAGGTGAACAGGGTGATACTTGTTGATACATTTATGCCAATGATAAATTTGGAGGTGGCCATTTTCATGATTTAGTCAGCAAGTCATGCCCTGATTCACAAAGACCAGTGATGCTGAAGTCTTACCCACAGACTTGAGCCTCACTGTTAGCTAATGAACATGTAGGACTGTATGTTTGACTTCCTAGCAGCATCTAGCTCCACGTGTTGTGCTACGTTTATGTGGCACTTGAGTAGAATGTCATAAGTGTGCATGCAGCTCAAGCCCAAATGGGTGCTTGCATCTATGTGCTTGTTTTTGGAAAGGAATTAGTGAGATCAAATGATGTTGACAATTGTCCGCAATTAGGAACATAAATGTGGATGTGATTGTCCAATGTTTGAGTCAATCCTAGTTGCCAGCCCTCCTTACCTGTGGTGGACTGACTAAACCCATGGACAGCTGTCCAAAGCTTCCTGGCTGTCCTTGATGTTTGAAAGTATGTGTTGCATGTCCATCACCCCCTGAGGCACAGGGTTAGGGTTATGAAATATGTGTACCTAGGTGTGAGGATCCCAGTGTAGAAGACAGACATGCAATTCCAACTTTCATTTGTTCCAACCTAGGATACCCCCTCATGATTAGCAACTGCATACCGTCCAGGCAATTCCATTTACAAATCACAGATCTTGTGGGCCTTGATTGTCATCCAGAAGATAGTCATTAGTTGGCCTGTCACATGTGGAGTACTTGCAGCATTTGTTATGTGACTAATGGCAGTACAATAATGCACAGATCATTTAAGTAGGTACACACCTTTTTGAGCATTGCTATGCTGTTAGATAGTAGATGTGTAGGCTGCGTTGGCCTGTCATTCCTCAGGGGCATTCTATGATCTGTACTGTGATTTGGACTGTTTCAGCTATTTTTGAGGAAGTGTTACAATATCATCTGTAGATGTATCACACAATGATGTCACTAATGTTTGGCATTCTCTATTTTACAGCGGCCATCATGAATACCCATGAGATCAGGGAATTCCAGAGGCGGGCAATGCGTTACCACCAAATACTAGATGTGGAGTCTGGGTTCCGCAATATGACACAGCGTTATCGCCATGAGAGAGCCACAGGGGTCTGGAGGGCATTTGCCCAAGGGGGGCCATCCTTGCCCACAACAGCCACCACCACCAGCACAACCGCTTAGACCACAGTCGGCCAAAGGATGACAGCCACTGTTGTAGGTCCATCAACCTCATTAGCTCCAGGCCCACAGACAGCAGCTCCTGTACCTCCCCCTCCAAGCACTGCACCGGCACCAGCAGTGCCATCCACTAGTGGCACACAGACAACCCCAGCTGCAGTGATAGACAATGCCGCATTTCAGTCTATGAGACGTGGCATGCAACGGATTTTGCGCAGGATGGACAGGCTGCAGCAGGAGGTGTCCCGCAATAGCAGGAGACTGCGGGGTATAAAGAAGATCCTGTGGAGGGCAAATTTGTGACTTTTGGACCCTCAGCCATGATTTCCTCCCCTCCCTCCTCTTTCCTGGTTCTTATCTTGAGTGGGTTTGGGGGTTTTAGTGTTAGGTTAGAGTAGGCTATTAGTTTAGTTAGTAGAAGTGTGTTGGGGTGGAGGGGATTATATTATTACATGTTTTTTTGTGTTATGATGTTGGGGTTTATGTGTATAAAAAAAATAAAAAAAGGATATAAAAATATAAAAAAATAAATACCAAAAGAAAATATTTTTTTAGGATAAGATAGTATGTGTTTAGGTTAGTATATGTTGTCCTACATGTGTCTAGTCATACAAGGGGGGTGGAGGGTTGATGTTTAGAGTGTTTAGTTAAATGCGATAGGTAAGTTTAGGTTAGGGTAGTTAGAGCCAGTAGTGGGTAATGTGTAGTTAGGATAGGTTAGGTTAGTTAAGGTGTTTCCCCTAGTTTTATTATCCCTTTTTACTTTAAATAAATATTTAGGTACTCCTTTACAGTATGTGTCATATGCTTGGGGATCAGGGCCTTGGCATGGGTGAACAGTGTCAATTTAGAATTTGCATTTGTGTTCCATCCTGCATCGGAATCCCATTATTGACATGGTTATTCACAATTCCTAATGTGCAGTAACATTGGCACACTACACCAAAGCTACTTCTCAATGCATCTGCCATCCAATGCACCCACCACTCAAGGTTACTATGGTTCCCAATGTGTTGTGAAGTTTGGATGTGTTTTTAAATCTGTCATCGTTTGAGACCTGATTTGGGGTCTTGGGCACTGTGGTACGTCTGCCTGCAGCCTGATCTTCATGTGAACCCTGATAAGCTGAATGATGTTCTAATCTCATGTAGTATTGTACACATAACTCAAACCTATCATTTCTTACATTGTACTCCCAGGTTACATAAGTGTCCATACACTCGTACACATCCATTCCTGCTGTATGGTGTGTGTGTGTGTGATGAAAGTTTATAGTCAGATGTCACATACATAAAGATTGTCTTGAAGGGAATGTTGGACACATTGATTTTCAGTTTATACATACCTTGAAGCGGACTTTTTCAGTCCAACACAACATTATACTGTTAGTTTTCAATTTACTTCAGAAATAAGCCTCAGGAAGCGCAGATGATGATACTATCCAGACCCCAGTGCATAGTTATCAGCCCTCATTCTTTCAACGCAGTTGTATTGACATTCTATGGCCATTGACATGTGACATACATCACTAATCTACACAGTTGATGTGTCACATTACATAGAGACAAAGTGGTTGTGTAAGTGCTCTTTATTTTACAGTGCTGTAGTGCAATAATTACATAGTCCAAGATTGTGAGCCCATTAGTGTGACGCCTTCTATTGTGATGCTACACAAGTGCAAGGGGACATGTCATTGGACATGCTGGGGTGAAGTGTCACACAGTGCAGAGGAACATGAATTGACAATGAGGTAGTGAGAGACAATCACAGAACATAGTGTCAAGGTAAACAGTGTGCTGGAGAACAGTGCATGTGACCAACTGTTGCGACACTGGCAAGTTAATAAGCACAGGACCTAGGATATCAGTGCCCATGTGTCATGGACTTGTGCTACTGAGTACTCCTATGGGTGAAGGTGATCTGTTCCACGTCTTCATCTTCTGATGTGTGTGTCGTCTCCTCTGCCCTTGGTGGTGGTGGGTTTGAGGGGCAACACACACTTCAGTGTTTGAAGACGTGAAGTCAGATATCCCGGTAGCTGCCAACTGTGGGGCTATTAAGGGCATTACTGCAGCAAGGAGGAGATGCTGGTTCTTGAGTATAGCAGCTACATCACTTTGGTAGGCAGTCAGGTTGGCCCGAAGGGGGTCATGATTGTATTCATGCAAGCAGTGAAAGGTTTGGGGTGCCAGGTGTTGTGGCAACTCCCTTACTAAAGTGGTGAATTCCCTTACACTTTGTTGTAGTCCTTGCAGGATGGATGTTAGCGCTTTCATGGCTGCTGCATGTTCTGCAGATGACATCATGCACAAACTCATCCCCTCAAGGCTGGCTGCCATATTTTGCATCCCCACCCGCACCTCCTTGGCCAGCTCCCGCTGTACTCCAACTACAGCCCCCACAAAGGTGGTACCAATGTCCTCAGAGTCCTCAGCTAGGCTGGAGCTGGCAGGTCGTACTATTGGGGTGATGGGTGCGTCATCTGTGATGGCTGCTTCTTCTGTGCTCCTCCTTGCGACTGTAGCTGGGGCCTGGAGGGTTCCAAGGACATCTTGGAGGGTCTGCTGGCTAATGTTTGTCAGCTCGTCATCCATGTCATCAGGGAAGTCCAGGACAGGCATGTCCCCAGGAGAGCCTTCCTCCTCTCCAATGAGATATTGTACAATTAGTGTGTCTGTGTTGTGGCATTTGTAATGTGACATGCCTGACTTCCTATTAGTTGAACATTGTGATCTTGGTTCCTGTTCATTGTTCCGGTCATTAAGATTAGCAGTCTCACAGGCCTATGCCCCACCTGCATGTCACATGTATTGTTGGCAGTTTGGGGAATTGTCTGTGTCACATCCTCTAGGTGTAGGTTCTGTCCAAATTGTATGTTGACACCTTCTTGTACTACTCAACCCTCTGTCTACTTCTATTATCATGTGTGGCCTTGCACTGGCTGTGGGTGTTCTGATGGCACTTGCACCACACTTAACAATCTGGAACTGACCCAGTCTCTGATATTTCACATCCACCTATATGTTGCTGAGACCTAGCATATACTATGTTTAGCATTGCACGATACAGGTGTCAGCATTGGTAGTGTGTACTGCTGATGTTGGGGAATGAGTGCTACATTGGATTGTACTGATGGACCTAGCAGTGTTCCATTTCCTCTTATGACTGTGCGGGTGTGTTTCACTAGCTAGGCACATATATCCTCCCTCTCAATGCTGTTGTTTTAGCACTATGACACTTGAGATGTTTCATGGTGGTATTGCAGCTATTGTAACACAGGCACAGGGTAGACCCTGAAATGTGCAGCATTGGTATGACATTACTGCTGTGTACCTCATAATGTTAATAACAATACCTGATGTTTATAGCTCATATAGACATGAGCATTTGACAGGATTTGCACATTGTTAGTAATTACAGGGGATTGATAACGTCGTCATCCTGAACCCTCTATTTTGTGTGTGTTTGATCCATAGGCACATAACTGCCATTGGCTACTTGACCTGCACACACAGCACAGGTGGTAGTGGCAACTGTTGTCAATGGTAAATACCACTTGCGGATATGGCCTGAGACTGGGAATTGAGCCCTAGTTCATGTAGCGACAATACCAGCTGTCATGTGACAGCAGTTCAGTTCTACGTTGTACCCTACCCTCCTATACTGCCTTTGCCTTTCCAACAGCCTTGGCATTGTGGAGTACCCCCATGCAAACGTTGTTGGTGTCGTGTTGTGCTGTGCCCCAGGTTTCCCCTGCACAGCCCATGCACCCGTGCCATGCCCCTTTGCCCTTTCCACTACCTGATTATCATGGCTGACATGCATTGTGTAGTAGGCATGTTGCCCCCTGCTTGCAGTTAACAATTAGGCATTTTTTTCCTCCATGCCACTTACCCTGCATCTGTGTTGTATCCTGGTAGTCTGCGCTGTCCTGTCCTTGAATCCCTGTGATGATCTCCTCTGGGATGATGGCTGCCACCATCTCCTCCATGTGGTCCAGCGCCTCCTGCGGTTCTGGACTCCCACCTCCAGTCTGCAGTGCTGCCTTCCTATTCCTTGCCATCTTTTCCTTGGTCCTGTGCTTGCAGTCATGCCAGTGTTTCTTGCACTCAGGGACCGTTCTCCGTACTTCTGCCACACTGTTGATGCCAATTTGCCTCTCTCCTCCCAATTGGTGATTTTGAGGTGACAAAAAGTTGATGCTGGTGTTCCGTCACCTCTTTCACCAGTATTTCCTGCTCCTCTGCACTGAACCGGCACTCCCTTTTCTTCTTCTCCCTCCCCTGGGTGTTGTCTGGGTCCTCCTGGCTGGTTCCTGGTCGATTGTAGTCTTCCTGGGGTCTCTCATGGCTTATGGGATCCATTTTGGGGCTCCTTAGCACATTTTGCTGTGTTTGCGCCGCTTTTTGACGCTATTGCAGCAAAAAAGGCACGTATCTGGTTTGCGACATCATAAACCAGATAAAAGTAATTTTCACTGCATCAACGTCGTTTTTCTTTACGACGTGGCGCAATGGTATGAGTAACAAAACTGACTGTAATCTATGGTTTGCGCCACACAGCGTCAACGTATAAATCTGATGCCCGGGTGGCGCTAAGAAATGGTGTTAGCCGGCGTTAAACTTTTTGATACCAAACTGCATTGGTGCACTTTTGCGTCAAAAAGTATAAATATGGCCCTAAGTGTCACACTGCATGCATAGTGCAACATGTCAAAAAGGACGGCACAATCTTGCTTTTAGGGCAACAATGGTGTAGAAATGATATCCATAGATAATGTGTCATAAAGTCTTTTTACTGAAATCCAGGATTAATATCTCATCCACAGAGATTGGTCCAGCAGTTCTGATAACTTCATCTCCTTCTCCATCTCTCCAGTCTCAACCACCACAATCTAGAATCACATGACCTGAACATTCCATGTACTGAGAGACAATCCATGTATTGAGATTTAAGGGCTGCCTTCACTGCAGATGTAGATACCACACACCTTCCCCCCAATGAAAACATAGTTCAACAGAAGTAATTAAAATAAACCCAACATAACAAACTATATACATAAAACGTCGGAAGAAAATACATTTTGAAATGTGATAAAAGAAACATCACAGAGACAAAGAGTTTCCTTAAACAATGACAAGGAAGAATCAAAAAATGTTTTCCTAGAAATCACAATACGATTGAGATTCCAAATTCTGCCATCGCTAACTTTGACAGCATTTTTGAACAATTTTGTTACACTAAACGGGCCCCAAAATTTGCTCCTGCTTTTACCAAAAATAGGTTTCTTAATCAAAACTTTATCACCCACATTTACCTTCACAGCACATGTACTTTTCGTTCTGTCAAAGTATTCCTTCCTCTTCTACACTGATTTATTTTCACACATCCTATCACGCTCCTCCTGAGACCAAGAGACAGCTTTATTCTTACCCCCGGTAACCCAACCAGGAACAAGCATAGTATTGGCCTTCCTTCCCCTGAATAACTCAAAAGGAACTGCTCCCGTGGTAAAATGTGGAGTAAAACGGTAAGCTATTAAGAATTTTTTCAGGCCTTCTTTAGGCCTTCTTTCCAACATCTCCCTGCTGCCACTTCCAACTGCACACACTCCTTTACACACCTGTTAAACCTCTCAACAATACCATTCCCTTCAGGCTGATACGACGAGCACAACTTGTGCTTCATCCCCAATTTCTTCAGATAATCTTCCATTTCCTTAGACACAAATTGCGGACCATTGTCTGTTAGGATGGCATTGGGAAAACCTTCTCGAGCAAATATTTCTTCAAGAAGACTGATTATCCTTCTGGTTTCCACACTATTGACTATACCTATTTCAACCCACCTGGAAAATTGATCAACTAATACTAAAATATAACTACTTCCTCCTTTACCATAGATCGGTCCCACAATATCCATAGCCAAAACGTCCCACGGTCTGTTTGACAGACTCCTGATGCACATCGAAGGCACTCTTGTTTTATAGATTTTATTGCTGTTGCAACAGTGAGGACAATCCCTAATCACTCTCTCTATACTCAAATCCATCCCCGGCCACCAATAGATCATGCGAATCCTAGCTTTAGCTTCTCAACAAAGGATGTTCTCCCTTTTTATTTTATTATTATTATTTTTTTTTTAAATGTTCTTATTTAAATACCATCAGATATTGTGTAGCTTATAACTCTCCTTAGATGAAATTAAACCACAAGGTCGTTTTCTAAAGGCAATCCGGCTTGTAGTCTGACATCAAAATCATTTTATTTTTTTTGTTTTTGATCAAGTGTCCCAGCAGCAGGACCAGAAATAAACACTGGTAAGTAGAACACGGCACTGGAAATATGCTGAATTTGCGTCCTGGGAGTGCTGAAATTGATGCGCTGAACACGGCGCTGGAAATATGCTGGATTTGCGTTCTGGGAGCACTGAAATTGACGCGCTAAGCTCAATTTAATGAGAGCAAGGGAGCAGCAAGGAGCGCGTAGGCACACACACTTGCGGCAGCAGTCGTAGAGAAGCTGCGCACGCCGAGTTTAACATTAATTAATTAATTGATGCGCTAAATCCAGTTTAATTGGAGCGCGAGGCATGGTGGAGCGCGGTACACGCTCGCAGCAGCAGTCACCAGCAGTCTGCTTTAAAAGTAAACAACATGTCGAGCAGCTGCATGCGCTGACCATGAAATTGAAAAATGCCCAGTTCCAGTACCAATATCAGTTTGAATTCCAGTACAAATTAAAGATAGAATACACACTTGAAATAAAAGAAGTGATAGGAAAGTTCCTTTACCTTAAAATCTTGGTAAAAATGTATAGTTATAAACTTTCCTTAGGATCTTGATGGAAAAGCTGGATCTCTCATTCCTTTTCTATATTCCTTTTCCATGACTTCATTTACTCCTTTTTTTAAAAAAATATACTCCGATCCAAAATGATACAGAATGACAGGAGAAACTCACCAAGTAGGAGAAAAACGAAGTCAATAAGAAAGAAACCAACCGACAGTGGAGCTCCAACGTGGGTAACAGTTGTGTTGAGATATCCTAATGAATTAATCCCATCCTCGTCTCAACCACCACAATCTAGAATCACATGACCTGAACATTCCATGTACTGAGAGACAATCCATGTATTGAGATTTAAGGGCTGCCTTCACTGCAGATGTAGATACCACAAATGCTGTATCAATATCGGACACCATTGTGCTGCTAGGAAGTGGTATGTGCCATTTAAGACTAGTACACTGCTCCAAATGTGGACAACAAAACTCATGGGCCCAAATCATGACCATCACTTCTGGGCACAACATGAAAACTTCCCAGGCCTTTGAGCCACTACCCAAGTTTGTCATATCCATCAACACAGTTCAAAGAAACCATATCACAAGAACAGGAACATTCAGAACACCAGAAGCAAGTTTGTGTCACAACTCCAATGAAAATGTACAACTGCCATGGGATGTACCAAACCACTATCAACACCTAACAACACATCTACTCTCTGTCCTTTGCCGCTGACCAAGGGTTTGGCATCCAGCCATGGGTGATGACACCTTTTGCTAATCCCACAACAATGGAACAGCTGGCCTACAACTAGGGAAACAGGAAGCCCGCAATGTGGTGGAGAGGACATTTGGACTGCTGAAATCCAGGTTCAGGTGTCAGTCCCTGACAGGAGGAAGCCTTTTATATGCTCCACCACTTGTGAGTAATCATCTTCTTGGCATATGCAATCCTGCACAACATTTGGATGATGTTCCCAGCGAGGATGAGGATGGTAATGGAGCCGATCATGTGGAGGGGGAACAAATAAACACTGCAGCCGGAGTTCGGAGGAGACACCACATTGTGGAGAACTTCTACACATAAGCACAATACTTTAAACATCACCTTGTAAATAGCACTAATGAATCACTTAGCACATGAATCTCCTCAGTCTACTCATTCTTGACTACATACTCCATTGTAGTGTAATGTAGTATGGTTGTAATAACGTTTGTGACATGAGTGGGTCTACTGCCACCATAACAAATATCAGTGACTCGCAAATTGCGGGGAGTGGAATCCTGAAGTTCTAGATCCATGCACCACTACATATATTGTCCCATCAAGTGGGAAAGATGCCTATACGTACACCACCCACCACAATGACACCATGCATAACAGGATTAGTGCAAGGGGGTAGGGGCTGTCACCAAATGGATAACAAGTAATGTAGGCACAGTACACTGTCATAACTCATGGTGACAGTAGCATTGCCTGCATGCTACATGTGTGACAAGGGTGGTACATCATTGTGACCTGTGGTCCCTGAGTTAAAGGCCAGGGATTGTAACCAATGTCCAGTGCTCAGCCTGTACAGTGTAACCATTAAAATGTGTCCCAGCACTGTCAATTTGTACAACCTGGTCAAATGGTGGGCCGTACCTCATGTATGTCATACACACGTTGGATGTGGAATGCGCAGTGGCTTGCCTTGACTACATAAGCAGCTATCCATTGATATTCTGGGACAATGCACCACCACATATTCAAATGGGTTTAATGTAGTCAGAGTAGCAAATGATCACAATGTACAGAAGGTGCAAACCTTTCACACAAATCTCCTGTCCTAACACATGGCAAGCCCAAATCTAGGCAAACACGTGCATACTGATGTAAGGGTGTATGTTCTAGGTAGCAACGGTTTTGCCTGGATCATCAATGCATGATGTGACAGCATGTATATCTAGTATGCTGTGTACAACTACATCACACAGCACAAAGCAAAACACACCACCAATTGTCACTCACATGACAGGGCAAGTGCATGATGGCAATATGTACAATTATTCCCATACATGATGTGGCCTCCAATATTCAATCAGGTGTGGGATGTGCTACTCTGTCCAGCATTGTTGAAATATGTCTGAGACGCAATGCCAAACAGAGTGGGAATAGACCTACCCATATATGTTGAAATTGACTAATAAACTCTCCAGGACTGAGATGATATGATCCCTCAATATCAGTAAGTCATGGTTAAGAGTTACCTAGGCTGTGCCATGCTGGAAGAAATGCTAACACATGTACAATGGACATACTGGATGGAGTGCTTCCAGACACCCACACTTCTTTATACATTCAACATGGGATGTCAAATGGAGACAACAGAAGATGTGTGGCAGGAGTATTGTCATGTGTGTGTGGAACACATGAGAACTGACAAATACAGACGATGGAACTGTACCTATCAAGTTGGCAGGAGAAGAAGTTGTGAACATCTTCCATCAACACAAGTCAAATGTGGCATCATGTCCATGTATATACAGACAATGTTGCAGTATGGAATGTGCACAAAGTGCTAATAAACTAAAGAATGGGAGCAATGTAGATGACAATACATGCCTCAGCAGTAGTGCAGGAATACATGGAGAAGGGACACACAAGGGGTCAGATTTAAAGAAAAGTGGTGCAGCCTGGTGCTGCGCCACAATTGGCAGCGCTGCACTGCGTCACTTTAAAAATGCAGGGATGCACCGTATTTAAGGGAATCTGACCCACCCCTGCATTTCCCGCTACACTGGTGCTACATTTAGCTGCCAGAGGTAAAACAGGCATCCTTGCACCATTGTGCAAGTATGTCTGTGTTGAGGGGTCTGATTGGTTATGTGGAGGAAGGTGTCCCTTCCTGCACATAAAGAATCACTAATGACGCTTTGGCACTTCTTTGTGTGCTGCACAATGCAGCACATAAAGAAGTGCCAAGAGTGCCAAGGCGTCATTTTCAAATGATTGTTTCTGTGCAGGAAGGGACACTTTCCCGCATATCAACAATAATTTCTGGCATTTTGCTTTTTCTATGTGCGCGGCAGAATGCAGCATGCATAGAAAAAACAAAAAATGGGGAGGAATAAAAGTATTCCTCCTCATTGCACCATGCTAACGCCACCCCTGGGGGTGGGGTTAGATTTCGGCGCTGCCTCAGGTTTACAAAATTTCATAAATCTGAGTCAGCATCAAAATGCAATGGGCATTGCTATGGCACACCCAGAGCAACACCCATTGCACACCCCTTCCATGCACATTGCTGGGTGGGAAAGGGCCATATTTACAAGGTGGCATTAAGCCACAAAAAGTGGCTTAACGCCACCCTGTAAATACGGATCTGTGGAGCTAGGGGCCTATAAATACGGCCAATAGACTACTACTGACTGTATAACACATCAATGTCTACATGTCTATTTTGAACATTTGTACAGAGAGGGTGGTGGGATCAGTACATCAGCCAGTTGTGTTGTCCACTTGCATATCATGGTATTTGCCCATCGCATGCCACCATGACAGGAGGCTGCGACAGATACCACCATTTGTAGCCTGGCATGTTTCCAATGTTGAAGTCACAACAGAGATACTAGGCCAAAAGGATGCTCAAGGGAAATGCTAAGGACATCAAAAAATGTCACATGTACAAAATGTCTAAGATTAGAGTGATGTAGGTGAGAGGGGAAAGCTGAATCAAGTACGGCAGTGGTAAATGTGAGATCCAGGACTGTAGAACCACAAATGTGCATATGTCTGCTGGGGGTGTGCAAAGTACTGCTGAGTGGCAAACATGAAGAGGCTAGGTCCGTGCTCAATTAACCCACACACCACTGCTCTAGCTACATGTACATATCACATTATTAGGGGCCTGATGCATGTGCACAGGGGTGTGATCAGACTGGGGTTCCACTGACTTACCTCCTCACATGCAACCGTGCTTTTGTGTTGCTATAGGAATTCAAACTGTTGTGAAGATGAGTAGGCTGGCAGCTATGCTAGACTGCAATACTGTGACACAGTGGTATGTCATTGTTTGTGACAGTCATTACTAACCTGATGGGGACACATATGGGTGCCTAGTTAATGGCATGCAGAAATATGCCACATATGTCAGCACACATGGACCATTGTACTGTATTGGCTCTGCCATGGAAATGTGTATGGATTGAGAGCAAAAGGCAACCTAGCACAGAAGTAGGGCATAGGTGTCACAAGATCAGTGACTGACAGAAATGAGCTGCACATATGTTCCAACAGAAAATGGGGGGCACTGATGTGACAACACATGCATTTGTCAAATGACAACATGTGTCCATGCAGGAAGAATGTAATGTGAGATTGCACATCCCATGACACACCACTGTCATCACATGAAAGAAATCACAAAACATATGTCCAAACACACACACGGCAGATACCAATCTTATACAACACATGTGTACATGACATCTCTTGCACCTACGGTGCATGGGGAGACAGATGGAACACGTGTGGAAGAGCAACATGAAGGGAAATCCAATGACACAGCACAGAGTGAACTCACATACACAGGCACATTGGCTGGGTTGTCGTGATGTTACTGCAGTCCAAGTCCACTGAGTACTGTGTGTAGAAGTTTACATGGTTTTCACATGCATTAGCATGTGTTGAACATAGGCTACAAAACATGTTTGGTGTCGTAGGTATGAGAACATCTGTATCTCAGACATAACAATGTAGTTTACACCAAAATTAGCTTACGTACACATGTATACACACATAGCATACATGTGCCAACATGTCTGTGGACATAGTGTAGCTACAAATGCACATGTGCATGTGGTATTCAGTAATTGCAAGCAGCACACTTACAAACAAACCCATAGGTCTAACATCCCATTGTCACTGTAATGACAGTACTGGACGTACAACCACATGTTGTCATTACACATATACACCATAGTTTTACATCCCATTTAACACCTCAAGTCACTCAGGGTGCACTCAAGGTTCACAATGGAAAGATCCACGCAATACCGCCGTGTGTGAAAAAATTTCTTGCATACACATTTGCAATGCAATTCCCCTAGGCTAATAGACTCCTGTATGTCTATCGCACGTCGACAGCCATTTTTCCCTCTAATTGTGTGAAAATACGGCGCAAAACCGTCATGTGTCAAACAAATCAATATATGACTGAAAAATGTGACTCAAACGCCCAGAAAGTGATGTACCAAGACATCCTGCTTCAAACATGCTACAGTGAGTGTAGTTTCACTTTCGCTTTGGAGTCTGTTTCCCTGTGACTGTTTGAGGTTGTGTTTTTGTTGCTGGTGAATTTGTGGAGTGTTTGCAGTGTGTGTTGTGCACATTGTGCTGTTTCCTGTGTAAAATGTGTATTATTATTGTGTCAATACTTGTATTTTGTCTATTGAGTGTACTGTAATTGTCTCTGTATTGTTGGGAGTTCATCAGGGACAGTTAAGTAGTTGGGGTAGTTTGGGGAGTTTGGGGAGTTGGGGTAGGGGTTAAGTTTTATTTATCTTTTATTCAGGTGAACTGCATTCACCACTAGTAATGTCTGGGAAAGGGAGAATGAGCCGGATGAATGCTGAAGAGCTGGAGGTGTTAATCTGGCTTGTGGCACACTACCTCCCAATGATGCTGCAACTGGGTGGCCGGGTGATCCAAGGCTACCCCACGGAGTAAAGGTGGCTGCGGTGGGGCAAGGTGCTCTATCATTTGACCCGGATTTTCAAACAACTACCAAATCAAGCACCGCTGGGCAGATCTGATATTGAGGGAGCAGGGTCTGCTCGACCATCTGGGAGAAGAGATTGGTGGAACAGTTGGTAAGTCATCCATAGCCATACAACCTAAATTTGTTAGCATATGCAAGACAGTTTCTGTTAAGTTTGAGTGCTGCATGCAATTTATATGGACATGTTGTATGCAAGCTGTATAAAGAGTCTATGCCCCACGTGAGGGCAGCATTTCAATTGTACAACAAGGAAGCAAATTCAGTACAGATGTATAATTTACCATGCACGACCATCTCCAAGTGTTGTGATGAATGCATTTTATAACTGGGTACTGAGCAGCTACAAATGAGGCCTGTGCCATGCAACATGCATGAAAGGGGGCCCCAAAACATTGTTGTGATCCCAAATTTTGATCCACTGAGTCAGAAGATAATTCCCTAGGCATCGTTTTCCAGCACTCAGAACGGCTGCTGTCTGAAGCTGTGTAATGTGGGTTTACAAATGTATGAGAAGGGCCCCCATTTACTTAGCAGTAGTTTTGATGATCTGTTGCATCTCCTGCTGAGTGCATCATTGACCTTCACATGAATAGATGATGTTGGACGACACATGCAACATGCTGTGAAATATTTCTGGCTAGCCATTCACATGGCGGTGAGTAAGGGGTCAACTGAGGGCCACGAGGACAGTACAGATGTAATTGGTAATGCACCACTGTAAACTTACCGGGCCCTTTGTGTAAATAGCCATGGCCATGGAAGAGTGCTTGAACACGCAATGGTCCAGACTACTGGAAGTTCCATGTTCCAGTTCATTCTGAATCACAGACATCAGATATGATGTCAAAAAGTAGACATGTGCTTAGTCAGGTCCATAGGCCTGCCGCTTGTCACTGACAGTATAGGGTTGCCCTGCATCAGCTCCATCACTGGCATACCACTCACTAACCTGCACCATCAGATGCATCCTATGACCACTGAGCAAGTGTGTCCGTGTTGAGCTGTATTTCTATGTCCATGTACTAATTCCTCACTAGACTAATAAAGGTATACCATGGCAGCAATGGCAGAACAGACACTATTAGCACTACATATATGATTTCATACAGTCAATGTGAAGGTAGGCGCCTCAACAACACATGTGTACACTCCCATAGCTATTTTGAAAGTATGTGTGCCGTGAGATGGCACACACAGATTACTTACTTGACTGAAGGATGTATGATGGCATTCCTCAAGACCTTGGAATACCCACACAACCCTAGGGTAGTAGTTTTTCAGTTAACTGTGACAGTAATGTAGATGTTTACAACATCAGATGCAGGCTTTAATGCACTGGATGTTACAATAGGCCAGGCACTGCGACAACCATTGCATGCCCCTCAGATGGAATAAATATTATCAAGCAGTCCCTTTTCATAATGGAGTTGTTGCGCTACCAGACAGCTGCATGACAATGTCATGTATATATGGTGCAGTGAGAAGTGCCACAGGAGTGTCAGGGACAGTGATGTTTTGGAGGTGTGTGGATTTACCTTATCTGAGAGTATGTGTGATAGAGTGATCATAGAAGTTGGATAGTTACCATGATCTACCACTCAGACGAATAGCTTATTCAGCCTATTATGTTTACACTGTGCAATGTTGTCCATGTACAGCAACTTGCCTTTTACACTAAGAAATGTTTTCCATTAATGTCTTGCAGGGTGACCAGCTCCCTACACCATTGGAGAGGTGGCGTGTATGTAGGACCCAAAGCATCCAGTAAGTGTAACATAGTGCATCTTGTGAGCCAATCCAGGGAATGCTGTGAGTCAGTCAGCGGTATGGAATGCAATGACAGGAGTACTTGGTCCTGACCAATGATTTGATATTATAGGAGGATAAATAGTGACATCATGTATGTTGGAATGTTATGCAATGAGGATGGCCTGAATGTAGTTCACGGGCCAACGTGTGCTGGCATGGAATTGTGTGTAATGGGAATAGTTATGGCTGACCGCATAGTCATAGCTGTCTACCCTTATGGGTCACAGGGCAGCTGGACATGTACATAGAATTCCTGTTGACAACCACTATGTCACAGCACCATTGTAAGCTCTGTGTGCCACACATAACATACACTTATTGACAAGATAGTATAGATGTGAGTTCTATCTGCAGAAATCACTAGGGGGATTATGTAGGAAACACACACACACCACAGGTGCCTAAGTAAACTTCAGACCTATTGTGTTTGTATAACAGCATGAAGCCATAATATGTTGCACAACAGGCAGTAGTGTACACAATTTGCAGATAACTCCACTCCAGATGGTTGTGGGAAAAGTCTATGATTCTCTCACACCAGGGGCCATATGTAAGAGCCCCTAGCCCCATTGGAGCATCACTTAACATGATGCTCCAGTCAGGCTAACCTCAGCTCCATATTTACAAGAAGGTGTAACACAATTTTTAGTGGCGTTATGCCCCCTTGTAAATATGGGCCTCTCTGACTCAGTGTTCGGCATCAGAGGGGGTTGCAATGGGTGTTGATGTGGGTATGCCACAGCTACACCAGTTGCATTTTGATGCTGCCTCAGATTTACAAGATTCCAGCGCTAGAATCAATCACCACCCCAGGGATGATGTTAGCAAGGCGCTATGAGGAGGAATACTTTTGTCCTCCTTATTCTTTCCTTTTCCTATGCGGGGTCCATTCTGCAGCATCCATAGAAAGAGCAAAATTGCCAGAAATGATTGTTTATTTGCGGGAAGGGACACCTTCCAGCACATGAACAATGACACCCCTCAACGCACAATGGTGCAAGGATGCCTGAGTTGGTGCAGACAGAAACATTTAGGGCCAGTGGAGGGGACAAAACAGGTGTACACCTTATCCAATTAAATACGGCGCATCCCAGCGTTGTGAAATTGACGGAGCCTCGCACAGCAAATTTGGGCGGTGCATTGTGCTCTGTCATTTTCCCATTAGTATGGGTCCAGATGTCTGCAGTTCCCACACCATGGTCCTGCCACCATGATAATTGTGACTGATGTAGGCCACATCATGGATTTGTGACACAATCAGAGTCCAGGGTTAAGGGACATGTCATGAGACATGCTTAGGAATAGTGTCCATTAGTGAGAAGGAACACCAATTGCCAATTGGTATGTCAGAGATAATGACAGTACATAGCAGACAAGTCAATAATGAATGGGTGAAAAGAGCACATTTCTGACTGGTGGTGCTGTTGTAGAGGTAGAGGAGGCCACACACACTTCAGGGGTTAAAGAGGTGGAGTCCAAGTTCCTAACAGCTGCCATTTGTGGTAAGACGTAAGGCATCACTGCAGCAAGGAGGAACTGCTTATTTTTCCATATAGCAGCAACATCGTTGTGGTAGACAGCCATGTCTTCCCTGAGGGAGGCCACTTCCCACTGAATGGACTCCAGCGTGTTGTCTGCTATGCTGCTGCCAGTTTGGAAGGGGAATTGTTGTGGCCTCTCCCTCATAGCAGCAACTATGTCTGCCAGGGACTGCTGGACTCCACGCAGTGGGGAGTGTGTGCCTCAGATGGCAGGTGTGTTTTCATTACCTGTTATGAGGCATGTTCGCACAGGGGATGACACAGGGATAGCCCATATGCTTTAGATGTTTGGTCAAGAATGCATTTATTGAATGTCAGTGCATGATCCAGCCTAAGTTGGTACACAGGCCCCCATCTTATTTCCAGCTTGATCAGGGCCTCTATCTTGTTTGATGGTGTGATTGCAGCTACTTGTACTACTGCATACATGGGCCCTCATGAAAAGTATGGCAGTCCTCTGACCACCTGAATTGCAGTGGTGCTCGAACCACCAACACCTGTAGTGGTCCAACAGGCACCTTCAGACTATGGTGTAAGAGCCACGGTCCAATGGCCTGTCACTGCCAAGTTGCCGGCAGCCTATGGGCTGGTGGTGCCACCGGTCTTAATCCTCCGGGGCAGCACTGCAATCAGCGCAACCCTCCAGATTATTATCCCACTTTCCCACCAGCCTTTGCATGGCAGTCCATCCACCATGCAATAGGTGGTGGTAGTGGGGTGTGTGGTGCTCATGGCTATCCCTGCACTGCCCATGCACTTGGTTGGGCAGTGCAGGGCCCCCCATGGGCAGCCCCTTTGTGCTTTCCACTACCCAATTTACAGTCAGTGATAAGCACACCTCAACATTGGCAGTGGCTATATTAGTAGCCAGTGTCAATGTTGTGGTGAGTTTCCCACAGAGCTCGCAGTCCGATGCACGGTTTCCACCCACTGTCCCAGCCAGAATCTCGTAATGCCTACAGCAGAGGGAAGACCGCACTGGCGGTCTTTCCAACACAGGACTTTGACGGCCAGCCTCGACCCAGGGGAATTCCGTAAAGGGCACCATTATGTTCACAGACATGCACCATGTGTTGTATTTGTTCAATTGTTTGCCCATTCCCATGTGTGTAATATGGTTGTGTCTGAGTTGCTGTGGGTTCACCCTGTATGTGTTGTGTTCCATGGGTTGCAAGCTTTGGTGCAGATAATTCTCTTGTGGCACTGTTCAGGTCAGCAGCAATATGTGTAGCTCAACACTGCACCAGGTTATTTACACAGGGAAGTGCCATGTTTACTGGGATATGGGACAGCCCTGCAACTCCCCTTGCAGATGCACTGATTTGTTCTTCCTGTACCGAGACAGGCATTGTTGCTGCATGATGTAGGTGTGGCTGACTTGAGGGGTTGAATTGTTTCTGTGTAGGGTGGTGTCCCTTCATACACATATATAAGTAATGTTAGCTAAGGTGGCATTTCAATGTGTGCTGCAAAATGTGACACACATGTGCACTGGCAATGCTACAAAGAGGTAGGGGAGATACCCCACCCTGAGCCCACTCAATGGTATTGACTTCCATCCTAGTGGCAGATGTCTAACTTGTGTAGGTACAGGAGGTTTGACAATATGCAAGGGGTGTTGTGATGGCACAGCCCCATGGAACAGTACATACACATCCCTTCCAGCCCCTGTGCTGCAAATTTACATGGTGGAGTATAGCCCTGGTGATTGGTGTATATATCCATTTTGCGTATATGTTAGGGAGCATGGCACAACTAAGGCATGTGTACATGTGTTGCTGTATGGGGATGGGGCATCTGGATTCAGGGGGGATGTGTCCCCATGCACTCTTTTCGCATGCATTGGGTGTGTACTATCTGCCTACACCATTTGTATGATTCTAGTTAATTCCACCATCTAACTTGCCCTGCATTTGTGGTGGTGATTGGTAGTCTGCGCTGTCCTGTCCTTGGATTCATGTGACCAGCTCTTCTGGGATGGCGGCTGTAACCATCTCCTCCAGCTCATCCAGGTCCTCCTGTGGTGCAGGACTTTCACCCTCAGTTTGCAGTGCTGCCTTTCTGTTCTTGGCCAATTTCTCCTTAGTTCTAAGCTAGCAATCAAGCCAGCACTTCTTGCACTCAGTGACAGTTCGCTTCACCTCTGCCACCCAGTTGATTTTGTCTACTATTTGCTGCCATATAGCCTCTCTCTTACCAATTGGCAATTTTGAGGTGACGAAGAGCTGGTGTTGGTGCTCCGTCACCTCTCTGACAAGATTGTTGTGCTCCTCCTCACTAAAGCGACATTTGTGTTTTTTCTTCTCCTTCTCCAGGGACTTCGGTGGATCCTCCTGGCCTGATTCTTTCATTTTCAGTTGCACTTGCACTTTTTCCTGCTTGTGTGTTTAAATTAGGCGCTAATGCAGGCAACCATAATGTGACATGTTTACGTCAAAACGGTTTTGCGCCACTTTTGCAGTGTTAGCGTAATTTTTTTTACGACAGGGCGCAATGGTTAACATCATTTTTTTTTACTCTCATCAATCCTTAGTGCCAGCTTTCCCCATTCCATAAACCTGGCGCCCGGATTGGCTCAGGAATGGCACTAGCAGGCGCTGATATTTTTGACACGTTTGCTCAGTTTTGCATCAAAAAGTATAAATATGCCCCTAGATCTTTTCATATATCCGGGGACATCCCCAACTTTTGTAAATCACCTGCTCTGCTCTCTGCCACCAATGAAGCTCATTCTCCCAATCCTGCATATTCAGGGTTCCATGTACTCGCCATGCCTTCACAATGTTCCTTTTAGTCACCCCAGCCACCAGCATCAACCAGATCTTCCGGTGTCTGACCACACCTCATCCCCCGTTATATGAAGTATATGCCATCTGGCTTCCAGTGGCAAAGTGAGCCTGTAACCCAGCTCAAAATGTGTGTCACCCCTTTTCAGTACTGCTGAATTATTGGACACCCCCAAAGAATATGGAAAAAGGAGCCCACCATGCCACATCCTCTAGCACACAAGTCAGAGTTGCATCACCCCAAATGGTATAGGAGAGATCGGAAATTGTATGTTCTGTGTGATATCCTGAGCTGTTGTAACTGGAAGTGAGCTCTTATTGCAATGTCTCTGGGAGTGCCTCTACCCAGTCATAATATGCAAGCAGCCCAATCTCGCCCTCCCAGGCTTCCTGTAGCGACTGTAGAGGGTCAGGGAAATCATTCATTAATTTCCTATATGTCAGGGAGATGGCTTTTTCTGGCATGGGGTCTAGAAGTAGCTGGTCTTCCAACGGAGCCGACTCCGGCACTTGCCCTCTCTCCATCACCGAAAGTTGCAACACATGGTCCAGCTTCAAATACTTAAACCATTCAGATTCCCTCATCTTATAATTCCTTATCAGGTCATCAAATGTCACTAGCTCCCGAAACTCTCCAAACATCCCACAGATGTTCGATGCCAATCAGGTCCAATTTATGAAGTCCTTTCAGGTTGCCAGCTTCCTTCAGCTGGTCACTATCCTAAAGTGGGGTCATGTCTGTGAGCCTGCCTTTCCAACCCAGAAACATAATGGCCTCTCTCCAAACCCTCACTACTGATTGAGGATGCGTCAGGAGTTGACTCTCTGGTCTTCTAACATATAGAACTGATTCATAGCCACAGCTTCCCATAGCCTCTATGTCCACTTTCTATGCAGGGTCCTTAATTTCTGCAAGCACTCAATCATTATTTGTGGTCAACTGCACTGCCCAGTAGTAGGTACATATGTCAGTGATCGCTAACCTACCTTCAAACACTCCTCGTTGGAGCTCAATGAGGGAAATACGTGAGCTACCTCCATCCCATGGAAGTTTGCACAACTCACTGTTTGTTGTGTGAAAGCAGTCAGGCAGTGCCCTATATGGGCTTTTCTGGACAACGTATAATAGGTGGGGAAGGGAGATCATCCCAAAAAGTACAGAACACCCCAATAAGGGCACCAGGAGCATCTGCCAGTGGGCAGCATTGCTGCAGAGGCGCTCCAGCTGAGGAAACAAATGTTTCCACAGAAATTCCTTGGCACTTCGAGTTACGTAAATGCCCAGTTAATGGAAGCCGTCCGTCATGACCGGAGCTGCACTTCTGGACGGAAGAGTCGTCCTCCCCCCTCCAATTGGAAAACTAAGGTATTTGGTCCAGTTAATCTGGTAAACAGAATAACTCCTAAAGATTTAAAAATATGGAGTATTCTGTCCACAGTGACATAAGGCTATGTAGCATATAATAAGATATCTTCAGTGTATAGGGAAATTCTTAACTCCCAGGTCCCTCCCCCCTCAATTCCCCATATGAGAGGATCCTGCCAAATCCAGGCAGCCAGTGGTTCTAATGCCAAAGCAAAAATCTCTGGGGACAAAGGCAGCCCTGCCTGGTGCCCTTATGAAGGGCAAAAGAAAGGGACATTACCCCGTTTACTCTCACACTTGTCAATGTGTCCCAGTTTGTCGACGGCTGCAAATAGATATGACCATTCAATAATTTCAAATTCCATCCTCACATCTAAAGAGAGCAAAACAGCTTCTTCACTGTAGGGTGGCCTGGTCATGTGCAAGACTCCGAAAAGATGTCTCAGATTTAGTCTTGTGCCCCTGAATGGCATAAACCCAGACTGGCCCGAGTGGATCCCCGTGGCTATCACTTTCTGCAAACTATTAGCCAAAACCTTTGGTAAAACTTTGACCTCTAAATTCAAGAGGGAGATAGGTTGGTATGAGCCACAGTCCATGAAATTACGAAAATAGTGGCTGGTCTCTGGTCTGTCAGGAGGATAACTTTCCGTCACGGAGCACGTCCAGCACGTACTTTGCAACTTTGTTAGCCATACATTTATACATCTCGACAGAGAGAGGCTATTGAGTCTGGTCGCTTTCCCGGACTGCAGCTCCCGGATTGTCCTCTCCGCCTCCACTATCATCAAGTCTTGTTCGAGTGTGTCTCTATCATCGTTGGATAGGGACTGAGGGAAATATCCTTAAGAGGGTCAACACTATCCTTCCTGGATTGAACAATTGAAGAGGACTATGTTTTATCATCATATGCTGCACAGACTTCTGCTATGGCCTCCCCAGTAGTGTGTACCAACCAAGCATCCCGGATCTCCATCACTCAGTTCCTGCCCTTATCTAGTCTATCCAGCCAGGCTATGAGCTTGCAAGCCTTATCACCAATATTCTACAAGCGGCACTGTGTGGCTAATGCATGGGTGAGGGCTTCATCTTCTGCCAAATCCCTAAATTCCTGATGGCAGAGCTGAAGCCTATGGCACCAGACAGGGTTGGGGGACCCCTCCCCCAACAGCTCTGATTCCAACTTGACTATGTCTTTTCTAGTGTCTCACATTTGAGTAATCACTCCATTTTAACCCTCCTATTAGAGTTTGTGTGTGGCCAAGCAAAACTGTCTTAAAGGCCTCCCACAGCACACAGGCCAATTCAACTATGCCTTCATTTTTCCTAAAAAGTATAGCTCTGTTCTCTCTCAGAGTTTGTCTTGAAGATTTCTGTCTTTCAGGTGCCATGGGTCTATTCTAGGGGTTAGTGCCTGTGGAAAATGGATTTCTTAACTTGGCGTGAGGGCTTCATTTTGTCTAACATTTAATCTCCATTCTGTATATGTTATGAGTAAAATTGTATGCCTTCGGCATCTGTACTTGTTTTGTTTCTTAGAAATGTGGTGGTTTCTGTTAAATGTTTTCAAAACTTTGCAGAGGGCCTAATCGCTCCTCTTGTTCTTAGACATGCTATTTCTGTGCTTGAACATCCTGTTCTTGTGGTTCAACGGTGTTACAGGAAATGTTTGCCTGAACTTGTTTGAAAATTATGACACATGTATAGTGTGGTAAAGTGGGTACTGCAATAAGACAAAGGAAGGTAGGAGAAGAGGTCAGTTGCTCTTGGCCAGAGAGTGTCAATGACACTCTTTGCGGGGTGACCCGCTGCAGCGAAATAAAATACTATCCTGAAGCTTACTCCGAATCCTTGTACTCTATCTTGTACAAATTCAGCCTCTTACTAGAAGAGACTCGTAAATTTATTTACAAACTTGGTGGGTCGTAACAGGGACTCATGGAAATAAATTCAACAGAGTAAAAGGCTGTGACAGAGGAAGGAGACCGGAGACCGGAGACCGCAGATCGTGGGGGCCCATGCTAAAAGACAAGTTTCTTGCAGCTGCCATCTAACGTCACCAACTTCCATCCCCTGTAAATAATTTCTCCCACTGAGACCCAGTAGGAGGCTGAGGAGACATTTAACCTCAAGAATACGAGGATCCAGGCGCAAACTATTTGGTGAGAGTGTTCTATGTCACTTGTAACTTGTAAACTTGTATTCTGGTATTGACGTCATATTGATCTTGGTATTTTATTTTGGTACTTGTTTGTGACCTCATAGGTAAATTCTGCATTTAGGACAACCATGAGTAAGCTCAAGAAATGCATTTCTAAATGTTGTTCTTGGTGTTTCTGGACTCTTCGCCTGGACGAGTCTATACCCGTGCCAGCCGAAGGTAGTCCAGCCTGGAAAGTAATGAAAAAAAATGGGGCAGGCCCGACCCTCTGGGGCACAATTTGGCACAAGCATACGAAGAAGGTGGGAGACAGACAGTGGCCATTAAATGGCTCCTTTCACGATGACAAATTGCAGTTTTTACAACAGACATTATTTAAGAAAAATGTTAGACAGACAATGTGGGACAGTTATTAGACCTGGGAAAAAGAGGCTAGAAAAAGGGCCATGAAAGAGGCCAGGAATATGAAAAATTAAAAAACAAAAACTGCCAGCCTTGAAACTGAAAGAATATAGTGATGCTAAAAAAGAACTGAAAATTGGATAGGGACACAGGGAATTTAGAATGACTACAAATAAAATGTATCCCTCTCGGTCAAAATATGACATACGACAAAGGACTACACAAGAAGAATTGATGGAAAATATTTTGGACAATACTTATGCCTTATGTTCCCATCCAACCCAAAGCTCCAGTGCAAAATGTTAACGTTAATATTTGTAATCCCTTTTATCATGTTATTATTCCTCCTCCCCCTGGATCTGCCCCTAATGTCCCCAATGTTGGCAATCAGGTTCTTAGCCCTCAAATATTCAATCCGGCCCAGACTATAAATATTCCTCCCACCCCAGTCCCCATACAAACTACACAAAATGCTGCTATACCAGACACTACAATGGGAGGAATACCTCTTTTGAATAATACTCAAAGTATAATGGTGACTCCACAGATTCATTCCAACATGCCACAAGGAACTATTTCTTATACTGCAGAACAGTCACCATACATTAGTAACTATCTTAAATCTAAGAAATACAAGAAGGGACACAGGCCCTCCTCTGTGGGACATACTTCAGACACCACTCCATGTAGTGTTCGAAAGGACCTCACAGTGAGATTCTCTCACATTAGTCTGCAAGATGGTCTCCTCTCTGAAGGAGAAAGAATAAGTAGATCCCAAACAAATGGAGCGGGCTTGCCGGTCACTGTAAAAAGGTGATTGACGGATGCTCCATATACAAATTCACCCATCACTGTACATGAATTAAAAAACTATAATGATTTTAAGCAACATTGGGGGTTATTCTAACTTTGGAGGAGTGTTAATCCGTCCCAAAAGTGACGGTAAAGTGACGGATATACCACCAGCCGTATTACGAGTTCCATAGGATATAATGGACTCGTAATACGGCTGGTGGTAAATCCGTCACTTTTCCGTCACTTTTGGGGCGGATTAACACCTCCTCCAAAGTTAGAATAACCCCCATTGTCTTTTGGACTTGATGTCTAAATGGATTGAGGGGAAATGTTCTGAAAACGGTATAGATGTACGAACTACCATAGGCCTTATCCAATATCATGTTGTCACATTTAACATGGCCCCTATTAACAGAATAAAGGCAGTCGAGGAGTTGTAAAACACTGCACGATTACTAGGTGAACTTCTTAAAGCACCAGGGGAGGATGATAGTGTAGATGACATAACACACCAGAGACCCATGAGGAAAATGCACCCTAGACCTGATCCAGTCAACCCAAATGCGTTTGTTACACAATATGTACCTACTCCCTGGCAAAGATCTGAACTTCTTAACATACAAAAGGGAATTCCCGATTATAGGAAAAATACATCCAAATTTTATGAGGAATTTGAAACTGTTTGTAAATTATGTGTCATGACTTTTAAGGATATTAAAATGTTTTTGGGCACTCTTTTACCTATCTTGATATGGAGACAAATACGGGACGTAGATGATGTGGCTAGGTACACGGCTGCTTGGAATGTCTTGGAAGGGTATGCCGCCACCCGAGCGGCTGGCGACCTCCCTTCTCAGCACCTTCATGACTTGCCTGACCACATCATACAATGCCTCCAAACACTCATACCTAGAAACAATGTAGATTGGAACAAAATAACAGCTTGTAAACAAAAAAATGAAGAAGAAATATCTGAATATTTTACTAGGTTTAAAGAAGTGATTTGTGAATGTAGTGGACAAGATATTAATATGCAGACTGGCCAACAAATGTTTGCAGATAAATTCATTAATAACATGCAAAAGGACCTCTGTGACTCTATTTAAAATACTGTAAATACATGGCCATCTAAAAGCCCGTCAGAACTCCTAGTTATGGCCACATATTATGAAAATGTGTTCAAAAACAAGAAAGAGGTCTGCATTAAGAAAAAGAAGGATTTAAAAGCAAAAGCGTTAATGCGACAGGCTTTCCCTAATCAGGCCCAAGGTACAGGAAAGATACAGAGGGCAAGAGGACGTAGACGGTGGTTTGGCAGATGACAAACAAATACTTCTGCGCAACAGGGAATGAGAGTCATAGGGTACATTACCTGTGCATATTGTAAACAAGAAGGGCACTGGAAAGCCACTTGTCCAGAACTACAAAATTCTGGCCAAGGAATGCAGAGAGGAATGGGAAATAGGAGAAGACAAGGAGGAAGAGGTGGACCATCTAGACAAGATTTTGTTGCACATTCTCAACAACAGATGTGCACTAATTACTTTGATACAACACACATGGACAGATCATATGTGGTAGATGGCCATATCGGCAATATGGACTAGGGATGGCCATGAGAGGGAGAAGGGAGAAGGGAGATTGGCAATTCCAGTAGAACAGCGGGGACCGTATGTAGACATGAAGGTATATGGTAGAGAGAAGTTTTCTTTGTTAGACACTGGAGCTATTCGCACCTCCGTCAACAACAGCCATCTTTCTGGGGCTCCCCTCTCTGGGTCTATTAACACTTCACTTGGATTTGCTGGAATGCCCGTACAAAGTCCCATTTCAAAGCCTTTGGAAGTTACTATTGGACCTTACAGTTTCCCCATTCATTGATTCTCACTGAAGCCTGTGACAAAAATTTGTTAGGTTTGGGTTTGTTAAAGAAAGTGCATGCTCATATTTATTGTTCCCCTGATGGAGTATATGTGACAATTGTTAATACTTCCATTTCAAAGTTACCTTGTTCTTTTCGCATCTAACTTACCCCAGTAGTTGCTACAGGAAAAAAAGATTTGGGTTTCAGAAACATGGAACAAGTCAGGATACGGGTTAAAGAAGACAATTCCTTACCCCTCATACCACAATACACGTTATTCCCCGAAGATGAGGAAGGATTTTATTCCGTAAAACCGTGCAATATGGGTTCGACATTATCAGCCTCCGTCAGTGGGTGTAGCGTGTCGTTCTTCCAGCTACGCACATTGATTTTCCAGCTGCGATGCCGGTTGGGGGTCGATTTCTGATGCGTATCGGAAGGTGCATCGATATTTTCCCCGCACGGTGGTCTGTGCATGGATTTTCAGTCTTGGTCTGCCAGCTTCACCTTCCAAGGCCCCAGGAACTGGATAGGGCACCACTTGGCAGGAGTCTCAGCAGAGAGTCCAGGTGCTGGCAGGAGAAGTCTTTGATGGCCCTAAGACTTCAAAAACAGGAGGCAAGCTCAGGACAAGCCCTTGGAGATTTCTTTACAAGCAGGAAGGCCCACAAAGTCCAGTCTTTGTCCTCTTGCACAGGCAGAAGCAGCCACTGCAGGATAGCTCCACAAAGCACAGTCTCAGGCATGGCAGCACTCCTCCTCAGCTCTTCAGCTCTTCTCCTGGCAGAGGTTCCTCTTGATGTCCAGAAGTGATCTAAAATCTGTGGTTTTGGGTGCCCTTCTTATACCCATTTTGGCCTTTGAAGTAGGCTTACTTCAAAAAGAAAGTCTCGGAATTTGGCAGTATTTCACTGTCAGGACATGTAAAACACATTGGTATATGTCCTACCTTAAACATACACTGCACCCTGCCCATGGGGCTACCTAGGGCCTACCTTAGGGGTGTCTGACATGCAAGAAAAGGGAAGGTTTAGGCCGGTCAAGTGGGTACACTTCCCATGTTGAAATGGCGGCTTAAAAGTGCACACACAGACACCGCTGCAGTCACAGGTCTGAGCCATGTTTACAGGGCTACTAAGGTGGGTGGCACAATCAGTGCTGCAGACCCACTAGTAGAATTTGATTTACAGGCCCTGGGCACCTCTAGTGCACTGTACTAGGGACTTACAAGTAAATCAAATATGCCAATCATGGAAAGCCAATTACATACACATTTTACATAGAAGCACTTGCACTTTAGCACTGGATAGTAGTGGTAAAATGCCCAGAGTGACAAAAACAGCAAAAACAGAGTCCAACACACATCAAAAACCTGAGAAACAGAGGCAAAATGTTAGGGGAGACCACGCCAAGGATGAAAGGTATAACAGTCCTACTGGACAATAGACAGAATATAGATTGTTTATTGACCTGTGAGTTATTAACAAGATAGTAGTACCACAATACCTAGTTATACACCAGATGTCACTTCGCACTGGCAAATTTTTCTCTGTAATATATTTAAAGAATGTTTTCTTTAGTATATCAATTGCGCTATAAAAAGCTAATTGGACACTTTAAAGTTACCAGATGGCAATGTTCTTTTACAATACATTTATGAACTCCTCATTGCATCTGACACACTTGAACAATGTGAACATGCCACATTAGAATTGCTGACACATTTAGCCACACATGGAAAAAAAGGTCTCCCTATCCAAGTTGCAATATTGTCCTATTTAGGGCACCTCCTGTCGAAGGGGGTAAAAGACTAGATTCACAAAGAATATCAACAATTTGCAATTTACAATGCCCACAAATATAGAGAGATGTTTGAGGTTTTATAGGTATTACCTCATATTGCAGACAATGGATACTCAATTATTCCCTCATAGCAAAACCTTTGGTTGCCCTCACTCTCAAAGATGTACATGTACCAACCACTTGGAATGATGAGTGTGAAAGAGCCTTCTGTGAATTGAAAAAGGCTTTGTGTAATGCACCTGTGTTAGGTACCCCAGATTATCAGAAACCATTTACCCTATTTGTACATGAAAACGAAGGTTGCAGCCTTGCATTATTGACTCAATCACACGGAGACAAAAACAGACCATGTGCTTATTTTTCATCCAGTTTAGACCCAGTAGCACGACCATTGCTACATTGTCTCAGGACTATAGCAGTAGTGTTGACAGCAACAAATCAGAGTGAATATATGTGCTTGGACATCCATTAACAGTGATGGTACCCACACTGTAGATGTCCTACTGAACAAAACACAGACACAACATTTGACAAATGCTAGCTGGACAGGCTACAAGCTCACCTTGTTGTTTCCACATATCTCAAGATGTAAGGTTTTGAACCCGGCAACTATATTATCTTTACCTAATGAAGAAGTTTTACCAGAAGAACTACATGACTGTATTATCAGAACAGAACAACAGATCAAAGGTAGAGTGGACCTCACTGACAGGCCACTGAAGGAGTGGGATGGCGAATTGTATGTTGATGGTTCCTGCTAAAAATTATCTGATGGGACCACCGTTGCAACCTATGTGCATGTGAATTGAGTGATGGTTTAAAGGTTAATGTGTACACTGACAGTTAGTATGCTTTTGGCGTAGTACATTCTTTTGGCGGATTGTGAAAGAAGAGGGGATTTATGATATCTAAAGGAACATAAATACATCATGGTGAACTCATTGTAAGGTTGTTTAATGCTTTAACGTTACCTGAGAAATTGGCTCTGGTAAAATGTTCAGCTCACAAGAAAATTGAGAATGATGTAGAAAAAGGAAATGCATTTGCAGAGAGGACCGCAAAAAATACTGCACAAGATGAATACAGTATCATGTATGTGACAGGGACAGTTAGATGCTACCAGAAGTTGGCATGATGAACCAGACAATAGACTGTGTAAATGATATTCAGGAAGCAGCTACTCCGGAGGAACTTGCTGAGTGGTACATTTGTGCCACCTTAGATAGTGAAGGATGTGGGGTAGACATGACATGTTTTTCAGGATGTTTCCCTGTGTCCAAATGTGCAAACAGTGCCCTCCTCCCTGCTAGCAATTCAAGTATTCTCCCTTTGGTACATTGTGTTGCTGAGCACAAACATAGGTGGTCATTATGAACATGGCGGCAAACGCCGCCCCGCCGGTGGTGGCGGTAACTACCGCCAACAAGCTGGCAGTCCAGACTGTCAAATAATAAAGCACATGAGAAACAAGCGGTCCAGCCACACACCGCCATCATTGGAGTGTTGATGAGGATGGAGGAGGCCACCCACAGGCCGGCGGAAAGGATCCACACTCCCACCAAATAATAAAGCACAAGACTGCAGTGGACTGCGGGAACCACCGCCATGCAAAGCGTGGCAGAACTAACTAAATAAAAGGAAACACTCACCGGAGAAACTCACAACATGCCGACGCAGACATGGAGAGAGAGTTGGAAATAATGCCAGGGCAGCTCCTTGCCATATACCTCCACGACTGTGACCGCCGACGAAGATGACGACGACTGTAAGTACTGCAACCTAGTACACATGGGAAGAAAGGGCACAGTTACACATGCAACACACTCCCAACCCCTCACACCATCCCACACCATACACACCAGAATAAGATTTACTTACCTGACACAAGGCAACAAAGACCTACACCAAAGTACACACATGTGCACACAACACCCCCACAATGAAACGGTGAACCATGTCACCATATTGTGCCAACAGCACCACTGGGCACTCAAAGTTTAATAAACTAGAAACATTTAATGTCCAAATAAGGCCATTGGCCAGTCCATTCTGAATACTCTGAAGGGCCTAAATAGGCCGGACTTAACTCCCACGTCTGCATAGGGTACTCCACTGTAAAGGGACATCAATGGGGCAGCCAGGCACCTCAGGGAACAGGGGCAGGGGTGGGGACTTACTCCTGGCAGGGGGGGGCTTGGACTTAGGTTTGGGAACTGGAGGGGGTTTGCCCTTGCCCTTGGAAGGTGTGGGAGTGGGCTTGGACCTGGGGGTGGCAGAGGGACCTGGTGCAACATGGGGCTTCTTCCTCCCTGGGGAGGGGACACAGGAAGCGGAAGGGTGGACTGGGGTGGACTTGGACATCGAAGGAGTAGACTGGGCAAGGAGATGGACACATGTAGGGATGAGACGGGGTGGGCCTGTGGGTTTAAACAGGTCAACACGGGAGAAGAAAAGCTTCTTAGGGGCAGTTGGGAGGGATTTGGAGGAAGGTCTGGGAGTGGAGGTTGAGGGAGTGCTTGCATCAGGTGTAGGTGTGCCGGACGTGGATGCAGGGGCCTGTAAAGTGTGCTGATGTGTGGTGGATGTGTGTTGTGTGGGTGGCTGTGAAAGTATGAGTGTTTTGAGAGGAGGGGGTGGCCACAGTGGGACAAGACAGACTGTCAGGGTACATAGATGCTCGCTGGATGTCTGCAGGTCTGGTGAGTGTGCTGCATGTGTCTGTCAATGTAGTTGTGCTGATAGCAGGTGTGGTGTATGGGGTGGATGATTGGATGTCAGATGTTGTGGTGACTGCAAGAATGGGGGCAGCAGCAGCGACTGAGGGTGCAGTGCCTGTGGGTGTGCATGTTGAGGTGACAAGGAGGCGGGAGAGGTAGACACAGTGGAGGAAGTGGATGTTGTTGTTTGTGCCTTTGTATGTTGGATGTGTGTATGCCTGTGGTGGGAAGTGTGGTGCTTGTGTTTGTCTGTGTGCTTCTTGTGTGATGAGGTGTGTGCATGGCTGTCTGGACATGTGCTTGGGATGGGTGAAGGGAGTGGGGTGCTGGAAGGGGTAGAGGTGGTGGGAGGGGGGACAGAAAGACCAAGGACACTGGCTGCCATCAAAGAGGAGGCCATAGCCTGAAAAGATCTCTGTAGGCCAGACATGACACATTGAATGCCTTCCAGGTATGCATTGCATTGCTACATCTGGGATTGTAGCCCCTGGATGGCATTCACGATGGTTGTCTGCCATACAGATATGATACTCAGGAGGTCAATAGCCTCCTCTGTGAGGGCAACAGGGCTGACTGGGACAGGGGAAGGGGTGCCTGGGGTGAAGGAGACGCCCACCCTCCTGGGTGGGCGGGCACGGGCAACTGGGTGGGGACCAACTGGGAGGGCGGGGATGGCATGAGGGTGGCTAAAGATGACATCGAATGGGTGGGCCCAGTAGGGTCTGCCACCACCAGGGAGTTCCTATCGGAGGAAGTATCAGAGAGTCACTACCACCAGTGGTAGTTGCCTCCCCCATGGTACTCCCCTCGCCCTCCAAACCACTGGTCCCCTTGGCCTCCGCTGACTCTGCCTCCTAAGAACCATGGGCTGCTGCATCCCCACTCGCCGGTGCCACTGCTCCCTCGCCAGATGATGCTGGTGCACACAAAGGACACAAGAGCACAGGGGTGGAGAGACAAAATGAGAGAAATCTGTAAATAACTGAATGAATGTACATCCCTGGCTGACACACCCTCCCATCCAGGTCACAAACCTACATGCAGCACCTACAACAATAGTCATGACTGTTCCCCTGACTAGTGGCCACTACCCCAGAATACACACCATTACCCACAAGAAACACGGACCTGGGAAACTGTGTGGAACACACATGGGGGCCATGCCCAGCCAATGCACCCACTAGTCAATGAGTCCACAAAGCATCCATGATAACAGAAATGTGAACCCCCGTGGGCCTATTGGGACCACCCACACCTGTCCCACACCATCCCCGGGTCTATGAAGGGGCAGGACTGCAGGAACACACCTGTCCGAGTGCCTGGCACTAGACAGCATACATACCACAGCACCCAAACACATCCATCAAAGTAGTATTACAACAGTGTTGGTACTCACCCCCTTGTGGCTGCAGTGCTGCCTTCAAGCACCCATCCAAATCCGGATAGGCCACCGCCAGAATGCAGGCCATTAGAGGGGTCATGGTCCGACGGGCACCCCTTCCTTGTTGGGAGGCCTTCCCCAGAAGGGCCTCGTCGGTCTTCCTGGCCCAGCGCCTCAGGTCCTCCCACCGCTTCCTGCCGTGGGTGCTCTGCCGGTTGTAGACCCCCAGGGTCAGCACATCCTTGGCAATGGCCTGCCACAGTTGTCTCTTCTGATGGGTGCCGACGTACATGGGACACACAAAGCAGAAAAACAGATGTCAGTATGTGTGCTCCTAATAGAGATGACATGTCATCCCCTATGGAACGGACATTTTAAAAAGTCATGTAACCAACTCACAAACAGTACATGCCACACAATCTACAGCTATGCAGTTATAAATCGAACACACATGCATAGAGGCATCCGCCGCCATCACACACATCCAAGGAAGACAGCCGCCAACTCACCTTCTCCTCTGGTCACCCATACAACTTGGCATACAGGGGTAGGACCCCATCCACCAGCTTCTCGAGCTCCTCTGTTGTGAAGCCCGGGCCCATTCCCCTGTGACTCGCGCCATTTCAGGGTCCAAAGTCAGGACACAGCAGCACACTTAGTGGAGTACTGCCCTGTACAGGAATCAGGAGTCAAGTGTCAAGGGTATGACGACATGGCGTACGTTCCGCCGCAGTGTGCACCGTCACCGTCGGCAGCAATCATGATAGGCCCAGGTTCCCCATTGACAACCATGTAATCCAATGATTGGGTGCACAGCGGTGAACACCGCTTTCCACCATGACAACTACCGCCAGTGGAATGATGTCACTTCCACTTCCTCAAACCTGGATGGCAGGAGGCTGCCATCTTGCTACCACCACGTAAACATATCCTGGCCAGGGGCCCATTCAGCGCCTTCAAGACTCCGACCTTAGTTGCTTGCTTACATGAGTGTCTGATCCTCACATGCACCCATCTTAGGAACTGTATAAACACTGGGATGCCATTACAACAGAGTTGACTCTGCACACTTGTGCCTGATGTTGTACATAATACATAGCATCTGTGTGTGTAACCTACGTTTTGCGCATCCATGAATACAGTAACAACATGTGTTGCATGTGTATGTGTGTTCTTTCCTCTCCCGTAGGTACAGACCCATGTGACGAGAGAGGGCCCCATCTGTGTGCAGACCTCTTGTTGATTTGGATACCATGGATGAACGTCACATCATTGTCACCTACAGACTCAATCGTGCAACAATCCATGACCTATGTGCTTTACTGGATCCTGTACTGAGACCGGCTATTCGGAATCAGCATGCCATCCCTAGTGCAAGTGCAAGTGCTATCTGCACTCAATTGTTTAGCTGACAGTGGGCATCGGTGCAGGGTGCTCGCAGCCAATGTTTAGCCTCATCCTGTCCAAATTTCTGGATACATTTGTCCAACACCTGCAGACATATGTTTAGTTACCCCGAAGGGCTGAACTTCCTACCATCAAGTCTGGATTTTATGCCTTTGCTAACATCCCCCATCTGATAGGTGCCATTGATGGAAGCCACATTGCTCTCATACTCCCAAGACTGAATGAACAGGTGTACAGGAATCAAAAGAACTTCCACTCCATGAACATTCAATTGGTGTGTACTGCTGACAAGTACATATCACATGTCAATGCCAGGTTCCCAGGACCAGTCCATGATTCCTTTATCCTGAGAAACAGCAGTGTCCCACACTTGATGGGACAACTACAATGGGACTGAGGATGGATCATAGGTGAGTGTGTAGGACCCTGGATCAGTACATAGCTGATAACCAGCCTGTATGCAAGTAATGGCAGTTTGTTAAAGTGCTCTTTCGCTCACATTTCGTGGTGATTCTGGCTACCCCAACTTGCAACGGCTCCTGACACCTGTGAGGAATCCCAGGACAGACACAGAGAGAAGTTATAATGAGGCCCATGGACATACTAGGAAGGTGATTAAGCGCACTATAGGTCTCCTGAAGGCTAGATTTCGTTGCCTCCATCTCTCTGGGGGATCCCTGTGCTGTGGCACTGAGATGGTGTGTAGAATAGTGGTGGCCTGCTGCATGCTGCACAACTTGGCTGTGAGGAAAGCTATCCCCCTTCTAGAGGAGGAGGGTGCTGTCCACACAGACTTGCAACCTCAGAGAGGGGATGAGAGTAATGGTGAGGAAGAAGAGGGGAAGATATCAACTTCAGGAACCAGCTGATCTGCCTAAACTTCCAATGACTATGAGGTACTGTTCACTGATACTGTTGCCTTTCCTGCATAGTGTCAGTTTGACTCATGTGATAGGTGATGTGGTGTCTGTAGTCATTGACACTGTTAACTGAAGACTGAAGTGGCATGTGCCAGGGAACCCAACATTGTGTACATTGTGACTTACTTCAGACACTACAGTGTGTGGGATCCCGTCCTGCAATAAAGGTATGAATATGAAATTGACTGGCTAATGCATACACACTCACAATTGTAAACTCAAAATGACAGAGGACATACGATTTGGTGCAGATGTGTTTTTATTAAGTGTCACAAATTTGTTACATCGCTGTACAGTATAATAGAGTGGGCTCATGGCGCATATCCATACTTTGGTGCATGGGCTCAGCTATTGGTGGTAGTGGGTATTGATCCATTTGTCCCTTGGTAGATGGTGTGTTGGTAGTGGCAGGTCAACAAGGTAGCACAGTGGCACACATGGGAGACAGTTCAGGGCAGAGTCACTTCTTAGCGGGAGCCTTGGTCTTGGCATGTGTTCCAGTGCCATTTCTGGGTCTGAGGGCACGTTTGAGTGATTGGAGCTGGGCTGCAGTCTCCTGTGTGTACTCTGGCAGTGCCACCAGTCCCGTAGCTGCTGCAGATGTAGATGACAGAGCAGTGTCCTGGCTAGTGGTAGGGGTTTGCAGGTGGGTGGAGGTCTCAGGCTGGCTAGGGTAGTGGTGCTGCAGCACCCCTGCAATGGTGGCCATGGTGGCACTGAGTTGTTTCCATTGCTCCATGGCTCCTTGGTGGTGTGCTATCTGCAGCCTTTGATTCTGCTCCAGGGTGGTCAGGATCTGGCCCATCCTGTCCTGGGTATGGTGGTATGATTGCAGGACCTCTGAGATCACTTTCTGGGCTGCAGCATCCATCCTTTGGCTTCGCCCCTGGGCCACTGATGCTCTCCCATTGGCCCTTGCACCCGTGCCTGTGTCCCCTGCACAGGTCTGGCAGTCCCACTTGCACTGGGGCCATCATCATCCTGCCTGTTGGTGGGTGGAAACTCTGGCCTCTGTACATGTGGTCTGCCAGTCTGTGACTGGGAGACACTGGTGTGGGGTCATTTGGCCAGAGCTGGTGGTGGTGGGTGCGTGGTAGGGCTGTCAGTGGTATCCTGGGTGGGGCTGCTGGAGGGAGACAGTCCAGGACTGTGTGACGGGCCAGGGTATTCCTCACTTTCCATACATCCTCTCCAGTCTCCTAAGTGGGGCCTCTATCTCCGTGTGGGATCTGGGTGGTGGTGACTGTGGGGGGGGAATGGACATGTATGTGACATGTACTAATTTGGAAATGGATGCACAGCTCTGCCCTATTTTGTGCTTTTATTCCCTTGTCGTGCCATGCAGGGTCCTTTCGTGGAATTATCCTTTCATTTTGCGTGGGGGGTGGAGGTGCATTGTGGGTTCTGTAGTGCCATTGTGAATCCTTTCAAGGGTAGGTGACTGTGCAGGGGGGGAAGAAGGGGGCCTGTTAGTGGGTTTGTGGGCATGCAGGGTGACTGGATGTGGGTGTTGTAGCCTGGGTAAGGATGTGGTCCTGGTGGTACTGGGAGGGGTGGGATAGTACATGCATTACAGGTGTGGTGGATATGAAGTAATTGTAGTTGACTTACCTGAGTCCAGTCCTCCAGTGAGTCCAGTGAGGCCCTCTGGGTGCAGGATGGCCAGTACCTTCTCCTCCTAGTTGGTGTAGTCGGGGTGTAGGTGGGGGTCCTCCACCAGTCTTCTGTACCCAGATGTTGTGCCTGGATGCCATTGACCTCACCTTCCCACGCAGGTCATTCCATCTCTTGCAGATGTTGTCCCTTGTGCGTGGATGGTTTCCCACTGCGTTGACCTTGCTGATAATCATCTGCCATAACTCCATCTTCCTGGCGATGGTTGTCCTCTGCACTCTGCCTCGAAAAATAGTGGCTCCACCATGAGTATTTCATCCACCATGGTCATTAGCTCCCTATATGTGAGGCGGGGTACTTAGGGTGTGCCATGGTGTGTGTTGTGGGTGTGTTGTTATTGGTGTGTTGGTGAGGGTGTCGTGTGTTTGTGTGTGTGGCTTGTGATGGTGTTTGGGGAGTGTATGGGTTTTGGTGGTTTATTTCTGTGTGTCACTTTTGGAATGTTGTGTTCAGTGTATGTTTGTAGTGTTGTCAGTCTCATTCATGCAATCGGCATTGCAAAGGATTGCTGGGGTTTGTATGTTAGTGTTTTATAGTGTTGTGGATGTGTGTCAGGTGTGTGGGTTTTAAACTTGCCAATGTGTGCATTTGTTGTTGTTGGGTCCCATTGCTGGCCGTTGCGGTCCGTACCGCCAATGGTCGTTCGAAATCCACTATCTGCCACGGTGATATGTGCATCATTATTTGGTGGGTGGAGGATTTGTCTGCATGGCGGTGTGAGGTGTACAGCCTTTCCGCCATCATAGGCCCTGGCTGGAGGTTGCAGGATTTTTGGAGGTTTGACTTTTTGGCATCATTATATGGTGGTGTGCTGTTCACCGCCACTGGCCATCTTCTGTTCACTGTCGCCACGGGGGTCGGCGGTGATTGCTGCCATGTTCATAATGAGGGCCATAGTTCCCAGTTCCACAGTCCCCAGGGATGGTCTGGTTACCACATACTTATCCATCTTGTTGTTCTCTTAGGTTTCACCCTTATCTTGGATGGATGAAAATAGGGCTAGGTGGGGGAGGAAATATGTTCTAAGACTCTGGCACAATGGGGTGAATTTCCAGCAGCGTGATGCAGGGCTGTGGGGAGTCAGCTAGAAAGCCATCAGTTGACCTCATGCAGATAGTGGGCTATGCGCTATATCCTTTAGGGTTCTTTCATCCCCACCCCAGACTCTTGCATTGTGCCTGCACTGTCCCACAGCAGTCGAGGGACACGGCCTAGGTTTTCAGATCCCAGTCTGTTGGTACACACAGTGTGTGCTCAAGGGCCCAGGAGTTTCAGTTCTCAGTGCAAGGGCCCGGATTCCCACAGGTACAGATGATGATACGTTCCCAGTTCAACTCTCAGAGCAGTCATCCAGTCCCCCAGGCCTCTGAGTTGGCCCTGTATAATAAAGTTCTCACACTGCCCCACCTTGAAACAGCGGCAGGGCCCAGTTCAGCAGGCCCTAGTGCAGGCCTCAATGTCTGATGTAGGTGCCTTCTGTTAGACCTGACAGCCTTAGGGTGGTCACCCCTAACTTTTTGTCTGCCTCCCTCCTCTTTTTGGAGACTGTTTTTGCTGGTTTTAAGATTTTGTGCACTTTACCACTGCTAACCAGTGCTAAAGTGCATATGCTCACTCCCTTTAAACATGATGACATTTACTTATAAGTCCCTAGTAAAGTGCACTATATGTGCCTAGGGCCTGTAGATTAAATGTTTCTAGTAGGTCTACAGCACTGAATGTGCCACCCACTTAAGTAGCTCCTTAACCATGTCTCAGCCCTGCCATTGCAAGGCCTGTGTGTGCAGTTTACTGCCAATTCAACTTGGCATTTAAAAGTACTTGCCAAGCCTAAAACTCCCCTTTTTTTTACATATAAGTCACCCCTAAGGTAGGCCGTAGGTAACCCATAGGGCAGGGTGCTATGTAGGCATAAGGCAGAGCATGTACCTGTGTAGTTTACATGTCCTGGTAGTGTAACACTCCTAAATTTGTTTCTACACTGCTCTGAGGCATGCTCCTCTCATAGGCTAACATTAGGGCTACCCCCACATACTGTTTGAGTAGTACCTGCTGATCTGAAAGGAGTAGGGAGGCCATATTTAGTGTGACCAGAATGGTAATACAAAATCCTGCTGACTGGTGAAGTTGGATTTAATATTACTATTTTAGAATTGCCACTTTTAGAAAGTGAGCATTTCTCTGCACTTAAATCCGTCTGTGCTTTACAATCCACGTCTGGCTAGGTTCAGCTGATAGCTCCCTTGTGCATTCACTCAGACAAACTCCAAACACAGGATGCTTAGCCTCACTTGCATACATCTGCATTTTGAATGGGTCTTCCTGGGCTGGGAGGGTGGAGGGCCTGAAACACGCATGACAAAGGACAGTAGCCTGCCCTCACACAAAGGACTGCCACACACCCTACTGGGACCCTGGCAGACAGGATTGAACTGAAAGGGGACCTTTTGCACTTCTAAGCCACTCTTTGAAGTCTCCCCCGCTTCAAAGGCACATTTGGGTATTTAAACTGGGTCTCTGCCCCTTCGAACTCAGACACTTCCTGAAGAAGAGAACCTGAACCAGAACCTGCAACCTGCCAAGAAGAACTGCCTGGCTGCCCAAAGGACTCACCTGACTGCTTTCTGGGAAGGACTGCTGCCTTGCTTTTGCCCTGCTGCCTTGCTGCTCTCTGGCTGTGCTGAGAAGTGCTCTACAAGGGCTTGGATAGAGCTTGCCTCCTGTTCCCTGAATTCTCAGGACCAAAAAGACTTCATCTCTGCAGGAAGAACTCCTTGTGCGGTGAAAATTGATGCACAGCCTACCAGAAATGATGCACAGCCTGCACTGCAGTGAAAAATTCACTGCAAGCCGAGCCGGAATGACGCAGCCCGACTTTTCAACGAGAAAATGGACACAGCGCCAGCAAAACCACCGGAAATTAGATGCATGGCCCACTGGACCGACGCACAGCCGAGCCGGAACAATGCAGCCCGACTTCAAGAGAGGAATCAACGCAGTGCCTGCAGTGTGGTACAAATTTCCACGCAACGCCCACCATATCAACGCAGCCCCTCTGTCTTTGTCCTGTCAATGCCAGAGTTCAACGCATCATCCCCGGGGAGTCTGAAAACCCTGCAACCCGAAGAGGACCGAAGACCGAGCACTGGAAATCGACACAAAGCCTCCCCTGCGTGAAAAATAAATAGCGCATTGCTGTGTGTGGCGCAAGAAATCGATGCACACCTCCCTGTTTTCCACAGATCTCCTCCTCTGCATTTCTTTGCAGAGATTTTGAATGCAAACCAGGTACTTTGTGCTTGCAAGAGACACTTATTGCTTTTGTGAGACTAAAGACACTTTAAATCATTTTTACAGTGGTATCTCAAAATATACTTACTGCACTTTAATCGTTTCGACCTGCATTTATCCAGATAACTATCATATATTTTTCTAAACATTGTGTGGTGTATTTTTGTGGTGTTGTACTGTGTTATTGCATGATTTATTGCACAAATACTTTACACATTGCCTTCTAAGTTAAGTTTGACTGCTCAGTGACAAGCTACCAGAGGGTGGGCACAGGATCATTTGGATTGTATGTGACTTACCCTGACTAGAGTGAGGGTCCTTGCTTGGGCACCTGACTGCCAACCAATGGCCCGCATTTCTAACACCTTCCAATTGCAATACGTGCTCCCCACAGATCTCACCAACTTTCTAGGTGCCAGTCCTGGCTCCTCCAGCATGCTCCCAGCAACAGCAGCTGGCCGCCCCTCCTCCATCTGGCTGGACTGCTCCCAGGCACAGCAACCTCCACCTCACCTCAGATGCAATTGACAGGTTGTGGCAAGCCCCATCAAGTGTGGCCCACGTCCAGAACAGCAGGCCACCACAGGGACTGGCCCTGGGCCATGAATCTTCTCCTCTGCACTGGGTTATCCGGATGGAGGTGGCATCCTGGGAAGCCAATAGCAAAACATCCCTGGCCCTAGGGGGCCTGCAGTTATTTCTAATCTGCTGCAGGCTCTCCAACTGTTAGTCAGCCACGAGGCAGCCCCACGACGTGTGGCCTATACCACAGCCCAGCCCTGGTCTCTCACAGTCTATTGCTCAGTGTGAGCATCGGCTGCAAAAGCACCCCCATGCACACTCAGGCACGTCTGGGTGTACTCACACAGGGAAGATGTGGGCGGATGGAGGTACGTATATCAGAAGTAAATGCTTAGTTGCTGTAGAGAGCTCACAGTGGGTGGCCATCTTGGCTGTAGCCAAGCCACGCCCAATTTCTGTAATTTGTGAGTGTTATTGCGCTGTTCAAATCAAGTGCAGGATTCCGGATTTCAATAATGATTCAAGGGGTGGGGGGAAGGTTCCAGAAAGAATTAAGTGGAGGCCCACAGATGTCCAAAAGTTAAGAACCACTGGTCTAGATAAAACATTACCATGACTTGGATCAAATCAGTTATGTACAACATGGTGTAGAGATGAAGTAAATTGAAAGAGGGTTAGCACATGAAGAACTTAAAAAACGTCAACCAAAAACCAATCTTCGCTCCTTAGTATTCTTTACACTGCACAGGAGCAAACTGCAGCTGGAAGCACACCTCTAACAACGAGAAGTTGTTCTCACACAATTTAGAACAGGGGCCCTGTGGACAAATGATGTGGCTGGAAAATCCAAACAAAACAGCATTGCAGGAGCTCGCCTCAATACATGCATCGTATGCCAGACGTTTATCTCATGTGGGCACATAATCATAAATAGAAATATACCACGAGGAAAAGTCAAAACAAGCACAGTGGTCGAGGTATTATTAATACCACTGCTGGGAAAAAAAATGCATGCAGATGCGGCTTTTGTGCTAGCGAAAATCATTCTGCAATTGCCGCCATCAATATATGCAGACCTCGCTCTTAAAGAAAGCAGGAATGAATCTAATTTGCACCTGAGGGCTAAGCTGACACAATTGTTTCATAAAATACTGTCAGATGAAACCAAGCTGTAATCTGATGCTGGATGGCATGCTGCAAACCAGCCTTTTGTGAGGTTGTCAAACAGTGAAAAAGAACAATCATGTTACAGTGATTTCAATCCTGGGGAAAAATAAACCTTCAAAGAAAATGATTTGTTCCAATAGAGAGCAGCGGTAATTGTGTTCTTTTGCATTTGTAATCCATTGTAATGAGCCTTTCTTCACACTTGATCAGATGTCAATGCCCACCTACAGTGAGGAAAGTGCACTTCTCCATACCTGCCTCCATACGTTCCTGACAGGCCAAGTAACCAAGGGCTGAATTTAACAAAAGTGGGGTGGCATCCAATGCAGCGCCACTTTTCTTGCGTCCCTTTCATCTCCCTAATGCCACCATGTGTGTGCCATATTTAAGGTACGGCACACCATGGCGGTAGTTAGAACAATAGCGTCAACATTTTTTATGCTATTGTGGCGCTTTGCTACACTAGCATAAAAAAGGTTGATGCTAGAGTAGCAAAGTGCAAGGACACCCACTGATTTCAATGGGTGCGTCATTTTAATGCCTGCTCTGAGCATTAAAAAGGCATTAAAAATACAGCAAAAGTGGTGCAGTGAAATCTTTAAAATTTCACTGCGCCATTTTTTTGGGCCTTCTAACGGGGGAAGGCCCCCCCTTGCTTACGTTATGGCTGGCGCAGGCGTAATGTGGCACAAGGGGATACAAGGTGGTGTGATGCATGCATTGCACCACGTTTTAAATATGGCACGGGGAAAAGGTCACCTTAGCATTAAAAAAATGATGCTAAGACAGAGCTACAGTGGCACAAGGGGCTCTTAAATCTGCCCCTAAGCGTCCAGTATGTCCCCATGCCCCTTCCTTTGTTCGGTGTAGGTAATAAATAAGATATTTCACTTGATATGTGTTGTGTGATGTTATTTCAAGTGGAGCTATAAACAAAGTGTTTCACTACAACCATAGCATGAGGTCTGTGGTATTTTATATGCTACCAACATGCCACCTTTTAGCCACCCCAGAAGACATGAAAAAATGAGAGGGAAGGATTCTCATGATAATGATCATATTTAATTTACACTGTATTTTTTTATTGAACTACAGCTAAAACTGCAACATAGTGCTCAGATTTTGTTAGTTCTTCAGATAAAAGGGACATTTTGTCGGGCAGGTGTATTGGCACTCAGCATACCTTATGGCTGTTTCGAGTTGCCTGTGAATAGTTTTTTCTTCACATTGAGTGCATTGGTGATATATATATATATATATATATATATATATATATATATATATATATATATATATATATATATATATATATATATGTATATATATATATATATATATATATGTATGTATAATTTTTAAAAAAAAATAATTTAAAACCTTACATGTGAATATCATTTAGGCATATCTCTTTGTACACTATGGCATAGCGACAAACTACGATAAACCATGGAAATAAATAAACATATATAATAGGGGTCATGAATTTTACGCTAGATTATGATGCATGAAAGAAATAAGATCCGTTAAATTTTTTTTTGTGGTTTTTTTTCTACAAATGGTTGCTTGTTAACACCTTCAGGGAATGGGAGGGTCATGTTTTCTGATCAGTGGCAATTGACAGTTTCCTATCTTTAAAAGTCGTCAGTTCATCAATTTTTCTACTTCAACAATCACTCACCCTAAATCCCCAAAGTGGATATCTTCTTGGTGCCTAAATCTGGAGGAATCCTGTAGAATTGCAATCCAGACCATTGTAAAGAGAATCAGCAGTATCACGTGAATACTTCTGATGATTTTAGGCCAAGTCATAGGTTACTACAAAGTTTCAGTTGGTGGTGTCAGGCAAAATGATGGGACTCTTCCATGGGAATCAATTCACCAAATTGCCAGGGGTAGCTGAAGTGACATCACATGCCACTTAATCTTTACTGTGACTCACACACAAGCTGACACATACACACACATTCACACAGTCTCGCTCACATGAACACAATCTTACATGCAAGCATGCATACCAAATACATTTGTAATAATTTTTTACTTACCTTATTTGCCAGATAGGGTCATATTCCTGTGAACTATACTCAATTTTTATTACTCAAATATTGAGTAATTTTATTCACTATTTGTGTAATATAAAAAATGACAGAAAACCAGGAAAGTAGAGCCCCCACCAACGTCCATTAGGATAAGCTACCCCTGTGTTCCAGGCACTGATTTTTCCACCTCTGAGGCCGGGATCGAGAAGGTAGTGCCAGGGGTCCGAAGGGTCAAGCCAAATGTTGTTCATGGGCCCTTCTGCAAAATCATACTAGGAGAGTTCCGTATCTTACACATAGTTATCTGTTTTAGACTGAATGGAGGTAATACCTGAAGGTTGTTAAACCCCTGGTTTCAATAATCTTCACTACATGATATACAAACATTCCATACACTTTGTAAGGAATTGGGTTGTTTGTTGACTGAGGTGTAGGTCCTGGTCAAGCAACAACCACAATTTCTGTCAGGTTAAGGGACAAGTTAAGCCCAAGTTAACCTGTGCTCACCCTCGGGTAGCTTGGCACAGAGCAGTTAGGCTTAACTTAAAGGCAATGTGTAAAGTAATTGTACAACACTTCAATCAGTAACACAGTCAAAACACCACATAAGAGGATCCTACACCACGTTAAAAATATATAAGTTGACAACACAAATCCAATCAGTAGAACTTGAATTATGAATTTTTAAACAATAAACTGCAGAATAGCACCTGGAAGCAAAAAATGCAAACTGGGGATATCTGGTCGCATGGGACAGGGACAAAGTCAAAAGTTCAGGCCAGCCACTATGGAGTGGGGACCAGCTACAGGAACCTAGTTACGGCTGCTGAACAAATTACTTGAAATCCTTGTTGCGGAGCATTTTGTGGATCTGATGCAAAGATATGTTGCACAGCTGATGCGATGTGTGGAGGCTGGAGGGCAAGGTCCTGTTACGTCATTGTTGAGGATCCTGTCAACAGGTCTTGCAATTTGAAGGCCGGTGCTGAGGATGCACTGTGCTGCTGAGTCGATTTGTTGGTTCCGCTGAGTGGTGAAGCTGCTATACGGAGCTTTGGTGTCATCGTCAAGGCCTCCTTCGAGAAGAGTTTCAAGGATCTGTTCCAGGGAAGGGTCGTGCATTGGTGCTTCTGAAGGCAATTTGTCAAACTCAAGATGCAGGGTGTGGAAGTAATGCAAGTCTTCTGCACTGAGTCTAATCAATGCAGCCACAGCGATGCATCAGTTCTGCTTGAGGATACACCGCTCCCCAAAGGAGATGTGATGGTTTTGCTCGGGCATATGCTGCTCAGAAAAGGGGATGCATCTATTCCACTGGGAAGCACCCTAAGTCTATTTCTAAGGGTCCAGGACAGGGGTGGCACCACTGGGCAGAGTACACTCACAGATGGACGAGTCGAGGTGCAGAAGCAGGGTTGCTGGAGGTGTTTTATGTCCCTGAAAACTTGACAGAGGAGGCCAGTCAGCTAGCCCTTGGAGTTTCTTTGGGTTCTGGGTTGGAGAGATGCAGGTCTAGTCCTTCTCACCACCAGACAAGAGGGCAGCAGGCAACAGGTCAGCACAACAAAGCAGAACAGTGCAGCAAGGAGCAGTCCAGCAGAGTGACAGTCCTTCAGCAGCAGAGCAGTCCTTATTCCTGTCACAGTATCCACATGTTCAGAAGTGATCTGAGTTAGTGGTGTCTAAGGTCCTATTCTTATACCCAGTGGTTCGTTTGATGTGGGGGAGACTTTAAAGATATGCCTCTGAAGTGCACACAGATGTCCTGCCCTCCCTGCTCTGGCTTCAGACTAACCACAGGGGGTATTCAGCCCTTTATAGAGACAGTACACAGCCTATTCAGGTGTGGGACTGTGTCCAGCTCCTCCCTTCCATCCTGCCAAGGATGGCCCATCAAGTCACATGACCCATCAAGTCACACCTAAGCTTCCACTGTGTGTGGCTGTCTAGGGGGAATACACAAAGTCCAACTGCCAACTTCACCCAGTCATGTGACCAGAGACAGACTGCAGGCACCAAATGGCTAAGGACAGAAAATGCCTACTTTCTAAAAGTGGCATTTTCAGAACTGCAATTTAAGATCTGACTTCACCAGAAGTTAGGATTTTAAAATATGATATTCCAGAGACAACAAACTTGGAGGTGTTATCTCTTCCCATTTGGAAATTACACTTGCAAAGTGTAATAATACAATTGTAATATTAACGCATGGGAGATATAGGCCTTGCAGAGATGAAAAATGATTTTAAGAGTTTTTCACCACCAGGACATGTATAACTTAAAAGTACTAGTCCAATATTTTAAATGCACTACACTGTGCCCTTGGGGCTTTCTATGACCTCGTTTAAGTTTGACCTATATGTATTAAAAACAAAGGTTTTGGCCAGGCAAAAGGTTTACTTTGCCAGGTCGAAATTGCAGTTTAAACCACACACACAGGCTCTGCAATGTCAGGCCTGAGACCTGTTTAAAGGACTACTGAGGTAGGTGGCACAATCAGTGCTGTAGGCCCCAAGGAGCATTTAATTTACAGGCCCTAGGCACCTGTAGTGCTCTTTACTAGGGATTTATAAGTACATTAAATATGCCAATTGCATATATGTCAATGTTATCATGTTTTAGGGAAAGCGCACAAGCACTTTAGCATTGCTCAGCAGTGGTAAAGCGCACAGAATCCCGAGGCCAGCAAAACACAGTCAGCAAAAACAGGAGGTCTGAAGGCAAAAAAGTTAGGGGAAACCATGCCACGGATACCAGGTCTAACACACATTATGTAAAATAAACATTGTTCTCTCAAAGTAAGCAAAAGTGCAGTCTACAACAAATTGAAGTTTACTAGATCAATTTTGCATGCACATTTATGTTATGTGGCTATCCTGAAAGTCTGTCATAGAAAATATGGGTTGAGAAGTCCAGACCAAGTGCTATTTTTAATTTTCATTTGAAATTTGAAATTCAGTAGATGATATGCAAATATTTCATATTAGGTTTCAGCCATTGCAAAGTAAACAAATGTCCATTGTCTACACCAAAAAGCTGTTTCCTTTTCAGAAAAAAATCCCACACTTATACTTTAAAGAATGTAATAATGGAGAAAGTTTTTTTTTAACCCTTCTGTGATAGATAAGGGCCTGATTTAGATTTTCGCGGAGGGATTACTCCATCACAATGGTGACGGATATCCCGTCCATCGATATATAAATCCCATTATATTCAATGAGATTTTTATTTCGGCGGACGGGTTATCAGTCACCATTGTGAAGGACTAACCCTTCTGGCGAAATCTAAATCAGGCCCTATATTTTTTATTATAAAAAATAGGAAATGTCTATTGCATTTAATTGGATACTTAATTATAGGTCTTTAAAAAGCCATATACAAATACAAGAAAACACAGAACAGAATACAGAAGGCAGAATCCCATGCTGAATTATATGAATTCAGTGGGATAGGCCAACAGAGAGGAGGACAGGCAGGTGGGCCTGCAGAGGGTTACTGCAGTACAGTACTGCAATGTAGGGAGCTAACTGCTGACCACTGGCTGTTTCTTCTTCCAGGCAAGTAGTGAGTTGCAAGCACTCCTACAGTGGTTAATATAGCAGCAGACATTGATTCCACCAGACACTCTGGCCTGCATTCTGAACATGCAGCTGTTCACGCTGTCATCAGTAAGATAATCCATCAACAACAGCTGCCATTCATCCAGAATCTACCAAAATCTCTTGTGTGTAGGCCATGGACCCGTTCGAAATCTTTTATCATGCACGTTTGGCAAGAGCCAATACAAACTTCTCCCGCCATCAGCAAAAATATACACTTTGAATTGTAATCCTATCTCCCTAATTCTGCCAGTGCTCTTGCTCTGCCACGGCCCTTTAAGCATATGGAGTATACACTTGTCCCTTCTGCCAGCAATTACATTTTGTGCCACCTGTCATCATTTTCAGACATCTTTTTGCCAGTATGCAGCCAAACAATTTGGGGCATCTGTATTCCTGAACTGAGAGACATTTTGCACTGCGAAAATTAAAGATAACCAGCAATTTTATATCCGCATTTGCCTCATTTTCAGACCCCACAACTTAAAACATATGTGTTACACCCATAAACATTACACGTACTCCGTGATGTGTCTTTGGAGACATTCTGGTTGTTTATGTTAGCTTGATGAGATCTACACCAGGACACATGTTTTACACATCTAATCGAGAGGCTGTATCCGAGATAAAGTAAGGACATGCAGTATAGAAGCGGGCACGCTTCTAAACATTGGTTGTAGTTAGCAATATAACCCTTTACAGAGTTTGCAAAGTTTACTGATTATTGCAACTGATATTTTCTGCTAAAGCAAAGGTTTTGTTAAAGGAATTCTCAAAACCTTCACAGAGAGAATCACTGATTGCTGGTTATTTGCAAACTTTCACCGGCTAATTGTATTAAATCTTCAAAAAAGTCTGTTTCAAAGAAAAAAAGAATATCATTTGGAACACCAGTGTAGTACTTTTTTGAAAAATGTCAGTCCTGTTGCCATGTAACAGAAAATGTGACAAATAAACTAGTCAGTAAAGAATACGCTCCTGTGTTGTTTTATATTAGACTAGCCCGATTTTTCGATTTTATCTTGTGTGTTTAATATCATGGATTGACCTTGATTAACCAACACTTACTTGACAAAAAATTTTCACAGAACATACAAAACAACACTACATTGGCCAAAACTAAAAGCACACACCTGACACTCATACACACACCACACCCACACCACTATAAAACACGCACCCACATTACCCACAACCCCTTACGAATACAAATTATTGGCATGAGACTGACACCAAGACCACTGTGACAACGAGAGAGACACACCACTCACACCGATACACCCTTCACGCACTACGCACCACACACCCCATTCACATTACCCAACAGACACTCACCAACACACATCACACAACACCTATGGCACCACAAAGGTACTCCCGTTTCACTGAGGAGGAGTAAAGGGTCATGGTGGAGGAAATAGTCAGGGTAGGGCCACAGCTCTTAGGAGCACAGGTGCAGCAAATATCAATAGCCAGGAAGATGGAGCTATGGCGGAGAGTCGTGGACAGGGTCAACGCTGTGGGACAGCACCCAAGAACAAGGGACAACATCAGGAAGAAGTGGAACGGCCTACAAGGGAAGGTACGTTCTATAGAAGCAAGACACCAGCTCGCTATCCAGAGGACTGGTGGTGGACTCCTACCTCCTCCCCCACAACTCACTGTGAGAAAGTAGCCTCTTTCTAGCCTTGTTACCCCCACTTTTGGCCTGTTTGTGAGTGTATGTCAGGGTGTTTTCACTGTCTCACTGGAATCTTGCTAGCCAGGGCCCAGTGCTCATAGTGAAAACCCTATGTTTCCAGTATGTTTGTTATGTCATAAGTTTGTGGCCTATATGTATGTGTTCCCTGTGTGATGCCTAACTGTCTCACTGAGGCTCTGCTAACCAGAACCTCAGTGGTTATGCTCTCTCTGTACAAATTGTCACTAACAGGCTAGTGACCAATTTTACCAATTTACATTGGCCTACTGGAACACCCTTATAATTCCCTAGTATATGGTACTGAGGTACCCAGGGTATTGGGGTTCCAGGAGATCCCTTTGGGCTGCAGCATTTCTTTTGCCACCCATAGGGAGCTCTGACAATTCTTACACAGGCCTGCCACTGCAGCCTGAGTGAAATAAAGTCCATGTTATTTCACAGCCATTTACCACTGCACTTAAGTAACTTATAAGTCACCTATATGTCTAACCTTTACCTGGAAAAGGCAGGGTGCCCCCACATTGTTCAGGGCAAATTCCCCGGACTTTGTGAGTGCGGGGACACCATTACACGTGTGCACTATACATAGGTCACTACCTATGTATAGTTTCACAATGGTAACTCCGAACATGGCCATGTAACATGTCTAAGATCATGGAATTGTCACCCCAATGCCATCCTGGCATTGGTGAGACAATCCCATGATCCCCCGGGTCTCTAGCACAGACCCGGGTACTGCCAAACTGCCTTTCCTGGGGGTTCACTGCAGCTGCTGCTGCTGCCAACCCCTCAGACAGGTTTCTGCTCTCCTGGGGTCCAGCCAGGCTTGGCCCAGGAAGGCAGAACAAAGGACTTCTTCAGAGAGAGGGTGTTCCACCCTCTCCCTTCGGAAAAAGGTGTCAGGGCTGGGGAGGAGTAGCCTCCCCCAGCCTCTGGAAATGCTTTGATGGGCACAGATGGTGCCCATCTTTGCATAAGCCAGTCTACACCGGTTCAGGGATCCCCCAGCCCTGCTCTGGCGCAAAACTGGACAAAGGAAAGGGGAGTGACCACTCCCCTGACCTGCACCTCCCCTGGGAGGTGCCCAGAGCTCCTCCAGTGTGCTCCAGACCTCTGCCATCTTGGAAACAGAGGTGCTGCTGGCACTCTGGACTGCTCTGAGTGGCCAGGGCCAGCAGGTGATGTCAGAGACTCCTTCTGATAGGCTCCTCCAGGTGTTGCTAGCCTACCCTCCTTCCTAGGTAGCCAAACCTCCTTTTCTGGCTATTTAGGGTCTCTGCTTTGGGGAATTCTTTAGATAACGAATGCAAGAGCTCATCAGAGTTCCTCTACATCTCTCTCTTCACCTTCTGCCAAGGAATCGACTGCTGACCGCGCTGGAAGCCTGCAAAACTGCAACAAAGTAGCAAAGACGACTACTGCGACCATGTAACGCTGATCCTGCCGCCTTCTTGACTGTTTTCCTGGTGGTGCATGCTGTGGGGATAGTCTGCCTCCTCTCTGCACTAGAAGCTCCGAAGAAATCTCCCGTGGGTCGACGGAATCTTACCCCTGCAACCGCAGGCACCAAAGAACTGCATCACCGGTCCTCTGGGTCTCCTCTCAGCACGACGAGCACGGTCCCTTTAACTCAGCAACTCTGTCCAAGTGACTCCCACAGTCCAGTGACTCTTCAGTCCAAGTTTGGTGGAGGTAAGTCCTTGCCTCCCCACGCTAGACTGCATTGCTGGGTACCGAGTGATTTGCAGCTGCTCCGGCTCCTGTGCACTCTTCTAGGATTTCCTTTGTGCACAGCCAAGCCTGGGTCCCCAGCACTCTAACCTCCAGTGCACGGCCTCCTGAGTTGTCCTCCGGCGTCGTGGGACCTTCTTTTGTGACTTCGGGTCTTGTTCACTCCACTTTGTAGTGCCTTTTCTGGCACTTCTGCGGGTGCTGCTTGCTTCTGAGTGGGCTCTTTGTCTTGCTGGACACACCCTCTGTCTCCTCACGCAATTGGTGACATCCTGGTCCCTCCTGGGCCACAGCAGCATCCAAAAACCCTAACCGCGACCCTTGCAGCTAGCAAGGCTTGTTTGCGGTCTTTCTGCACGAAAACACCTCTGCAAGCTTCTTCACGATGTGGGACATCCATCCTCCAAAGGGGAAGTTTCTAGCCCTCTTCGTTCTTGCAGAATCCATAGCTTCTACCATCCGGTGGCAGCTTCTTTGCACCCACAGCTGGCATTTCCTGGGCATCTGCCCACCCCCGACTTGATCGTGACTTTTGGACTTGGTCCCCTTGTTCCACAGGTACTCTCGTCTGGAAATCCATCGTTGTTGCATTGCTGGTGTTGGTCTTTCTTGCAGAATTCCCCTATCACGACTTCTGTGCTCTCTGGGGAACTTAGGTGCACTTTGCACCCACTTTTCAGGGTCTTGGGGTGGGCTATTTTTCTAACCCTCACTGTTTTCTTACAGTCCCAGTGACCCTCTACAAGCCCACATAGGTTTGGGGTCCATTCGTGGTTCGCATTCCACTTCTAGAGTATATTGTTTGTGTTGCCCCTATACCTATGTGCTCCCATTGCAAAATATTGTGACTATACATTGTTTGCACTGTTTTCTATTGCTATTACTGCATAATTTTGGTATCGTGTACATATATCTTGTGTATATTTGCTATCCCCATACTGAGGGTACTCACTGAGATACTTTTGGCATATTGTCATAAAAATAAAGTACCTTTATTTTTAGTATATCTGTGTATTGTGTTTTCTTATGATATTGTGCATATGACACTAGTGGTATAGTGGGAGCTTTGCATGTCTCCTAGTTCAGCCTAAGCTGCTCTGCTAAGCTACCATTTTCTATCAGCCTAAGCTGCTAGACACCTCTTCTACACTAATAAGGGATAACTGGACCTGGTGCAGAGTGTAAGTACCCCTTGGTACCACTACAAACCAGGCCAGCCTCCTACATTTGTGGCAGCGGTGGGATAAGTACTTGCAACTACTTACCATTTTGTCATTTTGTACTTTTCATAAGAGAAAAATATACAAAACAAGTTCAGTGTATGTACACCTAACCAAAAAGTGTTGCTTTTCTCCTCTTACTCTATTGCTAAGTGTTTAAAAGTACCTCTAAACTTTCAAAAAGTTCTTAAAAAGTTGTAAAAGTTTTTTTCTGTTCCTTAAAAAGTACTGAAACTTTTTCTTTCTTTTTCTGTCCCTTAAACCTTTTCTATCATGTCTGGTACAGGTCAAACTGTTGATCTGACCAGAGTTGTTCATGATCACCTTAGCTGGAAAGGAGCAAGGAGTCTCTGCATTGAAAGTGGTTTAGGGGTAGGGAAGAATCCCTCAAGAGAATTGTTAGTTAATATGCTCATTGAACAAGATAAGACCTTAGTTCGCACATCTGGTGAGAAATTAGCTGATGGTTCACACTCTGATTCTGGGGTAGCCCCAGTAAAAGTGTTATAAGGGAACCTTCCCAACCTGCCCCTTAGCAGGCCACCTAGCATGGCTGGTACTAATGTGAGTTCTCATCATAGTAGGAGTGTTACTTCTGTAGGCCAGAATGTTAGAGTGCCATCTGTTAGGGACAGGTCTCCCTCTGTCCATTCACACCATTCTTCTGTGTCAAGACATGCCCAACCCACCCTCCCTGAAGACAGAATGTTAGAAAGGGAACTCAATAGATTGAGAGTGGAAGAGTCCAGGCTGAAGCTTAAAAAGCAACAGCTGGATCTAGACAGGGAAGCATTTGACTTAGAAAAAGAAAGACAGAGGTTGGGGTTTGGACCCCATGGTGGCAGCAGCAGTTTTACAGATAGTAATCCTGTGAAAGAGCATGATTCTAGGAATCTGCACAAGATAGTTCCCCCTTATAAGGAGGGGGATGACATTAACAAGCGGTTTGCTGCACTTGAGAGGGCCTGTGTTGTACAGGGGGTCCCTCAAAGGCAGTGGACTGCTATCCTATGGCTGTCTTTCAGTGGAAAGGGTAGGGATAGGCTCCTTACTGTGAAGGAAAGTGATGCCAATAATTTTACAGTTCTTAAGAATGCACTCCTAGATGGTTATGGCTTAACCACTGAACAGTACAGGATCAAGTTCAGAGAAACCAAAAAGGAGTCTTCACAAGACTGGGTAGACTTTGTTGACCATTCAGTGAAGGCCTTGGAGGGGTGGTTACATGGCAGTAAAGTTTCTGACTATGAAAGCCTATATAACTTAATCCTGAGAGAGCATATTCTTAATAATTGTGTGTCTGATTTGTTGCACTAGTATCTAGTGGACTCATATCTGACCTCTCCCCAAGAATTGGGAAAGAAGGCAGACAAATGGGTCAGAACAAGAGTGAACAGAAAAGTTCATACAGGTGGTGACAAGGATGGCAAGAAGAAATATGGTGAGAAATCTCAGGATAAGCATGGGGACAAGGGTAAAACCAAAGATCCTTCTTCAAATCCTAAACACTCTTCAGGGGGTGGGGATAAAACAAATTCTTCCTCTTCTTCTCAACCCACACACATTAAAAAGCCTTGGTGCTTTGTGTGTAAAAACAGAGGCCATAGGCCAGGGGATAATTCCTGTTCAGGTAAACCCCCTGAGCCTACCACCACTAATACATCAAGCTCTAGTGCCCCTAGCAGTAGTGGTACTAGTGGTGGGACTGCTGGCAACAGTCAAGTTAAGGGTGTAGTTGGGTTCACTTATGGGTCCATCATAGAAACTGGAGTAGTCAGTCCCAAGACAGTTTCTGTCACACCTAGTGGCATTGGCCTTGCCACACTGGCTGCTTGTCCCCTTACAATGGATAAGTACAGGCAGACAGGTACAATAAATGGTGTTGAGGCTCAGGCCTACAGGGACACAGGGGCCAGTATCACTTTGGTGACTGAAAACCTTGTGGCTCCTGAACAACACATTATTGGACAACAGTATAAGATTATTGATGTCCATAACTCCACTAAGTTTCTTCCCTTAGCTATAGTTCAGCTTAGTTGGGGTGGAGTTACTGGCCCTAAGCAGGTGGTAGTGTCACCTAGTTTACCTGTAGACTATCTCTTAGGTAATGACCTAGAGGCCTCAGGTTGGGCTGATGTAGAGTTTTATACCCATGCAGCCATGCTGGGTATCCCTGAGGAATTGTTCCCTCTCATTTCTACTGAAATGAAAAAGCAAAGGAGAGAATGCCTGAAAACTCAGGATCCCTCTCCATCAACAGGTAAAAAGGGTATCACAGTATCCCCTAACAACTCTGCCATTCAGGATACCATTCCTGTGGTGGGAGAAACCTCTCCTGGGGTGGCACCTGTTCCAAGGGAATCATCAGCTGGCATAGCTGTACTCCCTGAGGTGGAAGTACCTCTCTGTGGGATAACTAACATTGGTGAGAAAAAGAACACCATTTTAGTTAACATGGAGCATCCCTCCAACCCTCCCAGAGAAACTTTAGTGCAGAAACCCTGCACTGCCTCACAACACTTAGGACAGCATCCCTGCCCTAATGTGGAGCTCATAGGACAGCATCCCTGCCCTTCTCCAACTAAAGAGAAACAGCATCCCTGTTCTCTCTTCCAGCCATATGGACAAAGTTTTTGCCCAGCTATGGCTTTACTGAGACAGTATCCCTGTCTGGCATTCTCATCACTAGAAATAGGTCCAGTGGATAATTCCCACTGTTCTAAACTAAAACTTACTGATAGAAACTCTGAAAATATATCTTCACATTGTTGCTTAGCTAAAAAACTTAAAACAGGGTGGTTTACATCCCACAGGGAAGTAACCATATAGTGGATGATAAAGGGAGTAACCAGTCTATTGCAGAGCTACTCTCTACTTATCACCACTTAGACAATAAAGTCTCAACTGGCCAAGGCTATCCTTATTGTCCTTCGTTGGGGGGGGAGGGGGTTGTGTGAGAAAGTAGCCTCCTTCTAGCCGTGTTACCCCCACTTTTGGCCTGTTTGTGAGTGTATGTCAGGATGTTTTCACTGTCTCACTGGGATCCTGCTAGCCAGGGCCCAGTGCTCATAGTGAAAACCCTATGTTTCCAGTATGTTTGTTATGTGTCACTAGGACCCTGCTAGCCAGGACCCCAGTGCTCATAAGTTTGTGGCCTATATGTATGTGTTCCCTGTGTGATGCCTAACTGTCTCACTGAGGCTCTGCTAACCAGAACCTCAGTGGTTATGCTCTCTCTGTACAAATTGTCACTAACAGGCTAGTGACCAATTTTAACAATTTACATTGGCATACTGCAACACCCTTATAATTCCCTAGTATATGGTACTGAGGTACCCAGGGTATTGGGGTTCCAGGAGATCCCTATGGGCTGCAGCATTTCTTTTGCCACCCATAGTGAGCTCTGACAATTCTTACACAGGCCTGCCACTGCAGCCTGAGCGAAATAACGTCCACGTTATTTCACAGCCATTTACCACTGCACTTAAGTAACTTATAAGTCACCTATATGTCTAACCTTTACCTGGTAAAGGTTGGGTGCTAAGTTACTTAGTGTGTGGGCACCCTGGCACTAGCCAGGGTGCCCCCACATTGTTCAGGGCAAATTCCCCGGACTTTGTGAGTGCGGGGACACCATTACACGCGTGCACTATACATAGGTCACTACCTATGTATAGCTTCACAATGGTAACTCCGAACATGGCCATGTAACATGTCTAAGATCATGGAATTGCCCCCCCAATGCCATCCTGGCATTGGTGAGACAATCCCATGATCCCCCGGGTCTCTAGCACAGACCCGGGTACTGCCAAACTGCCTTTCCTGGGGTTTCACTGCAGCTGCTGCTGCTGCCAACCCCTCAGACTCGTTTCTGCCCTCCTGGGGTCCAGCCAGGCTTGGCCCAGGAAGGCAGAACAAAGGACTTCCTCAGAGAGAGGGTGTTACAACCTCTCCCTTTTGAAAAAGGTGTCAGGGCTGGGGAGGAGTAGCCTCCCCCAGCCTCTGGAAATGCTTTGATGGGCACAGATGGTGCCCATCTCTGCATAAGCCAGTCTACACCGGTTCAGGGATCCCCCAGCCCTGCTCTGGCGCGAAACTGGACAAAGGAAAGGGGAGTGACCACTCCCCTGACCTGCACCTCCCCTGGGAGGTGCCCAGAGCTCCTCCAGTGTGCTCCAGACCTCTGCCATCTTGGAAACAGAGGTGCTGCTGGCACACTGGACTGCTCTGAGTGGCCAGGGCCAGCAGGTGACGTCAGAGACTCCTTCTGATAGGCTCCTTCAGGTGTTGCTAGCCTATCCTCCTTCCTAGGTAGCCAAACCTCCTTTTCTGGCTATTTAGGGTCTCTGCTTTGGGGAATTCTTTAGATAACGAATGCAAGAGCTCATCAGAGTTCCTCTGCATCTCTCTCTTCACCTTCTGCCAAGGAATCGACTGCTGACCGCACTGGAAGCCTGCAAAACAGCAACAAAGTAGCAAAGACGCCTACTGCGACCTTGTAACGCTGATCCTGCCGCCTTCTCGACTATTTTCCTGGTGGTGCATGCTGTGGGGGTACTCTGCCTCCTCTCCTCACTAGAAGCTCCGAAGAAATCTCCTGTGGGTCGACGGAATCTTACCCCTGCAACCGCAGGCACCAAAGAACTGCATCACCGGTCCTCTGGGTCTCCTCTCAGCACAACGAGCGCGGTCCCTTGAACTCACCAACTCTGTCCGAGTGACTCCCACAGTCCAGTGACTCTTCAGTCCAAGTTTGGTGGAGGTAAGTCCTTGCCTCCCCACGCTAGACTGCATTGCTGGGTACCACGTGATTTGCAGCTGCTCCGGCTCCTGTGCACTCTTCCAGGATTTCCTTTGTGCACAGCCAAGCCTGGGTCCCCAGCACTCTTACCTGCAGTGCACGACCTCCTGAGTTGTCCTCCAGCATCGTGGGACCTTCTTTTGTGACTTCGGGTGAGCTCCGGTTCACTCCACTTTGTAGTGCCTGTTGTGGCACTTCTGCGGGTGCTGCTTGCTTCTGAGTGGGCTCTTTGTCTTGCTGGACGCCCCCTCTGTCTCCTCACGCAATTGGCGACATCCTGGTCCCTCCTGGGACACAGCAGCATCCAAAAACCCTAACCGCAACCCTTGCAGCTAGCAAGGCTTGTTTGCGGTCTTTCTGCACGAAAATACCTCTGCAAGCTTCTTCACGACGTGGGACATCCATCCTCCAAAGGAAAAGTTTCTAGCCCTCTTCGTTCTTGCAGAATCCACAGCTTCTACCATCCAGAGGCAGCTTCTTTGAACCCACAGATGGCATTTCCTGGGCATCTGCCCACTCCCGACTTGATCGTGACTTTTGGACTTGGTCCCCTTGTTCCACAAGTACTCTCGTCTGGAAATCCATCATTGTTGCATTGCTGGTGTTGGTCTTTCTTGCAGAATTCCCCTATCACGACTTCTGTGCTCTCTGGGGAACTTAGGTGCACTTTGCACCCACTTTTCAGGGTCTTGGGGTGGGCTATTTTTCTAACCCTCACTGTTTTCTTACAGTCCCAGCAACCCTCTACAAGCTCACATAGGTTTGGGGTCCATTCGTGGTTCGCATTCCACTTCTAGAGTATATGGTTTGTGTTGCCCCTATACCTATGTGCTCCCATTGCAATATATTGTGACTATACATTGTTTGCACTGTTTTCTATTGCTATTACTGCATAATTTTGGTATTGTGTACATATATCTTGTGTATATTTGCTATCCTCATACTGAGGGTACTCACTGAGATACTTTTGGCATATTGTCATAAAAATAAAGTACCTTTATTTTTAGTATATCTGTGTATTGTGTTTTCTTATGATATTGTACATATGACACTAGTGGTATAGTGGGAGCTTTGCATGTCTCCTAGTTCAGCCTAAGCTGCTCTGCTAAGCTACCATTTTCTATCAGCCTAAGCTGCTAGACACCTCTTCTACACTAATAAGGGATAACTGGACCTGGTGCAGAGTGTAAGTACCCCTTGGTACCACTACAAACCAGGCCAGCCTCCTACACTCACAGCATGGGAGGAGCAAGTCTTGGCAATCCTGCATCCTGAGGGCCTGGTCAGAGTTGGAGGAGGACTGTACTCTGGTAATTCAACTTTCACCAATTATCACCTCATACCTGCATGCCATCACATACCCTCACCCTCACTCCCATCACTCCACTCCATCCCTCACACTCCACCATCACATCGCACTAATCCCAATGCCAAGCCCTGCATGCTGTACCAATGCATGGACACCCCTCACAGCCCTGCATGGACACTCATCACTAAAGCATGCACAGCATAGGGAAACTAACAATCCCACCATACACCAACATTATGAGAAAGTAGCCTCTTTATAGCATGGTTACCACCACTTTCTGCCTGTTTGTGAGTGTGTGTCAGTGTGTTTTTACTGTGTCACTGTGATCCTGTTAGCCAGGACCCCAGTGCTCATAGTTCGTGGCCTAATGTGTGTGTTGTCAGTAGTGCTTAACTGTGTCACTGAGGCTCTGCTAACCAGAACCTCAGTGCTTATGCTCCCTCTGCTTTTAAATTTGTCACTGCAGGCTAGTGACCATTTTTTACCAATTCTGATTGGCACACTGGGACACCCTTATAATTCCCTAGTATATGGTACCTAGGTACCCAGGGTATTTGGGTTCCAGGAGATCCCTATGGGCAGCATTTATTTTGCCTCCCCTAAGCAGCTCAGACAAACCCTTTCACAGGACTGTCACAGCAGCCTGCGTGAAATAGTGCACACATTATTTCGCACCCATTTTCACTACACTTAGGGCCAGATGTAGCAAAGGTTTTTACCCATTCTGTGTCTATGGGAAAAAGTGTTCGTACATATGGCCCTTAGTAACTTATAAGTCACCTATATGTCTAACCTTCATTTAATGAAGGCTTGGTACAAAGTTACTAAGTGTGAGGGCACCACTGCACTAGCAAAGGTACCCCCACATAGTTCAGGGCCAATTCCCTGGACTTTGTGAGTGTGGGGACGCCATTACATGTGTGCACTACATATAGGTCAATACCTATATGTAGCTTCACAATGGAAACTCTGAATATGGCCATGTAAGGTGTCTAAGATCATTGAATTGTACCCCCATTCCAAATATGGTACTGGGGAGCCAATACCATGCATCCTGGGGGCTCCACCATGGACCCACAGAACTGCCAAACCAGCTCTCTGAGGCTTGCAATGCAGCTACAGCTGCTGCCACCTCACAGACAGGGTTCTGCCTTCCTGGGGCCTAAGCAGCTCAGTCCCAGGAAGGCAGAACAAAGCATTTCCTTTGGGAGCAGGGTGTTACACCCTCTCCCTTTGCAAATAGGTGTTACAGGCTGGGGAGGGGTATCCTCCACAGCCTCTGGAAATGCTTTGAAGGGCACAGATGGTGCCCTCCTTGCATAAGCCTGTCTACACCGGTTCAGGGACCCCTTGTTCCTGGTCTGGCACAAAATTGAACCAAGGAAAGGGGAGTGACCACTCCCCTGTCCGTCACCACCCCAGGGATAGTGCCCAGAGTTCCTTCAGTCTGTCCCAGACTTCAGCCATCTTACTTTGCAAGGTGTGGGGACACTTTGGAGGCCTCTGAGTGGCCAGTGCCAGCAGGTGACATCAGAGACCCCTCCTGATAGGTCCATGCCTGAGAAGGTAGCCAATCCCCCTCTCAGGGCTATTTAGGGTCTCTCCTGTGGGTTCTCTTCAGATTCTACTTGCAAGTTTCCATCAGGAATCCTCTGCAACTACTACTTCATCCTCTGACCTCGGATCAACCACAGCCTGCTCCAGGAAACACTGTAACAGTAACAAAGTATCCATAAGGGATACTTTTCCTCTGCAACTTCAGCTCCAGCCAGCAACTGCAACAGTTTCCACAGTCTGCACGCCTTATCTCCCTGTCTTCACCCTGCATCAGAAGAACCGAAGAAATCTCCCATGGGGTGATGGAGTCACTCCCCTGCTGAAGCAGGCACCTTCTAAGTCAATGACCGGTTCTCTTGGACTCCTCTCCTGGTGAGGAGCATGCTCCTTGAAACACAGAGGGTGGGCCCCATCGACACAGACTGTCCTGAGGTCCTGCTGTCCCAGTTTGGAGGAGGTACAAACTTGCCTTTCCCCAGAATGACAGTACTCCTGTGCACCACGTCTTCTTCACCTTCTGAGGCCTCTGTGCACTATTTGCAAAATTCCTTCATGCACATCCTGGCCCTGGTCCCCAGCACTCTATCCTGCGATGCTCAACTCGCTGAGTTGTTCTCCGGTGGCGTGGGACCTTCCTTTGTAGTGCTGCACCAACCGCATTATGCACCTCCTTTGCCCCTGTGTCTTGGGATTCCCGTGGGTGCTATCTGGTGCTCTGAGGGCTCTCTAAAGTGCTGACAGCCCCCTCTTCCTCCTCACACAGAGTTGAGGACCCCAGGACCCTCCTGGGTCCAGATATCGGCTACTTGATGAAAACTGTGACTTTGCCAGAACCCTGGCTTGTTGGAGGAATCCAGCACCAAAACTCACCTGCATCCAACTTCACTATGTGGGACATCCAGTGCATCATGCAGGAACCCGCTGACATCTTCCTAGGGTGCATTTCTGCAGTCTTCGTCCAACCGGGGACTGTTCTTCTGCACCCTCTTCTGGTTTGGAAGGGGCTCCTGTTCTTTCTGGAATATCTTTCGACTCCTGAACTTGGTCTCCTTCCTTTGCAGGTCTTCAGGTCCAGGAATCCACCAGCTGTTGTTTGCAGACTTGGTTGGTTCTTGCAATAACTCTAATTACGACTTGTAGTGTGTCCTAAGGAAACTTGCAGTACTTTTCTCCTGCTTTTCTGGGACCTGGGGTGGGATAATTTACTTACTTTACTGTATTCTTACTCTCCCAGCAGTTCTGCACACACTACACTTGTCTAGGGGGAATTCGTGATTCACATTCCACTTTCTTAGTATATGGTTTGTGTTGCCCCTAGACCTATTTTCTCCCATTGCATTCTATAGCATTTCCTATTGTTTGCACTAGCCTATGTCTAATTACTTACCTTATTTTGGTGTCTAGTGTATATATTGTGTATAATACTTACCTCCAGAAGGAGTATTGCCTCTAAGATATTTTTGGTACTGTGTCACCCAATAAACTACCTTTATTTTTGGTAACACTGAGTATTGTCTTTACTTGTGTAGAAGTACTGTGTGACTATAAGTGGTATTGCAGGAGCTTTGCATGTCTTCTAGTTCAGCCTAAGCAGCTCTGCTATAGCTACCTCTATCAGTCTAAGCTGCTAGAACACTACAACATTGCACTTATAAGGGATACCTGGACCTGGTGTAAGGTGTAAGTACCCAAGGTACCCACTGCAAACCAGGCCAGCCTCCTACAAACATACACAAGTAAAAGCTGGCAGGGCAACACCAACCATAGAGGGGAAGGCAAGGATGTTCAATATGTCATACACATGAAGCATAATACATCATTTACATCCCCAACGGTACCCCTGCCAATGTCACCGGAGAAGAGGTGCCATCACTATCCAGTACCTCAACAGAAGAGGTCCACAGTGATGACAGTAATTCTGGTCTTCATGATCTGGACGATTTACCTGGCCCATCAGGGACCTCTGGACAGCTGGTCCCCAAGCCCTGTCACAGACCACCACAGAGCCTCCCCCATCCGGAACCAACAGCACAGCACCCACCCAGCATCCCCAAACCTCTTTTCCTAGGACACGTCAATCAGCAGTGTGCCCACCTGTACAGGGACCCCAGGCTACACCTCACACACAAGACAGTCAGGGATCTGTGGTCAGTGGCAGTGTGCACACGGTTCAGGGGACAGAGGCACAGACCAACTGGGAGGACTGCTGTGTGCCCGGCAGAGGACAGGAGCAGGGGACCGACTCTCCAGGAGGCGCTCTCCGAGATCCTGGGAGCCTATCAGCATTCCCAGGACACGATAGGCCAGATCCTAGACAACGTGCAGAAGAACAGGCAGCTGCAGGAGGGACAGTATCAGGGGATCAGGGAGGACTTGCAGGCCATCAACAACACCCTGATCTCCATAGCAGGGGTGCTGGCAGACATGGCCAACATTATGAGGGAGGCAGTGTCACACCAGCGGGCCCCTGCCACTAGCTAGTCATCTGAACAGCCATCAACTTCCGCTGCCGCTAGTGGCCAGGAGGCCCCATCACAGGACCAACAGGCCACCAGAACCCCTCCTCCTGCAGAAGGTGAACCACCCCACAAACATTCCCTGTGATCCAGACAGAAGCCAGAGACACTTGCCAAGACCACCGCCAGGAAATGAGATTCTCCTGATTGTCCCCCTTGTGTCCCACTCATTCACCTTGTCCACCTTGAACTGCCACTGCTCCCCTTCCTATGTCTCATTGGACAATGCACCAGTGCTACAAACAGACTGGAAAAATACCCTGGACTTTCCTCCATCATCACTCCATCCCATTGCACTTTCCCCTCTATATATTAGCACTACAATAAATACCCTTTGATAAAAATCGACTTTGAGTATGTAACGTATTTCAAATATGTACTGATTGAAACAGCTACCAAATTTCTATCTCATATACAAGCCTTGGACCTTTCTCAACTTATCATAGGTCCTACTCATAATAAAGGCCACACAATTGATTTGATCTTCAGTAATATAATGAATCTTAAGGTCTCTCCTCCTATCCCCTTAGCTTTGACAGACCACTTTCTAATCGAATTTGGGGCCATATTTATACTCCGTTTGCGCCGGATTAGCGGCGTTTTTTTTAACGCAAATTCGACGCAAAACGAACTCCATATTTATACTTTGGCGTTAGACGCGTCTAGCGCCAAAGTCCATGGAGTTTGCGTCATTTTTTAGCGTGGACACCTACTTTGCGTTAATGATATGCAAGGTAGGCGTTCCCGTCTAAAAAATTTACTCCGAGGCATGTGTGCCGTATTTACACTCCCGGGCAAAACTGACGCCCGGGAGTGGGCGGGTCAAAAAAAATGACGTCCAGCCGCTTTTGCGTCGTCTTTTAGCGCCTGGTCAGGGCAGGCGTTAAGGGACCTGTGGACTCGGAAGGAGCCCAGAGGTGCCCTCCCATGCCCCCAGGGACCCCCCCTGTCACCCTTGCCCACCCCAGGAGGACGCCTAAGGATGGAGGGACCCATCCCAGGGAACATAAGGTAAGTTCAGGTAAGTAATTTTTTTTTTTTTTGGGTGGCATAGGGGGGCCTGATTTGTGCCCCCCTACATGCCACTATGCCCAATGACCATGCCCAGGGGACATAAGTCCCCTGGGCATGGCCATTGGGCAAGGGGGCATGACTCCTGTCTTTGCTAAGACAGGAGTCATTTCAATGGGGGTTGGGAGTCTAAAAAAATGGCGCAAATCGGGTTGAGGCGAAAATTTTGCCTCAGCCAGACTTGCCCCATTTTTTGGCGCCCAAGCTCCATATTCCCCTACGCCGGCGCTGCCTGGTGTACGTCATTTTTTTTAACGCACACCAGGCAGCTCCGCCGGCTAATGCCGGCTAACGTCATTGAATAAATATGGCGCCCGCATGGTGCTTCAGAATGGCGTTAGCCGGCGTTAGATTTTTTGACGCACAACTGCGTTGGCGCAGTTGTGCGTCGAAAAGTATAAATATGGCCCTTAGTCTTCCCATTCAGCAAATGGGTAAATCTGCTCCGACTCCAGCCCAACCCTATAGACGTTGGCATTCGCTTAATGCGACGGAATGGCTCAATATTTTAACTAAAACTAAACCCACTGTGAATGAGAATCTGTGTAATTCAATCGATTCCATACACACCTGGATCACTAATAGTTTAGAGGACCTCATACCTTTTACAGTGAGGCAGGGGTCATCTACTAGAAATAAGAGGAAGCCTTGGTTTTCCCCTGAGCTGCAAGCCCTTAAAAGGGACTGCAAAAGGCTGGTATTGAGATGGAGAAAATCATATAATGCTTCTGATAAACAAGAGTATAGGAGAGGCATTAGACATTTCCATAGGGAAATTAAAACAGCCCAAAGAATCTATTATTCGTCAGTTATTGAACAGAATGCTAACTCCCCCAAAGCAATCTTTCAGGTGTTAAAAGACATTGCTTATCCGCAGCTTCCGCCAGAAGGGGTAGAAGCCTCCCTCAAGCATAGCAATGACTTAGCCTCCTTTTTCCAGGATGAAATCACAAAGATTTATGCAGCCTTTCAGGCTAACCATATGTGTCAGTCACACCTGGAGATTTATGCAGCCTTTCAGGGTAACCATATGAGTCAGTCACACCTGGAGCCTCCATCCTGTAATGGGTCGGTCAGGCTCTCAGACTTCCTTCATATAACATGCGATAGTGTTATTAGAGCTATGGGCACCCTTAAATCAGGCTCTCCGCTTGACCCTGCCCCTCCGAAGGTCCTAGCCCTAGGATCATCAATAATTGCTCCCATCCTTACCGAAGTATTTATTCTGTCATTGGAGAGGGGCATTTTTCCCGCTCAATGGAACATGCGATTGTGAAACCCCTTCTCAAAAAACTAAATCTAGATCCCTCAATTTTACAAAACTATAGACCCATCTCTTTGCTGCCAGCATTTGCTGAAATATTAGAAAAGCCAATGACACACAATTGGTGTTTTCTTTGACCTCTAACCAACATTCTTTAGATACTTCATTGGGTCCTGGCCTGTGTGCTATTTCCAACTGGATGTCAAAAAGTAACCTGAAACTTAATACAGACAAAACGGAGGTCATGTTTTTGGGCCCTCAAGTTTTACTATTGCCATCCTCTTCTGCTCTGCCTTATTTGAGAGAGCTTCCAGTTATAAAGGAATATTTTAAGAGCCTTGGGATTTGGCTTGACCCATGGTTATCCATGGACCAACAGGCAAAGAAAACCTCAGCCGTGTGCTTTGGCATATTCAGACTTTTGAGTAAGGTGTTGAAAATTCTTCCCTTCATGGCCAAGAGACTAATTATTCAGTCACTGATCAGTTCCCGATTGGACTATGGGAATGCCCTCTTTTTAGGGTCCTCAAAGTATGTTAAGAGGAAGCTTCAAGTGGTACAGAATACGGCCGCTAGATTGATTTTCAATATCCCCAAACATGAATCTGCTCAACCAGCTCTTCATACCTTGCATTGGCTCCCAGTTGAGCAGCGTATCAAATTCAAGGCATTATGTCATATACATAGGTCCTTACATGATAAAGGTCCCCCACAATTACGATCTCTGTCCACGCTTTACAAACCCTCGAGAAACCTAAGGTCCTCATCAGCAGCCTGAGCAGCAGTCCCACCTATAAAAAGGCCAGATGGGGTGATAGGTGCCTGTCGTTTCTAGGCACAAGGCTATAGAATTCGCTGCCTCTACCTCTTCGTCTCACCGACCAGGAACTAAGGGCCATATTTATACTTTTTGACGCAAAACTGCGCTAACGCAGTTTTGCGTCAAAAAAATTAGCGCCGGCTAACGCCATTCTGAAGCGCCATGCGGGCGCCGTATTTAATCAATGACGTTAGCCGGCGTTAGCCGCCGGCGCTGCCTGGTGTGCGTGGAAAAAAACGACGTACACCAGGCAGCGCCGGCGTAGGGGGATATGGAGCTTGGGCGCCAAAAAATGGGGCAAGTCAGGTTGAGGCAAATTTTTCGCCTCAACCCGATTTGCGCCATTTTTTTCGACTCCCAACCCCCATAGAAATGACTCCTGTCTTAGCAAAGACAGGAGTCATGCCCCCTTGCCCAATGGGCATGCCCAGGGGACTTCTGTCCCCTGGGCATGGTCATTGGGCATAGTGGCATGTAGGGGGGCACAAATCAGGCCCCCGTATGCCACACAAAAAAAAAAAAAAATGTACTTACCTGAACTTACCTTAATGTCCCTGGGATGGGTCCCTCCAGCCTTGGGTGTCCTCCTGGGGTGGGCAAGGGTGACAGGGGGTGTCCCTGGGGGCATGGGAGGGCACCTCTGGGCTCCTTCAGAGCCCACAGGTCCCTTAACGCCTGCCTTTTCCAGGCGCTAAAAAACGGCGCAAAAGCGGGCGTATGTCATTTTTTTTGACCCAACAACTCCCGGGCGTGAATTTTGCCCGGGAGTGTAAATACGGCGCACATGCCTCGGAGTCAATTTTTTCGACGGGAACGCCTACCTTGCATATCATTAACGCAAAGTAGGTGTCCACGCTAAAAAATGACGCAAACTCCATGGACTTTGGCGCTAGACGCGTCTAATGCCAAAGTATAAATATGGAGTTAGTTTTGCGTCGGAATTGCGTAAAAAAAAACGACGCAATTCCGGCGCAAATGGAGTATAAATATGCCCCTAAGTTTTAGGTGGCTACTGAAAACATGGCTATACTGACTTCCCTCACTTTCTGCCGTCAGGTTCTGCTGAAGCGCTGGGAGGCCTCCGGGTAGCTATGCGCTATACAAATTGATTTAACATAACATAACTGTGAGGGCATGAGCAGCAGCTCTAAAGTCACTTTCTAAAAGAAAAGCTTTCACTTCATTTAGAAGGGAGTGCTGGTACCAGGCCATCTTTGTGTTTTAGGCAATTGGATTTTTAAGGATGGTGTGAATGTTCTCAAAGATTTCAAACTAAGGGGCATATTTATACTTGTTTTGCGCCACATTTGCATCAATTTTTTTACGCAAACTCTGTGCAAAACTAACTTCATACACATACGTTGGCGCTAGACCCATCTAGCACCAAAGTCATGGAGTTAAAGTCATTTTTTGGACACGGAAACCTACCTTGCGTCAATGAGATGCAAGGTAGGTGTTCCCGTGCAAAAAATGACTCTATGGCCTTAGCGCCATATGTATACCGTGCTAAAATCACACACGGGTGAGGAGGGGTCAAATAGCTTTGCATCATTATTTAACACCTGGGTCAGGGCAGGTGTTAGGGGACCTGTGGGCCTATTTCCATGGTGGAACACCATGGAAGAAGCCAACAGGTGCCTCCCCCAGGGACACCCCCATCCACACCAGAGGGACAGCAGAGGATGGGGGACCCCATCCCAGGTAAGTATAGGTAAGTACAGGTAAGTATTTTATTTTATTTTTTAAAGTGCCATTTGGGGCCCTGAAATGGGCCCCCCTCCATGGCACTGGGTGCAATGGCCATGCCCAGGGGACATCATTTTTTGGTGCAAAACCCCCTTTTCCATACTGCCACCCCCACCTGACTAATGGCATTTTTCTTTACACTAGCCCACCCTTTGCGCCGGCTTGCACCATTCCATAAATATGGTGCTGGGCTGGAGCTCAGGAATGGTGCAAGCCGGTGCAAAACTTTTTGATGCAAAACTGCGTTAGTGCAGTTTTGCACCAAAAAGTATAAATATGCCCCTAAAAGTCTTTAAAGAGAAGCAAACATTTACCACTATTTAAAGTGGTCGAATAGCACTCCCCTAACTCTTCATCTATTTAAGGTGACAGTCAGCACAAAACTGTGGAAGAGATGAGGGGGCAGATCACAAAACATTTTTGACTGAAAGTATTTCTTATCCTTGATGGAAAGTTAAGGCAGTGCTTGGAGCAAATACGTTTTACCTCTGTAACATAAAAGCAGGTTTCTGATCTGATTGTAATAATGTATGACAAGAATGTATGTGTACATTTGCTGTCTGTCCTTGGGGAATAGAGTGCACTCAATGAACACTGCAAGTATCTGTGCGGAAAAGGCCCCTTGATTGGCTTAGGTGCGAAATCACAGAAACACAACCTGGGCTTTGCCTTACAAAACTGAAATCCTCACTAGACATGAACTTATCCTATCTCCTGCACCCCCACCCTAAAGTCCCCTCCCACTCCCTATCATTTGCAATGCAAATTTCCCCCAGTTGCTCTAAACTTATCTCAAACATAACAGCACTTTGAGATTGTAAACATGTAAATCGCTGAATCCATAACCAGCCTTGAAAGCCTGTTCCAACTGGGTTTGATCCTATGTAACCCTGTCTCTCCAGCCTGCCCTGCCCCAAGCCCAACCATGAACTGTGCAAAATGAGAATAACCTGTCCTCTACCAGCCAACCCAAGAAAAGTTTTTAATGGACTTTCCTGCCCTCCCAATCCTTTCATCAACTGCCTCAGCTTTATTCGACCTTCCTACCTGTAGCAAATAGAGGCCCATGCCCATAAAGGACAATTACACTCAATCATCCCTGTAAAATTCCTTATCTTCAAATCCATGTCAAATGCCATATTATGCTGATCCGTTTTCCCTGCAAAATATGTGCATTTCTTTACTCAGCTTTCGTCTCGTTTTTTCAATAGCCACTGGGCGAATAGCCCCACGCCATGCTCTCCTAGGCATGAATGCTGTCCATATAACGTGGCAACCATGCCATAAAGCCAAAATGTCTTTTAAGTCCTGTTTCATTTATTTTATAACTGCCAGGCCTTTTGACACCACTAAATCGTTTTCCCCTAAATGGAGCACTAAAACATCAGGGCATGTTCCCCTGCTCAATAACCTGTTCAGGCAAGGATTCAATGCCCTCCATGACATGCCACATTTCCCATGCCAGCACAGGCGGTAGAACTGGCTTTCAATACCTAGTTGTAGTACAAAATGTGTCTCCTGAGCCTGCCTCTCTGCCCTGCTAATAAAAAAATGCCCCACAATTCAAATCTCCAAGGCAACTGTACCTGGCCTGCCACCGAACCTGTAAAACAAACAGAAAACAGTCTCTTGGTGGGGTGACGAGTTCAACACTCAGTGATATTCCCCTAACATATCTGTGAAAGCATTATGATGCCCATCTACCAGTCTGCATGGTTCTGTCCCTTTCCCATCTCCGCCGGCTTTTCTCAGTGGCCATGTCTGTACAAAAAGAGTGTGTGCCAAATTGTGACTCACCTTTTCTCATTTCTCTCAGGGCTTTACGCAGTAACACCAAAAAATTATATGCTGTAACTGGGCTCCCTTGTCTGTGTACAAACACCCCCAAATCTACCTGATACTGGGCAGCTTGAAGCTGTCAGCCCAACTGAACTGTGCAAATACTAGTCTCTGGGTAGGGTTACAAACATACTGTTACTCCCTTAGCTTGTTGATTCATTTTTGATCTGTGTAAACTCAACTGTATACCCTGCCTCATGAATTGAATGTCCTGCCAGTTCATACCTGCAGTAACCTTAGCACCTAGCAACTCAGAAACCCTAAATTCCCCAAAAAAACTCCAGAACATGAGTGTACTGAACATGACTGTTTCCACTGCATTTATGCACGCCTCCAGAAGGACCCCAATGATTTGGCCCAAAAAGACCAGCAATATCGGTTCCCTCTTTCACTTTGTCGCCACAGACTCTGGCCCAACCCTCCAGGATTCTTCTACCCAGTTTCCTAGCTGAGGGTGGGTAACCCCACAGCAGTTTCCCCATAAAGGAAATACCTGCTAGTTTCCCAGAAATGGTGACCCTCAATTCTCCTTTTCCAACCAGCATAATTATGTTTTGGACAACGTCCTCTTCCCTTGCCCATGCCTGCAGCCTGTGACACAGCAGGCAGTCATGAAACTCCACCCATGCCTGTGCATATGCTGACCTGGTAGACACCGCTAGTGAATTCTCCATGGAATCTCCTCCACTGTGAATGAGACTACAATGTCATTGTCCACACCCAGCACATGTTAATCACAAAATGCAATTTCATGCCTGAGTCAACCCAAACAAAAGCCCTCAATAACTTCAAAACTTGAGGATTCCTTGGCTGATTGTCTGTTGGTAACCTGTACCACAGTCTAATTGTCCACCCAAAAGATGATTAGTTTGTGTGCCAAACTTACCCCCACTGAATCAATGCCACCACCACATGAAAATGTTCCAGAAAGGCTATGCAGTGGCCACCATTTGCCAGCTCTGGGGGCCATTCCTACACACACCACTTCCCATGCCAATGAATGCCAAAACAGCAGCCTCTAGCGGCATATGAGAAATTCTGTGCCTCGTACTGTAGGTCCTGAGATGTGCACAAAGGAAAGCCATTAAAGGATTCCACAAAGCAATGCCACATCCTCAAATCTTCTTTCACCCCTACCGACAAGTGCTCATGGTGGTGAGGTAAGTATTTTCCAAGCAAGGCGAGCCCTAATCTTCTACAGAAAACTCTTTCTGCCCAGACCACTCTGCAAGCAAAGTTAAGATGGCCAAGCATTATCTGTACCTCCTTAACCATTATCTTCTGCTTCCTCAACATATCATCAGTTAGTAAGAGTATCGCTGCTTTCTTGTCCCCAGGCAGCCATGCTGACATTGCTGCCAAGTCTATTTCAATGCCTAGAAATGTAAATTGCTAAACTTGACCCACCGTTTTCTCTGGCACCAATGGCCCCCTAATATCTGCCATTATTGCTTGAAAGCTCTCCAACATCTCATGGCGTTACCGGGATCCACACCTGAAAACAATAAAGAAGTTGTCTAGGTAATGTGTGATCTGAGCTTGACCAGTTACATAAGTGAACAGCCACTGTAAAAAGGTGCTAAAACACCGAGTTCGAGTAACGAACAAGAAATAGAACAGCCCATTGGAAGGGCCTTATCCACTTACCAACATCCTTCAAACTGTTGCCTGAGTAGCTGGAAGTCAGTAGGGTGTACTGGCAACAAGCGGAAGGCTGACTTAACGTCACTCGTCACCATAAATGCCCCCTGTCTGACCTGCTCAACTATTTGCATGGCCATGTCCACAGATGAATAAGATACTGACACCGTGTCAACTGGAATTAAGTCATTCGCTGAGGAGCCCTCTAGCCAGGACAAATGTTGGATTAGCCAGAACTGGCCTTTTTCTTTTTTAGGATCCACTCCAACCGGTGAAACAATCGGATCATCCAACAGCCAGTCCGAGAAAGAACCTGCCAGTCGTCCCTCACCTACCTCTTTAGTGAACTTGTTGCACACCAGAAGCCTGTGCTGACTTGCAGATTTCAGATTTATTGCCCACTACGTGTCCTAGGTCCTTGATGCCCCAATTTAAAACCCCATAAAAACCAGTACATCAGCAATCTAGCATTGCCCTTCCTGTCATAGAAATCCAACCAGAACAGAAGCCTGTCAATGTCAATTGGCATATGAGCGCTTCTCCCCAGTATCATGACCACCCAACCCTCCCCTAAAACTGCTTGTCTGGCCTGATTGAGAGTTTTGCCTGCCATTGTCCTGAAGACCCTCCATTAGAATTGCCTGCCCCAAAGCAGTTAACCATCACGTGTCTCCATCACATTTGGCGCAATCATGGCGGAACTTACAGTAGTCTCTGGTACAGGCTCCCTTATTGAAGTCCCAGCACTCTCCAATGTGGGGAGCGGCATTGCTGGTCAATTGAGACTGTGACTTTGCAGCTGACCCCACTCCTCCTCAAGAGGGACGGCCTTGAAAGGGATGATATATTATCGGCAAACCACTAGCGAATAAGACTGTTTTGCCGAACTTCGCTGGTCCCATTGTATGCTGCCACAAGTCAGCATCTATTTCCTCCCACTGCACCTCTGGATCCTCTGCCATACGCGGCCTAAACTCTTCGTCATATTGCACCCATGCGTAACCACCATAATTGATGTACGCTTTACGTATAACATCCAAATATTTAAACAATGCGACAGAACATTCAGGATATTTCTCACAGTAGACACTTGCATAAATAAGAAATGCTGCAGTCCAATTCTCAATCGTAACTGGCACATTGGGTCATTTAGCCAGCTCTTATTCCTCCTCCTTTGATTCTTCTTTGCCCTTACTTCTCTGTGCAGCAGTTTAAGCATTTCTACGTACTCCACATTCCAAATCTTTCTTTTTCGTTGACACCATCAAATGTGCACCTAGAGGCTTGGAAGTACCAATGCAGTGCAACTTCTTCACCTTAAGTTCCTTGCTCTCTAACTTATCTTCTTACGCTGGTGCCTCTACTTTATTTGTTGCTTTTCTACCTGTCCTTTTGACCCTGTCCCTTTCGACTGCCCCGTTCTTCTTGCCCCCCTCCCTCCTCCTCTTTTGCGCCCACCCCAGTGTCCAGCACATACACCCTTTTCTGCAAGCAGTCCTCCCCGCCTTCAGGCGACCCTTTCGCCTCCACACCAATCAACACTTTTTTAGCGTGGGTCTTCGAGCAAGGGGGCTTACGTGGCATCAAGGCCGAAGCTTGCTCATGAGCCTGTTGCCTCACCGGTTGCCTTTGCCTCGACGTGTCCTCCCAATGAGACTTTGTAGCACAAGAAGTGTTAGGCTGAAACACATAAGGCAAAACAGCATCAGAAGCCACCTCCCCCCTGCACCAGCACTCCACCATTGCTCCTCCTTATCCTGGACTTCCTACTCTCTATGTTCCCCTTCTTCCATGCTCTCCTGATCATAATCCAAGACAGTTTCACCTTCCACCACGTATTTGTATGCCCATGGGGAACTGGCACACACCCTTACCTGCACTCTTATCCCCGGGTGCACCAGCGTCTTACCTCCCTTGGCCCTCCCAGAATGCAGGACGCCTAGCCCTGTGTCTGTTGACCTCATGGGACACCCCAAACCCCCTGTCATGTGGGTGATCCAGTAAAGCAATAGGCTATGGCCGTCTACAGGGTTAAGTGGGAAGGCCCCATCCTGGCCCCACTCTCTTTTGCTCACGGCACGGATATTCACTGAAGCGCTGCCGTGGGCCACCGACTGTGCGGATGCGCTCTTCTGGAGAAGCCCTCCTCACTCTGCCCTGCCAAAGTCACCATTGCCCCTTGGTGAACCTTGGCAGGCACTGCGCCATTGTGCTCTGCCGGTGGGCCCTGGCCACCCCAAGGAACAGATACGGACACTGCAAGGCCACTCCCCATCTCCTGCGGTGGCCCTGCAAACTCACCAATGCAGCCCTGTGATGCACTGCACTCTTAGGCAGGCACGCCCACACTGCTGCTGCAACACCACCGGCCACTCTACGAAGAGGCCGTTCACACTCCTGCAGTGATGCAAGCCGCTAAATCATCGCAGCCACCCCCCTCAAGCAGCTTCATCCTCCTGATGACCTTTTCTTCTGCCATGGTAAGTACGCAGTATTGCCACTATTAACCACTGGTGCACTGTAATTTGTTTCACCCACTTCCTTTAACCCCAGCTGCTGGGACACCAATTCTAAAATGGTGGCCAGCCTTAAAATGACTGGCTATATATTGTACCCCCTTACAGCGCAGCCATAGCCTAAGAGGAGCCCTAAGCAGCCCAAGGACAGCACTACTCCCCAAATTTCCCCAGGGGGAGACTTCCATACTATCAGCTCCCTCCCAAGTCCCCACTTTTGCTGTGCTGTTGATGTGCTGTTTTGTTCATGTCTTACGTCATTGCAATGTGATGTAGTTGTATTTGTTGCATTCTTTTTAGACTGTTTCATTCAGTTGTGCTCTAAGATTTAACTGTTATGGTGAATTGCATATGTTATTGTGTTATGTTCTATTATTTACTTAAGAGACATCAACAAATGCTGCTACAGTTCCAGCAAAAAGCAGCAGATGCACTTAAAGGTCCCATAACAAAGAACTATTTAACACTATCTAGGGTGCTAAAATAGCACTTTTGCAGCTCCTCCACTATTCGAGGCAAGTCCGCGCTCCCAGTGTTCAGTTTATGTGACACAGCCCTGTGTGTTAAAACTAAAAGTAGTGCCAACACTGTAGAATACAATAGGATGCAATAGGCCTAGGGGCAACACAAACCATATACTAAGTGGAATGCAAACCACATAGGGGCCCCAAGCCTAGTGTAGTGTGTAGAGGGTCGCTGGGAGTGTTAGGAAACACTAAGGGTGTCCAAGATACCCCACCCCAAGACCCTGAGAAGTAGGAGTAAAGTGACCCTACTTTCCCAGAAACACACTAAAGTCGTGATATGAGATTCTGCAAAGACCACAACAGACTGCAAAGCACTGAAGATGGATTCCTGGACCTGAGGACCTGTAAAGGAAGGGGACCAAGTCCAAGAGTCACGAAAGTGTCCGGGGGGGCAGGAGCCCACTAATCCCCGGATGAAGGTGCAAAATGGCTGCCTCTGGGAAGAAGAAGCTGAAGATTCTGCAACAACAGAAGATGCCAGGAAGTTCTCCTTTGCACAAAAGATGTCCCATGGTGTGCTGGAGGATGCACAGTTGTTTTCATGCATAAAGATTGCAAACAAGCCTTGCTAGCTGCAAGGGTTGCAATTGAAGAAAATGGGTGCTGCCCGGGCCCAGGAAGAACCAGGAGGTTGCCCCTTGGAGGAGGAAACAGAGGGGGCACTCAGCAACACAGAGAGCCCATGCAGAAGCAGACAGCACCCAAAGAAGTACTTGAACATGGGTTCAAGAAAACTGAGCAGGGCGGTCATCTCAACACTACAAAGGAGGGTCCCACAAAGCTGGTGGTCAACTCAGCGTGTTGAGCAATTCAGGACGGAGTGCTGGGGGCCTGGGCTGTGCTGTGCACAAAGGATTCCTTGCAAAAGTGCACAGAAGCCCTAGCAGCTGCAGTTAACGCAGTACACAGGACTACTGTCTGGCGTGGGGAGGCAAAGACTTACCTCCATCAAATTTGGACAGATGGACCACTGGACTGTTGGGGTCACTTGGATCTAGCTCCTGTGTTCCAGGAACCATGCTCGTCAAGATGATAGGGGACCCAGAGGACCGGTGAAGCAGAAGTTTGGTGTCTGCGTTTGCAGGGGGAGGATTCCGTCAACCCACGGGAGATTTCTTCTTGGCTTCCAGTGCAGGGTGAAGGCAGACAGCCCCCAGAGTATGCACCACCAGGAAACAGTCGAGAAAGCCAGCAGGATTAGGCGCTGCAATGTCGCTGGTAGTCTTCTTGCTACTTTGTTGCAGTTTTGCAGGCATCCTGGAGCAGTCAGTGGTCAATCCTTGGCAGAAGTCGAAGAGAGAGATGCAGAGGAACTCTGATGAGCTCTTGCCTTCATTATCTGAAGAGAAGCCCACAGGAGAGACCCTAAATAGCACTCAGAGGAGGATTGGCCACCTAGTCAGGTAAGCACCTATCAGGAGGGGTCTCTGACGTCACCTGCTGGCACTGGCCACTCAGAGGTCTCCATTGTGCCCTAACACCTCTGCATTCAAGATGGCAGAGGTCTGGAACACACTAGAGGAGCTCTGGGCACCACCCCTGGGGTGGTGATGGACAGGGGAGTGGTCACTCCCCTTTCCTTTGTCCATTTTTGCACAGAGCAGGGGCTTGGGGATCCCTGAACTGGTGTAGACTGGCTTCTGCAAGGAGGGCACCATCCGTGCTCTTCAAAGCATTTCCAGATGCTGGGGGAAGGCTACTCCTCCCCAGCCCTTAACACCTATTTCCAAAGGGAGAGGGTGTAACACCCTCTCTCAGAGGAAATCCTTTGTTCTGCCTTCCTGGGACTGGGCTGCCCAGACCCCAGGAGGGCAGAAGCCTGTCTGTGGGTTGGCAGCAGCGGTAGCTGCAGTGAAAACCCCAGAGAGCTGGTTTGGCAGTACCCAGGGTCCATGCTGGAGTCCCGGGGATGCATGGAATTGGCACCCCAATACCAGATTTGGCATGGGGGGACAATTCCATGATCTTAGACATGTTACATGGCCATATTTGGAGTTACCATTGTGAAGCTACATATAGGTATTGACCTATATGTAGTGCACGTGTGTAATGGTGTCCCCGCACTCACAAGGTCTGGGGAAATTTCCCTGAACTACGTGGGGGCACCTTGGCTAGTGCCAGGGTGCCCTCACACTTAGTAACTTTGCACCTAACCTTCACTAAGTGAGGGTTAGACATATAGGTGACTTCTAAGTTACTTAAGTGCAGTGTAAAATGGCTATGAAATAACATGGACGTTATTTCACTCAGGTTGCAGTGGCAGTCCTGTGTAAGAATGGTCTAAGATCCCTATGGGTGGCAAAAGAAATGTTGCAGCCCATAGGGATCTCCTGGAACCCCAATACCCTGGGTACCTAGGTACCATATACTAGGGAATTATAAGGGTGTTCCAGTGTGCCAATCGGAATTGGTGAAAATGGTCACTAGCTTGCAGTGACAATTTTAAAGACAGAGAGGGCATAAGCACTGATGTTCTGGTTAGCAGAGCCTCAGTGACACAGTCAGGCAACACACAGGGAACACATTTAGGCCACAAAGTATGAGCACGGGGTCCTGGCTAACAGGATCCCAGTGAGACAGGCAAAAACAAATTGACACACAAGTAAAATTGGGGGTAACATGCCAGACAAGATGGTACTTTCCTACAGTTCCCCTGAATACGCTCAAGTTAACAGCTGCCAGTGGCATTGTGAACTATCTGTAATAGGTCACACTTTCCCTGTTTGCACAAGATGCACCTAGTTAAAGTCTGACATAGCACAAACAGGGACAGTGCACTCTATGTATAATGTGACCCCTGGTCATATGTATCCATGTGCTTGAATAAGAACCATACGTGTCCAAAGCAGACTAAACATTTCCATGCTTAAACATAAACTTACATCTAAAATTGCAATAGCTACTCAATTGCTCAGATTTTTGTAGACATTAATCCCAATTCCTTTTGGCATAGGATTGATTTTTGTACTCTTAGTAATGGCCTACAAAACTGTCCTGCATGAATTAATGCCTTTCCTTAAACTAGACAGGGGCACTATGTACCACACTTACGTCAATCACTATGTGAAACAGTTATTTTCCTACCTCGACAGGTAGAGCTACAGTTCTCTAAATATATTGGATGTGAGGCAGCTAAATACTAATGGTATTTATTAACTAATTCAAAATGTGTATTCAATGTATGTGGTGGTGTAATAAACAATGCCTTGCCGAGACATCCACCCTTAACATAGCCAAACTTCCCATACCCAGTGAGTCACAGAAGTCCCTCCTCATTGAGAAGAGCTGTGAATCTGAGGTTGGTGACCCCAAAGGGACATTAGCCATATGACACTACGGTGGTGATTCCTAGTTTGGCGGGTGGTGGTCGCCGCCCGCCAAGCGGGAACCGCCAGAAGACCGTACCGCGGTCAAAAGACCGCGGCGGTCATTCTGGCTTTCCCGCTGGGCGGGCGGGCGACCGCCAAAAGGCCGCCCGCCCGGCCAGCGGGAAACCCACAGCAACGATGAGTCCGGCACCGAATGGAGCCGGCGGAGTTGCTTTTGTGTGACGGGTGCAGTTGCACCCGTCGCGATTTCCAGTGTCTGCTATGCAGACACTGGAAATCAATGTGGGGCCCTGTTAGGGAGCCCCTGCAGTGCCCATGCCATTGGCATGGGCACTGCAGGGGCCCCCAGGGGCCCCACGACACCCGTTCCCGCCAGCCTGGTTCTGGCGGTTGAAACCGCCAGAACCAGGCTGGCGGGAAGGGGGTCAGAATCCCCATGGCGGCGCTGCCTGCAGCGCCGCCATGGGGGATTCTGCAGGCCAGGGGAAAACCGTCGGGAAACCGCCGGTTTCCCTTTTCTGACCGCGGCTTTACCGCCGCGGTCAGAATGGGCCTGGATGCACCGCCAGCCTGTTGGCCGTGCATCCGCGGTCCCCTACCCTGGCGGTCTCGGACCGCCAGGGTAGGAATGACCCCCTACATCTTTACAGTATCCTGGCATCGCAGCCACCTTTCATCAAAGGGACACTGTTTTCAATGGTACACTGTTACAATGATTTAGGAGAAGCTAGCATCAGTCCATACAATTGTTGTCTTAGTACTGTTCAAACCAGCTAGGTATCCATTCAACAGTGCAAGTTGTCCCTCATGAACATCTATTACCTTGTGAAAGGTTAATGACTGCCATACAAAGTTGGTAACCATTCAAAAGCCTATTATTTATTTCACATTCTATTATAGTGCAGCTCTACCAACCAAGAAACATCAACCATTTAGATCACAGACATCTTCACAAGGAAGCATGCTAAAAAAATAGACAGTATAGAAAACAATCCAGTGCTCAATAACATGATTTCATCAGCAGTGACCAAATATAGAGAAGGAGAGAGAAATTGGAGGGTGTAGAAGCATATGGCAGAGAAGAGTTGAGATCCCAGAACAGAGCCCATGAAGGAGTAGAAAGGGAGAAATGTAACTGGATGCGAGAAGGAAGCACAGTATGATGAAAGTAATGAGTAGCAAAGAGAGGGAACTTGGGAAGTTTGGAAAGGTTGATAGAAAAGACCGGAGTGGGTAGAGACAAAAGAGAGAATAAAGAAGAAGTAGTAAGCACATGTGCAACTGAAGAGTCAGGAAGTGAAGCTAAGAAACAGAATGGTTTTAAAGTATAAGTACCAATATTAGAGAAGGGCAAAGAGGAGATTACAGAGTAAAGAAAGTCAAGAGAAATGGATTTATTTAATACTTTACAGCACTGCATGTGGCAGCTTTATCTAAGGTTTATGAGTAGAGGTTTCCAAAGAGACAAGGCAACACCAGAAATAACAACTGGGTGGAGTCCAGGTATCTAAATTTCTTCAAGTTGAAACTGAAACCCCCTCTGATTCTAGGACATTTGTTCTAATTGGAAACTTTTGGAGAGGAGAAAGGGTATGGCGGTTTGTGAAGGTGGATAGTTTTGAATGTGACAGAAGCAAATTTGAATTCAATCCATGTCATCTCACATAGCATTGATGTGATGTGGTCAAAGCTTTCAGCTGAGTTCATCAATGCTTTCATGGGGTCCAAGGTAGAAGTGTAAATGTCTGTTAGTGGGCATTGCTATAGTCCAATTGTGAAATGGGAAGTATTTGAAGTGCCTGGATAACCAAGTGAAAATGCTTAGATTAAGGTAGAGAGTTTTATTATTTTTGATAAGTGGGATGTTCACAAGGATTTTTAAACGTGCTTGATATGTGGAAACATGAAGAGTTAGGGGGTTATTCTAACTTTGGAGGAGTGTTAATCCGTCCCAAAAGTGACGGTAAAGTGACAGATATACCACCAGCCGTATTACGAGTTCCATAGGATATAATGGACTCGTAATACGGCTGGTGGTAAATCCGTCACTTTTCCGTCACTTTTGGGACGGATTAACACCTCCTCCAAAGTTAGAATAACCCCCTTAGTGTCTGCTGAAAAACAGAAATTTAGAATTGGTGGTGAGGTCTTTGGAGTGAAGTTCTAAAAGTCAAGGCGGGTCAAATTTTTATTAATCTTGGTGATGAACCAAAATACCTTCATCTTCTCAAAGTTTAATCTGAGGAAATTGCTTGACATCCAATTGTGAAAGTTAAACGAGCAATATATAAGAACACAAATATCTATGAATGAAGATATTTGTATGTAATCTGCATATTGATGTTTTGAGACACTAGAGTTCTCCATTAGCACTGTTGTCAGTTGCATAAGTAAGGTAGACGTGGTTGGTGCAAAGATATATCATTATGTACCTTTATAAGGGATCTGAGCAGGGTTTGAAGCAGAGTTCCCAATGCTAGGTAGTTGACATGACATGACAGGAAAGACCTGACTAGATCCATACCTTCCTGGTGAACCACAATGGGCAGATTTACAAACAGTGGCCCATATTTATACTTTGTTGTGCCGCATTTGCGTAATTTTTGATGCAAAAGCAGCACAAACTTACAAAATACAATTATTTTTTTTAACGTTTGTGCCGCTTTTTCATCAATAAATGTATAAATATGGGCCTGTATTTTGTAGTACTAAAAAATGCAGTTCACAAACCTATGATTCTAAATCCCCACCTCCACCTCTCCTACCTTTCTATGAGAAGATCCTCACAAATGTAAGTTTTCTACTTAGAGCATGCTTGCCAGTAAAAGTGCTATTTCTTGCACCTCATAAATAGCAATACCCAGGGTATTGTATTTATCGGGTAGATAAGTAGCACTATTTACAGGTTTTCAGAGATTAGCATGAAGGTTTTTGTGTTTAAAACACCAAAGTATGCATGATATTGTCAATACTGTACACATTTCGCCTGTTTGGTGTGCCAAAACTGCTGAAATTTAATGAAGGTGGAGTTATTTGATGTATCCAATAATTATCAGATCCAATAAATAAGTTCCAACTTGTAATTCTGACCTGTGAGCAAGGAGTTTACACATAGGATGGGATTTACCAGCCCACTCATAATCAGGCTGAAGGTAGTAATTTTGCAAGGGGCCAGGAGAAGTGGCTGAAAAAAAGGGAATACCTGCTACTAAATGGTAGGAGCTTAAGAAGGAATGTAGAGGGGTTTAGGGAGTTGAAAGGAAGGGTTTAGGGACGGACAGACACCTAGCCACAAAAGAGTCAGCCCATTGCTAATCATAAACAGTACTTCTAAAGTTACTACAGCCGAAAAGGAGCTGAAACAGTAGAAAAAGTACTCCATCGCAGACCTGGAGTAATACCAGCACCAAACATGACCAATCACTGGTGCTGCAATAACTTCCCATGGAAAATATTGGAGGCAGAGTCTTAAAATGGAACACCATAGAGAATATTGTTAAAATACATTAATTTACTTCGACATGCAAAAAATAGTCAAGTATTTTCAACATGGATTTTCAGAAGTACAGCACATGCCAAAGTCAGATTGGTATGGTGTTAAATGATTTCCTTTATCAATAACATTGGAAAGCTGGAAGTTGATCAACAGCAACAGCTTTCCAGAGCCATGAGAGATTGGTTTCTGGTATGTAGTTGGCTGTAAAGATTTAGCCTGAGGGGCTTGTTTTGATTTGTGAAAGGGGATAATAAGTTCAGTATTAAGGGATACTGAAAACATGAAAACCTTCACGTGAGGAAGTGTTCAATATTTGCCACTAAAGGTTGCAAAGGTGATAGAAGTTTATTTTTTATTTTTTACTGTAGGTCAGAATTAGGTTTGCAACTCTACAACTAATCTAAAAAAAATGTGTATTTGATCGCCAGTTTTGTTTTACTGTCTTTCCTTTGTGACTCAAAACACTTGCACTATAGACTGTGCAATTCAGTTAGGGGTTTATAATTTTTATTGTCTGTTTTCGTAATTCCATTCTGGAATTTTCTGTTTGAAAAGCTTTCCATGTTGCACAGTGTGGGATTAGTACATCGAAAATATCTAGGTACATTTCAACACTGGTCCTTTATAATGTGTTGCTGCATCCGAAGAATGGACACAAATGTTTTCATTATAGATACGGTAACTACAATTACATGATATTGAGTTGCAATCCATTAAATATAATTATGGATTTCCTATATTTGGCACGTAATCCACTATCTACTGCTTAATCTACAGATTTCTAAAAAATGTCGAGCTCAAAAACATCAAATGTTACTTACACATACTGCTGCAAAGTGGCAGACTCTGTACAAAAGGTAACTGGCATCCTTTCAGATGGCAATTGCTATATCCAGGTGTTAAACTAGTAATACTGAAGTGAAGGCTTTGCCCAGAAAGTAATAATGTGTATTAAAATGTCAAATAATGGTGCCTTGCTGCACAAGTTACCTTTTGGTGCTGCATAATTTAGTTTTCTTGACTTGATCCTCCTATGGTCCTCGCAATGGATCTCAAAATAGAAAATGGTAACTGTAAGATCTTGGGTTATTGGTTGAGGTGTTGAGTGCCTCCTCAGGCAACAGTCATAATCCTGGCGAGGATGAACCACGAAAGTCACTACATTAAACTGTGCTCAGCCCTCTGGTAGCTTGGCACAAGCAATAAGGATTAACTTTGAAGCAAAGTGCAAACTATTTATGCAGCACACAACCTATTATAATGTGAAAACACAATGCAAGAAAAAATATAGAGAACTAGAGTACCACTTAATAAATAATAAATAAAATGATGCCAGAATGACAAAAATCCAATCAGTAGACCAGGAGATAATTAATTTTACATTTTCAGTAAAAATAACACCTAACAATGCAAAGTTCCACTTGAGGTCATCTGATCGTGCTAGACCAAGGAGATGTCACAAGTTCAGGCTGACCCCAATGGAGTGCAGGTTACATAGAGGGACTGCATTAGTCCCACTGAAGAGTACCTTCTGAGTACAGGCCAAAACGTTTGGTTCATGATGGAGGAGGTCACAAGGAGCAATGAGTGTGTCATGGATGGTCACCAATGTAGAGCAAAGAGCAGATCAGGCATTGAGGTTAGTCATCGCTGAAGAGCCAAGAGCCAGTCAGCTATCACAGACTGTTGTGTCTGTAACTTTGCGTTGGCAATTATCATGGGGTTGTAGTTGCTGTAACACGAGGTGCTGATCTCGCATTGATGGCCTTTGCTGGTGGTCACTATAGCGCGATGAGCAGGTCTGACTAGAAATTCTCGTTGGCGTTGTCACAAGTGGCAGACTCTTAATGCAAACAGGTCCGTTTGTGGTCACAATGAGCCCAAACTTCAGGATTTCACCTTTACTTCCTTGGATGTGCTCATACTGATGCCAGCAAAGGTCCAGGACCTGGGGGCACCACTTGGGGATCAGGACTCACTGCATCAGAGGTCACAAGTGATGAGCCATGACAAGTTGCAGGTCCAGGTAGGTTCAATGTAGCAGGTCAGCTGTGAAGTTGCAGAGATTTCTGAAGAGCTTGATATGTCCCTGTAGCTCACACATTGGGTCAGTAAACAGACTCTTGAAGTCACTCAGGTTATTCTAGGATGAAAGTAAACAGATTAAGGCCCTCATCCTGACCTTGGCGGGCGGCGGAGGCCGCCCGCCAAAGTCCCGCCGTCAGGTTACCGTTCCGCGGTCGAAAGACCGCAGCGGTAATTCTGACATTCCCTCTGGGCTGGCGGGCGGCCGCCTTCAGGCCGCCCGCCAGCCCAGCGGGAAAGAGGCTCCCACGATGAAGCCGGCTCGGAATCGAGCCGGTGGAGTGGAAGCCGTGCGACGGGTGCAGTTGCACCCGTCGCGTATTTCACTGTCTGCGCAGCAGACAGTGAAATACATTTAGGGGCCCTCTTACGGGGGCCCCTGCAGTGCCCATGCCAGTGGCATGGGCACTGCAGGGGCCCCCAGGGGCCCCGCGACCCCCCCTACCGCCATCCGGTTCCCGGCGGGCGGACCGCCGGGAACTGGATGGCGGTAGGGGGGGTCGGAATCCCCTCGGCGGCGCAGCAAGCTGCGCCGCCTTGGAGGATTCCAACGGGCAGCGGGAGACCGCCGGTTTTCCTGCACTGACCGCGGCCAAAGCGCCGCGGTCCGAATGCCCTGCGGGGCACCGCCGGTCTGTCGGCGGTGCTCCCGCCGACCCTGGCCCCGGCGGTCTAAGACCGCCGGGGTTAGAATCACCCCCTAAGTCTTCCATCTCATCTACTAGACTGTCTTCTGGCAGCAGGAGACCTTCTGTGATGTTCACAGGTCTATGAGTGTTCTGAAGAATGGGCCCAGTATTTATACCTGCTGCCAGCTTTTGTGTGGGGGGAACTTAATTCCCTGTCTCCACATCTGGTTCTGAAAAGGTGTCCTGTTCCCTTGTGAAGACTCCAAACTGTCTGGGGTGACCAAAGGCAGGGCAGATCTGGGGCCAGATGTAGGAAACAATTTGCGACTCGCAAACGGCAAAAATTGCCGTTTGCGAGTCGCAAATCGGAGTTTCCTATGCAGAAATGCATTTTGCGAGTCGGGACCGACTCGCAAAATGCATTTCCGACTCGCAAATAGGAAGGGGTGTTCCCTTCCTATTTGCGACTCGCAGTGGTATGCAATTCCATTTGCGACCGCATATGTGGTCGCAAATGGAGTCGCAGTTACCATCCACTTGAAGTGGATGGTAACCCACTCACAATTGGAAGGACCTGGGGGCACCACTTGGGGATCAGGACTCACTGCATCAGAGGTCACAAGTGATGAGCCATGACAAGTTGCAGGTCCAGGTAGGTTCAATGTAGCAGGTCAGCTGTGAAGTTGCAGAGATTTCTGAAGAGCTTGATATGTCCCTGTAGCTCACACAGTGGGTCAGTAAACAGACTCTTGAAGTCACTCAGGTTATTCTAGGATGAAAGTAAACAGATTAAGTCTTCCATTTTATCTGCTAGACCGTCTTCTGGCAGCAGGAGACCTTCTGTGATGTTCACAGGTCTATGAGTGTTCTGAAGAATGGGCCCAGTATTTATACCTGCTGCCAGCTTTTGTGTGGGGGGAACTTCATTCCCTGTCTCCACATCTGGTTCTGAAAAGGTGTCCTGTTCCCTTGTGAAGACTCCAAACTGTCTGGGGTGACCAAAGGCAGAGCAGACCTGGGGCCAGATGTAGGAAACAATTTGCGACTCGCAAACGGCAAAAATTGCCGTTTGCGAGTCGCAAATCGGAGTTTCCTATGCAGAAATGCATTTTGCGATTCGGGACCGACTCGCAAAATGCATTTCCGACTCGCAAATAGGAAGGGGTGTTCCCTTCCTATTTGCGACTCGCAGTGGTATGCAATTCCATTTGCGACAGCGTATGTGGTCGCAAATGGAGTCGCAGTTACCATCCACTTGAAGTGGATGGTAACCCACTCGCAAATTGGAAGGGGTCCCCATGGGACCCCTTCCCCTTTGTGAATGGACCACAAAATATTTTTTCAGGGCAGGTAGTGGTCCAAGGGACCACTACCTGCCCTGAAAAAATACAGAAACAAAAGGTTTCGGGTTATTTTTTAAGTGCAGCTCGTTTTCCTTTAAGGAAAACGGGCTACACTTGAAAAAAAAAAAACTGCTTTATTTAGAAGCAGTCACGGACATGGAGGTCTGCTGACTACAGCAGGCCTCCATATCTGCGAGTGCCCATAGTCGCTATGGGGCCGCAATTTACGACCCACCTCATTAATCTTAATGAGGTGGATCTTTGCGACCCCATAGCGACACCGTTCTGCATTGCAAATTGCGAGTTGCAATTTGGGAGTCGCTCGGACCCGCAAATTGCAACTCGCAATTTGCAATATTGCTACATCTGGCCCCTGGTGTCATTTTCCTCTGTGGGTGAGGCAAACGGCTTTGAAGTGCATGGGGGCTGGGTGCAGCTTCTCAATAGTCATCCTGTCAGGATGGCCAGTCCTGTCCACAACTAAGCTCCCTTTGTGTCACTGTCTAGAAGGAATGCACAAACCTCTACAGCAGAGTCATGCACCGCCATGTGACCCAGGACACTGGCAGAAGACACAAATGGCACAAATAGGAAAATGCCAACTGTCTAAAAGTGGCCTTCTCAGAATTGTGACTTAAAATATGACTTAACCATTTAAGGGGATTTTACATTTCAATATATGTGAGTGTCAACACCATGTTTCTCTCTGCTCCCGATTTAAAGTTATTATGTATAAAATGTAAAAAAAAGTATTCCAGTGATATTTAATGGGAATGATACGTCTTACAGTGAAAAACGACTTTAGGAATTTTTAAATATAATGCACAGTGACTATGAACCTTTGTGGAGTACCTTAGGAGTGATTTATAAGTATTAAAAAGAAAGTTTTGAGCCAGGAAAAGGTTTATAATTCCAGGATGAAATGGCAGCTTTAACCTGCACTTCAGGCTTGCAGTGGCAGGATTAAGACAAGTTTTAAAAGGCTACTTTAGGTGGTGGCACAATGAATACTGCTGCTCACAGAAAGCATTTAGGGCCAGATTTACTAAAAAGTGCTGCAGAGAGGTGCTGCGCCAACATTGGCATTGCTGCGTTGCATCACTTTAGAAATGCAGGAATACGCAATGGTTATTAGAATAGAGTGCACCCCTGCATTTCCCCCTACCCTGGTGCTAAATTGAGCTGTCTAGCGCCAACGCAGCCTTCCTTGAACCATTGTGCAAGGATGTCTGCATTGAGGGATTTGATTGTTTATGTGCGGGAAGGTGCCCCTTCCTGCACATAAACAAACAATAATGGCAATTTGGCAGAGTGCAGCACACATAGAAAAAGCAAAAAAAGAGAAGGAATACAAGTATTTCTCCTTGTTGCTCCTTGTTAGTGCCATCCCGGGGTGGTGTTAGATTTGGCGCTGCCTCAGGTTTACAAAAACATATAAATCTGAAGCAGAGTCAAAATTTAATGGGTGTTCCTGTGGCATGCCCCTTCCACGCAAAGGGCTGCGTGTGAAGGGGACGTATTTACAAGGTGGCATTAAACCACAAACAGTGGCTTAATGCCACCTTGTAAATGTGGCGCAAGGTATTGTGCCACTGGAGCGTCATGAAAAATGACGGTCCTGTGGCACTAGGGGCTTAAATATTCCCCTTAATTTACAGGCTGTGGGTATATTTAATAGCCCTTTTTTTTAGGGATTTGCATTAAATATACCAATCAGGCATTTGCCAATTGTGCCATTTATAAGGAGAGTTTAGCAACACAATTTTTTTAAAATTTTCAAGCACTCACCCCTAGTCTTAGACCTGGGTTTAATCCATAGATCTTTTGTTCCCCATACACCTCCAATTTAGACCCAGCCATATGCAAAGCAGTCTTGATCCTGTTCTCCATGGAAACAGTTGAGCCTGAACTACCAGGTCAAGTCCTCCCTGGACCAGAAACAAGTATCTAGAGATTGATTCATCAGCCAAGCTAGTTTGAATCCAATGGCACAGTGAGCACAGGACCCACATCTGGGCATACCTTTCCAACTTAGGGTGACTTTAGCAACACAAAAGGATGGTGGACGGAGTGCTGAAACTTTTCAAACACTCACCCTCAGTCACAGATCTGGGTTTCGTCCATCATTCTTTTGCTCACCATTCCACCCCAGTTTGGACCCAGCCATAGGCAAATCAGTCTTGACGCTGTTCTCCATGGGAACAGTCCAGCCCAACTTCCAGTTTTGGTCCTTTTAAGGAGAGAGCACACGAGCTTCCTCACTGCTTAGCAGGGGAAAAGTGGAATCAGTAACAGAAGGCAAAACAAATGTAAGTAACCTGCAAAATGTCGTGGCCCAACAGTAATATATTGCAATTATTTCAGGAGCAAAGGAAGCTTAACATGTACTATCTTACAGAACAAATGTACGAAATATAATTGGTCATGACGAAAGTATGGTGGCATATTAACAACAACCAACAAATACGAAGCAAAAGTGTAAATAAATAGAATATATAATCGTGATGAAACTTTCACCAACACTGTCATGATAAAATTATTTCTGTGATGTAAAGTGAGGACAAGACAGAGCCTGAATATTCTAAAAACATGATTGCAGCCTTTAGAGAAGCAACATTTTCTGATTCCCGGATGTTATAGATTTTTTAAATTGCCTGCCATTTCCAAACATTAGGTTAATACTTTAATGACCCTCAAGGAGTAATTCAAAGCTATATTATTTATAATAAAATCATTGTCGCTAAACGATGATAAGTGCCTGCCAGTTCAAAGGAGCGGTTCAATAAATTAATGCGTCTAGAAAGGATTACCAAGTCAGGTGGCTGTGCATCGCTCTGTAAATTCTTTAGCGGACCACATAATGCCAGGATTTCAATGGATTAAAGAATTAGACAACTGGTTGCCAATATGTGACTCAGATGATGTGAGTGCATGGCATATAAACAGCTTCCCGGTTGCTGTATTTTAATGTAATAACTCCGACAATCAAATATACCTCTTTCATGCCAGTGCTATAAATAAATTAGAATTATATACAGGGCCTCAGTTTAGTCCCTCTCAAATAATATGAAAGCAAATGGATTTAAAATGTGTGGCGTGTCTGATATTTAATGCTTTTCAGGTTTTAGCCCATGCTTTTATCCATGCCAACATGTTTATCTTAAAATATTCTGCACAGACCGGTCAGCTTTTTCCTGTGCACAGATGACCCTTCTGATAAGCAAACGTTTGAGTGCGCATAGTGTATTATTTAACAGACTGATGTCAACTTCTAAAATAGACACTTGTGTTTCCATTCTTGTGTGTCATTTTTTTTTTTGACTTAATTTCTCTATTTTTGAATTAGATGTGGATGAATATTCTTCACACATGTATCGACAATGCATTGAAAAGTACCGAACATCTCAATAACATTTATCAAACGTCCCTTATTTGAAAATTAACAATATTCTTTGTTACACAGTCTATTATTATAACTATTGAGACTGTATTCCAGAAAGTGCCCTTGGGGTGCAACGGGTATGTGTGCGCACTTTGCACCCCCCTAGGGGTCAAACAGAAGGGGCCACAAACGCTTCTGCGGACCCATCTATGATACAGATAGCGCTGGTACAAATGTAGTACCAGTGTTTTCTTAGGACGGCGTTCCCTCATTTGCATGTGTTATGGCCCCATTAAAATGATAGAGGCAGTCATTCTGACCGCGCCTGCCATGCGGTCACCGCCATTTGGCCGCTCCGCGGTCAAAAGACCGCGGAGGCCATTCTGGCTTTCCCGCTGGGGCGGCGGGCGCCCGCCAAAGGAGCGCCCGCCGGCCCAGCGGGAAAGGCCCTGCAACACAGAGGCCGGCTTTGAATGGAGCCGGCGGTGTTGCAGGGGTGCGACGGGTGCAGTTGCACCCGTCGCGATTTTCACTGTCTGCTATGCAGACAGTGAAAATCATGCTGGGGCCCTGTTAGGGGGCCCCACGACACCCGTTCCCGCCATCCTGTTCCTGGCGGTAAAAACCGCCAGAAACAGGATGGTGGGAAGGGGGTCGGAATCCCCATGGCGGCGCTGCTTGCAGCGCCGCCATGGAGGTTCAGCCCTGCCAGGGGTATTCCGGCGGATCCAGCCGCGGTCAGAATGGGCACTGAAGCACCGCCAGCCTGTTGGCAGTGCTTCCGTTGCCCGCGGCCCTGGCGGTTTAGGACCGCCAGGGTCAGAATGAGGCCCAGAATCTCTTTACCTCTATGGCGGTGGCATTTAATGAATGGGGGTGCAAAGGCAAAGAAACTGTCAGGAGGGGCACTGACAGTGAGCCACAACAAGGTGGCCCACAGTCAGTACCGCCCTGAGGTCACACCTTTGGGGGGACAAGGAGGTAGTGGACCCCCCCAGGCCTCCCCTTACAGGAGGCTGCAGTCACTCACTGCACCCGCCTGCAAGGAGATCTCCTTCTCCTCTTAATAGTGCAGGTATGTTGCTGTTTGCACAGTGAAACATGGAGAGGCAGCTTCAAATCTGCTGCTCTGTATTTCACCTGAATGCGCTGACCCCAGGGCAGCACAACTTCGCGGCTGCCCTGAGGACAGCGCATTCTATATAATAGAGCACACTGTCCCTGTTTTTTGCATGGCACACCTATATGAAGCTGTGTCATGGTGGAAACAGAGAAAGTGCACTGTATATGTTATAGGGCCCTTGGTGTCCATAAATAGGATTTTTGGACTTATTAGCCTTTATTATGGGATGGCCTGTAACATGAGGAGGAAATAGTGGGCTGAAGTTCCCAGGCCTGGAATCAGGGAGATAAAATATGGGTTCCCTGAATTACTTGCCTCATTACCACATGCAGTTGCCCAGTTCCGGTCCATAAAGTGCACGTTTTTCCACCTGCTTGTAGTAGGTGGAAAGTATATTATGCAATTAGGTGATAGGTTTTGTCTGGTGCCCAGTAAAACCAATGTCATTTTAAGGCTTTTGAGTCCCTGGCAAGTCATATATTGAGTGCCCTTTTTTCGGAACAATTTGGAATTTTAGTATGCATTTTCTGATAATTCAGACCCACATGATGCCAAACAAACTTTCAAAAATGGGGTCAGTAAAAACGGTTGAAATATGCCTAGCCTAGGTACCCAACATACTTAAAGTGACCCTGTGTAAAGAGAGTCAGAGTAAGAGGTAGATGTGGAAAGAAAGAAGGAGAAAGGAGGAAATACAGAAATAGAGCTGATGTAAAGAGAAAGTTCACTTTCCCAGAGGCCTTGGAAGGTGCGATCCCTCAGCAATTCACCACTTTGCCTAAGCCTTAAAACGTCTCCAGGTAAAACCGAATCATGCAAGGCAGTATCCCCAGGGATAGCTCTCCACCTGTTTTGTATTGAGGACCTTAGTGTTATTGCGAATGGCTTTTTTTATTTAATTTTTCATGTATGGGCAGTCGTTAGGGAGCAACCGCGACACATCCCAAAAAGCTTAGAAGGAGCTCTGACAGTGGTGGTTTCTTGCTTTGTGCAAAGGGGCTCTGCCCACCCAATTTCCTTCACCTGGTAAATGTAATAATTACCATTGTAAACATTGCAATAGTTGTTTAAAAAAAATATTCTGCCTGGCTTGCTTTTGTAATGTGACACTCACGTCAGTGAGGGTCCACCAGCCAGGTACCTTTCATGGACATATGCGCTACTGCACATGTGCCAACCTTTGTAGCCATGTTGGGTTAAACCAGGGCTTACCATGTTCCAGCCCTGGCCTGTCTATCTTCAAGCCCTCCTTGCTATACCGATTATGACGCGCTGTAGGCGTCACTTTTTAAGGTAGCCACAGGCATTGTGTGTTTCAGCCCTGTCCTGCCCGGGGCTACTTGTCAATCACTATGGGCTTGGGTGGAATATGCTGCCTGTGCGACAGGGAGCAGGGCAGATCAGTCCTTCATCGTGCCGTGTGACCTGGGGTAATCACAAGCTTTGCTTCTGTGGTGTCGAGTAACATGCAGTAAAAAGATACACCGTCATACTTTAGCTGTGCATGCACATTGTATCTGTTTACTTTCACTTTCTTCAATGTCAGAGAGCTGGATTATGAGAAGACTGGGCATGCCTCCTTTCAAGGGTCGGTCATCCCTTCCGCCCTGCCAGCCTTTTCCTAGTTCTCCAATCTCCTCAATGCCATCTGCTACTTCCAGCAGAAGCCATAGCATAACAAAGAGAAGTAAAATGGGCTAGTTAAACAAGAATAGGGCCTTGTCAGCGCACAAAACGGGCACATAAAAAATGACTAAAGAAACAGGACCCCTATTAGTTCACAAACTAAACTAAGTGCTTGATGTGTTTGTTACTGTGTAATGAGCAGCATACGTAAACCAGTGGGACAGTTTTAAAACATTCTGATATTAATAGAACGTTGGCGAAGAGCCACTGACACCAGGTTTGTGTGAAAAAGGCTGCTTTATTGAAACAAGTGGACATCACATACTCAATCCTGGACCTCTAGCTCACAAAACTACAGTCCCCGCTATTCACAATTGTTCACATATGTTAAGTACCCACAACTGTCCCTTCCCACCATAACAACATAATTTTGTAAGTCTCTACTTCCTCCAGTGCTGATTTTCTGCAACTGAACATTTAAACTCCCCTCTTGTTTTACTGCAGCTACTAACTCTAACTACCTTAACTTTCAAATGAACATTTAACTTCCTGGTTTGTCCAGGCATGACTTTGTTTACCTGGTCCCTTTTTGCCTGGATTGCCCCTGTCAACAACAATAAACTTTGGTAAACCATGCCAACTTCACAGCCGACCGCTCTTGGACTTGCTTCAAAGTGGCAATCATACATGATTACCCTCCCTTGCACACCTGTTCCAGACAAAGCCCGTTCAACTATAAAACAATTGTAATATATAAAAAAAAAGCCAAACCAGTAGCTCAAGGGGTGGGAGGGTGGGCAAAAATGCTACTGCTCCTAATACCAGCCACAGTGTCACCAAGACAGAATGGTGGCTGGTGACCTAAAATGTCTGATCATATACTCTGGCTATGAATATATACCAGTCCAGCCCAAACCACAACCATTTCCCCAGTGTTTCTGGGGTAGACCTCCTTGTGGTCAGATGCCCCAAAAACCTATGGATTGTTTCTGTTCTCCGTTTCACAAGACACTGTTTCTTTCAGAATAAAGGTGTCTGTTTTCTATGCCTGGAGAACCTGCCACCCTGTTATCAGTCTGGCGCAATAAAAGCTGCAGAATGGTCACCAATCAAAAGGCGGAGGTGTAGAGCAGTGAGCTTCCTGTCTGGGATGTAGGCTTCTGCAGTGCGGCAAGTAGATTGGCACCAGGGCTCAGAGGTCTGAATGAACCACTGAACCACATTAATCTCCAATTGTCAATGCTAAACTGGGAAAATGGAGGGGTGCTTAGGGCACGAATGACACCTTTGGCACACCAGGGTACCATCTGACTGTAACATAGGGGAAACAGACAGGCTTCTTCCCACCTCATAAAATTATTGCCATGGTGGGCTCTGTTAGGGACCCATATTAATATGATGGGTAGAAAGACAAGAAAACACCAAAATATACCACATTGGCGTTTGATCAAAGACTAGTATTGGAAGGTAAAGCTCAGTATGCATGAGCACAAGCTGCTGAGATCTGTGTGCAACTAGTAGCCCCAGACTCAACTCTCACTTTGATATAGTAAAATAAAACACAATGTCAATTTTCAATGTCCATAGAACATTGTAGATTTATGGTGACTTACATTAAGCAATCAACATTTTTGACAGGGGTGAGCCCAGCAGGACCAAAGGGAGCTGTAGGTTTGCAAGCACTTTACCTTACAAGGGACTCATATTTTACATTATGGACAACTTTACTCGAACATGATTTCAGTTTACATGTCACACTACATGGCCAAAACAAGTGAGGAAGTTATCTTGTGTTGATTTTTTAGCTGGAGAACAGTTTTGACCTCCTATGGTGAGTGGCCAGCTCTGCTGCCAGTGGGAAGTGATATCCAGTAAGGGGGTCCTGAATATTAGAAGGGCCGGAATCTGTCTGTCCACACGGGTCTCATAAGAGGCTGATGGGTTGATCTGAGATTCTGCTGCAAGTGTATAGAGAGTTCTTTTTTAATTGGATATGTAAAGTATACCCATTTTGCATTTCCTGCTTATATTTGTTGTGAACAGTTTTTTCTGATGCTCTTAAAACATCAGTACATTTACAACAGGGCAGCCACTCACTGCATTTTCAATTACTTTTGTTTTTGATGCAAATATAACTCTTGTTTAGCAGTTACTGTGCAATGGACCAGTAGTGTAAACGCAACTTATGGCAACCCCCCTGCAAAGTACATGGATACCCCTCCTCAGGACTTACTCAGAAGCTCTTAGTCCCAAGTACTGTGCTCAGGGGACCCCCTAGAGCTCAGCCCCCCCGCAACACAAGTGCTGCAGGGGCCTTTGCTGCACCACTGCACTGGACCAACTATGGGTGAGTTCAGGTTGTGGGTAGATATTCATAATGGGGTACAACTGAGAGTTCTGGAATTGAGGCTGACAACACTTGGAGATGCTCACGGTGCCTGTCAATGCTCACCAAGTTCCTGGTATGGCCTCCCTGTGGTGCCCACAGGGCAATGGTCATATACCCGCCAAAAGTAATTATCATTTGCAGTAGCGTCTTGCAGCCAGCAGAAGGGGTGGGGCAGCGCAGGGGGGATAACAATTAAATTAAAAGTACAAAAATGTATAACTTACCTCCTCTGTTGCTGCTGCTTCTCTGTCCCTCATCGCTCCAGGCTGCAGTCACAGGCTCCCAGCCTGCCCTGCTGCCAGTCCTGACGCTGCTCAAAGGGCGCTCCCAGGCAGACCGAGAGCCTGTGCATGCACTCTCCAGCCCAGCAACCGTGTTGCTGAGCTGGAGAGAGCCTACCCCGAACCTAATCTCAGTGCTCGTCACAGCCCGTGGCCCCATCCCAATTACCAAAAAACAATAATAAACATAGTTTATTATTTGTTTTGGTAAAAGGTTTGCAGCTGCCACTGCTGGTGGGAGGGTTGACACTCCTCCGTCCCAATGGAGGAGCCACCCCTGATCATTTGATGCAAAAGTGTAACAAAGCAATTAAAATATTGACAGCTGTGAATGAAAAGGTAATGCAGTTTTTGCAGGTGAGCAGAGTGGGTGCATGTAGGAGAGCATGAGTGAGAGTTAGTAATAGGGAGTGAGAATAACTATGAGAGATTGGGAGTGAGTGTGGTGAGTGATAGGGAGTAAGTGTGAATGAATGTGTATGAGAACAAAGGTTTAGAATAACCTGGGCTAGCTCCTGCCTCTCACTGAAATACAGTGTATGTACTACGCCCCACTACTTTCAAAGATCACCAGCTGCCACTGAACTGTGACCAAAACGTTTCAGTGCAAATTTTTGTTCATTTTGGTTAAGTTTCACACGTTTTACAAGTCAGCTTTGGTGCAGCTTTAATAAAATATTCTAAGATTTCAGGAAACTCTTGTTAAAAACCTGGGCCCATATTTATACTCTATTTGTGCTGGAATTGCGTACATTTTTTTTTTGCAAATCCAGCGCAAACCGAACTCACGATTTATAATTTGACACCAGACCTGTCTAATGGAGTTACCGTCGTTTTATGGATAAGTGAAACCACCTTGCTTCAATGAGTAGGTGTTCCCATCCAAAAAATGACTCAAACACCCTAGCGCCATATTTATCCAACAGGGCAAAAATAACACATGGGTGGGAGATGGACCCGAAAAATGACACAAAATTCGATTTGCGTCAAAATTTAACACCTGGGTCACGGCAGGCGTTAAAATGAGGCAAACACACCACTACTTAAGGAAAACACACACAGCAACATCACAGACCAACAGAACAACATGGAGGTGCCTACTGATGCAGCTTGCAAGACAACGCTGAGCACAGGGCCAATGGCAGCAGCCACCACCTCCCCAAAGAGGCCCACAAAGGCAACAGAGGAGGCAGGAGAGGGTCTTCGGGAAAAGGACAACCCTCCATGGCCTCAGGGAACAGGACATCATCCGTAGGTATAGACTGAAATTTCAAGCCATACTGCAGCTGCTGCGTCATATTGAGCCACAACTAACAGACTAACCTGCAGACACCACACAACATACCACCGGTGACCAAGCTGCTAGCTGTCCTGCATATTTTGGCAAGTGGCTCCTTCCAGACAACGGGTGCCCTGGTCGCTGGGGTATCACAGCCCTTATTCTCGGCCTTCCTGCCCAAGGTGTTAGATGCCATATTCTCCCACACACCCCGCCACATCAGCTTCCCCAACACCCAGCAGAAGCAGCAGAAGATAAAACAGGGCTTCTACCAAATCCATCGCTTCCCGCATGTGCTCGGTGCAATTGACTGCACCCATGTCCGGATCGGCCCACCTGCAGCAACAGAGCACCTGTTCCGGAACAGGAAGCACATGCATTCCATCAATGTGCAGACCGTAGTTGACCACCATGGATTGTTCACTAACATCTAGGCCAAGTATCCTCGGAGTGTCCATGATTCATTCACATTCCGCCACAGCAGGATCAATCAGCACTTCCAGGATGGACAATATGGCAATGGCCTTCTTGTCGGTAAGTCAATAAACCTAGCAATATACACACAACACAACAACCCTATATGACACACAAAACATTCACCACTACATTGACACGTGGGCAGGATGACACTGAGGTGTGACACTGGTGGTTATGTTGTACACCCAGACACAATGGGATACACACCTCTGGACAAATGACGGATACCACAAACATTAGCTGCCACTCTAGAGCAACAAGGGACCAATGTCAAAGCCCACAGTGACAATGACATGGCCTGCTCTGGAAGTGCAACTTGGAAGATGAACCATTTACAATTACATTAGGCCACATAGTCAATCAGACGCCCTTCAAAGCAGTATGTAGCGTGGAAGTGTGTTGCAGTGGTCTAACACCATGAGACACATAGCATGATGATGCTGACTCACATGTAGGTGACACGGAAATACTGAGGCAGTCCCAACATCATACATCACTTCTAGGGTGCCGTTTCCAGGTTGCAAGAAGGAAGCGGACTGTGCAATGAACACATATTGATGTGGCATGAATGCAAACTGCACACTGCTGCACACACTGAAAGAGCCAATTGTCCATCAAAATAGCAGATGTACAGGGAGATGACCCTTCCTGCACAGATACATCGACCTCCACAGGGCAGTTAGCCAGGTTGCCTGGAGCAAGTTCAGTAGTGTAGGTGTACGGTTCCACATGAGCTACTGGCAGAAGGAACAACAAAGGTTTGCCTAGAACCAAGTCATACCTGGGACAATTGTGCATTGTCAATACTGAACACCTCAGTGCTGCCAACTTATGGAGATGTGTTGTGCATTGTCCCATAGCGAAATCGAAGGGCCTCACTGTTGCATTTCATCTGCAATGACATATGTCTAAATGGAAGGGATGTCCATGCCATGTAGTGCAACCATGTTACCATCACATCTGAATCTATTGTATGTGTGGAAGTATCATTTCCCCTCCAGTGAAAGCACATTAAAACATGTTGGACACTACACAACGCATGGTACATACATACTGACCAACGGTTTGGAAAAAATACCATTGATCTCAGGTCAATGAGCCAAACACAAGTTGTCAAGTCAAACAACCTGGTGCAGAAAAAACCTCACAGAAGCCCAGGATCTCATACAATACAACAAACACATATATGTCACAGATGACACAAGATATCAACTGCCATGCTACATGACATTCCTGTTGAAAGGACTGACAAAATACTCACTCCTATTATCTTTTGCAGCGTATTAGGTTTACGGGATCATGACCCCATTCCCCAACCCAAGCACAACAGCAGAGCGTGCCCATAATGAGGCACATCAGAGGACACGCACCGTTGTGGAAAGGGCCTTTGGCATCCTGAAGTCCAGATTCAGGTGCCTGGACATTACAGGAGGCAGCCTAATATATGCATTGTGTGTAAAATTATACTTACCTGTGCTAACCTGCACAACATTTGTGTGAGGAGGAACATCCCCCTATATGAGCCAGAGCAAGAACTGCCTGAGGAGGAGGAGGATGGTGGGAGGGAAAATGAGGAGGAACAGCAGAAAACAGCTGCAGGAATACGCTGCAGACATCTAATTGTACAAAACATTTTCAACCAATAGTCACCCTACACATCTTGTTATGATATGTAAATGAACACCTTACTTGATCACACAATCCTGCTTTGGTTTCTTCATTCTCCATCACATGTTCCTTAGGAATGTGAATATTACCTCAGGGAGCATGTTACAAAGACAAATCTGGCTTCTTCTGATGCAACATCACATGTGATGTGTATGATTGTACAGCAAACATCACACACATGTAAAGAATACTCATCTCTTGAATTTCACATATGGAGGGCAAAATCAATGGGCCATAGCATATGACTCACATCCACTTTTCCAACATGGTATACTGTAGCACATGACACACAACTATGACATATCCAATCATAATGTAAATAAGCGGCCCATACATGAGGCAGTGGATGTGAAATATCAGTGGAAACAGGAATGTATGAACAGACCCCTGACATTAGTAAGTGTGACATTTGCAATCTCTGCATGGAGCTTGTTTGACAAGGGGGGCATCATTTTAAAAAATGGATAGCAAGAGTGTCCCAGGTATGACAAGCAATGTTCACAACACATGCCTTGTGCAGTCCATCCCTGGAAATAAGTTCTGCCACTGCCATGTGTCACCTCTCTGCCCTCCTATCTCTAGGGGCCCTTTAAACAGACTATCTGTAACCTGGGAATCATCATTAATACTCACCCAGTCACTTTCTGACTCCTGTTTGCTTCCCTTTTCCATGTGGCATGCTATAGAAGAACTATATTAGCTTGCATGGATTTCACGTCCAATAATGCACTGCCTGGTAGTCAGTAAGACCTGAAATCTTCTTTCCATTGCTTCCTATGGGAAAATTCCAGCTGTCCCTTTATATTGGATTCTCTCCTCCAGAACTTGTGAGAGACTGAAGCTGCACGAGCCTGTGACCTCTGTTGTGCAGCACAGCCATGTGACTCTGCCCTGGCCTTCCTGCCGCCTGGAACTGCTTATAAGCTGCCATTCCCTGAAGCTCCTCGTCGTGCATTGGAATACGATTCCTTTTTGTTCCAGACCCCTTGCTGGATTGTGTTACAGTCCTGATTCAGCCTGAACCTGTTCTCTGTTTATCCAGTCCTGTTCCTGCTTGTTCCAGTCAGAGTCTGCTCCCTGTTTCTCAGCCTTGTTCCTGTTTGTTTTTGCCAGAGCCTGCTTTCTGTTTCCTGGACCTGTTCCAGCCTTTGCGTCAGCCTGAGCTTGTTCCATGTTCCTGGCTTTGCCTCCTAGTTGGTTCCCTCGCTTTCTGTTTCCTCTTGGGTTACCATGTCTGGTAAGTGTCCTATCAGTCCTCACCTGTATAGAAGTGTTTTCCTTTGTACTTGGGTTGACACCTGGTTTCCAGGAGGCAAACCCAGCCCCCAACCTTTGTCTAGTGTTGCATGTAGTCTTTAGTGCCTAACAGTGACAGTGTGCTATGGCTGTATTCCAGGAATTGTCACTGTGTCTTCAGCCGGACCCACAAAGGCTAGTCTTGTGTATGTAACTACAATCCTTGTTTGTGCCCTAAGGGTCCAGACACAGAATCACTTTTGCTGCCTCCTTTCTATGGGGCTTGTGTGGTGACTATCTGTAAGATTAATCTGCACAGAGGCACTGACGTTCCCTGTTGCTGTCAAAAGTTCTGAGCCCTACCCTGTGTACAACCTTAGTGATAACCCCAGCGTGTTTGTCCATTACTGACCCATTCCATACTTGTTTACACTAAGATTGCTCTGCCTTCACATTTATGTTATCTCTGCCTTACCATAGCTGGCATTTCCCCTTGTATGCCTTTAGCTGCTCTTCTGCTTTGGTACACTACCTCCTTGCAAGATACTCTGTGAACTCAAGGGGTGCCCCTAATAGAGTCCTGACTAGACCTGCCTAAAACCATGACACCATGGAGCCCAATCCTGACTCACGGTACACATGCCCACACACTTGAACTGGGCACTTCTGCGGAATGCACATCTGAAAATATGTGACCACATGCAGCCAGGGCAGCAGCTCCACCACAGCAACACAAGTAACATAGGTAATTGTAATGAGTCAAACTGAAGTGTGCCAAACATTTTATAGGTGGAATTAAGGCACAGTGTCTCAAACAGAGTACGTACCACACATGTAAACATGTCAGACAGTTGTGTAATCCACACACAAGTCACCATGAAGTCGTAATCAACAATTAATGACAATGAGGGGTAACGTATCCTACATAGCATTCATCAGCCATCCTCAATCATTCCTGAGTTTTGTTTGTTTGAGTTTTGTTTGTCGTGTGAAATGTAATGTCCCCAAAGTCAAACAACTACACACATCACATAAGTCAACACATATTACAAACACTTATCATGACTGTTGTAGATCACTGATTGCCATCAGATGTAGATACCCATTTGGAACACATTCCTACATTTGCATGACATACAATGTATTGCATGCCGTTCCTTCAGAAACACACATAGGGGGTGATTCTAACCCTGGCGGTCGGTGATAAAGCGGCGGCCAACCCGCCAACAGGCCGGCGGTCAAAAAAATGCAATTCTGACCCTGGCGGGAACCGCCAACACAGCCCGCCGCATTAACACTCCGACCGCCAAGGCGGAACAAACAAACAGCGCGGCGGTCACCGCCAACAGCCAGGCGGCAGACAATGTACCGCCCACACTATCACGACCCACCAATCCGCCACCTTTTCCGGGGCGGGAGCCCCGCCGATAAAAACACGGCGGAAACAGACATTTTCAATGGAAAACGCTCACCTCGAGACACTCCACGCGGAATTCGGACAGCATGGAACCCGAATTGAACATCATACCTGCTCTCGTCTACCTGCTCATCTACCACGAGTACGAACTCCGGCGCAGAGGTCAACGGTGAGTACTGCACCTACGACACATGGGAGGGGGGAGGACGAAAGGTTACGGGCATACACATATGCGACACCCCCACCCCCCCAATATGTACACACCAATGCAGAGCAGGAAGTCACAGTGACACCACACAAACACCCTTTAAAAATACAATGACACAACCAAATTTGGAATAAATATTTATGTACAAAAAAAGCACCTGGAAATAATTGAGCAACCGTGAAAAATATTTACAAAAACCAAAAATATATACACATCAGTGTATCACTGAAGTAACAAGTCCTGCACATCCTACAAATCTAACATGTTCGTGGGCCAATGTTCTGCGAAACAAGGGCAAAGCCCACACACGAGACCCGAGTCCTTTGGAGAGAACACTGCAGGGGCATCTGATGTTAAAACTACAGGCACCTCAGGGGGAAGGGAAGGGGGGGCCACCACAGCCACATGAGTCCACGACGCCAGATCCACGAGGAGCCACCATGCCCACTGCACCATCCTGGGGAGTGCAAAGCCACAGTCTCTCAATGTCTCTACAGTGGGTGGGCTACCCACTGCACCATCCTGGGGAGTGCAAAGCCACAGTCCATCCGGTGGATGACAGTCTCCACTGGTCAAGGAGGAGGCATGGTGGGCACAGTGAACCATAAACAGTGCCTGAGACGGCAGGACCCAGCGCAGTGGTGCATGACATGGCGATGTCCAGCGGAGCGGTGCCTGAGAGGAAGGGCCCAGCGGAGCGGTGCTTGAGATGAAGGGCCCAGCGGAGCGGTGCTTGACAGGAAGGGCCCAGCGGAGCGGTGCCTGAGAGGAAGGGCCCAGCGGAGCGGTGCTTGAGATGAAGGGCCCAGCGGAGCGGTGCTTGAGATGAAGGGCCCAGCGGAGCGGTGCTTGAGATGAAGGGCCCAGCGGAGCGGTGCTTGAGATGAAGGACCCAGCGGAGCGGTGCTTGAGAGGAAGGGCCCAGCGGAGCGGTGCTTGAGACGGCGGGGCCCTGTTCAGCGGTGCTCTTCTGCACGGCGGGGCCCTGTTCAGCGGTACCTGTCTTCACGGCGGGGCCCTGTTCAGCGGTGCTCTTCTGCACGGCGGGGCCCTCTTCAGCGGTACCTGTCTTCACGGCGGGGCCCTGTTCAGCGGTACCTGTCTTCACGGCGGGGCCCTGTTCAGCGGTGCTCTTCTGCACGGCGGGGCCCTGTTCAGCGGTACCTGTCTTCACGGCGGGGCCCTGTTCAGCGGTACCTGTCTTCATGGCGGGGCCCTGTTCAGCGGTGCTCTTCTGCACGGCGGGGCCCTGTTCAGCGGTACTTGTCTTCACGGCGGGGCCCTGTTCAGCGGTGCTCTTCTGCACGGCGGGGCCCTCTTCAGCGGTACCTGTCTTCACGGCGGGGCCCTGTTCAGCGGTACCTGTCTTCACGGCGGGGCCCTGTTCAGCGGTGCTCTTCTGCACGGCGGGGCCCTGTTCAGCGGTACCTGTCTTCACGGCGGGGCCCTGTTCAGCGGTACCTGTCTTCACGGCGGGGCCCTGTTCAGCGGTGCTCTTCTGCACGGCGGAGCCCTGTTCAGCGGTGCTCTTCTGCACGGCGGGGCCCTCTTCAGCGGTACCTGTCTTCACGGCGGGGCCCTGTTCAGCGGCGCTCTTCTGCACGGCGGGGCCCTGTTCAGCGGTACCTGTCTTCACGGCGGGGCCCTGTTCAGCGGCGCTCTTCTGCACGGCGGGGCCCTCTTCAGCGGTACCTGTCTTCACGGCGGGGCCCTGTTCAGCGGTGCTCTTGCAGTATGTCAAGGGAGTCAGACCTGGCCTGGACACCCTGCTCACTCGCCCTCCAACCGTGCTATGTCAGGCCCCTTCGGGGAGTGAGTCCTGGGCCCTTTGGTGTCGTCCCTTGCAGCCGGGATGGGGCTTGTGGGGCCCTCCTGCTCCGCGCTCCTGGTGGTTGTCCTCTCCGCCCTGCTGTCCTTCCGCTCCTTAGATGGGGCTCTCGGCCCCTTGCCTCCCCTGGCTGCTGTGGCCGGTGAAGTGGCCGGAGTCACCTCCTTGGGGGCAGCCGTCTCTGTCCGCTCACGGCGGCCCTTCAATTTCCGGGTCCTCTTGCCTGGGGGGGGGGCTGGCTGTCCCCTTGCTGCTCACCGAAGTGTTACTGCCGCCAAAGGGTGGACTCCACATGCCATGCACCACTTGCACTGTAGAAGTTGGGCTGGTGGTGGCTGAGGTGCCCTTGGGACTTTTCCCAGTTGGAGGGGGTGGGTCGGGGGAGGGAAAGAGGTCAAAATTGGAGATGTAATATTTCTTGGGACCAAGGTAAAGGGTAGGAGTAGTGGTGAGAGAAGTGGAGGAAGAGGATGTGGTTGTATGAGAGCCAGGTGTGCTGTCCTTGGGTGCAGGTGACTGGGACGTAGGCTGTGGTGAGGTGGTTGGCTGTTGTTTGGGTGTCTGCCTGCGTTTATGTGTCTTGGAAGAGGGGGTGACAGACACAGTGGGAGAGGACACAGGGGACGTGTGAATGCCAGTGGGGGTGGTGACTGCAGGTGTGCGGACTGTAGTGGAGGGTTTGCTGGTGGTGGAAGAACTGGCTGATGTTGGGGTGCATGCAGGTGTGAGTGTAGACGTCACAGGGAGGGAGGAGGGAGACGAGGAGGACGGGGACACAGAGGTGGTAGTGACTGTTGATATGTCTGCATCTGTGTGTTGCTTGGGTGAATGCTTGTGTTTTCTGTGGTCCTTATGTTTGGATGCGCTGGCCTTGGGTGTTGAGGTGTGTGCAGGCTGGTCTGATGGTGTGGATGGGATAGGTTGAGGTACAGGAGACAGAGAAAGGGTGGAGGCAGATAGAAGAGGGAGACTGGAGACAGGGACAATGGCTGCCGTCAGTGCTGAGGCCAGAGCAGTGAACGCTCGTTGATGGGCAGCCTGACCCGAATGAATGCCCTCCAGGTAGGCATTGCTCCGATACACCTCCCTTTCCACCCCCTGGATGGCATTCAGAAGGGTAGTCTGCCCAACAATGACCGTCCTCACCAGGTCAATGAGCTCCGCACTGAGGACAGCAGGGTTAACAGAGGCAGGGGCTGAGGTGCCTGGGGTGAAGGAGACGCGCGCCTTCCTGGCCGAGCGGCCACGGAGCGAAGACTGAGGGGCTGCTGGGAGGGCGGTGCTGGTGCGCTGGGTGGCGGCTGTACCTGTTGTTGCGGGGGGCACAGATGGTGCCGCCACCGCTAGGGAGCTCCCAAACGAGGACGTGTCCGTGTCGCTGGTGTCTCCACCGGCCCCGGTTGTGGTGCTCCCCTCGCCCTCCGGATCACTGGTGCCCTCGGTGTCTGTGTCAGTGCCCACCGGGGCCTGGTGACCTGCAGCTCCCTCCTGCTCCGACGCCAAATCTCCTCTGCCTGATGATGCTAAAACACAAGAAGACAAAGATTTAGGGTGGGGGGAGAAATTAAACAAAGTTGAGTGCATGCCTTAGCAATACCCTTTGCGGAGAGGACAGACACAGGTGGCTCGTGCACTAAGTCGCGAACTTGGGGTACACTACTCAGTACTTCTGACTAGGCAAACAGGTCTAGGGACAACAGACGCGTACATGTGTGATGCTGGAGCATGGGTAGCTGCACTTGGCACCCTACAGAGGTGGGGGGCGGGGGCACAGGGCCATGCCTAAGGGAGAGGACTACACTACAGAGAGCGCCCTGGCCTAATGTCACCCACAGCCCTCCTCCCCCACCCAGACGCCTCCACTGCGCATACAGATAGGAGAATGTGCAGATACTCACCCTCTTGTGTCTGCTGTGCTGTCCTCAAGCGCCCATCCAAATTAGGGTAGGCCACCGCCAGGATCCGGGACATCAGGGGGGTCATGGTGCGACTGGCACCCCTCCTAGGTCGGGAGGCCATCCCCAGCAGTGTTTCTGCGGTCTTCCTCGTTCCGCGGCGGATGTCCTCCCACCTCTTGCGGCAGTGGGTGCCCCGTCTGTTGTAGACCCCCAAGTTCCGGACTTCCTTGGCGATGGCACGCCAAATATCGATTTTCTGATGGGCGCTCACCTGTTTGACATGTACAGGGTGGGAAAGAGAAACCGTCACATATCTGCATGTTTGGAGTACATGCCCCCCCCTCCCTAACCTTGCCATGGTTCCCATTCTCTCATCTGTTGTGCGTTGCACTCCTCATTCCCTCCACACCCCACCAACTTACATCCCCCCCACTCCACACAGGCATAACCCATTCAATGTGCACTGAGTGTACTCACCTGTTGGTCTGGAGGACCGTAGAGTAGCGCATACTGGGGGAGGACCCCGTCCACGAGCTTCTCCAACTCTTCTGAACTGAAGGCGGGGGCCCTTTCACCAGTAGCAGCAGCCATTGTCACTTCCAGACCGAGTTCACAGCAGCACTTGCAGTATAGGTCCTCTCCTGTGGATGATCAGGTCTCGAATGATTGAGCAGATAGAAAATGGCGGTCACGCCCGCGGCGGTGCATACCGCGGCGGTGCGTACCGCGGCGGTGCGTACCGCGACCGCCGGCGCACATCGTCATTGGCTCCTGAAACCCATAGGCTTCAATGTTAACCAATGCGTCTTCGCACAGCGGTCTTCGACCGCCTACCGCCAGTGTGCCCCGCCAGCGCAGTGACCTCACATCCCATTGTCCCACTTCACAGGTCAGGCATCGGCCATTTCAAGGGCCCACATGGCTTAATTTCTAATGCGTCACACAGGCCTAGGCCTTGCAATGGCACACATACAAACATATCCAACCATACATTTACCTGTACTGTGCAAGCTGTGTTGTACGTACCTGTGAGTGGATTGACTCTGTACTCCATATTCTCCTTCCTAGGCACCGTCCGCTGGGACTAGCGATGAGAAGGAGGAATCCTCGCGTGTACCGGCCGCTGGTGGACCTGTCGACAATGGAAGAACGCCATATAATACTACGATACCGACTTGACCGAGCCTCCATCCATGAACTGTGTGCCCAGCTGGAGCCAGCCCTGATGTCCCCCATCCGCCAACCCACAGGAATTCCCCCTCTAGTGCAGGTTCTGTCTGTCCTCCATTTCTTTGCAACTGGCTCATTCCAGACAACAGTGGCCATGTCATCTGGGATGTCTCAGCCTATGTTTTCCAAGATCTTATCCAGAGTGTTGTCTGCCCTGATGAAACTCATGCGGAGCTACATCATTTTCCCAGAGGAGGGTGATTTGCCTACAGTGAAAGCTGATTTCTATGCCCTTGGACACATCCCCAACATCATTGGTGCAATTGATGGGACCCATGTGGCTTTAGTCCCCCCAAATGACGATGAACAGGTGTTCAGGAACAGGAAGAATTACCATTCAATGAATATCCAGGTGGTCTGTTTGGCTGACCAGTACATCTCCCATGTAAATGCCAAGTTCCCAGGGTCAGTGCATGACGCGTATGTTATGCGAAATAGCAGCATTCCCTATGTGATGGACCAGCTACAGAGACAGCGTGTGTGGCTAATAGGTGACTCTGGTTACCCCAACCTGCCGTGGCTATTGACCCCAGTGAGGAATCCCAGGACCAGGGCAGAGGAACGGTACAATGAGGCCCATGGGCGTACTAGGAGGGTGATTGAGCGAACCTTTGGGCTCCTGAAGGCCAGATTTAGGTGCCTGCATATGACAGGTGGATCCCTAATGTACTCACCAAAGAAGGTGTGCCATATCATCGTGGCGTGCTGTATGCTTCACAACCTGGCTTTGCGACGCCAGGTGCCTTTCCTGCAGGAGGATGGTCCAGATGGTGGTGTTGTAGAAGCCGTGGAGCCTGTGGAGAGTGAAGAGGAGGAAGACTCTGAGGACGACACAGACAATAGGGACAGAGTGATACAACAGTATTTCCAGTAACACACAGGTAAGAATCACCCACGCCATTTCACAATTGCTTATAGCCTCCTGCATCTGTACTTTCTGTAGTTCCCCACAGATGTTTTTCATTAATTTGTGCCTTTCCCTTCCCTTCTCAGTGCTGTCTGACTCAGTACCTGACTTCTGCTTGGTTTGCCCATGAAATACAGCGTATTGACATTGGTATGTTGTCATGACTAATTGACAGAACAGAAATTGAACAGTAATATGTAATACATTTGTTAATAATACAGCATGACTCAAAACAGATTTGTGTGCAAAATGTGATTTATTTACAGTGCTAGATATCGGTACATGTGATTCTAAGGGTGATGGGTGGGGGTGGAGGAATATCCATGGCAGAATCCAGTTCTCAGTCTCACAGGTGCATTGTCCTTTTGCCTGTGGAAGGATGGAGCATAGGCAGTTCATGGTTGGACAGGGTGGCAATGTGGGACAGTGGGAAGACTTGAGGGGGTATGTCCTGCTGGCGGGGGTCTTGACATCCTACTCTGTCTTTTTTTTTGGTCTCAGGCTCCTCTTACGGGGTGGTTGTTCTTCAGCAGGAGGTGGGGTTCTGGGGGGCTGTCGAGGTGTTGGGACCTCCTGTCCACTAGCGCCGGCGGAGGTGGTAGGCTGTTCCTGGTCCGGGCTAGTGACAGGGGCCCTGTGTGGTGCACCATGGTCCCGCAACGCGTCCTCTATCCTATTGAGGGCCAGGACGATGGTCCCCATTGCGGTCCCGATGATTCTCAGCTCCTCCCTGAACCCCATGTAGCGTTCCTCCTGCTGTGCCTGGATCTCAGTGAACCTGGCCAGTACCGTCACCATCGTTTCTTGGGAGTGGTGGTAGGCCCCCATGAGGGTGGTGAGGGCCTCTTGGAGAGTGGGTTCCCTGGGCCTCTCCTCCCCCCCCTGTCGCACAGCAGCCCTCCGAGCTGCCCGGTTTCCCCCGGCCTCTGTCCCCTGGACGGTGTGCCCGCTACCACTGCCCCCAGGTCCCTGTTGTTGTTGGGGTGTTGGGTTAGCCTGGGTGCCCTGTAGTGGCAGACACACCGCTGATTGAGCTGTCCTAGAGACAGAGGCATGGGCCCGCTGGGTGGGAGCTGTGCTGGTGTTGGCAGAGGGGGTCGGGTCTGGTGTGGCCTGTGGCTGCCTGAGGGGAACCGACTGCCCAGAGGTCCCCGATGGTCCGGGCTGGTCATCAGGTTCACTGTCGACAGAGCTACTGTCCTCAGTGTGGGCCTGTTCCGGTGGTGGGATGGACACTTCTGGACCCTCCTGGCTGGTGTGTTGACTGTCGACAGAGCTACTGTCCTCAGTGTGGGCCTGTTCCGGTGGTGGGATGGACACTTCTGGACCCTCCTGGCTGGTGTGTTGTCATTCGGTGTAGGAGGCTGGACTGGCTTGTAGTGAGTACCAAGGGGTACTTGCACCTTGCACCAGGCCCAGTTATCCCTTATTAGTGTATAGGGTGTCTAGCAGCTTAGGCTGATAGATAATGGTAGCTTAGCAGAGCAGCTTAGGCTGAACTAGGAGACGTGTGAAGCTACTACAGTACCACTTAGTGTCATATGCACAATATCATAAGAAAACACAATACACAGTTATACTAAAAATAAAGGTACTTTATTTTTATGACAATATGCCAAAGTATCTTAGAGTGTACCCTCAGTGAGAGGATAGGAAATATACACAAGATATATATACACAATAGCAAAAATATGCAGTATAGTCTTAGAAAACAGTGCAAACAATGTATAGTTACAATAGGATGCAATGGGGAAACATAGGGATAGGGGCAACACAAACCATATACTCCAAAAGTGGAATGCGAACCACGAATGGACCCCAAACCTATGTGACCTTGTAGAGGGTCGCTGGGACTATTAGAAAATAGTGAGAGTTAGAAAAATAACCCTCCCCAAGACCCTGAAAAGTGAGTGCAAAGTGCACCAAAGTTCCCCTAAGGACAAAATAGTCGTGTTAGAGGGAAAATGCAAGGAAAACACAAATCAGCAATGCAACAACGATGGATTCCTGACTGAGGGTACCTGTGGAACAAGGGGACCAAGTCCAAAAGTCACAAGCAGCTCGGAGATGGGCAGATGCCCAAGAAATGCCAGCGGTTGGTGCAAAGAAGCTCTTACTAGGCTGAAGAACTGTGAATACTGCAGGAACGACAAGGGCTAGAGGCTTCCCCTTTGGAGGATGGATCCACCACGCCTTGGAGAGTCGTGCAGAAGTGTTTTCCCGCCGGATGGACGCCAACAAGTCTTGCTACACGCAAATCGTGCGTTTGGCGTTTTTGGACGCTGCTGGGGCCCAGGAGGTCGCAAATTGGACCTGCAGAGAGAGGGGACGTCGAGCAAGACAAAGAGCCCTCACTGAAGCAGGTAGCACCCGGAGAAGTGCCAGAAACAGGCACTACAAGGATGCGTGAAACGGTGCTCGCCGAAGTTGCACAAAGGAGTCCCACGTCGCCGGAGACCAACTTAGAAAGTCGTGCAATGCAGGTTAGAGTGCCGTGGACCCAGGCTTGGCTGTGCACGAAGGATTTCCGCCGGAAGTGCACAGGGGCCGGAGTAGCTTGCAAAGTCGCGGTTCCCAGCAATGCAGCCCAGCGAGGTGAGGCAAGGACTTACCTCCACCAAACTTGGGCTGAAGAGTCACTGGACTGTGGGGGTCACTTGGACGGTGTCGCTGGATTCGAGGGACCTCGCTCGTCGTGCTGAGAGGAGACCCAAGGGACCGGTAATGCAGCTTTTTGGTGCCTGCGGTTGCAGGGGGAAGATTCCGTCGACCCACGGGAGATTTCTTCGGAGCTTCTGGTGCAGAGAGGAGGCAGACTACCCCCACAGCATGCACAAGCAGGAAAACAGTCGAGAAGGCGGCAGGATCAGCGTTACAGAGTTGCAGTAGTCGTCTTTGCTACTATGTTGCAGGTTTGCAGGCTTCCAGCGCGGTCAGCGGTCGATTCCTTATCAGAAGGTGAAGAGGGAGATGCAGAGGAACTCGGCTGAGCTCATGCATTCGTTATCTAAAGTTTCCCTAGAGACAGAGACCCTAAATAGCCAGAAAAGAGGGTTTGGCTACCTAGGAGAGAGGAAAGGCTACTAACACCTGAAGGAGCCTATCACAAGGAGTCTCTGACGTCACCTGGTGGCACTGGCCACTCAGAGCAGTCCAGTGTGCCAGCAGCACCTCTGTTTCCAAGATGGCAGAGGTCTGGAGCACACTGGAGGAGCTCTGGACACCTCCCAGGGGAGGTGCAGGTCAGGGGAGTGGTCACTCCCCTTTCCTTTGTCCAGTTTCACGCCAGAGCAGGGGCTAAGGGGTCCCTGAACCGGTGTAGACTGGCTTATGCAGAATTGGGCACCTCTGTGCCCAACAAAGCATTTCCAGAGGCTGGGGGAGGCTACTCCTCCCCTGCCTTCACACCATTTTCCAAAGGGAGAGGGTGTCACACCCTCTCTCAGAGGAAGTTCTTTGTTCTGCCATCCTGGGCCAGGCCTGGCTGGACCCCAGGAGGGCAGATGCCTGTCTGAGGGGTTGGCAGCAGCAGCAGCTGCAGTGAAACCCCAGGAAGGGCAGTTTGGCAGTACCAGGGTCTGTGCTACAGACCACTGGGATCATGGGATTGTGCCAACTATGCCAGGATGGCATAGAGGGGGCAATTCCATGATCATAGACATGTTACATGGCCATATTCGGAGTTACCATGGTGAAGCTACATATAGGTAGTGACCTATATGTAGTGCACGCGTGTAATGGTGTCCCCGCACTCACAGAGTTCAGGGAATTGGCTCTGAACAATGTGGGGGCACCTTGGCTAGTGCCAGGGTGCCCTCACACTAAGTAACTTTGCACCCAACCTTTACCAGGTAAAGGTTAGACATATAGGTGACTTATAAGTTACTTAAGTGCAGTGTAAAATGGCTGTGAAATAACGTGGACGTTATTTCACTCAGGCTGCAGTGGCAGGCCTGTGTAAGAATTGTCAGAGCTCCCTATGGGTGGCACAAGAAATGCTGCAGCCCATAGGGATCTCCTGGAACCCCAATACCCTGGATACCTTAGTACCATATACTAGGGAATTATAAGGGTGTTCCAGTAAGCCAATGTGAATTGGTAAAATTGGTCACTAGCCTGTTAGTGACAATTTAAAAGTAATGAGAGAGCATAACCACTGAAGTTCTGGTTAGCAGAGCTTCAGTGAGACAGTTAGGCACCACACAGGGAACATATACATGCACACCTATGAGCACTGGGGCCCTGTGTGACAGGGTCCCAGTGACACATACATATAGGCCACAAACCTATGAGCACTGGGGTCCTGACCAGCAGGATCCCAGTGACACATAACAACCATACTGAAAACATAGTGTTTTCACTATGAGCACTGAGGCCTGGCTATCAGGATCCCAGTGAGACAGTGAAAACAGTGACAAACACCCTGACATACACTCACAAACAGGCCAAAAGTGGGGGTAACAAGGCTAGAAAGAGGCTACCTTCTCACACAACCCCCCCCAAACGAAGGACAATAAGGCTAACCTTGGCCAGTTGAGACTTTATTGTCTAAGTGGTGATAAGTAGAGAGTAGCTCTGCAATAGACTGGTTACTCCCTTTATCATCCACTATATGGTTACTTCCCTGTGGGGATGTAAACCACCCTGTTTGAAGTTTTTTAGCTAAGCAACAATGTGAAGATGTATTTTCAGAGTTTCTATCAGTAAGTTTTAGTTTAGAGCAGTGGGAATTGTCCACTGAACCTATTTGTAGTGATGGAAATGCCAGACAGGGATGCTGTCTCAGAAAAGCCATAGCTGGGCAAAAACTTTGTCCATCTGGCTGGTAGAGAGAACAGGGATGCTGTTTCTCTTGAGTTGGAGCAGGGCAGGGATGCTGTCCTATGAGCTCCACACTAGGGCAGGGATGCTGTCCTAAGTGTTGTGAGGTAGTGCAGGGTTTCTGCACTAAAGTTTCTCTGGGAGGGTTGGAGGGATGCTCCATGTTAACTAACATGGTGCTGTTTTTCTCACCAATGTTAGTTATCCCACAGAGAGGTACTTCCACCTCAGGGAGTCCAGCTTTGCCAGCTGATGATTCCCTTGGAACAGGTGCCACCCCAGGAGAGGTTTCTCCCACCACAGGAATAGTATCCTGAATGGTAGGGTGGTTAGGGGATACTGTGATACCCTTTTTACCTGTTGATGGAGAGGGATCCTGATTTTTCAGGCCTTCTCTCCTTTGCTTTTTCATTTCACTTGAAATGAGAGGGAACAATTCCTCAGGGATGCCCACCATGGCTGCATGGGCATAAAACTCTACATCAGCCCAACCTGAGGCCTCTAGGTCATTACCTAAGAGACAGTCTACAGGTAAGCTAGGTGATACCACCACCTGCTTAGGGCCAGTAACTCCACCCCAACTAAACTGAATTATAGCTAAGGGAAGAAACTTAGTGGAGTTATGGACATCAATAATCTTATACTGTTGTCCAATGATGTGTTGTTCAGGAGGCACTAGGTTTTCAGTCACCAAAGTGAAACTGGCACCTGTGTCCCTGTAGGCCAAGGCCTCAACACCATTTATTGAAACTGTCTGCCTGTACTTATCCATTGTAAGGGGACAAGCAGCCAGTGTGGCAAGGCCAGTGCCACTAGGTGTGACAGAAACTGTCTTGGGGCTGATTACATCAGTTTCCACTATGGACCCATAAGTGAACCCAACTACACCCTTTGCTTGACTGTTGCCAGCAGTCCCACCACTAGTACCACTACTGCTAGGGGCACTAGAGCTTGATGTATCAGTGGTGGTAGGCTCAGGGGGTTTACCTGGACAGGACTTATCCCCTGGCCTATGGCCTCTGTTTTTACACACAAAGCACCAAGGCTTTTTAATGTGTGCAGGTTGGGAAGAAGAGGAAGAATTAGTTTTATCCCCACCCTCTGAAGAGTGTTTAAGACTTGAAGTGGGATCTTTGGTTTTACCCTTATCCCCATGCTTATCTTGAGATTTTTCACCATCTTTCTTCTTATTGCCATCTTTGTCACCCCCTGTGTGAACTTTTCTGTTCACCCTTGTTCTGACCCATTTGTCTGCCTTCTTTCCCAATTCTTGGGGAGAGGTCAGATCAGAGTCTACCAGGTACTGGTGCAACAAATCAGACACACAATTATTAAGTATATGCTCTCTCAGGATTGTGTTATACAGGCTTTCATAATCAGTAACTTTACTGCCATGTAACCACCCCTCCAAGGCCTTCACTGAATGGTCAATAAAATCAACCCAGTCTTGTGAAGACTCCTTTTTGGTCTCTCTGAACTTTATCCTGTACTGTTCAGTGGTTAAGCCATAACCATCCAGGAGTGCATTCTTAAGAACTTGGAAATTATTGGCATCATTTTCTTTTACAGTAAGGAGCCTATCCCTACCTTTTCCACTAAATGATAGCCATAGGATAGCAGCCCACTGCTTTTGAGGGACATCCTGTACAGTACAAGCCCTCTCAAGTGCAGCAAACCACTTGTTAATGTCATCCCCCTCCTTGTAAGGGGGAACTATCTTATGCAGATTCCTGGAATCATGCTCTTTTGCAGGATGACTATGGGGAATACTGCTGCTGCCACCATGGGTATCTAAACCCATCTTCTGTCTTTCCCTCTCTATTTCTAAAGACTGTCTATCCAAATCCAGCTGTTGCTTCTTGAGCTTCAGTCTGGTTTGCTCCACTCTCAATCTATTGAGCTCCCTTTCTAACAATCTGTCATCAGGGTGGGTGGGAGGGACATTTCTAGATACAGAGGTATGATGGGAATGAACAGAAGGAGACCTGTCCCTTACAGAGGGCACCCTAACAGCTTGGCTACCAGTATAATGTGAGAGCACACCATTAGTATGGTGTGATTCAACCTCTGTACCAACTATGCTAGACTGTCTAGTAATGGGCAGGCTAAGAAGTTTCTTTCCTGAACCTTTTCCTGGGGGGGGCCCTGGATCAGATTGTGAACCATTAGCTGCTTTTTCACCAGATTGGGCACTTATGGCCTTATCCTGTACTCTAAGCATGTTAATTAACAGTTCTAAGGAAGGATTCTTCCCTACACTCAAACCTCTCTCTATGCAGAGACTCCTTGCTCCTTTCCAGCTAAGGTGATCATATGCAAGTTTGGACAGTTCAACATTTTGGCCTGTGCCAGACATTTTTAGAGAGAGATAAAGTGATAGACAAAGAAAAAAAGTTTTCAGAACTTTTTGGAAAGACAGAAAAAACTTTTTAACTTTTAAGAACTTTTTGAAAGTTTAGAAGTACTTTTCAGCACTTTAGAAAAGAGTGAAAAGAGGAAATGCAAAACTTTTTGGCTATGTGTATATACACTGACCTTGTTTTGTATATTTTTCTCTTATGAAAAGTACAATGACAAGAGTGGTAAGTAGTCTCAAGCACTTATCCCACCACTGCACAACCAATGTAGGAGGCTGGACTGGCTTGTAGTGAGTACCAAGGGGTACTTGCACCTTGCACCAGGCCCAGTTATCCCTTATTAGTGTATAGGGTGTCTAGCAGCTTAGGCTGATAGATAATGGTAGCTTAGCAGAGCAGCTTAGGCTGAACTAGGAGACGTGTGAAGCTACTACAGTACCACTTAGTGTCATATGCACAATATCATAAGAAAACACAATACACAGTTATACTAAAAATAAAGGTACTTTATTTTTATGACAATATGCCAAAGTATCTTAGAGTGTACCCTCAGTGAGAGGATAGGAAATATACACAAGATATGTATACACAATAGCAAAAATATGCAGTATAGTCTTAGAAAACAGTGCAAACAATGTATAGTTACAATAGGATGCAATGGGGAAACATAGGGATAGGGGCAACACAAACCATATACTCCAAAAGTGGAATGCGAACCACGAATGGACCCCAAACCTATGTGACCTTGTAGAGGGTCGCTGGGACTATTAGAAAATAGTGAGAGTTAGAAAAATAACCCTCCCCAAGACCCTGAAAAGTGAGTGCAAAGTGCACCAAAGTTCCCCTAAGGACAAAATAGTCGTGTTAGAGGGAAAATGCAAGGAAAACACAAATCAGCAATGCAACAACGATGGATTCCTGACTGAGGGTACCTGTGGAACAAGGGGACCAAGTCCAAAAGTCACAAGCAGCTCGGAGATGGGCAGATGCCCAAGAAATGCCAGCGGTTGGTGCAAAGAAGCTCTTACTAGGCTGAAGAACTGTGAATACTGCAGGAACTACAAGGGCTAGAGGCTTCCCCTTTGGAGGATGGATCCCCCACGCCTTGGAGAGTCGTGCAGAAGTGTTTTCCCGCCGGATGGACACCAACAAGCCTTGCTACACGCAAATCGTGCGTTTGGCGTTTTTGGACGCTGCTGGGGCCCAGGAGGGACCAGGAGGTCGCAAATTGGACCTGCAGAGAGAGGGGACGTCGAGCAAGACAAAGAGCCCTCACTGAAGCAGGTAGCACCCAGAGAAGTGCCAGAAACAGGCACTACGAGGATGCGTGAAACGGTGCTCGCCGAAGTTGCACAAAGGAGTCCCACGTCGCCGGAGACCAACTTAGAAAGTCGTGCAGTGCAGGTTAGAGTGCTGTGGACCCAGGCTTGGCTGTGCACGAAGGATTTCCGCCGGAAGTGCACAGGGGCCGGAGTAGCTTGCAAAGTCGCGGTTCCCAGCAATGCAGCCCAGCGAGGTGAGGCAAGGACTTACCTCCACCAAACTTGGGCTGAAGAGTCACTGGACTGTGGGGGTCACTTGGACGGTGTCGCTGGATTCGAGGGACCTCGCTCGTCGTGCTGAGAGGAGACCCAAGGGACCGGTAATGCAGCTTTTTGGTGCCTGCGGTTGCAGGGGGAAGATTCCGTCGACCCACGGGAGATTTCTTCGGAGCTTCTGGTGCAGAGAGGAGGCAGACTACCCCCACAGCATGCACAAGCAGGAAAACAGTCGAGAAGGCGGCAGGATCAGCGTTACAGAGTTGCAGTAGTCGTCTTTGCTACTATGTTGCAGGTTTGCAGGCTTCCAGCGCGGTCAGCGGTCGATTCCTTATTAGAAGGTGAAGAGGGAGATGCAGAGGAACTCGGCTGAGCTCATGCATTCGTTATCTAAAGTTTCCCTAGAGACAGAGACCCTAAATAGCCAGAAAAGAGGGTTTGGCTACCTAGGAGAGAGGAAAGGCTACTAACACCTGAAGGAGCCTATCACAAGGAGTCTCTGACGTCACCTGGTGGCACTGGCCACTCAGAGCAGTCCAGTGTGCCAGCAGCACCTCTGTTTCCAAGATGGCAGAGGTCTGGAGCACACTGGAGGAGCTCTGGACACCTCCCAGGGGAGGTGCAGGTCAGGGGAGTGGTCACTCCCCTTTCCTTTGTCCAGTTTCGCGCCAGAGCAGGGGCTAAGGGGTCCCTGAACCGGTGTAGACTGGCTTATGCAGAATTGGGCACCTCTGTGCCCAACAAAGCATTTCCAGAGGCTGGGGGAGGCTACTCCTCCCCTGCCTTCACACCATTTTCCAAAGGGAGAGGGTGTCACACCCTCTCTCAGAGGAAGTTCTTTGTTCTGCCATCCTGGGCCAGGCCTGGCTGGACCCCAGGAGGGCAGATGCCTGTCTGAGGGGTTGGCAGCAGCAGCAGCTGCAGTGAAACCCCAGGAAGGGCAGTTTGGCAGTACCAGGGTCTGTGCTACAGACCACTGGGATCATGGGATTGTGCCAACTATGCCAGGATGGCATAGAGGGGGCAATTCCATGATCATAGACATGTTACATGGCCATATTCGGAGTTACCATGGTGAAGCTACATATAGGTAGTGACCTATATGTAGTGCACGCGTGTAATGGTGTCCCCGCACTCACAGAGTTCAGGGAATTGGCTCTGAACAATGTGGGGGCACCTTGGCTAGTGCCAGGGTGCCCTCACACTAAGTAACTTTGCACCCAACCTTTACCAAGTAAAGGTTAGACATATAGGTGACTTATAAGTTACTTAAGTGCAGTGTAAAATGGCTGTGAAATAACGTGGACGTTATTTCACTCAGGCTGCAGTGGCAGGCCTGTGTAAGAATTGTCAGAGCTCCCTATGGGTGGCACAAGAAATGCTGCAGCCCATAGGGATCTCCTGGAACCCCAATACCCTGGATACCTTAGTACCATATACTAGGGAATTATAAGGGTGTTCCAGTAAGCCAATGTGAATTGGTAAAATTGGTCACTAGCCTGTTAGTGACAATTTAAAAGTAATGAGAGAGCATAACCACTGAAGTTCTGGTTAGCAGAGCTTCAGTGAGACAGTTAGGCACCACACAGGGAACATATACATGCACACCTATGAGCACTGGGGCCCTGTGTGACAGGGTCCCAGTGACACATACATATAGGCCACAAACCTATGAGCACTGGGGTCCTGACCAGCAGGATCCCAGTGACACATAACAACCATACTGAAAACATAGTGTTTTCACTATGAGCACTGAGGCCTGGCTATCAGGATCCCAGTGAGACAGTGAAAACAGTGACAAACACCCTGACATACACTCACAAACAGGCCAAAAGTGGGGGTAACAAGGCTAGAAAGAGGCTACCTTCTCACATTCGGGTCCTGCATGGGGTAAGAGAGTTTGGTTATTGTTTCTGTGTGTGCAATAGCGTGCGTGTTATGGGTGCCCTTGTCCCCCAGTGCAGGCATTCCCTTGAGGGAGGTGTTGTGAGGGTAGTTAGTGGGGGGGGGGGGGGTTAGTGCAGTGGTCATGCTTAGGTGATGGGTGCCCATGATTTGTGTTGGCATGCAGGAGTTGGTGTTGGGATGGGTGGGTTGTGCTGGTGAGACATTGTCAGGGAGGATGTGTGCTGGGGGGTTGGGGGTGAGGGTGGGGGTGTGGGTTGGCATGCTGGTGGGGTGGGGGGGATATAGTAGTTGAGATTGGACTTACCAGAGTCCATTCCTCCGGCTACTCCAGCGAGGCCCTGAGGATGCAGGATGTTCAAGACGTCTTGCTCCCACGATGTAAATTCGGGAGGGGTGGGTGGGGGTCCGCCGCCAGTCTTCTGGACCGCGATGTTGTGCCTGGAGACCATCGATCGGACCTTCCCCCGTAGGTCGTTCCATCTTTTGCGGATGTCCTCCCTATTCCTGGGATGCTGTCCCACCGCGTTGACCCTGTCCACGATCCGCTGCCATAGCTCCGCCTTCCTGGCTATACTGGTGTGCTGCACCTGCGAGCCGAAGAGCTGGGGTTCCACTCTTAGGATTTCCTCCACCATGACCCGGAGTTCTTGGTCCGAAAAGCGTGGGTGCCTTTGGGGTGCCATGGGGTGGTGTGGGTGAGGTGTGGGGTGGTGTATGTGATGAGGAGTATGTTGGTGAGTGGTGCTTTGTGCTACTATGTGGTGTGTGTGATGGTGTAGTGTGCCTCAGTGTGTCTTGCTATGGATTGTCTGCTGTGTCTCTCTCTCCTTCTCTCAGTAATTATGGTCGCAGGGGTTTGTGGGTGATGTGGGTGTGTGTTTTATAGTTGGTTGATTGTGTGGGAGTGGTGTGTGTATGTGTATCAGGTGTGTGTATTTCAAATTGTCCAATGTGGCTGTGTTTTGGTGATGTGTGTGTATTCTGACCGCGGCGGTGTGTAGCGCCAATGGAATACCGCGTTTGAATGACCGCCGTGTGGATTCGTGGGTCGTAATGGCATGGGCGTATTTCTGTTGGCGTGACGGTGGAGGTTTGGTCATCTCCAGTTTATCGCTGCCCGCTGATGTGGCGGGCTGCAGTGGAGGACGGATTTTTGGAGGTTTGGCCGTTGTGGGTCAGAATGACCGTGGCGGTTAACCGCGGCCGCGGAGGTGTTATGGCCGTCTTCTGACCGGCGGTAAGGGCCTTTTACCGCCGAGGTCAGAATGACCCCCATATTGTTGTTACAGATCATTCACACCCAAAACACACAGTTGCATTCTCTACAACATGTGGCCAACCACTATACCACACATTGCAGGCCATACCATCCTGTCTTCATGTTGATACAGGGTGCATGCATGTTAAATATTAGAAAATCAAGCAATCACAGACTGAGTCAAAAATGTTGACGCAAATGCATCAAAAAATCATGCAAACACAAACTAACCATACATGGGCCCTTAGTGTGAATTCCAACTGTGCACCACATGCATGCGGATATCCATTGAAAATGAAGTCTACAGGTAATGTGTGGTATGTGTGGTATCATGCATTGAAAATATTCACACAAACATTCTATGCTTCAATAAAATACACGCATGACTGAAAACTGGCCGCAAAAGGGACAGGAAGTGATGTAATAGGAAATCCTGTGTACAGACATTGTACAGTGGGTATACTTTCACTTTCACTTTACAGTCTGTGCTATTTCTTGACTTCCTTGTTGCTGGTGTCTCCATTGCATTTATTGTGTCTTGTGGTGTCTCTCTTGTGTCTTTTGTGAATACTGTTTGTTCATTGTACATGTGAATGTGATTTTGTGTAGTTTAGTGTCTGTCATATTGTAGTTGTCCTGCCAGGTGTCTTTCTGGGGGTTAGATTAGTTGGGTTAGTTGGGGTTCTTAGGTTTGGCTGTAAGTTTCCTTTTTTTTCCTTTAGTTTCCCTTTTTTTTACACGTTCACAGTTTTGATTTGTTGTTCAGGGACATGTTGGGAAGGGCGAGGCTGACCCGCAGGTGGCTGTGTGGCTGGTGTACCACTTCCTTCCCTTGATGCTGGAGATGGGTGGGCGCGTAGTGCAGGGATATCACACAAAGGCGAGGCGGCTGCGGTGGGGCGAGGTGCTCTACTACCTCAAAAGAGTCTACCATACGAGCAGGAATGAGCACCAGCTGAAGCATCAATGGGCTGACCTGGTGGCCAGAGAGCAGGATCTGCTGGACAACCTGGGTGTGAACTGTTGACCTGTTGGTGAATATCACATTGACAAATGTGTACAGTAGAATGCTCCTGAGTGACAGTGGCAGATGTCTTGATGTGCTGCATGCAATGTTTGTGGTCAGAACAAAGCACAACAAAGTTCTATTGTCCCAGTACTAAGATGGAGTCCACATGTCTATATATGTTAACAATGGAGGCCTGAGGTTTGTTGAGTCATGTACGTCTATCACTCAGGGCCACATGTACAAAGCTATTTTTAATTGTCACAAACGGCCTAGTTTTTAGAATTTGTGTGTTTACGTCAAGAAAAAATGTTTATTCCAATGCACATACCCAATTTTGCCATTCTGCAATCACATTACTGAATCACAAAACAGGGTTTGCAAATGGCATTTAGGAAGGGGCGTTCCCTTCCTATTTGCGAGTCGCAGTCCGCTGATTGATTGTTTGGTGACCGTGTAGGAGGCTGGCCTGGCTTATAGTGGGTACCTTGTGGTACTTACAACTTGTGCCAGGTCCAGTTATCCCTTATTAGTAGAATAGAGGTGTTTCTAGCAGCTTAGGCTGATAGCGGTAGCTATGGCAAAGCAGCTTAGGCTGAACTACGAGACATGCAAAGCTCCTACCATACCACTTATATCCTATAGCACAATATCATAAGAAAACAAAATACTCAGAGTCACTAAAAATAAAGGTACTTTATTTTAGTGACAATATGCCAAAAGTATCTCAAGGGATACCCTCACTTAGGAGGTAAGTAATATACACAAATTATATGTACACAAACCCAAAACAGGGAAGTAACAGTAAGAAAAGTATTGCAAACAATGTAGAATCACAATAGGATGCAGTAGGTAGACATAGGTCGACACAAACCATATACTCCAAAAGTGTAAAGCGAATCACGAATGGACCCCAGACCTATGGGAAGTTGTAGAGGGTCGCTGGGACTGCAAGAAAACAGAAAGGGTGTTCAAAATACCCCACCCCAAGACCCTGAAAAGTAGGAGTAAAGTCACAGTACTACCCCAGAAAGACAGAATAGTCGTGATAGGGGATTCTGCAAGAACTACAAGCACCAGCAAAACACTGAAGATGGATTCCTGGACTTGAGGACCTGGAAAGGAAGGGGACCAAGTCCAAGAGTCACGATAGTGTCCGGGGGGACAGGAGCCCACAAAACCCCGGATGGAGATGCAAAGGGGCTGCCTCCAGGTGGAAGAGGCAGAAGATTCTCCAACAACAAAAAGGGCTAAGAACTTCTCCTTTGGATGGAAGATGTCCCACAGCGTGCTGGAGGTTGCAGAAGTGTTTCTAGGCAGAAATACCACAAACAAGCCTTGGTAGCTGCAAGAGTTGCGGTTCAGGATTTTGGGTGCTGCTGGGGTCCAGGAAGGACCAGGATGTCGCCCCTTGGAGGAGAAGACAGAGGGGGTACTCAGCAACTCAGAGAGCCCTCACAGAAGCAGGTAGCACCCGCAGAAGTACCAGAACAGACACTTAGTCAATCTGAGGACAGCGGTCAACTCAGAGTCACAAAGGAGGGTCCCACGATGTCGAAGTCTAACTCAGCGAGTTGGGAAATGCAGGACGGAGTGCTGGGGACCCAGGCTAGGCTGTGCACAAATGAAGTCCTGGAAAAGTGCACAGAAGCCGGAGCAGCTGCAAATCATGCAGTACACAGGTTTGCTGTCTGGCATGAGGAGGGAAGGACTTACCTCCACCAAATTTGGACAGAAGGGCCACTGGACTGTGGGAGACACTTGGACCCACCGCCTGTGTTCCAGGGACCATGCTCGTCAGGAGGAGAGGGGACCCAGAGGACCGGTGATGCAGAAGTTTGGTGCCTGCGTTGGCAGGGGGAAGATTCCGTCGACCCACGGGAGATTTCCTCTTGGCTTCCAGTGCAGGGTGAAGGCAGACAGCCCTCAGAGCATGCACCACCAGGAAACAGTCGAGAAAGCCGTCAGGATGAGGCGCTACAATTTTGCTGGTAGTCGTCTTGCTACTTTGTTGCGGTTTTGCAGGTGTCCTGGAGCAGTCAGCGGTCAATCCTTGGCAGAAATCGAAGAGGGAAGTGCAGAGGAACTCTGGTGAGCTCTTGCATTCGTTATCTAAGGATTAGCCCAGAGGAGAGACCCTAAATAGCCAGAAAAGGAGGTTTGGCTACTGAGAAAGGAGGCTTGGCTACTGAAAGAGGTAAGCACCTATCAGGAGGGGACTCTGACGTTACCTGCTGGCACTGGCCACTCAGAGCTGTCCATTGTGCCCCAACACCTCTGAATCCAAGATGGCAGAGGTCTGGGACACACTGGAGGAGCTCTGGGCACCTCCCCTGGGAGGTGCAGGTCAGGGGAATGGTCACTCCCCTTTCCTTTGTCCAGTTTCGTGCCAGAGCAGGGCTGGGGGATCCCTGAACTGGTGTAGACTGGCTCATGCAGAGATGGGCACCATCTGTGCCCATCAAAGCATTTCCAGAGACTGGGGGAGGCTACTCCTCCCCAGCCCTACACACCTATTTCCAAAGGGAAATCCTTTGTTCTGCCTTCCTGGGATTGGGCTGCCCAGACCCAGGGGGCAGAAACCTGGCTGAGGGGTTGGCAGCAGCTGCAGTGGAGACCCCGGAAAGGCAGTTTGGCAGTACCCTGGTTCTGTGCTAGAGACCCAGGGATGCATGGAATTGTCCCCCCAATACCACAATGGTACTGGGGTGACAATTCCATGATCCTAGACATGTTACATGGCCATGTTCGGAGTTACCATTGTGACGCTACATATAGGTAGTGACCTATATGTAGGGCACGCGTGTAATGGTGTCCCCGCACTCACAAAGTCCGGGGAATTTGCCCTGAACAATGTGGGGGCACCTTGGCTAGTGCCAGGGTGCCCTCACACTTAGGAACTTTGCACCCAACCTTCCCCAAGTGAGGGTTAGACATATAGGTGACTTATAAGTTACTTATGTGCAGTGAAAAATGGCTGTGAAATAACGTGGACGTTATTTCCCTCAGGCTGCAGTGGCACTCCTGTGTAAGAATTGTCTGAGCTCCCTATGGGTGGCAAAAGAAATGCTGCAGCCCATAGGGATCTCCTGGAACCCCAAAACCCTGGGTACTTAGGTACCATATACAAGGGAATTATAAGGGTGTTCCAGTGTGCCAATGAGAATTGGTAAAATTAGTCACTAGCCTGCAGTGACAATTTTAAAAGCAGAGAGAGCATAAACACTGAGGTTCTGTTTAGCAGAGCCTCAGTGATACAGTTAGGCACCACACAGGGAACACATATAGGCCACAAACGTATGAGCATTGGGGTCCTGACTAGCAGGATCCCAGTGACACATATCAAACACACTGACAACATAGGGTTTTTACTGTGAGCACTGGACCCTGGCTAGCAGGATCCCAGTGAGACAGTAAAAACACCCTGACATATACTCACAAACAGGCTAAAAGTGGGGGTAACAAGGCTAGAAAGAGGCTACCTTCCTACAGACCACGAATGCCATCACAAAACAATTGCAGTTACCACCAGTTCAAGTTGGTGCTAACCCATTCGCAAAAGGGAAGGGGTCCCCATGGGATCCCTTCCCATTTGTGAATGCATGCCAAAAAATTGTTTCAGAGCAACCAGTGTTTCCACAGACCACTGTCTACTTAAAAAAAAAAGTTATTATCTTTGTTTTTGACATGCTTTCTGTTTACCCTTAATGAAATAAGGCTGCATTTAAAAAAAGAAAATGCATCTTTATTTGAAAGCAGTCACAGACATGGTGGTCTGCTGAGCCCAGCAGGCCAGCATCCCTGTGAGTGCTGCCATTCCCAAGGGGTTTGAAAAATGAAACCTACCTCATTAATATTCATGAGGTAGGTCATTTGCTACCTGTCAGAAATGGGGTCTTTGGTTGACAGTCAGGTTACCCCCTGTTCAAGCAAGGACCCTCACTCTAGTCAGGGTAAAGAGAATCACCCTCAGCTAACCCCTGCTTACCCCCTTGGTAGCTTGGCAGAGCAGTAGGCTTAACTTCAGAGTGCTAGGTGTAAAGTATTTGTACCAACATACACAGTAACTTAATGAAAACACTACAAAATGACACAACACCAGTTTAGAAAAATAGGAAATATTTATCTAAACAAAACAAGACCAAAACGACAAAAATCCGACATACACAAGTCAAGTTATGAATTTTTAAAGATGAAACTCAAAAATAGCGCTTAGAAACAAAAATGCTTCGATGAGATGTTAACACGGCGTCGTGACGGAGTCGTTCCCAACAAGCCGACACCAGCGGCGCCGGACACGGAGTCGTGTAGACACCCAAGTACAGTACCTTTGGTGAAGAGTGAAAAGAAGCCGATGCGCGAAGTCGGGGATCGCGGCGTCTGTGTGAGACGTTGAATCCACACGCTTCGAGTGGCGTCGGTCACGGCGTGGTGTGGTGACTTCCACGGAGTCGCGGACTTCAGCGGGGCTGCAGCGGCGTCGGGCCTGCGAAGAGCGTCGCGTTCCAGCGGAGGTCACGGCGTCGGGTGCAGGCGGCGTTACCGGATTCAGCAGCGGGGCGGTCCGGAGTCGTCCGAAGTCGGTTTCCTTGGATTTCCACCAGCTTTCCTTTCAAGGGCCCAGGGACTGGATAGGGCACCACTTGTCAGAGCAGGAGTCTCTCCAGAGACTCCAGGTGCTGGCAGAGAGAAGTCTTTGCTGTCCCTGAGACTTCAAACAACAGGAGGCAAGCTCTAACTCAAGCCCTTGGAGATTTCTTCACAAGATGGAAGGCACACAAAGTCCAGTCTTTGCCCTCTTACTCTGGCAGAAGCAGCACTGCAGGAAAGCTCCACAAAGCACAGTCACAGGCAGGGCAGCACTTCTTCCTCAGCTATCAGCTCTTCTCCAGGCAGAGGTTCCTCTTGGTTCCAGAAGTGTTTTTAAAGTCTGTAGATTTGGGTGCCCTTCTTATACCCATTTTAGTCTTTGAAGTCACCTTTCTTCATAGGGGACTCACACCTACTTGTGAAATCCTGCCTCCTTGTGAAAACTCCACCCCTCCCTCCTAGCAGAGATGGCTAATCAGGAAATGCAGGTTACACCCCAGCTCCCTTTGTGTCACTGTCTAGTGTGAGGTGAAAAACAACCCAACTGTCAAACTGATCCAGACAGGGAATCCACAAACAAGGCAGAGTCACAGAGTGGTTTAAGCAAGAAAATGCTCACTTTCTAAAAGTGGCATTTTCAAACGCACAATCTCAAAATCAACTTTACTAAAAGATGTATTTTTAAATTGTGAGTTCAGGGACCCCAAACTCCACATGTCCATCTACTCTCTAGTGTAATCTACGCTTTAATCATATTTAAAGGTAGCCCCCATATTATCCTTTGAGAGAGACAGGCCTTGCAACAGTGAAAAACGAAGTTGGCAGTATTTCAATGTCAGGACATATAAACCACATTACTATATGTCCTACCTTATCCATACACTGCACCCTGCCCTTGGGGCTACCTAGGGCCTACCTTAGGGGTGCCTTACATGTAAGAAAAGGGAAGGTTTAGGCCTGGCAAGTGGGTACACTTGCCAAGTCGAATTTACAGTGTAAAAATACACACACAGACACTGCAGTGGCAGGTCTGAGACATAATTACAGGGTTACTTGTGTGGGTGGCACAACCAGTGCTGCAGGCCTATTAGTAACATTTGATTTACAGGCCCTGGGCACCTCTAGTGCACTTTACTAGGGACTTAACAGTAAAACAAATATGCCAATCATGGAGAACCAATTACGTACACATTTTAAACAGGAGCACTTGCACTTTAGCACTGGTTAGCAGTGGTAATGTGCCCAGAGTAACAAAAACAGTAAAATCAGAGTCCAGCACACATCAACAACCTGGGGAACAGAGGCAAAAAGTTAAGGGAGACCACGCCAAGGATGAAAAGTCTAACATGTGTCCCCCCCAGCTAAAAGTGGGGGGCAACTACCCAACCTCATGGGAGTTCTCATCACTAAGGCGGAAGAACCTGGACAGACCATCAGCATTGGAGTGCTCTGTACCAGGACGGTGTTCCACCGTAAAGTCCATCCCCTGTAGGGAAATGGACCACCTCAACAGTTTTGGATTCTCACCCCTCATCTGCATTAACCATCTGAGGGGCCTGTGGTCGGTCTGAACTCGGAAGTGAGTCCCGAACAAGTAGGGTCTTAGCTTCTTCAGTGCCCAAACCACAGCAAATGCTGCGCGTTCTATGGCACTCCACCTACGTTCTCTGGGTAGTAACCTCCTGCTAATGAAGGCTACGGGTTGATCTAGGCCCTCTTCATTAAGCTGTGAGAGTACTGCTCCAATACCATGCTCTGAGGTGTCTGTTTGCACAACAAACTCCTTGGAGTAGTCAGGTGCCTTCAGCACAGGTGCTGTGCACATGGCAGCCTTCAGGGCATCAAAAGCGTTCTGGCAAGCCTCTGTCCAGATCACTTTCTTGGGTTGCTTTTTAGAAGTCAACTCAGTTAAGGGGGTAACAATGGTACCATATCCCTTAACAAACCTCCTGTAATATCCTGTGAGACCTAAAAAGGCTCTCACTTCAGTCTGGGTCTTGGGAGGCTCCCAAGCCAGAATCGTGTCAATCTTAGGCTGTAGGGGTGCCACCTGGCCACTCCCCACCTGGTGTCCTAAGTACACCACAGAACCCTGCCCTATTTGGCACATGCTCGCCTTAATAGTGAGGCCTGCCTTCTGCAGGGCCTCTAACACTCTCCAGAGGTGTTGCAGGTGTTCCTCCCATGTGAAACTAAACACAGCAATGTCATCCAGGTAGGCGGCACTGAACTCATCCAGTCCTGCCAACACCTGGTTGACCAACCTCTGAAAGGTGGCAGGGGCATTCTTCATCCCAAAGGGCATCACGTTGAAGTGGAAGTGCCCATCTGGGGTAAAGAATGCTGACCTCTCCTTGGCCCCCTCAGTTAAAGCAATCTGCCAGTACCCAGATGTTAAATCAAACGTACTGAGGTACTTGGCAGCTCCTAACCGATCAATGAGCTCATCAGCTCGGGGGATGGGGTGTGCGCCAGTCTTGCTGACCGCATTGAGACCCCGGTAGTCCACACAGAACCTGAGTTCCGGAGTGGCACCAGGCGCAGCAGCCTTTGGGACCAATACCACTGGGCTGGCCCAAGGACTGCTGGAGTGCTCAATAACCCCTAGGGTTAACATTTTGGAGACTTCTTCCTTAATGCAAGCCCTGACCCTGTCAGTCACCCTGTAAACCTTATGTTTAACAGGTGTACTGTCCCCAGTGTCCACATCATGTGTGCACAGGTGTGTGACTCCTGGGATCAGGGAAAACAGCGAGGCGAACTGTCCCAACACGTGGCAACAGTCTCTCTGCTGTTCCTCAGTCAGGGAGAGGGAGAGGATCACTCCCTCCACAGACCCATCTTTCTCTCCTGCAGACAGGAGGTCAGGGAGAGGCTCACTCTCTTCCTCCACCCCGTCGTCTGTCACTAGGAGCATGGATAGCTCAGTTCGCTCAAAGTGTGGTTTGAGGCGGTTGACATGTAGGACCCTCAAAGGGTTCCAAGGGAATTGCAAGTCTACCAGATAGGTGACCTCGCTCTTTCTTTCCACCACTTCAAAAGGCCCAGTCCACTTATCTTGGAGAGCCCTAGGCTCCACTGGTGCCATGACCCACACTTTTTGTCCAGGCTGAAACTCAACCAGAGTGGCATTCTGGTCGTACCACCATTTCATATCCTCCTGGCTTGCTTCCAGGTTCTCCTGAGCAAGACTCCTGAAGCGGGCAGTCTGGTTTCTTAGTGCCAGCATGTAGCAAAATACATCCTGGGGTGGTTTACTAGGAGCTTTCTCCAAAGCCTCCTTCACCAGACTGAGCGGTCCCCTCACAGGGTGGCCATAGATGAGCTCAAAGGGGCTAAAGCCAAGTCCCTTTTGAGGCACCTCCCTGTAAGCGAACAGAAGGCATGGCAAGAGGACGTCCCACTTACGCCTCAAGGGCTCTGACAGGCCCTGAATCATGCCTTTCAAGGTGCGGTTGAATCTCTCAACCAGACCATTATTTTGGGGGTGGTAAGTTGTGGTGAACTTGTACGTTACCCCACACACCTTCCACAGAGACTTCATATAAGTGGATATGAAGTTTGTACCTCTATCAGATACCACTTCCTTGGGGAACCCCATGCAGGTAAAAACTCCCATCAAGGCACGTCCCACCACGGGGGCAGTGACTGTCCTTAGAGGAATGGCTTCTGGGTACCGTGTGGCATGGTCCACCAAGACCAGGATGAACCTGTTGCCCATGGCTGTCTTGGGATCCAGAGGCCCCACAATGTCAATTCCTACTCTTTCAAAGGGAGTACTGACTACAGGTAAAGGTTGGAGGGGAGCTTTGCATTTCCACCCACTCTTGCCACTTGCCTGACAAGTCTGACAAGACCTACAATAAGCAGCTACCTGCTTGTGCATCAAGGGCCAGTAAAAGTGGGAGACAAGCCTCTTATAGGTCTTGTCCTGCCCTAGATGTCCTGCCAAAGGCACATCATGAGCCAAACCCAGTAGGAAGGCCCTGAAGCACTGGGGTACCACCAGCATACGAGCTGACCCAGTTTCAGGAACCTTAGGCTCACTATAAAGGAGGCCATCCTCCCAATATATCAGGTGAGTACCTGGCGCCTCGCCAGCCGCCTGGGCTGCAGCCTGCTGCCGCAGCCCCTCAAGAGTAGGGCACTCCTTCTGCGCTGTGCAGAATGCTTCCCTGGTGGGTCCCCCTTCCTGCTGCCACTGTGACAGCTCAGGGACCTCCCCTAGTTCAGCCACCTGCTCCCCTGTAGGTTCCGGGGCGTCACCCTCAGGTTCTGCCTTCTCCCGGACCGTGGGAACTTCTGGGGCCGGTTTCCCGTGCCCCCTGCCCTTCCTCTTCTTGGCGGTCCCCTGTGCCACTGTTTCAGGCTCCAGGGGCTCTTGACTACCCTGATTGGCTGCCATAGACCGGGTGGATACGCATACCCACCCAGGCAGACCCAACATCTCCAAGTGAGACCTGTGTTCCACCTCCTTCCAAGGGGAATCCTCCAGGTCATTGCCTAGCAAACAATCAACAGGCATGGTTGGACTCACAGCTTTTTTTCCAGGAACCTGAGACCCCCCCCCCATTCAAAGGGAACCTGCACCACTCTGCAGAGGCGCTCAGAGTTGTCTACCGCAACTACTTGGTGAAGTACTCGGGGATCAATCTGCTCTTCAGACACCAGGTGACTCCTCACTGTAGTCACACTGGCTCCTGTGTCTCTCAGAGCCTCCACCCTTTGTCCATTGATGGTCACCCATTGCCTGTACTTCTTAGTGTTATCAGGCACTAGGTTTCTCTGGACCATCTCACTGTCCCCTAATGAGACAAGGGTCATTTCTGCTGGTTCCCACCCACCTGAAACCAACTCCTCCCCAAGCGCTACACTGGCCAAACCCTGGGACGGTGCACCAGTGGGTGCCGGTGTACTTTTGGGGCATTTGGGGTCCCCCCTCACATGACCCACCTGGTCACATGCATAGCACTTACGTGGGGGACCCCCTGCCACTGGTTTCCCTTTGGACAACCATGGCTTCTTTTCACTGGGGGGTTGGGAATCCTTACCCTGTGAATCAGTTTGGGGCCCTTTAGAGAACTCCCCCTGTTTGCCCTTACCCCCCCTTTCTTCTGAGAGGACCCTGCCCACCCTTGGCGTGGTCTCCCCCATACCTCTTTTGGACCCTGGTGCTCGCCCAGCGGTCCGCTTCCTGCGCAAGCTTCCTGGGGTCAGTCAGCTTGCTGTCAATGAGGTGCTGGTGCAGCTCTGGAAAACATAAACTGTACAATTGCTCCAAAGCAATTAACTTGTAAAGCCCCTCATACGTGTTTACCTTACTGCCCTTCACCCAACCATCCAGTGACCTGCAAAAAGAATCAACACATTCCAACCATGTTTGGGATTCCTTTCTCTTGTAGGATTTAAACTTCTCCTTGTACTGCTCAGGGGTGAGACCATACCTGGTGAGTAAGGCCTCCTTCATGAAAGGGTAGGTGAGATCCTGAGCATCCCCTAAGGCTGTCAGTGTGTCCCTCCCCTCTGCCTCAAAATGCTTCCACGGGGCTGCCCCCCAATGAGCTTCAGGGACCAGGTTCATGTGGAGAGCTGACTCATAACCCTTGAACCACAAGTAGATATCATCCTCCCTCTTATAATCCCTCACAAGGTCTTTTGGGATGTGTACCCTTCTCTCAGGCTGCACTGTAGGATTGCTGCCACCATCTCTACTGGACTGGCTTCTATGATCCATCTCTCTCAAGCTAAGCTCATGAGCCATCGCTAACTTCCTCTCCTCAAGGGCTAGCCTCCTCTGCTCCAATTGGTACTCCCTTTCTGCCTGTCTGTCATGTAACTCCTCAGGTGTCAGACCCTTGGATGAGACACTGCTACCTGCCCTGGAGACCTTCTCCCTGGACATAACAGGCCCACCCACAATACCATTGTGTACTGAACACTCTTCCTCATCCTCCTCATCTCCCTCATCCTCTGTGTGCCCTTCAGTGCTCTTGGCTGTCACCCAGGCCCTCAGCGCCTTTTGCAGCTCCTCCTTCCTGGATGAGCTCTTAATGGGACAGTCAAAACTTTTACAGAACTGCTTCAACTGAGCTTTGGTATAACTCTCCAATTTCTCAAGGTCAAAGTCAGCTCCAACTGATGCATCTCCAGCATGGGACATGATGAAGATTCAAAAACAAGTGTACATTTCCAAAGGCAGAAAAACAAGTTCCCAAATGAAGTTCCAAAGAAAGTCAATCAAGAAATCAGCGAGAAAAAAAATGAAGGCAGAGCAAAAACAGTCCAAATAGAAAAAAAACAAAAATCACAAGACTAGTAGTATGTGGTCACGTAGTGGTCTGAACTCAAACAGTAGTGTACACTTAATTACTGTATGTCAAGTACAAATACAAGTCCAAATCCCAACCGCTAATCACCAATGTTAGAAATTGGGTTTTTGGTTGACAGTCAGGTTACCCCCTGTTCAAGCAAGGACCCTCACTCTAGTCAGGGTAAAAGAGAATCACCCTCAGCTAACCCCTGCATACCCCCTTGGTAGCTTGGCAGAGCAGTAGGCTTAACTTCAGAGTGCTAGGTGTAAAGTATTTGTACCAACATCCACAGTAACTTAATGAAAACACTACAAAATGACACAACACCAGTTTAGAAAAATAGGAAATATTTATCTAAACAAAACAAGATCAAAACGACAAAAATCCGACATACACAAGTCAAGTTATGAATTTTTAAAGATTAAACTAAAAAATAGCGCTTAGAAACAAAAATGCTTCGATGAGATGTTAACACGGCGTCGTGACGGAGTCATTCCCAACAAGCCGGCACCAGCGGCGCCGGACACGGAGTCGTGTAGACCCCCAAGTATAGTACCTTTGGTGAAGAGTGAAAACAAGCCGATGCGTGAAGTCGGGGATTGCGGCGTCTGTGTGAAACGTTGAATCCACGCGCTTCGAGCGGCGTCGGTCACGACATGGTGCGGCGACTTCCACGGAGTCGCGGACTTCAGCGGGGCTGCAGCGGCGTCAGGCCTGCGAAGAGCGTCGCGTTCCAGCGGAGGTCACCGCGTCGGGTGCAGGCGGCATTACCGGATTCAGCAGCGGCGTCGGTCCGGAGTCGTCCGAAGTCGGTTTCCTTGGATTTCCACCAGCTTTCCTTTCAAGGGCCCAGGGACTGGATAGGGCACCACTTGTCAGAGCAGGAGTCTCTCCAGAGACTCCAGGTGCTGGCAGAGAGAAGTCTTTGCTGTCCCTGAGACTTCAAACAACAGGAGGCAAGCTCTAACTCAAGGCCTTGGAGATTTCTTCACAAGATGGAAGGCACACAAAGTCCAGTCTTTGCCCTCTTACTCTGGCAGAAGCAGCACTGCAGGAAAGCTCCACAAAGCACAGTCACAGGCAGGGCAGCACTTCTTCCTCAGCTATCAGCTCTTCTCCTGGCAGAGGTTCCTCTTGGTTCCAGAAGTGTTTCTAAAGTCTGTAGATTTTGGTGCCCTTCTTATACCCATTTTAGTCTTTGAAGTCACCTTTCTTCAAAGGGGCCTCACACCTACTTGTGAAATCCTGCCTTGCCCAGGCAAGGCCTCAGACACACACCAGGGGGTTGGAGTCTGCATTGTCAGAGGCAGGCACAGTCCTTTCAGAGGAGAGTGACCACTCCACCCCTCCCTCCTAGCAGAGATGGCTAATCAGGAAATGCAGGTTACACCCCAGCTCCCTTTGTGTCACTGTCTACTGTGAGGTGAAAAACAACCCAACTGTCAAACTGACCCAGACAGGGAATCCACAAACAAAGCAGAGTCACAGAATGCTTTAAGCAAGAAAATGCTCACTTTCTAAAAGTGGCATTTTCAAACGCACAATCTCAAAATCAACTTTACTAAAAGATGTATTTTTAAATTGTGAGTTCAGGGACCCCAAACTCCACATGTCCATCTACTCTCTAGGGGAATCTACACTTTAATCAAATTTAAAGGTAGCCCCCATATTATCCTATGAGAGAGACAGGCCTTGCAACAGTGAAAAACGAAGTTGGTAGTATTTCAATGTCAGGACATATAAACCACATTACTATATGTCCTACCTTATCCATACACTGCACCCTGCCCTTGGGGCTACCTAGGGCCTACCTTAGGGGTGCCTTACCTTACATGTAAGAAAAGGGATGGTTTAGGCCTGGCAAGTGGGTACACTTGCCAAGTCGAATTTACAGTGTAAAAATACACACACAGACACTGCAGTGGCAGGTCTGAGACATGATTTACAGGGTTACTTGTGTGGGTGGCACAACCAGTGCTGCAGGCCCACTAGTAACATTTGATTTACAGGCCCTGGGCACCTCTAGTGCACTTTACTAGGGACTTAACAGTAAAACAAATATGCCAATCATGGAGAACCAATTACGTACACATTTTAAACAGGAGCACTTGCACTTTAGCACTGGTTAGCAGTGGTAAAGTGCCCAGAGTAACAAAAACAGTAAAATCAGAGTCCAGCACACATCAACAACCTGGGGAACAGAGGCAAAAAGTTAAGGGAGACCACGCCAAGGATGAAAAGTCTAACACTACCCCATTTGTGATTTGCAAACAGTGTCATTGACAGTGTTGTACATCAGATTATCCTACTTGCAAATTGCGAGTCGCTAAGTCTCGCAATGTGCAACTCACAAAACCTGATCTTCATACATGTGGCCCTTAGTCTCACATTTCATATGCAATGGCAACACCTGTGCTCATGCATTGTGTCAATGATGATCAGGTAAGACACTGTCAGCATACCACATTTCACTGTGCCAGGACAGCAAAGTGGACAATCCATGTTTAGCGCTACATTGTCATCATTACACACATGATCCCTGCCATAATGTTGGCAAAGGGGATATACACGGCTTAGGGGACACTGCCAATGGGGAATTTGTTACCTACATACAACTGTGCCACATCTGTCATGGACCACTGAATGCATTATATTTGCAGACTGAAAATTGAGCCACATATCCATCACACAGTAACTCAGTGTCCCTTGATGCACAAGCCACAATGAGTGAGTCACTTGTATAGCAGTGCACCAGGGACGTGCCATTGAAATTGTCACCAAAATACAAATCATGGCATGGAGTAGCATCTGAAATGGATTAGCCACAAATGGTTGTAGTAGGGTTAGCACCACATGATTGCTAGGCCCAGTGCATGTATGCCGATGCGTGGCTATCACTCACTGGAGTGTCAGTGGCAATGTGAGTTAGCAGTGGTATGTCTGTTGTACTGTCTACATGCAGGATCACCAGCTCACTCATGTAAAATGTTACACACTGTGATATGTTGTCCACAAGTTTGTGCAGTGATCTGACATTGAGCATATATTTCCTTTCCATGTCTTACAGGTGGACCTGCCCCCTATGCCATCGGGGAAGTGGCTCAATTTCAGGACCCAGACGTATCCAGTAAGTGTGATAATGTCTGTCCCGTGTAGTGATTGCAGCTGTTGTGTGAGTGACTCTTGGGTGTTGCACTCATTGCAAGATAGGATGAGCTGGCACGTGATCTGATATCTTACTCAGTTGAATGTTGACATAGTGTTCCGTGCAAGGGTTACACATTCACAGGCAGAGAGTCATATCTTGTGAGTCTTGTGCAGTGCAATAGGCAGCAGAGTGTGAACAAGGTGATTACTAGCCAGATGTGGCCCACACGTGACTCGGAAGTGCTCCAGTATCAGTATATCGGCACTGGGTCATACCCTCATTCTCACAACACAGTGATGCATCAGTTTTCCACACCAAATTGTACATCCCTGTATTATAATGTACATGTCGGACTGTATGGGCAACTGTCCTCCAGCATCTAGCCCCATAAGTTGTACTTAATTTACTTGACACTTATGTGCTATGTAATAAGCATGCATGCGGGTCAAGGCCAGACGTGCGCTGGCATCAATGTGGGTGTTTTGGGAATTGTGTTGGCAGATCAGGTGTGGATGGCAGCCCTCCTCACATGTGTGCCACTCACTAAATCCATGTCCAAGTGGACATGCCTGTGTGGTTGTCCTCGACAGTTGTGATGATGTATTGCATGCCCACCACCCTTGAGGCACAGGGCTAGGTGAACAACATATATGTAGGTAGATGTGATGGTCACAATGTAGATGACAGTCATCTCATTCAAGCATGCATGTGTCCCAAACAACAACGACCCCTCATGATTAGCAACTGCATACCATCCTGCCAATTACATCTACAAGTCACTGGTCCTGTGTGCTTTGAAGTTGACTCAGATGATAAAGATTAGTCGGCCTGGCCCATGTGAAGTAGTTGCTGCCTTTGCATTGTGACACATTGCACTACATCAATGCACAGATCACTTTATTTGGTCCAACTCTTGTTATGCTTTGCTGTGGTGTAAAAGACATGATGGGTAGGCAGCGTTGCCATTACATTAATCAAGGACATTGTATAATCTGGACTGCGATTTGGGCTGCATATGCAAATCGAGGCAGAGTGTTAGATTATCATCTGTACATGCATCACACATTGATCACACTGATGGTTGCCTGTCTCATTTTTACAGCTGCCAACATGGATGTTGTGGAAAATCCAGGCTTACCAGGGGCAGTGGGATACCGATACATCTTTATTGTTGAGTCTGGGTACCGGATGATGGAAGCACGCTATCAAAGAGAGTGAGCCACAATGGAATAATGGGCTTTCAGCCAAGGGGACCGACATTGGCCACAAAGGTTGTAGCCACCACCACAACTACACACAGTGCCACAGCCCCCTGTCACATCTGCCCCACCTGCTGCACCATCAACCTCTGCACCACAGACCACTCCACCTGCTGCACCATCAACCTCTGCACCACAGACCACCACACTTGTTGCAATGGACATGGCCCCAATTGGGGAGCTCCAGAGGGACATGAAGAAGGTCCTAAAAAAGCTGTACAGCATTGAGAAGGATGTGGACAAAAACACAGAGAGACTGAAAGCAATCAAAAAGCCACTGAGGAGGGCCAACCTGTGAACTCTTGCCTCCACTTACTCCTAGTTCAGTCCCCTCCTTCCTCATTCCTCATCCTGTTTTGTAGTGGGTTTAAGGGCTTTAGTGATAGATTAGAGTAGCATATGTTTAGGTTAGATTATGCTGTCCTGCATGTGTCTCGTCACATAAGGGGGGGGGGGGAGGCAAATGTTTAGAGTGTGTTGTTAAATGTGGTAAGTAAGCTTAGCATAAGGTAGTTAGGGCCAGTTGTGGGTAATGTATAGTTAGTATAGATTAGGTTAGTATAGGTGTGTTACATAGGTTTAAGTTCTGTTCTGTACATAGAGATTATAAGGTACTCCCTTACGGCATGTGTCATATGCTTGGGGCTCAGGGTCTTTGCATGAGTGTACAGTGCCAATTGTCTGTTGACCTATGAATTCCATCCTGCATCCACATCCCTCACTTGACATGTTAATTCCCACTCCCAACTGAGCTGTCACAATGGCAGCTACAACAAATCTAAATCTCAATTAATCTGCCATCCATTGTTCCCACCACTCACCGTGACTATGGTTCCCATGTATTTGACAGGTAGGCGTGCTTTTTAAGCTGTAATTTTTTTGATCCTGTGTCGTGATGTTGGGCACCGTGGGACGTCTGCCTGCAGCCTGAAGTTCATGTCAACACTGCTAAGCTGAGTAGGGCCAATTTCGGATGAGGTCAAGAATACAAATTTCACGCCAATGTGTTTTACTTGTACTCCCAGCTGACTTTATTGGCCGAGCACTCTTACACTGCCATTCCTGCTGTATGTTGTGGGTGAGGCATGTATGTATTAAAGCAAATATCACATACACAGTGACTTGCTTGTAGGGGATGTGGACGGCATTCACGTTCATCTTGTAGATACCTTGTGCGTACATATCGGCCCACATTAGTTCTGCACTCTGGTATTGACACTTTGTGACTATATACATGTTACACGCATCACAAATCTCCAGCAAAGCAGATGTTTCACATTACACTGAGACAAAGTGGGTGTGTAGGTGCTGTTTATGTTAAAGTGTTGTAGTGCAATATTTACATAGTCCAGGTCTGTGACCCCATAAGTATAAAGCATTCTATTGTGACACAACATTAGTGCAAGGTTGAGGGACATGTCATTGGACATGCTGTGGTGAAGTGTTGTTCAGTGCAGGGGAACATGAATTGCCAACAGAGTAGTGAGAGACAATTGCAGTCCATAGTGGAATGGTTAGCAGTGTGTCGGTGAAGAATGCATGTCACCAACTGTAGCAACACTGGCATGTTGTCACGCATAGGACAAAGGGAACTCACTGCCCATGTGGCATGGGCTGGTGCTACTGGGTACTCCTATGGGTGAATATGATCTGTTCTACAACTTCATCCTCTGATGTGTGTGTCGTCTCCTCTTCCCTTGGTAGTGGTGGTGGGTTTGAGGGGGCCACACACACTTCAGTGGTTGGAGAAGTGGACACCAAATTCCCAGCAGCTGCCATCTATGGAACTACATATGGCATCACTGCAGCAAGAGGGAGCTGCTGATTATTGAGTATGACAGCAACCTCCATGTGGTAGGCAGCCATGTCTGCCCTGAGGGAGGCCAGTTCCCGGTGCATGGAGTCAAGCTTGTTTTCATGCATGCAGCATCAAGATTGGGAGGGCAAGTTTTGTGGCAGCTCCCTCACGGCAGTGGTTAGGTCCCTCAGACACTGTTGGACTCCATGCAATAGGGATTGTGTGACTTGTTTGGCTGATGTCTGTTCTGCTGATGTTATCATGCACATGCGCATCCCCTCAAGGCTGGCTGCCATAGTTTGCATCCCCACCTGCAACTCCTTGGCCAGCTCCCGCTGTACTCCCACTACTGTCCTCTCAAAGGTGGTCCCAGTGTCATTACAGTCCTCAGCTGTGTTTGAGCTGGCAGGTCATACTATTGGGACGGCGGGTGGGTCCTCTGGGGTGGCTGCAACATGAATGCTCCTCCTTGTGACTGGAGGTGGTGTCTGCAGGGTTCCCAGGACATCTTGGAGGGTTTCCTGGCTGATGTTTGTCAGCTGGTCATCCTGGTCATCAGGGTAGTCCAGGACAGGCAGGTCCACAGGAGAGCCATCGGCCTCTGCAAAGAGATATTGTACAATTAGCATGTTTGTGTTCAGCCAGTTGTAATGTGACGTCACTGACTTCCTATTGGTGATACATTGTCATCTTGGTTCCCATGCATTGTTCCTGTCATTAATGTTTGCAGTCTCTCAGCCCTATGCCCCATCTGCATGTCACATGTAGTGAGGGCAGTTTGGGCAATTGTCTGCGTCACATCTTCTAGGTGTGGGTTCTGTTCAAATTGTGGCTTGCCATCTTCTTGTCCTCATCAATCCTCCCTCTTCTTCCATTTGCATGGTGAGGGCTTGCAATGATTGTTGGTGTGCTGTTGCCACAGCACCACACATAACAATATAGCCCTATCCCAGTCTTTCATTTTTCACATATACCTATGCGGTGCTGAGATCTAGCACCACACCATGCATGGCATTTCCATGACACAATGCACTTGTTACCATTGGTAGTTTCTCATGTTGATGTTTGCATATGTGTGCTACATTGCATTGCACTGATGGACCTGGCAGAGTTACATTTCCTCTTGTGACTGTGCGGGTGTGTTTGCCTTAGTACACACATATGTCCTCCCCCTCAATGCAGTTGACTTAGCACTATGAGACCTGAGCTGTTTCATGGTGGCATTGCAGCTATTGTGACATAGGCACAGGAGTAAACCCAGGTATGGGCAGCATGTGTATGAGATTACTGCTGTTTTCATCATTATGTATGTGACAGTGCCTAATGGGTATTGAGTCTATGGACATGACCAATTGACAGGACTTGCACTTTGATAGGGATTGATGGGGATAGATCACATAGTCATACTGAATCCTCATTTCGAGTGTGTTTTTTCCATGGGCACCTAACTGGCATTTCTTAGTTGACCGGCGCACACAGCACAGGTAGTTGTGGCAAATGTTGTCAATGGGGAATGCCACTTGAGCCAATGGCCTGAGACTGGGCCTTGTCCTCAAGTTTACATTCTGACAATACCAGCTGTCCTGTGATACCAGACCAGATTTACGTTATACCCTACTCTCTTTGTCTGCTTCAGCATTTCCAGAAGCCCTGGCAGGGCAGCCAATCCCCATGCAAAGGTTATTGGTGTTGTGTTGTGCTGTGCCCCTGCACAGCCAATGCACTTGGCATGGGCAGTGCTGGAAGTCCCATGCTGTGTCTCTTTGCCCTTTCCACTGCCTGATTTGCAGGGCTGACATGCATTGTGTAGTAGGGATGTGCCTCCCCTTTCTTGCACTTGACATTTTGGCATTTTGGTCCCCTATGCAACTCGTGTTGTTTCCTGGTAGTCTGCGCTGTCCTGTCCTGTGATACCAGTGACGATTTCCTCTGGGATGGTGGCTACAACCATCTCCTCCATCTCGTCCAAGTCCTCTTGCTGTGCTGGACTCCCACCTTCGGTCTGCATTGCTGCATTCCTGTTCCTTGCCATTTTTTCCTTTGTCCTCCGCTTGCAGACATGCCAGCATTTCTTGCACTCAGTGACAGTTTTCCTGACCTCTGCCACACTGTTAATCTTGACCACAGTGTGTTGTCAAATTGCCTCTCTCCTTCCATTTGGCAATTTAGAGGTGATGAAGAGTTGATGCTGGTGCTCCGTCACCTCTCTCACCAGTATTTCATGCTCTTCTGTGCTGAAGCGACACTTCCTTTTGTCTCTCCCCTGGGTCCTGTCTGTGTCCTCCTGGCTGGTTCCTGGTTGTCTGGTGTCTCCCTGGGGTATCTCCTGGCTTCTGGGATCCATTTTAGGGCTCCTTTGCACTGCTTGCTCCGTTTGCTGCACTTTTTGACACTATTGCGGGGAAAAATGTTGCATATCCGTTTTGCGACCTGTTTACATGTTGTAAACCGGATTAGAGTCATTTTTCCTGCATTAACATCATTTTGCCTTAAGACAAGGCGCAATGGTTAGTGTCAGGAAAAATTACTTTAAACTCTTCTTAGCACCACCCAATGTCAAAGTATAAATTTGACGCACAGGCGGCATTAAGAAATGGCGCTAGACAGCGCTTGACCTTTTGACGCAAAACTGCGTTAGCGCAGTTTTGCGTCAAAAAGTATAAATCTGGCCCTTGGTCTACAGATAACTTTCCAGCACAGATTTCCAAATAAATTGGCTAAAACATGTTTTAAGTCGATCGTCTCTTCGTGCACTACAAAGAGCAAGAGTTGAGATGCCGAATATAGCTAACAGACAACTCGTAACAGCACTATAAATGGATCAAGAACATCACAACGACCTATCGTCCAATTCCAGATAGATTTCTTGCACAGGGCACACATAAAACGTGCTTATTAAACGCAGTAATACAGTAATACAAATAGTGCCTAAAACGACAAAGAACGAATCTAGCAGCACTGAACAGGTAAGGAGGTAAGTGGAAAAAGGAGAAAGCAAAGAGGGGTTGGTGAGATGAACGTATTCTTCAGCTCTTCTTTTTAATCCTGCACTGAGACTCAAGCTCTGCCCTGCTAATGCACCTCAATCCTCACTTAATGCAGTCCCCGCTAATCTGGGGCACACACAGCTCTGCTAACGCCTCATTCATTACCTGCAACAAAATTTGCTGTTACAGCTCTGTAACACATCCCGCTTTTCAAGACTGGGACCCATACACAGCTCATCTCTGCCAGCTCACCTCACGTCCAACCTGGAACACCCCTCATGTCCCTGCATGAGACTAGCATACAGTCAATGCACAGCAGTCTTGTTCCGCAGCATCTGCTACTCCAGCACTGTGACACACACAGCTGCGCAAGTGTCCTGCAATTCTGTCACACAGATCGTGAGATTCCTATTCTGCTGCACGCACTTGATGTACCACCTGCTACTCCAGCTCGCCAGTGCACAAAGCTCTGCTAGTGCGCCGCTGTACTGGATTAGACCACCCATTACTATTCTTGCACTGAACTCACAGCTCTTGTGGTTCACCGCAAACCTGAAATACAGTTTCCACTTGTCAATGAGACTAGCTCTAGTGTCCCTGCTAATGCACCTCAATCCTGCCCTGCAGTACAATCTGCTAATTCTTTACAGACTCTCTTGCAGCTCTGCCAATGCACCCCAGCACTGTCAAAAAACACAGCCTACTATGCCTGCCTTGATAAACACAGCTCCGGCAGTGCACCCTAACAACCATGACCGGCAGTGCACCACGTCAGCTAGTATTAAACGCCACCCCTCTGACAGCTCTGCAAGTGCACCTCAACTCCCACTTTACAGAAACACCTTCTATTGTATCTGCTCCAAAGGCACCCACACTCAGACTGCCCAGTATCTTTTGCATCTGTTCGTCAACACCCACGGCCATCCCCAAAGGTTGAATCTGAATCCACACACCTCGGTCTGCTGTCAGCACTTTTCTCCATGTCCAAGTCCCGTGATGATAAAACGATGGAATAAATGTGTATTTTGTTTAATCTGGCCAGGAACGTGGAAACTCACACCACCATAAATCAATCCATGCAGCCATGCCCACTGATTGCCCCCCCCAAATAGGAGGGTATAGGAGAAGGTGCTCAGATGATGGCTGTATGTTCCCACAGGTGTCAGTGCTTATTAAATGAAGGATGCACGCTATTAATATGTGCATGCCCCTTTGTATATAATGCTCACACTACGTCACTCCCCAGTTCCTGGCTATTTTAATGCAGGTCCCAAATCGCAACCCTAGTTTTAAAACAAAGACTCGGACATAACAGCGTTTAACACAGATTCTTATAACAGTGCATTTTAAATTATGTAAATCTATATTCCAGTTTATTATTAAAATGAGCACAATTATATTTGTGATACCTGAACATTTTTAAAGGCCAGTTGGGCTTTTTAGGTGTGACAGAGCAGAAACCTTAGCACTGCCACTCATGTCACAGAGATCATCTACTCCTGACGATCTAGCCATTATGTTAACCAAAGTACTAACAGTTTGAATGTGGAGTGAAGTAATTTTAGTGTGTATTCGTTTGGACTAATGACTTAAACATAGGTGATATCGCAGTTTAATTAAATGTTTGAAGGATTAAACTGACATTATGTTATAGCTTAGACTCTAAAGGAATAGTCTGTAGTGAAATTATGTTGAATTTCATATAATTAGGGGCATATTTATACTCCGTTTGCGCCGGAATTGCGTTGTTTTTTTTTACGCAATTTCAACGCAAAACTAACTCCATATTTATACTTTGGCGTTAGACGCGTCTAGCGCCAAAGTCCATGGAGTTAGCGTCATTTTTTAGCGTGGACACCTACTTTGCGTTAATTATATGCAAGGTAGGCGTTCCCGTCTAAAAAATCGACTCCGAGGCATGTGCGTCGGATTTATACTCCCGGGCAAAATTCACGCCCGGGAGTGGGCGGGTCAAAAAAAATGACGTACGGCCGCTTTTGCGCAGTTTTTTAGCGCCTGCAAAAGGCAGGCGTTAAGGGACCTGTGGGCTCTGAAGGAGCCCAGAGGTGCCCTCCCATGCCCCCAGGGACACCCCCTGTCACCCTTGCCCACCCCAGGAGGACACCCAAGGCTGGAGGGACCCATCCCAGGGACATTAAGGTAAGTTCAGGTAAGTGTTTTTTTTAAAAAAAATTGGTGGCATAGGGGGGCCTTATTTGTGCCCCCCTACATGCCACTATGCCCAATGACCATGCCCAGGGGACAGAAGTCCCCTGGGCATGGCCATTGGGCAAGGGGGCATGACTCCTGTCTTTGCTAAGACAGGAGTCATTTCTATGGGGGTTGGGAGTGAAAAAAAATGGCGCAAATTGGGTTGAGGCGAAAAAATTGCCTCAACCTGACTTGCCCCATTTCTTGACGCCCAAGCCCCATATCCCCCTACGCCGGCGCTGCTTGGTGTACGTCGTTATTTTTAACGCACACCAGACGGCGCCGGCGACTAACGCCGGCTAACGTCATTCAATAAATACGGCGCCCGCATGGTGCTTCAGAATGGCGTTAGCCGGCGCTAATTTTTTTGACGCAAAACTGCGTTAGCGCAGTTTTGCGTCAAAAAGTATAAATATGGGCCTTAATGTTTTAAATATATGTGCAAAAAAAGAAATGCAGTTCTGCATTATACTGACTGAAATGTGTTCACAGAGACACTTTATTTATAGTAGTGTAACATGAACGCTAATGAAGATTTATCAATGCAGAATTTATAGCTTGCATATTAAAATGCGTTTTATTTGAATGTACTAATGTGCTGTTTTAATTCACTTTTATTAGCCTAAGTGAGGCCTGCTAGGCCCTGTATTTTGTGACTCCATATATAGTTAGCTGTGAGAATCTGACCTTGGATGTAGCGTATCCTGGACTGTTGACTAGCAATTTAAACACTTGTTTAAATCTTGTCCGGAGCTACACGGATGGACGCTGTTCTCATGACAAACTTGGGAAAACATAGAGATGTTTCAAGCTGGAGTCATATGATCAATTTTCAATTAGATGATGCACCTTCAACTTCAAATGAACTGTTGCTTTAAAGAATCAGATTGCCATATGAACTTTATGATGCCAATGCCCAGCAAGAATTTGGTCAGAGATCCCAGCAACCTCCAGCAGATCCCACCAGATTAGTATCATGTCAGAATTCTGATAGATGAGGAGAATTCCTGGAGCTCTGAGAAGAACCCCTTGTACCCTGTATCCCGAACAAAGAGCCCCTCGGAGAGGTATCTCCTCATCCTTTGCCCCTTTGAAAATGCCTTGCTGAAATGTAGAGATTTTCTTCCTAACCCTTACAGAAGACTCTGACACTTTCTTTTTTTACTTACTTTTTGCCCACACTAGTTAGTAGACTGTTGCGTGAGATTACCTGTTTTCAAATTCTTTTTGTCCTTTTTGTTCTTTTTATCTTTTGCTTGCATGTGTTCCACCCACACACATTTTCCCCTGATTTGCTTATCTATAGGGTTTCCCTGTGCCTAGCTACATTTATCTTTAATGATTTGAACTTCCCAAATGCTTGTTAAAAATAAGCAAAGTTTGTTGTCTATACATCAAATTATCTTATTAATGTTTTGTATTGTCTTTGCTCAGTGCCTTGTTCTCCTAATGTTAGTTCATCTGCACGTATTCTGCTGCCTTGGTCACCCCTTGGTGATTCTGTATCTTTATAACTTTGTCTTGCCAATTGTTTACATAACTCTGAGCTCAAGTTTGTGATAAGCTCCATTAACTTTATTCCTGACTAGAGGTTTCCCTGTATGGCCACATTGGTCATAATGTGTAACTTAAATGGTTTGAAATGAAATTTGGTTGTATGGTTCTACCACATCCTAGGCAGGGTCCAAAGATCCATTGACCTCAATTAACATTGATTGTTGCAAAAGATGAAAATGCTCCAGCAGATTAAATGCAAATAATTATGTTTTTTCATCACAAACTGGAGTCAGCGGGTGTCACCTTGACCGCTGAACTGTTGGAGAAATAAGGGGGACTAAAAGAAAGAAAGGGCACCAAAAGAAAGCTGTGCGCTGAGAAAAAGAAGGGGCAAAGAGAGTAAGAAGCAACACTTCTTTCTTTATTTGCCCTTTCTTTATCACTTTGCTTCTTCTTTTTCTCAGTGCTCATTCACACTTTTGGTATCACATCTGAGATAGCACTGAGAGAAAGAACAGCAAAGAAAGGTAGAGGGTACAAAGAGAGAATTGCTGTGCATGGAAAGAACGAGCCTCAAGACTGATTGGCACAGTGAGAAAATTGACACTGCGAGTAAGAAAGGGTACTGAGAAAAAGAAGATGCACTGTGAAAATGGCACACACAGAAAGAAAGAAGTGGCAACAAGAGCAGAAAATGAAGGAGTACTGAGAAAAAGGAGGGACATGGAAACTGAAGGATCACAGCGAGAAAGGCAGGCACTGACAGTAGGAAGGGACAAAGAGAAAAATAAAGGAACCGAAGATGCTAAAAAAAAGGTATAGAAGACTCAATCAGCACTGAGAAACAGAATAGTCAGAGAGACTGAAGGGACACACAAGTACAAAAACTTAAAAAGTATGAGACAGAAAAACCGGAAGGGGCATAGAACGAATGAAAAGACTTAGAGGGAGAGAACGAACAGTGGCAGACAAAAGGGGAGAGGGGAAAGCAGAAGCTCAGAGAGGAAGATGATGCACAGATATAAAGGTGCGGAAAGACTGTTATGAGGCACACAAAAATAAAATATGAACCAGGAGACAGAAAGAGAAAAGAAAAACAGTCAGAGCACAGAGACGAAAAGCACACAGAGAGGTAGGAGAAGGACAGACGGAAAAATACTAAAGAGAGAAAAGGTTCAGGGATAATAAATCTCAGGGCAGATGACTCACAAAGAGACACAAAACTTGAAAACAAATTGTATACACTCCAGAATTATAAACTAAAACTCTCAGAACAAGCAGTACTTGCTTTTATTGGAAATGCCTTGTTTGTGTTTACTTTAGAATTAGATATGCAGTTATGAGAGGAGTACTTGGCCCCACCGCTGCTCCTGAGTGACTGCGAGCACAAACCAACTGGTTTTGCGGGGCCCTTGCCCTCCTACAGAATCACACAGCAGACTTGCAAATTTTGAGAAGACCTACCCACTGTTCTATGTAATGAGGATTGCAATCAGTTGATTTGGCCTGCAGTGCTGCCTTCTATGATTTTTAGGCAAAAACGTTCATGGATGCTTCTTTTTAATTTACCAATCCAAATGCCATTGCCCCTCCTGTGGAACATTGGGTGGGTGCATGGTAAGGGACAGACAGGGACCAAGGTTGTGTGACCCAGCTGGCTCCCTGAGCAGCTGACACAGATCTATGTGTGCCAGCATGGGTGCACCCCACTCCTCACTTTCCCATTTGCATCTGCATTGGCAGGTTAGCTTTACAGTGTGCTACCTGCATCCTGAACATGGACACATTAAGCAGGGGAGGCAATGCGATGGTCCAGGGGTTCTCACCCTCCCCAATTGAAAGAAGTGGATGACATGTGACCCTCCTCCCCAGGGCCATGGCTCTACCGAGGGGAAAAACATAAGTTTGGGGGTGTGGCACACTAGGTGATCGGTTGCATGTTGTCAACCAGAAGAGGCCCTGACTCTCCATTGGACATAAAGAGAAGTGGGGAATGGGTACCACAGGCACCGCTTTTTTTTATTTAGTCTCCCAGGGCACTGTTATGCCTAGGGGACTGCTGGGAAACCACGAGGTGGGGTTCCAGGATTGATAAGCTCAGTGACATTTGGGGTCTGCTGAGCAGCTTCCTCATGAGGGAAACCAACAAAGACTACCATCTCTTGCGTTGCTAGCCCATTTGGTGGGGTTTTCAGTTAAATGTTTTGCTTCCTGGTTTCAGGCTCTAGCCACCAGTAGTGTTCTGTTTTTGGCCTCCTGGTATCTAAAATATTGTGTTGTTCAGGTACTTGATTCCCAACTGCTCTCTCTATAATGAGGGAAAGCTCAGTCCTGCCTATTAGTCTTTAAGCTTCTCACAGCCTCCTTGACGCCTCTTATACTGTTCCAGCACCTAGCCACCTTTTTCCAGCAGCAGCACCTGAGAGGGCCCTAGGACCTTCTCCTCTGACATGCTCCTGGTACTTCACCTTCACATGGAGTCTTCATCAGCAGCAACCTACCACCCTTGAGGCATGTTACCATGGATGCCCCACAATAATCCAGCCACCTGCAAAGCACCTGCATGTCTAGCAGGAGTCAGAAGGTCCTCTTTTGGTGGTCATTCCATGACTGGACTAGTCCAAGGGAACCCTCTTCTCTAGTATCTGCAGCAAGTCCATCCTTCTACTGTCCTCTGGATGGAGTGGGGAGACCAGAGCAACTGGCCCTGGAGACAATTCCGAGTTCCTGGGTGCCAAATGGAGTCAGAAGTACTTGAGACCTAATTTCCAACAGGAGCCAGATGTTCTTGATGCACTTTCTTTAGCAGGAGTCCTTGAGTCTTTTTCTTCATTTATTCAACAGGAGTCATTTCTCTTTCAGTCAGGCCCTCTTTAGGAGTAGTCTCCCCCTGGCCCTCGGATGCTCCCAAAAGTCTCTCCCTTGCGCATAGGTTTTAGGTGGGGTGGACAGTTCCAGGAAGTGGGCATCTCTGCCCAATCCAAAGATGACACATTATCAATTTACCTCGGTCTATATCTCTTTTGCATAGCATTTCGGGACCGTTCAAGCTGCAACATCAAGTGGTCAGTGGTTACAACTTTTTTAAAGCATTAAGCCCCACTCCTAGCTGACAGCCTCACCTCCAAAACTTAACTTCAAAGGGGAGCACTCCTGTGAGTGGTGCCAGAGGTATTTCTTTCTCCCTTTGTTTCTTTGGTTATAGTCACGCCAGGGCTTGTCAAGCAGTGCAAATATAGTTAACCTACTCAGATTCTGCTCCCATCTCTTCCTTTCCCAGCAACAGACCTAATAATCTTCTGATGGGCTTATTGTGTGTGGAACTTTTAATCTACCTTCTGGCCAGCAGAGGAGTTAACTTGGCATGAAAACGTAGTTCAATGCCTAATTTAATTAAAGGTTGGCTCACAGAAATATGTCCAGACTCAAAGTACATAACAAATTGCAAATATGGCTAAATGGATATTATATTTACACTTGGAACCAGGGGTCACTTAGGGAAGTGCATGTTAAACATCTCTCTAGGTTCAGTCAATATGAAGTTGTTACTTTGATGCAGGTTTCTCTACAGCATAAATATAGTAAATCACTACAAACTTTTAGTCAGACACTAGAGACAAACATTATAATAAAAAAAGAGCTAAACATTTCTTTTTGAATGCCCAATTATTGGATCTGGTCTGCACAATCCATAAACAATTAATTAAAGGTGGCAAGCTACCTGTGTGTCTATAATGGGCTGAGTAGTTCCACTTGCTCAACCCTCACATATATGAATACATGTTCATATGCAACCAATCTATAGCCTCTTGTCCCAGCTGTGTAGCAGCAGACCTTATTTTAAAAGGCAGACACTGGAGGTTAGCACTCAGAAACATTTGACTAGAGCCTACAGAAAGTGAGCTTTAGTTAGTTAGATTAACTTACAGCAGGGTAAACATAAGATAGTCCATTAGCAAAAAATCCAGGGAGGCTAATGGGTTAAAACCCATTTATCACTCTTTCTACAAAGGTGGTAACCATTAACAGTTTGTGGTTAGCTGGATTCCACTGACTGAGTACCGCTTTAAAGTATCTACAGTGTCAGTGCACCCAATTCAACCTCATGTGCTGAATTTACTGTGTTGACTTTGATGCCTCTGGAAGGGGTGACTTAGAATGTGAGTAATGGGAACGCTTTTGAGTTCAGACCTTATGATTCTGAACAAGGGTCCAATAGACAAGTGTTGAGTGAAGAATACAAAACCAGTTCTTATTCAATATACCATTCTTTTGCAGAATGCAGAGAATTTTGTCATATACATCTTCTACCTTAATCCTTATAATGCATTCAGTTCTTCTACAGGGAGTGCAGAATTATTAGGCAAGTTGTATTTTTGAGGATTAATTCTATTATTGAACAACAACCATGTTCTCAATGAACCCAAAAAACTCATTAATATCAAAGCTGAATATTTTTGGAAGTAGTTTTTAGTTTGTTTTTAGTTTTAGCTATGTTAGGGGGATATCTGTGTGTGCAGGTGACTATTACTGTGCATAATTATTAGGCAACTTAACAAAAAAAAATATATACCCATTTCAATTATTTATTATTACCAGTGAAACCAATATAACATCTCAACATTCACAAATATACATTTCTGACATTCAAAAACAAAACAAAAACAAATCAGTGACCAATATAGCCACCTTTCTTTGCAAGGACACTCAAAAGCCTGCCATCCATGGATTCTGTCAGTGTTTTGATCTGTTCACCATCAACATTGCGTGCAGCAGCAACCACAGCCTCCCAGACACTGTTCAGAGAGGTGTACTGTTTTCCCTCCTTGTAAATCTCACATTTGATGATGGACCACAGGTTCTCAATGGGGTTCAGATCAGGTGAACAAGGAGGCCATGTCATTAGATTTCCTTCTTTTATACCCTTTCTTGCCAGCCACGCTGTGGAGTACTTGGACGCGTGTGATGGAGCATTGTCCTGCATGAAAATCATGTTTTTCTTGAAGGATGCAGACTTCTTCCTGTACCACTGCTTGAAGAAGGTGTCTTCCAGGAACTGGCAGTAGGACTGGGAGTTGAGCTTGACTCCATCCTCAACCCGAAAAGGCCCCACAAGCTCATCTTTGATGATACCAGCCCAAACCAGTACTCCACCTCCACCTTGCTGGCGTCTGAGTCGGACTGGAGCTCTCTGCCCTTTACCAATCCAGCCACGGGCCCATCCATCTGGCCCATCAAGACTCACTCTCATTTCATCAGTCCATAAGACCTTAGACAAATCAGTCTTGAGATATTTCTTGGCCCAGTCTTGACGTTTCAGCTTGTGTGTCTTGTTCAGTGGTGGTCGTCTTTCAGCCTTTCTTACCTTGGCCATGTCTCTGAGTATTGCACACCTTGTGCTTTTGGGCACTCCAGTGATGTTGCAGCTCTGAAATATGGCCAAACTGGTGGCAAGTGGCATCGTGGCAGCTGCACGCTTGACTTTTCTCAGTTCATGGGCAGTTATTTTGCGCCTTGGTTTTTCCACACGCTTCTTGCGACCCTGTTGACTATTTTGAATGAAACGCTTGATTGTTCGATGATCACGCTTCAGAAGCTTTGCAATTTTAAGAGTGCTGCATCCCTCTGCAAGATATCTCACTATTTTTGACTTTTCTGAGCCTGTCAAGTCCTTCTTTTGACCCATTTTGCCAAAGGAAAGGAAGTTGCCTAATAATTATGCACACCTGATATAGGGTGTTGATGTCATTAGACCACCCCCCTTCTCAATACAGAGATGCACATCACCTAATATGCTTAATTGGTAGTAGGCTTTCGAGCCTATACAGCTTGGAGTAAGACAACATGCATAAAGAGGATGATGTGGTCAAAATACTCATTTGCCTAATAATTCTGCACTCCCTGTATACTGAAAATCAAACATTCCTTTTGTTTTGGTCAGTTATTTTATTTAAAATATTTCAATAAAATACTCTAAACATAAAATACATATTTTGCCACACATTTTCACCAAAACAGCTTGGAGAAGAATTTACTTCAATCAAAACATTCAAATGAAAATAATTTAACTTTCAAATCATACTAATATTGCAGCAATTGCTAAAAAATGCTTACAGCCATTCACCAACCTCTGACCACTGCCTCCTTCATGTTTCACACACCTAGAATTAAAGACTCTTGGCTAGGGTCAATAGTTTAATGTGTGGAGGTGAGTAAATGACGACAGTCTTGAGACTCACTCTAGCTCAAAATCTAAAAATGAGCAACAGAAAAAAGCATTGACATTTTGAGAGTAAAAAAGTGTGGACCACAGAGCATTGTTGCAAGTCTATGTAGTGGAGCTAGTGTGGCAGAATTAGTAATTCATGTAGGATTTAGATTAAATAATGCAGTATGGAAAAACCACTGAAATATTAAAAGAAATTGTAGAACTTGCTCTGTGACTAGCATCCAGGAGGTTATTTTATGTTACGTTCTATTATGTTACGTTATGCTATGTGTATTTGTATACCACAGGCTTCACCTGAGAGGTATCCTGGTTATGAATTAGGAGCTGTACGGGCCAAGTCAACACCAGGGTTAGTTGACAAGACAGGTCTCCACATTCATGGGTAATTTAAGAACTGAGGAGGAGGCTCTGATGTGTGGGGACAGCTAGTTACAGACTTTAGGATTGAGGAAGGACAAGGCATGTTCACTGGATCTGGTTCTGCATCTGTTGGGGTTGTGTGCAACTAGGAGCCCAGGTGAATGGAGGTGTCTGGTTTGTTTGTGGAACTATATGCATTTTTTCAGGAATTTGGGGCCACTACTGTGTACGTTTTTGTATGTGTGCAGGAGGAATTTGTCGAGTGCTCGTTTGTGGCTTGGGAGTCAGTGAAGCTCTTTGCGGTGTGTGGTGATGTAAGAGTGGGGTGAGAAGTTAAGGGTGATCTGGCCACTGAGATTTGTATGGTCTGGAGTCTTCTGGTCATTTGGGCATTGATTCCAGCAAAGAGTGTACTGGCGTAGTCCAGCTTCTGATGAAGAGCAATTCTGTGTCAGTTCTGCAAGTGTTGGTGGAGAGCTATTTGAAGATCTTCTTGAGCATCTTGAGTGAGCACAAGCAGTCAACTGTGGTCACTTTGTGACTCACGTGAGTTGGTTGTCAATTACTATTCCAAAGTTCTTTGAGTAGGTTGCCAGAAGAGGTGTTGTTCAATTTCAGCAGGCCACCAGGTGTAGCCCCAGAGCGAGGTGTCTTTGCAGAAAATTACTACTTCTCTCTTGTCTGTGTAGAGCTTGAGGTAGTTTTGATTTTATCCATCTAACAACTTTAGTCATGCAGGCAGAAAAATTGGTCTAGGTATTTGATGTCCTGTCAGAGAGCAAGAAGTTGAACTTGGTGCCATCAGCATAATATATGATGTTGATTCCATGGGCATAAAGGATGCTGGTGAGTGCGGCCATGTCTGTGTTGAACAGGGTGGGGCTGAGTGTGAATTCTTGTGGAAATTCACAGATGAGGTTGAAGGCCTAGATGAAGGCAACCAGGCTGACTGGCTGGGTGTGGCCTGTCTGAAAGGAGCAAAGCCAGCAAAGTAGAAGTCCTCATATGCTGACTTTGTGACATTGTTGTATAAGGATGGGGTGAGAGACAGCATTGAGGGCTGTAGAAAGATCCAGGAGAATGAAGGTGGCAAGTCACCTCTGTCACTTAAGAATCCCCATGTGGTTACAGGAGAAGAATCAGGTGTAAGTAGACCATGGAAATATGAGATCAAGGATAGGGGATTTACAGCAAGCTTGTGGAAGTAACTACAAAAACAGGAAGGTAAAAGTGAAATGTGTTGATTGGGTGGATGCGAAGAAAGCCCAACTTGTGAAAAAGGGAGAAAGTAAATTTTCTCATCCACAGAAAATAATAAAGGTAAAGGGTGTGGTAGTGACATTGGATGATGGGAAAGAGTGAAGTTGGTGAGTTTATGCAAAGTTGTGGGAACTAGAGAATAACCCATTGGTGTTTTAAAACTGTCTTGTAAATATCTGATTCAATGCTATGGTTTCTTTAGTTCTAGTCCGAAAGAAATTTGTAAGCTCTGTACTGCTGTCCTGTGGAATGTTATTTTCAGTGTATTTAAGTGATGAACTTTATATATATAGAAAGGGGGGAGGAGGTGTTGAAATGCCTTGTGCTATAGAACCCTGGAGTAGGATGATGCTTGGATGATGCAGATGGAATGGAGTGGAGAGGGCTCTAGGGACTGGGAGAACAGTTATCCTGGGTATCTGAGCTGGGGTTATTGATGTGTTTTATCTTAAAGAAATAAATACCAATACTACATTATTGATGATATTATGTGGATCACTACAAGTGCTTTTGTGTGTACTCAAATGTAGACTGAGTACCAATAACTGCAAGTGTTAGAACCCAGACTGAATGAATTTGATTTTAATTGGAGGCCAAAATGGACTTCACTGTCCCTTTTTGCATAGAATGTAACAGGTATAATGCTTTCCACTGTGCACTAAGTGGCATTTTTATGAGCCCCTTTGCATAGCTCTTTCACCACGCATTGTGGTGCAAGAGAGATGCACATGAAACATGAGATTTATGAAGCCATGCACGGCAACCTTACATGGACCTGCGTGGCTTCATAAACCACGATTGATGTAACACAGAGCAAATCTCTGTGTTGCATTACTCTGAACCAGGGAGGTGTTTCCATGGGTGTTGCATGGGTGTTCCTACGCATCATCCATGGATTTTGACACATTCTCAGATTTACAAGAGCAGTTAAACCTGGGAATGCGCCTAAAAGATAAGCGTGGCGAGAATTATTTCTCCTAGTTTTTACCTCTTGTTATGTGAGCTGCATGCAGCCTCTCAGGATTGTTTTGTGCAGGAATGTGCCCTTTCTTGCACAAAAACAATCCTGCATGCAACGCAGGGACGCTTGCACCATGGCGTTGGCGCTAGGCAGCCCATTGTGCGCCAGCACAGGGGAAAGGCCAGGAATGTGCCCCATTGCCTTGAATATGGCACATTTCTGCCCTGTCTGAGTAATGCAATGCAGCAAGGTGACTTGGTACGCTGCACCACTTTTTCCATTAATATGGCCCTTAGAGTGTAAATTGCTTTCTACTGTAATTTTAAACTGGAATGAAATACAAAGGTTCTAAGTTGTATGCAAAATCAGACTCAGAATCCAAGTATGTGGTTTGTTTGGACCAGCATTTCTTCTCATATTTAATCATTTGCCAGACTTTTCGGATTCAGAATTTATGAGGTCAGTGCTCTGTGATGCATGTTTTAGATAGTTATTTACTCTGGTGTCCCAATTGTAAAACCAAGGATCCCTGAAAACAACAGAGCCCTTGCAGAGGGATTAGGCTTTCACTGCTAGTGGAAAGAGATGGGTAGAAATGTTAGGGCCATATTTATACTTTTTGACGCAAAACTGCGCTAACGCAGTTTTGCGTCAAAAAAATTAGCGCCGGCTAACGCCATTCTGAAGCGCCATGCGGGTGCCGTATTTAATCAATGACGTTAGCCGGCGTTAGCCGCCGGCGCTGCCTGGTGTGCGTGAAAAAAAACGACGTACACCAGGCAGCGCCGGCGTAGGGGGATATGGAGCTTGGGCGCCCAAAAATTGGGCAAGTCAGGCTGAGGCAAATTTTTCGCCTCAACCCGATTTGCGCTATTTTTTTCGACTCCCAACCCCCATAGAAATGACTCCTGTCTTAGCAAAGACAGGAGTCATGCCTCCTTGCCCAATGGCCATGCCCAGGGGACTTCTGTCCCCTGGGCATGGTCATTGGGCATAGTGGCATGTAGGGGGGCACAAATCAGGCCCCCCTATGCCACAAAAAAAATATAAAAAAATACTTACCGGAACTTACCTTAATGTCCCTGGTCCAGGCGCTAAAAAACGGCGCAAAAGCGGCCGTACGTCATTTTTTTTGACCCGCCCACTCCCGGGCTTGAATTTTGCCCGGGAGTGTAAATACGGCGCACATGCCTCGGAGTCAATTTTTTAGACGGGAACGCCTACCTTGCATATCATTAACGCAAAGTAGGTGTCCACGCTAAAAAATGACGCAAACTCCATGGACTTTGGCGCTAGACGCGTCTAACGCCAAAGTATAAATATGGAGTTAGTTTTGCGTCGGAATTGCGTAAAAAAAAACTACGCAATTCCGGCGCAAACAGAGTATAAATATGCCCCTTAATATCTGGTAGAAACAGCTCTCTGTTACAGTGCCCAGCACAAGGCTCTCTTGCGAGTGACTCTGCAGGAGAGGTTCCCCCTCTGTGACTGGTCCTATTGTGTGTGCACCAGGTGGGGGTACTACAGAAAGAAAATCACCCTGGAATTGATGGCAGTCCTATGAATCTGGATAAAGGCAGTAAGTGTTCCTCTCAGAAAACTTTAGGTTAGGGTTAATGAGGCCCCTGAACCCTGTCACTGGTGGTTGGAGTATGCTACCAGGATGAACTGTAACAATCCACATGAAAAGCTGATTAGGAAGGCCCAAGACATCACCAATCTACTGTGCCACTTGTGTGCAGCATTTTTCTAAAAGCCACAGGTACCCTGGAGCAAGAATATCTGTAGCTTTGTCACAATTGATAGTGGAGCAGTCCAAGCTACTCAGTATGCCTACAAGGATTGTGGTTTCTGTGAGGCCCTGGAGAAAACCTGTCTTGGGGCTAAAATGGCCACTTTGCAGTTTGGGGATATTAGAAGTGAAGTAGTCACTTGTCTGTCACTGGGTAGCCCCTGGTCTGGGATTGTAAACCTGTGAAGAGAAGGGGGAGGTTACAGAAGCCCTGCCTGCCATCATCTGCTCCTGGCATCACAGCTGGAGGTTTAAGGGAACAGCAGAAGCACAGACAGTATGGACTCTGATGTACAACACCAAAGAGGAGGACACACTGTGAGATGCAACTGCTGCCCATGTCCTCCTAAATGGGTGACCCAAGAAGTGGCAGGGCAACCACATGAAAGACAAACAAATGATAAAATTCAAAAGTGAAAGAATGAAAAAAGGAAATGATTCACAGCAGAACACATCAAAGAGAGACCTGCCTCAGAGTGTAGGAGCACCACATAAGCCTCATGGAACATAAATCTGTGTTTTGTTGAACATCCCAGAAGGATATAGACATGTTTTATGTTTTGCTGAATTCCAGGATTCTTGCACAGAGCAAATACTTCAGTTATCCTAGGATGGCTCTGCCTCGCTACTGTGAGACTCAAGTGGTAGTAGGGGGTACTTGGTCACAATTCAGAGATTCTGCAATATTGAGGTCACCTTGCATCAAATACAAAAGACTCCATTTCCCACATTTGGATCCATAACTTCTGACTGCCCTTGGTTCTCCTGAACTAGATTTCTCACAAAATTGTTGTCAATTAATTAAATACTAAATGAAGGACTAAGGGCCTCATTATGACCCTGGCGGGCGGCGGAGGCCGCCCGCCAGGATCCCGCTCTCCAAATTACCGCGCCGCGGTCAAGAGACCGCGGCGGGTATTACGAGTTTTCCCCTGGGCTGGCGGGCGGTTCCAGTAAAACCGCCCGCCAGCCCAGGGGAAAACGACCTTCCCACGAGGATGCCGGCTCGTAATCGAGCCGGCGGAGTGGGAAGGTGCGACGGGTGCAGTGGCACCCGTCGCGTATTTCAGTGTCTGCAAGGCAGACACTGAAATACTTTTCGGGGCCCTCTTACGGGGGCCCCTGCCGTGCCCATGCCATTGGCATGGGCACGGCAGGGGCCCCCAGGGGCCCCGCGACCCCCCCTACCGCCATCCTGTTCATGGCGGCTTTCCCGCCATGAACTGGATGGCGGTAGGGGGGGTCAGAATCCTCATGGCTGCGGAGCGCGCTCCGCAGCCATGGAGGATTCCAAAGAGCAGCGGAAAGTCAGCGGGAGACCGCTGACTTTCCGCTTCTGACCGCGGCTGAACCGCCGCGGTCAGAATGCTCATTGGAGCACCGCCAGCCTGTTGGCGGTGCTCCCGTGGTCGGTGGCCCTGGCGGCCACCGGCCGCCAGGGTCAGAATGACCCTCTAAATGGTGTGACTTATAATGAATGTGGCATTGCCGCGTAGTGTAGATTTTTTAAATAAATCCAGATCTGGTGAAATAAAGATTAATATTTTAGCTCATATTAAGTTATCAACACCTTTTTAGAAAATCATAATTCAGTTTATTTTGGATTTAGTTATGATATAGATGTTTCATACGGTTTTACAATGAAAGTAAAATAAACTATTTTTTAAATTAATTGGAAAATGAAAAAAGACTCAAAGGTACTTCTTTGGGTCCACAGCTTTGACTCTGAGCTGTATTCAGTCTATTTAAACATTGTGGCCCTCATTCTGACCCTGGCGGTTTGGAACCGCCAGGGTAGAGGGCCGCGGAAGCACCGCCAACAGGCTGGTGGTGCTTCATGGGCAATTCTGACCGCGACGGTAAAGCCGCGGTCAGAAAAGGGCAACCGGCGGTTTCCCGCCGGTTTACCCCTGGCCCAGGGAATCCTCCATGGCGGCGCTGCTTGCAGCGCCGCCATGGGGATTTAGACCCCCTTCCCGCCAGCCTGTTCCTGGCGGTTTACACTGCCAGGAAGAGGCTGGTGGGAACGGGTGTTGTGGGGCCCCTGGGGGCCCCTGCACTGCCCATGGCACTGGCATGGGCAGTGCAGGGGCCCCCTAACAGGGCCCCATAATGATTTTCAGTGTCTGCTTTGCAGACACTGAAAACCGCGACGGGTGCAACTGCACCCGTCGCACCCCTGCAAATCCGCCGGCTCCATTCGGAGCCGGCTTCCTCTTTGCAGGGGCTTTCCCGCTGGGCCGGCGGGCGATCTTCTTGAGCGGGAAAGTTAGAATCACCGCCGCGGTCATTAACCAACATGTTCTTGCAAAACCTCATATGTATTGTGTAATATGTACCATTCAGCCAGTTAAAATGATACTTCTGGCAATTAATTCCCAGAAAAGGGCAGACATACATGTGATCTGTCTATGACCTGGGTAGGACAATAATTATAGTTGCAAATTAACCCCCACTGCCAGCCCATTTCTATTCAGTGCTCAAAGGGTAGCGGTGCAGGAATGTGTGTACATGTCGGAGAGGATTTGTGCAGGGTCTCAGCTGTGCTCCATATGCCTAATGTGTCCTTGTCCCAGCATGCTAGCCCTCATTTAGCACCAAACACAGCCCATTTAAATACTGGTTTACTCTCAGGTGATTTTTAACCTCACATTGCAAGATCTATGATACTTTTCTAAATTATCTTTATTTTTTTTACTATTGGTTTTGAATACAAACAACAGGCACGTCTCCATACAAGTACATTAGAAGTGTGCATTATGTAAACATACACATATGTCTCCGCAGCGAATCATCTATATAGAGCCTTGTGCAAGGAGGTCATCATGTATTATACAACAAAGCATAGGACAGATGGTTGATGAAGGTAATTATCAAGTCCTGTATCCTCCCTCAGCCGCAATGTATGGTAAGTCAATCAGCAGACAGTGTCCATCCACAAAGGGAGGGTGGAGAGTGGGGGAAGATGGGAGCAGTGGAGGGATAAAGTACTGGGTTTATAATGCTTATTTGGTAATTGAAGCTGGTCCCAGAAAGGGTGGTCTTAATTTACATGGGGTGTCCCCCATGAAATTTAGACTCTGACTACTCTTATGTGTGCCCTTATGAAGGTATAGTACTGCCAACTATTATGGACCATATATATTCAACTTTAGCTACCACCTACCTTCCAGAAACAGCTTGTTTCTTATCCATGTCCTTCTAGAATCATAGTACACCCCTTTGTTGGTTTGGTGCTGTAATGGAGTGAAATGGGGGGTTGACTTACAGCCAGCCCCACTGGTATCTGTAAGCACAAGCATCATCTTCTGCCACAAACCCAGAGAGCAGACAATCAGACTCAAATTACCTTTAGTGTGCCAGTTTCTGTGGGCTTAGTGGTGGAAGATTAAGGTAAAATAGGGGTGTGGCCCATTTCCACTAATATGTTGATATTTCACCTCATCCCTGATTCAATAAATAGCGCCTAGCATGTCAACCACACCACTATTGAGGACCTCATTCTTTCCCTGGCAGAAGGGGAGCAAAGTCTGGCATTAAATGGGTGTGACTTACCCCTGCCGCTGCTACAGGGTACCTTGGGTACTTACACCTAATACCAGGTCCAGTTATCCTTTATTAGTGTAATGTAGTAGTGTTCTAGCAGCTTAGGCTTATAGAGGTAGCTATAGCAGAGCAGCTTAGGCTGAACTACGAGATATGCAAAGCTCATGCAATACCACTTATAGTTACAAAGTATGTATACACAAGTAAAGACGGTACTCAGTGTTACCAAAAATAAAGGTAGTGTATTTGGGTGACATAGTACCAAAAATATCTTAGAGTCAATACTCCTTCTGGAGGTAAGTATTACACACAATATATACCCTAGACAACAGCATAAGGCAACTACTACCCACTACAAACCAGGCCATCCTCCTACATTGGTGGTGCAGTGGTGGGATGAGTACTTGCAATTGCTTTACCACTTTGTTACTGGGTTTTTTCACAAGAAAAGCTTGCTCCAATACTTAGAGCATATAAAGTATATACCTAGAAGTAACTTTCTAACTTTTAAAAAGTTCTTTAAACTTTGCAAACATTTTTACAACGTTCTGAAAAGTTTTCTTCTTTTCTCTAAAAAGTTAGCTCTGTTGTTCTACTAACTTTTTACTCACTTTCCTAAACCTTTTTCTTTCAATGTGTCTTCTGTAGAAACTACCCCTAGAGTTGTCAAGACTGCTTATGAGACTCTAAACTTTAACATTTTGAGGGGTCTCTGTATTGAAAGAAGTTTAGGGATTGGGAAGAACCCCAATAAGGAGTTCCTCTTAAATCATCTCCTCCAAGATGACCAGGGACTCAGCACTGGTCCAGATCAGACAGGGGAAGAGGTAGAGGATGATTCCAACCAGGAAGGCTCAGATGAGCAAACTGACAATCCTGGGTAGGGTATTTCCACATATTTATCTGTTAACAAGCCCCCTAGTACAACTGGGAGTGGGAAGGGTTCACATACTAGTAGGGATCCCTTCACCCCTAGAGGACAGGTCACTAGGGTGGCCTCTGTTAGAGATAGGTCTGCTTCTGCACATTCCAATGTTACCTCTGTTTCAGAGGCATCCCACACATCTAACCCTGAGGACCAGTCCATAGATGGGAAACTCAGAAAGCTGAGGTTAGAGGAAGCCAGACTGAAGCTAATGCAGCACCAGTTGGCCTTAGACAAGGGAATCCCTGGCTATGGAAAGGAAAGGCAGGGGTTGGGGCTAGTTCCCCATGGTGGCATCAGCAGTTTCATACATTCAAATGTTAGGGAACCTTCATTTGACTCTAGGAATCTGCATAAAGTTGTCCCTCCTTACAAGGATGGCGATGACATCTATAAGTGGTTTGCTGCACTTGAGAGGGCCTGTAAAGTTCAGAGGGCCCCTCATGTACAGCAGGCTGCTGTCCTGTGGCTATCCTTCTCTGATAAGGGGAAAGACAGACTCCTTATTGTCAGAGAGGATGCTGCAGATAATTACCAAATTCTTAAAAGTGCACTGTTGGATGGTCTGGGCTTAACCACTGAGCAATACAGGATAAAGTTCAGAGAGACCAGAAAAGAGTCATAACAGGACTGGACAGACTTTGTAGACTGTTCTCTGAAGGCCCTAGAATGTTGGTTAAAGGACAGAAGGAGTGGGTATTGGAGCCTGTGGCCCCAAGAGCACTCCAGGACAAATGGAGTGGACTCCATCTCATCGTAGAAAAGAAAGGTGAGGTCACCTACCTGGTGGACCTGGGCACTGGCAGAAGCCCCCTTACGCTGCTTCATGTCAATTGCCTGAAACTTTACTATGACAGGGCTGACTTAACCCTGCTCAGGAGGGGGGCAAGAGGAAGAGAGTGACCCTCTCCCTGACCTCTTGTCCAACACTGAAGCTGATGGCTCAGTGGAAGGAGTGGTTCTTGCAGACTGCCTTACTGCTGAGCAGAAGGAAGACTGTAAAAATCTCCTAGGTCAGTTTTCTGAACTCTTCTCACTCACACATGGTACAACTACTTATTGTGAACATACAATTGAAACTGGAGACAATTTACCTGTTAAAAGTAAAATTTACAGGCAACCTGACCATGACTGCAGGAAAACAGAAGTTCAGAAAATGTTAAACCTTGGAGTTATTGAGGCTTCTGATAGCCCCTGGGCCAGCACAGTGGTGCTTGTCCCCAAACAGCATAGTAAAGATGGAAAGAGAGAAATGTGGTTTTATGTGGACTATAGAGATCTTAATACAGTAACCAAAACAGATGCTCACCCTATGCCCAGGGCAGATGAGCTGATAGATACACTGGCATCTGCCAAGTATCTAAGCACCTTTGATTTGACTGCAGGGTATTGGCAGATTGAAATGTCAGAGGATGCTAAAGCAAAAACTGCATTTTCTACCACAGGAAGACATTATCAATTCATAGTTATGCCCTTTGGTTTGAAAAATGCACCTGCCACTTATCACAGGCTGGTGAACACAGTCCTCCAAGGTTTGGAAGCTTTCAGTGCAGCACACTTAGATGATATTGCTGTATTTAGCTCCACCTGGGATGACCACCTGGGCCACCTCTGGAAGGTTTTGGAGGCCCTGCAAAAGGCAGGCCTAACTATCAAGGCTTCAATGTGCCAGATAGGGCAGGGGAAAGTGGTTTATCTGGGCCACCTGGTAGGTGGAGAACAAATTGACCCACTACAGGGGAAGATTCCGACCATTAAGGACAGGATCCCCCTAATACAGAGCCTGGTCAGAGCCTTCTTAGGTCTCATGGGTTTTACAGGAGGTTCATTAAGAACTATGGCTCCATTGTTGGCCCTCTTAATGACCTCACCAGTAAGAAAATGCCTAAAAGGGTATTGCGGACAGCTAGCTGTCAGAAAGCTTTTGAGGAGCTTAAGCAGGCAATGTGCTCTGCACCTGTCTTGAAGAGCCCAAACTACTCCAAAAAATGAATTTGCCTAACAGATTCTTCTGAATTAGGGGTAGGGGATGTACTATCACTACGTAACTCAGAGGGCCAGGATCAACCCGTTGCTTTCATTAGCAGGAGGTTGACCCCTAGAGAAAAGCGTTGGTCTGACATAGAGAGGGAGGCCTCTGCTGTGGTCTGGCCACTGAAGAAGCTGAGACCCTACTTATTTGGGACTCACTTCATTGTTCAGACAGACCACAAACCTCTATTATGGCTCAAACAAATGAAGGGTGAAAACCCTAAATTGTTGAGGTGAACCATTTCCCTACAGGGGATGGACTTTACAGTGGAACATAGACCTGGGAGTACCCACTCCAATGCAGATGGGCTCTCCGGATAATTTCCACTTAGACAATGAAGACTCATCTGGGCAAGGTTAGCCTTATCGTCCTTCGTTTGGGGGGGTGGGTTGGCTGGCCTGGTTTGTAGTGGGTACCTTGGGTACTTACACTTTATACCAGGTCCAGTTATCCCTTATTAGTGAAATGTAGTAGTGTTCTAGCAGCTTAGGCTGATAGAGGTAGCTATAGCAGAGCAGCTTAGGCTGAACTAGGAGACAGACAAAGCTCCTCCAATACCACTTATAGTCACACAGTACAAGTAAAGACAATACTCAGTGTTAGCAAAAATAAAGGTAGTTTATTTGGGTGACACAGCACCAAAAATATCTTAGAGGCAATACTCCTTCTGGAGGTAAGCATTATACACAATATATACACTAGACACCAAAAATAAGGCAAGTAATTAGACAAAGAATAGTGAAAACTAATAGAAAATAGGTCTAGGGGCAACACAAACCATATACTAAGAAAGTGGAATGCAAATCACAAATTCCCCCCTAGACAAGTGTAGTGTGTGCAGAATCGCTATGCGAGTACGAATACAGTAAATGTAAGTAAATTACCCCACCCCAGAGCCCAGAAAAGCAGGAGTAAAGTACTGCAAGTTTCCTTAGGACACACTGCACCTTATGATTGGAATTATTGCAAGAACCAACCAAGTTTGCAAACAACAAACAGTGGATTACTGGACCTGAAGACCTGCAAAAGAAGGAGACCAAGTCCAGAAGTTGAAAGAAGTTCCAGGAAGGACAGGAGCCCCTGACAACCCAGAAGAGTGTGCAAAAGAAGAGTCCCCAGTTGGCCAAAGACTGCAGAAATGCACCCTGAGAAGATTCCAGCAGGTTCCTGCATGATGCAAAGGATGTCACACATCGTGAAGTTGAATGCATGAGAGTTTTGGCTCTGAATTCCTCCAACAAGCCTTGGTTCTGCCAAAGTTGTGTTTTGCATCAACTAGGCGCTATCTGGACCCAGGAGGGATCTAGGGGCCTCAACTCTGTCTGAGGAGGAAGAGGGGGCATTCAGGACTTCAGAGAGCCCTCAGAGCACCAGATAGCACCCACGGGAGTCCCAGGACATGGGGACAAGGGAGATGCAAAATGCAGTTGGTGCAACACTGCAAAGGAAGGTCCCACACCACCAGAGAACAACTAAGCGCTTTGAGCATCACAGGATAGAGTGCTGGGGACCTGGGCCAGGCTGTGCATGAAGGAATTTTGCAAATAGTGCACAGAGGCCTCAGGAGGAGAAGAAGATGTGGTGCACAGGGTACTGTCGTTCTGGGGAAAGGCAAGGTCTTACCTCCTCCAATTGCGACAGCAGGACCTCAGGACAGTCTGTGTCAAAGGGGTCCACCCTCTGTGTTCCAAGGAGCATGCTTGTCAACAGGAGAGGAGTCCAAGAGAACAGGTCATCGACTTAGAAGGTGCCTGCGTGAGGAGGGGAGAGACTCGGTCATCCCGCTGGAGATTTCTTTGGCCATTCTGGTGCAGGGTGAAGACAGGGAGTCCTCAAAGCGTGCACACCATATAAACTGTTGCAGTTGCTGGCTGGAGCTGAAGTTGCAGAAGAAAACTTTGTTGGTGTTACAGTGGTTCCCAGAACAGGCTGCGGTTGGTCCGAGGTCAGAGGATGAAGTAGTAGTTGCAGAGGATTCCTGCTGGAAACTTGCAAGTAGAATCTGAAGAGAACCCACAGGAGAGACCCTAAATAGCCCTGAGAGGGGGATTGGCTACCTTATCAGGTAAGGACCTATCAGGAGGGGTCTCTGATGTCACCTGCTGGCACTGGCCACTCAGAGCCCTCCAAAGTGCCCACACACCTTGCAAAGCAAGATGGCTGGAGTCTGGGACACATTGGAGGAGCGCTGGGCACCACCCCTATCGTGGTGATGGACAGGGGCGTGGTCAATCCCCTTTCCTTTGCCCAGTTTCAAACCAGAGCAGGGGACAAGGGGTCCCTGAACTGGTGTAGATTGGCTTATGCAAGGAGGGCACCATCTGTGCCCTTCAAAGCATTTTCAGAGGATTTGGGAGGCTACCCCTCCCCAGCCTGTAACACCTATTTCCAAAGGAAGAGGGTGTAACACCCTGCTCCCAAAGGAAATGCTTTGTTCTGCCTTCCTGGGACTGTGCTGCTCAGACCCCAGGAGGGCAGAACCCTGTCTGAGAGGTGGCAGCAGCTGTAGCTGCAGTGCAAGCCTCAGAGAGCTGGTTTGGCAGTACTGGGGGTCCACAGTGGAGCCCCCAGAATGCATGGAATTGGCTCCCCAATTCCAGATTTGGAATGGGGGGACAATTATATGATCTTAGACACATTATATGGCCATATTTGGAGTTACCATTGTGAAGCTACATATAGGTGTTGATCTCTATGTAGTACATGCATGTAATGGCATCCCCGCACTCACAAATTCCCAGGAAATGGCCATGTACTATGTGGGAGCACCTTTGCTAGTGCAAGAGTGTCCTCACACTTAGTGACTTTGCACCTAGCCTTCATTAAATGAAGGGTTAACATATAGGTGACTTAAACGTTACTTAAGTGCAGTGAAAATGGCTGTGAAATAACGTGTGCATTATTTCACACAGGCTGCAGTGGCAGTCCTGTGAAAGGTTTTGTTTGAGTTCCTTATCTTTAAATGCTGCAGCCCAGAAGGATCTCCTGGCACCCCAATGCCCTGGGTATCTAGGTACCATATACTAAGGACGTATAAGGGGGGTCCAGTGTGCCAATTGAAATTGGTAAATGAAGTCACTAGCCTATAGTGACAAATTTAAAAGCAGAGAGAGCATAAGCACCGAAGTTCTGATTAGCAGAGCCTCAGTGACACAGTTAAGCACTATGCAGACACACACATTAGGCCATAAACTATGAGCACTGGGGTCCTGACCAGCAGGATCCCAGTGAGACAGGCAAAAACACACTAGCAAAAAGGTAAAAATGGGGTAACATGCCAAGAAAGATGGTACTTTCCTACAATCATAAAACCCCAGGGATGAACCAGAAGGCACTCACAAAAGAGAACACCCATCCACAGTATCGGGAAAGAAGAGAGTCTCACAGAACCTGGAAGCTATTTAGGGAGAGCTTTCCTGTCCTGCTATGAGAAGCTTTTGACCTGACAGTGGTTTTTTAATCAACTTCATTCTTGTATAGGGAGGATGGGAAGAGAAATAGAGAGATAAGGCAGAAGAGCCCTAATGGGGCCACTAAGAGTTTCTCTGGGTATCAGTCCATAAATGAAAGAACATGAGAATAAGGCTGGACTAGAAAGCCATCAAGAATGAAGAAATTCTTGCTTTGAACTATTCTCCACTGAAGACAAACTATTGCAACAGAGCACTGATCATCATTATTAAGAATTGAACGCAAAAATTAATATAATTCCTGCTTAAGTGCTTATTACAGTTGATGATTTGATGGAAAAATAATGATACAACACCCCACTAAGCTTACCATGTAGTTTAGTTATCCACCTCGCCATGAATGGTACTCTGTTCATGATGCACCAATGAGGAGTGAAAACCTCACATGTAATCAAGGACAGGGACAATGGAAACTCTTTAACATGATAAATGTCAAGGGCAGAATATTCTACTACTCCAATTTAACATAATGGTATAGCTGAAATTCTTCCACTTCAATAAAATCTGACTGGGGGCGTGGTCTGTCCCATTCCACAGGTCAAAAAGCTGTGCAGCATCCTCCACACCTAAATAAATACATTTGAAAAATACCTTGCCTTTCAGAAGTTTGTCAAAAAATGTTTTTTTTTATTTCAACCATGAAATCAGTGGGCCACAATAATATTAAAAAAAGAATAATACATCTTTCAAGCAATTACTCAACAATTCTCAAGTATAGTTAAAACTGTATGGAGAAATCTGTATCTCTTAACTACCTTGGAAACATTATCATGCATCTGAGCAGCACCAAATTGTTACAATGCAACTGGACCGTGTGCCAGGAGCCAAAACCTCTTGCCAACCTTTGCCAAATAGGTCCCACGGCAACCCCATGTTTCTAAGGGCCAGATGTATGAAAGCATTTTGCATTCACAAACAGTGCAAATGCCCGTTTGCGAATGCAAAATGCCAGTTCAAAATGTATGAAATACATTCTTAACGCAATTTTAAGGAATCGCTAAAATAGCGATTCCTTAAAATTGCGACCCTGTTTAGAGAGTCGCAAATTGCAACTCTCTAAATTAGAAATCGCAAATAAGGATCCCTTATTTGCGATTTCTTAGCACATGTATGAAGCAATTCCTAAATGCGATTTTGGCATTTAGGAATCCCTAATTACCACCAAGTTGAACTTGGTGGTAACCATGTGCAAAATTTAAAAATGCATTTAAAATGCATTTTTAAATTGTACATGTAAAGCACACATGCCCTTTTGGCCTGTGTGCACCTTACATGTCCCCACATTGTTTATGGGGTGCAGCAGAGGGGGCCTTAGCCCCCCCCAGCACCCTGGGGTTTTGCATTTCCAAAATTGCGATTTCTGGTTCAGAAATCGAAATTTTGGAAATGCAAAAAATTCGCAGATATGGGCCAACAGGCCCATAGCTGCGAATGGGGCCGGTATCGCAATTTGCGATTTGGTAATAGCATTTGCGATTTTTAAGAAATCACTATTACCGAATCGCAAATGTGATACATGGCACTTTGCGAGTCGGAAATAGTGATTTCTTAAAAATCGCTATTTCCGAATCGCAAAGGGCCGTGATGATACATCTGGCCCTAAATCCATAAATACTGGTAAGAGAATTAGAGTGTCACCATGCTTCACTAATGGATGCTGCCTATAGAAGTCCCAGATAACATAACATACCATGATATGCAGTCTAATTTTTCATTTAGCTCACTTCACTCAGTGTATCCCACTCATCCACATTCTACCATTAAAGATGTCACTACATACCTTACAAATGTGGCTCTCTTTCTCTGCTCTCATTCACGGAGCTGATAGTGCCTGATGGATATTTTGTTGTATGACAAGACAGGAAAATCAAAAAGAGAGGTTATATGATCTTAATTCCAAGGAAACCTTAAGGACAAACAAATAACTATATTCTGAACTTCGACTTTCTGGCAGCAATACATGGTATTTCACTCGAACGTTAATTTACTAAATTTACTTTACATATGATTAAAAAGGCAGTCAATGAACTACCGACAACTAAAAACACCATCTGAAAGACATTTTTGATCTCCATTGGAACGATATTAATGATGATCACATGACTCCGCAAAATTTATTTTCCTAATTCTCTTAGAGGTTCCCATATGCCTCAGCCTGCTCCGGATCTCATCACTGCTGCCTATAGTTGCATATAAGGGTTGATCCTATTCTTTGGACTGCTTGGACCACTTGCTAACTCGTTTCTTCACTCAACTCTAAAGAAATCGTTATTTATCATATCAATTGATAAAATATTTAAAATCATCAGTGCTTGTTCTTTAGTGCAAAACACTATTCTCCGACAGGTCAGATTCCCATCATAAAGATTATTTGTAAATATCATCCAACTACCTACCCCTGGGTTGCTGATCACTGCTTTGCAGATCGTATTCTTTTATTCTTTGCAAGCTCCAAGTTCTATTTTATATTTATTTAGTGACGGTCAGAGAAATTGCTAACATTGTCAAAAATGTATCTATTAATCTCTAAAACAATATAATTTACTCCATTCATTCAATGTGCTGAATGCAAACATTTTTTGTTAGTATCGACCCTCTAATTTTACCTTGCCTATTGCCCTCTGAGGGGCATATTCACAAGCTCCTAGCATTACTTTTTGTAATGCTCAGGGGCGCTGTGCCCTTCTCTATATTACAAGGTGGTATTAGGCCACTTTGTGTGGTTTAATGCTGCCTCCAATGCATCAGCCATTGCTTCTTGACACTGCTCATGATTTACAAGGAAACGTAAATCTGAGTCAGGGGTGGCATTAGCATGGTGCAACAAAGAGAAATACTTTTATTTCTCCTTGTTTTTGCATTTTGCAGCACACGTAGAAAAAGCAAAACGCCATGAATGATTGTTTATGTGCAGAAAGTTGTCCCTTCCTGCACATAAATAATCAGTAAAAAAAAAATACACCACACAGTATTTAGAAAAATACATAATATTTATCTGATAAGATGCAGGTCAAAACAATCAAGATGCAATAAGTATACATTGAGATATCACTGTAAAAATGATAGAAAGTGTCTTTAGTCTTTTAAAAGGCAACAACTGTCTCTTGCGAGCACAAAGTGCCTGGTTTGCGTTCAAATTCTCCGCAAGGGACCGCAGGAAAATGGGGCGGTATGCGTTGAATTTTCCAGTGGACACAGACGATGCACTGCTGACTTTTCACGTAGGGCAGGCTTTGTGTCGATTTCTGATGTGTAGACTGGAATCCCCTTCGGATTGTGGGGTTTTTGGACGTCCTGGGGATGATGCGTTGAAATCCTGCGCATGCAAGACAAAGTCACAGGGGGCTGCGTCGATCTGGTGGGTGATGCGTGGAAATTTCTACTGCACAGCAGTACTGGCTTGGCTTTGCATTGATCCAGTGTACCGTGCGTCGAATTTCCGGTTGCAGCGCTGGTGTTGCGTCGATCTTCTCTTTGCGAAGTCAGGTTGCGTCATTCCGGTTCGGCGTGCAGTGATGTTCTCACTACGATGCAGGCTGTGCGTCGTTTCTTGCAGGCTGTGGATCGATTTCAGCCACACAAGGAGCTCTTTTGCAGGAATGAAGTCTTTTTGGTCCTGAGACTTCTGGGAACAGGAGGCAAGCTCTATCCAAGCCCTTGGAGAACACTTCTCAGCACAGCCAGAGAGCAGCAATACAGCAGGGCAACAGCAAGGCAGCAGTCCTTCTCAGAAAAGCAGGTGAGTCCTTTGGGCAGCCAGGCAGTTCTTCTTGGCAGGTTGCAGGTTCTGGTTCAGGGTTTCTTCTCCAGGAAGTGTCTGAGTTGGTAGGGTCAGAGACCCTGCTTAAATACCCAAATGTGTCTTTGAAGTGGGGGAGACTTCAAAGAGTGGCTTAGAAGTGCACAAGGTCCCGTTTCAGTTCCATCCTGTCTGCCTGGGTCCCAGTAGGGGGAGTGGCAGTCCTTTGTGTGAGGGCAGGCAACTGTCCTTTGACCTGTAAGTGTCAGGCCCTCCACCCTCCCAGCCCAGGAAGACCCATTCAATATGCAGATGTGTGCAAGTGTGACTGAGCAACCTGTGTTTGGGGTTTGTCTGAGTGGAATGCACAAGAGAGCTGTGCATTCAACTAACCCAGCTAGACATGGATTGTAAGGCACAGAAGGATTTAAGTGCAGAGAAATGCTCACTTCCTAAAAGTGGCATTTCTAAAATAGTAATATTAAATCCAACTTGACCAGTCAGCAGGATATTGTATTACCATTCTGGTCATACTAAATATGACCTTGTTACTCCTTTCAGATCAGAAGCTACCAGTCAAACATTATATGAGGGTAGCCCTAATCTTAGCCTATGACACGAGTGGGCTTCACAGCAGTGTAAAAACAAAGTTAGGAGTTTTGCACTACCAGGACATATAAACTGCACAGGTACATGTCCTACCTTTTATCTACATAGCAGCCTGCCCTATGGGTTACCTAGGGCCTACTTTAGGGGTGACTTATATGTAGAAAAAGGGGAGTTTAAGGCTTGGCAAATATTTTCAAATGCCAAGTCGAAGTGGCAATGAAACTGTGCACACAGGTCTTGCAATGGCAGGCCTGAGGCATGGTTAAGAGGCTACTTATGTGAGTGGCACAATCAGTGCTGCAGTCCCACTAGTAGCACTTAATCTACAGGCCCTGGGCACATGTAGTGAACTTTTCTGGGGTCTTACCAGTAGATTAAATAGGCCAATTGGGTATTAACCAATGTCACCATGTATTAAGGGAGAGAGCATATGCACTTTAGCACTGGATAGCAGTGGTAAAGTACGCAGAGCAAAAACAGTGTCCAAAAAGTGGAGGGAGGCAGGCAAAAAGTTAAGGGTGACCACCCTAAGGCTGTCAAGTCTAACAACCATGAACTAGGCCTCCAAATTGGCAAAGTCATATCTTGGCTAATCACTGTTTTGTCTTTACTGGGGGTAAGATGGCATTCTCAGGCCATCCTCTCAAGTGCTAAAGATCTGCACATTTCAGTAGCTGCTTGACTTAAATGTAATTGGCATGCTTCACAAATGTCTTGTCAATACAACTAATACCATGGGTACTTGCCCCAAAACTATTAACTGCAGCCTAACTGTGTACAAAGTTTCTGCTTACTGTAACACTAAACTGTTGGAGTTAGATGTCACAATACAACCAGTAATGTATGTTTCACATCAACAGGTCGGACCTCCACTGGGCACACAGATGCCACAGAAGAGACTGCTACTACCCCCCAGGATGAAACTCTCAGTGAAGAAGACACTCCTGAACATCTGGAGTCGGTTGCCTCAACATCACAGGCAACCGTTCGCCCCCTATCCTGTGTACCTAGCACAGTGTCTACCATCTCATGCCCACCAGTCCTGGATCCTAAGTTGCAGCACAACACTTTCGAAAAATGAGGGCCTAGCAACAACTTGGAGAGGGCACCCTGTGGACACAGGACTGTGGGAAAGACTACGTCAAAGGGATGCTGTGGGTCCATGTGGTGAGGCTAACTGGTGCTGCTCCTGGCCAAGATACCATCTGCCAAGTCTTGGGGACCAGGTCTTGACCAGGCTCTGGGAAATCAAGAAGCTACAGAGGAACATGCAAGAACAGATGGAGGCCCACAATACCAACATGGGTACCCTAACAGGGCTGCCGAGGACCATTCAGGCCACCCTGAGCAGGGATTTTCAACAAAAGTCTACCTCTTCCTTTGGTTCATCAGCACCAGGCTCATCTACATCAGTGCCAGCCAAAAGAAGGGAGGGCCTGTCAGAGGAAGACCCTTGTGCAGACACCCCTGCATCTGTAGCAGCAGACCCCGCCCCATGCATGCGGGCACATCAAGTGAAGGACCCAGGAGGTTCTGGTGGCAAGACACCCACCAATGCGAGCAAGTAAACTCTTCCTTAAGGTTCTCCTTTGTGTGTTACACATCCACTCTATTGACTGATCCAAAACTACCTATGAGTTCCAATGGAAGGAACACTCTGGACTTTGAACTCCCAATGGTGTGGCATCTAATCCATTGATTCCATTCACCATGACTGATCCCTTCACTTTATGTTTTTGTTTCTGCATGTCCCAACTTTATTTTCTGAATTAGCATTGTAAAAGATTCATCCATCACAAACTGCTTGCTTAATTTTTATTTTTTTGCTACGTTGAGGTGTGAGACCATGTGAACCATATGACAAAGACCCAAGCTACTTGTGCAAGGAGGGATATGTTACAGGTACACAGTGTCTAGCTCAGGATTACAATCATTAAACACAAACATATTAGTACAAGTGTCTGGTCAAACCAAAAATGTTATTCCAGTGTACGTCACAAAGGCTGTCAATATGTGTGGACTTTTGAAAACAAGAATGTGTTACTCATACTGAGTTAAAGTATATATTCTAAGGTACAAACCCTCAGACCACGAAAGGAAGGGATTTGTCAGACATTGTCATGTAGAATAGGGAAACATTAAAGTGGTTGATGTCACCAGCTTGAGCCTTGTCACATAGCACACAAAAGTAATCTCACATCACATTATCTAAGATACAGACAGATGGTAGTACAACAGTCCCTGACAACAGGCCCTTCATAATTCAATGCTCATGCAGCTGAGGTATGACACAAACATATGCCAGTGTTGTGGCACAGGCACTGTGGCATGCAATGCTGACACACATCTACAGGTATATACAGGTCAGAGAAAAAAATTGGGTTTATCAAATGTGAGGGTAAAATGACTTATTGAAAAGCTAGGACTACATATCTTATGAACACATGATGACACAAATGATGCAGCAGGTCCACAACAAGACACAAAACAAGTCCAAAATGCACGTCTGTACTTCCCCCCAAATACTGTGCAAACTCTCTTGGTACAGGTCTCATACAACCTACTTTACCTGGAACAATCCATGACTACTTTGTATGTAAGAACAGTATCAGATACCTGACAATGACACAATTCTGAAATGCCCAAATGAAGATTACATGGTGAAGGTACCTGTACAAAGAAAATAAAAAGGGGTATGTGCTTGAAACCATGCCTATGACACAAGTCACATAGCAAGCAAATGGAAACCAAAGTACATTGCAAGAAAACTGACACAAACAAAGCAACATCATCAAGGTGGGGATGTGTCAAATACAATCTTATCAAGTAGCCTTTGGCTGAATATTGCAGAGTATCAGACCCTAACTGCATTTAAAACACTCAACTCCACACATTCTCACAACTACAGTTCATCATACAGTCACAGTCATGACATCACATGACATACTTACACTCATGAAAAGTAGGTGTTGACAAGATCTTCCCACAAGTCAGCTCGTCCCTCTTAACCACTGTCATCCACACTTGTCATTTCAGGTGTCTAACTGAAGGCTCCCCCTTCTCTAGGGTGTACAGGATAAACCTCTGCAGGGCAATGCTGTGGAGCATGCAGCATGGCATAGTGATATGACACACTTTCCTGGTGAGTAGAGGAGGGCTCCACCAGTCTGCTGAAGACAGCAAAATCTGGCCTTCAGGAGATCAAAAACCTGCTTCACGAGTCACTGTGGTCTTCCATGGGCCTTATTGAAGCCAACTTCCCCTGGGGTAGTTGAATTCCTCAGTGGCGTCAATAACCAAGGACTATTTGGATATGCTGAGTCTCCTGTCAAGGAATGGGACAGAAGTGTAACAATGAGTCACTCACTTCATGATTGTAGCACCTGACATTTTTCATATACAATCAGGACAGATGTGACTTACCAACCAGTCAGGCCCTCTCTGGGTGCACTTATGACATCAGCTGGGGTACGGAGCTGTTCTGCATTATGAAGGAATCATGACCTGAACCCTGATAACAGGCATAGACATGTGAGATATAGAGATCCACCAAACAGACAACTTGCACCTTGGAATATAAGTTATTTCTGTTGAAATATACTAGTTCAGTGGTCTGCGGTGGCACAAAGCCAACATATGTACCATCAACGGCCCTCACCACATGTGAGAGGTGGCAAAAATCAGCCTTCACTTGGCTAAATCCTCACGTCGGGCAACCTGATATAGATGCCAATGTGTGTCATCATTGCTAAGAGGAATTCTTTCAACACCAGAATGAACATAGGTTGGGACATACAAGCAGATAGGGCCACTGTTGGAAGAACACTGTGAGAAGGCTGTCAACAGACAACTAACCCCTTTCCTCAAGGAGAACTGCACCCTGGAACCTTCCCAATCCAGATTCCGCAGCAACCACAGTACCAAAACCACCCTCATCGCCACCACCGACGACATCAGAACCATAATGGACAATGGCGAAACCGCAGCCCTCATCCTCCTGGACCTCTCAGCTGCTTTCAACACCATCTGCCACCACACCCTACACTCACTCCTCAACAATGCAGGAATCCGCGACAGAGCCCTGGACTGGGTCACCTCCTATCTCACCGGCAGAACCCAGAGAGTCCACCTTCCCCCATTCCGCTCTGAGGCCACTGAAATCATCTGCAGCGTACCCCAGGGTTCGTCCCTCAGCCCGACCCTCTTCAAAGTCTAAATTGCCCTGCTCGCTAACATCACCTGATCTCACAACCTCAACATCATCTCATACGCCGACGACACCCAGCTGATCCTCTCCCTCACCAAGGACTCCGCCAATACCTACCTCCACGAAGGAATGAAGGCCATCGCTGAATGGATGAAGAGCAGCTGCCTCACATTCAATTCCGACAAGACGGAAGTCCTCATCTTCGGCTCCACCCCCTCTGCATGGGATGACTCTTGGTGGCCTGCCACTCTCAGAGCCGCTCCGACTCCCACCGACCACGCACGCAACCTAGGATTCATCCTGGACTCCTCATTATCCATGACCCAGCAAATCAACGCCCTCTCCTTCTCCTGCTTCAACACCCTCTGCATGCTCTGAAATATCTACAAATGGATACCCACCAAAACCAGACGAACAGTCACCCAAGCCCCCGTGAGCAGCAAACTGTACTACGGCATTGCCCTCTACGCAGGAACCATGGCCAAACCCCAGAAGAGGCTGCAACGCATCCAGAACACCTCTGCACGCCTCTTCCTGGACATCCCTCGCCAAAGCCACATCACAGACCACCTGAGAAACCTGCACGGTCTCCCAGTCAACAAGAGAATTACCTTCAAACTCCTCACCCACGCTCACAAAGTACTGCACACCGGACCAGAACACCACAACAGATGGCTCTCCTTCTACACCCTGACCCAGCATCTCGGCTCTGCTGACCTCACCCTCGCAACCGTCCCATGCGTCCGCAGAACTACAACCGGTGGTAGATCATTCTCGTACCTCGCCGCCCAAACGTGGAACACTCTATCCACCCACCTGCACCAGACCAAAGACCTCCTGACCTTCAGAAAACTTCTCAAGACCTGGCTGTACAAGCAGTAGCAGCACCTCCCCCTCTTCTCCTCCCCTCCTCAGCACCTTGAGACCCTCACAGGTGAGTAGTGTGCTTTACAAATTCCTGATTGATTGGCCAGGAAGTGCAATACTGACATGACTCGGACAATGGGTGGTATGCATGTTGGATAAAAGATGACATCAGATCTGGCTTTAACTGGTGGCATAAGTCCACTATTATTTGCCTATCCAGGTGGTAGTACATGATGATATGGCATTCTTTCATGATCTGAAGGTCTGGCAGTGGAGGGTAGACAGGAGGGTGTTGCATCCTCCCTCTCCCAGGGTACCTACGTGTGACAAGATATTAGTTGTGACATTAGTCAGTGTGTCCACAGCAACATACATGATGCATGCCAATGATATCATGTGACAAATCATTTCTGACTGCATGGACATGACACCCACTGCACATCACAGCTAAACTACACAAGGGTCACATGTGACCCCCATGGTTTTCAACACATCTGTCCAAAACATGGATTAGAGCAAAACTCATAGATGTGCAACACAACTGCCCCTCGAAATATGACTGTATGTTCTGCCCTCCAAAATGACCATCAGCAGTGGTGTAATGTGCAATGCTGTAAAATGCCATCTGTGCCCTGCAACATACTACAATGGTGGGTGAGTAGAATGACCTACATGACAAGACATGATAAGGATGTTTGTGATGCTACAAAACAGGTATTGTAGGTGTGACTAAGTTTAGAAAACACAATACAGCATTTCAGGCCACCAAAATGGCAGATGCCAGACCTACTCCACTGGACATTAGGAACTGCCAGCTACCACCGGCAGAAGTGGTCATGGTGGTAGGTGGTTGCAATCATGGCAGACACAGCCCTAGGCTAACATTATTGACAGTGGTGGTCACGGTCCAATGGCTGTGTCCACAGGCAGTGATGACCACGTACGTGACCACCATGTTATGCAGACTCCTGACACTGCTGCCAACAAAACCTCCACAGCCGGAACTGCTGTGTGGCGCCTCAGGGAGCAATCACGTCATGTCTAGTAGGTGATAGGGGCCTTGCCTTTTCTCCAGAGGAGCTGGATAGGCTTGTCAATGAGGTCCTACCCCCTATATGAACAACTCTACGGTTCACCAGAGGAGCAGGTAAGTACCTTGCACAATTTTCTCTCTACTTCATCATCCTTTTCCTCCTCACAGGCTACAGTGTACCCTTGTGTGCCAGTTAGCCTTCTTGTGTGCCTGTTGCTGCAGTCTGTGTGGTATCAATGGGATGTACAATGTGCAGGTACTAGCAGCCAGTACTATATGTAAAGATCAGTCACATTGTGTTGTGTGAGTTTTTTGGGGTTCTAGATCCTCCTTGTGTTTGATGCACATAACTAGGTAAGGAAACTTTACTGCCATCTAATGACATCTATTTCTTCATGATTGTTGTAAGTGTTGGACAACATGTATGTGCATGACAGTATGAGGTGTGTATGCATCTTGCATGAGTGATTTGAGAGTCTTGAGAGATAGGTGCATGGTACCACAGGTCTTTTAACCCACATCTGGCCTTGCCAAACTATTGTCTCGATTCCATATCCTAACTCACTCTGCCCTTCAGGTTGACACACACACACCACATGCCAAATTGCTTATGGCCACATGATGTACTGTCATGCATGTACGTGATGGAAATTAAGTTTCATGTAGGTTCTTTATGCTCCGCCTGCAGAGACCAGGGTCTATCAAATTTATCTCCCAGTATTGGACCTAGTCTAAGCTGTGAGAGAGTCATTGTGGCTATGCAACTGGGGCACTGTGCCCACTCCCTGTACACCGGCAGATCCTGATCTGTGGATAATATAATGTTCTACTGGCAAAACGTGCCCTGAATGCCTCAGTTTATTGACTATATTAGGAATAGGTACTGAGGTAAATCATTAAACTAGTCCATATTTGCATTTTGCATCATTGCCAATGTGTGGCTTTGACTCATGACAGGCCCCTTACTCCCACAGCTCTATTGTCACCTTCACACAGGTCATATTTGCCCTGTGCTGGCTTATCGCACAAATGATAGTCTCTCAGTGCATAGCATGCTGATTCTTGGGAGGCCATGATATGTGAGTCAGTAGCTTGGTCACATAGCAGCATAGCAGTAATTGTACAATGCATGCCTTTGTATGTTTGATACCATCTCCGTAGGATGAACACATATCTCAAAATGAATGTTCTGTTGTACAGGGACATACCACAGAACCCACGCCTGAAGTGACATGAGTCTGCATTTGTTAGGCCACATATCCATACATGGACAAGGAAGAAACTTTCTGTACCCTCCATGCCAGCCCCTTCATTGTCACTCAAGTGTAATGGTGAAGTCTGTACTATGGAAGATGTCTGTGGGACTCTATGCAGAGAGTCAATCTCACAGAGTGTGAATGTGCTGGTCCATTCAGGCCTGAGGAGTTTACCCTTCAGAAGCCACATATGTGTGTAGTGTTTCATTGTGGCTCTCATCACAGTACATGTTGCTGGATCATGGGCTACCTGATGCTGGCAAGCTTGCTCAGTCATTGTAGGCCATGAACGGGGTAGTGAGTTAGTCTGCAGATGGAAATATATATGTCTGTAGTCATATCCCTGTACTTATTGACTTGTGTGTTTCGCATTTGTGGAGTGTTAACAAATATTGAAAAGTTATAATGTGGTGTTTCTGACTCAACCATTTGGGTACAAACTTGTGCTTGTAATCTCTTGATTTGTATCCATTCAGGTTAATGCCTATCAGAAGAACAAATGGATGGAAATCCTTGCCCGGAAGGTGCCGCCCTAGGGATCCACTGCTTGTGGAACGCCCACTGTCGGAAGAGGTGGTAGAACCTGAGATGCTGGGCCTGGAAGATCACAGAGGTCCTGTTGGGGCTGTCCTCCCAACATGGAAAGGGCGCACATCAGACCAGGACCCCCCTTTTGGTCTGCATTCTGGCAGTGGCCTACCTGGAGCTTGATGGGCATTTGAGTATAGCACAGCAACATAAGGGGTTGAGTACAGGGCATATTCCTGCCTGTCACATTGCCAAGTGAATGTGTTCTGACAGCTCCCCCTGACGATTAGGGATGAGCCATGTGTAACAAGGTAGATGAGTGATTGTTTCTGTTGACATGTGTGGTGCATACTGAGGTGCCTTGCCTAATGGCCCAGGGACCTAGGACACAACTCGGTATAATCCACATACATTTTGCTCTCCAGGGACACGCTATGGTTGTGTACATTAATCAATCAAGTACTGTTCGTTGTTGTAGTGGTTGTAAATTGTATGCAACAGACCACTACTCTGCAGTGTTACAGGCCAAATGAAAGATAGTGATGGATCACTGTCCTCAGCCATGTGTCTGGTGAAATGAGTATATTGGCATCTGCTACCCAAAGCCTACTGGTCTTCCGCGTGTGATGGGTGCTGGTGCCTCACTAACGTCTGTAAAGCAAAGATGGCAAGGCCATCATACATGTGAAAGAGCATATCTTTTTTTGAGTTGCAGCTACAGATCAATACTTTCCCTTGTTAAGTGGGGAATGTCCATTGGCATGATTTATGTGCCATCACTGTTGCCAACATTCCTTGTGCCTACTTGTCAGCATGTGTCCCTTTCTCTTTTGGAAAATATTTTTAAGATGCTTTTTCATGCATGCTTTACCTGTTTAATGGGATAATTTCTGTATACCCTCACATATATGTGCATGCCAACCTGTTTGTGGAATAGGACATTTACAATGGGGCTACGTTTCATGTGGTGCCACATACAAGATTGTGCCACCATTGATTATTGGCTGACACATACTCTCACCCATCAAAGCATGCCATTGGGCATGTACAGCTGCAGTAACAATGAGAGACAAGACGTGTTTGACTAGATACTGTTGCCATAATATGCATTGCCATGCCATTGTTGTGACATCATGTGGGAAATGGGGAAGGATTGTAACCTGACTGTTGGTATGCACCCTGGAGTGACTTGCAGTTATGTTGAAATCACATGTGGTTGGGTACAACCATTTATCCAAAGACATCTGGGTTTGCATGACAAAAATGGAGACAGTGATGTAGCTTCCGATTGGGCAATTTGTTGAGGGCCTTCTACAAGTACTTGCAAATCATTGGGCCTCTCCAACATCCAACTGACTAATGGCATCTACTGATGCAATCAGGGTATGTCATTGTAAGGGGTGCCAAGCATTAGTGGTGATTTCCCTGGGACTTGCTGATTCTTTGTGTTGTGGATTTTAGGGACATATCTCCCTGACATTTTGCACATGATGTCTACAGTGTACGTTTGCATACCAAATGTGTGGCATATCTCAGAAATATTGGTACTACCTCCATGACTCTACTGAGATAATTTTCACTTAGCGAAGTGTGCATTGTCGAAATGTTTCCAATGTGGCATGAGTATTTCCATGTCACTTTCTCCAGGCTATTCTACTGTTGTCAGCAACATGGCATGATCTGGGAGCATAATTTCACATTGTTGTGTTATTGTATATGTGACACTGTATGTCTGCATGAACTTGTGTGGGCTCTGTCGGAATGCATTTGGCACTGGCTTACTATTGTATCACAACAGGTAAATGATGTATGCTCCATGAGGCAAAACATTGAAGGTGATGTGGTCTTCTACTTGTTCAAGGAGTATCTCTATGGGTCAAACTGCCATGGATTGGCCTGCCAACTTTAGCACATCAATGCTTTTCTGGAAGGCATGCATAGTGTAATGTATGGCCTACAGAGATCTTTAGGCTCCAGCCTCCTCACTGATGGCAGCCAGTCACCCTCCACCTTCCGTCCCAATTCCACCTCCCTCTTCCCAAACCACAACCCCCTTTCCCCTACCTATCCCAAGCACACAGAAAGATCTGCATGCACCACCTCAATGCACAAAAACATCACACATAAACACAAACACTACAAAACACACCAGCATGCAAGCACTCAACAGATACCCACACATGCAACATCAGCCATCGCTTTCCCAGACATCCCTACTACCCTCACTGACCTACACACCATATCGAACATACCCAAAGTCACCACCACAACAGGCTATGACACACTTACTACACCCACCATACCCGCAGACACTACCCCAACAGGCGGACAGACATCCACCACACCCATCATACCCACAGACACCACCCCAACAGACACACAGTCATCCACCACATCCACCATACCTGCAGGCTCCATCCACAACTACAAGAATACCCACAGACACCACCCCAACAGATGCACATGAATCCACCACTCCCACATCACCCATCACCTCCACCTCCCAGCTCCAAAGACACACAAATGCCCACACTCATACACGCAACACCCAAACACAAGCATATCTCACACACGCACACACCCAAGGCATCCACACCAACACACCAGACAACCACTGCCTCAACCTCCAAATCCCCACAGCCTTCTGATGGCCATACCTGTGTTCCTAAGGAAAGGTTTTTTTTTTTACCTGGCCCTTCCCCTGTTCCCTCCACCCACCGTCCCAAACCCAGAGGCCTTAACCCACATTCCAACCCATTCCTTCCACCTCCTACTCCTCCCCATCACACCTGCCTCCATCTGCAAGCACCCATACCTCTCCCTCAAGAAGAAGCCTATCCCTCCTATGAACAAGTCCAAACAACTACCCCCAAGGATGATCCCTATGGTTCCTACCTGCCTACTTGGTGCCCCTTCCTGTGGCAGTTCCTGGCAGTAATAGGAGACAAGTGTGGGCACAGTGATGTGCATGGACATTACCAAATGGACTGCCCAATGGCCTTTGCTTTTAAGCATTTCAAGTTAATAAACCCAAACTGTTGTTTTGTTAGGTATACATTTGTCGAGCATTCCTTCTTTACCTTTGTTTTGTTCCTGAGTAACGTGTGCTGTCTGCCTACAGTTGTGTGTTCCACCCTGCTTGCTGATCCATTTGCTGGTGTTTACAAAATCTTACATTGTGGGTAGTGTTGCTGTCACTCAAGACAAAGGTAGATGTTCACTGTATGGATATGTGGGTGTTAATGCAATTGTGGTGTCATTGCATTGTGTTCTGTCTGGTATGGTAGGTATTTCATTTTGTGTTGCCCAATGTGAGCATGTATGGTGTTAGATTTGTCCCTCTGATATGGCTAGGATATTCTTTTCATGTGTGGGAGCTTGAGTTTTGTTTATGCAGATATGGAGGCTGATGAAGAGAGATATCCTGAAGGTGGTCCCAGGATGCTTGTTTCTGGTCCAGGGAGGACCTGGCAGTTCAGGCTGGACTGTTCCCATATGGAACAGGGTCAAGACTGATTTGCATATGGCTGGGTCCACACTGGGGTGACATGTTGAGCAAAAGAACAATGGATTAAAAGCAGATATGTGACTGAGGGTGAGGGGGTGAGTGTTTGAAAAGTTTCAGCACTCTGTCCATCATCCTTTTGTGTTGCTGAAGTTGCCTTAAGTGGTTAGGGTATGCCCAGGTGTAGGTCCCTTGCTTGCTGCACCACTGGGTTCAAACTAGCCTGGTTGATGAAGGGTGATCACCTGGAACTGGTCCCAGGATGCTTGAATCCTGTCCAGGGATGACCTGGATTGGCAGTTTGGGCAGAACTGCTCCCATCGGGTGTAGGTTCAAAACTGATTTGCATATGGCTGGGTGTGACCTGGAGTGATGTGGCAAGCAAAATAACAATGATTTAAACCCAAATCTGTGACTGGGGATGAGTGTTTGAAAAGTTTCAACACTCCCTCCATTGTTTTATTTTGTGATGTTGCTAAGCAATATTGACCCCCTCCAAATATCAGGAACCATTTTTGTCATTTACATACACCTGACAATAAAAAAGGGGGTGTTGTAAGTACATTTTGGCTGTGTTCTGGATTTGGGCCTTCGCTACAGATGAATGGTAGATTTTATACTTTCCCTACCTACTATCACTTGATTAAAGTAGTGATAGGAGGTGAAATTATTTAAAGTTTTCTATCTAGTTAAAAAAATGTACGTAGTACTGCAGTACTTCCTAGGAAGAACTGTCTACATAAAAGTGTTTTAAAAAATGAATGTTACAAACTAAAAAATGCACTGTACTACACTATATTTCACAAATATACGGCTTCATTTACAAGAAACTGAAGCATCGTCATCAATGCATCTGATTTCTTGTCCATGCCGCACATCTCCTAACAACACCATGGGTGCGCTATATTTACAATATAGAACTCCATTGCACACGTTTTCAGAGCTGTGTAAGAAATTCTGACACATCTGTTAGCACTAAAGTGCTACCACTTTTCTACATACCTTTTTCTGTGGGAACGCCTACCCCACATATATTATACCTGGCACAGATGTAAAGTGGCGTAGGGCTTTACAGATTGGCCAGTGGGCCTAATGCATCAATTTGTAACTATGAACAGTGTAGTGCACTGCTAGCGCCGTTGATTCAGCGGGGGTGCAAAGGGCTTGTAAATTAGGCCCATAGTGTATTAGAATGTATTTTCAATATTCTACATATTTAATTCTTTGCAAAGAAGTGTACAGAATACAGAGATAATACTAACTACAAATTACAGCACTACATAAAAAGTACAAATAAAATTACTTTAAAAATGATAAGTACACATATAGATACCATAACAAAATACTCCTACAAGAGTCCAGGACCCTCGAGGGGTGAAGTATTGAAAGTAGCAGCGCGGCTACCAAAAATCCAATAACAAGTTAAAAGAAGTATAGACGCTCACTCGGAAAATGCAGTGGAGAAGTCACAGTTTACATTGTCCGTGGAACGGGCTTGCTCACATGAACACAAAGCATTCAAGTCTGTATTTTAAACTTTAAATGATAAACATAAACAAGAGGCTAGAGTTCCAACATCAAACAAAATACGGTGGCCGTTTTGTAATGAGAAAATTCACCCGAGTGAACATATAAAATACAGTTTGGACTAAACCTCACGTAACTGTATATTCCTGTATCATTTCTAAAAGCCTTATCATAACTTGAGGTGATAGAGGGTTTTCTGTCTGCCATGAAAGGTCGGCTGGCAAAGCATGAAAGAGGAGATAGTGGCCAGGAAACAAAGGAGGTTATTAAGAGCTTATGACGATTATGAAAAAGTTTGGATTCTGACCTTTAATTGTAAATACGACTATATCATCAAAGCAGACAGGATGCCACAAGGTGCTGCAGTAAACTAAACAGTGACATCAGTATCAGAGCCTGGAAGTGTAACAGATAACGAATCAGACACTTAAGGCACACATTAACCTAAGATGTCAGGAAGTGAATGTAGTTTGAAACCAGGGATGTTTTTAGATGAGTACCTGCTCCTACAAGAAGAGGAAGAAGCAGAGGAGGAGGAACCGGCAGACGCGAAGGAGAGTCCAGCGAAGGCAGCAGAAAAGGAGGAAGGAATGGGTGCAGGGGAACAAGCAAGAAAGCCCCCAACCAAGGATCACAATGGATATGAATGTGGTAAATAAGCCTATTGTTAAATTGAGCAACAGAACACTAACGGATTTAGAAAAGATGACCCAACGTTTAGGCTCATCATTGTGTCTCTCAGGCCACTTTGACTATGTGGAAACTAGAATAGACCTGTTCAAATTCATAAGAAAATGAAAACTTGAGAAATGGCATTCTATGAGAAAATACAAGGGAAAATCAGAAGGGGCTTATGAGACAGAGAAATCCATGAGTGAGTTAAAAATTTGTGATATAGATCTATTGACACTACTGAACTGGAAATGGGTGGTGATGGACAGGTCCGGCCCTGGACTTCCACACACTTGATACTCTGGGTATTGAATATGACCATGCAAGCTATTTTGGTTTCAAACCACAAACTACCTTTCTCCCCATAATGCCACATTATAATATTGACACATACCATGACATGATGACAGATCATTTGAAGAAACTACAACAGAAGAAATGGCATAATAGAAATAGGCAACATTTGTAAGTTTGAACCAAAGACAAGCTATAGACAAACTTGCCCAAGATGAGGATTTGGTCATTAGGCCATGAGGCCAAGGGGGTAACGTTGCTCTGATGACTAGAGAACGCTAAGTGTTGGAAGCCATGCGACGATTGAGCAATACTAGATTCTATGAAGTCATCAACAGAGAGGAGTATACCAAGAGTGTCAAGGGTATATGGGAGAAACTTACAGACTGGAAGGACAGAGGCATTCTCACGTTATGAACAGTGTGCAGTAAAGTGTGCCTGCTTCACTGCATTTTTCGAGTGAGCATCTTTACTTCTTTTAACTTGTTATAGGATATATATATATTTATATATATATATATATAGAGAGAGAGAGATAGATATAGATATAGATATAGATATAGATATAGATATAGATATCCAAGAAAGAAGTGACTCAAACAGATGATCTCACCAAAGAAGAACAATGTATTTCTACTGCAATGTTTCAGCTTCCGCCTTCCATAGGTAGTACAAGATGGTTTACTCAGTAGCTGCACAACTGACACTTAGGGATTTTCAAAAAGCATCATGAGTGAAGATTCCAATTGGAATGTGGAATCAATGTAGTCTTGAGAACTCTTCAGATATCCAGAAATCAAGTGGCATTGTCAGTGATGTTCAGTCCATCTGGATGCAGTGATTTTAAACAGTACATCCAGAAGTTTTCTTTGATGTGCAGTAGTTCTTCCTTTAAAACATGTTCCACATAGAAAATCTTCAATCTGATAGTAAATGGTCCACAAGGTTAAAATGATTGGCTACAGGATGGTAAGGATGTACACCACTACACTCTATCCTACTTCACTCTACCCCACTCTACAACACTCAACTTTACCCTATTCCACTCTAGACCACTCCAGTCGCCACCACTTCAGTCTATGCCACTCCACTGTGCACCACTCCACTCTATGCCACTCTACTCTATGCTATTCCACTTTACTTAATTCGATTCTATGCACTCCACTTTACACCTTTACTCCACTCCACTGTATACCACTCCACTATACCCTATTCCATTGTACACCACTCCACTGTGTGCCACTCCACTCGATTCCACTCCACTCTACACCTCTACACTCTACGCCATTCCACTCTACACCACTCCAGTCTACACCACTCCTCATGACAGTACTACACTCTACGTTACTCTATGCTGTTCCACTGTACACAAATCCACTCTAGGCCAGTCCAATCTGTGTTATTCCACTCTATAGCAGTCCACTGTACACCAGTCCACTGTGCACTACTCCACTGCACGGTATTCCACTCTATGCCATTGCACTGTACACCACTCCACTTTTCACTATTCTACTGTATACCACTACACTGTACCTCCCTTCACTCTATGCCAATCAACTCTGAGCCATTCCTTTCTATTCCACTGTACCTGAAGCTATTCCACTCTATGCCACTCCACTCTATGCCACTTCACTCTATGCTATTCCACTGTACGTTACACCGTTCCACCCCACTTCAGTCTATGCCACTCTAACGTATGCCACTACACTGTATGCCACTCCACTCTTTGCTATGCCACTGTACGCAAATTCACTTTAGGCCACTCCTCTCCACATCACTCTACACCACTTTACTATATAGCAATGTATGCCACTCCACTACACCTCTCCTCTCTAATAAACTCTACTCCACTCTGTTGTAGAATATGCCACTGTATGACATTTTACTCCACTGTACACTATGCTACTCTACTCCACTCCACTCTACAACACTACACTGTACGACACTCTCCTCCACTCTACTGTACAACACTCCACTTATTGTCACTACACTCAACAACAATAGACTCTACGATTTCAAGAAAATGTTTATTCTAAAATAATATTTAATGGAAAATCCAAAGGATAAACCTTAGTTTAAGTCAGAAAAAAATTGATTTATAATTTTTATACAAACCAAAGTTAAACTCCACAAACATCACACATTCTAAAGTTAAAGTTAAAGTTATACCTTAAATTTATAATTTATGCATCACCTTCAAAATATTATAACTCACACTCCTTCATACAGAGGTTCTTGAACTCGAAAGTCACACTACATTAACTATATTTGAAGGCAGCATGGGACCATGATATACTTAGACCTAGGTTGATGAGTAGGAGGTGGAGTTGTCCTTCTTGATTCGTTGTTGCTGCACAGTCTTCTTGTCTGTGAGGTGCAGTGACAGACTGGCAACCGTGCATATAGCTTTAGTTTGACAACAGCAAAAACCTTCCAGGCCATAGAAGATGCTACATCTGTCACCAGGGAAGGCAAGGTATGTTTCGTAACTGTTTCCTAACTTTTCTTTTATCTACTTTAGTATCCTTTACTCTTGCATGTCCCCTTTTATATTCCCTTCTCTTTCCACAACCTAGTTATTCCTCTCTTTTTAGATTGTTTGGCTTCTTTATCCATATTTAATTGTTGTGGCCACAACCTCTCCTTTACTACCCTTCTCTTCATTCACTCTCCTTCGATTGATAGTTGTTTGATCCTTTCATAAACATTTGGTCCTATTGTTATGCCTTTGTGGTATAGCATTCAATTAATAACTCATTTGATTTTAAAACGTATTAAGAAATCTTTGAAAGTTATTCTTTAGATAGCAATTATTTCAGTTTTGTTAGGTATTTGTTAAAGTTGTGTAAATACTGTGGTGGGTACTGATATTAGAAATAATTGTGTTTTGATTTTGTCCAGAACATGCATTAGCCATTACTGAGAAGGTGACTGAGGACCACCAACATCCTCTTGAGGACAGACAGGGTGATCAAGCAGCTGCTGGGACAAACGGTAAGCCAATTTCCATTCTCTAACACAACTGCTACATTTGTTAAGATATCCTTCCTTGCTTCTAAAACCAGTCCCTAACCCTTATTAAATTACCCACCTCCATATGTTTTTGTCTGTGTCTCCCTCCAATTTAAATTATGACACTCATAGTTTTTTCACATATGTGCTTCTTTAACTTTCATTAATGTACCACCATTATTTGAACTTGTGCCTTTAGCTTGTTCTTCAGAGAATCAGACGCCACAGGTTTCACATTTTGTAAACTAGATGACAGTCAAAATCTTTGGCCAATTAACATTTTACTTTTAATAATGATGCACACTATTCTCTGTATGTTTTGTACATTTCAAGATGTCATCCATAGTTATTTTTTACACATAAGTTTACAACATCCATTTATATGCCCATGGTCATGGTAATTTCTGCTGACATCAACTTGTGCATAGAAGGGTCTGATATGACATACTATGCGTTTTGTAAACTAGCTGACAGGTGAGACTGATACAATGAGTGGTTTCTTTTTCCTGTTGTTCGATTATTTGCAGTCTTTCCCAAATATCGATTTGCATACCATGATGCAAATGCCTGGATTACAATAATCATTGTATGTAGATAATTAAGATTTCATGGACAATGCCATGTACAATGTTGATGATTGCTTTAAGACTTAAGGGCATATTTAAGAGCCCCAAGCGCCTCATTGCCCCTCATTAGCATCTTTTATTTTTTATGCTAATGGGGCCCAACAAGGCCAAATCACAGCGCCAAATTTACAAAGTGGTGCAATGCATGCATCACGCCACTTCGAAACTCCTTGCACAACATTTTGCCTGTGCCAGGCATAATGTAAGTAAGGGGGGGCGTTCCCCTGTTAGGGGGACTGGAAAAATGACACAAAGAAATCTAAAAGATTTGTTTGCATCATTTTCTTTGGCATTTCTAAAGCCTTCTCAGGGCAGGTGTTAAAAGAGGGCATGCCATTGTTCTCAATGGCCCCCTATGTACTGTTTAGGGTTAATGCCAGCGTTTTGACACTAACCCTGAACAGTACATCAATAGTGTCAGAAATTCTGATGCTATTGTCCCCTATCCTGTGCCATGGTGTGTTGTATTCTAAATACGGTGTACACATAGTGGCGGTGGGGGGGCTCAAGAACCGCAAGAAAAAGTCGTGCTACATGTAATGTAGCACCACTTTTCTTAAATCTGGCCCTTAGTTTGACTAACTTTTAGAATAGGTATTTGTGTGCTATTTTGGTCATGCTACACTAACATTAGGTGGGAGTTTTTTTGTTCATTGTAGGTCCTGGGTAAGTTCACCATGGTACCCATTGCATGCACAACCTAGTTTCCTTTTGGATGCACATGTGAATACCCCCGATTAACGATTATCCAGGCCTGAAATGCATTGGGCATATGATCAGATGGTTAAAATTCATTGAATCAAAATAGAATCCAGGTTGGTGGTATGAATCATAATTATTTTGGAAATTTTGATCAATTGTAAAAGCACATATACACAAGGATTTTCTATTTAATCAGTTCCATGTAGAGGATGTCTCCGGGCCGTCCTTTACATACGTAAAAAGAACAGATGATGGACGGAATGCTGAGCAATGCAAACATTAACCCCCAGTCACAAAGATCTGGGTTTAATCCATTGTTGTTTGCTCACCATGCCACCCCAGTTTGAACCAAGCCATATGCAAATCAATCTTGACCATGTTCATCATGGGAACAGTCCAGCCCAAACTGCCAAGCCAGGTCCTCCCTGGACCAGAAATGAGCATCCTAGGACAGGTTTCCTTCATCAGCTAGGCTAGTTTAAATCCAGTATTGCTGTGAGCACGAGACCCACATTAGGGCATACTCTTCCCACTTGGGGCGACAAATGCATAAAGAACAGATGATGGACAGAAAAACTATTTTTCCTTTTACTCTTTATATACGAGCAGGAAATCCCTCTGGTGCGTCCACCAGAGGTAATTCCTCTGACTGAAATAAGCCTCGTGAGATGGGGGCTATACGGCCCCACCTTCCGAGGCTATTTCAGATTTTTCACTGAAATAGCAATCGGTGCACATGGCACACTGGCGCCATTTCAATGAAATTGAAAGTGAAATGAGCCAATCAACCTATTTCGTTTTCACTTCATGAGTGCTCCAGGGGCCATCTCAGCACCGGAGCTTGGATTCAGATGGGGGAGGTATCATTAGAAAGGGGAGAATCTCCTTAGTGGATTCCTGATTGGGGATCACAGCAGGAAGGTGACCGAAAGCAGGAACCTACCCACTAGACGCCGGGGGGGAGTGAGCAGCCCCTTGGGCAAAGGCAGGTGCTCCCTCCTAAAACAATTTAAATTCCTGTCTTTCTGCCTCCCCCCTGTTCCCCGGAAGAAAGATGGGGCAATTACCCCATCTGCCCCTGGGGGACAGAAAGCCCACACAATACTAGAGATTGATTTAGTATACATTGTAGAAGTTGGGGCTGCCATCCTTCCACCACCCCAAAAATGGAAGCAGTCTTTCTGGCCCCCAGGGGGGAGAAGGAGAGAAGTACCCCATCTGTCCCCTTCATCCCCCAGGGGGGAAGGAAAGCCCTCTAGACACTAGGGATTACGCTGTCTAGTTGTAGGGGTGGGACCATGTCCCCACCCCCCCCAAAAAGGTTTAAAGTCTTTCTGCCCCCCAGATGGAGACATTTGCTCCCATTTGGGGTGGGTGCAGAAAGCCAACAGATCCCAGACCTTTCTATCAAAGAAATGTGAGGAAAATATGTTTGCTTGTGAAAGTTTGAGGTTTGCAAAGGATTCTGGGTAAAACAACCTAGGAAGAACCCCATCTCAGGTTCCCCTAGGTGTCTAGTGTTCAAAAATGTACAGGTTTGCTAGGTTTCCCTAGGAGCTGGATGAGCTGGGGCCTAAAATCCACAACTAGGCACATTGCAAAAAACGGGTCTGTTATCATTGGATAAATGTGATTTGTCCATGTTGCATTTTGGGCCGTTTCCTGCGGCGGGCATTAGGTCTACCCACAGAAGTGCAGTACCATTTTCATTGAGAGACTTAGGGGTACACACAATAGTAGAATAAGTGTTATTACCAATTGTATTTCTCTTCATTTTCACCTTCCAAATGCAAGACAATGTGTAAGAAAGAAGTCATTTTGAGAAACATCCTCTAATTCACATGCTAGTGTGGGCACCCACAAATTCAGGGATGTGCAAATAACCATTGCTTCTAAACTCCATGTATTTTGCCCATTTTACAAACAAATGTTTCCTTGATACCTAATTTTCACTATTCCTATTTTACCATATAAATTGCTCTATACCCAATACACAATAAAAAACCATTGTAAGGTGCAGCACAGGTTTTGACTCTGGGTACCTCATGTTCTTAGAAAACCACAACCCATATATATCCCCACAACCAGAAACGTCTAGAAGATGTAATGGTATATAGCTTTTTCAAATCAGCCTTCGTCATGAGAAGTTACAAATGAAAAAGTCACAAACACTATTTTTTTCCTACTATCTTTCAATATTTTTTTATTTCAACACCTCGTATTTTGGGCAACCCTTTGAAGGATCTACACAAATGACCCCTTGCTGAATTCAAAATTCTGCCTAGTTTTTGGAAATGTTTAGCTTTCTGGGACCCACCATGGATATCACATCCATTTCTATCACAAACTGGAAGGAGGCTGAAAGCACAAAATCATGAATCATGGGCTATCTCCCATTAAAATGCCATAAGATTGGGTTAAAAAATGTGGTTTTGTGAATGAAGTCTGCCTGCTCCTGAAAAAAGGGAAAATTGTGATTTTACCACTGCAAATCTTTCGTTGGCGCTATTTGCAGAGGAAAGATAGAAACACTTTCCTCTGCAGCACTTTTTTCCCCAAAAAACACAAAATGTAGCTATATTTTGTCTGATCCACAAATCCTAGGTACTTTTGGAATCCCCAGGATGTGTTAAAAAAGGACACAAATTTGACATGGATAGCTTATGTGAACAAAAAGTTATTGAGGCCTAAGCGCAAACTACCACTAATAGCTGAAAAAAGGCTTAACACAGGGCACGAGGGGAGGGTGGCTAACAGTGAAAGGGTTCATAACTCTAAGGTTTACATAATGAATTCCTTAATACATGTATTGTGCTCCCTGGTGGGGGACCAAGCAAGGGGATATGCTTCATTGGAGTATAGGTCTTAATTTGCTTGTTAAAAAATCAGGATGCATACAGGATTTATTTATTGTTTATTGTTTCAGGTCAATAGGTCAATAGATCTTGATCCAGATAGACTTCAGTTTGGTCATACAAGTAGTCTTGTACCTTACTCTCCATTGTCATATTTGCTGGCAAATGATGTTTCTAAGTTGCCTGCACCTGTGTGTTTGATTTAGGTCCTGGAATATTCATAATCAGCCAACTGCAGATTCTACAAAAGAAAGTAATGCTGCTGGTGTTATAGTTTTAGGTGTTTGGACAGAATATTGATTTCAAATATTGTGGGATAATAAATATAATGTTCAAAAATATTGTTACTAACATAATATCATGGGACAAATATCATTGGCAGGAATATCCTTTTTTGGTATATAATATCTTTTTCAAAATTATCATTGTGTTTCATTTAGTTTTCTTTAATAAGGTTGTAAGACTATAGGCCCAGATTTAGGAGAGCCTAGCGCCATTCCAACAACACATTAGCGGATTTATTTTTAGGCTAATGTGATATTAGATGGCCACAAATGTTGCCCCATAGTCAACTTGTAACCCTTTGCTCTACATTATGCCTGCACCAGGCTTAATGTATGCAAGTGGGCGTTTCCCCAATAGGGGGACAAAAAAATGGCACAAAGAAATCTAAGAGATTTCTTTGCCTCACTTTGTTCGGCACATTGAAAGCCTGCTCTGAGCAGGCATTAAAAGGAGGCTCCCATTGGTTACAATAGGCCTCTTAGTGCTTTGCAGGATTGGCGTCAACATTTTTTACGCTAATCCTGCAAAGTGCGAAACTAGCGTGAAAAATTCTGACGCTAGTTCCTAACTACCGCCATGGTGGGCCACATATTAAATACAGCACACATGGTGGCATTAGGGGAGAACTAGAGGGCACAAGAAAAGTGGTGCTGCACTAGGAGTAGTGGCACTTTTCAGAAATATGTCCCATCGTTTTTTAAATAATTTGATATGTTTTAGTAAATATATTGATCTTATGTGTTAGTATTGTGAATATATATATATATATGTATATATATATATATATATATAGTATAATAATAGTTTTTTTTCCTAAATAAAGTTTGTAGTTGTATGTGTTTTAGTAGTTTATTGTTAAATGTAATTCATAAATTATAATGTATTTTAGCTGGTGGTTGGGTGTTTTGACGAATCGGGTGGGAAGTTATTTAAGTTATAATTAATTGAAATTTAATGGCAATTTGGTTTTTATTGTAAGGAAAGGGGCTCATTTTGAGTTTGGCAAGCTGACGGGCTGATCACCAACCTCCCACAGATGAGGCAGCCATCAACCCGGCTGCCCCACCCCCCACCATATTACGATGTTCCCACCAGGCTGACCAGTGGGAACATCATATTATGACATTCCTACTTGTCAACCTGGCTGGAATAGTTCTCCGCTATTGGTTTAGGCTAGCTCATGGGAACCAAGGCCAATACCATTGCACACCAGCACCCTCGAAATGTGCACTGTCTGCAAAGCGAATTCTTAGGGGGCATTCATGGGTGTCCTCCAGGGGTGGACGAGGGTGGCAGGGGGTGTCCTTGGGGGCAGGGAAGGGCACCTCTGGTCTGCTTCCATGGTCAGTGACCATGGAAGTGGGCCCACATGTCCCTTAATGCCTGCCCTCACCCAGGTGTTAAAAAACGGTGCACATCAGGCTGGGTGCCATTTTTTAAGGCCCGCCCCGTCCTGTAGATCAAAATAACGCGGGAGTATAAATAATGCGCACAGGCCGTAAAGTCATTTTTTGGCTGGGAACGCCTACCTTACCTCTCATTAACGGAAGGCGGTTTCCCACATCCAGAAAATGATGCACACGGAGGGATTTTGATGTTTTCTGGGTCGGGCGTCATAATATAAATATGGGGTTAGGTTTGCGCTGAATGTGCGTCAAACTTTTTGACGCACTTTTGGCTCAAACAGAGTATAAATATGCCCCTATGTTTTTTAATAATTGTGTATTTGAAATGATTTTTTCAAATTGTATTCTTTTTTTATGTTTTAAGTACTATGTAAAAATAAATGTTTTGGTAATTCTTTTAAAACTGTGCAATTTGTCTTCATTTTTTGTAGGTAAGGAACTGAATTATAAGTAATTTTATTAATGATTTATATTTTCTTATTTTATAGTTTAAAATGTTTTCTTGTTTTTGTTAAATAATGTATGCATTTGTAATATATAATGTAATTCAATTATTTATTTTTATTAAGTATTGAAATATTTATAATACATGTTAGAAATTAGGTATTGGTTAGTAGTCAGATTGCTCCCTGTCCATGCAAGGACGCTCAATCTAGTCAGGGTAAAGGGCAATCACACTAAGTTAACCCCTGCTTGCCCCCTAGTAGCAGGCAGTAGAAGCAATGTGTAAAGTAGTTGTACCAACACACACAGTAATACAGTGAAAAAACTACAAACTGGACACCCCACCAGTTTAGAAAAATAGGCAATATTTATCTAAATCAAACAAGACCCAAATGACAAAAATCCAACAGACACAAGTCAAGATATGAATTTTCAAAAGAATAAGGCCCTCATTACGACCCTGGCGGTCAGCGGTAATTTGAGGAAAGGTACTGCCAACAAGCTGGCGGTCCAGCTCGGCAGCCGTCACAATCCCACCGTCGGATTATGAGCCCGCCTACCACCATGGCTTTCGTGGCAAGCGTACTGCCACAAAAACCATGACGGTAGGCACTATCAGTGCCAGGGAATTCCTTCCCTGGCACTGATAGGGGTCTCACCCGCCCCCTCCCGAGAGTCCTCCTCCACCCACCTCCTACCTCTCCTGCCCCCCCACATTTACACACCCACACTGGCACACATACACAATCATACACACATGCATACCCACATCCACCCACGCATGCACTCATACACACCCACACACCGCAACACACACCAACATACATTGTTGCACACGCATTCACACCACACAACATACACGTACACTCACAGTCAGTCATTCAGGCACGCATTCAACATGACTCACACCTGCATGCACGCATGCAAAAACAGACACACACAACACCCTCACACACGCCCACACCAACCCCCACCCCTCTTTCCTGTCAGAGAACCCGACTTACCTGCTTGCAGGGGGGCCTCCGGCAGGAGACGGGATGTGGTGCTGCTGTCAGCAGCAGTGTCTGCCAGCAAAACACCGCCAGGCCGTATCATTGCTCATGATACGGTAGGCGGAGTTTTGCTGGTGTGGCGCTGCTATTGACAGCAGCGCCACCTTACCGCTGTCCGCCGCCATGACCGTCGATGGTATTCCACCAGCCGGAATTCTGTTGAGGCTCATAATGCAGGTGGGTGGCTGGTAGCCATGGCGATGGTATGTTGGCAGCCGTTGCTGTGGCTGTAGGCGGCATTTGTCGCCAATGTCATAATGAGGGCCTAAGAGTCTTAGGCTCGTATTTATACTTTTTGACGCTAAACTGCGCTAACGCAGTTTAGCGTAAAAAAAGTTTGCGCCGGCTAACGCCATTCTGAAGCACCATGCGGGCGCCGTATTTATTGAATGGCGTTAGCCGGCGCAAGCAGACTGGCGCTGCCTGGTGTGCGTGGAAAAAAACCACGTACACCAGGCAGCGCCGGCGTTGGGAAAAATGGCGCTAGGGCGTCTTAAAAATGGTGCAAGTCAGGTTGACGCAAAAAATCGCCTCCACCCGATTTGCGCCATTTTTAACGACGCCCAGACGCCATTTACATGACTCCTGTCTTAGTAAAGACAGGAGTCATGCCCCCTTGCCCAATGGCCATGCCCAGGGGACTTATGTCCCCTGGGCATGGTCATTGGGCATTGTGGCATGTAGGGGGGCACAAATCAGGCCCCCCTATGCCAAAAAAAATATATAAAAAAAAACAAATTTATACTTACCTGAACTTACCTGAATGTCCCTGGGGTGGGTCCCTCCATCCTTGGGTGTCCTCCTGGGGTGGGCAAGGGTGGCAGGGGGGGTCCCTGGGGGCATGGGAGGGCAGCTGTGGGCTCATTTTGAGCCCACAGGTCCCTTAACGCCTGCCCTGACCCAGGCGTTAAAAAGAGGCGCAAATGCGGGGTTTTTTGACCCGACCACTCCCGGGCGTGATTTTTGCCCGGGAGTATAAATACGACGCATTTGCGTCGCAGACATTTTTTGGGACGGGAACGCCTACCTTGCATCTCATTAACGCAAGGAAGGCGTTCACGCAAAAAAATGACGCTCTTTACTCCTACTTTGGCGCTAGACGCGTCTAACGGCAAAGTATAAATATGGCGTTAGTTTTGCGCCGAATTTGCGTCGAAAAAAACGACGCAAATTTGGCGCAAACGGAGTATAAATATGCCCCTTAATCCTTAGAAAACAGTGAGAATGCTGTTTTTGCACAAATTACCTAGGCCCAGATTTATACTCTGTTTGCGTCGAATTTGCATCATTTTCTTTACGCAAATTCAGCGCAAACCTAACTTCATATTTCAACTTTCGGGCTAGTCCCATCTAGCGCCAAAATTTTGGAGCTAAAGTCATTTTTTGCTTGTGGGAAACTACCTTGCATCAATGAGATGGAAGGTAGGTGTGCCCGTGCAAAAATTTAGAATATGGCCCTAGATACATATTTATCCTATGTGCTAAAATCAAGCACGGAGGAAGGGGCCTTAAATAATGGCGCTAAGCTTGCTTAGTGACATTATTTATCCCTTGGGTTAGGGCAGGCGGTAGGGGACCTGTGGGCATATTTCTACAGTCAGAGACTATAGAATGGGCCCACAGGTGTCCTTCCCTAGCCCCAGGGACACCCCCAACCACACCAGAGGGACGCCAGAGGATGGGGGGACCCCATCCCAGGTAAGTAAGGTAAGTACAGGTGAGTATTTTTTTTTAAAGTGCCACAGGGTGTCCTAACTTGGGCCCTTCTACATGGCACTTGGCTCAATGGTCATGCCCAGGCATGATCCTGTCTTTACTAAGGCAGGAGTCATGTCCATGGGGGTTGTGCATCAAAGGATGACGCTAATCTGGTTAGAGGCATATTTATGCCTCTAACCAAACTAACGTCATCCTCTGAACCACAACCTCCTGTTCCCCCTAAGCCTCCCCCACCCGGCTAGAATCCTTTTTCATAACGCTAGCCGGGCTTACGGGCCAGCGTCTTGGAATGGCGCTAGCCAGCGGTATACTTTTTCACGCAAACTGCATTAGCGCAGTTTTGCGTGAAAAAGTATAAATCTAGGTCCTGGTTAGCATAAAAAATAAAGCTGCACGGGTGAGTGTGCGATGGAAAAAGCAGTGATGCATTGATTCCTCCCTTGTAAGGGAGGCTGTGCATCATTTTCTTCTCTGGTCCTGTTGGCGACCCGTTGTTTCTTCTCCCTCGCAAGAGAGCAATGCGTCGATTTCCGGGCAGGGCAAATCCGAATCGGCTCAGAATTGTGTTGACTTTGACACCCAGGGACGATTCATGGAAAATCGTGTCACAAGGTGTTAGAAAACCGCGCTGCGTGGAGTTGGCGTCGTTATCAGCAGCCACAAGCGGGTGTTGCGCGTCGTTTCTCCAGCCGCGATGCATCGATCTCCAAGCTGCGATGCAGGTGGAGTGTCGATTTTAGCCACCAGGCCAGTAGCGTGCCGTTTATCAGCCGCATTGCAGATGGTGCATCGTAAATTTCCCTGCACAGCGTTCTGTGCATGGAATTTCAGCTCTTGTCTGCCAACTTCACCTTTCAAGGGTCCAGGGACTGGATAGGACACCGCTTGACAGGGCAGGAGTCTCAGCAGAGAATCAAGATGTTAGCAGAGTAAGGCCCGTATTTATACTTTTTGACGCTAAACTGCGCTAACGCAGTTTAGCGTCAAAAAATTTTGCGCCGGCTAACGCCATTCTGAAGCGCCATGCGGGCGCCGTATTTATTGAATGGCGTTAGCCGGCGCAAGCAGACCGGCGCGGCCTGGTGTGCGTGGAAAAAAACCACGTACACCAGGCAGCGCCGGCGTAGGGAAAAATGGCGTTAGGGCGTCTTAAAAATGGTGCAAGTCAGGTTGACGCTAAAAAATCGTCTTAACCCGATTTGCGCCATTTTTAACGACGCCCAGACGCCATTTACATGACTCCTGTCTTAGTAAAGACAGGAGTCATGCCCCCTTGCCCAATGGCCATGCCCAGGGGACTTATGTCCCCTGGGCATGGTCATTGGGCATAGTGGCATGTAGGGGGGCACAAATAAGGCCCCCCTATGCCACCCAAAAAAAAAAAAAAAAAAATTTATACTTACCTGAACTTACCTGAATGTCCCTGGGATGGGTCCCTCCATCCTTGGGTGTCCTCCTGGGGTGGTCAAGGGTGGCAGGGGGGGTCCCTGGGGGCAGGGGAGGGCACCTGTGGGCTCATTTTGAGCCCACAGGCCCCTTAACGCCTACCCTGACCCAGGCGTTAAAAAGTGGCGCAAATGCGGGGTTTTTTGCCCCGCCCACTCCCGGGCGTGATTTTTGCCCGGGAGTATAAATACGACGCATTTGCGTCGCCGTCATTTTTTTAGACGGGAACGCCTTCCTTGCATCTCATTAACGCAAGGAAGGCGTTCACGCAAAAAAATGTCGCTATTTGCCCATACTTTGGCGCTAGACGTGTCTAACGCCAAAGTATAAATATGGCATTAGTTTTGCGCCGAATTTGCGTCGAAATAACGACGCAAATTTGGCGCAAACGGAGTATAAATATGCCCCTAAGTCTTTGATGGCCCTGAGACTTCAAAACAGGAGGCAAGCTCAGTTCAAGCCCTTTGGGATTTCTCACAAGCAGGAATGCACAACACAGTCCAGTTTTCGTCCCCTTTCACAGACAGAAGCAGCAACTGCATGATAGCCCAACAAAGAACAATCACAGGCAGGGCAGCACTTCTCCTCAGCTCTTCCCCTTGGCAGAGGTTCTTCTTGAGTCCAGAAGTGATCTAATTTTCAGGGGTTTTGGGCCCAATACTTATACCCCTTTCTGCCTATTTCAATGGAAAGTCTATGTTGATCACAAGGTCCTGACTTGCCCAGGCCAGGCCCCAGACACACACCAGGGGGTTGGAGACTGCATTGTGTGAGGGCAGGCATAGCCCTTTCAGGTGTGAGTGACCCCTTCACCATCCCTTCCTAGCACAGATGGCTCATCAGGATATGCAGGCTACACCCCAGCTCCCCTTGTGCCACTGTCTAGAAGAGATTCACAAACAGCCCAACTGTCAAACTCACCCAGACAGGCAATCCACAAACAAGCAGAGTCACAGAAAGCTTTAAGTAAGACAATGCCTACTTTCTAAAAGTGGCATTTTCAAACTAACATTCTAAAAAAACAACTTCATTAAAAGATGTATTTTTAAATTGTCAGTTCACAGACCCTAAACTCCACATTTCTATCTGCTCTCAAAGGGAATCGGCACTTTAAAGTTATTTAAAGGCAGCCCCCATGTTAACCTATGAAAGAGTTAGGCCTTGCAAACAGTGAAGACTGAATTTAGCAGTATTTCATTGTTAGGACATGTAACACATATCAGTACATGTCCCATCTTTAACATACACTGCACCCTCCCCATGGGGCTACCTAGGGCCTACCTTAGGGGTGCCTTACATGTATAAAAGGGGAAGGTTTAGGCCTGGCAAGTGGGTACACTTGCCAAGTCGAATTGGTAGTTTAAAACTGCACACCCACACACTGCAGTGGCAGGCCTAAGCCATGTTTACATTGCTACTAGTGTGGGTGGCACAAGCAGTGCTGCAGGCCCACTAGTAGCATTGGATTTACAGGCTCTGGGAACCTCTAGTGCACTTTACTAAGGACTTACTAGTAAACCAAATATGCCAATCATGGATAAGGCAAATACACATACATTTTTACAAAGGAGCACTTGCACTTTAGCACTGGTTAGCAGTGGTAAAGTACCCAGAGTATCAAGAAACAGCAAAAACAGAGCCCAGCACACATCAAGAACCTGGGAAGCAGAGGCAAAAAGCTAGGAGAGAGTACACCAAGGATGCCAAGTGTAACAATACATCATTAGGAATTGTATTCTTAAATGTAATCATTCTGAAGTCAAACTGTTGCTTAGACTGTAGGGAGAATAGTAGATGTTACCCTTCCGAAGACTAACACTTTCTCTACTGTTGCCTTGGCTGGAGTGGTAATAGTAAAACTAACCCTTCCTAAGTTCAACAGTTTCCCTACTGTTACTAAGACTGGAGTGGGGATAGTAAATCTAAACCCTCCAAAGTCTAACACTTTTCCTGCTGTTGCCTAAACTGGACTTGGATTAGTAAAACTGATTTCCCCAAAGTTCAACAGTTTCCTTACAATGGCTTAGACTGCATTGGAAATAGCAAATCTAACCCCATTGACATCCAACACTTTCCTGATTGTTACTTAGACAGAAGTGGGATAATAGTTCTAAGCCCTCCGAAGAGCAACTATAGTCGTGAGCAAGGCAGTAACTCTGAAGGGGCCGAGCTGCAATTCTGGTTAAGATAAATAATTAAATATCAGTGGTTGGTGTGCAACCCTTTCTGATGATGATTTCCGGTGGCTCATTTGAATATTGAAGTGAGGTGTAGTTGAGCCTCATGGGATAAACACTGGTGCCAAAAGGTGCTCTAAGGTGAATTTTCACTGGTATAATATAAGAATTTATGGGCCTGATTACAATCATGGTGGATGGGATACTCTGTCACAAATGTGACGGATATCTCGACCACCGTATTACAAGTTAAATAAGATATAATAGAACTTGTAATATGGTGGATGGTTAATCCACCACGTTTGTGACGAAGTATCCCATCCAACAAGATGGCAACCAGGCCCAATGTGTGTGTGTGTGTGTGTGTGTATTTGTGTATTATTTATACATTAATGGACAAATAGCCTGCGCTTTCACTGTGTCTACAATTGACTGAGTACGGTCCATCTCATAATCAGGACATAAAAGTAATTCATAACTTAGCATTATGTATGAGTAGGTGTAGTCTGTGTGTGTCTGTCTTGTATGTGATACATAGAGACATTGTGCACACAAATATTCTTCACATGGTTGTGATAAATGGGTGTATGAGGGAGATGGTGTAACTATCGTGACGATGGTGTGACAGTTCTGGAATCTGAGAGGAGACACAAACTTCCTTCCACCCAGCGTTCCCCCAAGTCTCCTGATAAAAATGGTACCTCACTTGTGTGGGTAGGCATAGTGCCCGCAACAGGAAATGCTCCAAAACACAACGTGGACACATCACATTTTTCTACAGAAAACAGAGGTGTTTTTGCAAAGTGCCTACCGGGGGACTTTGGCCTCTAGCTCATCCGGCACATAGGGAAACCTACCAAACCTGTTCTTTTTTGAAAACTAGAGACCTAGTGGAGTCCAAGACGGGGTGACTTGTGGGACTCTCAGCAGGTTCTGTTACCCAGAATCCTTTGCAAACCTCAAAATTTGGCTAAAAAAACACTTTTTCCCCACATTTCGGTGACAGAGAGTTCTGGAATCTGAGAGGAGCCACAAATTTCCTTCCACCCAGTGTTCCCCCAAGTCTCCCGATAAAAACGGTACCTCACTTGTGTGGGTAGGCACAGTGCCTGCAACAGGAAACGCTCAAAAACACAACGTGGACACATCACAATTTTCTATAGAAAACAGAGGTGTTTTTTGCAAAGTGCCTACCTGTGGATTTTGGCCTCTAGATCAGCCTGCACCTAGGGAAACCTACCAAACCTGTGCATTTCTGAAAAGTAGAGCCCTAGGGGAATCCAAGACGGGGTGACTTGTGGGGCTCTCACCAGGTTCTGTTACCCGGAATCATTTGCAAACCTCAAAATGTGGCTAAAAAACACTTTTTCCTCACATTTAGGTGACAGAGAGTTCTGGAATCTGAGAGGAGCCACAAATTTCCTTCCACCCAGCGTTCCCCCAAGTCTCCCGATAAAAATGGTACCTCACTTGTGTGGGTAGGCATAGTGCCCGCGGCAGGAAATGCTCCAAAACACAAGGTGGACACATCACATTTTTCTACAGAAAACAGATGTGTTTTTTGCAAAGTGCCTACCTGTGGATTTTGGCCTCTAGATCAGCCTGCACCTAGGGAAACCTACCAAACCTGTGCATTTCTGAAAAGTAGAGACCTAGGGGAATCCAAGACGGGGTGACTTGTGGGGCTCTCACCAGATTCTGTTACCCAGAATTCTTTGCAAGCCTCAGAATTTGGCTAAAAATAACACTTTTTCTCACATTTCGGTGACAGAGAGTTCTGGAATCTGAGAGGAGCCACAAATTTCCTTCCACCCAGCGTTCCCCCAAGTCTCCCGATAAAAATGGTACCTCACTTGTGTGGGTAGGCATAGTGCCCGCAACAGGAAATGCTCCAAAACACAACGTGGACACATCACATTTTTCTACAGAAAACAGAGGTGTTTTTTGCAAAGTGCCTACCTGTGGATTTTGGCCTCTAGCTCAGCCGGCACATAGGGAAACCTACCAAACCTGTTCTTTTTTAAAAACTAGAGACCTAGTGGAATCCAAGACGGGGTGACTTGTGTGACTCTCAGCAGGTTCTGTTACCCAGAAACCTTTGCAAACCTCAAAATTTGGCTAAAAAAACAATTTTTCCTCACATTTAGGTGACAGAGAGTTCTGGAATCTGAGAGGAGCCACAAATTTCCTTCCACCCAGTGTTCCCCCAAGTCTCCCAATAACAATGGTACCTCACTTGTGTGGGTAGGCATAGTGCCCGCGACAGGAAATGCTCCAAAACACAAGGTGGACACATCACATTTTTCTACAGAAAACAGATGTGTTTTTTGCAAAGTGCCTACCTGTGGATTTTAGCCTCTAGATCAGCCTGCACCTAGGGAAACCTACCAAACCTGTGCATTTCTGAAAAGTAGAGACCTAGGGGAATCCAAGACGGGGTGACTTGTGGGGCTCTCACCAGATTCTGTTACCCAGAATCCTTTGCAAGCCTCAGAATTTGGCTAAAAAAAACACTTTTTCTCACATTTCGGTGACGGACAGTTCTGGAATCTGAGAGGAGACACAAATTTCCTTCCACCCAGCGTTCCCCCAAGTCTCCCGATAAAAATGGTACCTCACTTGTGTGGGTAGGCATAGTGCCCGCAACAGGAAATGCTCCAAAACACAAGGTGGACACATCACATTTTTCTACAGAAAACAGAGGTGTTTTTGCAAAGTGCCTACCGGGGGACTTTGGCCTCTAGCTCATCCGGCACATAGGGAAACCTACCAAACCTGTTCTTTTTTGAAAACAAGAGACCTAGTGGAGTCCAAGACGGGGTGACTTGTGGGACTCTCAGCAGGTTCTGTTACCCAGAATCCTTTGCAAACCTCAAAATTTGGCTAAAAAAACACTTTTTCCCCACATTTCGGTGACAGAGAGTTCTGGAATCTGAGAGGAGCCACAAATTTCCTTCCACCCAGTGTTCCCCCAAGTCTCCCGATAAAAACGGTACCTCACTTGTGTGGGTAGGCACAGTGCCCGCAACAGGAAACGCTCAAAAACACAACGTGGACACATCACAATTTTCTATAGAAAACAGAGGTGTTTTTTGCAAAGTGCCTACCTGTGGATTTTGGCCTCTAGATCAGCCTGCACCTAGGGAAACCTACCAAACCTGTGCATTTCTGAAAAGTAGAGCCCTAGGGGAATCCAAGACGGGGTGACTTGTGGGGCTCTCACCAGGTTCTGTTACCCGGAATCATTTGCAAACCTCAAAATGTGGCTAAAAAACACTTTTTCCTCACATTTAGGTGACAGAGAGTTCTGGAATCTGAGAGGAGCCACAAATTTCCTTCCACCCAGCGTTCCCCCAAGTCTCCCGATAAAAATGGTACCTCACTTGTGTGGGTAGGCATAGTGCCCGCGGCAGGAAATGCTCCAAAACACAAGGTGGACACATCACATTTTTCTACAGAAAACAGATGTGTTTTTTGCAAAGTGCCTACCTGTGGATTTTGGCCTCTAGATCAGCCTGCACCTAGGGAAACCTACCAAACCTGTGCATTTCTGAAAAGTAGAGACCTAGGGGAATCCAAGACGGGGTGACTTGTGGGGCTCTCACCAGATTCTGTTACCCAGAATCCTTTGCAAGCCTCAGAATTTGGCTAAAAAAAACACTTTTTCTCACATTTCGGTGACAGAGAGTTCTGGAATCTGAGAGGAGCCACAAATTTCCTTCCACCCAGCATTCCCCCAAGTCTCCCGATAAAAATGGTACCTCACTTGTGTGGGTAGGCATAGTGCCCGCGGCAGGAAATGCTCCAAAACACAAGGTGGACACATCACATTTTTCTACAGAAAACAGATGTGTTTTTTGCAAAGTGCCTACCTGTGGATTTTGGCCTCTAGATCAGCCTGCACCTAGGGAAACCTACCAAACCTGTGCATTTCTGAAAAGTAGAGACCTAGGGGAATCCAAGACGGGGTGACTTGTGGGGCTCTCACCAGATTCTGTTACCCAGAATCCTTTGCAAGCCTCAGAATTTGGCTAAAAAAAACACTTTTTCTCACATTTCGGTGACAGAGAGTTCTGGAATCTGAGAGGAGCCACAAATTTCCTTCCACCCAGCGTTCCCCCAAGTCTCCCGATAAAAATGGTACCTCACTTGTGTGGGTAGGCATAGTGCCCGCAACAGGAAATGCTCCAAAACACAACGTGGACACATCACATTTTTCTACAGAAAACAGAGGTGTTTTTTGCAAAGTGCCTACCTGTGGATTTTGGCCTCTAGCTCAGCCGGCACATAGGGAAACCTACCAAACCTGTTCTTTTTTAAAAACTAGAGACCTAGTGGAATCCAAGACGGGGTGACTTGTGTGACTCTCAGCAGGTTCTGTTACCCAGAAACCTTTGCAAACCTCAAAATTTGGCTAAAAAAACAATTTTTCCTCACATTTAGGTGACAGAGAGTTCTGGAATCTGAGAGGAGCCACAAATTTCCTTCCACCCAGAGTTCCCCCAAGTCTCCCAATAACAATGGTACCTCACTTGTGTGGGTAGGCATAGTGCCCGCGACAGGAAATGCTCCAAAACACAAGGTGGACACATCACATTTTTCTACAGAAAACAGATGTGTTTTTTGCAAAGTGCCTACCTGTGGATTTTAGCCTCTAGATCAGCCTGCACCTAGGGAAACCTACCAAACCTGTGCATTTCTGAAAAGTAGAGACCTAGGGGAATCCAAGACGGGGTGACTTGTGGGGCTCTCACCAGATTCTGTTACCCAGAATCCTTTGCAAGCCTCAGAATTTGGCTAAAAAAAACACTTTTTCTCACATTTCGGTGACGGACAGTTCTGGAATCTGAGAGGAGACACAAATTTCCTTCCACCCAGCGTTCCCCCAAGTCTCCCGATAAAAATGGTACCTCACTTGTGTGGGTAGGCATAGTGCCCGCAACAGGAAATGCTCCAAAACACAACGTGGACACATCACATTTTTCTACAGAAAACAGAGGTGTTTTTGCAAAGTGCCTACCGGGGGACTTTGGCCTCTAGCTCATCCGGCACATAGGGAAACCTACCAAACCTGTTCTTTTTTGAAAACTAGAGACCTAGTGGAGTCCAAGACGGGGTGACTTGTGGGACTCTCAGCAGGTTCTGTTACCCAGAATCCTTTGCAAACCTCAAAATTTGGCTAAAAAAACACTTTTTCCCCACATTTCGGTGACAGAGAGTTCTGGAATCTGAGAGGAGCCACAAATTTCCTTCCACCCAGTGTTCCCCCAAGTCTCCCGATAAAAACGGTACCTCACTTGTGTGGGTAGGCACAGTGCCCGCAACAGGAAACGCTCAAAAACACAACGTGGACACATCACAATTTTCTATAGAAAACAGAGGTGTTTTTTGCAAAGTGCCTACCTGTGGATTTTGGCCTCTAGATCAGCCTGCACCTAGGGAAACCTACCAAACCTGTGCATTTCTGAAAAGTAGAGCCCTAGGGGAATCCAAGACGGGGTGACTTGTGGGGCTCTCACCAGGTTCTGTTACCCGGAATCATTTGCAAACCTCAAAATGTGGCTAAAAAACACTTTTTCCTCACATTTAGGTGACAGAGAGTTCTGGAATCTGAGAGGAGCCACAAATTTCCTTCCACCCAGCGTTCCCCCAAGTCTCCCGATAAAAATGGTACCTCACTTGTGTGGGTAGGCATAGTGCCCGCGGCAGGAAATGCTCCAAAACACAAGGTGGACACATCACATTTTTCTACAGAAAACAGATGTGTTTTTTGCAAAGTGCCTACCTGTGGATTTTGGCCTCTAGATCAGCCTGCACCTAGGGAAACCTACCAAACCTGTTCTTTTTTGAAAACTAGAGACCTAGTGGAGTCCAAGACGGGGTGACTTGTGGGACTCTCAGCAGGTTCTGTTACCCAGAATCCTTTGCAAACCTCAAAATTTGGCTAAAAAAACACTTTTTCCCCACATTTCGGTGACAGAGAGTTCTGGAATCTGAGAGGAGCCACAAATTTCCTTCCACCCAGTGTTCCCCCAAGTCTCCCGATAAAAACGGTACCTCACTTGTGTGGGTAGGCACAGTGCCCGCAACAGGAAACGCTCAAAAACACAACGTGGACACATCACAATTTTCTATAGAAAACAGAGGTGTTTTTTGCAAAGTGCCTACCTGTGGATTTTGGCCTCTAGCTCAGCCGGCACATAGGGAAACCTACCAAACCTGTTCTTTTTTAAAAACTAGAGACCTAGTGGAATCCAAGACGGGGTGACTTGTGTGACTCTCAGCAGGTTCTGTTACCCAGAAACCTTTGCAAACCTCAAAATTTGGCTAAAAAAACAATTTTTCCTCACATTTAGGTGACAGAGAGTTCTGGAATCTGAGAGGAGCCACAAATTTCCTTCCACCCAGTGTTCCCCCAAGTCTCCCAATAACAATGGTACCTCACTTGTGTGGGTAGGCATAGTGCCCGCGACAGGAAATGCTCCAAAACACAAGGTGGACACATCACATTTTTCTACAGAAAACAGATGTGTTTTTTGCAAAGTGCCTACCTGTGGATTTTAGCCTCTAGATCTGCCTGCACCTAGGGAAACCTACCAAACCTGTGCATTTCTGAAAAGTAGAGACCTAGGGGAATCCAAGACGGGGTGACTTGTGGGGCTCTCACCAGATTCTGTTACCCAGAATCCTTTGCAAGCCTCAGAATTTGGCTAAAAAAAACACTTTTTCTCACATTTCGGTGACGGACAGTTCTGGAATCTGAGAGGAGACACAAATTTCCTTCCACCCAGCGTTCCCCCAAGTCTCCCGATAAAAATGGTACCTCACTTGTGTGGGTAGGCATAGTGCCCGCAACAGGAAATGCTCCAAAACACAACGTGGACACATCACATTTTTCTACAGAAAACAGAGGTGTTTTTGCAAAGTGCCTACCGGGGGACTTTGGCCTCTAGCTCATCCGGCACATAGGGAAACCTACCAAACCTGTTCTTTTTTGAAAACTAGAGACCTAGTGGAGTCCAAGACGGGGTGACTTGTGGGACTCTCAGCAGGTTCTGTTACCCAGAATCCTTTGCAAACCTCAAAATTTGGCTAAAAAAACACTTTTTCCCCACATTTCGGTGACAGAGAGTTCTGGAATCTGAGAGGAGCCACAAATTTCCTTCCACCCAGTGTTCCCCCAAGTCTCCCGATAAAAACGGTACCTCACTTGTGTGGGTAGGCACAGTGCCCGCAACAGGAAACGCTCAAAAACACAACGTGGACACATCACAATTTTCTATAGAAAACAGAGGTGTTTTTTGCAAAGTGCCTACCTGTGGATTTTGGCCTCTAGATCAGCCTGCACCTAGGGAAACCTACCAAACCTGTGCATTTCTGAAAAGTAGAGCCCTAGGGGAATCCAAGACGGGGTGACTTGTGGGGCTCTCACCAGGTTCTGTTACCCGGAATCATTTGCAAACCTCAAAATGTGGCTAAAAAACACTTTTTCCTCACATTTAGGTGACAGAGAGTTCTGGAATCTGAGAGGAGCCACAAATTTCCTTCCACCCAGCGTTCCCCCAAGTCTCCCGATAAAAATGGTACCTCACTTGTGTGGGTAGGCATAGTGCCCGCGGCAGGAAATGCTCCAAAACACAAGGTGGACACATCACATTTTTCTACAGAAAACAGATGTGTTTTTTGCAAAGTGCCTACCTGTGGATTTTGGCCTCTAGATCAGCCTGCACCTAGGGAAACCTACCAAACCTGTGCATTTCTGAAAAGTAGAGACCTAGGGGAATCCAAGACGGGGTGACTTGTGGGGCTCTCACCAGATTCTGTTACCCAGAATCCTTTGCAAGCCTCAGAATTTGGCTAAAAAAAACACTTTTTCTCACATTTCGGTGACAGAGAGTTCTGGAATCTGAGAGGAGCCACAAATTTCCTTCCACCCAGCATTCCCCCAAGTCTCCCGATAAAAATGGTACCTCACTTGTGTGGGTAGGCATAGTGCCCGCGGCAGGAAATGCTCCAAAACACAAGGTGGACACATCACATTTTTCTACAGAAAACAGATGTGTTTTTTGCAAAGTGCCTACCTGTGGATTTTGGCCTCTAGATCAGCCTGCACCTAGGGAAACCTACCAAACCTGTGCATTTCTGAAAAGTAGAGACCTAGGGGAATCCAAGACGGGGTGACTTGTGGGGCTCTCACCAGATTCTGTTACCCAGAATCCTTTGCAAGCCTCAGAATTTGGCTAAAAAAAACACTTTTTCTCACATTTCGGTGACAGAGAGTTCTGGAATCTGAGAGGAGCCACAAATTTCCTTCCACCCAGCGTTCCCCCAAGTCTCCCGATAAAAATGGTACCTCACTTGTGTGGGTAGGCATAGTGCCCGCAACAGGAAATGCTCCAAAACACAACGTGGACACATCACATTTTTCTACAGAAAACAGAGGTGTTTTTTGCAAAGTGCCTACCTGTGGATTTTGGCCTCTAGCTCAGCCGGCACATAGGGAAACCTACCAAACCTGTTCTTTTTTAAAAACTAGAGACCTAGTGGAATCCAAGACGGGGTGACTTGTGTGACTCTCAGCAGGTTCTGTTACCCAGAATCCTTTGCAAACCTCAAAATTTGGCTAAAAAAACAATTTTTCCTCACATTTAGGTGACAGAGAGTTCTGGAATCTGAGAGGAGCCACAAATTTCCTTCCACCCAGTGTTCCCCCAAGTCTCCCAATAACAATGGTACCTCACTTGTGTGGGTAGGCATAGTGCCCGCGACAGGAAATGCTCCAAAACACAAGGTGGACACATCACATTTTTCTACAGAAAACAGATGTGTTTTTTGCAAAGTGCCTACCTGTGGATTTTGGCCTCTAGATCAGCCTGCACCTAGGGAAACCTACCAAACCTGTGCATTTCTGAAAAGTAGAGACCTAGGGGAATCCAAGACGGGGTGACTTGTGGGGCTCTCACCAGATTCTGTTACCCAGAATCCTTTGCAAGCCTCAGAATTTGGCTAAAAAAAACACTTTTTCTCACATTTCGGTGACAGAGAGTTCTGGAATCTGAGAGGAGCCACAAATTTCCTTCCACCCAGCGTTCCCCCAAGTCTCCCGATAAAAATGGTACCTCACTTGTGTGGGTAGGCATAGTTCCCGCAACAGGAAATGCTCCAAAACACAACGTGGACACATCACATTTTTCTACAGAAAACAGAGGTGTTTTTTGCAAAGTGCCTACCTGTGGATTTTGGCCTCTAGCTCAGCCGGCACATAGGGAAACCTACCAAACCTGTTCTTTTTTAAAAACTAGAGACCTAGTGGAATCCAAGACGGGGTGACTTGTGTGACTCTCAGCAGGTTCTGTTACCCAGAATCCTTTGCAAACCTCAAAATTTTGCTAAAAAAACACTTTTTCCTCACATTTCGGTGACAGAGAGTTCTGGAATCTGAGAGGAGCCACAAATTTCCTTCCAGCCAGCGTTCCCCCAAGTCTCCAGATAAAAATGGTACCTCACTTGTGTGGGTAGGCATAGTGCCCGCAACAGCAAATGCTCCAAAACACAACGTGGACACATCACATTTTTCTACAGAAAACAGAGGGTTTTTTTGCAAAGTGCCTACCTGTGGATTTTGGCCTCTAGCTCAGTCGGCACATAGGGAAACCTACCAAACCTGTTCTTTTTTAAAAACTAGAGACCTAGTGGAATCCAAGACGGGGTGACTTGTGTGACTCTCAGCAGGTTCTGTTACCCAGAATCCTTTGCAAACCTCAAAATTTGGCTAAAAAAACACTTTTTCCTCACATTTCGGTGACAGAGAGTTCTGGAATCTGAGAGGAGCCACAAATTTCCTTCCAACCAGTGTTCCCCCAAGTCTCCCGATAAAAACGGTACCTCACTTGTGTGGGTAGGCACAGTGCCCGCAACAGGAAACGCTCAAAAACACAACGTGAACACATCACAATTTTCTATAGAAAACAGAGGTGTTTTTTGCAAAGTGCCTACCTGTGGATTTTGGCCTCTAGATCAGCCTGCACCTAGGGAAACCTACCAAACCTGTGCTTTTCTGAAAAGTAGAGCCCTAGGGGAATCCAAGACGGGGTGACTTGTGGGGCTCTCACCAGGTTCTGTTACCCAGAATCCTTTGCAAACCTCAAAATGTGGCTAAAAACACTTTTTCCTCACATTTCGGTGACAGGGAGTTCTGGAATCTGAGAGGAGCCACAAATTTCCTTCCACCCAGCGTTCCCCCAAGTCTCCCGATAAAAATGATACCTCACTTGTCTGGGTGGGCCAGGTGCCTGCAACAGAATAAGGCCAAAAACTTGTAGAGATAGAGGGGATAGCACAGCAAGTTGATAAGGACATATTCTTCTTTAGGCAGACTCTGCTTTGGGGACCCACACAAGTGAGGTGACATTTTACTTGGGAGACTGAGGGGAATGCTGCGGAGTAGGAATTTTGTGCTGGAGCAGTGATCCTACTAAGAAAAGTGAGGAAAATATGTTTTTTAAGCAAATTTTGAGGTTTGCAGAGTAGTCTGGGTAAGAAAATGTTGGGGGATCCACGCAAGCCACACCTCCCTGGACTCCTTGGGGTGTCTAGTTTAAAAAAATGTCTGGGTTTGGTAGGTTTCCCTAGATGAAGGCCGCACCCACAACCAAAAACATAGGTGCCCCCTCCCCCCAAACACAGGTAGTTTTGCAATATATCATTTTGATGTGTCCACGTACGTCTGTGATGTGCCAAACACTAAAACTGTGAAAAGAAACGCACTTAGGTTATGTGAAAAAGACCCCTCACCCACCAACCAAGTTAGTGGCATGCTTCATCATAGGGGCCCACCTGAGACACCTAGCATGTCACAAGTGTGCTGCGATGCATGATTACAGCGGAGCAGGTTTTACCATTTGTACCACACATTGGATTTGGCACGAGGGTGAGTGATGGTTCAGTAGATCAAATTTTATTAACAAGAGATTTCACAAAAGCGAAATGCACTGTTAATAACTGAAAGGCCAAAAACTGAACCAATGACTCACAGCTCGTGAGCTGTAAATCCGTGTTAAGGCACCAACCGTTTTACAGTCCATTAACACCTTTCATACATGACATGCACAAGACCATTCACGCCGCCAGCCACGGGCCCAGCACATTACAACACTCGCATCGACAGACAGTGCCACTCAAGGGCCCATCACTTACATACGCCCACATATCTGATACAGCAGTCACACTAGCTGATGGGAGTGTGTGGACTGACGTTTGGCTGGCACCGCCAGCCAAGCGCCACCCCACGCACACCGCCAGCCAAGCACCACCCCACACACACCACCAGCCAAGCGCCACCCCACGCACACTGCCAGCCAAGCACACCCCACGCACACCGCCAGCCAAGAGCTACCACAAGCACACTGCCAGTCAAGCACCACCCCACGCACACTGCCAGCCAAGCGCCACCCCACGCACACTGCCAGCCAAGCGTCACCCCAAGCTCACCGCCATCCAAGCGCCACCCCAAACACACTGCCAGCCAAGTGCCACCCCACACACACTGCCAGCCAAGCACTACCCACGCACACAGCCAGCCAAGCACCAACCCACGCACTCCACCAGCCAAGTGCCACCCCATGCACACTGCCAGCCAAGCGCCAGCCCAGCACACTGCCAGCCAAGCGCCACCCCATGCACACTGCCAGCCAAGCACCACCCCAAGCACACTGCCAGACAAGTGCCACCCCACACACACCGCCAGCCAAGTGCCACCCCACACACAGCGCCAACCAAGCGCCACCCCACGCACACCGCCATCACTTTTTTCCATTTATAAACAACAAAGAAAACACTAACTAATTATAAAATAAGTACAAAACTACAAACACAAAAGCTCTAACTAAATACATGACAGTAATGCCAACCGTGAAACTGAACATATGAAATTATAAACTAGGCAGTTTATGCTCACAGTATTTCCTCAAAAATTTTCTTGGTGTGGTAATTTCTGAAACAGCCGGGCACACACAGCCCAGGCTATGAAGGGCAATCGGGGCAGTACATCCGGCTCTCCCTCCAGATACCTCTTCGGGCACATACTCTACATTTCTTAGTGGGTAAGTCTTTCTTGGGAATGGGAGGAATGTGATCTGGAAAGTGAAGATCTTTCAATCTAGCCACTTCCTCCACCACTGCTACTCTAGGAACTCTTGCCTGTTCCACCACAATAAGGCTCTCTATCACTGACTCCTGAAATTTAACAAATGTCATTCCTTGACTCAGGTGAACAATCCTTGAACACAATAAAGGCATTAAAAGTTGCCAGATGAAATAAATGCAGGGCCAACTTTTTATACCACACGTAAGACTTACGCAGAGCAGTGTAAGGTTCCAACCTCTGATCTACTCTATCAACACCACCCATGTGCCTATTGTAGTCCAAAATGCACGCAGGTTTGCGCACTTCGGCAACCTTCGCCCAAGCAGTCACAGGGGAAGTACTCTCATCATGGATGGTAGATAGCATGTACACATCTCTCCTGTCTGAAAATTTCAGAGCTAGCAGCTCATTATTCTGCAAGGCACTGCACTGTCCCCTCTCAAGTTTTTTACAGACAAGCTCCCTTGGATAGCCTTTCCGGTTAGAACGGATTGTGCCACAAGCTACAGTGTCCACTCTAAACAACTCCTTGAACAACTGCACTCCAGTGTAGAAATTATCTGCGTACAAATGGTGACCTTTGTTAAACAGTCGTCTACCAAGTTCCAACACAATTTTTTCGCTAACTCCAAAAGTGGCCGGACAACCAGGAGGGTCAATACTGGAATCCCTACCAGTGTAGACCTGGAAATTATACACGTATCCTGTACTGCTTTCTGACAGCATATACAATTTAATCCCATACCGTGCCCTCTTACAAGGAATGTACTGCTTTAAAACTAAACGCCCCTTGAAAAGGACCAAAGACTCGTCCACACTTATCTCTTTGCCTGGAACATAGACCTCTGAAAACCGATCTACATAATGATTAAGGACAGGCCTAATCTTAAAAAGACGGTCACAATCAGGGTGATCTCGTGGCAAGGCTAAAGCATTGTCTACAAAATGCAGCATACGAAGAAGAATCAAATAGTGATTACGAGTCATAGTTGCAGGAAATATAGCCGTTGCCATCAAGGGACTAGTAGACCAATAAGAAGCCAGTGACGGCCTCCTTATCAACCCCATCAAAAAAGTCACACCTAAAACCTTTTTCATCTCTTCAAGATATATGGGAACCCACTGAGTAGCTCTAGACTGAGGCCTAAGTCTGGCAGCGTTGTCCCTCAAATATTGCTCCACATGCACATTAGTCTGCTCCACAATCTCTTCCAAAAATACATTGCCCATAAACAAGTGAAAGAAATTGACAGGCAAAAAGTTTTCCGTATTGACTCTATACCCTGGGAGACCAGTAAATGCAGGTAACTGTGGCTGCTCCATGTTTGGGGCAATCCAGGTGTCAGGTCTTCTAATGGGAAACCCTCCAGCCCCAGGCTGCTGCACTCTTGGCACATCAATGTCCTCCTCTAAAACAGGCCCTTCATCTGCACTAAGAGTGGCTTTCTCATCAGAGGAATCCTCTCAGACAGAAAACTCACTGCCAGAATCTCTTACTTCCTCCTCTGCCTCAGATGCAGAGTCAGCTTCGTAATCATGGTCTGAAGACGACTCAAAAAGCATGCCAACAACCTGCTGAGCGGTCACTCTGCAGCTAGCCATGATCCTCACTAACAACAAATGGATTGCCAACATCCACCAGCACTAAAATAAGTAATAAACAAAGTGTAGCTTTATCACAAAGAGTTATGTACTAAAAAACTATACCACTCACTTGCCTGAAAAAGCTACTCACCATCAGCTACTCTTGGGGGCAGATAGGTCTAAAGAAATAGCCCAATCTGCCCCCAAGGGGAGCAGAAATGGTCATCAGTAATGTGCCCCCCTTTGGGGAGCGACGGTTGCCAAAGGGCCCCCCCCACCCACACAAAACACACACACACACACACAAGATCCCTGGTGCCTAAGTGGATTCTGCCCCCCTTCGGGGCAGATGGGCCTAAAACAATATGTGAATCTGCCCCCAAGGGGGGCAAAAATGGCCAACAGCCATTAAATACATATAAATCATTAACTCATATAGAAAATAAAATCCCTGGTGTCTAGCGGTTTTCGACCCTTCCCCTGGGGGCAGATCGGCTGTATTTTTGGCTGATCTGCCCCTGGGAAAGGGGGGGTCCGAAAAAGGATTATTTATGCCCCCAGGGGAGCGACACTTGCCCAAGGAGTCGCTCCCCAAAAAATCATATTGAACATAAAATCCCTGGTGTCTAGTGGTTTTCGACCCCCCTCCGGGGGCAGATCGGCCAAAAAAAAGGCTGATCTTCCCCCGGGGAGGGGGGGGGGGAGGGGCGAAATAGGATTGTTTATGGCCCCTAAGGGGGCGCTCCCCTAAAAATCTTATAGAAAATAAAATCCCTGGTGTCAATTGGTTTTCGACCCCACCGGGGGCAGATCGGACATAAAAACAGCCGATCTGCCCTCGGGGGGCCGAAAAAGGATTATTTATGCCCCCAAGGGGAGCTACCCTTGTCCAAGTGGTCGCTCCCCAAACAATACTAGTGAAAATAAAATCCCTGGTGTCTATTGGCTTTCGACCCCCCCTGGGGGCAGATCGGCTGAAAAAACTGCTGATCTGCCCCTAGGGGGGGCCGAAATATGAAAAAAATAGCCCCCCATGGCAGCGACCCCTTGGGCAAAAATAAATATTTTAAAAAATCCCAGGTGTCTACTGGGAATTCCTGGTCCACGATCGCGGGCCCCACCAGGAATCCACTGAAAACAGGCACGGGGGAAGGAAAAACCCTTTCCTTTCCCCAGTGTCTGTTCCCCCCCCCAAAACCCCCAAAAAGGGAAGGACTCACCTTATTGTGGTCCTTTCCCTAGACGCGTGATGACGTCGCTGACATCATCAGATTGCCGAGGGGGAGGTCGGGGGTGGAAGGTGAAGGGATTCCCATTCCATCCCTGACCGGGGGGTGTGGGTGGGGGGCCCACTTTAAGTCAGAAAGACAGAGTCAATATTCTTGTAGTGTGTTAGTGCTTACGTGGTAATACTCTGTGTGATGATTTTAAACTCTGTATTCTGATTTGCTGAAAATGCATTTCTTTTGCTAGAACCACAGTGATTTTACACTTTCCTTATTTCTCTAAGCTGAAATTTGTTATTTAAACATTCGAATTTGGGGGCGGGCCAGTTGATCTTTGGGTTCTATTAGAGATAATGTCAAATTTCCGACTGTTTTTGCTGGACATTGTTTATGTGAGTCCATAATAAGCTGTGCAAAGAATACAACTAAAAGTCAAATACCTTTGCATAAAGTGTAACAAAACAAAACCTACTCGAGTTGGATGGCTTGCAGGACTCCAAGAAAAATTAAGCAAACCGTTTCAGATCAACTAAAGGCAGCATGCCCTCAAAATATTTTAAATCTAGGGAAATGCTGTCAGTGTGAGACTCTGTCAATGTGAATGAAGAAGAGACTGAAAAGCTCACAATGACAATGTAGGAAACACACTGGAAAGTGAAATAGGTGATGGAAGAGCTAAAAGATCTGGAAGAGCGGTGTGATGATTTGCAGGACAGATGCTGTTGATATAGTATACAACTGAAGAATATACGGCTCAAGAATGTTAAAGCAAATGTAAAATGATCAAACATAATGGAATTCTGTAGAGACATTTTCACTTATGAGGAAAGACAAACCTAGCAATTCACAAGAAGCTCATCCAAGAGATATAATAGTCATGTTGGTCTCATCAGCAGTGAAGAACCAAATCTTAAGAGAAGCCCAATGACATTATTCCATTGACTATGAGGATTGCACAATTCATTTGATACAAGATGTAAGCCAAATCAAACTAAATAAAGGATTAGTCATGGGGGAGGTCACAAGTGAGCTACAACAAAAAAGAATAGAATACAGATGGGTTTTACATTCACATTAAACTTCTCCTACAAATTCAAATATTAATCAAAGAGACTGATGAACCTGAGGAAGGACAATCCCCTTCACAACAGAGCATGTTCATTATGAAGGTCCTGAGATGAAGGATAAAGGAAGATGGTAATGCACCAAATCTTCCAGAAGATGAGACACATGAAGATAGGCCCATTGTGGATATGGGATAAGGTGGGAAAAGTGATAAATCAGGGAAAATTGAAATAGAACAAGTCAAAGTCAAGATATTAGATAAATTATGTGTATTGCTAGTTTGTCAACAAGATTGTAATGGAAGAAGCCACGTGAATGGGCCAGGAGTTTGGTCATAGGTGTGAAAGTATCATTTATCACTTTTCATTGTGTCTGGCTACAGTTTGAAATTATCAATGTGTCTGGGGCTTATTTAATCCTTTAGCCAGGTGAGGATTAAATAAACCTCAGGCACAATGATAATAGAAGGTTGTGCAAGCTTGCTTGAAACAAGTTTTCAATTTCTCACTGGATGGCTTTTTTTCCATTGATGAAGACAGTAAGGTAAACAACAATATAAAATAATTCAGATTTCCATGAAGCCCATTTGGTACCACGAAAAGGACCAACAATCAGAAATCAAGGTCAAGTGATTTTTTTCTCCACTCTATCCATTGTGTGTGAAGGACATTAAAATGTTGTAAGGATACATAATTACATCTGGAAAGCTGAAATAATGCAGTTGGTTCAGTCTTGGCATACCAAAATACAAAACAATAACAATCAAGCAATAAAAAAATTGAGAATTAAAAATAGATGTTCCATAAAGAAACATAAAATTATTCTAAAATCATCTAATCACAGTTCTAAATTAGGAATAAAGATGGTTGGAATGGAATTTGGGGAAATTCAGAAATGCAAGAAGGTGTCAACATGGCAAAGACATCAGTAGAAACCCTCCAGAAAAAGGGAATAAAAGCCTTATTATGAGTTTGCCGGGTGGCAGAGGCCGCCTGCCATGAGGCTGCCTGTGTGGCCCCAACCCTACCGGCCCTCTTAGGAGTTCTCCAAGGGCCGGTGGTCAGAAATAGAGTTTCCGCCCGCCCGCCCTCCGGTGAACAGGGCCTTAACATTGCAGCCAGATCCTAATGAAGCTGGATGCAATGTGGCGGTGGGCGAGTGCAGCACTACCTGTCACGCATTCCACTGCCCGTAATTTGGGCAGTGGAAGGCCAAGTGCATGGGCAGTGCGGGCCCCCTTCAGTCCCCCATTCCTCCAGCCTTTCCATGGCGGTGTAAACTGCCGTGGACAGGCTGGCAGATGGGGACCCGTAATCCCCAGTGCAACAATGCAAAAAGTGCTGCCCTGGTGGATTCAAGCCACTGGGACCACCAGGCTGCCGGGTGGTGGCAGCCTGGCGGTGTCGGTGGTGCGGCCATTCATGAGACCGCCAGACTCGTAATGAGAGCCTAAGAGTTGAGCCTGAAGCTCCACACTTGCAAGTAGAATGGAAACAGAGAAGTCTGTACCCCTCAAAGTCTAAGGGAATTCTGTGCTAATTTCTAACAGCATTAATTAAAACAAGCAGAATATTCAACATAAAAGTTATTGATTTCCTTCCCTCCAAGGAACAATTGGTTTTGTATCTGTCTTCTACATTTGCAGCACCACCTGAATTTCTCAACCCACAGATCCCGGACTGATACTATGACCTTGGACATCCTATGTTCTTGGTACACATAATGAATAGGAGGCTTCAGCTGCTCATCAAATCGTCATTTCTCTTGTCAAGATTTATTCTCTCAGACCTTACTATCAGCAAAAGTAATGCTTAATACAATACTCCTTTTCACTAGCTAACAAAGCCTTGAAATACACCGCAAAGAAAAAGAACATACTGTCCAGGGAAAACACAATTCAGAAGGCCTTCAGTCAGTTAAGTTAGCCTGACTTTAACTAAACAGCTAATGTGCATTTCAAGTACATAGTTATAAATGCACATGTTAACTTTTCAGGTTAGCATAAACATGGAAAAGAGGAATCCAATTTACTTCAATAAATACAACTTTAAGGAGAAATGCAACATGTGAATAATGAATACATGTAAGCACTTTACATGAGCATTAGTATGCGTGTCATAAATCCTCAGTCTTTCAAGTGATTACATTGCATTAATACATATAAATATTCACATAAATTCATATTATTAAGACAAATGGTGAATCTAATATCAAAGGTAAATGCCTAATTTGCACAATGATGACATGTAAAGGATGGAGCCTACATTGTGCTACTCCAGTAGAATGAATTAATTATTGTAGAAGTCATAACATGGAATACCAGGAGATGGGACTTAACTCCAGTGTAAAGAGACATTGGCCCTCATTAGGGTCCTGGCAGTCCGAAGACAGCCAGGGCAGCTGTGACAGTGTCACTGCCGACGGCCCGGAGGTGAACACCGCCAAATGAGAAGTTTGACGGTTTGGCCGAAGCCAAACCGCCAAGCCCCCATCTGTCCCACCACATTACTGCGTGCCACTGGCCTGGAAGTGAGCACCTTCAGCGTGGCAGAAGGTGTGATATCGCTAGTGGTATCACGAGGCGAGAGACCACCAGCTGGTTCCTGCCGGTCGCACCGCCAGAAAAAGCTGGCGGTCCTGCACCCTGGCGACAGGAATAAGCATTTGTGTTGCGAGGATACACTCACACACATGTTCACATACACTCACATACTCCCAAACACAAACAAACACACCCGCCCTCACCCACGCACTTGTGTCACACACCTCCATTAACACTAACATATATACACAAACACCACACTCACACATGCATTCACTCTTCCTCCCCCAAGTGCATACTTACATTCACTCCCCTCTACACCCCGGGGCATAGAAACATTCACTACCCCTCCCCAGCGCATACTTATATTCACTCCCCCTTCCCCAGCGCATATCTACATTTACTCCCCCTCTGCCCTCCCCCAGGGCATACATTAATTCACTGCCCCTGCACATACCTACATGTACTACCCGCTGCACTACATACACACACTCATCCGTTCTTCCTGTTCACTCACACAAACACTCACCCCCTCGCCTTACATACACATGCACACGCATGCACACACTCACCCCTTCCATCTGCTCAATTTCACTCATGCACTCAATCGCTCACACCCGCACACACGGACTCACGCACTCACCCTCCACCCCATCCACAAACACTCACCCCATCCACAATCATTCACAGACATGCACCCACAAACACCCCTATCCCCCGTATTCACAACATTCACACACGCACTCACACACGCAGACATGTACCCACAAACACTCTACATTCATGAAATTCACACACACACTCACACACGCACGCACACACACAAACACACACCCCCTCCCCTGTCAGACGATCCACTTACCTTATCTGTGGACAAGGTCCTCTTGGAGGGGACGGGACCTGGTGCTTCGACCGCTGGCAGCACCTCGCAATCTGGACACTGCCACATCGTATTATGGGTTGTAATACGGTGTGCAGTTTCTTTTTGGTGTGACGGTACCACCTCTGCACCGCCGACCGTCAGCAAATACTATGACCTTGAAAAACCAGTAAATGGAAATAGAATAGGATAAAAAATATAAATTGATCTTCATCTATTTGTAATTATATAAAAGGAAAAGACATCCAGAGTTCCTGGGGAGCTTCTGGATTAAATAAATTTACCCACACTACACCCTAACACTACACAGGACCTAAATCAACAAATAAATGATGAAGAAATCAGAGCTAAAAACATCTCCAAACGATGTATCTCCTCAGGATGCCTCAGTTAGTAAAATGATTGAACTCAGTTACAAAAATGGAACTACCTCCACCTCAATGCAAGGCACTTATGTTTCTCTGATACATGAGAAGGGGACCTAAAGGAGAAATGCACATCTGATAGGCCAACAGCCTTACTCATTTTAGATCTGAAAATAAATACCCAAGTTCTAGTTAATAAACTGAAAAGATTAAAGCAAAGCTTGTCTAACTCAGACCAATTAGGCTTCATAATACATAGGTAGATGATGATAACATAAGATGGGTACTCCAACCAATAGAGAAATCTAACAAACTGGGGATATCAATGATCATATTGGCTTTAGATAGTGGAAAGGCATTCTATTGGTTTGACTGTTCCACCCTAAAATACTCCCTACATAAAACTGGCTTTGGACAAAATACAATCCGTTGTATTTATATATATATGTGTGATGTGTGAATTATAAAGCACTTAACAGCCAGAGTGGTCATAAATGGTGATAGACCAGCAGGCTTAAGATTATACAGCTGTACAAAACAAAAATGATCCCAGTCATCATGCACAATCCTTGCAAGTGTGTCTGCTACTAAATAGTTCCGCCATCACCACAGGCTGTTAAGGGCTTATCACAGATGGCAGTTAAGGGCTTATTGCAGAGGGCTGGCTTAAAGACCACACCAGCATCCCAAACCAGTGTAGCAGCAGGTGCCCTCACAGAGCAGATATCATGATAGGTGCTGAGGCCATTCACACCAGTGGAGACAGCTCTCTTCTAACTCTTGCTTCCCCTGTTGCAGCAGCTGCCAAGCCGCTTTAACTTGTCCTTGTAAGCTCTTTGTCAGCTGCTGAGGTGGGCTGGATATGGCACGTCATCCCCTGGCAGGCTGTCCATCTCATGAGACAAGTGGGTCTTACAAGTTTCTCAAAGGGGCTAGGCTCTGCCTGTTATTTCCACTGTGGCTCATCTTCTCCCCTCTTAAATAGAGCAACTTTCGGGGGATGAGTCCACAATCTTTTTTTTTTTTGTCCTCATAAAAAGATTTTGCCATTGAACTCTGGTCAGGTGCCGCCAACCTCATGAGCTCAGGAAGACACTAGCCTCTGGGTCATTGGATGATACCGGTTCCCAACCTAGCCAGGTCAGGGATGAATAATCATTGGACAATATACATATTAAACACCTCAGATCTTTAAAAGCTCCCAAATCTGATTCCCAAACCTCGTTTCTCTTCTATCTACTTCTTTAAAGAAAAGAACAAAACTTCTCCATTCCTTCCAATAAGGGTGGAGGATTGAGCCCAACCTTTACAAACTTCCCTTCTTAAGAGTATTATTAGATAAAACACCAGCCTTCTTTGATATTAATTAATTAACATGACAACAGAAAACCTTGCTATATGGCCTCACATTCCCATTAGTGTAGAGTATAGTATTGGTGCTCAATACATTCTGAACATGCCTGTTGTCAAACATGTATTCTGGGACAAGAGAACTTGTACCAACAACTTATAGCTCAAATTAGGAATGGAGCACACCTAAACAAGTGAAAGGGATTACAATTTCTAGTTCAATACATGGAATCCATAATACTGTTAAGAAATTTGATAAATAGTCGTACTGTGAATTAAGAGAAAAACAGACCTACGCTGTAAGACAATGGTGTATGATGTATCCGAGACTGTACTATTACAATACTTTTAATACCAAGCATATCTATAAAATGTGCATGTGTACAACAAAAGATTTGTGAAAGACCAACAAGAAATATATAATAAAGCCAAGTCAAAAATAAGCAAGAACACCACACATTTGTCCCAAGACCTATGACTTAGTCACAGCCTCGTATTTTGTGTTTTGGCAATGTCCAAGCCTCATGCTGCAATAAGTTCATCAGTAGCCGAGTAATGTCCAATTCATTGGTTTGTTGCACTGAAAGTTCTTGTCATCCAATGTGGAAGATCGACATGTAATTTAATAATCCATTTCAGACCGATGTAGAAAATAAATTTGTAGATCAACAATCCAATTCAGCCATAATCCAATTCAGCCGACACGTGTTTCGTCCCAAGCGGGACTTTATCAAGGCTGATAAAACAAATCATATCATTTCTTAATATCACTTGTTTTTTCATAAATACTTTGACCAATCTACCATCTTGCACCAAAAAGTGAATTTTAAAATCCAATGTGATACCACACACCAACTACGTGTGAACACATCTAAGCACCTAAAAGTGTGATAAGAAAAGGACCTCTACATCAAAACACCAGTCAACGTGCCAACAAAATTCTATGTATTCAAAGTAGTATCAAACTTACACAATATATCTAAAAAAGTAGCTTTTGTATTAATTGAAATGCCAGAAAGAAGACAATAATTATCAGGTAGAAAGAGGGAAGAAAGAAGTGCATGCTATGTTCATGCAAGTTAATGTTAGTTGTTGCACCAAGTAAATCAGCAACACGATATCCTGTCACCATATGTTCAAGTGAAAGGAAATATCTATTCTGACCATGAGTAAGTGGCTCTAATAAAGAGCTGAGTGGTGTAAAATGAAAATTTAGATGTTTATATCCTGTACCTTATTTTTCTGCATTCTTTGTAAATAGAATGTCCTGTTTCAGATTGGGTGAATCAATTTAGATGCAGCAGCACTGTAGAGCTACAAAAGGACAAGGTCAGTAAACCATGTCAAATGAAGATAGCAACACAGGTGTCCCGAAGTCAGTAAGCCCAACAGTATCACTAACCTGTAGTTGTTTATACAATAAAATCCAAATGTGCAGTTCACAGGTATGGGTGATTTATACACTGCGTAACCTGTAATAAGTTGTACAAACAGAAAACTTAACGGATGTTCATCACGCAAAGTCTTGTAGCAAGTAATAGAAAAGAACCAGAAAACGCTACTGCCAAAGTAATTCTCAGCATCCAAACAATTTAAGATTGTTAAGTACATGTGTATGCTAATTGCTATACAGTGCATACACGCAATAAGTCCTCACACACAGAACCCTAATGCCGTCTCCTACCTAGTTTGTAGTCCGTTCGGACTGTGTCGAAAGTCCTTCCGTGTATGTAACGCGAACCGAAATGTCTCCTGACTGCGTCTTTAGTAGTAGTTAGAAACTGAAATAGGACTACCCGCGGCCGCCATCTTAGAGTGTGCAACGAGTATTTCGTTAGCACACACGGCCCATTACAGGGAAACGCAAATGTCTAGTATCGACCTAAAGGTTACGGGGACTCCAAAAGGCAATATTAGATTATTATACGACTACGAGGATTTTGACGCACTTGTCACATTATGTCTCTCAATGTAGATGATGGCTATTTGCAGTGCTGTTAGTCTATATTGTGAAGTGAATTAGAAGTATCAATGGTTAGTGGAGATTATAGAGTGTCATGCAAACCATATTTTAACCATATTAAGATACATATTAGTTTTTCACGGTTCATATGCATAACGGAGTAAGAGTCACGACATATGTAGTTAGAAAACATGAGAGGCATACATAAGTACATGTTATTAATCTGGCCATGTAGCTTCATAGGAAATGGTACATTTCATGATCCACGTTCATACCTAGTAGTATGCTCTTTAGCCTGATTATCCATCTAACTTCATTTTTTCTGAGTTCTAACTCCCGATTGCCTCCTCTGGGATGTGCTCGTGTTTGACTAATACCCATGTACTTAAAAACAGGAGTCTCCATAAGGGAGTGTTCCTTAGTCACATGGCGTACTATTGGAGAGGCTGTATCATTATTCCTCAAAGCCCGTACATGTTCCTGAATCCTCTCCTTGAGAGGTCGAATAGTACTCCCTACATATATCTTCATGCATTCACATACCAAGACATACACAACATATTTTGTATTGCAATTTATAAAATCTTGGATCTTGTATGATTTACTACCGTTGAAATTAAAGGTATGTGTCTTGTGTAGAGCAAGGTGACATATGTTACATCTGCTACAATTGAAAAAACCTTTAGGTTTTCCAGGTAGCCAAGTTGATGATTTCTCCTTAAAAGGTGGTAGAAAGCTCTTACATATCAGATCCCTGATTGTGATGCCTTTTTTGTGAATCATGTGGGGAAAAAAAGGCATCACAATCAGGGATCTGATATGTAAAACTGCTCAGGCCATTTGTCCAAACCTCTCAGTTATTCCCTTCCTTGTGTACTAAATTACCACCGTCCCTAGTCAAATTGACTAAGCAACTTCGTTGCATTAGAGATTGAATCAGGGTGGGTCAGAACCTCAGCTTTTATCAAAAGATGCCTGGTATCTTTGGCACTGGGAGATATCCAACAACTTTGAGCTGAAAGCCGAACACTTGCTTGACCTTGATCAACAACATATACTCTGTCAGTAGTTCTCTCTCTGAGTGTTGGGAATAGACGCAACACCGTGGCCAGTTAAAACAACTGTTCATATACTGGAGTCGTCCTCAGATTTATTTGTGACCCAAGGCAACCAGTAATGCCATCACTTCATGAATAGGTATACCAACAGCCGATAGTGGGCAAGGCATGACCAGTGACCTGGTTCAGCATCTTTGCATATGTGTTTCTGGTTCCAAGGGTGGTCAGTAAAGGGGAAGCTAGGGAAAATGATACTGATCATCCTTATGTGGCCAAGATAGTACTGGTGAATTTTGTTTCTACTTCTCCAGCATTCTTTCTGTTCAACTGGAAATTCCATCCTGAGTTTCTGTATAGGCAAAGGGAACAAATTCTGTGTTGCAATCTGAGCTCTTTCAGCTTTATATGTTGGCACCTCACAACCAAGAGTTTGGTTACCTGGTATTTCCATAGGACTGCAGGGAGATTTTGACACAAGTATATAAGGATCCTCTTCTAAAAGGTACAGCGCAGAGTGAGAAATATTCTGCTTCTAGTGTTGTGGAGAAAGAATAAATCTGTTGGCAGTACAACTCCATCAATTATTGCTATATTTATGAAATTGCCGCATTTGGCCTCCAGGATGCTTCCCTCCAAGTCCTGCTGGCTTTAGTTTCCACAGATATGTATTCTTCTACTAAGCCATCTTCCTTCTCTCAAATAATTATCAAGTGATTTTATAAAAAGGCTATTTTGATTCAGTGAGGCAGCCATCATGTTCTTGGAAGTTTAACACTGCTGCTGGTCACCTCTTGAGTGAGTGTTCTCCATGCACTAGCTGAACACTTTCTTAAGTTTCAGAGGAGCAGCTGGTACTGTATCCAAATCCTAAGTTCACTTCAAGCACACCTTCAGAGTTACACTTCAGTAAGCCAGTGGTTCTCAGTTCCTTCTTTCCAAACCCTTACTTCAGTGGCCAAGGTCCCTGCATTCTTTGGATATACCCAGGAGCCTCTGATTTTACCTGAAAAAAACATAAAGACAAACTGACAAGTTGCGTGTGCCTTTCAGTTAAACTGGTAGGGTTCATCCACAATCAAAGGCAGGACTGTTGTTGGCTCTCAGCCTTCATTGAGTTCTGTCAGAAAAAGGTGAACATACCTCCGACTGCACACTCAAACACAGGCCTTTTAGCATGACAATCTTTTATGTAAAGCGCCACTGTATTCATCATTTGAGATGCAACCTGGAAGAACAGGTATACATTTACTGAGCACTACTTCCTCTGTCCGGATGCTGCAGCAGATTCTTGCATGGGGCAAGTAGTTCTACCCAAATTGATAAGATGAACTTGCTTCACTCTTTCTATTGAGCTTTGGGCAGCTAACTATTCCAATCAAGCTTGTGAATCTACGAAGGATCCAGTGCTGAATAAGAAACATGTTACTTACCTGTAACTAAATATTTGCAGCATGTGTTGGTGGTAGATATATATGCTTAGCCTATCCTGCTATCTAGTGTTGGACTCAGACGTTTGCAAGTTGTTTTTCTTTGAAAAAGTCTTAGAGTCACGAGGAGTAGTGACTCCTCTAGTGTGTAGCGCGCATGTTCCTTGGCTTCTTTGTTGATTTTTTTTCTCCCATTGGGTTTAGATATCGATCTCGGAGCTTCGGGCCAAAGCTCAATTCCTGCATCAAGGCCCTTCCATTGGCTCATTCTTTTCAAACATTTACAACAATTCCTGCATCAAGGCCCTTCCATTGGCTCATTCTTTTCAAACATTGACAACAAAGACAATCACATACACCGGCTGGTGTTACTTCAACTTATGATCCGCCTGCCCAGACTTGGGCCAGCACTTCACAACATTCTTTTTTAGACAACAACTCCTTAGACAAACTCCATGCACTCAATAACAAGAGATGGAAAATACGCCCTTCAGCTTCTGCCCTAAGTGTCACACCAAGTACGACAGACAGGACCTGCACCCGGTGTGTAATCTGTTTGTCCCTGGAACACAACAAAGGCAGGCTTGGACCAGCACTTCACAACAAAAGTCTCCTTGGTCCCGTTACAACTGGTTCCAATGTGATGAGATGCAGAAGTTATTGCAGCACTTCCCAGAGCAATACCTCCAAAAGGGGTTTCAGCTAGTAGAGGAAGGCAGGACTATATCAAATGCCACCATACAATGTGCATTGGATTCTACAGCTACCAGTGCAAGGGAAGTGAAAACTAGTATCCGTATTCAGCGCCATGCTTGGCTTAGTTACTCCACTATTGGAACTTTCATGGATTCACACAGTTAATTCAGTTCCTGTTGTCTAGGTGGGAGTACCTGGTACATAAAAAAAAGTAGTGTCAACATAGATTTTAACATAAAGGACCCAGACCTTGTAATTTAGTACCATATCATAGTATTATGCAGAAAGGACTAAACTTAACAGGCAACCACTCAGGAGACATCACCCTGTAGAACCCTCCTGATAGAGGCTCCAGTCCTTCAGAGTTTTTACCGCATTTAGTGCTAGGAAGTCTCCACTGAGCTTTGCTCGGTTTTTACTGTCAGAACTCTTCAAAAAGGATTTCTTCTGATTTTCTCAACAACATCTCACAGATTTACCATGGACATAGGTATTCTGTGTTTCTTGGTGTCTCAAACTGATGTATTAATATGTCAGACACACCTAAGAAAGGACTCTTCAGACCCTGTGGCAGTTGCAGAAAAAAAGGCTCTACATAGATGACCCTCACCAGGACTGTATATACTGCCTCTATCCGGCCAATAAAACCAAGTAGTGCAAGGTATGTCACACCTTTTTCTTTAAGACTTTGAAGGACCATGAAGGGTGACTTCTTCAATGGCTGCAAAAGCTAAAAAACTAGAGATAGTCCTCTCTCTGGTGATACATCCTCTGTATCTTCTCAGAAGACACCTGATAAAAGACATAAAAGTGAGTCAACATCTCATTCATCTGATGAACCATTTAAGAAGGCATCTAAAACATTCTCTCAGGCTTCTAATAGACACTGCAGTCCATCCAGGCCTTTCTTCTAAACGAAAAGAGGAAGACTGCTTCAGGCTCCTCAAAGAGACCCAAAAAATCCACCTCTGAGCCTCCAGCACATCCACCTCAAGTGAGATACACTTTTAAAAAACCTTTGTGTGTTCCACCAACGGATGGCTCAGTGACGGCATCTACAGCTAACACTATGGCCCTCATTACAACCCTGGCGGTCTGTGTTAAGCAGCGGTAATACCGTCAACAGGCCGGCGGTACAAAAAATGGAATCACGACCATGGCGGAAACCGCCAACACAGACAGCCACTTTAACAGTCCGACCACCACGGCGGTAGAAACAAACACCGCAGCGGTAACCGCCAACGGACAGGCGGCACACAATGTACCACCCACTGTATTACAGCAGGCCTATCCGCCACCTTTTCCCGGGCGGTACCAACGCCATCAAAAGCACGGTTGAAACAGTCTTTGGAATGGAAACCACTCACCTCTCGACACCCAACGAGGAACCAGGACGCCATGGAGCCCGAGTTACAGGTGCTACCAATGTTGGTTTACCTCCTCTTCTACCAGAAGCAGCAAAGACGGCGGCGACGACCACGGTGAGTACTGCACCTAGCACACAGGGGAGGGGGGGATTAAAAAGAGAGTGACACACACACGCAACACCCCCACCCCCACCCACACCCACAACAACATACACAAAAATACATGCATCAACATTACATTTACACACCGTCACCTCCTGGAAGAACGCGTGGACAAAATGAAATGATTGTTACAAGTGTAATCATCGAAAATTCAGATAGGCTAAGATAACTTTAAATCATCAGTAGATACAAATATGTAGAGCAACTACACAAGTCCGTACAGTGTTCCCATCATTGTCCGTGAACCACTGGTCTTAAAATGCATGGGCGAAGCCCACACATGATGCCTGACTCGAAAAGGAGAGAACACCACTGGGGCATCAGCTCAAAAATAAACAGGCACCTCAGGGGGAACAGAAGGGGGGAACCTCAGCCAGATGAAGGGACAACACCACTGCTCCACGAGGGGGCTCCCTGCCCACTGATTGGTCCTGGGGAGTGCAAAGCCACAGTCTCTCAAGTCTCTCAAGTGGGTGGTTTGCCCACTGATTGGTCCTGGGGAGTGCAAAGCCACAGTCTCTCAAGATTCTCAAGTGGGTGGTTTGCCCACTGATTGGTCCTGGGGAGTGCAAAGCCACAAGTTGGTGACATGTTCCATTGGTTCTGGAGGGTGCTTTGTGCCCAGAGTGCTTTAATCCTGCCAATGACTGGTGTAGTGGATGTATATCTCCACTGGTTCTGGAGGGGGCTTTGTGCCCAGAGTGCTTCATCCTGCCAAAGACTGGGGTAGTGGATGCCTTTCTCCACTGGTTCTGGAGGGGGCTTTGTGCCCAGAGTGCAGCACATGCAGTGTGGCATGTCCCATTCCCTCACCTGGGTGTGTGTGTCACAAGATTGCCTGGGAACGGGTAGCATGATACTCCATGGAGTCAGAGACACACTCCACCCTGCGGCGACTTTGCCTGCCAACTGCTGGTACTGCCAGTGCGCGGTGTGGTGCCTCATGTATGCTGTGCAGGGTCCAGGGTGTCTCCTGCAGCCTCGGACGGCTGTCCATTGGGAATGTTTGCCATGTCGGCTGTGGTGGCACTGTCTGTGCACGTCGCTGGGCTGGTGGCGGTGGTGGCGGTGGTGGCGGTGGTTGCGGCGGTGTCTGTGGCGGAGATGCTGCCGGTGTTGCATGTGTCAGCACCTGTGGAGGGAGACAGCAGAACGTCTCCTGCAGCCTTGGATGGCTGCCTACTGGGGATGATGCTGGGGACTGTTGCTGAGGCAGCAGATGTGCAGGTGGCAGTGCAGGTGGCGGTGTCCACCGCTGTGCAGGTTGCTGTTCTGTTTGCCAGAAGGGGTGACACTAGTCCCTCAGCCGGAGGCTCCGTGCCCTGTGCTGACTTCCCCTTAGCCTTGTGTCCCTTTCCCACCTTGGATGTCGCTGCTGGGCCCTTGGCACTGTCCCCTTTTGGCTTGGAGGAGACCTTGCTGGGTGGTTGGTGCGGCTTTTCCCTACGGCATGTGGGCCCCTTCTTCACCTTGGCAGGTGGCGGAATGGGCTGATCCTTGGCCTTGCTAGGTGGCACACTGACAGCCCTGATGGGTGCAGCCCACGATGTTACAGGACTTGCTGATACCACAGTGCTGGAGGATTTGGTGGCTGAGGTGCTGGGCTGGAACCTGGACATCCAGGTAAAGTTTTTAAGACACACTGGGACGGGAAGATGGAGGGGGTTTGGGAGTGGAGGAAGAGGCAGTTGTTGTAGGAGGTGTACGTCTGCTGAATTTGGGTGACGGTGCATGGGCCGGAGGCTGTTGTGATGTGGATGGATGTTGGGTGGGTGTGTGCCTGTGTTTGTGTAGTTTGGGAGGAGGGCTCACAGACACACTGGGAGAGGACAAAGGGGACGTGTGCATGGTAGTGGAGGCGGTGAGTGCACGTGAGCGGTGTGTGGTGATGGCCGTGCTGGTGATAGAGGTAGTAGCTGCGGATGTAGTGCATGCAGGTGTGAGTGGCGATGAGACAGGGAGGGAGGAGGAGGACGTGGAGGAGTGGGACACAGTGGAGGCAGTCGATGTTGGTGTGTCTGCATGGGTATGGTGCTTGTGTGGGTGCCTGTGGGATGTGTGGTGCTTATGTTTGCCATGTCCACTCTTGTGTGTTGATGAGTGTGCATGCTCGTCTGATGGTGTGCTTGGGATAGGCTGAGGTGAAGGGGATTGGGTCTGGGTAGTGGAAGTCGGAGGGGGGAGGCTGGACACAGGGACAATGGCTGCAATCAGTGCTGAGGCCAGAGCCTGAAATGCTCTCTGTTGGGTTGCCACGCCAAAATGAATGCCATTGAGAATGGTTGACTGCCCAACAGTGACGGATCTCAGGAGGTCAATAGCCTCTTCACTGAGGGCAGCAGGGCTGACTGGGGCAGGGCCTGAGGTGCCTGGGGCGACGGAGATGCCCACCCTCCAGGGTGAGCGGGCACGGGAAACTCGATGAGGGGCTGCTGGGAGGGCGGTGCTGGTAGGGGGGGGGGCAGCTGTACCTGTTGTTGTGGTTGGCACAGAGGTGCCCGCCACCGCAAGGGAGCTCCCATCAGAGGAGGAGGCGCTGTTGCTGGTGTCTGCTCCTGTCCCCGTCATGGAGCTCCTCTCGCCCTCCGTCCCACTGGTGCCTTAAGACTCCGTAAATTCACCTTCCTGGGCCATGTGGGTTGCAGCTCCCTCCTGTTCCAGTGCCAATGCTCCTCTGCCAGATGATGCTAATGCACACAAGGACACGGTGACAAAACAAAAAGGGGGGGAAAGACAGAAGAGACACATGGTCAATGCCTGCAACACCACTACCATTGGTGGACACAACACACAGGGAGCAGCCCTATGCACTAGGCCATGCACTAACAGTTCAGGGGAAAAGCACATGCCCATGGGGGACTTTTCCTAGTCCCATTTGATGCACAGCTGGAACCCACAGGAGCCTGACTAGGTGTACAACTTTTTGGGGTTGGAGTGCCACAGAGCCTGCCTAACAATGGACCTACCCTTGCACGTTTGCCCTGCCCTAGGGGAACCCACATCCCTCTTCCCACACCCAGAAACCTCATAAAGCGTGCAGAGTCACCCCCTTGTGGCTGCTGTGATGCCTTCAAGCACCCATCCAACTCAGGATATGCCACCACCAGGATCTGGTACATCAGGGGGGTCATGGTGCAATGGGCACTCCTTCCACGTTGGGAGGTCATCCCCAACTGGGCCTCCGCCGTCTTCTTGGGCCAGCAGCGCAGGTCCTCCCATCTTTTGCGGCAGTGGGTGCTCTGTCTATGGTATACCCCCAGGGTCCGCACTTCCTTGGCGATGGCACGTCAAATACCCTTTTTCTGGTGGGCACTGACCTAGAGGAATAGCGAAGTAAGAATGGATGATACTCCCCTGTCCAGTTCTTCTCACTCATTGCCCACAAACCTCCCACCCTGGCCCAGAAAAACATACACTCACCATCCTCACATGCTGGCCTGTGCCCCCCGTTTCTTCCATCCACGACACTCTATACATTCATGTGCCATCCACCATGCACACAGTTTACTCACCTGTTTGTCTGGAGGACCGTAGAGTAGCATGTACTGGGGGAGGACACCATCCACCAGTTTGTCCAACTCCTCTGCAGTGAAGGCAGGTGCCTTTTCCCCAGACACTGTAGCCATTGTCGCTTCCAGACTCAGGTCACAGCAGCACTTGCAGTGTAGGTCCTCTCCTGTTGAAGGTCAGGTGTCAAGTGAGTGAACAGATAGAAAATGGAGGTCACGTCTGCGGTGGTGTGTACCGTCACCGCCGGCGTACATCGTCATTGGCTCCTGGAACCCATCGGGCCCAATGATAACCAATGCTGAATTGCGCTGTGGTCTTCGATCGCCTACAGCGACGGTTTACAACGCCAGCGCAGTTACCTCATTTCCCCTTTTCCCTCCTTACAGGTCAGGCAGCCGCCATTTCAGGGGGCCACATAGGATGGAAAAAAACTGCGTCACACCTATCTAGGCCGGGAATTCAGACAGATATCGGCACATTGCGAATTACCAACGTATCAGCAAATTATACATTGTGATACCACAGTGTTGGATGACCCTCTGTTCTCCTCCATAGGGCATGTCTGCTGGGGCAGGTGATGAGCTGGCGGCATCCTCCGATGTACTGACCCCTGGAGGACCTGTCGACAATGGAAGAGAGGCACATCATAATCACATACAGACTTGATCGTGCAACAATCCTGGAACTGTGTGCCCAGTTGGAGCTAGACCTGATTTCAGCTATCCGCCATCCCACAGGAATCCCCCCTCTAGTGCAGGTTCTGTCTGTACTCCATTTGCTGGCCTGTGGGTCTTTTCAAACAACAGTGGCCATGGCATCAGGGATGTCCCAGCCAATGTTCTCTAACGTGTTGTCCAGGGTGTTATCTGCCCTGCTGAAACATATGCGCAGCTACATCGTTTTCCCTCAGGTGGAGGATTTGCCCACAGTGAAAGGTGACTTTTATGCCCTGGGACATATCCCCAACATCATTGGTTCAATTGATGGTACACATGTGGCATTTGTCCCCCCTGCAGGAAAGAACAGGTGTAGAGAAACCGGAAGAGCTATCATTTGATGAATGTGCAGATGGTGTGTTTGCCAGACCAGTACATCTCCCATGTGAATGCCAAGTGTCCTGGCTCAGTGCATGACGCTTACATTTTGAGGAATAGCAGCATCCCTTATGTAATGGGCCAACTCCAGAGGCGCCGTGTATGGCTAATAGGTGAGGCCAGGGTCCCAACACAGTTGACATAGGTGTCTGGGTATGGGATTGTCCCTAAGGGATAGTGTGTGTCTAACAATTGTCCCTCGACATTTGCAGGTGACTCTGGTTACCCCAACCTGTAATGGCTACTGACCCCAGTGAGGAATCCCAGGACAAAGGCAGAGGAACGCTACAATGAGGCACATGGGCGAACTAGGAGGAATATACAACTCACCTTCGGCCTCCTAAAGGCCAGATTCTGGTGCCTCCATCTGACAGGTGGCTCCCTATACAACTCACCTAAAAAGGTGCGCCAGATAATCGAGGCCTGCTGTCTGCCGCACAACCTGGCTTTGCGATGGCAGGTGCCTTTTCTGCAGGAGGATGGGCCAGATGGTGGTCTTGTGGCAGCTGTGGAGCCTGTGGACAGTGAGGAAGAGGAGGCAGAAGAAGAAGATGTCGACAACCGAAACATCATCATGCGATACTTCCAGTGAGACACAGGTAAGAAGATGTAACTGCTTCCCACATCTCATACTATTGTTGGAGCTAGCATAAGTCTGTAATTTTCACTCAGTGTATGGACCCTGACTTGTTACTTTGGCTTTCCATTTCACAGATCTGGCTCCCACGTTGTGCCCTGTGCTATGTTTACTGATGGCCTACAGCTGTGTTGCATTGGTATGTGAACAAGTACATTGACATTGCTATATTCCAGAGATTTAGCAATTACAAATTCGTGAAAGCACAGACAGACTCCAGCTTGTTTAGTGATTCAAGTGTGTTTATTTGTGTGCAAATAAGTGGAGGGGGTGTAAAATAGGCTGGGGTGACGGTAGAGGAATGTCCATGGCAGAGTCCAGTCTATGTGTTTCACAGGTGCATTGTCCAATTGGGGACAGGAAGTGGAGCAATGGCAGTTTCAGATGGACAGGGTGTCAAAGTGGGACAGAAGGGTGACATTCAGGGGGGTCTTATTTCTTGGTGGGGGTCTTGGCAATGTTCTCTGTCATGTTCCTGGATCTCAGGGATCGTTTGCGGGGAGGTTCTCCTTCTGCAGGGGGTGGGGTGCTGGTGTCCTGTTGTCCCTGTGGCGGTGCCTTCTGTCCACTAGCGCTGGCGGAGGTGGAGGGCTGTTTATCGTCCAGGCTAGTGTCAAGGGCCCGTTGGTGTGCCAGTGTGTCCCTCCTGGTGTTGAGAAGGTCTGGCAGCACCCCTGCAATGGTGACCAGGGTGGTGTTGATGGACTTCAAGTCCTCCCTGATCCCCAGGTAGTGTTCCTCCTGCAGCCGCTGGATCTCCTGAAACTTGGCCAGTACCGTGCTCATGGTCTCATGGGAATGGTGATAAGCTCCCATGATGTTGGAGAGTGCCTCGTGGAGTGTCGGTTCCCTGGGCCTGTCCGCCCCCTGTTGCACAGCAGTCCTCACAGCTTCCTGGTTATCCTGTGCCTCTGTCCCCTGAACCGTGTGCCCACTGCCCCCAGGTCCCTGATCGTCCTGTGTTAGTGGGGTTGCCTGAGTTCCCTGTAGTGGTGGACACACTTCTGATTGACGTGTCCTGGGGACAGAGGGATGGGCCCGCTGGGTGGGTGCGGTGGTGGTGTTTCCTGAGGGGGGAGGGTTCAATGGTGGTTTGTGACTGTGTCAGGGGAACCGACTGTCCTGAAGTCCCAGATGGGCCGGGCTGGTCATCTTGATCCAGGTGTGCAGAGCTGCTGTCGTCACTGTGGGCCTCTTCTATGGGGGGACTGGATATGTCTGGCACCTCCTGTCCGGTGACGTTGGGTAGGGGTCCTGTTGGGGTGTAAATGCATAGTTATTGTATGTGTGTGTGCCATCTTGTGCAATGGGTAAGTTACCCTCTACTCCTGTGCTTGCATTATTGTCTTGGTCCTTGTGTGATTGGTGATTTTGGGGCATGAGTGAGTCTCTCTAATGGACATGCTTTGGTGATAGGTGTCCATGCATTGGTGTTACATGCAGGGCTTGGTTTTGGGATGTGTGGGTTGTGTTGGTGGGGTATCTGTGGGGTTTGTTGGGGTTATGGGTGTGATGGTGAGGGTGGGAGTATGTGATGGCATGCAGGTGGGGTGGGGGGGATAAAGTAGTAAAGCTTTGCCTTACCAGAGTACAGTCCTCCTGCTACTCCTGCGAGGCCCTCAGGATGCATAATTGCCAAGACTTGTTCCTCCCATGTTGTTAGTTATGGGGGAGGAGGTGAGGGTCCACTGCCAGTCCTCTGTACAGCAATCTGGTGTCTGGATACCACGGAATGTACCTTCCCCCGTAGGTCTTTCCACCTGTTCCCGATGTCATCCCATGTTCTTGGATGCTGTCCCACTGTGTTTACCCTGTCGACAATTCTGCGCATTAGCTCCATCTTCCTTGCAATGGATGACTGCTGCACCTGTGATCCGAATAGCTGTGATCCAAAACAGGACTGTCACTGACAACCCTCAGTTGCAGACAGCCTGGATGTCTGCTGTGTGCCAAAAAGTGTCAGACACACTTACCTCTGATCCATTCTCTATCCCCTTGTAGTTGTTCCATCATGTGTGGCACGCTGTTGTTCCTCAGCACAAAGGAATCATGGACTGATCCAGGGAACATGGCATTCACATGTGAGATGTACTGGTCTGCAGTACACACCAATTGAACGTTCATGGCGTGAAAGTTCTTCATGTTTCTGTACACCTGTTCACTTACTCTTGGGTGGATGATAGCTATGTGGGTTTCATCAATGGCACCTATCACATGGGGAATGTTGGCAAAGGCATAGAAGTCTGACTTGATGGCAGGGAGGTCAGCACCTTGGGGAAACCTTACATAGGACTGCAGGTGTCGTACAAATGCATCCAGGAATCTGGACAGTATAATGCTGAACATTGGCTGTGAAAAACCAATACCCATGCCCACTGTCACTTGAAACGAGCCCATGGCCAGGAAATGGAGTGTAGAGAGCACTTGGACTTCAGTAGGGATGACATGCTGATTCCGATTAGCCGGGCTCAGTGCTGGATCCAGTAATGCACAAAATTCATGAATAGTAGCAAGGTTGAGTCTGCAGTTGATAATGATGTGACATTCCACCATGGTCCCTAAATCAACAAGTGGTCTGTAGACCGATTGGGCCCTCCCTCGCCACATGGGTTAGTGCCTAGGAGGAGTTGAGAACACATGTGAGGAACACACATAGATCTGCCCAACATGCTCAATATACAGCACTACTGGCAAACAAGTCGATGACACATATGCATGGTAGGATGTTAAACTGGATTGACATGTCCTCAATGATACATCTGGACTGTTGTGGTGAGTAAATGTTTATTTGTTCATGACTATGGGGGTTGGGTATAATAGGGCCTGCATGGGGCAAATGAGAAATTAAGAACTGGGTAGTAATGGCCAAAATGTCTGCCTCCTGTAATCGAGAAATGTTGTAGTGGAAGTGACCTCATACCGCTAGCGGTTGGGGTAGTAGCATAAGGCGGTGTTCACCGGCGTGCTAGCATTCATTGGTTATCATGGTTGTCAATGGGGAATATTAGTGTATCATGAACAGTGGTGGCGGTGCACACCGCTGCAGAGCGTACGCTATCTCGTCACCCCAACTTCACTTGACTCCTGGATTCCGTGCATGCAGGTACTCCACTGAGTGTGCTGCTGTGTCCTGACTCTGGTCCTGGAAATGGCATGAGTGGCAGGGGAAAGGGCCCCAGCCGTCACCAGCGAGGAACTGGACAAGCTTGTGGACGGGGTCCTACCCCTGTATGCCAAGCTCTATGGTCGACCAGAGGTACAGGTGAGTAGGTGGATTGGGGGGCATGGATTTGTGTAATGGTGGCAGATGGCTGTAAATATGTGTGCACTTTTGATGCTGTACAGTCGTGGGATTCATGACATGCTGTGTGTGTGAGGTCCTGTCATGCTGTTGTGAGTGTCCGTCCCATAGGGGAAGTATAGCCAGCTGTATCCAATGGGCATTGTCTGACTTCTGTGTTACTTTTTCTGTGTGTCCCATATAGGTCAGCACCCATCAGAAGAGGTGACTCCGGCATGCCATCGCCAGGGAGTTGTAGACCCTGGGGGTCTACAACTGCTGGAGCACCCACTGCAGGAAGCGGTGGGAAGACCTGCAGCTCTGGGCGAGGAAGACTTGCAAGGACAAGCTGGGAAAGTCCTCCCAAAGAGGAAGGGGTGCCCGTCAGGCCATGACCCCCCTAATGCGTTGCATTCTGGCAGTGGAGTGTCCGTACCTGGATGGGCTCTTGAAAGCTGCACAGCAGACACAAAGGGGTGAGTTCAGAAGCCATTGTATGCCTCCTTAATGGATGTGTGAGTACGCTGTGGTATGTATGCTGTCTATTGGCAGAGACTCTGACTGATGTCATTTTACATAATGGCCCCCATGGGAAGTAAGGTTGCAAGGGACAGGTCTGCAGTACTTCAGCTCCCTCTGTGCTGTGGGAAATGGCTGCAGACCAGGGTCAGGGGCATAGCCATGTGTATAGCGGTAGGTGCTGCATGGTGGAATATTTGCTGGGTGGGTGTATGTGTGAACCTGTTATGTACCTCCATTCAGCTATTTACAAGTGCCTCTCCTGTATTGTCTCCCCATCCCTGTTCTCTTGTGTTGTCTGTGTACATAAGCATTATCTGGCAAGGAAGCTGTGGCACCGGCCAGTGGGGATGCAGAGGCCCACGGTTCCACAGAGGCAGAGTCGAGCGATGCCAAGGGGACCAGTGGGTTGGAGGCCGAGGGGAGTACCACAGTGGAGGCAACTACAACTGGAGGTAGTGGCTCTGATAGCGCCTCCGATGGGATCTCCCTGGCGGTGGCGGACCCTAGTGGTCCCACCCATTCTGTGGCAACTTCGGCCACCCTCCATACCATCAACACCCTCCCATTTGCTCCCCACCGAGTTGCCCATGCCCGCTCACCCAGAAGGGTGGGTGTCTTCTTCGTCCCAGGCACCTCTTCCCCTGCCCCAGTCAGCCCTGCTGCCCTGACAGAGGAGGCTATTGGCCTCCTGAGGACCATCTATGTAGGGCAGACAACCATCATCAACACCATCCAGGGGCTAGCATCAGAGGTGTAGCAGACCAGTGCCTACCTGGATGGCATTCATGGTGCAGTGTCTGGCCTACAGAGATCTTTTCAGGCTCTGGCCTCCTCTTTGATGGCAGCCGGTGTCCCTGATCATTCCGCCCCCCATCCAACCACCTCTACCCCTTCCAGCACCCCACTCCCTTCACCCATCCCAAGCACACATTCCGAAAGCCATGCACACACCTCAACACACAAGAAGTACACTGAAAAACACAAGCACCACACTTCCCACCACAGTCATACACACAGCCAACATACAAAGGCACACGCACCAACATCCACTTCCCCAGTGTGTCCACCTCTTCCGCCTCCCTGTCTGTCACCTCTACATGCACACTCACAGGCACTGCACCCTCATTCACTGTTGCTGAGCCCAGTCTGGCAGTCCCCACAAAATCAGACATCCATTCATGCACCCCATACACCACACCTCCACTCACCACAACGAATTTGGTTGACACATGCAGCACACTCACCAAACTTGCAGACACACAGACAATATACATTTACACTGGCAGCCTGTCTTTTCCCACTGTGTCCACCCCCCTCCTCCCAAGAGAACCAAATGCTCTAAAACACTCATCTAACACACATCCACCACACCTCAGAATACTGTACAGTCACCTTCACCCACGTCATGCACACCTACACCTGTCACAACCACTCCCTCTCCCTTCACTCCCACGCCTTCCTCCAGGTCCACCCTGATTGCCCCTAAAAAACTTTTCCTATCCTGTGTTGACCTATTTGAACCCACTGGTCCACCCTGTCTCATCCCTAAACATGCCCACCTCCTTGCCCTGTCCACTCCTCCCAAGTCAAAGCCCACACCTGTTCGCCCTTCCCATTCCTGTGCTACCTCCCCTGTGAGCAAGAGACCCTGTGCTGGCCCGGGTACATCTGCCACACCCCAGTCCAAGGCTGCTCCACCAGCTTCAAAGACCAGACCCAAGCCCCCTCCACTTCCCAAACGTATAGCCAAGCCTCCCCCTCCCAGTCGTAAGCCCCCACCTCTACCACCCAAACCCCTGTTCCATGAGGTGCCTGGATGCCCCATTGTTGCACCTTTAAGGTGGAGTACCATTTGCACTTGTGGGAGTCAAGTTGGGGCCATTTAGGCCCATCAGACTTTGGACTATGGACTGGCCATTGGCCTTCTGTTGGACTTCTGTTGCTACTGGAGCTTAATAAAAGTTTGTGTGGCCAGTGTTGGTTTTGGAACACTCTGGATCCGTGGTTCATTGTTTCATGTGGGGGGAAGTTGTGCACATGTGTGTACTTTGGGCAGGTTGTCTTGGACTTGTGTCGGGTAAGTTCCTCTTGCTCTGGGGTGTATGGCTTGTGCTGTTGTGAGGGGTTGTGGTTGCTTTGCGGGTGCTTTGCGGGTGCTTTGCGGGGTGGGTGGAGTGGGTGGGTATGTAACTGTGCCCTTTCTTCCCTTGTTTAGTAGGTTGCGGTACTTACCGTTGTCCTCTTCGTCGGCGGTCTCTGTCGTGGAGGTATATGACAAAGAGCAGGACTGGCATGATTTGCAACTCTCTCTTCATGTCTGCTTCGCCGTGTTGTGTGAGCCTCTGCTGAGTATTTCCTTATATTTGGTTTGTTTCTGCCTGGCTTTGTGTGGCGGTGGTTTCCGCCCTGGAACTGACGGTGGTCTAGTGCTTCATTATTTGATGAGCGGGTAGAGCCTTTCGTTCCGCCTGTGGGTGGCCTCTGCCGTCGTTGTTCGCACTCCTCTGCTGGCGGTGAGTGGTTTTCAGGCTGCCTGTTTTTCAGGTGGTTCATAATTTGCCGGCCCAGACCGCCTTACTGTTGGCGGTAGTTACTGCCATCGCCGGCGGAGCGGTCTTTCCTGCTGTGTTCATAATGAGGGCCTATGTCTATGGTGACGTCATCATCAACCACATCTTTGTTGACCAGCAGTACACCTAATTTCATAGATGGTGAAAATCACCTCATCGTCGACAATCCTGTTGACAGAGGCATCTTCATCGACGATAACACCACCTTCTACAATGATTCTATCGTCGACGACAACCGATGTCGACGATGAACCCTCCTTCAACAGTGACAGACATTTTAATCTTCCTTTCTGAGCTCTCCATCACTGATGACCTCGCCGACAACTGCATCGACGGTCCAACCTATTGGGAAACACAAAAGCCAGAAATTGATCACACCAGCTCATACCTCGCCAAGTAAAGTGTCATCTTTTCTACCCTTCTGGATGAAGACTCCGAAGAGGAAGATCTTTTTGGCGCAGCATGTAGCCCTTCAGAGCTGCATGTTAAATATCAAGAATACTTAGTTGAGGGAGAAGGCTATAATCAAGAGTTCTATGCACCACAAGAACAATGTTAGCAATCTCAGCAGTACCATGAAGACATTGTATCGACATTGTATCTATTCCATCGGAATTAGTTGCACACCTACAACTACCTAATGCTTTCAGACTATAGGAAAAGATTCCCTCCACTGTTAGATGGTGTTCAACGCAGTCCCACTCCAGTTTCAATGCAGCTTCAACCTTCAACTCTGGCACTAACACAACAGTTGCTCTCTGTCCCACACTTGCTGCATGCCCTGCAGGTGCCGCAAGTAGAGGACCCCACATCATCTGGGAGAGAGAGAGAGAGTGAGAGAGAGAGAGAGAGAGAGAGAGAGAGGGGAAGCTCCAAGCCTATCATGATGAATGGGATGATTACGTATTACCATCAACTTCAACTCCGTCACCAACATCAGCTGACTGTCCTTCGGCGGGTATAGGAGGTTTCCAGAATATCTTGGAAAGAGCAGCATTTCAGTTCGCTCTTCAAGTCTCCACCACACACAAGAACTGTTTCCTTTACGATTTTAAGGAACCCTTCCAGAAAGCTGGTAGGGCCATGCCCATTAACGATTATATTTGGGAAGAAGGCCTGAAGTCCAGCCTCAATTCCAGCAGTGTTGCAACGACTCAATAAAAAATATAAGGCTCCGGAAGATGCACCAACCTGCCTGATGGGTCATCCCAAACCAAATTTCATCATTTCTAAGGCAGCAAGCACAAAGAAGATCTAGGAATCCTTCCACACCACTTTATGCTCTCCTGGACAAGGAGGGTAGGTGCCTCGACAACATAGGGAAGCGTGTATCCGCTGTCACACTCACAGTTAGAGCAGCACATGCTCTGCCCTTACTTGGTAGTTATGATCGGCAGCTGTGGTGCGATATTGCTCCATAACTAGACAAGTTTCAAGTCAACATTAAAGCGGAAGCCAAGAAAATCTTACTGGACAGAGACCGCACATCTTCAGAAGTCATCGATTGTGCGATGGAAATTGCTACTATCAGATTTAGGCAGTGGGCAGGAGCAGCAGTTTTACATCATCAGGGATGGCTTGAAGCTGCCTTGATCAGGCCTGAGGTTCAGACCAAAATATTGGAGCTACCCTATGATGGACAGACTTTCTTTGGAAAGCATGTTGACAAAGCTCCCCAGACAATAAAAACTGATACAAATACAGCCAATTCATTGGAGACGTTACAATATAGAAAGTTGCCCTTTCGTGGAGTCCGAGGAAGAGGCCAACCATCATATAGATGAGGATACCATTAGTACCTCTATCCAACATACTTCTCTTCTGACCAACAATTTTGGACCCAATGCCAGCAAAGGTGGCCAACCTTGGTGACCTATGTCAGACCTTCTCCCAGAGGAAATTCTGGACGGCAGGGAAGACACCAACCGTCGACAATGACCTGTTAAGGCGCCAGCTACTTCCCTCCCTTTTCCACCCAAGGTCACAGGGAAAATAACCCACCATCTATACTGCTGGAGGCAAACACAACAGACCAGTATGTCCTGGATCTAATCCATTTCAAGCACACACTTGAATTCATACAGACACCACCTCCAAAGCCACCTCAACTGGCTGTACACAAACATCTGCATCTTCTCCAATGGGAAGTCAAGACCATGATCAAAAAAGCAGCTATAAAAAGAGTTATTCTGTCTCAGAGAGGGAAAGGTTCTTTAATTTGCAAAAAGTCAAAGCAGTGGAAACCAATCTTGGATTTAAGAAATCTCAACAAAAATCTCAACACAGCCCCGGAGTTGCATACAGCATTTCCTCTGGGCTATCAAACCATCACACAAAAAGGTTTAGGCAAGAGAGGAGGTGGACTAGCTATTATATTCAAACAAGCAATACATCTCAGTTAAACAGACAACATTTCCATACAAGATTGTGAAGCCCTCCTCACCAGATGCCACCCTACTGCAACTTCCTCTGGTAACTTTCTCCTCTTTACAGATCTCCACCTAACAACTCAACATTCCCAGATGCTTTTCTAGACACAGTCTCAAACTTTATTATATTATACTCAAACCTATTCATTCTTGGGGACCTAAATATTTGGTTTGACAAACCCAATATGTCCCATCTAAAAGTTATCACCACTGGCCTAGTCGCATTGAACCTACATCAGATTGTACACAATCCCACACACATCGCTGGACACATCCTAGATGTCATTTTTGCTATGCCTGAACTAGTTACCGTTGATAGCATCACACCAATCACATGGTCAGACCACCATTTGATAACTTTCTGATATAAAACACCAAAAATCAACACACCCCACAACTACTTACATACATGCACCTATCGACCTTGGACCAAACTCAATTTTGATGACTTAGAAATACAGCAAACAGCCTACACAGATCTAGATACAATGAATTGTGTTCCAAAACTTTATGAGTGACTACAGGAAGATTTTTATATCCTAATACCACTCAGAAAAACTAAACAGGACAAAAGAAAACCAACACCTTGGAGAAACACAGAACATAAAAAGATAAAGCAGCAAATCAGAACGTTGCAGCGGACCTAGCTGAAAACAAACAATATTCAAGATGAACTGCAGCTACACAAACTTAACAGAATATACAAATCATCAATCAAAAAAGCTGAAAAGGGTACTACTCAGACAAAATTAAAAATGCTAAATCTGCAACCAAAGAATTGTATAAAAGTCTGAATAAATTGTGAAAACCTAAATGCATGAAAGGAAGTCATCCCACTACTCAAAATTTTACAAACAATCTGGCAACTCATTACACAACCAAGGCAGACACATTGGACTCCTATTTAAAACAGAAGAAAACCATCAGCACCAACTCCTTTCCTAAAATGCCCTTCTGACTCTTGTCCACCACACATCTTCAAGAACATTCTTTATCTACTTCAGCTGCAACATCTGTAAGAAGAATCATCAACAACTCTTTAACTACAGGAACTTTTCCTTAAGACCTGAAAAAGGCATAAATATGTCCGTTATTAAAGAAAACAAACCTAGACCTGCAGGACCCCAACAACTACAGACCAATCACAAATGGATCTGTCCTGGACAAACTGATAGAAAGAGTACCATTCGCCCAGATGGCATAATTCATTGAAGACTATTCCTTACTTTCATACTACCAAACTGGATTCCGCCCAGAAAGAGGCATTGAATTGGCACTCCCAGCAATCTGGGATGATCTTAAAAACACAGTCGACCACAATTGAGCTGCTGCACTACTTCTCTTGGACCTCTTGGCTGCCTTTGATTCGGCTGAACCTGACACCCTAATTCAAAGTCTCCACGAAGCCAGCACAGAAGGGACTGCTCTCGACTGGATTACATCCTACCTTCAAAACAAAACTAATATTATCAATTCCCCCCCTTTCTTGTCCAAACCATACCTCACAAAAGCAGGGGTCCCCCAAGGATCAATCATCTCACCTTTGCTTTTCAACATCTACATGATATCATTACCAGAACTGATCAATGATTTTCAACTCACATGCTACAACTTTGCAGATGACACACAAATACTACTCCAATTGGAATGCCCCAAAGACATTGAAAGCTCACAAATCTTCAGTTGTCTCAGAGCCGTTGATCAGTGGATGACTTGGAGCCATCGCAAACTAAATGCCTCCAAAAAGGAAATACTCATATGTGGTGACTGGAAAAGTTATGACCCAATGTGCATCTGGCCTGACGATCTCGGACCACCTCCTCAATTATCCGAAGAAGTTAAAAAACTTGGAATTACCATGATCGCCAAGTTAAAAATGCATGCTCAATTGGACAAATTAGCATGAAAAAACTTCATCACCTTGAAGACTCTGCAAAGCATTTTCCCCTACCTCTGTTTTCCACACAAGGTGCAGGCTACTATCGCTCTCGTACTAACCAAACTGGATTATGCCAATGTCCTCTACCATAGATCATCTCTATCTATTATGAAAAAACGACAACGTATTCAGAACTTCGCTGCCACGCTACTATTACATGTAAAGCCTCAAGCCCACATATCCCCTGTCTTGGGAGCACTACACTGGTAACCCATTGCCAGAAGATTCACCTTCAAGCTGCTTTGTATCACCCACAAAGCTATACATGGAACAGGACCACGTTTTATCAGAAACAAAATAACTAAATACATTCAACAAAGAAACCTCCGCTCAAGATTGGCACCCCACCTTAGAACACCACCATACAAGAAAAAGACTAAAGGTGGTACCTCCTTCGACGTTCAAGCAGCCAAACTATGGAATTCATTAATCCCAAATATAAGATCCACAGATAACTAGTTTGTCTTCAGAAGACTACTCAAGAGTTGGCTCTTTCCTTCATAACCACCATATTCAAACAGCAATGAAGTGCATATGCCTGTGTTGATAAATATCTTAATCTGATTATGTGTATATTCTATTCTAGATATGTATAGTTATTTAGGAAATATGTATTGCTAATATGTCATAACAATAAATTACAGACATAGGGGGTCATTCTGACCCTGGCGGCCGGTGGCCGCCAGGGCCACCGACCACGGGAGCACCGCCAACAGGCTGGCGGTGCTCCCACGAGCATTCTGACCGCGGCGGTTTAGCCGCGGTCAGAAGCGGCAAGTCGGCGGGCTCCCGCCGACTTACCGCTGCTCGGGGGAATCCTTCATGGCGGCGGAGCGCGCTCCGCCACCATGAGGATTCTGACAGCCCCTACCGCCATCCTGTTCATGGCGGGAAACCCGCCATGAACAGGATGGCGGTAGGGGGTGCCGCGGGGCCCCTGGGGGCCCCTGCCGTGCCCATGCCAATGGCATGGGTACGGCAGGGGCCCCCGTAAGAGGGCCCCGCAAAGTATTTCAGTGTCTGCCTTGCAGACACTGAAATACGCGACGGGTGCAACTGCACCCGTCGCACCCCTGCAACTACGCCGGCTCAATTCTGAGCCGGCGTCCTCGTTGCAGGGGCATTTCCTCTGGGCCGGCGGGCGCTCTTTCGGAGAGCGCCCGCCGGCCCAGAGGAAATGTTTAAATGGCCGCCGCGGTCTTTTGACCGCGGTGCGGTCATTTCACGGCGGTACCTTGGCGGACGGCCTCCGCCGTCCGCCAAGGTTAAAATCACCCCCATACTCTTTAAACCTGGTTACCAAATGTACATTTACTCATGATAAAAAATGTATATGAATGTATATATATAGATATAAATATATGTGTGTGTGTGTGTGTGCATGTATGTATGTGTGTGTGTGTGTGTGTGTGTGTGTGTATATATACATATATATGTGTATTATTTTATGCTGAATATGTTTATAGGTCATTGCATAGCTCCTAGATAAGTTGTTATATTAGATACTTGAATCCCTGCTCTCGTTTTTATATCACACTGATCAAATGTTTTATTATCATAGGCATTTCACTATTCATAAATTGAGGAAAGAAAGAAATGTTAAAAAAGTACACTTATTAATTAACTTCAAATATTACACATCTTGAAAGTGTGTGTTTATACAATACTACTTTACTTCTCATATTATTATAACCATTATTATATTCCTTGAACACATATTCCTTTACTATGTATTTATTTATTACTCCAGTCCTAGTGTACAAGAGAAACATTAAATAAAAATAAATAAAATAAAATCTATAAATAAAATTCAAATTATGAATAAGTAAATTAAAGTAAAAAACATGATAATAATGAATAAATAAAATTAAAAAATAAAATAAATAATGATAAAAAAAACAAATATATATAATTATAAATAAATAAAAATAATATAAATTGTACTCTCTTGTAAGCTTTACTTTGTCTACCCATCACAATATGTCATGTCTCTATCAATCTATCCTCCATCCCCACTCTGACTCGTCCCAAACACATTCCACTACTTTCATCTCCAAATAACCCTGCCTAAGCTCTTCCCTCCTCTTCCACATTTAGATCACCCAAACCCCAGTTTACTACCATGATCTCCCAAACAACCCTACTAAGTTTCCCTCATTTATCTCACCTTTGACTTATCCAAAACCCCTCCTGCTACCATGATCTCAATAACCCTTTCCACAGACTCGTCCCTCCTCCATCTCTCCTTTACTCATCCCAAGCCTCATCCTATTACTATAAACTCCCAATTAAAACTTCTGGATTCTTCCCTCCTCTATCCCTCCATTACTCCAGTCAATCCAACTAACAAACTCACATATCCTCTGTTTAAAGTAACTCATAATAACACTAAAACTGTACTCATATTTCCCTATACTAATCCACCAGTAATTCCTCTTGGGTAGAGTGCTACTCACTGAAAAGCGCTTTAACGCCTTGTCAGGGGTAGTAAGCACTATATAAATACTATTACAACTACAATTTGTAGGGAAGTACCATCTTTCTTGGCATGTTACCCCCATTTTTGTCTGTCTCACTGGGATCCTGCTGGTCAGGATGCCAGTGCTCATAGTTCATGGCCTAATGTGTGTGTGTGTGTATAGTGCTTAACTGTGTGACTGAGGCGCTGCTAACCAGAACCTCAGTGCTCTCTCTCCTTTTTAAATTTGTCACTATAGGCTAGTGACTCTGAGAGAGCGTAGCTTATATATTTTATATTAACATGAAATGTTTATGAATTAATGTATGATAATGCCGCATAGAAACTGCAGTAATGAATTTTCGCTTAAACGTGCATCTGAAATGGGACCACGGGGAGTGGCCGCCAATCTATACGTGGACTAATAAAAATGACTAATGTTCTGAATTATTATAAATGGAATAAAATTATTAATGATTGTATCATTGAAATTGTGCTAAAATCATTGTAGGCCTTAAGTTAGCATGAGCCGAAGCTTAGCTGCCTGGCTATCATATTAAATGTATTTCTCCTAACGTGCAGTGTGCTGACTCACAAAAGGACATGACCTCTTGTTTTTCTCCAAACTAGAAGCTGAATGTAAACATAGTAGATCCGTTCTCATGAAAATTCACATTGCTTGTAGAAAATATTAGACAGAATGCCACAGTGTAGATTAATGTAATGTACAAGGTCATTCAAACCGGTATAGACAATGGAGCTACTGACCAAAAGATGTGCAAAGAATTACAGAAGGATGAAATCATACCTGACGTGCTACCTCTGAAGACATCAATCATATGGACCAATAAAATGTCTGTAAACTAATATGGGGTGAAGGATTAATGACATAATCTGTTTTCTTACTGGGTAAAGAAAGTGGGGTATAACTGCGGACCAATGAAATAATAGGGGAATGTACAATGAAAAAGGGATAAAAACCCATGACACAGAGGACCAACAGAATTAGGTGGGGAATGCTATTGATTTTATCCAGAAACTTTGTCACTCTGTTTGGTGACTTACTTTGGTTTTACTTCAACCATCCTTTCTTAGACTGCCCATTTATACTTTACCTCCTTATGAGGGAAGTGCCCCCTTTTGCCCCAGAGCTGAGTTCTGACTGATGGCGTTTTGACTGTTGTCCTGAAGACGAAGACTGAACCTGAGCGCTGACCTAAACCTTGGAGGGTAACTATAACAATGAAATTGTGATTTATCTGTTTGCTTTTCCTTTCTAGGTACCAACTGCTTACTTTTGACAGAGACCATAGCTAGATGGTTTCCAAATTGGTGTTCTAAATTGTTTTGCATGAAGCCCAACATGCCAATGCTAATCAGTGGTTAGGACAGGTATTCACTAAACTGACGCAAATAGACAAACGACTGAATCTATGCTTTGTTTAACTGAATCGCTAATGACATTCTGCTAAGATTGATCTATGTTCATGCCGTGCAATGTTCTGATGTTCGTGATTTTTGCTTTGATGAAATCCTATCAGAGTTGCCATATTGTGACTATGCTACTTTGCTTGTTGGTTTTAAGATTATCACATTTGCTCTTAGAATTGTAACTAATAGGGAATAAAACTCATAAAATTCTACTAAACTGGTGTGGTTATTCATGACTGCCAGGTCATGGTGGTGTCTTGAATTGGTTAATGTCTTTGTCTAAAGTGAAATGCATTGTTGTAATAAATATTGATGACATTATTGACATATTGATTGACATATTGATTAGCTATCTCGTCCTAAGATGTCTCTCAACTGGGTCAAAAGATTCATTGGCCTGAAATGAGTCCTGCTGTGTAATAAATTATCATAAAGGGACACGTTAGCAACTCCATTCACCAATTTTAATTGGCACACTGGACCCCCCTGATAAGACCCCTAGTATATGGTTCCTAGGTACAGAGGGCATTGGAGTTCCAGGAGATCCTTATGGGCTGCAGCATTTCTTTTGCCACTCATAAGGAGCTCAGACAAACCCTTTCACAGGACTGCCATTGCAGCTTGTATGAAATAGTGCACACATTATTTCACAGCCCTTTTCACAGCACATAAGTAACTTCTAGGTCACCTATATGGCTAACCTTCTTTTAATGAAGGCTAGGTGCAAAGTTACTAAGTGTGAGGGCACCCTTGCACTAGCAAAGGTGCTCCACATAGTTCAGGGGCAATTCCAGAGACTTTTTGAGTGTGGGGACGCCATTACACTCGTGAACTACATATAGGTCAATACCTATACGTAGCTTCACAAAGGTAACTACGAATATGGCCATGTAAGATGTCTAAGATCATGGAATTGTCTCCCCATTCCAAATCTGGTATTCTGGATCCAATTCCATGCATCCTGGGGGCTCCACCATGGAGCCCCAGTACTGCCAAACCAGCTATCTGAGGCTTGCAATGCAGCTACAGCTGCTGCCATCTCACAGACAGGGTTCTGCCCTCCTGTGGTCTGAGCAGCTTAGTCCCAGGAAGGCAGAACAAAGCATTTCCTTTGGACTCAGGGTGTTACACCCTCTCCCTTTGCAAATAGGTGTGACAGGCTGGGGAGGGGTAGCCTCCCCCAGCCTCTGGAAATGCTTTTAAGTGCACAGATGGTGCCTTCCTTGCATAAGCCAGTCTACACCGGTTAAGGGACCCCCAGTCCCTGCTCTGGTATGAAACTGGATGAAGGAAAGGGGAGAGACCACTCCCCTGTCCATCACCACCCCAGGGGTGGTGCCCAGAGCTCCTTCAATGTGTCCCAGACTTCAGCCATCTTGTTTTCAAAGGTGTGGGGACACTCTGGAGGCCTCTGAGTGGCCAGTGCCAGCAGGTGACAGCAGAAACCCCTCCTGATAGGTCCATACATGATAAGGTAGCCAATCCCCCTCTAAGGGCTTTTTAGGGTCTCTCCTGTGGGTTCTCTTCCGATTCTACTTGCAAGTTTCCAGCAGGAAACCTCTGCAACTACTACTTCATCCTCTGACCTTGGATCAACCGCAGACTGCTCCAGGAACCACTGTAACAGCAACAAAGCATCCAGAATGGCTAGTTTTCCTCTGCAACTTCAGCTCCAGACAGCAACCTCAACAGTTTCCAATGGTGCACACTCTGGGGACTGCCTGTCTTCACCCTGCACCAGAAGGACCAAAGAAATCTCCAGTGGAGTGACAGAGTCACTCCCCTGCTCAAGCAGGCACCTTCTAAGTCGACGACCGGTTCTCTTGGACTCCTCTCCTGGTGATGAACTTGCTCCTTGGAACACAGAGCATGGACTCCTTTGACACAGACTGTCCTGAGGTCCTGCTGTCCCAATTTGGAGGCGGTAAGACCTTGCCTTCCCTGAGAACGACAGTACCCCTTTGCACTGCGTCTTCTTCACCTCCTGAGGCCTCTCTGCACTATTTGCAACATTTCTTCATGCACAGCCTGGCCCAGGCCCCCAGCACTCTATCCTGCGATGCTCACCTTGTTGAGTTGACCTCCAGCGGCGTGGGACTCTCCTTTGTAGTGCTGCACCAACTGCCTTTTGCACCTCCTTTGTCCCCGTGTCCTGGGACTCCCATGGGTGCTATCTGGTGTTCTGAGGGCTCTCTAAAATGCTGGGAGTCCCATCTTTCTCTTCACACAGAGTTGAGGCCCCCCGGTCCCTCCTGGGCCAGATAGCACCACTTTGATGCAAAACACAACTTTGCAGTAACCAAGGCTTGTTGGAGGAATCCAGTGCCAAAACTCGCCTGCTTCCAACTTCTCTCCGTGAGACATCCAGTGCATTATGCAGGAACCCGCCGACATCTTCTTCGGGTGCATTTCTGCAGTCTTCGTCCAACTGGGGACTCTTATTTTGCACCCTCTTCTGGGTTGGCAGGGGCTTCTGTCCTTCCTGGAACTTCTTTCGACTTCTGGACTTGGTCTCCTTCCTTTGCAGGTCTTCAGGTCCAGGAATCCACCATTGGTTGTTTGCAGTCTTGCTTGGTTCTTGCAATAACTCTAATCACGACTTGTACTGTGTCCTAAGGAAACTTGCAGTACTTTACTCCTGCTTTTCTGGGCTCTGGGTTGGGGTATTTTACCTACCTTTGCTGTATTCTTACTCTCCCACAGATTCTCTACACACTACACTTGTCTAGGGGGGGAATTCGTGGTTCGCATTCCACTTTCTTAGTATATGGTTTGTGTTGCCCCTAGACCTATTTTCTCCCTTTGCATTCTATAGCATGTCCTATTGTTTGCACTATCCTATGTCTAATTACTTACCTTATTTTGGTGTCTAGTGTATATATTGTGTATAATACCCACCTCCAGAAAGAGTATTGACTCTAAGATATTTTTGGCCTTGTGTCACCCAAATAAACTACCTTTATTTTTGGTAACACTGAGTATTGTCTTTACCTGTGTATACGTACTATGTGACTGCAAGTGGTATTGCAGGAACTTTGCATGTCTCCTAGTTCAGCCAAATCTGCTCTGCTATAGCTACTTCTATCAGCCTAAGCTGCTAGAACACTACTACATTTCACTAATAAGGGATAACTGGACCTGGTATAAGGTGTAACTACCCAAGGTACCCACTACAAACCAGGCCAGCCTCCTACACAATTACAATTACCATTTGTTATTGACATGAATTCTGTGGCTCAAAAGTGAATCCAGTTAAAAGAGATAGATCGGATACCTTTTAGAAATATGATTCATGGAATATAACTCTTTGCTCATGACGTTGTTAAAGTAAAAGTATCTTGAACAATCCACCCCAAAGGTGATATATATATATTACAGAATTACAGTGGGATTTTTGTTTTTAAAGTGACCCTGAATAAATTGGAAATGCTGTCATCCGTAAAGTTCCAAACAAGCAATTCAATAGGATATTGTCCTTCACATAGGTAAAATGAAAGATCAAGTATTCGGGGGTCTTTGTAATACCTACTATCCAGGGCTTACATAGGGAAAATAATACTACTTTATCATCATTACTATTGATCTGAGACATTGCCAACCCCTCTTTATGTCTTAGCCGAAGAAAGTAGCCTCCATTAAAATAAAAATGCATATATCACCCAGGTTACAACTCCAGATTAGTCTAAAAGACTTCCCAAAAGTAAGCAATTATTTCATATGGGAGTTCTAGAGACGAACACAAGCCAGGAAAATAATGATAGCAATAAAAAATGAAGGATTGGGACCTCCCAACAAAAAGAAGAATTATAGACCAGCTGCAGATAGTATTCGAGTGGTCCATGAGGGAAACTTAAAAAAACACTGACCACAAAAGGGCAGGGCTATTATCGGAATTAAAATGAGAATTAAAGTGTGGCACTTAATATGGTCTTCTAAAAAAAGAATAGATAAGTGGTAGCCTCTGTATTATAAATCGTATGGGAACTGATGGAAATATAGGAGAAGGTTCCCAAACACAATCAGATAACATTTGTCTTTCTCTGCATCGCTATACATGGGAACCCTGAATTTGCATCAGCAAGAACAGGTGAATGATATATTACATGGAGAAAAACAGATTGCCTCTTGATTAGTCCCATTTTTCAAAGGGTGAAATGTAAGACATTCAAGATCTGGAAAACAGAATTAGTTATAGAAAACTTTGAGACTCTACAACTAAAACACTGGCTAATATCACCTAGTATTTAAAGAGCCAGGAGCAAAGAACTGACAACTTTTGAAAAATAATATCATCACATGACTTGACTAAAGAGCTTCTAAAAAATCTTTATAACATTTTAACTGAAGTGAATGAGCCCCTACTGTGGCCTTACATGAAAATGTGGAGCAAGGTGTAAGGGAAAGACATAGAGTGAGATCAATGGCAAACACTTTGGAGAGATTGACCAAAAAATTTATCCAGTCTTCAAATAGAGAAACTACATGTAATCCTAAGATAAATTGGTGTAGGATGCCACTAAGTTTTGGAAAGAAGTTTTCTAATGTACATATGAACTGTTGTAGACAATGCGAAGAATCACTGGATGACCTACATGTGTGGTGGAATTGCTTGGTCCCGTAATTCTATTAGAAAGAAATACTCACCGATTTCAAGAAGGGAATGGGATACCCACTGGACCTGGGAGTAACAATCCTAGATTTTTGGCTGGACAACTTTGAAGGAATAAGAAGACAAACTGGGCACTGATAGTCAATAAACTATTGGCAGCAAAGCCAGAACTTACATTGAAATGGAAATCAACAGCGCTGCTAACTATTCACGATTGGTCTCGTGTCTATGGTACATTATGGCATTGGAAATTCTGATCACCAGTCTGAGAAAAGAAAGACACAATGTTGTTGCAATGTGGAAACCACTGACCGACCAGCTTAACAACTCAATGCCCCTCTTACCTCATTCCAGAACACTCCCTGTGCTGACACTTTGGTGGGACTCATAAAGCCCAAGGACCAAAATGATTGTTGAGCATGCTAGCTCCACGTTAGAGATTCCATACATGAAAAACCAGATAAAAGGAAACTTTTAGGAAATGTTTTAGGGACCTGATATTCCGACTGTTATGTCAGAATACAGGCTGTCTTGTTCAAGTCTGAACTGGTGGGAGAGAGTGTGAGATTTATTTATATTGCTTTTGTAACCTGATCCAAAAGTAGTAGCGCATACGTTCACTGAATGTACTGTGCCATATTCTATGTTTTAATGTAAACAGTAATAAAATGATTTGAAGAAAAATAAAAGTGTGCCTTGGAACTTAAAATATGTAGCTGAATAATGGTAAGATTTAATAAATGAAATTGTAACTTAACTTTCATATTAAAATAGTAAAAGATTCACAAATAAAACATATATTTACATTTTTCAAATGCACACAAATATTCTGTTATTACAGAAGCATGTTTGTACACTTCATTGGTGTGGTGGGGATAGGAAATATTTAAACAGTACATTCCAAGTACATGTTATTAAGTAAAGATTGTTTACATTCTATGATGAGCTTGTTTTGTACAAATGTTTTTTAGAAATGTGTTAAACTCTGACGTTCTCTAAACTGGAGTTAAAAACAATCTCACCAGCGTTCTCTCCGGTTGAACTTTTCCATAGATAAATGTATTCAGCTTTGCTCTAAGTCTGGACTACTAGATTAGGCATGCACTTTCCCAGGTTAGAGCCATGAGCTTAGCAGGTTCTTTTAAGGCGAAATGAGGAAGATCTGACAACGTATGCCACATAAAGTCATAATGTAAAGGATATGCCAAGAAAGAAGGGAAATGCATGTAACAACTTTCAGTATTAACTTTTGTCTAACATTGTCATGTAACTGCAAAGTTATATAGAGGAAATGTATTTTCCCCCCCATTGTTCATTACATGTTAGGGTATCTCATGTGAATTAATTACAACAAGTGGTGGAGCTCAGTCAGCACTGGTGAGAAAGTGTTTTATGAGTTAGGGAGAAGTTGGTACCACAGTAAGTAATACAATCACTGTCTTGTTAGTATCATGTAAATGTTTCATAAGTTTAAACCAGAGCTCAAACCCTGGAAGCTAGAGCACAGAGTAGACAGGCTTAATTTAGAGAAAATAGGTAAATAATTTAAAATACTGATACAGTTCAAAAGTCAAAAACACAACACAATGAAAATCCCACATCAATGTATGGAAATAGAGTAAAGTTTTAGAGGGGACTGAAAAGTATGAATGCAACAAATATGCTTCCTTTATCTGAGTTGTAGCTGTTTTTGAACTGTGCTTACCTACTCATATAATTTTGCATACTGCTGTCTCCAAAAACTGTCAACCTATAAACAAATATGTTAAATTAATTATTTAAAGAAAAAATATAGTTAAATGTAATGCAATGAGATATACTACAAATTGGTCTGTTGAAGTCAAAAGTAGGTGTATGAGTAGCGCTAACCATAGTTTACCTTCAACAAAGATTTTTGAGTAAATCTATGGTTCTTTTTTATGAGGCACTCCTTCAGCTTCCATGCTGTATATACCCTTCTGCATCGCACTCTAGGTTCTGAGCACAGGGACTGGCCGAGTCAATGCTGTTATCATCTACTGTGCATACCCTTCTGCCGAGCACCGCCAAGCAAATGTTCTGGCCTTCATCTAGGTCATAAATGAATCCATATTTTCATCCCATTTCTGATTTTACTGATTTTCTACAGCACTAGTACTGACATTGAATTTTGTTTCTGGAGTGTCTATAGGGTGAGGTAAGGTCAGTTGAGTGTGTCAATGTCAACAAAGGTGTAATAATAAATCACTGAAAGCACAACATAGAATACCCTGAGGACAACACCATGATTTGAAATTAGACAAATGACTCTGTGCCTAAGCCTCCAGTTCAAAGGCATGCTTCAGGAGATCCAGACACTCCCAGTGCATATTGTATCCTTGACAAAGCCCCAAATACTTAAAGGCTTTTATATACATTTATGGAGGCTTCTATTGAGATCTTCTAGCGACCCAATGTCTCCCATGAGGAAGGTGAAAAGCAGTACTAGACTATGGTGCTACCTGCAAAACGCAGTAAAAAGCTTCTCATTGTAGCTGAGTGCTGCATTTCCATCATTTTTTAATTTGGGATAGCCAACAGCAAAAAATGCATTTTGTTTGTGTTGCCCATTCCTATTGACATTGTTGAGGTTGCTTCTCAGTCAATAAATGAAGGGATTGGTGTACAAATGATTCTGTACACAGGAACTCTTTCATTTTAAGGATTGAGTGGTAGCCTAATACGGAGTTTATGCAATTACAGGAACATATACCACAAACATTTCCTTTTAGAATTACTTAAAATTACTTAAATACCAGTAATTATGCTTCTCCCTAAAACTTTGTTCATTTCATGGACATAACTTCACTGGAGAATTGGAGCTAACATCAGCCCAAAAAAATCTCACTATTATAAACAAGAAGTAATAAAAGGAACCAAGGTGTAAGCGGCGTACACACATGACATTGCTTCAATCAAACTCAAACCTGGAAGCTCTGTAGATGCAAAGAAAAGCATACATACATTTATTCTTAAATATAAATTTAAATACAACATAATCGCCTTATTCGAGAACTCTAGAACTATCTTTACATCATCAAAAGGTGTGTGTGTCTAATCATTTCCCACCCATTCTCCACCTATCCCGAAATAGTGGAAAACAATGGTAAACATATTAAAGCTTTATCAAGGTAAACTCAAGGCCGCCCAAACAGAACTCTCGCCCCATCTCACCCTTACCTGTGCCTTACTTGTGCCTTGCTTGTGTGCAGTCTAAAGCTGGGATTCATTTAATGCCATGGACAGTTCATATCTAATGAGCATTCTGAAAACTCTGAGGTTGTCTTCTATCTCTGCAACCAGTCCCTTTCAAGAAAAATAACTGACTGTTTTGGTTTCATCTTTGGAACCATTGTCCTCCACTTAATGATAAAAAAATATAACTTTATGTTATAGACAATGCCAAGTTTTTGACATGATTAATTCAAGGATTCAAGAATAAAGGAAACTGTTTAAGAAAGGCTGCAAGATACTATACTAATATATACGTTAATTAACTAGTTAACGCTGCTAGGACATAAAATTATGCCTGGTTTTTGAGTTTGCCAAAAGCACATATGGCCAGATTTAATTGCTGATAGTAAAGATAATCAATTCTAATGGTGACAAAGCATCCTTACCACAAAGAATGTGGTCCACACACCAAAGTTACATGTAGGCAGACTTTCGGATTAATAATGCTGGACCCATGCCATCTCCACCATGATTAATTTCCTCCAATGGCCCTTCAGAATAAGAACCATTGAAGGCTGACCTGTTATTCCACCCACCTAACTCAGATGGGCAGAATTACAGATCAGTTTTCCCTGCCTATCACTGCCAGGAAAAACCTCACAGGAAGGGCCAGTAAAAACTGCTAAATGCTCCTCTTGCCACAGCAGTGGGCTCCCATGGCAAGAGAAACATTGTGTTTTTGATTTTCAATAGAAAAATCCCTTTTTGAGATTTTCTTTAAAAAAAAAAAAGAAAAGTAACAAAAAGTAACAAACAGAAAAATGCATTGACTGGACCACTGTCACAGCAGTTCCTGCCAATGCCTTATAGACTACCATCAACTTGGCAGCCATTTATTAATTTGGTGGACAAAGTAGTCTCAGCCTGGTGGACGTAAAGTCGTTAGCTAGGCAAACAGAGATTACTCCATCTGCCAGAAACAAAATCAGGCCTTTAGTTTCTTAGACTGGCTAATCTTCAGATACAATTAACTTCTAGTTAGTGTTTTTTGGGGTGGAGACAAGCTGGAAGTTATGACTTGGATCTGCAGTTTATATGAACCTTTAATGAATGGTTAACTAATGCACTTAACAATAGGCGGTATGTTCCAGAAATGTCTCTTGCTGCAATAGTTTAAAATGGGCATTATCAGTTGTAATTAGTTTTGGAAATCTGTGGTTTTGCTATTGTTTAATGATGTACTATGGTGGTTGATCTGATGGGGGTTTGTGAGTTTTCATGTTTTACTGTTTTTAAAACTGCAAATATGGTATAATAATTATATTACTGTTTCCCCATACTTCTACAAGGGGATATCTCCAACCGGGTGGCGGAGACATCTGAATATTTGTTAAAAGTTGTTTGTTGTAGTTTTACACTCATAAATGTGGATCTACTCCCTGTTTTAGGGTGTCAAGACATGTAAGTCTACACGTTGTACTAAATTTACACTAAAAAAAAGGTGACTACATTTACTACAAAGTGTATGAGTAAATGTACATGTATAGATTTACTAATACAGTATTTACATTTTCCCCTTTGAAAATAGGCCCGACAAAGAGCCAAAAATGTTAAAACCCTGAAGCAAGCCTTCTGTTCTCCTCCTTCCTGTGAACTGTTACCAAGAGGCAAACATTCCAAGAGCTGATATCTCCGTAATAGAGCTTCCTCTTTTAATTGTATGAAATTACTGAGATGTCTTTTTTTTTTAAATAGGTTGTATTCCTTGCCGGGCATCTAAACAACTCTTGGTTTCTATAAATTAAAATAGAAATAAACAAAAAGGACTACTGTAAAGGCACATTTAAACCATGCAAAGGTTGCACTTCATCTGACCAGTATTGAAATGTGCACATTTTAAACAATTTTACTACTTTATGCATTTGAGGAGATGACATATGTAACATATGAGCATACCATGCTAAAGGGAAACACTCTTAGCCCATGCATGTATTTTGAAGTTTAGGAAGCTTGATTTTTGAGTGACTCTGTTTTATTGCCTTGTTATATTTATATGACACATCATACCCTGTTGTTGGTTCTGAGTGGCATTACTGCATAGGTAGCAAGCTACACAGTGAGGGTGCATGTGGCTGGCAGAGTTTTGTATCTTTTGTCAGCTTATTTTAGATGCACTTTGGTGCTGTGTATGACTATCCAGAGGGGTGCTTTTATCATATTTTGGGGTGCAGCTGTAGTGATGTTTTCTTGGACCCACTTTGGTTCCCTATTTTAGATTTGTTTTACTTTTTATATTTTGCATATTTCAGCTGCATTGTTTTAGCATGGCTTTTGAATGATTACATTTTACACACTTCACTTGCATGATATTCTTATAGGAAAATTTTGTACAAGTTGCTTGTTTTAGTTAGCCTTTTCTCAACATATATTCAGTGCATTCTGTTCAAGGCTAGGATCAAAGTACACAATATCCCAGTGCTTGTGTTTAGCCGACAATTTCTAACATCTAGACATAGCATTATATCAGAGCCGTCCTTCGGACACAGTGGTGAGAGGAAATTCCATTCTAGATTGCTAAAAAAACAAACCAGCTTGAAGAAGTCTTTCTCCATACAAGACGCCAAGATAAGCATAGTGGCCCCAATTCACAAAGATAAAGATAGACCAACTTTCGGTATTGACAAAGAAACTTGCAAGTTGTATCTTTATGACTGTGGAGGTTCCGCAACTCGGGGCAGAATCTCTGCACTCAGGGCAGACTCTCCACACTCATGGTGGAATCTCCGCATTCAGTGAGGAATCTCCACACTCGAGGTGGAACACAAAAAAGTCTAGTTGAACAACCATCATAACACAAAATACATCACTGAAACCATGAAATGGCTACATGTAGGCACCGGGTGGCTACACATGTGTATGTGTAGAGTGTGTATTGCAGTGGTAAATGTTCTAGCACAAACACACACCACTACCAGAGTGTTGAAAAACATCATACGTTCTAAAAAACATCTCTTCTACAGTTGCACATTTAACCCTCAGTCATGTAATGTAATGCCTTGCACAAACAGATAATTTGTGATTGTAATATACAACTCTAAATGTATGAACAAACATCAGATTCCTAAGGCTCTCTCAAACATACCAGACACCTTTGTCAGTGCTTACCATCTCCCCACCCAGCTCCTGCTGAAAGTCATTAGCCTATCACAGCCTGGCTGCATACATAAATTCAGAGCTCCTACACACAAACCCTTTCAGACAGTGGCATAACAAAGCCCCCCCAGCCCCCCCAGTGCAGGGGGCTCCTGAACTCCAGGGTGCCCCCTCCGCACAGTACACTGTGCACAGGTGGCAGGCCCCTGACTGGGTCCAGGGAGGTGGGGGCCCCCTCAAGGTACTTTGCAAGCCCCCCCTCAACTTTCATTAAGTTACTGCTTTCAGACCTTATGACATGTCACTGAATGTGTTTGTTGGATTGCCCCTTGTCATGTACAAAATGTTGTGAGGTGAAGGGGGAAAAGGAGCAGAACAGAGAGGATCTTTAGATAAAGGTTTAACCTCTTTGGGATGTTCAGGCAAGATACCAGCTCCAGATTCTGTTTTCCCCCTGATGTCATCTTGGAGATGGTTTCTGAGTAGGAACATGATCTTGACTCTGTGACCTGCCACTCCCATGCCATCCCAGCCTATGTCAGGATTCTAGCAGCTCTCCATTTCTTTGCTACTGGGTCATTATGGAGGGTGTCCAGTGACATTGTGGGCATTCCTCAGGCAGGTTGTGCGCTCCATAAATAGGAGAGTGCCTCTGTATGTAGGTATGCCACATACACTAGCGGGAAGGCAAAGAGTTGCCAGGGATTTCTACATCTTTTCTCACTTCCCATGTGTGGTTGGTGCAATTGATTGCACTCATGTGGCACTTCAGGCACCTCACAACAATGCACACATCTTCCACAACAGACATCATTGGCATTTCCTCAACTTGCAAGGTGTGTGTGATGCCAGAAGTTGCTTTATGGATGTGTATGCAGTTTTCCCAGGTAGTATACATGATAGCTCCATAATCCACAGGTCACCTCTTGCCCAGTGGCTGTCAACATAAGAATTTAGCAACCTGTGTCTTCTGGGTATGTACTCAAACAACAGACAAGTTTATATATGTTTAAGGTTGGTTATATACAGATCCATCACAATTTAACATTTCTTGTGACACATACATGATGCCAACAGGCACTACATGTGTCATTTCATATATTAGTAACTTTAAAAATTCAGCTGAGATGTGCATCAAAATGTGTACACTTTCTTCCTCAGCTGATGCTTCATATGCACTCTCCCCTCTCCTCCTCACACCATAGAGACGTGCAATCACTGTACCTCAACGTAGGTACTAAAGGGCACACATACGAACACAAGCCATCATAGACCATACTTTTGGACTTTTAAAATTGCAGTTCAGATGTCTTGACTGTACAGGGGGTGGGCTGCTGTACTCCCCTGAAGTTGTGTGCAAGATAATAGTAGCCTGCTATGTCTTACAGAACATTGCAGTATGCCAGGGCTTACACATACCTCTGAACCCTCATCTAGGTTTGAATCCAGGGAACAGAGCCATTGTACCACACAGAGGGCAGGGTATGCAGGTGTGTGACCAGCTGGTTGACACTTTTTTATTTTAAGTCATTAGTTGTGTTTCAGACTTGATGTGGTTGCACAGTCTGTTCTCACTGATGATTATGGACTTTTAACACACTGTACATAAAGTCCATCCTGAGACTACTCTCTAAGCCATACATATAGTTGGTCAACAAAAGATGTTTTCAAGAGCCAACAATTAGACCCTGCTACAGATTCTGTGCCCCTGCCAGTGATTAGTATTGATAAAGTTGCAAAGGACTCCATTGCATCAGGGGAGTACATGTCGCTGCATCTGTGAGATCTTCCAGGACAATGGATATCTGAAGACTTTTTCAGCACCAAGTGTCACAAGGATCGATGCCTACTCATAGAGTCAGTGAGGTTTGGAACTGTGTACAAGAATGACATCTACAGGTATTAGTGAAACAGAACATTTTACATCTAGGTGTCAACCTTAGATATTTGTGATACCCATACTCCAAGCAATCACTCCTTTCTCATTGATTACATGAGGCTTGCTGTGTGGTACACTGCACTTTGGACAATGGCCCTGACACACATATGTGCCACTGAGGTGACAGGCAGTGTTGGAAACTTAATAATCCACTCACTGGACAATGTATAAACCACAACATATAAACATTTAAAATACTATGTACTGTTCTTCACAAAAGCAATTTTATATTAGTGTTAGAGACACAGTAGTTGTGGGGCTAACATATGTCCTGATTCACAAAAGTATATTTACACTTTTGTGTAACTCTACAATTGTTTGCTAGTTACAACTAGTATTTTTACAAGTGTGGAGTCTCAACACAGGCAAAGATAAGTTTTCTTGTATGCTTAGACTCTACATCGATAAAGATACTAGTTGTACATTCTTTTGTGAATAGCAAATAATGGTAAACTTATGTGTGAAACCAAGCACCCAGGTAAGTCCTACCTAGATCTGTACCCTACTAGTGGCTGGAAGATAGTGCAGTCAGCTTAGGTGTTATAGCACGATGACCTGTGGACAAATGTGTCATTATAGAGGGCATCTTCCCCTCCCAGACCGGGGAGCTGGTATCCCCTAACTAGTAGGGTATAACATATTTAGATCCAGGTAGGACTCACCTGGGTGCTTGGTTTCGACAAGTTTTTGCTATTGGTGAATAGGCCAGTTAATTAGGGATCATTGGCCCCGGTGAGTGCCCAAGACGTAGGCTAACCATAGGGGCACAAACAGGTTGGCTTAGGGATATCGTTTGAATCATTGTTCTTATTGACCATCTCAGTAAGTTTTTTAGATATACCTGGTATCCTATTATTAAAGGTGTTAGGTCTGCATACCCCAAGGTATTTTTAATTTATCTGGACCCCGTCACTTTTCCAGTCAAAATTTATTTAAGAAGTCCCTCCTTCTTTTTAACCCACCAGAAGGTTGAGTCCTCTCTGGTGGCATTGCCCTTCCAGGGTGGGGAGGTGGTTGCTGATGATGAGATATGACACGAACACTGTGTGAGGCTTCCTTTCCCAAAAGGAATGGCTTTCTCATGTGATCTGACAGGATTACTGTGATGTTCAAATAGGGCTCTGACTTGTATCTCTAAGTAGGGGAAGAAGTCTTGAGTTCTCTTATGCTACATTACGCTTTTGTGCTTAAGCATTCTAAGCCATCCTCACCTTCAAGAGAGATCCTCTGCCATCCTGCTGCTCTGTTTACCTAACCTGTCCTCAGCTTGGCTAAGGGACTTGAGGACAAGGCACCCACTTTCAGTGAAACTGAATTGAAAATTCAAATTGAGGGGGTGCTTGATAAGTACCCTCAGTTTTATGGGGGCCCAGAGGAATAGCTGAGTAATGCTGTGCATAAAAGATTCTGGAAAGACAGTGCAGAACGCTACAGTACAGTGGGTGTTTACCATTGGCAGGCCCGGATGTGTAGCAAGTGCTGGGAGAACCTATGATGCTGGGCCAGAAATAAGGACCATGACTTATTGGGCCTTCCTCTCATCCCTACTTACAGAGGCCCCGCTTTCGCCTACTGTACAGAAGGGTCCATGCTCAGCTGGAGGAGTTTGAGCAGCAGATACATCGTAATCACATGAACTGCATTATGTGTTATGACGTGAGTGGTGAAAGAGATGTAACATCATGTTTCTTTTTTCACCTTTCACTCTTATCTGTGTAATGGAGACAGTGCTTATAAGGTCTATGGTGGTCATTCCAACCTCGGCTTACCACCGTTCAGAAGACCGCCATAACACCGCAGCGGCCGCGGTAAACCACCACTGTCATTCTGACCCACAACAGGCAAACCGCCAAAATACAGACATCCACAAAAGTCCGCCACACCAAAGGGCAGCAAGAAACTGGCGATGACCAAACCTCCACCGTCACGCCAACAGAAATACGCCCACACTATCACGACACACGAATCCATGCAGCGGTCTTTCAACCGCGGTATTCCATTGGCGGTACACACCACCGCGCTCAAAATACACACACACTTACAAAATACAACCACATTGGACAATTCAAAATACACACACCTGAGACACATACACACACCACTCCCACACACCCAATTAAATATAAAACACACACCCACATCTCCCACAAACCTCCACTCCTAGAGATTCGTGGACACGCACTGAGAAAAGACATCCGAGCACCCAGACGCCCAATTCACTGTCACCCAGCAATATTTGCACGCACTTCACACAACACAACAATACACATCACCACACTTAGCACCACACAATCCACCCTACACATCACCCACACCACCCCATGGCACCGCAAAGACACCCCAGGTTCTCTGATGATGAACTCAGGGTCATGGTGGAGGAAATTGTACGAGTAGATCCACAGCTGTTCGGGCCACAGGTGCAGCACACCACCATTGCCAGGAAGATGGAGCTATGGAGCAGAATAGTCGACAGGGTCAACGCTGTGGGACAGCACCCAAGAAATCGGGACGACATCAGGAAGAGGTGGAACGACCTACGGGGGAAGGTGAGTTCCATGGTATCCAGGCACAACATCGCGGTGCAGAAGACTGGTGGCGGACCCCCACCCCCTCCCCCAGAATTTACATCATGGGAGGAGCAAGTCTTGAACATCCTGCATCCTGAGGGCCTCGCAGGAGTAGGTGGAGGAATGGACTCTGGTAAGGCAAATCTTAACTACTTCTCCCCCCCACCCCACCTGCATGCCAACTCATACTCCTCCCTCACCTCCATCACATCCTACTCCTTGCAACTGTCTCACCATCACAACCCACCCATCCCAAAACCTAGCCCTGCATGCGTCCACAAAGCATGGACACCCATCACCTAAGCATGCCCACTGCACATACACATACAACCCCCCCCCAACCACCGTCACAACAGCCCCCACAAAGGAATGCCAGCACTGGGGTACACGGGCACCCACCCATTGCACGCTATGACACACACAGAAGCAATAACCATGCTTTTATACCCCTGCAGGACCCGAACGCCACGTCACCGCGCAGGACGGTCCACAAATGTCCCCTCCACCCCAAGAAGAGGCCCACAGTGAGGACAGCAGCTCTGTCTCCCTGGATCTAGATGACCAGCCCGGTCCATCGGGGACCTCGGGACAGTCGGTTCCCCTCACACAGCCACAGGCCACAGTAGACCTTCCCCCATCTGGGAACACCAGCACAGCACCCACCCAGCGGGCCCATAACTCTGTCCCCAGGACACGTCAATCAGCGGTGTGTCCACCACTACAGGGAACCCAGGCTAACCCACCACCCCAACAACAACAGGGACCTGGGGGCAGTGGTAGTGGGCACACGGTCCAGGGGACAGAGGCCCAGTGAAACAGGGGAACTGGGAGGGCTGCTGTGCGACAGGGGGGGACAGGCCCAGGGAACCCACTCTCCACAAGGCCCTCTCCTCCATCATGGGAGGATACCACCGCTCCCAGGAGACGATGGCAACGGCCTGGCCAGGTTTCAGGAGATCCAGCTTCTGCAGGAGGAACAATAAATGGGGTTCAGGGAGGAACTAAGAAACATCAGTTCCGCCATAGGTACCATCGTAGTGGCCCTGAATGAGGTAGTCACGACATTGCGGGACACTGTAGCACCTCAAAGGGCCCCTGACACTAGCATGCACCAAGAACTGCCTACCACCTCCGCCGGCGCTAGTGGACAGGAGGCCCCGACACAAGACCAACAGGCCAACAGAACCCCACCCCCTGCAGAAGGAGAACCACCCCGCAAGCGGGCCCTGAGATCCAGGAAGAAGACAGAGTAAGATGTCAAGACCCCCGCCAGCAAAGGATACCGCCCTGATAGTCAACCCACTGTCCCACATTGTCACCCTGTCCAACCTTAAACTGCCCCTGCTCCACTTCCCACAGGCATTTGGACAATGCACCTGTGAAACTGATAGTCTGGACTCTGCCATGGACAATCCTCCACCATCACCCCTCACCGATTTGCAACCACCCATCCAATTTAGAGCACTTGAATAAAAATACTTATTGCACAAAACAATCTGGAGTCTGGCTGTGATTTAGAACAAATGTATTAAACAGGACCGTGCCAAAATGTTCATTCACATTGTGATGCTAACAAACCGCTGTCACACAGCTGTAGTCCATGGGGAAACAAAGCAGATGTCATGCAGTGGGGCCAACAGCTCTGAAAACGGAAGGGAAAGTCACAACACAGTTAGCATACACTGGGGGAAAAAGTCAGACAGTAGAGAGGTAAGAGTCTTTAAGTAAATGTAATATGCCGGTGTCTACTCTTACCTGTGTGTCACTGGAAATACTGCTGTATTACTGTGTTCCTGTTCTCTATGTCGTCCTCTTCGGCTTCCTCCTCTTCACTCTCCACAGGCTCCACAGCTGCTACAACACCACCATCTGGACCATCCTCCTGCAGAAAAGGCACCTGGCGGTGCAAAGCCAGGTTGTGAAGCATACAGCAGGCTATGATGATCTGGCACACCTTCTTTGGTGAGTACATTAGGGATCCACCTGTCATATGGAGGCACCTGAACCTGGACTTCAGGAGGCCAAAGGTTCGCTCGATCACCCTCCTAGTCCGCCCATGGGCCTCATTGTACCGTTCCTCTGCCCTTGTCCTGGGATTCCTCACTGGGGTCAGTAGCCAGGACAGGTTGGGATAACCAGAGTCCCCTAATGGCCACACCCGGTGCCTCTGGAGTTGACCCATCACATACGGGATGCTGCTATTCCGCAGGATGTAGGCGTCATGCACTGACCCAGGGAACTTGGCATTAACATGGGAGATGTACTGGTCAGCCAAACACACCATCTGTACATTCATGGAATGATAACCTGTTCCTGTACACCTGTTCACTCCTGCTGGGGGGTACCAAAGCCACATGTGTCCCATCAATGGCACCTATGATGTTGGGGATATGTCCAAGGGCATAGAAATCACCCTTCACTGTAGGCAAATCCCCCACCTCAGGGAAAATGATGTAGCTCCGCATGTGTTTCAGCAGGGCAGACAACACTCTGGACAACACCTTGGAAAACATGGGCTGGGACATCCCTGATGCTATGGCCACTGTTGTTTGAAATGACCCACTTGCTAAGAAATGGAGTACTGACAGCACCTGCACTAGAGGGGGGATCCCTGTGGGTTGGCGGATGGGTGACATCAGGTCTGCCTCCAGCTGGGCACACAGTTCATGTATAGTGGCTCGGTCAAGCCTGTATGTCAGAATGACATGTCATTCCTCCATTGTCGACAGGTCCACCAGCGGTCTGTACACGGGTAGATTCCTCCATCCCCTCGCATGTCCCAGCGGACGGTGCCTAGGAAGGACAACAGCGAGCACAGAGTCAATCAACCCACAGGTACGTTCCCACAGCTTGCACACAACACGATTCACTATGCATTGAATGGTTTGTATGAGTGTTGATGAAAGGCCTAGGTATGTGTGACGCAGTAGAATTTAAGCCATGTGGGCCCTTGAAATGGCGGCTGCCTGACCTGTGAAGTGTGACAATGGGATGTGAGGTCAATGCGCTGGCGTGGCACACCGTGGTGGTAGGCGGTCGAAGACCGCGGCGCAAAGCCGCATTGGTTAACATTGAACCATATGGGTTTCACGAGCCAATGACGATGTGCGTCAGCGGTCGTGGTACGCACCGCCGCGGGCGTGACCGCCATTTTCTATCTACTTAATCACTCGATACCTGATCTTCCACAGGAGAGGACCTACACTGCAAGTGCTGCTGTGACCTCGGTCTGGAAGAGACAATGGCTGCTGCGACTGGGGAAAGGGCCCCTGCCTTCACTTCTGAAGAATTGGAGAAACTCGTGGATGGGGTCCTCCCCCAGTATGCGCTACTCTACGGTCCTCCAGACCAACAGGTAAGTACACTGGGACCATGCTTTGTGGACAATGCCTGGGTTGAGTCGGGTGGATGAAAGATGGTGGGGAGGGGAGCGATTGAGGCATGCATCAGACGACAGATGAGAGCATGTGCCACATGGCAAGGGTGGGGATGGGGGGCCACTCACATCGAGCATGCAGAAGGTGATGATTTTTTTTCTCCCCCTGTACATGTCACATAGGTCAGCGCCCACCAGAAAGTCGCTATTTGGCGTGCCATCGTCAAGGACGCCCGGACCCTGGGGGTCCACAAGAGACGGGGTACCCACTGCCGGAAGAGGTGGGAGGACATCCGACGCTGGAGCAGGAAGACGGCGGAGGCTCAGCTGGGGATGGCCTCCCAACGTAGGAGGGGTGCCAGTCGTACTTTGACCCCCCTGATGTCCCGGATCCTGGCGGTGGCCTACCCCGATTTGGATGGGCGCGTGAGGACATCACAGCAGACACAAGGGGGTGAGTACACTCTCATTCTGGTGACTTTGCGTGCAATGGAGGTGTCTGGGTGGGGGAGGAGGGCTGTGAGTATCCCTAGGCCAGGGCGATTTCTGTAGGCTAGGCCGGAGGGGCCTGGCCCTGTGCCCCCGCCCCCCACCTCTGTAGGGTGCCAAGTTTAGGTATCCATGGCCCTGTGTCATCTCTGTGTGCAGTTGTCATCCATAGGCTCGTAGGCCATGTCCCACTGATTGAGTAGTGGACCCCAAGTGCGGGTCGTAGTGCAGGGGGCTTCTGTGTCTGTCCTCTCCGCCAACGGTGTCGCCTATGCATGCACTCAACATGTCTTTCTTTCTCCCCCCCCCTTTTTTGTGGTCTTCCTGTTCATGTGTGCATTAGCATCATCAGGCGGAGGAGAAGTGGCATCGGAGCACGAGGGAGCTGCATCCCACATGGCCCTGGAGGGCCATGCAACGGACTCTGAGTACACCAGTGGGACGGAGGGCGAGGGGAGCTCCACAGCGGGGACTCGTGCTGATGTCAGTGGCAGCGACTCGTCCTCTGAAGGGAGCTCCCTTGTGGTGGCGGCAACATCCGTGCCCCCGCAACAACAGGTACAGCCGCCACCCAGCGCACCAGCACCGCCCTCCCAGCAGCCCCTCAGTGTTTGCCCCGTGCCCGCTCACCCAGGAAAGTGGGCATCTCCTTCGCCCCAGGCACCTCAGGCCCTGCTCCTGTCACCCCTGCTGCCCTCAGTGAGGAGGTCATTGACCTCCTGAGGACCATCATTGTTGGGCAGTCTACCCTTTTGAATGCCATCCAGGGTGTAGAAAGGGAGGTGCACCGGAGTAATGCATACCTGGAGGGCATTCATTCGGGTCAGGCTGCCCATCAGCGATCGTTCAACGCTCTGGCCTCAGCACTGACGGCAGCAATTGTCCCTGTCTCTAGCCTCCTCCCTCCAACTTCCTCCACCCAGACCCAATCCCCAGTACCTCTGCCTATCCCAGACACACCATCAGACCAGCCTGCACACACCTCAACACCCAAGGGAAGCTCATCCAGACATAAGCACCACACATCACACAAGCATTCACACAAGCAACATCCACATGCAGACACACCAACTCCCACTGCCTCCACTGTGTCCCCCTCCTCCTCGTCTCCCTCCTCCCTCCCTATGACGTCTCCACTCACACTTGCATGCACAACATCTTCAGCCACTACATCCATCACCAGCACACCGATCAGAACACTCCGCACATGTGCAGTCACCACCCCCACTACCATTTACACGTCCCCTGTGTCCTCTCCCAGTGTGTCTGTCACCCCCTCTTCCAAACCACACAAATGCAGGCAGCCACCCACCCAACAGCCATCCACCTCACGACAGCCTCCAGCCCAAGCACCTGCACCCAAAGACACCAGACTTCACACTCCTACAACCACATCCTCTTCCTCCACTCCCATACCCACTACACCTACCCGTCCCTCTCTTTCCAAATTGCTTTTCCTTTCCAAACTTGACCTCTTTCCAACAACTCCCCCACCCCGTCCATCTCCTAAGATTGCAATCAGCACCTCAGCCACCACAAAACCAGGACCTATCAAGACTGTTGTCCAAGGACTGTGGAGTCCCCCACCCTCAAGGGCAACTAGTTCTCCTAGGAGCCAAGGCACGGCCAGCCCACCCCCGGAAAAGCACCCAAAGATTACCGGTACCCGGCGAAAGAGAGGCCAAAGACACCAGAGACCAAAATCCCTACCCTGGCTCTGGCTGGAAGTGGGGTGCCACCTGGCACACCGCCAAAGGTGGGAAAGGGCCACAAACGACCAGGGAAGGGTGGGAAGGGCAGCACGCCCGACAAGTCCGGCAGCAGGCCAGCTGCCCAGGAGGGCCCCACCAGCCCCATCCCAGGTGTGCAGGATGACACCCAGAGGCCCGGTACTGCAGCCCAGGAGGGCCCCGCAAGCCAACAGACAGATGGGCAGGAAGGCCCCGCCAGCCACATGTCAGGTGGCGAGTGACATCTATGCCTGGGCCAGAACCGCTGCACTGGACACTCATCTCAAGCACCGCTGAACTGGGCCCTTCATCTCAAGCACCGCTGAACAGGGCACCGCCGTCTCAAGCACCGCTGAACAGGGCACCGCCGTCTCAAGCACCACTGCACTGGGCCCTTCATCTCAAGCACCGCTGAACATGGCACCGCCGTCTCCAGCACCGCTGAACAGGGCACCGCCGTCTCAAGCACCACTGCACTGGGCCCTTCATCTCAAGCACCGCTGAACATGGCACCGCCGTCTCAAGCACCGCTGAACAGGGCACCGCCGTGTCAAGCACCGCTGCACTGGGCCCTTCATCTCAAGCACCGCTGAACATGGCACCGCCGTCTCAAGCACCGCTGAACAGGGCACCGCCGTCTCAAGCACCGCTGCACTGGGCTCTTCATCTCAAGAACCGCTGGCCCAGTGGCGGAAGGGGCAGTGCCGCATCTGTGTCGGGCAGGACTGCACGAAGCACTCTGGGCACCAGTCCCCCTCCAGAACCAGTGGACACTGTCATCCACTTGAGAGACTGTGGCTTTGCACTCCCCAGTATGCAGCAGTGGGCAACCCACCCACTGTATGGACTTGAGAGACTGTGGCTTTGCACTCCCCAGGATGGAAAAGTGGGCAACCCACCCACTGTATGGACTTGAGAGACTGTGGCTTTGCACTCCCCAGGATGGAAAAGTGGGCAAACCACCCACTGTAGAGACTTGAGAGACTGTGGCTTTGCACTCCCCAGGATGGTACAGTGGGCAAACCACCTACTGTATGGACTTGAGAGACTGTGGCTTTGCACTCCCCAGGATGGGACAGTGGCCATGGAGGCCCCTCGTGGATCTGGCATTGTGTACTCATGTGGCTGAGGTGCCCCCCCTTCCCTTCCAACTGAGGTGCCTGTAGTTTTTCTATATGATGCCCCTGCAGTGTTCTCTCCGTTGGTGTCAGGTATCCTGTGTGGGCCTTGCCCATGTGATTTGGGCCCAGTGGTCCATGGACAATGACTGCTAAAAATATCGGACTTTTAATATTTATGTATATATTAGTTTGAAATGTGTGATATTTTTATAAGCCAATAATACAATATATTCGACTGTTTATGATCATTTCCTTTTGTCTTTGCATTCTTCCGGGGAGTTTGGGGGTTGTAACAGTGATGTATTGCTATGCATTGATGTGTGTGTTGTAGTGGGTGAGGGTGGTGGTCGGTGTGTCGCGTATGTGTGCTCGTAATATTTCCTCCTCCCCCCTCACCTGTGTCGTAGGTGCAGTACTCACCGTTGTCTTCTGCGCCGGCGTTCATGCTCCTGGTAGAGGAGCAGGAATACAATAGCTGGTAGGATGTGTAGTTCGGGTTCCATGCTGTCCAGATTCCTCGTGGGGTGTATGGAGGTGAGCGTTTTCCGTTTGAAATGGCTGCTTCCGCCGCGTTTTTATCGGCGGGGCTACCGCCCCGGAAAAGGTGGCGGATTGGTGGGTTGTGATAGGGTGGGCGGTACATTGACTCCCGCCTGTCTGTTGGCGGTGACCGCCGCGCTGTTTGTTTGTCCCGCCGTGGCGGTCGGAGTGTTAAAGTGGCGGTCTCTGTTGGCGGTTTCCGCCAGGGTCAGAATTCCATTTTTTTAACCGCCAGCCTGTTGGCGGGTTAGCCGCCGCTTTAACACCGACCGCCAGGGTTGGAATGACCCCCTATGTCTCTTTGGAGCAATTGGAATGCTGTTTTCTGAGGGCATTCTAGATACTTACAGTGTTCTAAACACAAATTGGATAACTTTCCTTTACAGTTGCATTTTAATGAATAAATGGAGTCACAAAATCATGACTGGTCAACTAAGGGCCGTGTAACTGTTATATCCAATGGTGAAGAAATGGCTTGCACAATGTCTAGTGTTGGTATATGAGGGGTTTTGGGAGCTGAAGGCTGTATCATGCATGCTTTTTATGTGTGTCTTTTGTCCCCTTTCACCTTCTCTGCGTAATAGATGCAGTACTTGCATGATCTAGGTCTTCTCATGCAAACAAAATACACACATATTCTCAGCAGTGGAGCATCTAATTTCTGTATCTAGGTATCTGTACTAACTGCACATGTGAACAACAAACAAAGCAGGCTTGATATGCTAAATGTAGCATTTGCCATGTACAGTATCTGATGTTGTCAAGGGATATTACAATATTTTAATTCACGTCTTTGCAAAGGTCATATGCAAGTCCTTATTTGTAGGTGCACAGCCAATTTTGCCTGTATGTTGTGTTTCAGTATCCTACACAGCAGGTGACATTTGTTAGTGTCAGACTGTTGAGACTGCACATTACAGGATAACCCAGGAACAACTTTTAGATGTGAATATATCCATTCCAGAGTGTGTCCGATCTCCACTTGTAAACTTTCATTAGAAGATAACTGTGTTTTAATGTCCAGAAACTCACATTGCACTAATGCTGAAGGTGAGGGTTTGTAAATACTGAAGAGTATACTGACCAACATTGAGAAAGATGGAATTGTGTGAGTAATTTCAGGACATAACAGTGATAATACACATACTTTGGATTCAAAAACATATAACTGGTTAGTGAGATCAAAGGAGTTCAAAGTCAGCGCTTGCTTTATGTTGTCTTGAGCTTTGTTATGAATTGTACACCAACTACATAAACGCCTTCTATTTCAGCAGACCCGCCTGGTCAAGTAACATTCACACAAAACCAGGGGCAGACCAGTGGAACCTCAGCTCCTTAGCTCATTGTTGGGCACGTTCTCTGGACAGCACCATTGTGGAGGAGGGAGACCAAGAACTAGACGGGGTGGTGCAGCAACAAGGACCAAGCTAACACCAACATCATCAGCCAGGGTGGCGGCTGAGGACACTGAAGGTGTGGCATTGAGAGGGACACTACCAGCCAGGGGGGAAAATTTGTGTCCCTCCTTGGCCTAGAAGTCCTTCAATTTAAAGTGCCTGCCACTGACCCCTCTCTAACTCCTGATGTCCCCATTCGATAGGGGCCCCCAGCTGAAAACCCTGCCACTCTTCCCCCTCCAAGTGTCTTGCCAGAAGAGCTGAGGGAGATATCTGCACCATGGCCCACAGCCCTCATGTTCAACCCAAACCCCTCCATGTATTGCTACTCCTCCTCTATTTACAATAATATTTGCATTTTTCGGAAGCAACATCTCTGGCTTGTGTTTTTCATTATACATGCTGGATTCAAAGTACGAAAATCTACATCAGTAGGTGATAAGTTATACTTTCAACATGATACCTTGGTACACAGATGGTCCAACAAATCTACATGTCCTAGTCATACACATTTATCATCACATATTAGTTACTTGAGTAACTAATTGCCCATGATTAACTATTACTCAACTCAGTATTGAAATGTGGAAAATATATTTTTATTTACAAATAATTGTAGTAAAAATATTTTTGCAGTGATCATGGGGGATCTCTAACCGCAATGGTGGTGGTGAGGATCTATGTGAGTAAATGCATTTACTGTCAGTGCTGATGTGTGGGTGGGTGTGGTGCACCTGCCTGTACAGGTGGGGAGGTGCCTTTATAGGGGGTGAGGGTGCCTGTACAGGTGGGAGAGGTACCTACACAAGGCCGAGGGTACCTGTACAGATGTGGGAGGTGACTTTGCAGGGTGTGACGGTGCCTCTACAAGTGGGGGAGGTACCAGTAAATGGGGTGAGGGTGTCTGTACAGATGAGGGAGGTGCCAGTACAGGGGTTGAGGGTGCCTTTACAGATGGGGGAGGTGCCTGTACAGGGGTTGAGGATGCCTGTAGAGTTAGTGGAACTACCCATATCGGGGGAAGATGCCTGTTTAGGTGGGGAATGTGAATGGGCAAGGGGAACATGACTGTGCAGGGGAGGCAAGTGCAGGGGATCTAATGCCTATGTACCTCTGGGGGTGCTTGTGCAGGATGTGGTACAGGTTGATGTATTAAGTGTAGTGCATGTAGGTATGTTGGGCGGCCTCTATGTTTTGACCATGAAGGAAGACTTTGGAACAGTTTCAATATCACTCCCTCAATCAGCTTCATGGCCAGGACATTGTGGGGGTCATTCCAACCCTGGCGGTCGGTGTTAAAGCGGCGGCCAACCCGCCAACAGGCAGGCGGTAATAAAGATGGAATTCTGACCCTGGCGGGAACCGCCAACACAGACCGCCACTTTAACACTCCGACCGCCACGGCGGGACAAACAAACAGCGCGGCGGTCACTGCCAACAGACAGGCGGCAGACAATGTACCGCCCACACTATCACGACCCACCAATCCGCCACCTTTTCCGGGGCGGGCGCCCCGCCGATAAAAACACGGCGGAAACAGACTACGAACGGGAAAACGCTCACCTATACACACTCCACGAGGAATCTGGACAGCATGGAACCCAAATTAAACATCCTACCAGCCATTGTCTTCCTGCTCCTCTACCAGGAGCACGAACGCCGGCGCAGAAGACAACGGTGAGTACTGCACCTACGACACAGGGGAGGGGGGAGGAGAAAAGGTTACGGGCACACACATACGCAACACCCCCCCCCAAATCCCTACACACCAATGCAGAGCAACAAGTCAGAGTGACACCCCCCAAACCCCCCGGAATAATGCAAAGACAAAATAAAATGTTCATTAAAGTTGAAGTATATTAAAGCATATTTGAACTTAAGTGAAATACGAAATTTATCAAATAAATATATTACAACATGAACAATATATACATAGTCCAAAAGTCCGGCACATATTGGCTACATTCCATTGTTCGTGGGCCAATGTGCATAAACACATGGGCAAAGCCCACACACGAGACCCGATTCCATTGGAGAGAACACTGCTGGGGCATCAGATAATAAAACCACAGGCACCTCAGGGGGAAGGGAAGGGGGGGCACCTCAGCCACATGAGTCCACAACGCCAGATCCACGAGGGGCCTCCATGCCCACTGTACCATCCTGAGGAGTGCAAAGCCACAGTCTCTCAAGTCTCTACAGTGGGTGGATTGCCCATTGTACCATCCTGGGGAGTGCAAAGCCACAGTTTTCCAAGTCTCTACAGTGGGTGGATTGCCCACTGTACCATCCGGGGGAGTGCAAAGCCACAGTCCATCAGGTGGATTACAGACTCCACTGGTTATGGAGGAGGCATGTTGGCCAGAGTGCTTTGTGAAGCCCTGCCCGACACAGATCCGGCCCTGCCAATGGGCCAGCGGTGCTTGAGATGAAGGGCCCAGCGGAGCAGTTCAGAGACGGCGGTGCCCAGCGGAGCGGTGCTTGAGATGAAGGGCCCAGCGGAGCAGTTCAGAGATGGCGGTGCCCAGCGGAGCGGTGCTTGACAGGAAGGGCCCAGCGGAGCTGTGCTTCTCACGGCGGGGCCCTGTTCAGCGGTGCTTGTCTTGGCGGGGCCCTGTTCAGCTGTGCTTCTCACGGCGGGGCCCTGTTCAGCGGTGCTTGTCTTGTGTTCCTAGGGAACCAGATCTGGCCAATAATTCCTGCTCAGTCGCCATCCGACCTCTCGCTTCCGGGGCCCTCCTGTGCTGGAGTCCTGGGCCCATGGGTGTCCTCCGTCACACCCCAAATGGGGCTGGTGGGGCCCTCCTGGGCAGCTCGCCTGCTGCCGGACTTGTCCGCCCTGCTGCCCTTGCCCTCCTTGGCAGAAACTCTGGGGCCCTTGCCTCCCTTTGTGGATGGGCCAGGTGACGGTGCAAGGGAGGTGTCCTTGGGGGCAGCCGTCTCAGGCCAGTCGCGCCGGCCCTTCCCTTTTTTGGTTCTTTTCCCAGGGGGTGGGCTGGCTGTCCCCTTGCTGCTGGCCGATGTTCCTGCCCTAGGAGCTGGTGGACTCCAATAGCCCGGAATGATGGTCCTAGTAGGTGCAGGGCTTGTGGTGGCTGAGGTGCTGATTGGAGTCTTATGAGATGGAGGGGGTGGGTCAGTTGTTGGAAAGAGGTCAAGGTTGGAAAGGAAAATCAATTTAGAAAGACAGGGACGGGTAGTTGTAGTGGGTATGGGAGTGGAGGAAGAGGATGTGGTTGTAGGAGAGTGAAGTCTGGTGTCTTTGGGTGCAGGTGCTTGTGCTGGAGGCTGTCGTGAGGTGGATGGCTGTTGGGTGGGTGACTGCCTGCATTTGTGTGGTTTGGAAGAGGGGGTGACAGACACACTGGGAGAGGACACAGGGGACGTGTAAATGGCAGTTGGGGTGGTGACTGCACGTGTGCGGACTGTTCTGGTGGGTGTGGTGGTGATGGACGTACATGCAGGTGTGAGTGGAGACGTCACATGGAGAGAGGAGGGGGACAAGGAGGAGGGGGACACAGAGGAGGCAGTGGCTGTTGGCATGTCTGCATGTGGATGTTGCTTGGGTGAATGCTTGTGTGATCTATGATGCTTATGTCTGGATGAGCTGCCCTTGGGTGTTGAGGTGTGTGCAGGCTGGTCTGTAGGTGTGTCTGGGATAGGCAGAGGAACAGGGGAGTGGGACTGGGTTGAGGAAGTTGGAGGGGGGAGGCTAGACACATGGACAATTGCTGCCGTCAGTGCTGAGGCCAGAGCGTTGAACGATCGCTGATGGGCAGCCTGACCCGAATGAATGCCCTCCAGGTATGCATTGCTCCGATGCACCTCCCTTTCTACCCCCTGGATGGCATTCAAAAGGGTAGACTGCCCAACAATGAGCGTCTGGAGGAGGTCAATGATCTCCGCAATGAGGGCAGCAGGGGTAACTGGGGCAGGACCTGAGGTGCCAGGGGCGAAGGAGATGTCCAGCTTCCTGGCCGAGCGGGCACGGGGGGAAAGCTGAGGGGCTGCTGGGAGGGCGGAGCTGGGGCGCTGGGTGGCGGCTGTACCTGTTGTTGCGGTGGGCATGGATGTTGGCGCCACCACAAGGGAGCTCCCTTCCCAGGACGTGTCGGTGTCGCTGACGTCTCCGCGGGTCCCCGTTGTGGAGCTCCCCTCGCCCTCCGTCTCACTGGTGTACTCGGAGTCGGTTGCATGGCCCTCCGGGGCCATGTGAGATGCAGCTCCCTCGTGCGCCGATGCCACTTCTCCTCCGCCTGATGATGCTAATGCACACATGAACAGGAAAACCAAAAAAAAGGGGGGGGAGAAGAAAGAAAGACATGTTGAGTGCATGCATTGGCGGCACCGTTGGCGGAGAGGACAAACATAGAAGCCCCCTGCACTACGCCGCGCACTCGGGGTACACTACTCAATTATTGTGACTTGGCCTACAAGTCTATGGACGACAAATGCACACATAGGTGAGCCTGGACCATGGATAGCTGTACTTAGCACCCTACAGAGGTGGGGGGCGGGGGCACAGGGCCATGCCTAACGGAGGGGCCTAGCCTACAGAAACCACCCTGGCCTAGAGATAGCCACAGCCCTCCTCCCCCACCCAGACACCTCCACTGTGCGCTAATATAGCAGAATGTGCTGATACTCACCCCCTTGTGTCTGCTGTGATGTCCTCACGCGTCCATCCAAATCGGGGTAGGCCACCGCCAGGATCCGGGACATCAGGGGGGTCAATTGCAGTGTGGCACCCCTCCTAGGTTGGGAGGCCATCCCCAGCAGAGCATCAGCGGTCTTTCTGCTCCCGCGGCGGATGTCCTCCCACCTCTTGCGGCAGTGGGTGCCCCGTCTGTTGTGGACTCCCAGGGCCCGGACTTCCTTGGTGATGGCACGCCAAATGTCGATCTTCTGATGGGCGCTGACCTATGTGACATGTACAGGGTGGAAAAAGAAATATCATCACTTTTCTGCATGGTCGATGTGAGTGGCCCCCCCTCCCCAACCTTGCCATGTGGCACATGCTCTCATCTGTCGTGCGTTGCACTCCTCATTCGCTCCCCTCCCCACCATCTTACATCCACCCCACTCAACACAGGCATAGCCCATACTACGTGCTCCCTGTGTACTTACCTGTTGGTCTGGAGGACCGTAGAGTAGCGCATACTGGGGGAGGACCCCATCAACAAGTTTCTCCAATTCCTCAGATGTGAAGGCAGGGGCCCTTTCCCCAGTCGCAGCAGCCATTGTATCTTCCAGACCGAGGTCACAGCAGCACTTGCAATATAGGTCCTCTCCTGTGGATGATCAGGTCTCGAGTGATTAAGCAGTTAGAAAATGGCGGTCATGCCCGCGGCGGTGCGTACTGCGGCGGTGCGTACCGCGACCGCCGGCGCACATCGTCATTGGCTCCTGAGACCCATAGGGTTCAATGTTAACCAATGCTGCTTTGCGCAGCGGTCTACCGCCACGGTGTGCCACGCCAGCGCATTGACCTCACATCCCATTGTCACACTTCACAGGTCAGGCAGCCGCCATTTCAAGGGCCCACATGCCTTAATTTCTACTGCGTCACACAGGCCTAGGCCTTGCATTGCCACTCATACAAGCCATTCAATGCATAGCGAATCGTGTTTTGTGCAAGCTGTGGTTACGTACCTGTGGGTTGCTTGACTCTGTGCTCCATGTTGTCTTTCCTAGGCACCGTCTGCTGGGACTTGCGAGGAGATGGAGGAATCCTCCCGTGTACAGACCGCTGGTGGACCTGTCGACAATGGAAGAAAGACATGTCATACTGACATACAGACTTGACCGAGCCACTATACAGGAACGGTGTGCCCAGCTGGAGCCAGACCTGATGTCCCCCATTTGCCAACCCACAGGGATTCCCCCTCTGGTGCAGGTTCTGTCAGTACTCCATTTTTTGGCAAGTGGATCATTCCAAACAACAGTGGCCATATCATCAGGGATGTCTCAGCCTATGTTTTCTAAGGTTTTGTCCAGAGTGTTGTCTGCCCTGATGAAATACATGCGGAGCTACATTGTTTTCCCTGAGGTGGGCGATTTGGCTACAGTGAAGGGTGATTTCTATGCCCTTGGACATATCCCCAACATCATTGGTGCCATTGATGGGACCCATGTGGCTTTGGTTCCCCCCAGTGGAAGTGAGCAGGTGTACAGGAACAGAAAAAGTTATCATTCGATGAATGTCCAGGTGGTCTGTTTGGCTGACCAGTACATCTTCCATGTAAATGCCAAGTTCCCTGGGTCAGTGCATGACGCGTACATCATGCGAAATAGCAGCATCCCTTATGTGATGGAACCGCTACAGAGACACCGTGTGTGGCTAATAGGTGCCTCTGGTTACCCCAACCTGTTGTGGCTACTTACCCCAGTGAGGAATCCCAGGACAAGGGCAGAAGAACGCTACAATGAGGCCCATGGGCGAACTAGGAGGATTATAGAAAGAACCTTTGGCCTCCTGAAGGCCAGGTTTAGGTGCCTGCATATGACAGGTGGATCCCTAATGTACTCACCAAAGAAGGTGTGCCATATCATCGTGGCCTGCTGTATGCTTCACAACCTGGCTTTGCGATGCCAGGTGCCTTTCCTGCAGGAGGATGGTCCAGATGGTGGTGTTGTAGCAGCTGTGGAGCCTGTGGAGAGTGAAGAGGAGGAAGACGACGGGGACGACACAGACAACAGGGACACAGTGATACAACAGTATTTTCAGTAGCACACAGGTACAAATCAACCACGCCATTTTACATTTACTTAAAGTCTCCTGCCTCTCTACTGTCTGAGTTCCCCCCCAGTTCCTGTTAACTGAGATGTGACTTTCCCTTCTGTTTTCAGAGCTGTGGGCCCCACTGCGTGACCTCTGCTTTGTTTGCCCATGGACTACAGCTGTGTGACAGTGGTATGTTGTCATCACAACGTAACTGAACATTTTTCACCATTAAGTCTAATACATTTGTTCAAAATACAAGCAGACTCCAGATTTTTTAAGTGCAATAAGTGATTTAATTAAAGTGCTACATTTAGGAACATGATTGTAAAACGGTGATGGGTGATGGTGGAGTAATGTCCATGGCAGAGTCCAGTTCTCAGTCTCACAGGTGCATTGTCCATATGCCTGTGGAAGGATGGAGCAGGGGCAGTTCAAGGTTGGACAGGGTGACAATGTGGGACAGTGGAATGACATCAGGGGGTATCGTTTGCTGGCGGGGGTATTGGCATCCTACTCTGTCTTCTTGTGAGATCTCAGGTTCCGCTTGCGGGGTGGTTCTTCTTCTGCAGGAGGTGGGGTTCTGGTGGCCTGTCGTTGTGTGGGGGCCTCCTGTCCACTAGCGCCGGCGGAGGTGATAGGCTGTTCCTGGTCCAGGCTAGTGACAGGGGCCCTTTGTGGTGCCACATGGTCCCGCAATGTGGTGACTATCTGATTAAGGTCCACGACGATGGTCCCCATTGCGGAACTAATGGTCCTCAGTTCCTCTCTGAACCCCATGTACTGTTCCTCCTGCAGTACCTGGATCTCCTGGAACCTGGCCAGTACCGTAGCCATCGTCTCCTGGGAGTGGTGGTATGCTCCCATGATGGAGGAGAGGGCCTCTTGGAGAGTCGGTTCCCTGGGCCTGTCCCCCCCTGTCGCACAGCAGCCCTCCCAGTTCCCCTGTTTCCCTGGGCCTCTGTCCTCTGGACGGTGTGCCCTCTACCACTGCCCCCAGGTCCTTGTTGTTGTTGGGGTGGTGGGTCAACCTGGGTGCCCTGTAGTGGTGGACACACCGCTGATTGACGTGTCCTGGAGACAGAGGCATGGGCCCGCTGGGTGGGAGCTGTGCTGGCGTTCCCAGAGGGGGTTAGGTCAGGTGTAGCCTGTGGCTGTCTGTGGGGAACCGACTGTCCCGAGGTCCCCGATGGGCCGGGCTGGTCATCTGGGTCCAGGGAGACAGAGCTGCTGTCATCACTGGGGGCCTCTTCTGGGGGTGGGATGGACATCTCTGGACCCTCCGTGGCGGTGTGGTGGCGTTCGGGTCCTGCAGGGGTATAAGAGTATGGTTATTGCTTCTGTGTGTGGCTTTTCGTGTAATGGGTGGGTGGCCGTGTACCCCAGTGCTGGCATTCCCTTGTGGGGGCTTTTGTGACGGTGGCTTGTGGGGGTGATGGGTGTGTGCAGTGGGCATGCTTTGGGGATGGGTGTCCATGCTTTGGGGACGCATGCAGGACTAGGTTTTGGGATGGGTGGGATGTGATGGTGAGCCATTTGCAAGGAGTCGGTGTGATGGGGTTGGGGGTGAGGGTGGGGGTATGATTTGGCATGCAGGTGGGGTGGGGGGAATGAAGTAGTGGAGATTTGCCTTACCAGAGTCCATTCCTCCGCCTACTCCTGCGAGGCCCTCAGGATGCAGGATGTGCAAGACTTCCTCCTCCCATGCTGTGAATTCTGGGGGAGTAGGTGGGGGTCCGCCGCCAGTCCGCTGTACCGCGATGTTGTGCCTTGATACCATGGAACGCACCTTCCCCCGTAGGTCGTTCCACCGCTTCCTGATGTCGTCCCGATTGCGTGGATGCTGTCCCACAGCGTTGACCCTGTCCACTATTCTTTGCCATAGCTCCATCTTCCTGGCAATGGTGGTGTGTTGCACCTGTGCCCCGAAGAGCTGGGGCTCTACACGAACTATTTCCTCCACCATGACCCTGAGTTCTGCGTCAGAGAACCTGGGGTGTCTTTGGGGTGCCATGGGGTGGTGTGGATGAGGTGAGGGGTGGTGTATGTGTTGTAGAGTGTGGTGAGTGTGGTGGTGTATGGTGTTTTGTGCGTGGAAATTGTGTGAGTGATGTTGTGATTTGCCTCTGTGTGATGGTCTACTCTATGCTGTGCTGTCTTTCTCTGTCCTTCAGTCGCAATTGTGGTCGTAAGGGTTTGTGGGTGATGTGGGTGTGTGTTTTATATTTAATTGGGTGTGTGGGAGTGGTGTGTGTATGTGTCTCAGGTATGTATATTTTGATTTGTCCAATGTGGTAGTGTTTTGTAAAGGTGTGTGTATTTTGAGCGCGGCGGTGTGTACCGCCAATGGAATACCGCCGTTGAAAGACCGCTGTGGGGATTTGTGGGTCGGAATGGTATGGGGGTATTTCTGTTGGCATGACGGTGGAGGTTTGGTCATCGCCAGTTTCCCGCTGACCTTTGGTGTGGCGGACTTTTGTTGGTGTTGGGTTTTTGGCGGTATGCCAGTTGCGGGTCAGAATGACCGTGGCAGTTTACCGCGACTGCGGCGGTGTTATGGCGGTCTTCTGATCGGCGGTAAGCGCCTTTTACCGCCGAGGTCAGAATGACCCCCTGTGTCTTGTACTCTCTTCCCTATAGATTACTATGATGTTGTTTGGTCTCATTGACATGTCTTGCAAGATTTATCAAACCTGTCCAAGGCAGAGGTTTATCTGTCAGTCATCCAAGGGATTTTCTGTAGTGAATCTGACATCTAAGACATAGTAGTCCATATGGCACAAATGTCCTCCCTCACATCAGACTGATTTTAGAAACTTCCATCCACCCACTGGCCACGCTGACCATGGGCCGGCCTCTGATATGACCTTTGGGTCCACCAGCATGGGGAGAGAGTGGCATGTGGGGGCTGTGGGGATGGGATTGGTGCCTAGGGGATCCTGCTCCTCACCCAGTGTGTTAGGTCACTCAGATGCTTGAGAAAAGGCCACAGTCATGGGAGGAGTGTGTAGGAGAAGCAATATGTCTAGCTTGGATGTTAGGGCTGTGAGGAGGTGGTGGTTGTGTTAGGGTATGTGAATGCTGTGGCTGGTTGGCTGACTGATAGGAATGGGCAATTCTCAGAGGTGAAATAGCCAGACCTGATGTTGCCCTCAGTGTTTGGCTCAGTGGGCCAACAATGTCCTCCTGATAATCCAGGTTGTTCTCCACTACCACCACATAATCATCTTCTTCCTCCTCATCCTCCTCTTCTTGGGCATTGCTGGACACTAACATTGCTGCTTGGAGGAGTAATGGATTCTCTCCTCAGATTAGTGGATTGTGGATCACTGGATGGTTCACCTTTATCAAGCGACTCATTGTCCTCAGCATCTGAAAGACAGATTTTGCAACATAATAAGTGTTTTCCAATGTATATCATGATGGCAATATAAAGAAGAAGTCAACAGACAATATGAACATATTATTATTATGTACAACGTTTCTCATATTTACTCAATTGCATTTGCCAGACAACTGTGATGGTCTCTAAATCAGGCACATTTGCTAGGTCCACATACCAGTGTAAAATGAAATCACCAGCAGTGATGTGTCACTGCTTGTGAATGAGGAATTGGAAGTTAGCATTTCCATCACAATGGCTTCTAGGACTTCTTTGGCAATAGACAAAATGAGACACAATGAGACAAACTGAGATTTTGAAATGAACATTTCCATCACAAAGACTTCTGGGACTTGCTATACAATAGACAAAATGAGACAAAATAATATTTGGAAGCCAACATTTCCATCACAAAGACTTCTTGAACTGATAGTGTGATAGACAAAATGAGACACAATGAAAAAAATTGATATTTGGAATGTAACATTTACATCACTAAGACCTCTCGGACTTGTAGTGCAATAGCCAAAATGAGACACAATGAGACAAAATGCATGTCTACATTACAATGAATAGTTGTACAAACTTGAAGTAGCTTACATAGTTACATTAAGAGTGTATTGTAAACATTTAGAACTTTAATTCATTTGTTAAATCATCAAATGCTAACTGGGACCACATTGGGGTCATCATTAACAGCCAGCCCATGCTGCCCATGCAGCAGCTGGGGGTGTATGGTAGACATAACATCCTTCTCAATTGGTGTGAGATGGAGACAGGTTCCAGTTTGTCTCCCAGAGAGATATCTGGACACCTCTATCCTGGGGAACTTCTTCTGCACCATCCTCCTCTCATCCTACCACTTCTTTTTCCAGTATATTGACTGCATTAGCCACCCTCTGGCATAGGGCTGCATTCTCTGCTGCACTGCTGAGGAATGGAGGTAGACCATGCAGGGTTTTGTAGGTCCTGACAGCAAAGGTCACAATCATAGTGTTCTCCTCCTTGGTGTAGATTTTCTATCTCCTCTCAGGTAGCATGGTGATGACAAGGCTCAGTACAGGCAGGTGATGTGTGGGTGTGTAAATAACAGGGCCTTGGATGTGTGCTGCTTTTATGTGATTTGTAGTGCATGGGTTGCAATCAATATAAATTGTCTGCAGGTGCATAAAATTACACTCTTTCCACCCCAAGTGCAGAGACTCCACCCGGGTTTGGAGATTCCACCCGACTGAGAAGATTTCATCTTGAAGTGTAGAATTGCCACAGTCATAACAATACAACTCATAAGTCCCTTTGTAAATACCGAAAAGTCATAAAGTTAGACTTTTGGTCTAACATTATCTTTGTGAATTGGGCCCAGAATTCTCACAATGGGATTGACACTTGGGATGATACCCTCTATTGATGACTATGCCACATGGGGTACAGTCTTTGCTGCAACCTATGCCATAAATCATGGTACGCAACCACTTGCTGTTTTACCTGATGTGTTCAAATAAGTTCAGAATACGGGAATGTCCCTGCCCTGGATTTGGGGATGAAACTAATTGGCAACTTCACCATAGTTCAATTATTTTGGGAAATACTGAAGGCGAAGCAGAAGCATTGGCAGTTCATTAACGCCTCCCGCAGGTTCCATTAACAGATCAGGTGAGTGAGTCACCAGAAATTATTGCTGAAAGCTAAACATCTATAAGTAGAGATATTTTGGGGGCCAGATCAAATAAGCTACAGCTTAAAGATAGTTCTGAAAAGGACACTAACAAGCAGGCTCTGGTATCTTCTAAAAAACAATGGGATAAACAAAGAATTAATAAAGAAAAAACAAAGTCACAGGGAGGATCTCTGCAACCAGAGAGTTCTGAAACACATTATATTTATGTGATTCAATGAAACAACTTGACAGGTATCAGGTCACTGATACACGCCCTTTTCTTTCCTTTCAGAACTCATCTGACAAATGTTCTAAGAGAGTGGGGTAGTCAGATTGCAGACAAGAAGAGTACGAGAAACTGAAATGGGTCTCACAATGCTCACCTGTCATCATCATAAAAATGGAAGCTAAACTTCCACCACAAAAAAACTATTCAAAAAGAAGTTTGGAGGAATTTCAGCACTATGGCCCTCAGGCCGCCAAAAGAACGCTCCGCGGTCAAAAGACTGCGGCGGCCATTCTGGCTTTCCCGCTGGGCTGGCGGGCGCCCGCCAAAGGAGCGCCCGCCGGCCCAGCGGGAAAGGCCCTGCAACAATGAAGCCGGCTCAGAATGGAGCCGGCGGAGTTGCAGGGGTGCGACGGGTGCAGTTCCACCCGTCGCGATTTTCACTGTCTGCAATGCAGACAGTGAAAATCTTTATGGGGCCCTGTTAGGGGGCCCCTGCACTGCCCATGCCAGTGGCATGGGCAGTGCAGGGGCCCCCAGGGGCCCCACGACACCCGTTCCCACCATCCTGTTCCTGGCGGTAAAAACCGCCAGAAACAGGTTGGCGGGAAGGGGGTCGGAATCTCCATGGCGGCGCTGCTTGCAGCGGCGCCATGGAGATTCAGCCCATGCAGGGGAAATCTGGCGGGAAACCGCTGGATTCCCTTTTCTGACCGCGGCTTTACCGCCGCAGTCAGAATGGGCTGGGAAGCACCGCCAGCCTGTTGGCGGTGCTTCCGTGGTCCCCGGCCCTGGCGGTCTTGGACCGCCAGGGTCGGAATGAACCCCTATATGCCACACATACTCAGAACATTACTTCAGAACAGGATATGGAAAGTGACTGTGCTAAAAAGCATGGCAGAGGTCATAATAGTTCACCAGAATCTTCAGAACTTTGGATGTGAAAGCAGCTAACAACTACATAGAAGTCAAAACACCAGATAGGCAATTCACCCCTCCTGATTGAGTGTATAAATTGAATATACAAATTGAGGGGGACATAAAATGCACAATGAAAGTAATTTTCTGGGATACACTAACATTTGGTTATAACATTCTCTTGGCTGAAAAGGATTGGCCTCTGGAGTTTGGTAGCACTCTCCAACTCTCCCACAAGAGGAAGATGTAATACTAGCATTTGTCTAAGTCCTTGTTCTGAAGAAGTTAAACAAGATTACACTGCAGAATGGGCCTTTTCACAAGCTCCTATGCTATACCTGAACCATGTGGGCTGGGATAAGGACTCACTTTATCCCAGCCCACATAAGGTCCAGCCTGCAAGTACATCCACAATACCCAAGTAAACATGAAGCAAAATCTCCAGCGAGAGAGATTCTTCCATGCCTCCAGTACCAGGGAGTGACTGAACCCTGTGTATCTCCCATGAACAACCTTTTGTTTCCAGTAGCTAAGCCAGACAACTTTTATAGAATAGTCTTAGTCCATAGGCATTTAAACAGTTACAAACGCACATTTGCAATATAAAATTCCCACACTACTACTTTAATGAACAATAAAAAACAGCACTGGATATTTCCAACAGGTTTTTCTGCCAAAACATAACAACTGAAAGCAGGAATCTAACCACTTTTTCTGTGCTTAGCTCTCAATGCAGCTTTTGTTGGCCCCCTCAGAGGTATAAGAACAGTCCTGGACTGTATGCTGCCCACAAAACGTCAAAAATGCATGCAAGTGAACCAGAAGCATTGCTCTATGTGGATGACATATATCGCATAGATGATGACTTAAACACATATGTAGCCAAGGTAGATCACATTGTTTTGGGATTTGCTGAGCATGGCTAAAAATGAATGTTTAAAAAAAAACCTAAAATAGCTTTTCTCAGTGTCCTATTCTTAAGATACGAGTTGTTGAATGAGGTAAAGAGCCTGCCACCATACTCCCTAAAGAAGTGCGCTCAATTAAAACCACCAAACACTCTTAAAAAATGTACAGTCCTTATTAGGATTTTTCAGTTTTGACAGAACATACATCCCAGACTATGCACAACCCATAAAACCACTGTACGATTTAATTCACCTAGATTTATCCAGTAAACATTGGACACCAGAACATACACACGTTCTCAGATCACTACAGCCTGACATGCTTACAGCATGACACTTACACACACTTATAAACAAAAGAAACTTGGTCATGCGTATAATACCGGGTGCCATTGGCTTCACTTGTGTCACATTCAATGAAGGTGATGCAGTGCCGATTGCATCTAAGTTCCATTTATATTCTAATGCAGTAACGCATTTTGCATCCACTGAAAGTTTTTTGACTGCAGTTCAGGTGGCTGTCATAAAGGACAGACCAGTGACTCAAGGGAAAAGCATCATTGTTGTTACTTCTGTTCCAGCCAGAGAGGCTGTCACAAAGTCCAGCGTCTCAAACACAGAGCCTTACATCTACATGGATACAGTGGGCCACTCCCTTGACTGTCACTGACGTATACTGTCATTAACCCCACATTACAAACTGAAGAATTTCTCCAGTATGAACAAGGATTCCCTATGCCCACCAACATATTGCCTCTTGATCAGCATAAATATATTATAAATACTGACAGTTCTGCTCAGCCAGCTATAGGCACCAAGCACCAATACTCTGCTGCTTGTGCAATCTTCTATGGTGTGATGAGGAATGGAGAGTTTTACCCTCAAAAAACGTTTATGCAGTTCCTAGGGGATTGTACTGCACAACTGGCTGAACTCAAGGCTTTGATTCTGGCACTGGAACATACGAATTCTGAATTCCCTACTCCTATAGTATATGATTTGTATTACTGTGTCCAGTCTTTCAATGAAAACTTACATTATTGGTACCTAAATGGATTTGGAGACTCAAAAGGGAATACTATAAAGCATAAAGTGCTTTGGGGAAAAGTGGTAGAACTCAAAGACAGACTGCCATTGGCACATGTAAATCATAGAGGGAGTACATGTTGTAAGGAATTCTGATGAAGCAGTCAAGTCTGCACCTGAGACTGCTACACTGGATGCAATTTCTTGTTCTCAGATGAAGGAGGATGAACAAATTATGGTTAATGTGAAAGCTTCAAGCAATGGCATCCCTTTACCAAAAGCATATCCAGTTAAACATATCTACATTAGAAGTGCTCAAAACATTCCTTATGCTACGATTTCGGGTATGGGTGATCAGGTGATCCCCAATCAAGAACACGTGAAAGAATTAATTAAAGCAGCATGTTGCAGTGTAGCATTTGCCCACTCTGGTGTGGTGACACAGTTTCTCTGTTATAAAAATCCTATTGGTTGAATGGGATGTAAAAACATAATAAGCAGTATGTCCTCCGTTGTGACATTTTCCAACAAATTAAAGGCTCCACCATCAAACGTCCACCACAGACACCCCTATTAGTTTCAAACAATCTCCTACAATGCATACAGCTATACCATTGTGGCCCATTAAATTTGCATGGTGCATCTAAGGACATTTTACTTACTGTAGATTCTTGCTCCAGATTCCTCTGGTTGTGGCCACAGAGATTGGCTGATGCTTGCACTGTTATTAAAGATTTGCAAGTCCTTACAGGGACATATGCAGTAGCTGTATTCCAGTCAGACCGCAGCCCTACTTTTGCATCTAGGGCTTACAGGAACACCATAGGAACCCTGGGTGTAGCTGTACAATATTCCTCTCCATATCATCCTGAGGGAAATTCCAGAGTGGAAAGGAGTACCTGAGGCCTAAAGGAATCCTTACCAGCTAGAGTATTAAGCTCAGGTGGCACCTGTGTGGAGTCCAAAGAGCATTAAATAATCTGCCTAGATGATCTTTGGGTGGCCGGATCCCATATGAAGCCCTGTTCGGCATCCACATGCATATCCCAGATCTTGATGGTCCTGGTGCATTGGCGGCAGACACAACTTTTGACCTAAGTGAATGTTTTAAACTTTCTTACAGGAACTACAAGTCTTTCAAGCTAAGCGTTCAAACATGCATGCTGCCACTAAAGAAGTGAAGGAGCAACCAGCACCTTCCAGTTGGATTCCAAAAGTTGAGGATCTGGTTCAAGAAAAAATTGTGGTGAAGAATGATTTTGACCTATTGTACTGTGCAACGGTGGAAGTCCTTTGAATTCAAGGTACCAGAATGCTTGCTGTTTGTAAAGACAAATGCTTTGTCTCCATTGATCAAGTAAAATTCCATCTTATTGATCAAGTAAAATTCCATCTTACACAGTAGATCCTGAGGACTCCTAAGTAACTCCCTAGCCCCTCTCACTATCCTACAGTAACTACCTCTTCAAGCAGTAAACAACAGCAGTATTTCCCCCCTGCCTGGGGAGGGTGGGGAATTAACTTTTATTGATTTTTGTTACCACTGCAAATCCAAGAAAAATACTAGATGTGAGTCCACAGTTTCACCTGCTGAGGCTTCTGTCATCACACAGACTGCTTCTTGGTACTTTGTCAACATTGACGACTTATCTTTTGATTCTTCATACACTTCACTTCATGGAGCATCTGGTTTTCATCACTTTTCTGAAACACACTTACCTGATCCGTCCGTGGTCCTATTTGTGCATTACACTTGCATTATTTTCTTTGTTCCTGTGGACTGGATTTGTGACTGTTTTCATCCTGCTCATAAATGGTTATGATCTTCCAGAATGCTCTGCTGTGGAATTGGTTTCAGAGGTGTTTAAGCCTCATTCTTCTTCTCACAAACGGTAAAGAGACCTGCCCCTATGAGCATTTCTGCCACCCCAGTTCCTGATGGGATGGTTTAGGATAAGGTACCCTATAGTATTTTTGGTCAAAAGGAGGCTATACGAATTCCATATGTCTTCAAAGACGCTCTGGATGATGTGATAGCCCCAAGTGTTATGTCTGATGAATAGCATGTTAGAAAGGTGTCTTCAATGTTCTCTGAGCTTGAATATTAGACTGTATTAAAAATTGAGGATATATACATGAACTCCACAAATTACACTGAAATGTTTTGTTATCATCATTATGTATACCATTACCTACACAGAGCTAGTACTCCATTATAGTTTTCAATTATATAGAATGGGAACATTGCCTGACTCAACCAGTGGGAAGTTCCAAAGCCTCATTAGACAAATTTACATATATTTTTGGGTATGATGCTTCAGATCCTGTGTCATATTACTTTAAAACAACACATTCAAAAACAAGGGAAAATATGATGACATACACAAAATTAATTTGTTCATGTCTGTTTGTTTACCAACTACAATTAAGGGGTATGAATATTGGAAAGATACGATTTATTTGAAATTGGTTTGGGGAACGAAAAGCTGCAAGTGCAGGGCATGGATGCCTTGTTTAAGAAAGAAATTAATATGGCCAGTATTTCCTCAACTGCATGTTTTGAAAATTGGCAACATTTAGTTGATGACATTGAATAACAGCTCAATGGTATAGTGCAGAATGATGCATTGAATTCTATACCTTCAGGGCCCAATGGGAAAATATTGTGGCCAGTGGACACAAATGATCATCGTGCACATTTTTTAAACTCCTCACAGATTTTTCAAGCAAGCTGTCTGGAACCCCTTTGTATCTAGTAACAGCACCCAGGGGTGGTCACTACATACAGTGTGGGAATGCTTTGTCAGCAATGGTAGCAACATTTCACTTTATCAGCTGTAAAAGAGCACCTCTCTTTCTTCAGTGGTGACATGGATATGCAGTGCTTTTTGATAGGTCCTAGGTTACCACAAGCCAAAAGATTCCTGTATGCCATTTACAATGAAATTTTGAAGCTTTTTCAACTGAAAGCTGCTGCTCATTCAAGGCAAAAAGATCAGGCTAATTTAGAAAAAGCATTGGCTGTTGTTGATAATGGAATGGATAAATTGTCTACTTGCATGTGCATGTTAAATACCATTGTGTCTTCTGCAATCAATTAATAATATACAAAATGGCATCTTCCTTACATCAATGGTGAAGTCAACTTTAATCTATTATGCAGCTGAGCTGGACAATAGAGGTTCTCAAATCAAATTGTGCACCCTGGAAGCACGTGAATGCAACAGAATTGTTTTCACCTTTCAATATAACAAATAAACAACTAATAATGAAGAAAGATGGTACATAGACAATGATTAATATAGAGAAATTAGAAAAGTTGGCTTTCACAGTAACTGAAACACCATTGTTGTGTAGCCATTTTAGTTATAGCTCCATGCACGTTATTTTACCGAACTAGGCCCCTGTGCACTTTAACCTATATATATGTTATTCAGCTTCATCTTATTATTGTTACAATAACCATTTTTACAGTCTTGTTTTATTTCCATCTATCTAACTGTTTTTGCCTAGGCCAACACTCTGTTCTCAAACAAGACATTCTTGATCACTCTGTACTTCTTCCAAGGCTACAGCAGGGTACATTGCCGGTGAACGTGGTAGAAGTTTAGTTTCCAACATTCATAGAAATACATATCCTTACGTAGGGACACTTTCTCAGAATATCAGCTGTGTTGTTATGAAAACACTTCCTTGTCCCTTACACGTTAGAGGGAGATTCCAGCCAGGGAACTACGACTGTATGCTGATTGCCGAATCCTTTGCTACAGATGCTAACGCAGACCGCAGGCCTTTGCTCAGGTATGAGGGTTGATGTCTTCCCAGAGGAACTTGAAGGGCAGAATTAGAGCTTAATATGCTGTGCTCTATCCTAGCCTAGGTAGGGATTAGCCCATCAAAAATAGTGACAATGTGATAGCGTTGTTTTTATGCTTCACTCTTGTCACAATTTTAATACTGTCATGTTGTGTCGTCCTGGTTATTGCAGCTCACGCTTTGCCATCTAAGATGCAGTCGTTTTATTAAACTTATTATTGAAACATATACTGCTTCTTTCATTTATGTATGAGACTGAATTGTAAGTGAGAGAACCGGATGAGACCTGAGTGACTAGGACTCCCTGAGAAGCCAAGTATGTCATGCGCTCGGCTGCCCAATCATAACTATCCTTTGGTGGGGATGAGGTACTGCTCCTTAGCCGGAGAAAAACCCGGATTGGAGCGACAGGTGTCACCCACAGTGGGTTAGACTTAGGCCCTCATTACAACCCTGGCGGTTGGTGTTAAAGCGGCGGTAATACCGCAAACAGGCTGGCAGAAAAAAAAATGGGATTACGACCGCGGCGGAAACCGCCAACATAGACAGCCACTTTAACTCTCCAACCGCCATGGCAGTACAAACAAACAGCGTGGCGGACACCGGCAACAGACAGGCGGAAAACAATGTACCGCCCACCCTATTACAACAGGCCTATCCGCCACCTTTTCCGGGGCGGAACCAACGCGAACAAAAACACGGCAGAAACAGTACACAGAAGGGAAAACACTCACCTCTCCACACCCCAAGAGGAACCAGTACACCATGGAGCCCGAATTACAGATACTGCTGATGATGGTCTTCCTCCTCTTCTATCAGGAGCACCAACGACGGCGGCGATGACCACGGTGAGTACTGCACCTACAACACAGGGAAAGGGGGAGGGAAAAGAGAGTGACACACACACACGCAACACGCAACACGCAACACCCCCACCCACAACACCATACACACAAATACATGCAGCAACAGTACACGTACACCCCCTCACCCCCTGGAAGAATGCAAGGACAAATGGAATTGATTTGAACGAATGTAATCATGTGAAATCTCATTATCAAAGTTCAAAATCCAGTACACGCAATTATGTACACCAACTACACAAGTCCGGATAGTGCACCAATCATTGTCCGTGTACCACTGGGCCCAAAATGCATGGGCCAAGCCCACACTTGACACCTGACTGTAAACGGAGAGAACACTGCAGGGGCATCAGATCGAAATTAAACAGGCACTTCAGGGGGAAGTGGAGGGGGGGCACCTCAGCAAGATGAATGCACAACGCCACTGCTGCACGAGGGGGCTCCATGCCCACTGCTTTATCCTGGGGAGTGCAAAGCCACAGTCTCTCAGGTCTCTCAAGTGGGTGGTTTGCCCACTGCTTTATCCTGGGGAGTGCAAAACCACAGTCTCTCAAGTCTCTCAAGTGGGTGGTTTGCCCACTGCTTTATCCTGGGGAGTGCTAAGCCACAGTCTCTCAAGTCTCTCAAGTGGATGGGTTGCCCACTGCTTTATCCTGGGGAGTGCAAAGCCACAGTCTCTCAAGTCTCTCAAGTGGGTGGTTTGCCCACTGCTTTATCCTGGGGAGTGCAAAGCCACAGTCTCTCAGGTCTCTCAAGTGGGTAGGTTGCCCACTGCTTTATCCTGGGGAGTGCAAAGCCACAGTCTCTCAAGTGGATAGCAGTCTTCACTGGTTCTGGAGGGGTCTTAGTGCCCAGAGTGCTTCATCCTGCCAAGGACTGAGGTAGTGGATGTGATACTCCACTGGTTCTGGAGGGGGCTTGGTGCCCAGAGTGCTTCATCCTGCCAAGGACTAAGGTAGGTGATGTGATACTCCACTGGTTCTGGAGGGGGCTTGGTGTCCAGAGTGCTACATCCTGCCAAGGACTGAGGTAGTGGATGTGATACTCCACTGGTTCCGGAGGGGGCCGGGTGCCCAGAGTGCTTCATCCTGCCAAGGATTGAGGTAGTGGATGGGATACTCCACTGGTTCTGGAGGGGGCTTGGTGCCCAGAGTACTTCATCCTGCCAAGGACTGAGGTAGTGGATGCCTTTCTCCACTGGTTCTGGAGGGAGCTTGGTGCCCAGAGTGCTTCATCCTGCCAAGAACTGAGGTAGTGGATGCCTTTCTCCACTGGTTCTGGAGGGGGCTTGGTGCCCAGAGTGCTCCACGTGCAGTGTGGCCGGTACAATTCCCTCACCTGGGTGTGTGTGCCACGAGATTGCCGAGGTACAGGTAGCATGATACGCCATGGAGGCTGCGACATACCCCACACTGCTGCGGCTTTGCATTCCACCTGCAGGTGACAACTGTGAGTCATGGAAGCTGCCCAGGGTCCTGGAACTCACCACCAGCCTCGGACAACTGACCACTGTGGATGGTAGGCATGTCTGCGGTGGTGCCACTGTCCGAGGATGTCGCGGAGCCGCTGGCGGTGCTTGCAGCGGTGTCAGTCGTGGCGGTGCTGGCTGCGGAGTCTGTGGCGGTGGTCCTGGCTGCGGGGTCTGTGGCGGCGGTGATGGCTGCGGGGTCTGTGGCGCCGGTGCTGGCGGCGGGGTCTGTGGCGGTGGTGCTGGCGGCAGGGTCTGTGGCGACGTGCTGGCGGAGGGGTCCGTGGCGGCGGTGCTGGCGGTGGGGCATGTGTCAGCACCTGCTGAGGGAGAAAGCTGGATGTCTCCTGCAGCCTCGGACGGCTGCCCACCGGGGAAGAGGCTGGGGACTGTCGCAGCGGCTGTAGACATGTTGGAGGCAGTGCAGGTGGCAGTGCAGGTGGCAGTGCAGGTGGCGGTGCAGTTGGCGGTACAGGTGTCGGTGTTCGCCGCCGTACAGGTTGCCGTGGACGTGGACAGAAGGTGTGACACTGGTCCCTCAGTCTGTGCCACCATGCCCTCTCCTGACCTGCCCTTCATTTTGTGGCCCTTCCCCACCTTTGATGGTGGCACTGTTGTCTTGCCACTATCCCCTTTCGTTTTCGCTGACCCCTTAGTGGCAGGTGTTTTTGGCTTCTCCCTCCGGGATATGGGCAACTTTTTAACCTTGGCAGGTGGTGGAATGTCCTTGCCCTCGCTCCGTGGCACACTGGCAGCCCTGATGGTTGGTGCACTCCATGACCCCGCAGTTGCTGGCACCACTGTGCCTGGGGATGTGGTGGCTGAGGTGCTGGGCTGGGACCTGGAAAGCCTGGCCTTAGGGGAAGGACGGGGGGAGGTGTAGCGAAGAGGTCAATGTTAGCCAGGAAAAGTTTTTTAGACACACTGGGACGGGTAGATGGAGGGGGTTTGGGAGTGGAGGAAGAGGTAGTGGTTGTAGGAGGTGTACGACTGCTGAATGTGGGTCAAGGTGCATGGGCTGGAGGCTGTTGTGAGGTGGATGGCTGTTGGGTGGGTGTGTGCCTGCATTTGTGTACTTTGGGAAGAGGGCTCACTGACACACTGGGAGAGGACACTGGGGATGTGTGAAGGTAGTGGGGGTGATGACTGCACGTGAGCGGTGTGTGGTGATAGGCGTGCTGGTGATGGAGGTAGTGGCTGAAGATGTAGTGCATGCAGGTGTGAGTGGAAACAAGACTGGGAAGGAGGAGGGAGACGTGGAGGAGGGGGATACAGTGGAGGAAGTGGATGTTGGTATGTGTGCATGGGTATGTTGCTTGTGTGAGTGCCTGTTGGATGTATGGTGCTTATGTTTGCCATGTCCACTCGTGTGTGTTGATGTGTGTGCATGCTGGTCTGATGGTGTGCTTGATAGACTGAGGTACAGGGGATTGGGTCTGGGTGGAAGAGGTTGGAGGGGGGAGGATGGACACAGGGACAATGGCTGCCATCACTGCTGAGGCCAGAACCTGAAATTCTCTCTGTTGGGCTGCCTGGCCAGAATGAATGCCCTCCAGGTATGCATTTGTTTATTGCAAATGCCTCTCAACACCCTGGATGGCATTCAGAATGGTAGATTGCCCAACATTGAGGGATCTCAGGAGGTCAATAGCCTCCTCACTGAGGGCAGCAGGGGCGAAGTAGATGCCCACCCTCCTGGGTGAGCGGGCACGGGACACACGCTGAGGGGCTGCTGAGAGGGCGGTGCTGGTAGGGGTGGTGGCGGCTGTACCTGTTGATGCCGTGGGCACAGAGGGGCCCGCCACCGCAAGGGAGCTCCCATCAGAGGAGGAGTCGCTGTTGATGGTCTCTGCTCCTGTCCCTGCTGTGGAGCTTCCCTCGCCCTCCATCCCACTGGTGGCTTCAGACTTCGTTGCTTCACCCTCCAGGGCCAAGTGGGATGCAGCTCCCTCCTGCTCCGGTGCCAATGCTTCTCCGGCTGATGATGCTATTGCACACAAGAACAGGGAGACCACAAAAAGTGGGGGGGGGAAGACAGAAGAAAGACATGTTCAGTGCATGCAACACCACTACCGTTGGCGGACACAACCCACAGGGAGCAGCCCTCTGCACTACGCCAAGCACTAACAGTTCCTAGAAATTTCAGCTGACCATGGGGTACGAGGCCTAAGCCCAATTGCTGTACACCTGGAAGTCGCAGGAGCCTGACTAGGTGTAGATTGCTCTAACCACCAGTGGGGTTGGGGTGCCACATAGCCTGCCTCACAAGGGACCTTGCCTACTAAGATCGCCCTCGCCTAGGGGAACCCACTGGCCACCTCCCCCGCCCAGACACCACGTAATATGCGCAAAGTCAGCTGAATGAGTGTACTCACCCCCTTGTGGCTGCTGTGATGCCCTCAAGCACCCATCCAACTCTGGATACGCCACTGCCAGTATCCGGAACATCAGGGGGGTCATGGTGCGACGGGCACCCCTCCCATGTTGGGAGGCCATCCCCAGCTGGGCCTCCGCCGTCTTCTTGCTCCAGCGGCGCAGGTCCTCCCATCTTTTCTGGCAGTGGGTGCTTCGTCTGTGGTGGACCCCCAGGGTCCGGACGTCCTTGGCGATGGCACGCCAAATACCCTTCTTCTGGTGGGTGCTGACCTAGAGACATGGTACGGGGGAAAGGACATTACTTACCCGTCCGGACCGTAATACTCATTGCCCCCCGTTCCCACCCTTGCCCTGACGGCATACACTCCCCATCCGCACATGCAGGCCTCACCCCCCCATGTATCTTCCATCCACACCACTCACAACAGGCATTGCCCATGCAGCATGCTCACAGTGTACTCACCTGTTTGTCTGGAGGACCGTACAGTTGCGTGTACTGGGGGAGGACCCCATCCACTAGTCTCTCCAACTCCTCTGAAGCGAAGGCAGGGGCCCTTTCCCCAGACACATGAGCCATCATCGCCTCCAGACACAGGTCACAGCAGCACTTGCAGTGTAGGTCCTCTCCTGTTGAAGGTCAGGTATCAAGTGAGTGAACAGACAGAAAATGGCGGCCACGTCTGCGGCGGTGCATACCGTCACCACTGACGTACATCGTCCTTGGCTCCTGGGACCCATAGGGCCCAATGTTAACCAATGCTGAATAGCGCCACGGTCTTCGACCGCCCACCGTGACGGTGTAGAACGCCAGCGCTGTTACCTCATATCTCCTTGTCCCACCTTACAGGTCAGGCAGCCGCCATTTCAGGGGGCCACATGGCATTAATAATAACTGCGTCACAACCATGTAGGCTTGGAATACTCACAGATACAGGCACATTGCGTATTAATAAATTTGTGCAAATGACATTTTGGGATACCTCAGTGTTGGCTGACTCTCTGATCGCTGTTCTCCTCCATAGGGCACGTCTGCTGGGACAGGTGATGAGATGGCGGCATCCTCCGGTGTACAGACCACTGGTGGACCTGTCCACAATTGAAGAGAGACACATAATTATCACATACAGACTTGATGGTGCAACAATCCAGGAACTGTGTGCCCAGTTGGAGCCAGACCTGATGTCAGCTATCCGCCATCCCACAGGGATACCTCCTCTAGTGCAGGTCCTGTCAGTACTCCATTTCCTGACAAGTGGTTCATTTCAAACAACAGTGGCCAATGCATCAGGGATGTCTCAGCCTATGTTTTCTAAGGTTTTGTCCAGAGTGTTGTCTGCCCTGATGAAATACATGCGGAGCTGAATCGTGTTCCCTCAGGTGGAGGATTTGCCAACAGTGAAAGGTGACTTCTATGCCCTGGGACAGGGCTAGTTGTACTGTGTGCAGTCTGTGTTCAGCTGCCTTTGGTGCCCTTTCGAGTGTCTGCTCGACATCCGTCTTGCAACGCAATTGATATATAGTATGGACTTGGCCTGGGAGGAACTTTCAGAGTTCTGCTTTGTAGAGTGCAAAAAAGACTCTGTGTGACTGCATGGATGTCTGGGAGTGGGAGGAAGTGTTCATCTATCTGTGTTTACTAGTTCAAACTGCTTTTTTACATGTCACTAGTACAAAGCACACTTCTGTGCTACATAAGCAGGGTGAATGGCAGAAGCTGGTTCACATGGGCGCAGCCATTTCGTTTTACCTGTTCTCCTGTTCTGTGCATGTGCTGGCCCTCATTTTCCAATCCTAATTACATCTGTGCAATCCACCCAAATAAATTTTTGGGTTTTCTTTTACAATTTTTGCGACTTTTTAAAAACTTTTTTTGTTTTCCCTTTACTTCCTTATTTCTTCATTTCTTCTTCTCATTCCTTCCTTGTCCCATATTTTTCCCCACCCAGCTCTATGGCAGAGCAGGGCCAGTGAGGCAGGGAGTGGTGGTGCCAATGAGGCTGCTAGCTGCACACCTTGTGGTTGCTCGCGTGACCAAGGGGTGCAGTTCCTTGTCATTTTTTTCTGAGACAGAGGTGGCTGCACTTGTTTTTTTATGTGCAGCCCCACCTCCCCTCCAGGCTGCCAGCAGGCCTGGGGGAGCATCAACGTCTGTGGGGGACGGTGCGTCAGTGTCACACCTGGGTCCACCGATCCCAGCAGCACTCAATGCACCACTGGGCGTCCATACTGGACCACGAGAAGAACCTGATCGACCTGGTGGGCATAGAGGTGTCGGGGCTCAGTAAATAATTATTTATTTATTGTGTTCTACAATTATTATTTTTTTCAAATAGCATGCTGCTCAGTGGTAAGTTCCGTTTAAGTTACAACAAATATTATGTGAACCAGTTTGAGCTAGCCAGGTGCTCAGTGCTACCGAATCATACTCGTCGGCACCCGGTTGGGCTGATTATTTAAGAAGTCATGCAGACTTCTCTGTCCTGTCACTAAGTTAATGGTAGTAGTAGTAATATCAGTGTGTGTGTTCTCTGTGCCTTACTCAATGTAGCCCATACAGTCCCAAACATAGTCTCCCTGTGATGTGCTGTATGCATCTCTGCATTGAAAAGGGAGACTGAGATGGTCCACCAAAGGTGGTTTGGAAGCAAAGATAATTTGTTGCCATGCACTAGCAGTTCTAAATTGAGGGGCATATTTACAAGAACCTTGCGTAGCAGCAGCGTCATGTTTATTGACATAGCGATGGTGCATTCACTGCTCCATATTTAGAAAAAGACGCATTAGGCAAAATGCATCACTTTTCTCTGTCCTGCATCTGTTTTTACCTGTGCTACTACCGGCTGCATCAGGTAATGTTAATCATATGCAAGGTAGGCACTCCCCTTAAAGACCCACGTAGAACTGCCACTTCCATATTTACATGTTTTTGGGAAAGTGACACATCAATGGCAAATGATGTGCAGAGTCCAAAATGCGCCAACGTTCCTGGACATCATCAACCCAGGCATCAAAATGATGCATTTGCACTGGTACATAAGCAGCTCATGCCCGAAACACTGTGGCAAGCTCAACTACACCATGGAGCTACTCATACTATAGCTCGGAGCACCAAGAAGATGACAGTCACCACTTCCACCCTCACCACGACCGCGGAGGCAGCACAGGAGAAAGGAGTGGACAGACCGGCAGAGTACTTCCCTCATTGACCTTGGGGAGGAGGAGGTCATCACCTATTACAGGCTCAGGAGGGACTCCCTTGTCCAGCTCCTGCACCATATTGCAGCCAGGGTGCAGACAGCATCACAGAAGTGTACCAACACCCTTCTTCAGGCCAAGCTTATGTCAGTACTACATATACTGCGGTCTGGCACATTCCAAACCACCACAGCCAGAATGGATGGAATATCACAGCCATCATTTTCTGCATTCCTCCCCTCCATCCCTGATGCCATCATAAGCCTCACACCTCACCACCTCAAGTTCTTCAACACAACACACAGTAGAAACAAGTGGAAAACAAGCAGGGCTTCTATGCCATTGCTGGATTTCCACATGTGTTGGCGCATTGGACTGCACTCAAACGGTGCCACCTGCTGCTACATCACACATGTACCACAATCGGAAGCACACATACTCTGTCAATGTGCTGGCAATAGTAGACCATCTGGGGATGTTCATCAAGGTGCTGGCAAAGTACCCTAAAAGTGCTCATGATGCATACATCTTCAGACATTCCATTATCAAGTGCTTCCATAATGAGAGATATGGGAATGACCTACTGGTTGGTAAGTACATCTCAGGCATATGACTCAACTCATTACAGAAAATCATGTTGGTTAAATAGCCATATTTGGGCTGGGTGGATGAGACAGTGTATATGTAGAAGGTGTGTGCCTCATAGTTGTAACATGACACATTGCAAATGTGCAATATAACCCTCAAAGTCAAGACCTTTTAATCCCCTGTGGGCCTCATGTCCAAGAGGCCTGCACTGCTGAGGTGTCTATTTCTATAATGGTTGATGGAACAAGTATCTCCATCATATCTATGAGGCATGCGCAAAGTCACCATGTGTGCCTTTACATGGTCTCATAGATATGGACAAAGGCAAGGCAGTGCAAAGTGCTGTGTTGCCTTACTCTACATCAAGGATGTGTTCCATGGTGAGTTTTCTCATGCAACACTAATTGCATTTGAAACATTCCCAGATGGCGAAGGACATGGGTAACTCGAAATGTGTAAACAATGTGTGCATCCCCAGGGGTCGGTGAAACAAAGAAAAATAACTTAGGGGCATATTTATACTCTGTTTGCACCAAATTAGTGTCATTTTGTTTTACTCTAATTTGGTGCAAAACTAACTCCATATTTATACTTTGGTGCCAGACCCATCTAGCACCTAAATTATGGAGTTTAAGTCATTTTTTGGAAGTAGAAACCTACCTTGCCTTAATGAGATGCAAGGTAGGTGTTCCCGTGCAAAAAATGACTCTATGGCCTTAACGCCATATTTATACTCCCGTGCAAAAATGGTCCACGCGAGGGAGGAGGAGTCAAAAAAATGGTGAAAAGCTTGCTTTGCCCCGTTTTTTAACTCCTGGGTCAGGGAAGGCGTTATGGAATAAGCCTGCAGGTGTTCTCCCCAGGCCCCAGGGGCACCCCCACCCACACCAGAGGAACTGCGGAGAATGGGGGACCCCATCCCAGGTAAGTACAGATAAGTACAGGTAAGTATTGCATTTTATTTTTTAAAGTGCCATAGGAGGCCCTGTAATGGGACACCATGCATGGCACAGGGTGCAATGGCCATGCCCAGGGGACCCTTGTCCCCTGTGCTGGCCATTGGGGTAGTGGGCATGACTCCTGCCTTTTCTAAGGCAGGAGTCATGTGGCATGGTAGGTTTAGCACCATAAAATGATGCTAATCTGGTTAGATTTTTTTTTTTTACTCTAACCTGCCTACAGTCAATTTTTGGTGCTAAACCCCCTTCTTCTATACCGCAAGCCCCACCCGACTAAAGTCTTTTTTTTTTACTCCAGCCTACCCTTTGCACCGACTTGCACCATTCCATAAATATGGTGCCCGGCTGGTGCATAAAATGGTGCAAGCCGGTGCTAAACTTTTTGGTGCAAAACTGCTTTAGAGCAGTTTTGCACCAAAAAGTATGAATAAGGGCCTTAATTTGTCCTCGTCAGTTACAATTCCTACGTGTGCTGCATTCTGCAGTACACTTACAAAGAGGCAAAGGCATCCCTTCTTTGTTTATGTGCAGGGAGGTGTCCATTACTGCATAAAAACAATTGAGCCTACAACATGGACACACTTGCACCATGGTGCAAGGGGGAGTGTGTTGCCGCTGTTCACTAGTCTGTGATCTTGAACATCCAGATGAAACACAAATGTGCCATATTTCATCAATATGACACATTCATGCCCTTTTCTTTTGGCGCAGGGCAGTGCAGCTAAGTGACTTAACCATGCTGTCCTGTTGCAATGACCTGGAAATGAAGCCCTGTGTGTGTTTCAAATTGGTGGGAAGGTACTCAGCAATGCAACACTGTAAGAAGTACTCTCTTTTTGGCATGTTACCTCCAATTTCTGCCTGATGTGGGTGTGTTTTTGACTGTGTCACTGGGATCCTGCTAGCCATGGCCCCAGTGCTTATGGTTTATGGCCTGCTTGTCAGTGTGTTTCACCGTTTTCTAAATTGTCACTGGAGTCCTGCTAATCAGAACTCCAGTGCTCATGCTCTTTCTCTTCCTAAATTTGTCACTACAGTTTAGTGATTTCATATTTCACCCCAAATTGGTACAATGGACCCCCTTATAATTCCCTAGTATATGGTACATAGGTACCCAGGGCATTGGGGTTCCAGGGAATCCTTATGGGCTGCGGCATTTCTTTTGCCACCCATAAGGAGACCATGCAAACCATGCCATTGCAGCCTGGAAGAAATAGTGCATGCACTATTTCACAGCCATTTTCACTGAGCCAAGTCACTTATAAGTCACCTATATGTCTAACCTTCAGACCCTGAAGGCTAGGTGCATAGTACCTGTGTGTGAAGGCACCCCTGCTCCACCAGAGGCAACCCCACATCTTCCAGGCCCATGTTCCCAGACTTCGTGAGTGCGGGGATGCCATGATAAGTGTGCATTACATATAGGTCAATACATAAATGTAGCTTCACAATGGTAACTCTGAATATGGTCATGTAAGGTGTCTAACAACTGAGAATTGAACCCCAATACTGATTCCAGTATTGGTTGCACAATCCCATACACTCTGGAGGCTCCACCATAGCCCCCCAGTACTGCCATACCAGCCTTCTGAGGTTTCCACTGCAGCCCCAGCTACTGCCACCTCACAGACAGACTTCTGCCCTCCTGGGGCTTAAGCAGCTTAATCCCCGGAAGGCAGAACAATGCATTTCCTTTAGGAGAGGGGTTTTATATAATCTCCCTTCCGAAATAGGTGTTACAGGCATGGAAGGGGTATCCTCCCAGAGCCTCTGGAAATGATTTGAAGGGCACAGATGGTGCCCTCCTTGCATAATCCAGTCTACACCGGTACAGGAACCCCATTCCCTGCTCTAGCATGAAACTGGACAAAGGAAAGGGGAGTGACCACTCCCCTGTCCATCACCACCCAGTGGTAGAGCCCAGAGCTCCTCCAAAGTGTCTCTGGGTTCTGCTATCTTGTTTTCAGGATGTTCAGGGAACTCTGGGAGCAAATGAGTGGCCAGTGCCAGCAGGTGATGTCAGAGACCTCTTCTGATAGGTGCTTACCTGGTTAGGTGGACAATCCCCCTCTCAGGGCTATTTAGGGTCTCTCCTCTGAGTGTTTCTTCAGATTCGGATTGCAAAACTCCAGCAGGAGTCCTCTGCATTCTTTACTTCATCTTCTACTGACAGATCAATCGCTGACTGCTCCAGGAACTGTACAAAACTGCAACAAAGAAGCTAAGACGACTTCAGCAACCTTGTAACTTCAGCTCCTGCCAGCAACTGCAACATTTTCCAGGTTGTGCATCCTCCGAGGACTGCCTTTCTTCAGTCTACACCAGAAGAACCAAAGGAATCTCCTGTGGAGTGACGGAGTCACTACCCCGCTTCAGCAGGCACCTCTCTGCAGCGACGACCAGAGGCTTGCGTCCAATCTCCAGATGGCAGGCATGGATCCAGCAACACAGGTGGTGGACTAAAGTGACTCCAGCAGTCTCAACATACACCTGTCCAATTTTGGTGGAGGTAAGAGCTTGCGTCCCCAAGCAAGACAGTACCCCTGTGCACCACGTGACTTGCAGTTGCCAAGGCTTGTGTGTGATCTTCCCAGAAGTTCTTCATACAGAGCACAGCTTAGGCCCCTAGCACTCCATCCTGCGACGCACAGCTTCCTGAGTGGTTCTCCGGTGGTGTGGGAATCCTTTTTGTCATGCTGGGTGGCCCTCCATTTGCACCTTCTTTGTCCCTGCACTGTGGGACTCGTCAGCATGCTGCCTGGTCTTCTGAGGACTCTCTGAGTTGCTGAGAGCCCCCTTAGTCTTCCCCTTCTGGGTAGAGGCCACCAGGTCCCTCCTGGTCCCCGGCAGCACAATTTTTTGCTAACTGCAAGCTTTGCATTTACCAAGGCTTGTTGGCGGACTCCAGCAACACAAACCAGACTGCATTCATCCTTCCAGTGTGGGACATCTTCTGCATCAACCAGGAACCCGCATCTGTCTTCTTAGGTGAAATTCTGACTTTGTCTTCTCACTGGTGATTCTACTTTTGCACCTTCATCCGAGTTAGCAGGGGCTCCTGTTCTACCTGGACTCTTCAGTGCTTCTTGGACTTGATCTCCTTCTTCCACAGGTCTTCAGGTCCAGGAACTCATTGTTGGTGTCTTGCAGTCTGTTCTGGTTCTTGCATTATCTTCTATCACGACTTCTAGTGTGTTTTTAGGAAACTTGCTGTCTTTTACTCCTGCTTTCCTGGGCTCTGGGGTGGGATATTACTTATGTTTGGTGCTTTCTAACACTCCCAGCACCCTTCTACAACTACACTTGCCTAGGTGGGAAACCGACTTTCACATTCCACTATTTTAGTATATGGATTGTGTTCCACTGTTAGAAATGGGGTCTTTGGTTGCCAGTCAGGTTACCCCCTGTCCAAGCAAGGACCCTCACTCTATTCAGGGTAAAGGAAATCACCCTCAGCTAACCCCCTTGGTAGCTTAGTACGAGCAGGCAGGCTTAACTTCGGAGTTCTAGGTGTAAAGTATTTGTACCAATACACAGATTGTGAAAACAATATAAAATGACACAATACAGGTTTAGAAAAATAGAAGATATTTATCTAAACACAACAAGACTAAAACAACAAAAACCCAACATACACAAGTCAAGTTATTAATTTTAAAAGCAAAAGAGTCTTCAATCATTTTGTAAACAGGTAAAACACTGTTAGCATTGAAAAGTACCTGGGTAGCGGCAAAATAACACACATGGGCGAGTGTGTGTCGAAAAAGGTAAGTGGTGCGTCGATTTCTCACCCGCAAGCGACATAGTGCATTGTTTCTCCTTCTCAGGTTGGGTAGGTGTGCATCGGTTTTCCTCTGAGCAGGAGAGCGATGTAGGAAAGTACCATCTTGCTTGGCATGTTATCCCCATTTTTACATATATGTAAGTTTGTTTTTGCCTGTCTCACTGGAATCCTGCTAGCCATGACCCCAGTGGTCATAGTTTGTGGCCTGAATGTGTATACCTGTGTAGTGACTAACTGTGTCACTGAGGCAGAGGCAATGCTCATCAGAACCTCAGTGCTTATGCTCTCTCTGCCTTTAAAATTGCCACTATAGGCTAGTGACCACTTTTACCAATTTCAGTTGGCACACTGGAACACCCTTATAATTCCCTAGTATATGGTACCTAGGCACCCAGGATTTTGGGGTTCCAGGAGATCCCTATGGGCTGCAGAATGTCTTTTGCCACCCATATGGAGCTCAGACAAACCTTCACACAGGACTGACACTGCAGCCTGAGTAAAATAACGCACACGTTATTACACAGCCATTTTCACTGCAGTTATCCCTTTAAATGCGGGCGTCAGACACTGGCCGACGCACACACTACCTCCCTGGTGCGGGTCACGACCAGTGGCCGACACCAGGGAGGGGGTTAATAAATCCTCGGGTGCGTTGCACCCGAGGATTTATTATTATTTTTTTTATCCCTGGGAGACATTGAAGCTTTTCTGTGTCTCCCCCAGACCCCCACCCGCCCCTTTGTGACGTCAGCGCACCACGAGGCGCGCTGACGTTACCTTGCTGCCGCTTCCTGCTCCGATGGGGAAAAGGGCCCCAAACAGCCTTCCCCACGTTCGGGAAGGCCTCGTAAGAAAGGGGAGACTCTCCCCTTTCTTACGAGGCCTTCCTGAAAGTGTTTCCTGGCCTCCGATCGGGGCCAGGAAACACCACTAGACACCAGGGATTTCACTTAGAGGGGGGGGGGTCGGCCCCCTCGGAAAACAGGCCACCCTCCCCGTGGGCATTTTTTTTTTTTAAAAGGTAGATGTCCCCTGGGGGGGGGGTGCAATCACTTTCGATCGCACCCCCACCCCCGGGCTAAATGTTATAAAGAAATAAAAATAATTTTAAAAAAAAGAAATGGACAGGGGGTCGCCCGTGGGCAGGGCGACCCCCTGTGGGGGCAATATTTTTTTTTAGTAGTTGTAGGGTTTCCCTGGGGGCCATTTTGGCCCCCAAGGAAACCATACAACTACTAAAAAAAATAGATCTACATATATGTATAGATCTGTATATACAGATATATCTATGTAGATATATCTATCTACATGGATATATCTATAGATAGATCTATATATATATATATATAGATAGATCTATATGTATGTATATATATATATATATATATATATATATATATATATATATATATATATATATATATAGATAGATCACTTTTGTCAATACATGTGTGGTTTCCCTGGGGGCTGCAATCGGCCCCCAGGAAAACCAGACCCACATATAAAAGTGATATATATATATAGCTTGCGTCTTCAAAGCAATGCACATACTTCAACTGACGCATTTCAACTGTAGCTTTTAGGCAGCAATAAAAAAGTCAAGTTAGTATTGTGATTATGTTTCTGCTACAAAAGGATCAGACTTTTGTCTAGTGGCAGTTTTAGTGCCATGTAGAGAAACATACTAAACCCAAACATTTCTGGAAACTAGACATCCGGGGGAGTCCACAGCGGTGTGACTTGTGTGGATTCCCCAAAGTTTTCTTACACAGAATACCCTGCAAAGCTGAAATGTTGAACAAAAACTCAATTTTTCTCGCATTTCTGTCACACAAACTACAGGAATATGCTGGGATCCACAAAATTCCTACTACCCAGTGATTCCTCACCTGTCCTGATAAAAACACTACCCCACTTGAGTGCCTATACCTAGTGCTGCGTCAGGAATGGATCACCCCAGGGTCAACAGCTGCTTCATGTAAGGACCAACATTGACCGTTGTATGATCTATTCCTGTCGCGGGCACCAGGCCTACCCACACATGTGAGGTATCATTTTTATTGGGAGACTTGGGAGAACACTGGGTGGAAGGAAATTTGTGGCTCCTCACAGATTCCAGAACTTTCTGTCACCAAAATGAGAGGAAACGGTGTTTTTTGGTCAGATTTTGAGGTTTGCAAAGGATTCTGGGTAACAGAACCTAGTCAGAGCCCCACAAGTGACCCTATCTTGGATTCCCCTAGGTGTCTAGTTTTAAAAAATGCACTGGTTTGCTAGGTTTCCCCAGGTGCCGGCTGAGCTAGAGGCCAAAATTCACAGGTAGGCACTTTGTAAAAAACACCTCTGTTTTCTGGGCCATTTCCTTTCGTGGCCGCTAGGCGTACCCACACAGGTGAGGTACCATTTTTATCAGGAACCTTGGGGGAACGCTGGGTGGAAGGAAATTTGTGGCTCCTCTCAGATTCCAGAACTTTCTGTCACCGAAATTAGAGGAAAAAGTGTTTTTTGGGCCAAATTGTGAGGTTTGCAAAGGATTCTGGGTAACATAACCTGGTCAGAGCCCCACAAGTCATCCCATCTTGGATTCTCCTAGGTGTCTAGTTTTCAAAAATACACAGGTTTGGTAGGCTTCCCTAGGTGCCGGCTGAGCTAGAGGCCAGAATCTACAGCTAGGCACTTTGCAAGAAACACGTCAGATTTCAATGTAAAAATGTGATGTGTCCATGTTGCGTTTCCTGTTGTGAGTATTAGGCCTACCCACGCAAGTGAGGTACCATTTTTATCGGGAGACTTGGGGGAACACAGAATAGCAAAACAAGTGTTATTGCCCCTTGTCTTTCTCTACATTTTTTCCTTCCAAATGTAAGACAGTGTGTAAAAAAGACGTCTATTTGAGAAATGGCCTGTAATTCACATGCTAGTATGGGCACCCCAGAATTCAGAGATGTGCAAATAACCACTGCTTCTCAACACCTTATCTTATGCCCATTTTGGAAATACAAAGGTTTTCTTGATACCTATTTTTCACTCTATATATTTCAGCAAATGAATTGCTGTATACCCAGTATAGAATGAAAACCCATTGCAAGGTGCACCTCATTTATTGGCTCTGGGTACCTAGGGATCTTGATGAACCTACAAGCCCTATATATCCTCGCAACCAGAAGTGTCCAGAAGATGTAACGGTATATTGCTTTAAAAAATCTGACATTGCAGGAAACAGTAACAGAGTAAAACGTGGAGAAAAATGGCTGTTTTTTTCAGCTCACATTAAATATTTTTTTATTCCAGCTGTTATTTTCTGTAGGAAGCCTTGTAGGATCTACACAAATGACCCCTTGCTGAATTCAGAATTGTGTTTACTTTTCAGAAATGTTTAGCTTTCCAGGATCCAGCATTGGTTTCACACCCATTCCTGTCACTAACTGGAAGGAGGCTGAAAGCACCAAAAATAGTAAAAATGGGGTATGTCCCAGTAAAATGCCAAAATTGTGTTGAAAAATGTTGTTTTCTGATTCAAGTCTGCCTGTTCCTGAAAGGTGGGAAGTTGGTGATTTTAGCACCAGAAACCCTTGTTGAAGCCATTTTCAGGGAAAAAACCACAAACCTTCTACGGCAGCCCTTTTTACAATTGTTTTGAAAAAAACAAATTTTTCACTGTATTTTGGCTACTTTCTTGGTCTCCTCCAGGGGAAACCACAAACTCTGGGTACCATTAGAATCCCTTGGATGTTGGAAAAAAAGGAAGCTAATTTGGCATGGATAGCTTATGTGGACAAAAAGCTATGAAGGCTTAAGCGCGAACTATCCCAAATAGCCAAAAAAGGACTCAGCACTGGGGGAGGGGGGAAGGTCCTGCAGCTAAGAGGTTAAGAAACTTAGAAGTCACCTACATGTCTAACCTTCACTTGCTGAAAGTTAGGTGCAAAGTTACTAAGTGTGAGGGCACCCTTGCGCTAGCAAAGGTGCCCCCACAACGTTCAGGGCCATTTCCCCGGACTTTGTGAATGCGGGGAGACCATTACACGTGTGCAATACATATAGGTCAATACCTACATGTAGCTTCACAATGGTAACTCCGAATATGGTCATGTAATATGTCGAAGATCATGCAATTCTCCCCCATGCCAAATCTGGTATTGGGGAGCCAATCCCAAGCATCCCTGGGGCTCCACAATGGACCCTAGGTACTGCCAAACCAGCTCTCTGGGGTTTTCTCTGCAGCTACCACTGCTGCTACCCCACAGACAGGGTTCTGCCCTCCTGGGGTCTGGGCAGCCCGGTCCCAGGAAGGCAGAACAAAGAGTGTTACACCCTCTCACTTTGGAAATAGGTGTTAGAGGCTGGGTAGCCTCTCCAAGCCTCTGGAAATGCTTAGAAGGGCACAGATGGTGCCCTCCTTGCATAAGCCAGTCTACAGCGGTTTAGGGAACCCCCAGTTCCTTCTCTGGCCCGAAACTGGAGAAATGAAAGGAGATTGATTGGGCTCCCCTGTCCATCACCACACAGGGGTGGTGCCCAGAGCTCCTCCAGTGTGCCCCAGACCTCTGCCATCTTGTTTCCAGAGGTGTGAGGGCACTCTGTGTGGCCAGTGCCAGCAAATGACATCAGAGACCCCTCCTGATAGGTGCTTACTTGACTAGGTGGCCAATACTCCTTGGATGGCTATTTAGGGTCTCTCTAGTGGGGTTTTTCTTCAGATAACGACTTGAAGAATTCACCAGAGTTCCAATGCACCTCTCTCTTTGACTTCTACCAAGGATCGACCGCTGACTGCTCCAGGACGCCTGCAAAACTGCAACAAAGTAGCAAGAAGACTACCAGCGACGTTGTAGCGCCTAATCCTGTTGGCTTTCTCAACTATTTCCTGTTGGTGCATGCTTTGGGGGCTGCCTGCCTTCATCCTGCACTGGAAGCCACAAAGAAATCTCCTGTGGGTCAATGGAATCTTCCCCCTGCTTCAGCAGGCACCAAACTTCAGCTTCACCGGTAATCTAGGACCCCTCTCATCCTGATGAGCGTGGCCCCTGGAACACAGGTGGTAGACCCAAGTGACCTAGACTGTCCAGTGGTCCAACTGTCTAAATTTGGACTGTCCAGTGGTCCAACTGTCTAAATTTGGAGGAGGTAAGTCCTTACCTCCCCTCTCCAGACAGTAATCCTGTGCACTGCATGAACCTCAGCTACAAGGGCTTCTGTGCACCTTTCCACAAAATCCTGCATGCACAGCTAAGCCTAGGTTCCAAGCACTCTGTCCTGCGATGTTCAGCTCCCTGAGTTGATCTAGGGGGTCGTGGGACCCTCTTCTGCAGTGTTGAGATGACCACTGTGTTCAGACTTCTTGAACCCGTGTTTAAGGACTTCTGCGGGTGCTTCCTGTTTGTGCAAGGGCTCTCTACGTTGCTGAGGGCCCCTCTGTCTCCTCTCCCAAGTGGCGACATCCTGGTCCTTCCTGGGCCTGGGCAGCACCCTTTTTTTCTAACTGTGACTCTTGCAGCTAGCAAGGCTTGTTTGTGGTATTTTGCCAAGGCAACAACTCTGCATCCTCCATCACGCCATGGGACATCTTCTGCACAAAGGAGAAGTTCCTAGCATCTTTTGTTGTTGCAGAATCTTCAGCTACTTCCATCCGGAGGCAGCCATTTTGCACCTTCATCTGGTGTATAGTGGGCTCCTTCCTTTACAGGTCCTTTGCAGTCTGTTGTGGTCTTTGCAAAATCCCTTATCAACCCTTTAGTTTGTTTCTGGGTAAATAGCAGTACTTTACTCCTATTTTCCAGGGTCTTGGGGTAGGGTATCTTGGACCCCCTTAGGCTAGTATTTATACTTTTTTTAGCGCCGCATTTGCGCCGCTTTTTGATGCAAAACGGCGCAAACCTACAAAATACAATGGCATTTTGCAAGTTTGCGCCGTTTTTGCATCAAAAAACGATGCAAATGCGGCGCAAAAAAAGTATAAATATGGGCCTTAGTGTTTTCTTACACTCCCAGCGACCCTCTACACACTACACTAGCCTAGGGGTCCATTTGTGGTTCACATTCCACTTTCTTAGTATATGGTTTGTGTTGCCCATAGGCCTATTGCATCCTATTGTATTCTACTGTGTTTGCACTACTTTCTGACTGTTTTAATTACCTGACTTTGGTTTGTGTGTATATTTTGTGTATTTTACTTACCTCCTAAGGGAGTATATCCTCTGAGATATTTGTGGCACATTGTCATTAAAATAAAGTACCTTTATTTTTAGTAACTTTTACTATTGTCTTTCTTATGATGCAGCACCTATATGATATAAGTGGTATAATAGGAGCTTTGCATGTCTACTAGTTTAGCCTAAGCTGCTCTGCAATAGCTACTTCTACCAGTCTAAGGTGCTAGAACACTACTAATCTACTAATAAGGGATAACTGGACCTGGCACAAGGTGTAAGTACCATTGGTACCCACTATAAGCCAGGCCAGCCTCCTACAAGTGATGCGTCGATCCGGGCAGCACTCGGGCCCAGGCAGGATTTGCGTTATTTTTCCGCGCCCAGCAAAGTTTGCATCAACAATCCTGCCGCATGGTGATAGCAAAACCTCACTGTGTGGGTTACAACATTACCATCCTCTGTTAGCGATGCGGCACGTCGTTTCTCCAGCCGTGAGTGTCGATCTCCCAGATACTCTGAAAGCGATGCATCGATCTAAGCCGGGAAGCAGCCGGCGTGTCGTTTCTTCAGCCATGTCTCGTGGTTGTGTTGGAAATTTCCCTGCACGACGGTCAGTGTGTGAATTTTCAGTCTTGGTCTGCCAGCTTCACCTGTCAAGGCCCCAGGTACTGGATAGGACACCACTTGGCAGGGCAATCCCGCCGTGTTCATAATGAGGGCCTGAGGCTACAAAAGCAACAATTGGCCTTAGATAGGGAAGCCCTAGCTGTGGAAAGGGAAAGACAGGGGTTGGGGTTAGTTCCCCATGGTGGCAGCAGCAGTAGCAGTTTCAGGAGCTATGGTGTTAGGGAGAACACATTTGACTCTAGAAACTTACACAAGATTGTCCCCCCTTACAAGGAGGGGGATGACATCTTCAAGTGGTTTGCTGCACTTGAGAGGGCCTGTAAAGTTCAGAGGGTCCCTCAGATACAGTGGGCTGCTATTCTGTGGTTGTCCTTCTCTGGGAAGGGGAGAGATAGACTCCTTACTGTTAGAGAAGATGATTCAGATAATTATAATGTTTTGAAGACAGAACTCTTGAATGTATGTGGCTTAACCACTGAACAATCTAGGATTAAGTTCAGAGAAACCCAAAAAGATTCTTCACAAGATTGGACAGACTTTGTGGACTTTAGAAGGTTGGTTACGTGTCTGATTATGAGGGTCTATATAATCTAATCCTGAGAGAGCATATTCTTAACAATTGTGTGTCTGATTTGTTGCACCAGTACTTGGTAGACTCAGATCTGACCTCTCCCCAAGAATTGGGAAAGAAGGCAGACAAATGGATCAGAACAAGGGTGAGCAGAAAAGCTCATACAGAGGGTGACAAAGACAAGAAGAAGGATGGTAAGTCTTACGATAAGGGTGGGGACAAAGATAAAAAGTCAGAGTCTTCATCAGGTCCCCAAAAATAATCTGGGGTGGGCCCAAATCCTCTTCAAAACCAACAGAAAAAGCCATTGTGTTACCTATGTGAAATCAAAGGCCATTGGGCAAGTGACCCCACTTGTCCGAAGAGGAACACCAAACCTCCCACCACCACAACCCCCACAGTTTCCTCTAGTGCCCCTAGTAATAGCAGTGGTGGTGGGAAAAACTCTACTAATAGCCAATCTAACAGTGTAGCTGGTCTCACGTTTGGTAATGTAGTGGAAGTTGGTTTAGTTAAGGAGACCACTGAGGCTGTTTTAGTCTCAGATGGTGGCACTGACCTCGCCACCTTGGTTGCTTGTCCCCTTAATATGGATAAGTACAAGCAGCTACCCTAAATAAATGGTGTTCAGGTTGAGGCCTACAGGGACACGGGTGCCAGAGTCACTATGGTGATGGAAAAACTGGTAGCCCCCGAGCAGCTCCTACCTGGTGACCAGTACCAAGTTACTGACGCCCATAACAACACTGTTAGGCTCCCCATGGCTGTTGGGAATCTCAACTGGGGGGTTACTGGTCTAAAGAAAGTTGTAGTATCCACTGACCTACCTGTAGAGTGTCTACTGGGCAATGATTTGGAGACTTCAGCTTGGGCTGAAGTGGAATTGGAGACTCATGCAGCAATGCTGAGCATTCCTGGGCACATCTTTGCTCTCCCCATGGCTCAGGCTAAGAGACAAAAAGGACAGGGAAACTTGGATCCTGGAACAGTGGACCAAGAGCTCCCAACAACTAGGGGAAGAAAGGGCGAACCCTTGTCCACTATCCCTCCCTCTCCAGAAGATTCCCCTTTTGACGATTGGGAGTCAACTCCTCGTGCAGAACCTACACCAGAGAAGCTTCAGGTTGACACAGCTGAACTTTTGGGTGCAGGGGGTCCTGCCAGGGAGGAACTGAGTGTGGCACAATAGACCTGTCTCACATTAGAGGGTTTAAGACAGAAAGCTGTCAAACAAGAAGCAGGGGATATCAGTGACTCACACAGAGTTTACTGGGAGAATAATCTCCTTTATACTGAGGCAAGGGACCCAAAACCTGGTGCTACCAGGAAACTGGTCATTTCCTTGCAGTATAAGGAGTTCCTCTTAACACTGGCACATGACACCCCCCTTACTGGGCATCTGTGAAAAGTAAGACTTGGGACAGACTGGTCCCTCACTATCACTGGCCTCACATGTCAGAAAACACCAAAGAGTTGTGTTGCTCTTGTGTCACTTGCCAAGCCAGTGGCAAGACTGGTGGCACTCCAAAGGCCCCCTTGATACCACTACCTGTGGTTGGGGTGCCCTTTGAAAGGGTAGGGGTTGACATTGCTGGCCCTCTTGACCCTCCAACTCCTTCTGGAAACAGATTAATCTTCGTGGTAGTGGACCATGCCACAAGATATCCAGAAGCCATCCCCTTAAGAACCACTACAGCTCCTGCAGTGGCAAAGGCCCTCCTGGGAATATTGTCTGGGGGGAGCTTGCCTAAAGAGGTAGTATCAGACAAGGGTAGCAACTTCATGCCTGCATACTTAAAAGCAATGTGGAAGGAATGTGGTGTAACCTATAAATTCACCACACCCTATCATCCACAAACTAATGGACTAGTTGAGAGATTTACCAAAACTCTCAAAGACATGATCATGGGACTCCCTGAAAAACTCATGAGAACATGGGATGTCCTACTGCCATGCCCCCCTTTTGCCTACAGGAAGGTACCCCATAAGGGAATGGGCTACGGCCCCTTTGAACACCTTTGTGGTCACCCTGTTAGGGGTCCACTTGCACTTGTCATAGACGGGTGGGAGCAACCATTGAAGCCGCCTAAACAAAACATTGTGGATTATGTGCTTGGCCTAAGATTAAGAATGGCTGAGTACATGAAAAAGACCACTAAAAGCTTTCAGGCAAGCCAAGAGCTACAAAAGCAATGGCATGGCCAGAAGGCTGTCCTGACTGAGTACCATCTAGGACAGAAAGTGTGGGTATAGGAGCCTGTGGCACCAAGGGCACGTCAAGAAAAAATTGAGTGGACCACATCTCATAGTGGAGAAAAAGGGTGAGGTCACCTACCAGGTGGACTTAGGCACTCCCAGAAGTCCCCTAAGGGTACTTCATGTGAACCGCCTTAAACCCTACTATGATAGGGCAGACTTGACCCTACTCATGGCCACTGATGAGGGGCAGTAAGAAGAGAGTGACCCTCTCCCTGACCTCTTTTTCAACACTGCAGCTGATGGCTCAGTGGAAGGAGTTATCGTTTCAGACTGTCTTCCATCAGAGCAAAAGGAGGACTGCGAAAACCTCTAAGGCCAATTCTCTGAACTCTTTTCACTTACACCTGGTCAGACCACTTGGTGTGAGCATACTATTGATACTGGAGACAGTTTACCTGTCAAAAGTAAGATTTATAGGCAGCCGGACCATGTTGGAGACTGTATTAAATTTGAGGTTCAGAAGATGTTGGATGTGGGAGTGATTGAGCACTCAGATAGCCCATGGGCCAGCCCAGTGATATTAGTGCCAAACCCTCATTCTCAAAATGGGAAAAAGGAAATGAGGTTTTGTCTGGATTATAGATTGTTCAGCACAGTCACCAAGGCTGGTGCTCACCCTATACCCAGGGCTGATGAGCTGATAGATACACTGGCATCTGCCAAGTATCTGAGCACTTTTGACTTGACTGTGGTGTATTGGCAGATCAAGCTATCAGAAGATGCTAAGCCTAAGCCTGCATTCTCCACCATTGAAGAGCATTACCAATTTACAATTATGCCCTTTGGCCTGAAGAATGCACCTGCCACTTTCCAAAGGCTGGTGAATACAGTCCTCCAAGGCCTGGAAGTTTTCAGCACAGCATATCTAGGTGATATTGCTGTATTTAACTCCACCTGGGATGACCACCTGATCCACCTGTGGAAAGTGTTGAAGGCCCTCCAAAAGGCAGGCCTCACTATCAAGGCTTCAAAATGCCAGATAGGGCACGGGAAGGTGGTTTATCTGGGACACCTAGTTGGTGGGGAACAGATTGAACTACTACAGGGGACGATTCAGACTATTTTAGACTGGTCTCCCCCTACTGCTCAGACCCAGGTCAGAGCCTTTCTTGGTCTCACTGGGTATTACAGGAGGTTCATTAAGAACTATGGCTCCATTGTTGCCCCTCTTAGAGACCTCACTTCCAAGAAAATGCCCAATAAGGTATTATGGAAAGCCAGCTGTCGAAAAGCTTTTGAGGAGCTTCAATCAATCAACAACAAGCTTTATCCGATCAACAGACCATCAAAGCAATACAATACAAAAATAAATATCATCATAAATAAGATAATACAGTTCTATCCTAAGCCAATATCCAACGATAAAAGCCCCAGTTGGCCAATCTATAAATCCTGTTAAAAATGGTTGTTTATATAAAAATTACATATGCGCCATGCTGCCACTAAAAACTTGCTAACAGCATAAATTAAAACATTGGAGCTGTGGCTTTTTAAGAGCCTCAAGGCTAAAACACATTTCCTTATCTTCATTTCCCGGCAAATGTTGCAGATCCACTTAGACCTGAGGGATGAGTATGCGGGACAGAAAAACATAAAATGTTCTACTGTTTCTGGGGTAATACCACACACGGGGCAAATATCAGATGTTGCGTTAGGTCCCCATCTACTCATCAGGGTCTTCAGTGGCAATGTCCCAAAACGAAATCTGGCATTTAGTCCTTTGCCTAGTAGGTCAGGTATTATATCTAAATATAGTTCAAAATGTGGGTACCATTTGAAGTCAATAAAAAGATTAGTTAGACGGCCATGAGATCTACGGCTAATATAGTCGTTCCGTACATAGGACCAATAGACACCCTTCAATACTTTTACATGGAATTTCTCAAGTTTGTGGGGATTCTCCCGAAAGTCTCCTAGTCCCAATGTACAGAAATAGCTAGATATGTGTTTAACCCATGGGATGGAATTTGAACATTTTAACAGTTCTAGAAGTGAGATCTTATATACGACCAATACCGGAACATTCCATAGCCTTACCCAATATAACAGAGGTCGTAAAATAATTGAGTCAGCTATCCGTTTTAGTCCCAAGTCTAAATACAATGGGATCAATGGGGTGCTGGGAAGGCACGTGCATAAAGCACCTCGCAAAGCTGTTCTCACTGATGGTTATCCTGTTGCTGTCAGAAAAAACCCATATCTCTGCACCATAGACAGCAGCTCCCTGTGCCTTGGCCACATAGATTTTGATTGCTGTAGATACAGCTTTGGCCATTGTGCTCCCATAGAAGCGCAGTATGGATGCTGCACTATGTTGCAGGAGCCCAGAACTTTTGCTAACCTGTTCTTTCCAGTGTAATGTGTCTGCGAGCCTCACACCCAAATAATCGATGGAACTAACCTGGTCCAAAATATTACCATCTAAGCTTATAGTGCATTTCTTCCAGGAACCAGAGCTAAATACCATCAATTTCGTTTTCTTAAAATTCAGCTGCAGACCATAGTTCCGGCAAAATAGATTAAATCTATCCACAAGAATTTGTAGGCCCATAGGAGTCTTTGAGATGAGTAGTGAGTCATCTGCAAAGACAAGAATAGGGATTTTCTGGGCATCTAAAGTGGGAGCATCATTCTGGCATGCCATTAATACCTGCACCACCTCATTAATAAAAAGGGAAAACAGAAGTGGTGCTAGCACACAACCCTGGCTGACACCCCTGTTTATGGTGAATTTATCGGTCAGCTCACCTTTGTTGCCCCTTCTCACTTGCGCCTATGTATCTTCATGCATACGTTCCAATAAGTGAATTATGCTAACTGGAATCCCTATTCTGTATAGCACTTCCCACAACTTCTCTCTTGGGACCAAAGCAAACGCTGATCGCAAATCAACAAAAACGACATATAAGGGTTGCTTTGCCAGGACTACATATTTCCAGTAGAGAAAGAATCTGGTGTTCCATGACCCAACTCGATAGTCTACCTAAAAGCTGTTTAGCAAAGATTTTTTGCAGATATCTATGAGACTAATCACTCTATAGTTTATTGGGAGATTTACATTACCCTTTTTGTAGATGGGAATAATTTTGGCACCCTTCCACGTAGAGGGAATCTGTCCTCCTTCTGTAATTTTGTTTGAGAGTAGGTTGATATACCAGGTCCATATAGCTGGCTCTGATCTATAGAGATCGCCTGGAATTTTATCTGGTCCTGGGGCTTTGCCAGGTTTTAAGGAGTGAATTGTATTGGCAGTTTCTTTTAGAGAAAAACAAATGTGATCCTCAGAGTGATATAGGCTCCCATCTAAGGGGGTGCTGACAAGGTTTGCATCTAATAATGTGAGGGGATCTAGTCCCACATCGTTAATATCGGGGGCCCCAGGAATAACGGTTTTGTCGTAGAGGTGAGAGAAATGCTCCACCCAGCATTCGGGTTGGATGTGGTTCCTTAAACTGATCCTACCCCCTTTCTCACGTTTGGTCAACAGTTCATAAAACAGTGTGTTGTTAATGGATTTTGTGTTATCGAACAGCTTCTGCCAAATAGAATCTTCCCAGGATGTCTTTGATCGTAAGGTAGTCTTCTTATAAAAACGTCTGGCTTGTTGGATTTCCCCCAGGATCCCGTTCATAATAGCTTTTTTTAGCCCGGACTTGGCCCTGGAACATGAATCATCAAACCATCTGTTATTAGCCAGGACCCCACATTGCGATCTTGCCCCAGTCTTTTTATAAAAAATACTTTGCAATTTTACAGTCATGGTTTCATGTATGCAAAGAATTGGAATAGCTGTAGGATCATGATCTTCATAAACTATCAAATTATCTATGAACGTTTGATAGATCTCACGTAACAGATAGGGGTTCGACATCACTTTTGGCCACCCAACCTTCGTATATGCATTATTCAAGGTAGGAGAAGGGACCATTGTAAGTTGTGTGTTCGAGGTTCTTCCAAATATGTTCCCAGAGAGGGAGAGTAACAGGGGCTAATGATCACTCTCGCATCTAGAGTCCACCCTCATGTCTCTCAACAAGGGCCATAGTCGCACATCCACTAGGAAATAATCAATAACGCTTGTCATTGAACCTCGTTTGAATGTAGGTGCAAGGTTTAGATCAGAGGGTGTACGACCGTTACAGGCCCTAAGGCCGAACTTTAAGCCTAGTGAGGCCAACTGGACAGCAACTCGAGAACGTGGACAAGGGAGGTCGCCATTCAGTTGTGCAATCCCCCATAGTTCGTCCTCCTCCACAGTTAGGCCACTAAGCAGCACAGAAGGTTCAAAGGTACAATTTACATCCCCAGCTATTATTAGATAGAATTTGGTTTGTATGGTATCTAGGAATCAGAAAGCAAGGTTCAAATCTGAGATTCTGATCCTCGGGAAACGGATTGTGCATAGACATTAATAAAAATTACATTAAAACTCTTTTGAAAGGAAATTTTCAAGCCCATCAAATCAGCACAATCAAATTTTAAAACCTTGTAATCATATTGTAATTTCGGATTTAAAAGGATTAAAAGCCCCCCTTTTGCACGGCCTGTCGCTTTTTCTGATGGCTGGGCAGGAATATTAAAAGAAAGAAACCCATCTATGTTAGTTCTATCCTCAACCCAAGTTTCTTGAAAAAGACACACGTCTTGAGTCTTTATATACGTGCACCAGTCTATGTCGTCCAATTTCCTAGCAAGGCCAGCTAGGTTCCAGGTCATTATAGATAGGCCAATAATGTCTAACTCAGTACCATAAGCTTTGGAACAAGCATCCTCAGGGATCAACTGGTTTGTAATGATCTCATCAGGTCTGTTAATTTGTGATTACTCTAGTCTGTCCCTGGGAAGTGTTTTCTGGACTGAAGACAGTCATACAAATTTGGAATGCATAGATTCAACTGACTCCCGGGGATCCCTCCTATTAGTGTGGGCCAACTGACCATGCGCAGGGGCCTGCCTTGTGTCATCTAATTCGGACACTAGGATAATACCTCCTCTTTTTTGCCCCCTATGCCGCTGCACGCGTGCATCAAAATCAATAAGTTGATCCACCAATGTCTTGTCGAAGAACTCAATTGAGATTACGTCATAATTCGACCCAAAGGGGCTCCATCTTTTACCTTTAGAGATGTTCGAGCGTATGACTGAAAGACAATTCTGTCGGAAGCGTAACCAGTGAGTAGCCTTGTTGATCCGAGACGCATGGTCCTCGACCAACCTTGGCGACAGCTTTGGAACATTGGTCAAAAAGAGGATGTTGCCCCCACGCTTGGAACCTAGGCATTTTGCTGGCATTACTGGGGCACTATGGACTCTATGGGAGGAGGTAGCACAAGTTGGATCACAGGTGCAGGGGGGTGCAAACAACCTATTAACATTAGAGGAGGTACAATCCCTCTTGCCTAATGTGTTAGCAGTAATGTTGCACCTCCTAGATGAGTGGCTACTCAAGAGGCAGGAGGGCGACCAATGTTGTCAACACAGTTCACCGTAGAGGCCCCATCTATTGGGATGCTATTGGAACCCAACTGCTTATTTCTAAATTTAACTACATGGGGGGGGGGGGTTGATTGGCCTCTTTGTCACCCATATATGTCCCTTTGCTTTGGGAGTGGTTGGCTGGTCCCCTGTGTACGATTGTGGTGGATGGAATTGATTCAACCACCAAGGTTCCTCCTTTTCCAGCCACCTCTGTCACTTGGCATTTGCATCTCAATGGATATACCGTTTTCCCCTGGAGGAATTTGGCTAGCTGCAATACCAGGTTCCTAACTTCGTCAACTCTTTGCAATATAAGGGGCAAGTTAACTTCACTAGCGGATGGCTCGGGAAGAGTAGTAGTAATAGGCGGGGAAGTAGCAACCTCAATATCTGGCTCAGTATCATGGGACCGGTTTCAGGATATCACCCTTCATCAGCCAGGCTAGTTTGAATCCGGTGGTGCAGCAAGCAAGGGACCCACGTCTGGGCATACCTAGCCACAAGGCAATATAGGTATAGAACAGGTAGTGCATGGTAGCTCCAAAGGTCCTTATAGCCCCACAAGCACTGGGCAGGAAGTGTTGTCACCGTGCATTCTAGATCATTACTGACACATAAATGTGTGTGCCAAACTCTGTGGGCCTCACTTCCCAATTTATGGTGCAGGGCAGTTCAACAAAGCTTCTTGCTGTGCTGCCCAGTATCAAATAGAAAGGGCAATACTGGCCTGTAGCCATGACACATGGAACATTCCAATCCTTTCTGCCTGCACAGGTGCCAAAATTGGTGTCTTTTGCAAACATAGGCACCCTTGCACCATGGTGCAAGGCTGTCTGTGTTGTTGGCACAATTGTTTATGCACTGGAAGGGACATATTCATGCACAAAAACAATTAATGAAGGTGTGTTCCTTTTTCTGTGAGGTCTGTGGAATGCAGCACACATACAATACTGATAAACACAAATGACACCTCCCCAGGTTTACATATTCCTGCATATCTGGGAAGGTGTCAAAAAACTTGTGTGTTACTTTTGAAAAGTGATCGCAATGCAAACGAAATGCTTCCTTGATGCAGAGTACAGCTATGCTGCATTGTCCTGCCTTGCCTTACTCTATATCTATGAATCCATGTCAAACCATGCAGGGTGGCTTTGCATGGCCTCATTGATATGATCGATAGGGTGGAGCCACTACAGCAGTTAATATATATAACACTCCAGTTGGGTAGGCCTCTTGTAAATGGGGCCCAATCCATGTTACAAGTGAACCCGCTCACATGCAACTATCTCCAAATGTCTGACAAGGTGTTTGGGACACCTCTGAACATATCTCAAACATGTTGGTGTTCAGATGGACATGGATGGGCAATGTCTATTACTATGCAGCATTGACAGGTACTGAGCTCAGTGAAAACAAGGAACAAGCAGGGCTACTGTGAATGGCATTGTCATGTACATGTAATGTTATGAGAAAGGCACAGCTAATGTAATACCTTGCAGTGTGTGATATGTACAATCATTAGGCTCACATGAAAGGCTGACACCCTTGTGCCATTTTGTAAGTAGTGATGTATTTGAAGTTGTTCTGCAACCTGGCCACCAGGTGCATGATTAGACACCTCATATCCTATTACACATCCCCCGCTTTACCTACGTGTATCATTAAGAGCTGTGCCATTTGTTCTACGTTCACACTGCAAAGTACTGTGTTATGTCTTGTAGGTGGACCAGCAGCATACGCAACAGGTGAGATGGAGAGATTCAGGGATTCAGGGATCCAGATACTGGGAACATAGTACTTGACATCCTACTGCTTGTATTGCCTGTTCAGGAGAAAGCTTCTAACATCTAGACGTAGCATTATGACAGACCTATGAGTCTGACAGAGTGGCTTTATATTATATAAGTGGTGCACTGACCCAGAAGGACAGACGTTCACTCCAGCTGTGACTGTCCCTGGACAAATGCTGTATTCGACATGCAGCTCTGCTGGCACTAATCTGTCTGCTGCGCAAAGAGGATTGCCATCCACACTACAGGCGAACACATAATGCAGTTTCCGGGTATGGGGCTAAGGCTAATCCATTAGATCATGTAATGGCAGAGGGTACACCCGCTATGCTCTCAGCTCAGTCTCAGGTTTAACAAGAAACATTGAGAAATAATTTATCATAGTTGGTTTATTCATCCTATTTACCATGTTTGTAATGCTGGTCACTTTGCTCTATCTATCTAATTATCGCAGCTCATTCTCTCTATGCAAGACTACAATTGTTTCAATAAATGTATTTGAAACTTATCTCATTCTCTCTTCTGTTTTGCCTGGGTATGCATGAGTAATACAAAGAAAGGGTGAGATCTGTTTCCGTGGCTTCCTTGGGAGTCAGAGTGTCATGTTTAGGTTGCCACAGTCACCTTTCACCTTTGCAGGGTTGGGGTGTAAGTGAGGCACTATGAGCTAGCCAGGATTTGGGGACAGCAGTTTCTGATGGTGTGGATGGGCGTGGCCTTTCACATTCTGAAGTTCTGTCATCTCTACTATGCAGTCTTATTATTTTAGTAGGAACTATATAGCACAGTCCTTAGAAGTGTGATGAAGAAGTAGGAGTGGAAAGATAGGAGTACACATTTTAACTGAAATCAGCTTGTGGTTATAATTTAACTGTGTAAGCCATGTAGGATGTTTCAAGATTTGTATAATGCTTTCTGCTCACATCACATTCAAGTTGCAACAGTTAGTTTAGCCACTCTCTAAAATTTGGTTAGTTTTTGAATAGGAAAGATGTAGGCTGGAGCAAAAAGGAAAGAGACAGAGAACTACCTGGATGGTATGGGTTACAGGTACAGATAGTCTAATTGACTGTGGGCAAAGGGTACTAAAATATGTATGCAGCTACATAGCACAAACCTACCCAGAGGGGTAGTGAGCTCTTGAGAGTATGTGTGCAGGACAAATGCGTAATCATTGAAGACCCAGAAATCCATATCACAACATTCACAAAACAGAGGTGTTGTCAAATCGCTTAAAATGAAAGTAGGTGACATGAGACTTTGTGAAGGCTGGAATAGTTTGTACTGGTGTCCAAATGCACCTCATGGATGAAGAAAGAAGTAGATAAGTATCAGGTCCCATTCAAATGGCCAGAGGGCAGTCTGGGGTTCCTGGGGCAGGTGGGCAGATGAGGTAAGTTTTCACTAAAGCCAGTCCTAGTCTAGCTCTGCAAAATGGCCAAGTACATTCTTTCCATATTTGACTCTCAGTGTAGTAAGTTCAAGTAGACAAAGGCTTCTCTCAGAGGTAGTGTGGGGGGCAAAAGCTCAGAATTCAACAGTCACAATGATGCATTGTCCAGGCCAATAATTGACATTTGGGTTAAAAAAGTACTTTAATCACACAGCATAACTAATACTACACACTGGAATGGTTGGTTTGAGGGACAGTTATGCTTCCATTCTAGGCAAATCCAGATCTAGCCTTATTGCAGATCCCAATATTCCTGTACAAGGTTATCAATGCACTGGCTACGCAGATGATTAGAAAGCTATTGCATTTCAAAACACCTTGTGATCAACTTCGTAAAAATTTAATTTAGGATATAAAACTCATGGCCCGGCTTGAACATCACATTTAAAAACAACAACATGGCTTTTGAACAAGGCCTCCATTATAACTATCTACAGATCTCAGTAATATAGGGGTACACCATAGATGTAAAAAATTCAAACCAATTTTTCGTGCACTTTTTACACATCTGTCCAGAGACCTCAATGTCTGCATTAAGGTTAGAGCTGTTTTTTCATGGAACAGAAGCATAACTGGCCCTCAACCCAATCAATTCAGTTTTTTACTAGATTTGTATTTTAACTTAACCCAAGCTGGAGAACTACTTATAAATCTGTTTGTGATATCTGCACGAATGGTGCAACACATAAACTGCCCTGGCTGAAACAGGTTGCATCAGATTTCATCTGGAGTACTGGTCCCACCCAACGGGGATGAATAGTTCAAACCTGCAATAAATAAAAAAAAACGCTACTAGATCCTCTGCCAATTGAGCCATGCCAAACACAGCGGCGAGCTAATGTCCCAGAACCTAGCAGTTAAGTCCAGTACTGCATTAAAAAAATATATGGATTTTCTTTACCCAGAGTTAAAAATATCATTATACACAAGGCTTAGACTAGGCACATCACTGGTGATGGCGTTCACGAAAAAAATGGTTAAAGAGCAAACAAGGCATGAGTGTTTGTAACAGTATGGTGGGGCGAGGAAAGTTTGTGCACTTTATGCTTTTGTGGGCGCTGAAAATATTACTAATAAATATTTCAGGTATTCTGTACTTTGAATCTGAATAGAAAATGAATTAACAGAAAATAATGTGAAACAAATTTATGTTGACTAAATCTTTTTGCATGAAGCCCAAACATGCTGATGCTAACCTGAAGTTAGTGAGGTTTCATCTATCCAACTAAATTGCTATTTGATGTTAATCAATTGCTGAATTCAAGTGTATGTTATTTCCATTGCACAGTTACTCTTATTGTTGATTTGTACTTTGGCTTTAGAACGATTAGTTGTCAATGCTCTAGTTAAGTTTACAGTCTTTAGAAGAATCGGTCAAAAAGTGTTGTTTTTATATTTATATCATGTGGTTTTGAGACTAATTTAAGTGATACTAACATTGTTAATCTAGGGAAATACATTTTCTAACTGATACAAAGGGTGTGGTTATGCGTTGCCGAATGGGTTATGGTGTGTGAAAATTACTGACTCCAAAGACTTTTATTGTTTATTTGATGATATTTATGATATGTACGAACTAAGGGTGTGAACATCCTAAACAAGTCCAAAGGTCCATCGACCCATGAACGCGTCCCTTTATCAATTAACATAAATTAAGCCAAATAAGGTCAGACGCGCCAGCAGGAAATGACAGCAGAGGATAGTTTGTCTCTTTAAGAGCACATCCTTAAGTATAGTCCATGGTTTGTCTCTTTAAGAGCACATCCTTAAGTGTAGTCCATGGTTTGTCTCCTTAAGAGATCACCATAAGGTTCCCAGTGTAAAAGATTAAGAAGAAAATTGATTCAAGAATTTGGTTAAGATTTTCAGATTCAAATGATACAAAGTGGAGAGAAAATGTGTCCCTAAAAGGCTAGGATGATTTTCCCAGGTCCTTGGTGTTTGCCTATGCTTGTTTGAGGATGTTCTCAATGGTCTAGTGACAGTGTGAATGAAACTGGTTTTGCCGTTGCAAAGGATTGAGCAATTGTGATGTTTGTGAGAGTTTAGGTAGTTTGCGTACTCCAAATGAAGGTGTTGAAGGAGTTTTTGTCTCCAAAGTGCGAGAGTAGGGAAGTAATCGAAATTCACATGTGTCACTTTGTGCTCAAAAATTGTCCACGTGGTTGTTGGTATACGGACCCTACGTGGTCTAAGACTCCAGAGTATATTGAAAAGTGTAATGAACACTTGTTTTTTGTTGTAATTTGTTTGTTCAGTCGGTCGATCGGGCGTGGTCAACAAGTCAGGGTGTGAGTCAAAGTGAGTGAAAGAAGTCTTTGACTGAGATCTGGCAGACCCTTTGTGCACCAGGACAGACCCACTGATCAGTTGAGAGTAAAATTTGCGGGTCGAGTTTTGCTTGCAAATCAGGGAAACTGAGACTGAAAGAGTAGCTGCTAGAGCAAACGGCCGTCAGTGAAAAATCTGTAAGGTTTCTGAAGTGATTGTGTTACCCTACCGGTAGTAAAGGGACAAATTGGGTTTTGATTTTGTTGAATTCTCACAATAATTTTGAATTAGTTTGGTGTGAATCTGAGTAGAGGAGGACAAGCCGCAAGACTTTGTCAGCCGCTGTACGTGTGAGTGTGACATCAATAGAGCCGTGCTGGAATAGTTTGGTTAGTGAGAAGGGTCGGACACAGATTGGTCGACAACTGTGAAGCATCATAGGTTGAGAAGGTCGACAAAAAGGATTAAAAGTCACTTCCTGATTTGATTGAAGAAGCGTAAAATTTGTAAAGATGACATTTTTCACAGCTTTACAGAGTGCCCTAAGAGGAGATGTGTATATTTCAGTGACAATAGGGGAAGCTATTCCACCAGAAGGTACACCCCCTTATGTCATATTTGAAGAGCAGGTTGCTGCGCAATGTCTTTGGTTAAAACATTGGTGAAAAGCAACAGAAAAAGATGGGAGTTCAGTGTTTCCTCCCCATGGGACATTTAATCTGAGAATCTGAGGATTTTAGAGAATTTGAGAAGGGTAATGTATGATTTGAAACCCCTCCCAAGGCCAGCACAGTTTGAAGCGTTAGCAATTTGGGAACTAGTAGCTAGACAGCAAAAGCAGTTAAAATTTGAGAGAAGGTTGAGAAGGTCTAAAAAGACACTAGCGGAGGCTAGTGTTAGGGTTTGTGCACAGCAAAGAGCATGTCCCCTCTCACTGCACTAGTGGGTTCTGTAATAGCTCCCTTTTAAACTTACTATTGAAAGCCTTTCTTGTTATCTCACCCCCCCTAGGCTTCTGTGTATGTTGTTTAATGTGCTGTTTTGTTTACACATTGGGCCTTGCTTTTACCAAGGCTTCTTTAAAACACTCCTCTCTAGGCCATGTGTTAATTTAACTAATGTGCATGATAACTGAAACTCTGCACACCTTTCAAGAACATGTGCAGCATGTGAGGACCACACCCAGCTCTTCAAACCACACCCAGCTCTGCACACCTTTCAAGAACATGTGCAGCATGTGAGGACCACACCCAGCCCTGTCTATAAAAGGCAGCCCCCGAGCCTCACCCAGTGCTTGTGCTCGTCTACCTCCCGCTTACCTGAGGACAGATCCCTCGGCGCTGGCACTCCTGCTCTCTACAGACTTTCATTGGCTTCAATGGGCGCAGCTGCTGGCTCTTCCTTCTTCCGGTTTCCGGTTCCTCCTTGCCTCAGCCTCTCTCCTACAAGCAACCTGCAAAAGAGAAAGAAGACAAGGTTAGACTGATCAGTATCTCTTGTCAGCAACAAGTAAGTGCAAAACTTTTATTACCTGAAAGAACTTTGACAACAATTTCTGGATTCGTGTATAGACAATTTGAAACAAGATACCTTCCACGAACATTGTGATTCAAACTCTTTGTTACAAGAATACTTTGCGGAACTTTGTGAAGCAAACATTTTTTTTATGGAACTTTTAAGAATCGAACCGTGGAAACCATTAACAGCAAGGCAAACAGTAAATCAAGGACTTGCACAAATTACATGCTGTATTTTGACGTAAAAGTACAGTCTTTGTTTTATAAAAGATTCTGGAAATATGGGAAAAGTGAGTCTGCTATTGGCAATTTAGGCTTTAGTTATATTAAGATGAATGTTTGATATTGATAATTCTGATAACGGTATTTGTTTAATGTTTTAGAAGCTTTAGAGTAATAGAAAGCACATCCCAGAGCAGTAAACATTCCAAACCTGGAAACTAGAGACCAGGATCCAAGAGGTACTTTTAGAAGAAAATTTCTAATAAATAAAGGGATAGACAGGAACCCAGTTAGGAATAGGATGTACTTATCTGTTCTTTGTTTATGTTTCATTAGGCACCAGTTTCTACAGAAGTCAGAGAGGGCCGCAGATTTGTGCAGCACTTCAACAGTGGAAACGCAAGAACGCTGTTGTCTCTTTATTTTATTTGATCCACTTCCCCCCTTCCCTTGAGCTTCTGTTCTTAGTGCACTGTTTTAAAAACTAGTGTGCTGGAGCAAGCAGTTTCAGGGTGGGGTCGGATTGTCTTCAACCTCCATCAGAACTGAACAAGGACTCAGGTGAGCTGGGCTTTGACAGCTAGATGGGATAGTAATCAGACATTTTGGAGACTTTACAGGGAATTAAATTGTTTCCTGCACTTACTCAAGACAATGAAAATGAAGCAACAAAAATTACCAGAAAGAAGGATACAGGTCATTCTGAGGGCAAAGAGCTGCGATCAACAGAAACTAGAAAGTCTTTGACTCTCAATGAAGCAGCAGATGATGAAAAGTTCATTTTACAGTTATTGAGGAATCGTCCTCCACCATATGCAGTACATGAGAAAGGCTCAAACGCTAATGTAGACCATACAGCACCGACACAAGTTGAACGGAGACAGAGTCAGATACAGAGTATTCTTAGTGGACCTACTACTTAGTTTAAAATTAAAGTCCAATACCACAGTCTAACATTCTCAGAATTTGCTTAGATGTACCCATTATAAATACTGCAAAGAACCTGATAGTGCCGCATTGGTCCAGATAGAGTCAACTCTGCATTTATTGCTTTTAATGCAATCACAGACGATACCAAGGTATACACCTATAAAAGGATCACAGACAGAGATGTCTCCACTGATGAGTCAGAATATGGGAATAATGCACCCATGAGAACCAAATATCTGACCAAGTCCAGATGCAGTGTCAGTACCAGTTACCATTGGTCCAGTCATACCACTGTTTGCACAGGGAAATAGACTAGCGGACAGAGGGTCATGAGCCAAAACTTATCTGGAGAGAGGCTTGAAGAGAATGCCAGATTAATAGCCCCCTTGAGTAAGCAGGACCGGTATTAAAGTTGAGACCCTACAGAGCTCCTCCAAATACTGAGGTGAAGTCGTACATAAGCCCTAACCTGAGCTTAGTGACACCAGAAACCGAAACCTAACCTTACAGCAGTTGCTAAATGCTAACCCGAACAACATTTCATTGAAAGGTTTGAGAGCCCAACAATTAACTGAATGTTTGGAAAGGCTGAGTAGCTCTTGAGGCGATTCTAGTGGAGGGAATTACCTAAACTATACTAGACTTGGGATGGAAGTAGAGGAACTGATCAAAGGAACAATGGGGGTAAACAGACTTGAGTCATACACAGAAGATGAGCTGTGCTACTTGTGCCCAATAATTACAAAAAGAATGGGAATTGTACATCAACAATTGGCATACATAGCAGAGAAATATGACATAGATATAAGAAAACTAATCATTTGAAGAGAGGTTACAGGTTAGAATTTGAAGCAAAAGATTCTTAGAATATGAGAACTCCAGGAATGAAAACAAACCTTACAGAATTGCTTCAAAGCATTCAAACATGGGGAGCATTAGACAAACCAGAAGCCAGATGGGTGAAGAGAAGAGATAAAAGAAAAAGGGATTCTGAAACTCTACCTGCTACTATGCAGCAGGCTGAGGACTCAGGGAAAATATTACCAATGAGAGAAACTCCAGGAGGGAACTTTGTTCATGTTCCATGGTGCAGAAGTGACATTTTGTCATTCACAAATGTCTACCCAGACTGAGAGAGGTACCAGTAGAATGGTACCAACAGACGGAGAGGTTCGTAAAATTTGCAAAATACCTATGGGAAGACTTAACCACTCTGTTAGAGATAGTAGTCCCTGCAGACTTATGGGTGGAATGCAAGAGGAGTGTAGATTGGTTGAAAAAGGAACCAGAGAGAGATCCAGCAACAGGTGTACCATATCCTGAAGTAATGAAATATTACTATGAGGTGACTGAATTTTTTAAAACAAGGATTTTGCCCAAAAACATTGATTGGCAGTGCATAAATAGGACAGCTCAAGAAGAGACAGAATCAATTCATGAATACTACAAGAGATTGTTACAGGCGTTTAAGCATTACAGTGGTACAGAAACAATTGACCAGAAATACATGATTCATTTTGTGTTTAGATTTGTTGAAGGACTGAGCCGAGAAATTAGTCAGATGATTAGGAGCCATTTGATTTGCTGGCAAGCAAAGCCGATTGATGAGGTGTTGCAATATGAAAAGTACTGTTGTGACGAGATTGAATTGAACCAGAGAAAGTTGAAAGAGAAGGTAATGGTGATGCTGATTAGAGCAGCACAAACAGGGTTACAGGGAAGTTTTCCAGAACAGCAACAACAGGGAAACGTGCTGTTCCAGAATCAAGGCAGAGGTAGAGGTCATTGAGGAATGGGAAGTGTAAATCGTGGTCCCGATTTGAGCACAGTAGTAGTACAAGGCAAAGTACAAGGAATGAAAAGAATGTTGCTGTGCCACGCTTACGGAGGCCTCTGCCTTTGGAAATGGGAGTGCCGACGGTAAGTAAGGGAGGTTCTGTTCAACAAAGGGGTGATGTCAATTCTTTCCAAAACATGAGAGGGCCAAGAATGAAAGGTCCAAATCCAAATTTTCAAAATAATGTGAATCAGATGCAAGGTTTTCAGCCCATGCAGCAGGTGCAGTTGCCACAATTACAGATACCCCAGACACAACAGATGCAACTTTAAGTCCAAATGGTGCCTAGACAATAAATTCAAATACCTCAAGCACCAATGGAACAGCAGCAAGTGATGCTTTCACAGCCGTTCACAGGTCAAAGGTTTCATCAGAGCATTAACACTGTACACCAATTTTGCCTACACAGTAGAAATGGAATAAAGGATGACTAGGTGAGTGAGAATTCGGATGAGGAAGAATGCATGTTGGCCACATCACTAGCGGTAGATCAGAAAGGTCCCAATGCTAAAGGAAAGGTGATGGGTCACAAAGTCTCATTCTTGGTTGATACTGGAGCTACACGCTCTACAGTGAGAACTGCAGAAGTTCTAAACTTGCCTCTTTCAGGGGAAACAGTTCAGATTATAGGACTTGCAAATATTTGATACACCTGATTGCAGAACCGGTCCCGGTCAAAATTGGCAATTTTAGGGGATTACACAAATTTGTAGTTTGTGACTCGAGTCCTGTGTCCCTACAGAGAAGGGATTTTTTGTGCAAAACAAAATGCTCAATTACTTGCTTAAATGACGGAATTACAATTCAGACCAACAGTGATGATGTAGATGACTTACTCACAGAGACAAAGGGTGGCACAGTAAATGAGGAATATTCTCTGATTAGTTTCTTTCCAGTTTTCACTGTGAGAGATCTGCCTTACGATTTACAGGGAACTGTGAAGATGAAAGTGTGGGATTTTTCAGTAAACGATATTGGGTTGATAAAGGGATTGAGGTCCTCATTCCGACCCTGGCGGTCATAGACCGCCAGGGTCGCGGATGACTGAAGCACCGCCAACAGGCTGGCGGGGCTTCAAAGCCCATTCCGACCGCGGCGGTAAAGCTGCGGTCGGAAAACCGGGTCCGGCGGTTTCCCGACGGATTTCCCCTGGCTGGGCTAATCTTCCATGGCGGTGCTGCAAGCAGCGCCGCCATGGGGATTCCGACCCCCTTCCCACCAGCCTGTTTCTGGCGGTTTTTACCGCCAGGAACAGGATGGCGGGAACGGGTGTCCTGGGGCCCCTGGGGGTCCCTGCACTGCCCATGCTAATGGCATGGGCAGTGCAGGGGCCCCCAAACAGGGCCCCAGCATGCTTTTCACTGTCTGCCTAGCAGACAGTGAAAAGCGCGACGGGTGCAACTGCACCCGTCGCACACCTGCAACACCGCCGGCTCCATTCGGAGCCGGCTTCAGTGTTGCAGGCCTTTTTCCCGCTGGGCCGGCGGGCGCTACCTTAGGTAGCGCTCGCCGGCCCAGCGGGAAAGTTGGAATGACCCCCTGAGTCAGTTAAAGGTGTAGCAAGCCAAATGCAGTTTTTCCTCAGATTCCTCAGTACCACATGACAAAAGAGACAATTGAAGGTTTGGCACCAGTAATTGCAGAATTTGTAGACCAAGGTGTTTTGAAAGAGGAGCGAAACAGTCCATGTAATTCACCAATAATGGGATTGTGCAAACCATATGGGAAGTTTCGAATTGTTCAAGATTTGAGAAAGGTAAATGACATGGTGGTTAAATGTTGCCCGGTGGTACCCAATCCTGCAGTAATTATGCTTCAAATCCCATGCGATGCTGAATGTTTCACCGTAGTGGACCTGTCATAAGCATCCTTCTCTGTTCCTCTTCATGAGGATAGCCAATTTCTCTTCTGTTTCAAATTCTTAAATCGAATCTACTGTTGGTGTAGAATCCCATATCGGTTCTCAGAGTCACCCTCCATTTAAAATCAAATCATTAGAGTCACTGGAAATGCCTTGGCCGTCAACAATGGTACAGTACATTGAGAATTTGTTGACTGTAGCCAAAACAAATGAAGAATGCAAGTATGATACTATTGCCTTGCTGAATCATGTAGGGAAAAATGGATATTGAGGCCCTCATTTTGACTTTGGTGGTCAATTTCCCTGACCGTCAAAGCCAAACCTGCCACCAGACCGCCAGTGCTGGCGGTTTGCAGACTGCCCTACCACAGGTACTGGCAGCCATCCACCATCTTTGTGGTAGAAAGTCACCAGCATTCATGCTGGCAGTCTGCGGTGCAGAGGCGGGTGCATCGCCAGAACCGCCATGGCAGCAGGACTCCGCTGACTGTATTACAAGCCGTAATACAGCTTGGCGGAGTCCTGCTGGAGTGGTGGTGCTGGTGATGCAAGTCCGCCAGTACCCATCCCCTCCTGGACATCCTCCTTGACAGAGAAGGTAAATGGGCATCCGAAGGGGGGGAGTGTGCCCGTTTGTGTGGGTGCGTGTGTGCATGTCTGTGGAGGGGCGAGGGGTGTGGTAAATGTGTGAGTGTATACGAGTGAATGTGTGTGTGTGCATGTATGTGCACATGTATGGGGGTGTCTGTGTGGACGAATGTGAGTGAGTGGGGTATCTGAGTGCATGTATGCGTATGCTGAATGGTTGTGTATGTGAATGCATGCATGTTCGAAGGAATGGGGTTTTTGTGAGTATGTGGGTGGGGGGGTGTGTGTGCATGTGTGGGGACATGTTAGCATGTATGTGCGGGCGACAGGAATGGAGATTCCCGTAATCGGGTGCTTGACAGCCAGGCTTTTCGTGGCAGGGTGACCACTACGGAAAGCCTGGCGGTTTACAGCCTCGTAATCCAGCCAGCAGGCTGAGGCCTGCGGCCAGGTTGGATGTGATCCCCATCTGCCACGGCGATGCAACTGCACTGGCGGGCTAGGTGGCATTGTGGTGGCTTGGGCCCATATTTATACTTTTATAGTGCCACATTTGCGTCATTTTTTATGCAAAAGCAGCGCAAACTTACAAAATACATTTGTATATTGTAAGTTTACGACACATTTGCGTTAAAAAGCAGTGCAAATGCGGTGCTAAACAAGTATAAATATGGTCCTTGGCGTATGCCAAGCCCCACAGCTCTTAATGTGGCAGTCCTTACCGCCTGCTCCATGGCGGTAGGACCGCCATGGCATGGCTGGCAGTCTCAAGACAGCCAGGCTTGTAATGAGGCCCAAAGTTTCTCCAGCCAAATTACAGTACTGTCAGAAAAAAGTGAAATATTTCGGTCACCTAATTTAGAAAGGAATTCTGAAAATATCCAGAGAAAGGGTTGCAGCTATATTGCAGATGAATCTTCCAACCACTCAGAGAGATGTTAGGATGTTCTTGGGAATGGCGAGCTACTGTCGCCAATGGATTCCAGTTTTTTTTGTCATTTCAAAAGCCTTTGCAGAAGCTAACTCAAACGGAGGGTACTGATCCTCTAGTGTTGGGCCAAGCATGTATGAAAGTTATTACGGAATTGAGAGAGTGTCAAGCCCCAGCTTTGAGTATGTCTGATTACACAAAACCCTTCATGTAGATTTGTCATGAGCGTAATGCATGTTCTTTGTCTGTCTTGGCTCAAGTACATGGCGGTGTAAGTCACCCAGTAGCATATTTTTCAGCTACTTTGGACCCAGTAGCAGCAGTATTAAGGTCTATGGTCCATCGCAGCAGTTGAACAGAGCCTCACTCGCAGTGAGAGCATTGTGATGGGACAACCTTTACCGTAATGGTCCCTCACTCAACTGAAGTTTTACTCACTAGGTCCAAGATCCAACACTTAACAAGTGCCAGATTGACTAAGTATGAGACAGTCATTTGGGGTCCTAAAATGTATCAATCAAAAGATGTACAGTGCTTAACCGAGCAACTTTACTTCCAATCGAGAATGTCAAAATTGATTAAATGGATGACATTTAACATGACTGTCTAGAGGTAACTATGCACAAAACCAAGACTATCTCTGGTATACTAGAAGCATCCTGGCTTCAAAGAGTATATCTGCACAAGTGGCAGAGCTGGTTGCTAAAAGTCACCATTTATACAGAGAATCAGTATGGATTTGGAATAGCCCATGACTTTGGCCAATTGTAGTCGCGGGGAGGTTTCCTAACCTCTTCTGGTTCACCAGTGAGAAATGGTGAAATAATTCATGAACTGTTGCAACCTATTCAGTTGTCCGAAAGGATTGCCGTAGTGAAATGCAGTGCACACATGAAATCGCTAGATTTTGTTTCAAAGGAAAATGGATATTCAGATCAAGTCGCAAGGTTTTGCGCATTGAACTATATATTGTTCAAAGAGAAATGAGAACTGTTACCTGATGACAATGAAAGGAACCCTAGCTATGCTTTGCATGTTGTCAATACCATGGTGTCATTTAAAGAATTGCAGGACAATGTTTGGATCTCAGAGGAAGAACGGGTGGTTTTGACAAATAGTTGGCTAGCTCACATGGCTAGATATTATCATGGTCAAGCACATGTTGGGAGGGATGATATGATCCATACTTTTAAACAGTTTTTGTTCAACCCAAAGTTTGGACAGGCTGACAAAGCAATTTGTCATAGGTGTACTGTTTGTCAGCAGATGAATGTGGAAAAAGGAACAGTGGTCAACGTGGGCCACATTGGAAAAGCTGGAGGTGCGTTTAGCAGATGCAGATGGATTTCATTGAGATGACTGTGTGTGGAGGATTGAGACATGTGTTGGTGGTTGTGTGTATCTTTAGTCATTGGATTGAGGCTTACCCTATACGAAGAAGTGACAGCCTTACAGTAGAAAAGTTAGCACTTAGGGAACTGATACCATGTTTTGGGTTTCCGGTCTCTTTAGAATCAGATTAAGGAAGGCACTTCAGCAATGAAGTAATCAAATTGCCATGTTCGGCTTTAAACATTGAGCAGAAACTGCACTGTAGTTACCACCCTAAAGTATCAGGTCTCATGGAACAAATGAATGTTACCATGAAATCAAGAATGGCAAAAATGTGTGCGTCCACAAATCTGAAATGACCTGACGCACTACTGTTACTTCTGTTTATTATCCCTTTCTTGTGAAAGGGGTGGGGCATTGGGGGTGATGAGCGGAGAGGAGTGCCCTCCCCTCAGAGCACATGTATGTTTGGCCGGATGCTCGGGCCGGCCAAACACACATGTGCACATGCGCAGAGGGCTGGAGAGAGCCTGCACAGGCTCCCAGTCTGCCTGGGAGCACCCTGGCTGGGTGCTCCCAGCCAATCCGGACGCTCCTTTGAGCTGGTTTTTCAATTGTGAGTTTGAAAATGCCACTTTTAGAAAGTGGGCATTTTCTTGCATTATCATTCTGTGCCTCTGCCTGTCTGCTAAATACATGCCTGGGCCAGGCTGTTGGGTCTTCTTGAGCCAAAGTGGTGGGAGTAACTGACACTTGCGCCTGAATTTGGCTGTGTCTGTCCTCATACAAAGCAGTCTCCAAACCACTGGTGTGTGGCTGGGGTAGGGAAAGGCAGGCTATTGTGCACTTAAAGACTTCTCTTTGAAGTTTGCCTACTTCAAAGAAAGAAATTGATATAAGTACTGGACCTCTACACCCCATAGTTGGAACACGTCTAGACTAAGGACATTCTGCCAAGAAGAAGAGCTGGATGCTGTTTGAGGGACTGCCACTTTGCCTGCTTTCATGTGCTGGCCTGTTCCTTGCTGCTTGTGTCCTGGAAGTGAAAAGACTGGACTTTGCTATCTACATCCTGTATTCCAAGGTTCTCCAAGGGATTGAACTGAGCAAGCCTCAAGCCTCAGGCCCATCAAAGACTTTACCTATCAACACCTGGGCTCTCTTGCTGAAAGCCCTGACTTGCCAAGTGGTGCCAAATCCAGTTCCTGGGTGTAGGAGGCTGGACTGGCTTGTAGTGAGTACCAAGGGGTACTTGCACCTTGCACCAGGCCCAGTTATCCCTTATTAGTGTATAGGGTGTCTAGCAGCTTAGGCTGATAGATAATGGTAGCTTAGCAGAGCAGCTTAGGCTGAACTAGGAGACGTGTGAAGCTACTACAGTACCACTTAGTGTCATATGCACAATATCATAAGAAAACACAATACACAGTTATACTAAAAATAAAGGTACTTTATTTTTATGACAATATGCCAAAGTATCTTAGAGTGTACCCTCAGTGAGAGGATAGGAAATATACACAAGATATATATACACAATAGCAAAAATATGCAGTATAGTCTTAGAAAACAGTGCAAACAATGTATAGATACAATAGGATGCAATGGGGACACATAGGGATAGGGGCAACACAAACCATATACTCCAAAAGTGGAATGCGAACCACGAATGGACCCCAAACCTATGTGACCTTGTAGAGGGTCGCTGGGACTATTAGAAAATAGTGAGAGTTAGAAAATTAGCCCTCCCCAAGACCCTGAAAAGTGAGTGCAAAGTGCACTAAAGATCCCCTAAGGACAAAGAAGTCGTGTTAGAGGAATAATGCAGGAAAGACACAAACCAACAATGCAACAACTGTGGATTTCCAATCTAGGGTACCTGTGGAACAAGGCGACCAAGTCCAAAAGTCACAAGCAAGTCGGAGATGGGCAAATGCCCAGGAAATGCCAGCTGCGGGTGCAAAGAAGCTTCTACTGGACAGAAGAAGCTGAGGTTTCTGCAGGAACAAAAAGGTCTAGAGACTTCCCCTTTAGTGGACGGATCCCTCTCGCCGTAGAGAGTCGTGCAGAAGTGTTTTCCCGCCGAAAGAACGCCAACAAGCCTTGCTAGCTGCAAATTGTGCGATTAGCGTTTTTGGACGCTGCTGTGGCCCTGGAGGGACCAGGAGGTCGCAAATTGGACCAGGAGAGAGAGGGGACATCGAGCAAGACAAGGAGCCCTCTCAGCAGCAGGGAGCACCCGGAGAAGTGCCAGAAACAGGCACTACGAGGATGCGTGAAACGGTGCTCACCCGAAGTCGCACAAAGGAGTCCCACGTCGCCGGAGACCAACTTAGAAAGTCGTGCAATGCAGGTTAGAGTACCGTGGACCCAGGCTGGACTGTGCACAAAGGATTTCCGCCGGAAGTGCACGGAGGCCGGAGTAGCTGCAAAAGTCGCGGTTCCCAGCAATGCAGCCCAGCGAGGTGAGGCAAGGACTTACCTCCACCAAACTTGGACTGAAGAGTCACTGTACTGTGGGGGTCACTTGGACAGAGTCGCTGGATTCGAGGGACCTCGCTCGTTGTGCTGAGAGGAGACCCAAGGGACCGGTAATGCAGCTTTTTGGTGCCTGCGGCTGCAGGGGGAAGATTCCGTCGACCCACAGGAGATTTCTTCGGAGCTTCTGGTGCAGAGAGGAGGCAGACTACCCCCACAGCATGCACAAGCAGGAAAACAGTCGAGAAGGCGGCAGGATCAGCGTTACAGAGTTGCAGTAGTCGTCTTTGCTACTATGTTGCAGGTTTGCAGGCTTCCAGCGCGGTCAGCAGTCGATTCCTTATCAGAAGGTGAAGAGAGAGATGCAGAGGAACTCGGCTGAGCTCATGCATTCGTTATCTTAAGTTTCCCCAGAGACAGAGACCCTAAATAGCCAGAAAAGAGGGTTTGGCTACCTAGGAGAGAGGATAGGCTACTAACACCTGAAGGAGCCTATCAGAAGGAGTCTCTGACGTCACCTGGTGGCACTGGCCACTCAGAGCAGTCCAGTGTGCCAGCAGCACCTCTGTTTCCAAGATGGCAGAGGTCTGGAGCACACTGGAGGAGCTCTGGACACCTCCCAGGGGAGGTGCAGGTCAGGGGAGTGGTCACTCCCCTTTCCTTTGTCCAGTTTCGCGCCAGAGCAGGGCTAAGGGGTCCCCTGAACCGGTGTAGACTGGCTTATGCAGAATTGGGCACATCTGTGCCCAAGAAAGCATTTCCAGAGGCTGGGGGAGGCTACTCCTCCCCTGCCTTCACACCATTTTCCAAAGGGAGAGGGTGTCACACCCTCTCTCAGAGGAAGTTCTTTGTTCTGCCATCCTGGGCCAGGCCTGGCTGGACCCCAGGAGAGCAGATGCCTGTCTGAGGGGTTGGCAGCAGCAGCAGCTGCAGTGAAACCCCAGGAAGGGCAGTTTGGCAGTACCAGGGTCTGTGCTACAGACCACTGGGATCATGGGATTGTGCCAACTATGCCAGGATGGCATAGAGGGGGCAATTCCATGATCATAGACATGTTACATGGCCATATTCGGAGTCACCATTGTGAAGCTACATATAGGTAGTGACCTATATGTAGTGCACGCGTGTAATGGTGTCCCCGCACTCACAAAGTTCAGGGAATTGGCTCTGAACAATGTGGGGGCACCTTGGCTAGTGCCAGGGTGCCCTCACACTAAGTAACTTTGCACCTAACCTTTACCAGGTAAAGGTTAGACATATAGGTGACTTATAAGTTACTTAAGTGCAGTGTAAAATGGCTGTGAAATAACGTGGACGTTATTTCACTCAGGCTGCAGTGGCAGGCCTGTGTAAGAATTGTCAGAGCTCCCTATGGGTGGCAAAAGAAATGCTGCAGCCCATAGGGATCTCCTGGAACCCCAATACCCTGGGTACCTCAGTACCATATACTAGGGAATTATAAGGGTGTTCCAGTAAGCCAATGTAAATTGGTAAAAATGGTCACTAGCCTGTTAGTGACAATTTGGAAAGAAATGAGAGAGCATAACCACTGAGGTTCTGATTAGCAGGGCCTCAGTGAGACAGTTAGTCACTACACAGGTAACACATTCAGGCACACTTATGAGCACTGGGGCCCTGGGTTACCAGGGTCCCAGTGACACATACAACTAAAACAACATATATACAGTGAAAAATGGGGGTAACATGCCAGGCAAGATGGTACTTTCCTACACTGGGACCTTGGAAGTGAGCTCTGGTTCAACGAAGAAGAAGCTAAGCACATCGACTGGAAGTTTTCATGCAACTGTCACAATCAATAAAGGGTTCAGGATCATTCTCAAAAATCACTTTTCCAAGTTTCCAATCCAAGATTCTACCTTAGAGAATCCATCACCTATTGTTTCCTAAACATTTGTTTCTTTCAAGTCATTCAAGTCATTTTTCAGACTCATCACATTACATAAGTATTTCCTCATTTCTTTACTATTATCAGGAATGTAGGTGAAGCAGTGTTGCATCTTTAAAACTCGACAAAGTCCGCCTCCCTTTGCTAAAAGCATATCTAACACAAGGCAGTTCTGCAAAACCATTGATCTTGCAGCAACCATTTCCATATCCATCCACCTGAAAACTCATTTGACATCTTATCTACAATTGTTGATAACTTCCTTATCTTTATGTCATTCAAGATCACACCTACTGATGCAATAAATACTCCACAAATATCTCCTGTAATATCTGAACTACTCGCCCATCTATTAAATCTCATTTTAATCCCTGCGGGATTGTCAATGTTGCCCACTTCATACATTTTTTGAATAAACGTTCCTAATTCGCATGTGCCTTATCAACCTTTTGGTAACTTGCAATAAGCATTCTTACCATAGATGTAATATAACCACGCACAGCGGGGTCTTGTCCATTTAGCATAAAATCCGATACACTATTAAATAAAAACACGTCTGCATTCACTTGCTCCTACAAACTTATTGTCAGCTTTTACATTGGGGCATACATATACAAAACTTTCCCACATGTGGCCACTCTAAAACTAAGCACCCTTGTGTATCTCGTGTGTTGTGTACTGATTTCTTTCAGGAGACTATTCCTTTATCTATCTTTTCTTTCATTGCTTTGTTTCTGTCATCAGCTTGATTAATGAACTCCTTTTCTCCCTGAGTGGGAAGACGTTAAGTGCATATGTTGTGCCAAAGGTTAGTTTGTATTCAAAGAACTAACCTACTATATCTATGTTCTTAGCCTTTGCAATTCTAGTCAAATGCTGATTAATGGGAACAAAAGACAAAACTAAATCAAAGTTGGAATAGACGTACTGTATGAAATCTTTATTGTACAAATGTGTTAATTATAAGCTGCAACTAATGCCATAAGTTAGTGGTACTCTGTGATAGGTGATACCTTCTTGTACTGACAAAGGAATTTGTGTACACACATAACAATCATGCACATTCATTGTGTCTATGTATTCATACAGCAAACTATAATAAACATTGGAAGACAAATCTTCCTCTGTGTCATCTAAATGAAGCAATCCCTCATCTTTATAAAAAGTACCCTGCTAGAGATTGTCATTCCCTTCACTTTGGTTGCTGTGTTTTGCATCTCTTCTTTCACTGAAACACTCATTTATGCAATCAATAAAATACACACAATCATACACACTACAACCAAGCCAATGCACACATATTTTCATTAACTGTGTGTTGGAAATGGCCCTTTTTGTAGGATTATCCCCAAAGTTTTTGCTTTCTTCCTCCTTCTTTTTCAGGTCTGTTTTTGCTGGTTTATTGTCTCTGCGCACTTTACCACTGCAGATCAGTGCTAAAGTGCAAGTGCTCCCTCGGTAAATTGTACTGTTGGTAGGTTTATACATGAATGGCATACTTGGTTTAATGGTCCCTAGTAAAGGGCACTGGAGGTAATCAGGCCCTGTAAATCAAATGCTACTAGTGGGCCTGCAGCACTGATTGTGCCACCCACAGGAGTAGCCTGGTAACCATGGCTCAGACCTGCCACTGCAGTGTCTGTGTGTGCAGTTTTGAACTGCCAGTTCGACTTGACAAGTGTACCCACTTGCCAAGCCTAAACCTTCCCTTTTTATACATGTAAGGTACAACTAAGGAGGCCCTAGGTAGCCCCATGGGCAGGGTGCAGTGTATGTTAAAGATGGGACATGTTCTTGTGTGGTTTTACATGTCCTGACAGTGAAATACTCCCAAATTCAGTTTTCACTGTGCAAGGCCTATCTATCTCATAGGTTAACATGGGGCTATTAAAGTATAGGTTCCCTTTGAGAGCAGATAGAAAAATGGAGTTTGGGGTCTTTGAACTCACAATTTAAAAATACATCTGTTAGTGCATTTGGTTTTTTGATTGTTAGTTTGAAAATGCCACTTTCAGAAAGTAGGCATTTTCTTGCTTAAATCCTTTTGTGACTCTGCCTGTTTCTGGATTCCCTGTATGGCTCAGTTTAACAATAGGGCTGTTTGCACCTCTCCCTAGACAGTGACACAAAAGGGGCTGGGGTGTAGCCTGCATATTCTGATGAGCCATCTGTGCTAAGAGGAGGGGGAGGAGTGGTCACTCACACCTGAAAGGGCTGTGCCTGCCCTCACACAATGTAGTCTTCAACCCCCTGGTGTGTGTCTCGGATCTGGCCTGGACAAGGAAGGATCCTGCAAACAATTGAGACTTTGCTTTGAAGTTTGCCAACTTCAAAGGCAGAAAGGGGTATACGTATTGAACCCTAACCCCAGACTTTTGAATCTTTCTGGAAACAAGAGGAACCTCTGCCAAGGAGAAGAGCTGAAGAGCTGGGGGAGGAGTATTGTCCCTTTGCTGTGTTGCTTTGCAGGATTGGCCTCCAATTGCTGCTTCTACCTTAAAAGAGAGCAAAGGGTGAACTTTGCTGTGTATCCTGCTTGAGAAAGTTCTTCAAGGGCTTGGAATAGAGCTTACCTCCTTTTGGAAGTCTCAGAGACACCAAAGACTTCAGCTTCCTCGACCTGCAGCACTGGGAACTGTGTGTTTTGTGCTGTTCAAGAGAGAAACCACCAAGATGCCACTGGTCTGCACCATGACCTGCCGAAACAGCATGGAGCCGCACTGCGACCCTGGCCTCACGATGCCGTCATCCGATGACTTCAGCGAGCCACTGCTCGCACTGCGACCTGTGGGCCCACCATTCCGGCATTGCCTGTTCACACCGAAGCCTTGGTATCTCTGACGACACCGCTCCTGCTGACACCGATGCCACTGCCTGTACCGTGGCCTGTGGACCCTGCTTGTGAGGAGCACGAAGCACCCTCCCATCCTGTCAACAGACATCCCTCTCTGCACCGCGGCCCGTATAACCACCCAGAGCTGTACCGCGCCACTGAATTGGGCCTACCAATGACAGTGCTTCAATAATGACAACGCCGCTGCCTGTACCGTGACCTGGTGACAACGCACGTTGCACGGCCCCACTTCACACTGCATCCTTGGTCTCACTGATGCCTCTGGATGCCGTTACCAAGCCACTGCTTGAACCGTGACCTGTGGGCACCGCACGTCTCATTGTCCTGCTTTGTACCGCAGCTCCAGGCTTCATCAGCCCAGAGTTCAATCCGCAACGCAGGTGACTTCAAGGGCACAATAAATCCCACGCCGACTCCGGAACCAACACTGGTTTGCATAAAAAAGTATAAATATGGGCCTAAGTCTCTTCCTAATGTACTCACAGAACTTGAATTACAAATTACAAATTGGTACAAATCCTCAAAGGTTCTTATTTTAACTAGAATTGGCTCTGTAAAGGGGTTTACCAAATGCTGTTTTGCTACTCTTACAGTCTGAACTTTTGTTCCTGAAAGAAGCATATTAGGGACTTCTGCAGATCTGACAGTGGAATGAGTTGGTCCAGTGTCAACCAAAAATGAAACATCATGACCCATGATACTTGTATTCACATAAGGACCACACTGACCTGCCTCCAGTGAGGCAGCCATCACACATTCTTCCTCTTCTGAACTCTTGCTCATATATTCTTCACTCACTTCATCAACACTGAAATCAATCAACAGGTATTGTGTGATAAACTGATTTACATTTGCACTTGCTCTTTGATTCGTATTCTGCTGAGGAAACATTAGCTGTTGCTGTACCACTGGAGCTTGGGGAATCTGCATTTAGTGTGGGGTTAGATTTGCTGTTTGGGAAATTGTACTTGTTGTTGGGAAACTGCATTTGTATTGCTCCTGTGGCAACATTCATGTTTTGATTTCGGGGCCTTTGAACTCTTCGAATTTGGAATTGACTGTTGTCAACAATCTGCGCAACACCACCACCTTGCACCAAGTTATTTACATTACTATAATGACACTCCCATTTCCAATGTCCATCATTGCCACACGCATGACAAGGAAGCAATTTCTTCATGTCCTGAAAATCAGCCACATTAACATTTGGATCTACTCAAATTCCACGACCTCTACCTCTGAACTGAGGCACCATATTGCCCTTCTCTTTTGTTCCCTGCATTACTCCTGCGTTCGTCAGTCCTTTCGATCCCTGCATACCTGCTGTTTGAGTTAATTTGCATCACCATTGCCTTTTCCCTTAGTCTTTTCTGCTTGAACTAAATTTCATCACTATAATATGTTGCGTAATGTAATTCTTCAGCAATCTGTTTTCCTTGTCAGCAATTCAAATGATTCTGAATCATGTTGCTAATTTCAGGCTTCAATCCTTGAACAAATCTAAACACAAAATGAATCATGTCTCTCAGTTCAATAATCCCTATGCCACTGTATTGTTTGAATGCCTGCAACAATCTCTCATAATAAGCATGAACAGACTCCTTTGCCTCCTGAGATGTCCTGTCAATTCATTGTCAATCAATATCTTTGGGGAAACTCTAGTTTTCAAAAACGTAATCACCTTGAAGTTGCTCTTCACTTTTCAGACGCTGCACCTGTTGCAGCGTCCCTTGGCAGCTCACTTGTTGGCCAATCAACACTCCGTTTACACTCAACCCACAAATCAGCTGGAACCACAATCTCAAGGAGAGCGTTCAGATCTTCCCCTAAACACTTTGCAACCTTGACAAAACCTCTCCATTTGCTGGTAGTATTCCACTGATTTCTCCCTCAACTTTGGGTAATCATTATTAAATGACAGTATGTCACTTCAGCTCCATGGGACTTGGGCAAATTCCCTCCTGGTATCGTTCTCATTGGCATCATTTTTATATCTCCCTCAGCCTGCTGTACATCGTTTGAATATACAGTCAGATTTTTCTTCTGATCTCTTTTTTTCCCCATATGCCTTCCATTTTTCTAATGCTCCCCATTTTTTAATGCTCTTAATCAATTCTTTAATGTGAATTTTCATTCCAGGTGACCTCATGTTTGCGATGTCTCTTAAATCAAATTCTAATCTGTAACTCTTCTTTAACTGTTTGGATTTATTCATCTCGATGTCATAGTTCTCAGCTGAATTAGTTAATTTTTCAGAAACCTGTCCTGCTCAATGTGTAACATCTTCGCAAATGAAGTACAATTCGGTTTCATTGTAAGAATCTAATCTGTCTATTTCAAGTGTTCCCTCAATCATTTCATTTACTTATTTAATTCCAGTTTTAATCTAGCCATGTTCAATGTTTTTTCTCCCTCTGTGCTGTGAGCCACAACTGATACTCCACTCAGATCATCTAACCATTCAGTCAATTGTTGTGTTGTCAATTCTCACAAACTAATGTTATTGCTATTATCTGGGGGCCTAAGTTGTAGAATATTGTGTGGATCTCTCAAAGTCTGCTCCTGAGCCATCACAGATGATCCCATTGAGCATAAGGGACATGTTGCATCAATCAACGGACCTACTCTATCATGTGTCTGGTTCAAACCAAAATAATTTATTGAGGTCAAGGCTATAACTGTAGTGCTCAGTCTCTCCATTTATGCATGCATTCCAAAAGGTGAATTTATTGCTGATATTGGATTTGTAATCTGGGGACCACTCTCATTATTACCCTGGGCATACACTGGAACAACCAAACCTATTGTCACAGGAACTGTCAATGCATCTGGTCCTGACAAATTCCTTTGATTTGGCTAAAACATTAGTCCTTTATCTTGGCCCATCAATACTGTATCAAAAGCATGATTCAACTGATTTGGGGCAACATTCTGTGGTGTTGTTACTGGGGAATACATAGGCATTGTCTATCTCTGGCTCACAATCTGTGGAAGTGTCTGTAACTTGTGCATTCACTCAAGTAGAGTCATTCCTGCATTCTGAATTGGCAGTGGCATAACTGGAACTGTGACATTCTGAGCTGTGTTAACAATTGGAAATGTCAGATAAACCGCTGGTACCTGTGCAACATTAGCACTAGACACATTCAGACTCAACTGGACCTGGTTTTGTGCAATTTGAGCTGTGGCTATACTCAGGACTACATTCTGACTTACTGATTCAACTTATTGTATGGTGGGAGACTATTCTGCCACAACTGAATTATAAACTCATCCTAACACTCTTACTTCTGTTCCGGATCTTCTTCAGACTTCTTTTTGACTCAGATTCTCTGCTCTCCATCCCATCTAGCTTCAGCTGAAGTCTTTTCTGGTTTCCTCATTTTCGTTTCAAATTTCTGAGCCTCTTTCTGCCTCACAACTAGTTCCCAAATGGCAAGTGGTTCAAATTGTGCAGGTCTAGGAAGAGGTTTCGATTCATACAGCACCCTTCTCAGATTCTCTAACATTCTTAAATTAAAAGTTTCCTCACAGAGAATAGCTAAAGTAACTTCCTTGGGGGAGTAGGTTCACACTCTCTAACAGGATTAAAAATATCTCCTCTCAGTGCACTCCTTAAAGCTTTGAAAAACTTTATTTTTACACAAATTTAATTCACGAACACAAATTCTACGACATGAGGAAGAAATTTTCAATCCCACAGTCCTTTTCACGAGCTGTTCTCAACTTATAGCAGCGCAGTCTTGTCAACTATTGTGTGCGCTGCTTTTCTCACCAACAGACCTATCCCAGCGCGGACCAAATGACATCACACTCACTTCACTCGACAACAGCCACTCACCTCTGAGCAGTCTCATACACCTCTCAAGTAAAATACCTAAATGCAAATATTGCAAGCACAAAAACCAAACCTGTTTGCTCACTATGGGATGAACTCAAATGCTTTGAAAGCTGTACAGAAATTTTGACTGTGGCCTTTCGCACAAACAGTTACTCTTCTGATTATGGCTTTCCCACATGTGCAAGTAACATTTGACCCACAAATCTCACTCCAATTGATATGGATTCTCCCTGTGCACTCAGGATTCTCCTAATACCAACCAGCAACTCACACACTTAAAGGAAATCTTCTGGTAGTGTTGACAGTGCTCAATCGACCTATACCTCACTGCAGACAACAGATTAACCAAGTGTCTCCACACACTTGTACAATACTCCCGAGTCTTAGGCCTCGCAGAACTCCTCACCAACAACAACCATGTTGGCAATTTTTTTGTACAAAGTGCAACATTCACTTGGAGTATGCCAACTCCCCACTCTCTTACTTGGAGTATGCAAACTCCCTACTCAATAACCTGAAGTATGCAAATTCCCTACTCACTTCATACATCGCACTTCACCGCACATTAGCCAAAGCATTACAAGTGCAAACCCTATTCAAAACCCATGCCATCCACTTGCAACACAATGCTGGAATTTCATCAGCCCCTACACTTTACCAAAACAACTCACAACGTGGGTGAATTCTGACACTCCTCCTCACAAGACATAACCATAAATGCTACCAAAACTGTTGGGGCACTCGCTGAGGTCTTCTTCCAGCCTCAGATTCAGAAACTGCAAGCACTCTGGTGAGACATCATCTCTATTGCCACCATTAGAGGTCGACTGGATGTTTGCACTTGGTGAAGAGTGTAGTGGTCAAATTAGTTCAACACAGATCAATAAAGTAAAAACCATAAACAAATCCAGACACCATGAACAACTTCACACTAAATCAAACTCCAAACCGAATAAAGTTTCAAAGCTTTATTACAATCTCAAAATCAGTGTAATGTAAACAATGCGTAAAACTAAGTTATAACCATACATGAAAATCATTGGCTGAACAAAACATCTAAAAAGATTTAGGGGGTCATTACAACATTGGCGGTAAATCCCGCTAACTGCTGTGCAGAAGACCGCCAACACACCGCTGTGGCAGCGGAATTCCGCCACAGCTATTATGACCCACAGCTCGGAATCCGCCAAAATCCAGACACCCACACAAGTCCGCCACACCAAAGGTCAGTGATAAACTGGCGATAACAAAACCTCCACCGTCACGCCAACAGGAATACGCCCACACTATCACGACCAACGAATCCACGCGGCGGTCTTTCAACCACGGTATTCCATTGGCGGTACACATTGCCGCTCTCAAAATACACACACATTTACAAAACACTACCACATTGGACAATTCCAAATACACACACCTAATACACATACACACACACCACTCCCACACACTCAATACAATATAAAACACACACCCACATCACCCACAAACCCTTACAACCAGAAATTTAGACGAAGGCCAGAGATACTGCACAGCAAAGACAACCCCACCATACAGAGGCACACAACACCATCACACATACACATCCATGCACAAAACACCACATACACCTAAACATCACCCCGCACATCACAACACACACCACCTCACACATCACCCACACCACGCCATGGCACCACAAAGACACCCCAGGTTTTCTGAGCAGGAGCTCATGGTCATGGTGGAGGAAATCATCCGGGTAGAGCCACAGCTATTCGGATCACAGGTGCAGCACACTACCATAGCTAGGAAGATGGAGCTATGGCGCAGAATCGTGGACAGGGTCAACGCAGTGGGACAGCACCCAAGAACATGGGATGACATCAGGAAGAGGTGGAATGACCTACGGGGGAAGGTGCGTTCTGTGGTCTCAAGACACCACATTGCGGTTCAGAGGACTGGCTGTGGACCCCCACTCCTCCCCCACAACTAACAACATGGGAGGAGCAGGTCTTGTCTATACTGCATCCTGAGGGCCTTGCAGGAGTAGCTGGAGGAATGGACTCTGGTAAGTCAAAACTGTAACTATTTCATCCCCCACCCTACCTGCGTGCTATCACATACCCCCACCCTCACCCCTATCACTCCAACTCCTCACATATGTCCCTCCATCACAACCCACCCATCCCAACACCAAGCCCGGCATGCAACAGCAAAGCATGGACACCCATCACCAATGCATGTCCACTACACATACCCACACAGACCCCTAAACAATTTGCATACAAGGTCCTACACAGGAATGCAAGCACTGGGGTACGGGGTCACCCACCCATTGCACACCATGGCACACACAGATGCAATAATCATGCCTTTACACCCCTGCAGGACCCCTACCCAAGGTCACCGGACAGGAGGGTCCAGACATGTCCACTCCACCCACAGAAGAGGCCCACAGTGATGACAGCAGCTCTGTCCAACTGGATCTAGATGACCAGCCCGGCCCATCTGGGACCACGGGACAGTCAGTTCCCCTCACACTGGCCCAAGCCACAACAGAGCCTTCCCCCTCTGGAAACACCAGCACAGCACCCACCCAGCAGGACCATACCTCTGTCCCCAGGACACGTTAAGCAGCAGTGTGTCCAACACTACAGGGAACCCAGGCTAACCCACCAACCCAACAACAGCAGGGACCTAGGGGCAGTGGCAGTGGGCACACGGTTCAGGGGACAGAGGCCCAGGAACACAGGGGAACTGGGAGGGCTGCTGTGTGACAGGGGGAGGACAGGCCCAGGGAACCCACTCTCCACAAGGCCCTCTCCAACATCATGGGAGCCTACCACCATTCCCAGGAGATGATGGCAACGGTACTAGCCAAGTTTCAGGAGACCCAGCAGCTGCAGGAGGAACAGTATTTGGGGTTCAGGGAGGAACTCAAAGCCATCAATTCCACCCTGGGCACCATTGTAGGGGTGCTGAAGGAACTCGTCAACACCAGGAGGGACACTGTGGCACAACAAGGGGCCCCTGACACTAGCCTGGACAACGAACTGCCCACCACCTCCGCCGGCGGTAGTGGACAGGAGGCACCACCACAGGACCACGACACCAGCACCCCGCCCCCTGCAGATGGAGAACCACCCCGCAAGCGGTCCCTGAGATCCAGGACAAAGACAGAAAACAATGCCAAGACCCCTGCCAAGAAATGAGACCACCCTGATTGTCATCCTTTTGTCCCACTTTGTCACCCTGTCCATCCATCAACTGCCCCAGCTCCACTTCCAATGCCCCTTTGGACAATGCACCTGTGAGACTAATAGACTAGACTCTGCCATGGACATTCCTCCACCATCACCCCTGACCATTTTACAACCCCCTCCACTATGTAGCACTTAAATAAACACCCTTAAATCACAAAACTATCTGGAGTCAGTCTGTGCTTTCGAAAATGTGTGTTTGCAATAACTGAGCAAAAATGATATATCAATTGTATTGTCAACATACCTATGTCACACAGCTCTAGTCCATGAGGAAACAAAACAGGTGTCACACAGTGGGACCCACATCTGTGAAATCGAAAGGGAAAGTGACAACTCAGGCTCCATACACTGGGTGAAAGTGACAGACAGATGAGAGGTAGAACTAGTGTTTCAGATGTAGCAGGCAGTAATGTCTTCTTACCTGTATCTCAATGGAAGTGTTGATGAATCACTGTATTTCTGTTGTCGATATCCTCTTTTTCTGCTTCCTCGTCTTCATTGTCCACAGGCTCCACAGCTGCCACAAAACCTCCATCTGGACCATCCTCCTGCAGAAAAGGCACTTGTCATCGCAAAGCCAAGTTGTGAAGCATACAGCAGGCCACAATGATCTGGCACACCTTCTTTTGTGAGTAGAATAGGGAACCACCTGTCATATGGAGGCACCTGAATCCGGCCTTCAGGAGGCCGAAGGTCCTCTCTATAACCCTCCTAGTTCACCCATGGGCCTCTTTATAGCATTCCTCTGCCCTTGTCCTGGGATTTCTCACAGGGGTCAGTAGCCATGACAGTTTGGGTTAGCCAGAGTCACCTGCAAATGTCGAGGGACAACTGTTAGACACACACTAACCCTTAGGGACAACCCCAGACCCAGACACCTAGGCCCGTATTTATACTTTTTGACGCTAAACTGCGCTATCGCAGTTTAGCGTCAAAAAGTTTTGCGCCGGCTAACGCCATCCTGAAGCGCCATGCGGGCGCCGTATTTATTGAATGGCGTTAGCCGGTGCTAGCAGACCGGCGCTGCCTGGTGTTCGTGGAAAAAAACCACGTACACCAGGCAGCGCCGGCGTTGGGGAAAATGGCGTTAGGGCATCTTAAAATGGTGCAAGTCAGGTTGACGCCAAAAAATCGCCTCCACCCGATTTGCGCCATTTTTAACGACGCCCAGACGCCATTTACATGACTCCTGTCTTAGTAAAGACAGGAGTCATGCCCCCTTGCCCAATGGCCATGCCCAGGGGACTTATGTCCCCTGGGCATGGTCATTGGGCATTGAGGCATGTAGGGGGGCACAAATCAGGCCCCCCTATGCCAAAAAAAAATATAAAAAAATTAAAAATTATACTTACCTGAACTCACCTGAATGTCCCTGGGATGGGTCCCTCCATCCTTGGGTGTCCTCCTGGGGTGGGCAAGGGTGGCAGGGGGGGTCCCTGGGGGCATGGGAGGGCAGCTGTGGGCTCATTTTGAGCCCACAGGTCCCTTAACGCCTGCCCTGACCCAGGCGCTAAAATCCGGCGCAAATGCGGGGTTTTTTGCCCCGCCCACTCCCGGGCGTGATTTTTGCCGGGGAGTATAAATACGACGCATTTGCGTCGCAGTCATTTTTTTATTCGGGAACGCCTACCTTGCATCTCATTAACGCAAGGAAGGCGTTCACGCAAAAAAATGACGCTCTTTCCTCATACTTTGGCGCTAGACGCGTCTAACGCCAAAGTATAAATATGGCGTTAGTTTTGCGCTGAATTTGTGTCGAAAAAAACGACGCAAATTCGTCGCAAACGGAGTATAAATATGCCCCCTAGTCACACTGTATAGGGTCCATGTCCTCACCTAATAGCCACACACGGTGCCTCTGGAGTTGCCCCATCACATAAGGGATGCTGCTATTCCTCAGAATGTAAGCGTCATGCACTGAGCCAGGAAATTTGGCGTTTACATGGGAGATGTACTGGTCGGCCAAACATACCATCTGCACATTCTTAGAATGGTAACTCTTCCGGTTTCTGTACACCTGTTCACTCCTGCGGGGAGACCAAGGCCAAATGTGTCCCATCAACGGCACCTATGATGTTGGGGATATGTCCCAGGGCATAGAAGTCACCTTTCACTGTTGGCAAATCCTCCACCTGACGGAAAACGATGTAGCTGCGCATGTGTTTCAGCAGGGCAGACAACACTCTGGACAACACGTTGGACAACATAGGCTGGGACATCCCTGATGCTATGGCCACTGTCGTCTGAAAAGACCCACTTGCCAGGAAATGGAGTACTGACAGCACCTGCACTAGAGGGGAAATACCTGGGGGATGGCGGATAGCTGACATCAGGTCCCGCTCCAACTGGGCACACAGTTCCAGGATTGTGGCATGGTCCAGTCTGTAGGTAACAATTACATGTCGCTCTTCCATTGTCGACAGGTCCACCAGCGGTCTGTACACCGGAGGATGCCGCCATCTCCTTACCTGCTCCAGCGGACATGCTCTCTGGAGGAGAACAGCGATCAGAGGGTCAACCAACACTGAGGTACGAAAACACTACTTTATTGCACAAATTTTTCAATCCACTATGTCCCTGTCGTAATGTGTATGCAAGGCCTAGATATGTGTGATGCATTTAAAAATAATGCCATATGGCCCCCTGAAATGGCGGCTGCCTGACCTTTAATGTGGGACAAGGGGATATGAGGTAACTGCGCTGGCGTTGTACACCGTTGCGGTAGGCGGTCGAAGACCGCAGCACAATCCTGCATAGGTTAACATTGGACCCTATGGGTTCCAGGAGCCAATGACGATGTACGCCGGTGGTGGATGTACGCACCGCCGCAGACGTGACCGCCATTTTCTGTCTGTTCACTCACTTGATACCTGATCTTCAACAGGAGAGGACCTACACTGCAAGTGCTGCTGTAACCTCAGTCTGGAAGAGACAATGGCTCATGTGTCTGGGGAAAGGGCCCCTGCCTTCACCACGGAGGAGATGGGGAAACTAGTGGATGGGGTCCTCCCCCCAGTACACTCTACTCTACGGTTCTCCAGACAAACAGGTAAGTACACTGTGAGCATGCTGTATGGGCAATGCCTGTGTGGAATGGTGTGGATGGAAGCTGGGGGGGGAGAATGAGGCGTGCATGAAACAACGGTGAGTGCATGTGCATCATGGCAAGGCTAGGAAAGCGGGCCAATGACTGTGATGGTCCGGACGGTTATATCTTCTCCTTTTCCCCTGTACCATTCCTCTAGGTCAGCGCCCACCACAAGAAGGATATTTGGCGTGCCATCGCCAAGGAAGTCCAGACCCTGGGGGCCCACCACAGACGGAGCACCCACTGCCGGAAAAGATGGGAGGACATTCGCCGCTGGAGCAAGAAGACAGCGGAGGCCCAGCTGGGGATGGCCTCCCAACGTGGGAGGGGTGCCCGACGCACCATGACCCCCCTGATGTTCCGGGTCCTGGCGGTGGCGTATCCGGAGTTGGATGGGCACTTGAGAGCATCACAGCAGCCACAAGGGGGTGAGTGCACTCTCATTCAGCTGATTCAGCGCGCATTACGAGGTGTCTGGGTGGGGCAGGTGGGCTGTGGGTTCCCCTCGGCCAGGGCGAGTTTAGTTGGAAAGGTCCCTTCGTAAGGCAGGCCATGTGGCACCCCACCCCACCAGTGTTCAGAGGCAACTACCCCTAGTCAGGCTTGTGTGACTTCCATGTGTGCATCAATCGGGCATAAGCCTTGTACCCCATGTCCCTGTGATTAATTAGGGAACTCTAAGTGCACAGTGTAGTACAGAGGTCTTCTGTGTCTGTAGTGTCTGCCAACGGTAGCGGTACTGCATGCACTCAACATGTCTTTCTTCTGTCTTCCCCCCCCTTTTTTGGTCTCCCTGTTCTTGTGTGCAATAGCATCATCAGGCGGAGGAGCAGTGGCACCGGAGCAGGTGGGAACTGCATCCCACATGGCCCTGGAGGGTGAGACAACGGACTCCGAATTCACCAGTGGGAAGGAGGGCGAGGGGAGCTCCACGGCAGGGACAGGAGCTGAGACCAGCGACATGGACTCCTCCTCTGATGGGAGCTCCCTTGCGGTGGCGGGCCCCTCTGTGCCCCCGCATCTACAGGTACAGCCGGCACCCCCCTACCAGCACCGCCCTCCCAGCAGCCCCTCAGCGTGTGCCCTGTGGCCACTCTCCCAGGAGGGTGGGCATCTCCTTCGCCCCAGGCACCTCAGCCCCGTCCCCTGTCAGCCCTCAGTGAGGAGGCCATTGACCTCCTCAGATCCCTCACTGTTGGGCAGTCTACCATTCTGAATGCCATCTAGGGTGTAGAGAGGCAGTTGCAACAGAAGAATGCATACCTGGAGGGCATTCATTCTGGTCAGGCAGCCCAACAGCGAGCTTTTCAGACTCTGGCCTCAGCACTGATGGCAGCCATTGTCCCTGTGTCCAGCCTCCCCCCTCCAACTTCCTCCACCCAGACCCAAACCTCTGTACCTCAGCCTATCCCAAGCACGCCATCAGAATAGCATGCACACACCTCAACACACAAGGGAAGCTCTGGCAAACATAAGCACCACACATCCCACAGGCACTTACACAAGCATCAGACCCATGCAGACATACCAACATCCACTGCCTCCACTGTGTCCCCCTCCTCCTCGTCTCCCTCCTCTCTCCCAGTCTCGTCTACACTCACACCTGCATGCACTACCTCTACAGCCACTACGTCCCTCTCCAGCACACCCACCTCCACACCCCGCTCACGTGCAGTCACCACCCCCACTGCCATTTAAACGTCCCCTGTGTCCTCTCCCAGTGTGTCTGTGACGCTCCCTCCCAAGATATACAAACGCAGGCACACACCCACCCAACAGCCATCCACCTCACAACAGCCTCCAGCCCATGCACCTTCACCCAAAGTCAGCAAACGTACACCTCCTACAACCACTACCTCTTCCTCCACTCCCAAACCCCCTCCATCCACCCGTCCCAGTGTGTCTAAAAAACTTTTCCTGTCCAACCTTGACCTCTTCGCCTCACCTCCCCCACCCCTTCAGTCCCCTAGGGCCCGCCTTTCCAGGTCCTAACCCAGCACCTCAGCCACCACATCAGCGGGAACAGTGGTGCCAGCAGTAACCGGCCTCTGGAGTGCGCCAAGCAGCAGGGCAGCCAGAGTGCCAAGGAGCCACACCACGGACAGTCCCCCACCTCAGAAGCCTAAGAAGTTGGTCACTGCCCAGAGGGAGAAGGGTCAAACACCTGCCACCAAGCGCCCTCCCAGGACTACAGTTGGGAGTGGGAAGAAAGCTGCGCCAACATCCAAGGTGGGGAAGGGGCACAGAAAGAAAGGGAAGTCGCCGCCAACCTGCACGGCGGACAAGACCGCTACCAGCACCGCTGCCCAGGACACCGCCACCACCAGCACCGCTGTCAAGGACACCGCCGCCACCAGCACCGCTGCCAAGGACACCGCCACCACCAGCACCGCTGCCAAGGACACCGCCGCCACCAGCACCGCTGCCAAGGACACCGCTGCCACCAGCACCACTGCCCAGGATGCTGCTGCCACCAGCACCGCTGCCCAGGACACCGCCGCCACCAGCACCGCTGCCAAAGACACCACCGCCATCAGCACCGCTGCCAACGACTCTGCCGCCACCAGCACCGCTTCCCAGCACACCGCCACCACCAGCACCACTGCTAAGGACACCGCCGCCACCAGCAAAGCTGCCCAGGACACCGCCGCCACCAGCACTGCTGCCAAGGACACCTCTGCCACAATCAGGCTCACTGAGCCACCCACCAGCACCACAGGCCAATTAGCACCGCAAGCACCGCCGCTACTGAGGCCACCACGTGCAGGATGAAGCACTCTGGGCACAAAGCCCCCTCCAGAACCAGTGGAGAAAGGCATCCACTACCTCAGTCCTTGGCAGGATGAAGCACTCTGGGCACCAAGCCCCCTCCAGAACCAGTGGAGAAAGGCATCCACTACCTCTGTCCTTGGCAGGATGAAGCACTCTGGGCACCACGCCCCCTCCAGAACCAGTGGAGAAAGGCATCCACTACCTCTGTCCGTGGCAGGATGAAGCACTCTGGGCATCAAGCTCCCTCCAGAACCAGTGGAGAAAGGCATCCACTACCTCTGTCCTTGGCAGGATGAAGCACTCTAGGCACAAAGCCCCCTCCAGAACCAGTGGAGAAAGGCATCCACTACCTCCGTCCTTGGCAGGATGAAGCACTCTGGGCACCAAGCCCCCTCCAGAACCAGTGGAGACTGTTATCCACTTGAGAGACTGTGGCTTTGCACTCCCCAGGATAAAGCAGTGGGCAAACCACCCACTTGAGAGACTTGAGAGACGGTGGCTTGGCACTCCCCAGGATAAAGCAGTGGGCAAACCACCCACTTGAGAGACTTGAGAGACTGTGGCTTTGCACTCCCCAGGATAAAGCAGTGGGCAAACCACCCACATGAGAGACTTGAGAGACTGTGGCTTGGCACTCCCCAGGATAAAGCAGTGGGCAAACCACCCACTTGAGAGACTTAAGAGACTGTGGCTTTGCACTCCCCAGGATAAAGCAGTGGGCATGGAGCACCCTCATGGATCTGGCGTTGTGCACTCATCCGGCTGAGGTGCCCCCCCTTCCATTCCCCCTGAGGTGCCTGTTGTATTTCTATCTGATGCATCAGCAGTGTTCTTTCCGTTTTGATTGGGTATCGAGTGTGGGCCTCGCCCATGCATTTTGGGCCCAGTGGTCCACAGACTTTAATGGTGCAATACCTGGACTTGTATTATTGGTGTATATGTTTGTTTATAGTGTATAAATATTTTTGAGTACTGGATTTTAATAGATTACAATTGTTCAAATAATTTCCTTTTGTCTTTGCATTCTTCCAGAGGGTTTGGGGGGGTTGTAACTGTAATGTATCAACATGTATTAGTGTGTGTGTTGTAGTGGGTGAGGGTGGGGGTGTTGCGTGTGTGTGTCACTCTCTTTTCCCTCCCCCTTCCCCTGTGTCGTAGGTGCAGTACTCACTGTGGTCTTCGCTGCCGGCGTTCATGCTCCTGGTAGAGGAGCAGGAAGACAAAGGCAGGGAGAATATGGAGTTCCGGCTCCATGGCATACTGGTTCCTCGTGGGGTGTGTAGAGGTGAGCATTTTACCTTCCAAGTCCTGTTTCCACCGTGTTTTTGTTCGTGGTGAAACCGTCCCGGAAAAGGTGGCGGATTGGCCTTTTGTAATACTGTGGGCGGTACATTGTCTTCCGCCTGTCTGTTGGCGGTTACCGCCGCGGTGTTTGTTTGTACCACCGTGGCGGTCGGAGTGTTAAAGTGGCTGTCTTTGTTGGCGGTTTCCGCCATGGTCGTGATTCCATTTTTTTTCTGCTGGCCTGTTGGCGGTCTTACCGCCGCTTTAACACCGGCTGCCAGAGTTGTAATGACCACCTTAGTCTAGTAAACATCAATACTGTTAAACACTCCAAAAGAATAGCTTAGATCAACAAAACCACAATATGCACATTAATATCAGATTTCAATGCAGAGGATGGTGTCATCAGTAAATCATCAAAACACATTTTTAACAGTCAGTAGTAGTGCTAGACCATCCTTATCTCTAACACGAATTTGGACTTGCATGTGTGGGAACGGGCTAACACATGCAGGCAAAAGACAAAAAATAATTTGGAAAAATCAACTAACTAGGGTTACCCTCTATATAAATATACTGGTGCAATTGCCTAAACTGAAAATGAAACAAGAAACCACATTTAATTATACCTTTCCTCATGGGACAGCAGACAGGAATGCTTCATCAGATAGAGCGTTCGCCTGATCCTGACATAAGCGGACAGGAGCATCAGGACAGTGCAGGACACAGGCTGCACATAGGGCAAGTCAGTAGTTCAAAAATTAGTTGGGCATATTAGTACTTAACAGCATAAACAAAAGTTGAAAACTTGACTTTATTCTTCAGAAGATGGCTAAAGGGCTTCGGAAGAAGCAGAGGGCAGAAGGGCATCATCAGTGCTTTGGGACTGGCTCTAGCAGAGTTCTAGATGGACTAACTCAACGTTTCAAAGTCTCTCACTAATTAGAACTATCCATGGGCCTCTTGATTGGTCCTTCAAGTGGGCTCATCTTACACACAAGATTTGACGTCCAATGGTTTTCACTCGCAACATCAAGTTGCAACTATTCAGGATTTTCTCAGAAAAAACAAGTTGTCATTTCAATGGTTTCATGCAATTCATTCAAAATATTCAATTTTCTAGTTATTGCTGCATCCAGATCTCTCACGGCACACAGGATGAGCTAAACATTTCTCACATGAGAATTATAGGTTTCCTGTCTTGTTCAACAGCTAGAACAAATGCTGCTACATAGTTAACACTGAAACATGTTCTTTACCTTCAATACAATAGGACATTCAATATCACGTCAGCAACCTAGAGAAGGAAGTCAGGTCAGAGGGAACAGAATAAGTCATTAATTCTCCTCTACTGTTGCATAATAAATCTTTCAGGCCTACTCAAGCTACAAAAACCTACGTGTACATTAATACAATTAATAGACATAAATGCTATTGCGTGCCTTACAATTGAATCATATATGCAAAGCCAATTAATTTTACTACAAATATTATTTATGGCATGTTGGAACACTTTTTTAAACATGCATTTATTTTTCTGCACGCATGTAACTCACATTAATAAATTCATTTAATTCATCCCAAGTACGATTAATTCATATTCATTTAACACTTTACTTCTAATATTAATCTAGTAACATATTGTTTATATTATTTCATGTCAGTAATTCACTCAAATATAAATGCACAATATTTTCATGTTAATAGGTGATGTCCAAATACAAATAGCAGCCACATTGCCCACCATAATTCAAGCGTGCACGTTTTACATTTTCATGTTAATTTCTCTGTTAGGCTTTTAAAAGAAGGTTTGTAAGTCACCATATACTAATGTAAACTTTTATGCCACTAAAGCATCAGTAAAATTTGATTTCTATCAGAACCAATGCCTCGCCACCAACGCTGTATCACCTCTCATGCAACAGTAAGGAACTGACATCCTATCTCCCCTGCCTGGCAGTAAGGAACCAACGCCTCACCTCCCCTATAGCAGTAAGGAGCAGACACTAGACCAACTCCAGCAATGCCTCATCTCCCCAACTCCGTGCAACGTCTTTATTTCCTCATTGTTTTCCAAGGTAATGTATATGGAGTCAGTACGATTTTATGACTGGCCCGCACTCCCTCGCGTGGCGTCTGACTTTTGGGATCGACTCCATCAAGACACCGTGATAGCACTAGTTGGAGCTATTGTGTTCTGAAGCCCTTTACTAAGATTTAGGGGCATATTTATACTCCATTTGTTCCGAATTTACGTCATTGTTTTTTACGCAAATTCGGCGCAAGACTAACTCCATATTTATATTTTGACGTTAGACACATCTAACGTCAAAATATTGAGGTTTACACAATATTTTAGATGCATGAACCTACCGTTCATCAACGAGATGCAAGATAGGCGTTCCCATCTAAAAAATGGTGCTAATCTCATAGCCCCATATTTATCCCCCCATGCTAAAAGGACGCATGGGTGGGAGGAGGGACTAAATAATGGTGCAAAGCTGCCTGGCTCAGACCAGGCATTAGGGGACCTGTGGACCCATTTCCATGGTTGAACACCATGAAAATGGGTCCACAGGGCTCTCCTCAAGCCCCAGGAACACCCTCACTCACACCAGAGGGACACTGGAGGATAGGAGACCCCATCCCAGGTAAGTAGGGTAAGTCTAGGTAAGTATTTTTATTTTTAAATTAAAGTGCCATCGGGGGCCCAACCTGGGGCCCCTGCATGGCACAGGGTGCAATGGCCATGCCCAGGGGACACTGGTCCTCTGTGCTGGCCATTGGGGTGGTGGGCATGACGCCTGTCTTTTCTAAGACAGAAGTAATGTGGTATGGATTGTTTTGCCTCAGAAACTTACGCTAGGGTGGTTAGAGGCATTTTTTTTACTTCTAACCAGCCTCACTTCATTTTTTGGTGCAAAACTCTCTTCTCCCATACTGCCAACCCCACCCTGCTAACATACTTTTTTTTTTTTTTTTACGCTAGTCCACCCTTTGCGCCGGCTTGCAGCATTTTATAAATTTGGTGCTTGGCTGGTGCTCTAGAATGGTGCAAGCCAGCGCTATACTTTTTGACACAAAACTGCCTTTGCGCAGTTTTGCTTCAAAAAGTAAAAATAGGGGTTTGTTGTTTTGGTCTTGTTTTACTTAGATAAATATTGACTATTTCTCTAAATTGGTGAGGAGTAATTTTGAGTTGTTTTCACCGTGTTACTGTGTGTTACTTTACACATTGCCTTTGAGCCAAGCTACCACGGGATGTGCTGGGGTTATCTTAGCTTATGTTACTCCCTTGTTCTGACTAGAGTGAAGGACGCTACTTGGACAGGGTGCAAATCACTGCCAACTAAAGTCCTCTTTTCTAACAGGACCCAATTTAGAAGTTGATGGTGAGGGACACTTCTGCAACACATGGTTCCCCCCACTTGGGAACATGCCAGGTTCGCACTGGCACAATCTCTCTTGACTCCACCACGTTAAACCTCTGAATGAGCGACCCATCCACACAAAGGGCTTCCAGGTCATAATGACAGTTACCCACCCTGTGTAGAAAGTGATGAACGTCATTGATTTTTCCTGCCCTTTGACCAGTATGCGTGTTTTGGTGAACAGGGCCAGGTATGATTCAGAATGGTTCTCTAAAGCTGGAAGAAAACTCAGGGCCATTTTTTTCATTTTAATTTTTTTTTTTGAAAAAACATCCTCCTGCCTTTGGCAGTTTGTTTTCTGTAAACGAAAAAGTTAGCAGAGTGACTGCTTTAAACCTGGCACCCACTCATCAAGCTTTCACTGCAGGAAAGGGAGACGCTATCAAGTCAGCTTTCTAAATAGGGCTGACATTTCTCTTTCAGGGTGGTAGGATGGCAGTGGTCAGAGGTTCCAGCCCCCTAGCAGTCAGGCGAACCACCGGAACCCCCCACAAGAATAAAAGTGACCTCCTTGCCACGATACATATTAGTGGAGGGTTTTGTTTTTCTTGTTTTGTGACTTTCTAGTAGAAGGCGCTATATTTTTGCTGCTTCTATGACCATTCTTGAGGCCATTAATTTATAGATATTATGGCCCATATTTATACTTTTTGACGCTAAACTGCGCTAACGCAGTTTAGCGTCAAAAAATTTAGCGCCGTCTAACGCCATTCTGAAGCGCCATGCGGGCGCCGTATTTATGGAATGGCGTTAGCCGGCGCAAGCAGACCGGCGCTGCCTGGTGTGCGTGGAAAAAAACCACGTAGACCAGGCAGCGCCGGCGTTGGGCAAAAATGACGTTAGGGCGTCTTAAAATGGGGCAAGTCAGGTTGAGGCAAAAAAATCGCCTCAACCCGATTTGCGCCATTTTTTTACGACGCCCAGACGCCATTTCATGACTCCTGTCTTAGTAAAGAGAGGAGTCATGCCCCCTTGCCCAATGGCCATGCCCAGGGGACTTGTGTCCCCTGGGCATGGTCATTGGGAATAGTGGCATGTAGGGGGGCACAAATAAGGCCCCCCTATGCCACCCAAAAAAAATTAAAAAATATAAAAAATTATACTTACCTGAACTTACCTGAATGTCCCTGGGGTGGGTCCCTCCATCCTTGGGTGTCCTCCTGGGGTGGGCAGGGGTGGCAGGGGGGGTCCCTGGGGGCAGGGGAGGGCACCTGTGGGCTCATTTTGAGCCCACAGGCCCCTTAACGCCTACCCTGACCCAGGCGTTAAATAGTGGCGCAAATGCGGGGTTTTTTGACCCGCCAACTCCCGGGCGTGATTTTTGCCCGGGAGTATAAATACGACGCATTTGCGTCGCCGTCATTTTTTTAGACGGGAACGCCTTCCTTGCATCTCATTAACGCAAGGAAGGCGTTCACGCAAAAAAATGACGCTATTTGCCAATACTTTGGCGCTAGACGCGTCTAACGCCAAAGTATAAATATGGCGTTAGTTTTGCGCCGAATTTGCGTCGAAAAAAACGACGCAAATTCGGCGCAAACGGAGTATAAATACGGGCCTATGTTTTTCGTACAACTTACAGGCACTCGTATTTGACTTCAGGTAGGTGATTTAGATGGTGGTCGGTTAATAACGGTTTGAAAAATACCTACAACGCAATAGAGGATCTTCAACGTCTGTATTGCATGTGTTACACGTGTATTGCTGCTTTCAGGCGTTGGAATGTGGAGCACGGACACCTTGGGTTTTATGATGTCCAGGGCAGCCGCAATGTTTTCCACCAGATCTGAACAGCAACCAATGGTTCAGCGACTTCGAAATGGCTCACCAGACTGATAGAATTCGTGGTCCACTGGCTTCATACATCAAGGTCAACGCACATTCAGAGCTCTGATGCGGCAGAGTACATTCTTGTGCTGTGTTAGGACTTTGCAACAGGGCCATGATAAATGAAAGCCTGCACTTTCGTTCAACTGCACTAATGATGAAACTATGCAGCCCAGCGATAAATCCACCGAAAGAAGTTCAATCTATAAATGCTGGAAAAACAATATTGCATTCTTGCAGAATGGCGATTGCTGATGTCAGTACATCGTAACTTGGAGACTGTATCAGTAATTTGTGCAATTGTGTTTTGTCTTTCAAATTGTGTATTTTAATTGAAATCAAACGAGCACAGCCATGTTTCTGCCTCAATATGTGTTTTTTCCAGCATTTATTTATGAGTGTTTGCTTTGCATGAATTGTTCGAATGTAATCAAACAAACATCCCTTCATACAAATCCCAAAATAAAACTCTATTGCCTAATTTGAAGAGCCATCAACTGAAAAACTGGAGCACAGCCTGCATAATAAAATCCCCTGCTGCCTTTTCTATTTCAGTGCGGCTCAGTGATAACTGCTCCTTTGAATTAATGACTGCGTCGCCGTGCCATTAACTGTAATATCAACTGCGGCCCCCCATCACACTCAGTCACCCATTACCTGATTATTGTTGTGTTGAACTAAGAGAATACTCTCAGCAAATGCTAACTTTACAAATTTTGGAACAGAACCAAAGCGAGGCGTGTTTTTAAAATGGATTCTGGATGAAGTTTACTTGAAAAAAAGTAATGTGTCTGGAAATGTGGCCAGCACTGAGTTAGCGTCTACCTACCTCTGACTGTGACTAGCCACCTGCGCGCGGAATGATTGCAGATGATTAATTAAATTGGCAACAGATTGGCAACCTTAAAAGCAGCCCTCCGAGGGAATCCATTCGCAGGCTTCCTACGCTGTGCTCGCAGCCAGGCCAAACAGCTGCAGCGCGAGGCTCGGTTATATTCCGCTTCTCTTCGCTTTTAATATGTTTCGTTATGAACGTTTTTGTGTCCTTAGCAGACCGTTGTACATAATGTTATTATAAGTTGGATCTCATCCCAAGTGCCAAGAAGATTTTCTTTGTTAACTCTGTTCCTACTGTTTCACAGTGCACAATATCACACTTCATATTAGTTCGTTTTCCCTTCATTATTTTACAGAGGTGGGCGAGCCAGCACATTACCAGGGAGAGCCGAGCCAGAGACCAGCCAAGGTTTTGGCTTGGCTGTTACAGCCCGTGATCGAGTCGAGCCCTGGACATTTTTTCTCTGTAAATCATAGCACAAACATGACTAAAATATAGCAAAGTCTCTTCAAAATTCAGACAACTATATTTCTTTAACATGGGGAAGCTTTGACATTCACATGTCACATTATTACACTGCACTGAGAAGTATTTATTAAAAGTGATCGTTTTTGGACATGAAATATTAGCGACGGAGAGGCACGATTGTTGTCATGAAAACCTTGTAGTGGCCCAGATTATTAGAGAGCAACATTATAATCTAATAAATAAAGCAGGTTTTTTTGCAGCTGATATTTTGAGGTCACATATTTGAAAGTGTTTCATATGCGATAATTAAGAAAAAGGAGTTTAGGGGAAATACAATATTTGCCCAAGATCACACTGTTTAAGAAGGAAAGCCGTGATTTATCCAGGTTTTCTAGTTCCACTGTGCACAAATTAACCACTAAATGGGTAAATATTTGTCTTTTCTTGCTTGTTGATGCTTTGTTTTGACCTCTGTGCATTTTTTGTATTGCACCAACTCGACCACTTTACTTGAGCACCTGTTAATTACACAAAGTCTGATTCAGTTTTTATAAATACGGGGCGATTAAGTGATTTCCCACATACACAGGATGTTAAATGGACTTCGAGACACAAACCTGGTTTCCCATTTCCAAGGTTGGCAACTGTGGCTGTAACTCCACAACCTGAGTAGAGGGATGATGCCAGGAAGAAGACACATTAAACCTCAGCTCTTTGAGAGTTTCCAACAGGAGCTCAAGCTGGGGCATAGGCAGGATTCTTGAGCCTGGCTAAAGGTTTCAGGCCCAAATGTATACTTTTCTAGCGCTGCTTTTGCATCATTTTTTGATGCAAAATCGGCGCAAACTTACAAAATACAATTGTATTTTGTAAGTTTGTGGCAATTTTGCGTAAAAAAGTGGCGCATATGCGGTGCTAAAAAAGTATAAATATGGGCCTCAGTGTCTCACCCACCTCTATTCTTTTACTTTCCTTCTTGCTTTAACTGAGTTATTCACACCAGTTCTTGTAATCACAGGGACAGCCTATCAATTTAACAAATGACGTTGCAGGTGTCCCAACTAAGAAGGACACAGTGTACTGAGCCTCCAATGGACAGGTGGTCTTCAAAACCTTGGCCTCAACCTGCTGAGTTGCTGTGGATGAGTAGTCAAGGGTTAATTTAAATGAGATCAAGTGAGGTTGAGTCAGGGGAAAGTACTAACCAATTACCATGGTACCAATAAGGACTTAAATGTATATCCAAGTTTGTGGATTTTTAAAAATATACATAACTCTAGGGAAGTGCATGGCTAAATCATGGATATCTCATGACCTGTGTGTCCTAGTGACTGCAGGGGCCATATGTTCCACACTCTTGAGGGACCAACCAACACTAACCATGAAATTGGAAGGCATGCAGACGTTCCAGGTTTTACTTGTCTGAGCACTTTACCTTAAACCACTAGTAGTATAAGGGGATACTTTCCATCAAATGTTTTGACAGGTGCCCCCTCCCCTTGATGATGTAGGCAATGACATATGCAATTACGTGGGTACCGTACCCCGTGATGACGTAGGCAATGATGTAGGTGTATGCGAGTTACAGGGGTTGTGACATGGTGTGATGCCATGTTATTCACGTGCCCTGAGGCTGTCTCTAGTGTGTAGGTCTAAGGGTTGTGTGAAATGACGGCTGTGCAGGTGTGCAGCATGCTTCATGGCCTAAGAGGACAAGTCTGGACATGTCAGACATTCAAAACCCAATGGCTGCTTTGGGGGGGGGCATCTCACAGGGCGGAGCATTGGGATTGTAAAGCCAAACCTCCACACAGCTGGCTAAACCAAAAAAAGAGGGCCTGGGCAAATGCTGCAAAGGTCGTGACATATGGTTAGCGTTATGTGTAACCCCTCAACGTAAGAACCATCAAAGAGAGCATGTGATCGCTATGTGTTGTAGATGCGTACGCCCATTTTGAACCATTGAATACATATAAGGATCCGGCTAGAGCAGCATGCTAAACCGTGAACCATTGCTGAAATAGGTTGTCGAGGCATTATGAAGAGATTCAATCCACTCACCAGAAAACCCGCCTCCTCAGGTGCCCAGAACACTATTAATAAATATTATTGGACCCTAACACCTACGGTGTTGAATGAGAATGCACAGCCAGCTGCCCCTACAGATGAGAGTTCAGACGTTACTGGTTTTCAAGAGGAACTTTGCCAGCGGCTTGAAAAGCTCATCCTCAAGGATTTGCAGCAACTGAGATCTCCTATTAAGGTTGACAGCAGCGGCAGCGAAGCCTCGAAAGATGAATTAAATGATGCAATCAACTTCATCGGCACTGAAGATGATGAAGAAGGTATAGCACCACCAAATTCACCAGTTTATGAAGATATGGGCTTTCAGGAGGACCCTGATCCAGAGGCAGTCGTCATATAGCCGGCAAGTGTAAACTCCGAAGCAGCTTATATACCAATGGACCAATGTGACTTGCAAGATTTCAGAGCAGCTGCTGAGTGTAACGAAAATGCTGAGAGTAGTAAAAAAAACTTTATAGACAATTATCATTTATACACTGATATCATACTTTTAACTAATAGTTTGTCTTTTGCTTTCTGTTTGAACAGTAAAAAGAAACCACAAAACTAGATGCTCTAAAGGGGTGCCAAAGATTAACCACGTACATTTTTACTGCTTACGCTGTTCCAGACAGCCTGAAAGTATTACAAGCCAGAACAAAGAGCTGCGTAAGAAATGTGTTTGTACCTACAATAGCACCGATTTTGAAAAGGAAACTCTAGGCGTACCCTATGACGCCATATGGCCTGTTAAAAGTTTTGCTGCGACAGTTGTGAACACATGTATTAAACTTGACTATTATAACCTATTTTACCGGCATAAAATTAACGAGCCACATCAGGAGGCTCACAACTGTCTATACGAGTCATACACTGCAAGAACAATTCAACACATATGTAGCCGGTTAGACCTTCACAAGGTATATAAGTTAATAAGGGTGGTGTAAGGGTTGTCAGCTGTGAAGAAATGTGTCCACCCTGATAAGGTTAAGGTCTTGGCAGCAGCGGTCAATGAGATGCAATACGCGTTTGAGCCCTGCTCAAAACTTGAACGTATGCAGGGGCTGTGTACCTATTTTGACAAAAGATTGACAGAAAGGGTCATAGAAAGACACATTTTAGATATTTATTATAAAATTAGATGAATGGGGTCTTTAGCCCCACAAAGGTTGTTTTAAAAAATATAGAGGTCGCATACAGAGGACCATAACCATGATTTTTAAGGCTACGTACTTACTTTTAGGACGAGAATCTGAGTGTTGCGGTGCAAGATGTCTATGAGTTACACCCAGGATACATCTTTATTGGGAGATTGATATATGTTCTGGTTAAAGAAAGAATAGATGAAATACACACTGTGACTCTGCATTATCTGAACATTTCGGAACCTCTTGCTACGTTGCAGTGCGACAGCCTTGTGTGTATCGCCAACTGGTGTATCAACACATGGCTACCCGCAACGGATAAATACTGGAGCGCATACAAAGACCATGCGCATGAGTTAAGACTTTCATCATTGACCGGGCTACACCGTGCTTTGGAACTTATGACTGAAGATTATTTCACAAATAAAGGTTTTGTATTGTCCGACCTAGAACTGTATGGACTGTTGAATGCTGTCAGTATCCTGAGTTCCCAGAGTTATAGGCGGGGGGAGCAGGAAGTCATGTCTAGAGCTTTTGAGTGCATAGCTATAAAAATATCAAAGCTTGTGATGCTGAGACCTAATAAAAGGAACAGCTCTGAGTAATATGTGTAACTTGTGTCGTACTACGTATAAGTAGTCAAAAGGCCTCACAGAGTCCAGCAGTGCTGACAGTGATTAGCTATGTACCATGAAATGTCAAGTACACTGTGTTTATGTTGTGCTTACACACTTTTTTTTTTTTTTTTAAATAAAATGTTCTTACACAAAACAGGCGTCTTTCACTTCATGGGCTGTAACAACAGCTATCATGTCAAAGGACGTGTTAAGGAAGCTTTATTATGATACACTAAGGGTTGGAAGCTTGGGAAGTGCTGAAGCTCTGTTTAGAAGGGCTCGAGTTGAAAATGAATCTGTAAATTGATCAGGGGTGAAGACTTGGTTATCGGGGAAGAGGCATATTCACTCCACAAACCAGCCCGGAGAAGTTTTAAGAGGAAGGCCACCGTCGTTAGCGCACAGCTAGATTATCAGTGGTAGGCAGACATAATCAGTCTTCAAGATCTAGCAAAGCATAACAGTCATAGACATATTGTCCAAGTATGCCTCTGCAGAAGCGTTAAACGATAAAAGTGGTACCAGTGTCACCACCGCCTTTAAAGTCATCTTCACGAGAGGTTGAGTACCTCAAAAACTACAAACAGATGCTGGAAAATGTTTTTTATACAAACCTTTTCAGAAATTATTAAAGCAGCACACTGTTCAGCATTTTGTAACACACACTGTGGTAAAAGCGGCAGTTATAGAGTGTTTTAACAGAACTTTAAAATCAAAGATGTGGCGATATTCCACAGCCAACAATGCCTACAGATACGTGGATGTTCTACAGGCTTTTATAGATGTCTATAATGCCAGTTACCACAGGACCATCAAAATGTCTCCAATGGAGATAACGGTTGATAATTCGTTAATGGCGTGGAGAACGGTGTACGGGAGTCGTCTCGCGGCGAGGGTCAAGAAACCTGTTTTAAAAGAAGGGGATCATGTCAGGGTTTCAAAGTTGAAGGGTGTCTTCACCAAATGCTACCAACAAACATTTAGCAGATATTTATAGTTTAAAGTGTGGAGTTTAAAGAAGAGAAATATATTTACAAGTTGAAGGACTACGACAGGGAAAAGGTAACAGGTGTCTTTTATAACAAAGAGTTACAAAAGGTGCCCTACGATCCGAACTGGGTGTACAAGGTTGAAAAGGTTCTGAAAAGGAAAGACAGCGGAGCTAAGAGACAGGCGCTGGTCAAATGGTGGGGGTGACCCAAGAAATTTGACAGTTGGGTTTTGGACAGCTCGCTGCACAGGGTGTGAGGTTGCACTGTAAGCGCTAAGATGGAGACCTCACCTTTTTATATTATGCTGCCGTCCAACACCTCGAAGGACATGTTCCCCGACATTCAGATTTCTAATTATACAGTGAAACTGGCTAAACAGGTGGGCCTGAAACGGTCCTGGGAGGTGGCCCGAATGGAGATACAGTACCCTAAAATGTGGAATACATTCACAAAGCACAAGGCTAAATTTATCATAGAGTGCTCTCAGGACTTCTTGAGCCTCCCCGTGAGATTCTCGCACAGGTATTACCCCACCGTAGCAGCAGTGGTCGACGCCATCAACAGAGCCATAGCCCGCATTGAAGAGTATGCGAATATACATCTGGTGTCAGATAAGATTAGAAGAAAAGTGTTTCGTAAAGCCCCCGGAGCTCGATACCAGGTTTACCTGTACCGGTAAGTTGCAAAGGGTTTTAGGGGCCATTGTTTAGATGGGTCCCGGTGAAGAGAGAAAATAAAACGAAGGTTAATATACAACATCACAAACTCAACTACGTGGCAATTTCTAAGAACCATTTGACACTATAACCATTATGGTATACGATGATCAGTCAGAGCCGGTGGCCTTTAAATACAAGAAAGTTATTGTTAAGCTTCATTTAAGGCCGCATTGCGACGGTGACTATTAGGCAGTTGCGATGGTCATCATGAAAACATACGGGGACCCCTCTATGTACAGGGACTACTATAGAGTCCAGGCTGGCTATGGCGGATTGCCACCCTACTTTCAAGGGGCCCCTGTTATGTACGGAGCCGAATTGGGGGGCTTCTTTCTGAGTTTGTTTAGAAGAGCCATGCCTTTCTTGAGAAGAGGGTACAAAATTGCAAAACCTCACGTTAAAGCGGAGGCTACATACATAGCCCATGACATTGTGGGCTCTGTAACGTTGGCTGTCGGTGAGCGCATGAACAAACAGCCCCAAGAAGGAGCTGGATTGTTGCACAAGGCACGTGTGGGTGTTAAAAGGAAGCAAAGGGCTTCGAGGCGCCGGTGCCTGCCAATGACCTATAAAAAATGGAGGACTTCTTCAAAAGGGCCACACAATTGAAGAGTCATAAGACGGAAGAGATCTTCCAAGAAGAAGAGAACACACTCTAGTGCAAATATTTTTAAAATCAGCTATCATGGCCTTCGTACACTGCGCCTCAGATGAATGTTCCAAATCTGAGCTAGATTAGTTTTCTCTAAAACCCACACAGACCAGCATCAAGAACAGTTTTTTTCATGGAAGTATCGCCTCCTGCTGCTCTGGCGCCACTGCCGCCGATAGAGATTTTTGTGTCAGGGTCCACGGATATGTGTTTTGATCTCAACAACACTCTGCTACACCTCGTCTGGAAACTAACAAAAGCAAACAGCACCAACATCGAGGCCGATGCTAAAGTGGCTCTGATTGCCTACCCCATCGCAACCATGTTTAACCAGGTGGACATTAACCTGGGCGATCGACTCATCATGCAAAGTGATAACATTTATGCCTACAGAGCCTACATAGTGAGTATTCTAAATTACAGTCGCGAAGCCCTGGTCACACATCTTTCAGCTGGGCTCTTCTAAACAGATACTCAAGCGCATTTTGAGGACACGGCGTTGGACGGGGCAATAATGGTTTTAGAAAAAGAGCCAGCTTCACACAGGCGCTGTCTACCAACATGAACATGGTTGTATTCTCTGTATTCAACAGTGTCATCCAAGTCAATCATTCCGGACAGATTATGTTTGACTATCATTAAAAGATTGTAAAATGGACACTACAGATACATGACTTCTAAAGCAGGCATAAATATGCTAAGAAATACTTTTCAGGTGTATTTCTTAGTGACAGGGTACCGGGCGAGATAGGCCCAGAAAGACCCCGCACACTCGTCTTTAACACCGACCCGCATTACAAGGGTGGAGCACATTGGGTGGCCCTGTTTCTGGATTATAGTGTTTGACAGTTTAGCGGATTTCCCAGAGCATTACATTTATACAAAACAGATATTCAAATATGTAAAGAAACCATTGCCCACAGTCGATTATAACAAGATGCGTGTACAGGATTCTCTAGCCATCACATGTGGGGGACATTATGTATATTTTATTAGTAAAATGTCTGAGGGTACGACATTTAGAAATTTTAAAAATATGTATCCCTCGATCTAGTAAACAATGACGGTATTGTTATGAAATATGTGAATGAATACTCAAGGACTTTGTCGAGCGTTGTTAAAACAGAATACAGTGTTTGTCAAAAGTGTAAGGCCTTGTAACGCCTCTATTTGTACTGATGACTGTTTAAAATTAAAAAAAATGTAAACATGAATTCAGACTATGCATTGTTTTATTTACCCGCCACACATTTAAAAACCATTTTAAAAAAGATGACTGACTGTTGAAAAGTTAAAAATGTTTATTACAAACAGTTTTCGGCACAAACATTTACACGGGTAAAGAAATAAGGGCCAGATGTAGCAAACAGTTTGCGAGTCGCAAACGTGTGTTTGCTATGCAGAAATGCATTTTGCGAGTCGGAACCGACTCGCAAAATGCAATTCAGAGTTGCTAATAGGAAAGGGTGTTCCCTTCCTATTTGCGAGTCGCAGTGGTATGCAACTCCATTTGCGACCGCGTAGGCGGTCGCAAATGGAGTCGCAGTTACCATCCACTTGAAGTGGATGGTAACCCACTTGCAAACGGGAAGGGGTCCCATGGGACCCCTTCCCCTTTGTGACTGGACCCCAAATTATTTTTTCAGATCAGGTAGTGGTCCACTACCTGCCCTGAAAAAATCCGAAACAAAAGGTTTCGTTTTTTTTTTCTAAGTGCAGCTCGTTTTCCTTTAAGGAAAACGGACTACACTTTGAAAAAAAAAACTGCTTTATTTAAAAGCAGTCACGGACATGGAGGTCTGCTGACTACAGCAGGCCTCCATACCTGTGAGTGCCCATAGTTGCTATGGGGCCGCAATTTGCGACCCACCTCATTAATATTAATGAGGTGGGTCTTTGCGACCCTATAGCGTCTGCACCGTTCTGCATAGCAAATTGCGAGTAGCAATTTGCGAGTCGCTCGGACTCGCAAATTGCAAGTCGCAATTTGCCAACTTCCTACATCTGGCCCTAAATGAAGTAAAAATCTTTCGAGCTGCGAACCTTTGTGACTGGACCCCAAATTATTTTTTCAGAGCAGGTAGTGGTCCAAGGGACCACTACCTGCCCTGAAAAAATCCGAAACAAAAGGTTTCGTTTTTTTTTTCTAAGTGCAGCTCGTTTTCCTTTAAGGAAAACGGGCTACACTTTGAAAAAAAAACTGCTTTATTTAAAAGCAGTCACGGACATGGAGGTCTGCTGACTACAGCAGGCCTCCATACCTGTGAGTGCCCATAGTCACTATGGGGCCGCAATTTGCGACCCACCTCATTAATATTAATGAGGTGGGTCTTTGCGACCCTATAGTGTCTGCACCGTTCTGCATAGCAAATTGCGAGTAGCAATTTGGAAGTCGCTCGGACTCGCAAATTGCAAGTCGCAATTTGCCAACCTCCTACATCTGGCCCTAAATGAAGTAAAAATCTTTCGAGCTGCGAACCTTTTAACAAATCTGTACAACTGGTCAAATGTCATGATAACATTAGAGTGGTGGCTAAATGTTCATTTTGAACAGACTCTTTTTAGGCTCCATAGGTAGAGAGTTGCTGCTCGTAGACTGTGTTAGCTGTGGAAAGAAAGGCAATGTTGACACAGAGGGACTCATGGTAAAAACATCAGGGGTCAGATCTTTCAAACTTTCAAACCTTTGCCGGTGGTCGCCTTTACCGTCGATAGTGGAATGAATGTTGAGTTCCACAGAGGCTCGTAGGAACTGTCCTCTAGGAGCGTTTGGGGTCCATAGTGTTTTGCTATGTGTGAGACCTCTGACCAGATCATACATGTGTAATCCAGCAACTGGTCGTCCCTTGCAATCAAATTCACCCAGTCGTTCCAAGAGATCAGATCTTTAGCAACAGTCATTTTACCGAGCAGCATTTGCACCGCCCCTCTATACCTCTGACTTATATTTTTTAAAAGGTCTTCGACAAAGGCGTCCGTGGGGAATGGGGATCCGGGGTCTTGAGGCACTACCGGGTCTGCTGGCGGATGTTTTGTGTCATGGGTATACAGAGTCAGTTTGTTTTTTCACCATTCCATTGTTTGTAATACTGTAAAAAGTTTTGAAGGGCTCCTGAGTAAAGCCCCACTTTGCAGTGTGGTTTTAAATCGGTTTGGTTCAAAATGGCTTTGATCTCAGCATCAAGACGCTGCGTCTTGTTTCTGCCAGATGTTGGCGGTAGAAGAGCCCAACTGTTCCAGCTGTTGGCAAGGCACAAGGTAAATTCTTTTTTTGGGCATGCTCTATCAGGTCCTCGATAGGTGACCTGTAATTAGTGGTATAACTATACCCTGCAGCACCCCTATAAAACCTAAAGAATGCTTGACCAGTTTCTTTTTAGAAAGGAGCGACGCCCTTTTATTGCTGAGCTTCTTAATAATGTTGAGCTTCTGCTTCAGCATGAGGAACTGGCTCATTGATATTGGGACATTACCTTTTAGGGCGTTCAGGGCTGTCTCAGAAATGGCAGCCACTAAATCGTCCAAAGCTGCACACAGGATAGCCTTTCTTTTCAGGGGGCTGGCTGTGACCAGCATTTTTAGAATGTCTAAATTACACTGTAGTCACACAGACATGGTAGCAACCTTATATTATAAGGTTTACAGTGTAAAAGTTATAAAAGTATTTTTAATGGGTCTTTTTATAGGCTTTGGGGACTGTTTTAGGCATGTAAGCAACTGAGAAGTCAGGTGGGAAAATAACAGTTCATAGTCTGTAGTCTTCTAGAGTGTTGGGTTTTAAATCTACCAGTAAGTAGCAGTCGGGTTTTGCAGTAGTGTCGTTAAACGCTTCGAAACTGTGTGTTTCCGGGGTACATCTGTTTAGCTATAATTGATATCTTAAGCTTGTCGTGTTTTAAAAAAAAAATAAGACCAGGTATGAGGCATTGAGAGTTATAGAATGACTGCTCTTACCCTTGTAAAACAAGTTCTGCACGATGTAGTATATGCTTAGATTATGATGATGTGGATATTGAGTAAAAGCCCTCTCAATCTCGGGGTGGTCCTTGCCTTCGCGCATGAGATAGTCCACAATGACCATGTGTACAAGGTGTTTAGGTAACAAGTCATCATCGTTAAGATTACTGGGGATGCCTTCTATAAATCTGATGTGCGGGAACTTTAGGGATAGTTCAGTGTAATGATCTTGCCAGCAAGAATAAAGCCATACGATCTTGTTAGGGTTCTGAGATAAAACACTGGGAGCATTTTCTAACAGTTTCCTTATAAAATAACTTTTACCACTATTTGAGGGACCTGCTAAAATGCAGGAGAATGGGTGTTGCAGCCTAGTGTCCATAGCGGTTGGGGGTTCGCCTCTCTAATGTCTTTTAATAACCGTACAGCAGTGTTTTGTCGTCCTCGGTCAGGACCCTTTTATCAATCACTACTTGCAAGGTTTTATGCAACAGCTGTGTTGTAATTTCCCACCTTTTTTTGGGCCTTACAATGCTAGGGTGATTTACGACTATTGCTTTCTTATTTTTGCGATTGCTCGTGAGGCGTAGTACTCGTGCACCAGACCCTTCAGACTGTCAAAATATATTTTAACCGTATTGCTGACATTTGAAGTGATACATTTGACTTTCATGCAAACCTTGTTGTTAGAAGTTTTGTAACTATTTGTCTTGGGTCCGGAGGAGGTGTACTCGAGTATGTACTCATCCTTTTCAAATTCGCTGGTCAAATCCCCTACATAATCACCTAGCGCAGGATCTTCATCACCCTCTTTACTCACAAAAATAACAGAGTCGTACAAACAACGATCCTGAAACTTCTCCAGCAACCTGTAAAGCTCTAGACGAGCGTGAAGCACGCTATGAAGATGTTTGTGTTAGACATTATAGGGTACTCTTTAGTGTATTTCCAGCATAGATCGGCCATCTCATCATCGATAAATTTGCAACTGGACAACATCACAGCGTCAAACAAATCTCAAGATGACCGTCTGGTGAACAGAGGACATTTGAGACCCCGCCCCTGAAACCATTGCTGGAAGAAATCGTTAGGCCCCACATTGTATAACAATCGTTCTATGAGCATTTGTACGTCTGGTGTATAGCTACAACACCCTGATCGTAGGAGTTTATATGGTCTAGGTTAACAAATCTAAACTCCTCATAGTGCTCTGTAGCGTTAAACCTCTCCACAGTACAACTGTACCTTCCGACACTTTCTAAAATCACCAGTTCTGAATCCTCAGTTTGAGGATCGCCGCAGGATGGAGGGCTCCTTGGGGTATCATTTGGTGTTAGTTGACTACGGCTCGTTGTTGGGCTATTTTTATGCCTCCTTGAAACGCTTAGTCTAGCCTTCTTTAATTTTCTTATTAAAAACTTACTGGTTCTAGAACTACTAGACCACTTCTGTTTCTTACAAGCCCAGCTGTTTTTAGGAAACAGACCACAGCTTATTTGAACAATTGCTGGTGTATTTACAAGAGGCGTCCTTGCCATTTCACCCAATATGGACGGGGATCCTTCAGGATGTTTGAGGTTAAGCCGGCTCTGAACTTTAACCCTTGAGGCTCTGAAAATGCCTATATACTCTCCTAACGTTATAGTTTGAGGCCTTATGGGGAGTGTTTTAGGCATTGAGGATGTTGCTTTTAGAAGTTTTAAACAGTTGGGGGCTGGCTCTCGCAGCTTTTTTGTTTTGAGCGCTCGTAAAACATGTAGAGCTTTACTGAGTACATCCTGGGTCTTCTTTTTATATTTAGACCTAAGGACAACCGTATTAATAAATGTGGTTCTTACATTTCCTAGGTTGTCCTGCATGCCAAGTCACGCGGGTATATTACTTATGTCTACAGCTGCTGAATGGCAAGATTGGACCATCTCGCTTTGACACTGCGCAAACCTCTGTATTAAAGCCCTCACGGTGGCTCTGAAGAGCTCAGTATTGCATCAGGTCTTACCCAGTTTTAAGGTCTTGAGGTTCAGTCTGAATTTTAGATTTATAACAGACTGATGAGTTTCTTTTATATATGTCTCCAGGACCCTAGTGTGTTCCAAAATACTATATTCTAGGTCATTACTTGAAACGTTAGCTGCGGAGTTTATATTTCCCTGAGCCACCCCAGCTACAGGTCCATGGTTAACATTATTACCCCCTTTCTGAGGGGCTAAACCAGTATGGGATGAAAAAACAGGACCCCAATGCGAACACCCTGCTGCTTCTGAGGACTGTATCCTCGCTAAATGGAGCTCCAAAACTCAGGATTTGTGACCGTCTATCCTCATACTTCTATTAGGGTATGTTGAGGAGAGAGAGGCCATAGGAGTGTATACTCTGGAAGGGGGACTGGTGGGATCGTACGCCCCCTGAGGGGTGATTGGGGACATCACGGGTAAAGAAATAAGGGCCAGATGTAGCAAACAGTTTGCGAGTCGAAAACGTGTGTTTGCTATGCAGAAATGCATTTTGCGAGTCGGAACCGACTCGCAAAATGCATTTCAGAGTTGCAAATAGGAAGGGGTGTTCCCTTCCTATTTGCGAGTCGCAGTGGTATGCAACTCCATTTCCGACCGCGTAGGCGGTCGCAAATGGAGTCGCAGTTAACATCCACTTGAAGTGGATGGTAACCCACTCGCAAACGGGAAGGGGTCCCCATGGGACCCCTTCCCCTTTGTGACTGGACCCCAAATTATTTTTTCAGAGCAGGTAGTGGTCCAATGGACCACTACCTGCCCTGAAAAAATCCGAAACAAAAGGTTTGGTTTTTTTTCTTCTAAGTGCAGTTCGTTTTCCTTTAAGGAAAACGGGCTACACTTTGAAAAAAAAACCTGCTTTATTTAAAATCAGTCACGGACATGGAGGTCTGCTGACTACAGCAGGCCTCCATACCCGTGAGTGCCCATAGTCGCTATGGGGCCACAATTTGCGACCCACCTCATTAATATTAATGAGGTGGGTCTTTGCGACCCTATAGCGTCTGCACCGCTCTGCATAGCAAATTGCGAGTAGCAATTTGCGAGTCGCTCAGACTCGCAAATTGCAAGTCGCAATTTTCCAACTTCCTACATCTGGCCCTAAATGAAGTAAAAATCTTTCGAGCTGCGAACCTTTTAACAAATCTGTACAACTGGTCAAATGTCATGATAACATTAGAGTGGTGGCTAAATGTTCATTTTGAACAGACTCTTTTTAGGCTCCATAGGTAGAGAGTTGCTGCTCGTAGACTGTGTTAGCTGTGGAAAGAAAGGCAATGTTGACACAGAGGGACTCATGGTAAAAACATCAGGGGTCAGATCTTTCAAACTTTCAAACCTTTGCCGGTGGTCGCCTTTACCGTCGATAGTGGAATGAATGTTGAGTTCCACAGAGGCTCGTAGGAACTGTCCTCTAGATGGGTTTTGGGTCCATAGTGTTTTGCTATGTGTGAGACCTCTGAGCAGATCATACATGTGTAATCCAGCAACTGGTCGTCCCTTGCAATCAAATTCACCCAGTCGTTCCAAGAGATCAGATCTTTAGCAACAGTCATTTTACCGAGCAGCATTTGCACCGCCCCTCTATACCTCTGACTTATATTTTTTAAAAGGTCTTCGACAAAGGCGTCCGTGGGGAATGGGGATCCGGGGTCTTGAGGCACTACCGGGTCTGCTGGCGGATGTTTCGTGTCATGGGTATACAGAGTCAGTTTGTTTTTTCACCATTCCATTGTTTGTAATACTGTAAAAAGTTTTGAAGGGCTCCTGAGTAAAGCCCCACTTTGCAGTGTGGTTTTAAATCGGTTTGGTTCAAAATGGCTTTGATCTCAGCATCAAGACGCTGCGTCTTGTTTCTGCCAGATGTTGGCGTAGAAGAGCCCAACTGTTCCAGCTGTTGACAAGGCACAAGGTAAATTCTTTTTTTGGGCATGCTCTATCAGGTCCTCGATAGGTGACCTGTAATTAGTGGTATAGCTATACCCTGCAGCGCCCCTATAAAACCTAAAGAATGCTTGACCAGTTTCTTTTTAGAAAGGAGCGACGCCCTTTTATTGCTGAGCTTCTTAATAATGTTGAGCTTCTGCTTCAGCATGAGGAACTGGCTCATTGATATTGGGACATTACCTTTTAGGGCGTTCAGGGCTGTCTCAGATATGGCAGCCACTAAATCGTCCAAAGCTGCACACAGGATAGCCTTTCTTTTCAGGGGGCTGGCTGTGACCAGCATATTTAGAATGTCTAAATTACACTGTAGCCACACAGACATGGTAGCAACCTTATATTATAAGGTTTACAGTGTAAAAGTTATAAAAGTATTTTTAATGGGGCTTTTTATAGGCTTTGGGGACTGTTTTAGGCGTGTAAGCAACTGAGAAGTCAGGTGGGAAAATAACAGTTCATAGTCTGTAGTCTTCTAGAGTGTTGGGTTTTAAATCTACCAGTAAGTAGCTGTCGGGTTTTGCAGTAGTGTCGTTAAACGCTTCGAAACTGTGTGTTTCCGGGGTACATCTGTTTAGCTATAATTGATATCTGAAGCTTGTCGTGTTTAAAAAAAAGAATAAGACCAGGTATGAGGCATTGAGAGTTATAGAATGACTGCTCTTACCCTTGTAAAACAAGTTCTGCACAATGTAGTATATGCTTAGATTATGATGATGTGGATATTGAGTAAAAGCCCTCTCAATCTCGGGGTGGTCCTTGCCTTCGCGCATGAGATAGTCCACAATGACCATGTGTACAAGGTGTTTAGATAACAAGTCATCATCGTTAAGATTACTGGGGATGCCTCCTATAAATCTGATGTGCGGGAACTTTAGGGATAGTTCAGTGTAATGATCTTGCCAGCAAGAATAAAGCCATACGATCTTGTTAGGGTTCTGAGATAAAACACTGGGAGCATTTTCTAACAGTTTCCTTATAAAATAACTTTTACCACTATTTGAGGGACCTGCTAAAATGCAGGAGAATGGGTGTTGCAGCCTAGTGTCCATAGCGGTTGGGGGTTCGCCTCTCTAATGTCTTTTAATAACCGTACAGCAGTGTTTTGTCGTCCTCGGTCATGACCCTTTTATCAATCACTACTTGCAAGGTTTAATGCAACAGCTGTGTTGTAATTTCCCACCTTTTTTTGGACCTGACAATGCTAGGGTGATTTACGACTATTGCTTTCTTATTTTCACGATTGCTCGTGAGGCGTAGTACTCGTGCACTAGACCCTTCAGACTGTCAAAATATATTTTAACCGTATTGCTGACATTTGAAGTGATACATTTGAGTTTCATGCAAACCTTGTTGTTAGAAGTTTTGTAACTATTTGTCTTGGGTCTGGAGGAGGTGTACTCGAGTATGTACTCATCCTTTTCAAATTCACTGGTCAAATCCCCTAGATAATCACCTAGCGCAGGATCTTCATCACCCTCTTTACTCACAAAAATAACAGAGTTGTACAAACAACGATCCTGAAACTTCTCCAGCAACCTGTAAAGCTCTAGACGAGCGTGAAGCACGCTATGAAGATGTTTGTGTTAGACATTATAGGGTACTCTTTAGTGTATTTCCAGCATAGAACGGCCATCTCATCATCGATAAATTTGCAACTGGACAACATCACAGCTTCAAACAAATCTCAAGACGACCGTCTGGTGAACAGAGGACTGTTGAGACCCCGCCCCTGAAACCATTGCTGGAAGAAATCGTTAGGCCCCACATTGTATAACAATCGTTCTATGAGCATTTGTACGTCTGGTGTATAGCTACAACACCCTGATCGTAGGAGTTTATATGGTCTAGGTTAACAAATCTAAACTCCTCATAGTGCTCTGTAGCGTTAAACCTCTCCACAGTACGACTGTACCTTCCGACACTTTCTAAAAACACCAGTTCTGAATCCTCAGTTTGAGGATCGCCGCAGGATGGAGGGCTCCTTGGGGTATCATTTGGTGTTAGTTGACTACGGCTCGTTGTTGGGCTATTTTTATGCCTCCTTGAAACGCTTAGTCTAGCCTTCTTTAATTTTCTTATTAAAAACTTACTGGTTCTAGAACTACTAGACCACTTCTGTTTCTTACAAGCCCAGCTGTTTTTAGGAAACAGACCACAGCTTATTTGAATAATTGCTGGTGTATTTACAAGAGGCGTCCTTGCCATTTCACCTAATATGGACGGGGATCCTTCAGGATGTTTGAGGTTAAGCCGGCTCTGAACTTTAACCCTTGAGGCTCTGAAAATGCCTATATTCTCTCCTAACGTTATAGTTTGAGGCCTTATGGGGAGTGTTTTAGGTGTTGAGGATGTTGCTTTTAGAAGTTTTAAACAGTTGGGGTCTGGCTCTCGCAGCTTTTTTGTTTTGAGCGCTCGTAAAACATGTAGAGCTTTACTGAGTACATCCTGGGTCTTCTTTTTATATTTAGACCTAAGGACAACCGTATTAATAAATGTGGTTCTTACATTTCCTAGGTTGTCCTGCATGCCAAGTCATGCGGGTATATTACTTATGTCTACAGCTGCTGAATGGCAAGATTGGACCATCTCGCTTTGACACTGTGCAAACCTCTGTATTAAAGCCCTCACAGTGGCTCTGAAGAGCTCAGTATTGCATCAGGTCTTACCCAGTTTTAAGGTCTTGAGGTTCAGTCTGAATTTTAGATTTATAACAGACTGATGAGTTTCTTTTATATATGTCTCCAGGACCCTAGTGTGTTCCAAAATACTATATTCTAGGTCATTACTTGAAACGTTAGCTGCGGAGTTTATATTTCCCTGAGCCACCCCAGCTACAGGTCCATGGTTAACATTATTACCCCCTTTCTGAGGGGCTAAACCAGTATGGGATGAAAAAACAGGACCCCAATGCGAACACCCTGCTGCTTCTGAGGACTGTATCCTCGCTAAATGGAGCTCCAAAACTCAGGTTTTGTGACCGTCTATCCTCATACTTCTATTAGGGTATGTTGAGGAGAGAGAGGCCATAGGAGTGTATACTCTGGAAGGGGGACTGGTGGGATCGTATGCCCCCGGAGGGGTGATTGGGGACATCAGATATGTGGAATTTAAATGTTGATCGTCGTAGCTTGGGGACATGGATGCGTGGGACGTGTGTGGGCTGGGAAAGGTTGATTGCTGACTGGTGAATTGCTGCGTGTCTGGGTCTGCGCTAAAATGACCATTGTGCTCACTGGCTGCTATTGTTTCAGAATGCGCTCCCACACCCGCCAGTGCCCTGAGAAGACTTATAAAGTCAGCATAAGGGTCCTCTACAGGGTGATCATTTTCATACCTAGGCCCATGTTTATACTTTTTTAACGGCGCATTTGTGCCGCTTTTTGATGCAAAAATGGCACAAACTTACAAAATGCTATTATATTTTGCAAGTTTCCACCGCTTTTGCATCAAAAAATGACACAAATGCGGCGCTAAAAAGTATAAATATGGGCCCTAGAGTCCAACATAGTTATAGGAGGCTTTGGTAGTGGTCTGCAGGGAACTGCAGCTACATCACATGTCTCACCCATAAAAAAGTTAGACGTTGGCAGAGTATGTGGTTCTGCGTGAGGCGTAACTGTGTTTTTACCCAAGAGATCTGGAGGAACAGTTTGGATCTCAGGGACCGGTTGCTTCTTCTTTCTATTCTTTAATGAGAGACGCTTTATTTTAGGGTTGTTGCATTCATTGGAATCCCCTCCATTGGTTTTACAAGTTGCTTCATGTTGTGTGCCTGTGGTTGCAACGGCTACACCGCCTATGTGTCCCATCCCTTGCACAAATAGAATTTCTGTAGAAGTGTTTGGTGTATTGGTCGTGGGGTTTATTTGTAAAGCGGTGCAGTGCTTAAGGTCTGTACTTGGTCTACTATGGCAACCTGTAGAGCCTAGTCTTGGCTTGTCCTGACGTCCCGCGTTGAACTCTGTGGTTGTTGATGCCTTTGTGTTTTGGTGGGTCCCTGTGATATCCTTTCAAGGCGACGCAGGCCACTTGGCTTTTGTGATGGTTCTGTGATGTGAAAAATAAAAAATACAGTTTAGGTATTGCTAGAACCGATATATCCTAGAGGGAGAAAAAAAAGAAAGTAGAGAGAGAGGGAGAGACAGAGAGAGAGAGAGAGAGAGAGAGAGAGAGAGAGAAAGAGAGAGAGAGATAGAAAGAGGTTAGTATTCTTAAGGCTCTGCAATTATTTTAAACACACCTGCCGTGCTCCCCCGGTTGAGGCGTTTCTTTATAGGTGTTCAATGTTTAGGTGATGTAGACTTCCTTTTCCTGCCTGCCTTTTTAACAACGTCTTACACCTTTTGCGCCGACGTTGGGTGGTCCATGTGCGGCCCCATGGGTTCTGAAGAAAAAATGAATAAATGTCACACTTACAATATAACACAGTGACTATGAAGGTTCTCAGAGGCATCGGCTAATTTCATTTATCCATAAGAGGTTTATCTTGTTGCGCTGAAGACTTTGCATCTTGATCCTCTCGGATCCGCTGTGCAGCTTTGACAGCTGTCTGTACTTCGGTTTCATATCCTGTTTAAAGAAAGAAAAGTATCAGAAAACATTGTTAGAAATAAAGCAACATAGGTAATAAGACTAGGTTATTGACAAAGTTCTCTAACGCTAAAACTACAGATAGCTGTACATTGCTGAAAGGCATCCATTTCCTTGCGTGTCGATGCTTGCTCTTGAGGAGCCTACGTACAAAAAGAGACATCCTTGATTTTAGACTGTCATTCGTTTTTTATGTGCTGTCATAACACATTCATATACTATTAGCCTGTAGAAACATTTACTCGAATAACTACGTACACAGCTTACTCAGAATGTTAGCTAATAAGTACACTATCATCCCCTTACATTTTTCTGAAGTTACAATACACAAAGCCTCTTGTTCACATTTCTCAAAAACTATACACTGTTTATTTAAAAAAGTCCACAGGGCAGTGGTGCTGCGTGACATAATATCTAGGAATCTCTCAATAAGGCATTATTTATATAGTTCCAGGGGCTCTGTATATATTCATGTACAATAGAATGGAAGCCGGATCCTAGGATCCACGCCAGGTTTTCGCCCTAGCTCTCCAATGCTCTGAACCATGTGTGGGGGCAGAGCTCAATCTAAACTCCAGCCTAGAGGGTGTAGCTGATAGACAGAGCCAGCTCCAACACCCTAGACACAGTCCTTTTGAAAAATTGCAGGCTGTGGAGGCAACATGGGGGTCCCTGTGTCTTTCTCAATGCCAACCCAGGACAACAGGACCTCGACCTAAGGTGAGTGGATAGTCGTTTGTGGGACTTGAGCCTGCTGCTCAATACCCCCACTATTGATAATTTGTGTGGTTGGGCTGGGGGGCTGAAGGGCAGAGAACGCAGAACACACAACTAATTAGGTGCAAAACTAACTCCATATTTATACTTTGGTGCTAGACTCCTCTAGCGCAAAATTTATGGAGTTAAAGTAATTTTTTCAAAGTGGAGACCTACCTTGCCTTAATGAGATGCAAGGTAGGCTTTCCCGTGCAAAAAATGACTCTATGGCCTTAACGCCATATTTAGGGGCATATTTATACTCTGCGGCATTTTTATACTCTGTTTACACCGAATTAGCTCAATTTTTTTACTCTAATTCGGTGCAAATCTAACTCCATATTTATACTTTGGTGCTAGACCCGTCTAGCACCAAGGCCCTGATTTATACTTTTTTGTGCCGCATTAACATCATTTTTTACGCAAAAGTTGGCAAACTTACAAAATATTGGCACTTATTTATACTTTTTGCTGCAAAACTGCACTAACTCAGTTTTGCACCAAAAAGTTTAGCACCGGCTTGCACCATTTCTGTGCACCAGCCATGCACCATATTTATGGAATGGTGCAAGCCGGTGCAAAGGGTAGGATAGAGTAAAAAAAAATGACTTTAGTCGGGTGGGGCTGGAAGTATAGAAGAAGAAGGTTTAGCACCAAAAAAATGACTTTAGGCAGGTTAGAGTAAAAAATATGACTCCAACCAGATTAGCGTCATTTTATGGTGCTAAACCTACCATCCACATGACTCCTGCCTTAGAAAAGGCAGGAGTCATGCCCACCACCCCAATGGCCAGCACAGAGGACAGGGGTCCCCTGGGCATGGCCATTGCACCCTGTGCCATGTATGGGGGCCCATTTCAGGGCCCCCTATGGCACTTTCAAAAAGAAAATGCAATCTTACCTGTACTTACCTGGGATGGGGTCCCCATCCTCCGCAGTCCCTCTGGTGTGGGTGGGGGTGCCCCTGGGGCCTGGGGAGGGCACCTGTGGGCTTATTCCATGGTGTTCCACCATGGAAATAGGACCACAGGTCCCCTAACGCCTGCCCTGACCCAGACTTTAAAAATGTTTTTGAACCCTCCTCCGTTCCTTGCACCATTTTTGCATGGGAGTATAAATATGGTGTTAAGGCCATAGAGTCAATTTTTGCACAGGAACGCCTACCTTGCATCTCATTAAGGCAAGGCAGGTTTTCACTTCAAAAAAATGATTTTAACTCCATAAATTTGGCTAGGCTAATAACAGAGATTGCCGAGCTGCAAACCACTTGGGATTCCTGTTATTAACCCAACAGACTTGCTCTCAGAAGCCGTGTGTGAAGCCTGCGGCCTCTGAGAACAGACCTGCTAAGTTAATAACAAGGGTCCCTGAGCGTTTTGCGGCTCTGGGCCATACCATTAACATAACAGATCTTCTCTCAGAGGCCACGGGGCCTCTGAGACCAGATCTGTTAAGTTAATAACGGGGGTCCCCGAGCGCTATGTAGCTTGGCGAAACCCCACACACAGCTGCTGCACTTAAATGTGGGAACATAGAATTCTGAGGCATTGTAATCCTGAATCCATCTCGGGGCTCTTTAATACATTTAAAACCACTCCCTGACCCTTCAGCTCACTCTGCAGTTTGCAGCTTTCTCCCATTGTGGCGTTTTTTCCATTTTTCTCAATCACCATCTTTCCCAAATGTGTCTTTTGCACGCAGCAAATGCCTGAGGCAGAAGAATAAGTGCCAGCCCTAAAAAAATAGGTGCAGGTGCTCAGCACCGGAACCCTTAAGCACAAATTAAGCAATGCCTCCATCACATAACTGTGCTTGCGTTCTCTCAGGGGGCCCTGGGCTCACAGCCTGTGACCCCTTACATTAGTCTTTTGAACCCACCAATAAAATTTTTGTAACCCCACATTTCACCACAGTCCTCCTTGCACATACATTAATATTATTTTAAAAAGCGTTTGTAACGGCTGGCTTTAACTATCAACTCAGCTATCCAAATATACTTCTGTTCTTTGCAGCAAGCGTATTAACCCTTGGCGCTACTTTACTGAGAGTCCAAACTGCAGCTCTCAGTAGGCACATTAATTATAAGAGGCATCTAGACAATTTTTATTATTTCAAGAAGGCTGCATGCACAAGGAACTTTTCAGCATGTGCTTTTAAATAGTAAGCTTCCTCACTGAGCCCCTCAAACAGCCCCCTCAGCTTGCCCAGTCCTTTGGGCAAGCTGATACATTGTACATTCCATCTAGGTTATGCAAGACTCTGGGGAGGGTGGGTGGATGCTCTGTACTTCCACCACTCCTCTCTGAGGAGGCATATTGCAGCCCAACCACCCTGCTAGCATGAACATGCCCAGCCTTGTCCTCTTAGGCCATGAAGCATGCCGCACACCTGCACAGCTGCCATTTCACAAAACCCTTAGACCTACACACTAGGGACAGTATCAGGGCATGTGACTAACACGGCATCGCACCATGTCACAACTCACGTGTACTGGTTGCACTGTATTTTCAATTAGCTTCAACCTGTTTTGGTGTCCATTTTCTGTTGGGTGGAGAAATGTGCGTGTTTAATCAAAGGCTAGCGTATTTCTAGCCAACGGTATAGGTGTTTAAAGTTACTAGTCATCAGGGCTAGCCAGGTCCTTTACCCTAACATACTGAAATATGGTAGATTGCAAGTGATATCTCTGATGTAGTAAAGGTTGGGATGTTGGCACCAAGGCCCTCATTATGAGTTGCCTAATAAATGTGCCAGATTTCCCCCACACCTGGTGTTATCAATAAGTGGGTACTAGTAACTCTAGATATTGAGAAAATCCAGCCTATTATGAGTTGGACTCTGTGGGCCCACTAAGAAATGCCAATTTACCAGGGGAATCAATAATTCTAAGTCCTACTCCCCCCAGTAAACCCTGATTTTGTTGCAGACTTTCACCTGAGATTTTGGCTGTCTTTAGCTGCTGAAAGCTCAGGGTGAAAGTTAGGAGATTTGTGGTATTTCCGTAGATCTCCTTATTCCGAAGGGGTGAGTAACTGCTGCTATTTGTCCCACTGAAATTAGGAGGCTATTCAAAATTGAATAAGAGCCCAAGTGTCTGAGTTTCAGGGAAGTTAGCCCAAGACAAAAAGACACCTTTAAAGTAGTACAAAGTAGGTTGATTTTTTAAGAATATGTCTTTAGGGGGCCAAAGTCTAAGTGGACAATGTCCTCTCTATTTTAGTTCAGAGGCTGCTAGTTCCTAGGAGACACAACCAACTAACATGCATGCCACCAAGCTAGCACAGTCCTATATTTTAGCCAATTATATATATTTTGTGATTCCTATTCAAAGAGACCTTCAGTCATAGAAGGCTGATATAAAGCATGTTGCAGGTGATATCTCTGATATGGGCAAGAGTCAGCAAGACTGATCCAGCTGTCCTGTAACAAGCAAGCCAATCCACAGTCAAGGCAAACAGCCTTAATGTAGTTAGGGGTTGTTTGTTTTTTTCAAAAAATCCCTATGGGTCCCAACACCACAATACTTGGATGGACAAGGTCAGGGTATGTTCGTGTACAGCAGCACTCAGTATACTCCATCAACTCAATATGCTGGCTGGAGTCAGCATTCAGAGAAGCTGTCTGGAAAGAAAATGACACCTAAAGGCAATATATTTTAGGGACAGTTATTGCTACAGAGAAGAGTTAATTGGAGGTGGAGGTATTAGAGAGGTGCTGGAGAGTTGCAATGGTGTGGAAACAGGAGAATGAAATTAAATGTAACGTTTAAATGTGTATAAATGTTGTTTTTTGCAAAGATCACAGAGAAGAGCTGAACTAAAATTGAAAAAATGAGCACCTTTCAAAACTAATTCATACCAGTGTCCTAGCAAAACCAACACAAGCATGGTGAAAGGAATTCTTGCATCAGCAGGAGGATGGCTCATCATGTAAAAAAGAAAGAACAAGGTATTGGTCTCAATGAATGGAGTGAAGACAGGAGGATAACGTGTAGCAGACCAATTCAGTATTGTTCTGTCAGTTCATCAACTTAGGGAGCATTTGTGTTCTCACCACTGCATGTACAGGGTGCCAGTCTGTCTAGGGTCTGAGCAATGACCCAACTAGAGCTCACTCAAATAGATCTTTTCTTCCTTTGGGACTATCAGTGGCAGGAAAGAGCCCTGGGCTTCAAAACCCCTGATCACAATTTGGTTTCTTTCAACCTAGGGAGAGTTGGTGAAACCAAGGCCTTTCAAATGTTGTTTAGCTTCTTCTCAGGTTGTCACCTTTGATAGGTGCTCCACTCCTTAATTTGTTCATGATGCAAAACAGCAGTAGAAACTATGCCTGCCTGAATGGTTTCACACAAACATACACAGCACTCCAGTGACCCTCCAGCTAGGTTGGCACTATGTAGTTTAGTATATTTTTTTTATTCTCCCTCCTCTCTCCCACAGGACTCCCCTACTTGCAGCATTATTTTACAAGTAGAAATAAGCTTTCTGCAGTGAAAAGGAAACAGGAGACAGAACATTTCTCTTGCCTCGGACAAAGGAAAGAGACACAATATTGTTGTTAGTCAACATAGTCCATCAGGTCCTTCCAATGCAATGTTGATAAGGGTCAGAAGGATGCAACCATGTGTTAGAATCAGGGAGACTACTTCCAAACAATGCAAACATATTTAAATATGCAAGGTGTTTTTGATTTTTCAAAAACGTCCCATGAGGGCCCCAGGATCATACTTCTTTGATAAACTGTGCTCCACAGTGTACACCTGCTGTATTTTTACTCTGGCTGAATAACAGGGCCTCCAAAGGTGCATACTATGACCCTTCTTGTTGCCTTAATATAACATACTCCATGGTAGACTCCACCTATCCACATACTTTCCACTCCATGACAGTCTCAACTTTACAATGCTGGCTGCTACAAAAATGGTATGTACACCAGGCTTTGCCTATTCGCACATTCTTCACAACCCCACATCATATTGCACAGCAGTGTTCACTGCACTTTGTCTGAAAACCATTTTGAATCCCAGACCTTTTCTGCAGCGCCCCCTATAGGCCAAACTAAATCCATCATCACATCAACCATTCACTCCAGAAAGACTCCAGAAAGCCAATGCAAATCAAAGTCAGGGGTATGAAGTGCTGTATAAACATTACACTGAAATACAATAGGATCAAATACAGTGATTTTTAGTGTGGATTTGAAATCACTATTGTTTTAAAGAATGTAACTCTTTTGGGAATTGAAATAGATCAAAACAGGGAATACCACAAAGGATCCCCTGCGACACTTTGTGGCAGATTAAAGGTTGCTCTGTTGTTCAGGAAGGACGGAAGTTACTAATATCACATCTTGGCCCCATCTCTTTACATACTAGTATAAATCACTGAATGCCAACCTAACGCATTGCTATCTCTAGACATTTCTCTTTCCCCTAATTAAATCAACCCACCCAACTTTGCCCTAACACCTTTAGTCTTGCCATCTAATCAGCTAGTCTGGTATCCCACATTCTTTGGACCTCCTGGTCACAAGCAAGGACTTTTGACACTTCACTTTTGACTGATGTGCTAGTCTTTTCTTCACCTGAAAGGAATGGTCCTCTTGCAATCATGCCAAGTCAATGAACTTTGGCTGCATGCTTACCTACTAGCTCTTCCCTTACTTGAAATTGCTGTTTGGCCCATTAGGACATGATTGGTGGAGCCCCACCTCATCAAAGCCGTCACCCAAAGGAGTCATTAGCAAAGCTAATTCCCAGAACAGAGAATGTGATTCAGTTACAAAAAAAACAGATTGAGTGATGAGGTAATCACCAACCTCCTCTTATCGTTCACCCTTCTGCTGATTGTTACAGAAGGCATGGATCAGGGCAGGACAAATAGAAGTTGTCAATATAGACAGCTTCTGCTGTCTATTTGTTCAGCTAGCTTATCCATTAGCAGGCCATAATTATCTCTGATGATCATTTGTATACCTCTCTTAATTTAAATGACCAACTAGTTAGTCAATCCAACAAACCGGTGGAGAGGGCATTCAACTGGTGTCTTGTTCATCACATTCATTATAGGAAACATGTCAAATGTCCCACCATTAATTTGGATGGCTGAAAATCCTGCCACATTTCACTGCCTCTCCAATAAACTCGACCAAATTGACTTTGGGGTCTTTAAAAAAAAGCATACACATCTATATACAGTGACATCAGCACTCATTTTATACTGAATGTGATTCCTCTGTCTAAGAGACTATCCCATAGCCACACTGCAAATGACTCTATAGCCAAGGTAAACAGGAGGGGAGAGAGGGGACAACCTTTCGACATGCTTCCACAGATCAGAAACCCATTGGCCATATATTGATTTATACACATAAGTGCCATTGGTTCAGAATAAAGCAATTTAATGAATCCAAAAATATTGGAAATCAGACCCATTCCAAGTAGGACAGTAAACAGGAAATGCCTGTCTATGGAATCAAAGGCCTTCTCGGCTTTTAGAATACTGAGCTGGCACAAGTATCAGAGTGGATCTAATGCATTAGGACTAACATTGTTCCGAGATTACTAGAGGCTGCTTTGCCCAGCACAAAGCTCCTGCAGTAGTAGCTTCTCCATCAGCAGTTTTAGCCTATTGGCTGTAATTTGAGCCAAGTATTCATTGTCAAGGTTCACAAGGGATAATGTCAAATTTGATCTACTGTTTTTCTTATTTTCCTGGCTATATATAGCTGTAATAACATTCCCTAGTTGTTATTGGGAGTACACTCATTTCTAGGGCCTACTGGTAAAACTCAGCCAGGCATGAGGCTAGTATATGCTTACACTCCTTGTCAATTTCTGCTGTAAGATATCAGAACCAGATGCTTTACTTCCTGGCCCTCCCTCTAGGGTCACTACAATTTCTTGAATAGTAATCATGGCCCATATTTATACTCTGTTTGAGCTGAATTAGCATCATTTCTTTGGATGCTAATTCAGAGCAAACTTAACTCCATATTTATATTTTGACGTCTAGCGTCAAAATATTGGAGTCAACGTCATTTTTTGGATGCTTGAAACCTCCTTGCGTCAATGAGATGCAAGATAGGTGTTCCCATCCAAAAAATTACTCTAAGCCCCTAGCGCTTAGGGTGCATGGGTGAGAGGAGGACCCAAAAATTATGTTAACTCTGATTTGTATCATATTTTAACCCCTGGGTCAGACCAGGCCTTGAAATGAGGCAAACACATCACTACTTAAGGAAAACACACAGAAGCATTATTACGAACCCACAGGACAACATGGAAGTGCTACTGCTCCAGCATAGGACAGCAACAACAACTGCAACCACCACAACACGGCCCACAAAGGCAAAGCAGAGGGCAGGAGAGGATATTCAGAAACAGGACAACCCTCCTTGGCCTTAGAGAACAAAACATTATAAGGACCTACAGACTCAATCGCCAAGCTATACTACACCTGCTGCACCAAACTGAGCAGCAAATCACAGCCAGCCTGCAGACCTCACATAATATATCACCTATGACAAAGCTGCAAGCTTTCCAGCACATGCTGGCAAGTGGATCATTTCAAACAACGAGTGCCCTGGTTGTTGGTGTGTCACACCCGTAATTCTCTGTGTTGCTGCAAAAGGTGTGAGACGCAATAATCTCTGACACCCCACCACATCAGCTTCCCTAACACCCAGCAAACGCAGCAGGAGATAAAACAGGGGTTCTACCACTTTCATGGCTTCACACATGTACTTGGTGCAATTGACAACACCCATGTCTGACTTGTGCTACCTGCAGCAAAAGAGCACGTATACCGGAATCGCAAACACATGCATTTCATTAATGTGCAGGCCATAGTGGACCACTGGGGACTGTTCACAAACATTTTGGCCAATTATCCTGGGAGTGTCCATGATGCCTTAATATTCCAGCACAGCAGGATCAACTAACCCTTCCAGGATGGACAATATGGAAATGACCTACTTGTGGGTAAGCCACAAAACCTAGCAATATGCACACAGCACACCAACCCTGTAAGACACACAAGACATACTCCACTACAAAAACACATGCCCAGGGTAACACAGTTGTGCAGGTGACAACACATATGCACCATGCGGCAATACAGCACGATCAGTGCACACCACAAACACATTCACCCACATGTACGTGACACACTTCCAACTTGACAGGCACACCACGTGAAAAACAGGTGCAAATATGTGCCCTTTGCCAACAGAAGAACTACACAAAGCACTACAAGTGTCCACAGGTTGCGTACTACGTACACTTCATACACAGTACACCAAACAAAGAATATCACAGCAATGGCATGCACAATGCTCATGTTACGTAAGTCTCACATAGACACAGATCCCTCAAATCATGCTGTGCAAGTCACTGCCAGAACAAACATTAAATGCCAGAAAACTGGTGCCAAAATCAACTACACCTCATCAACACATACCTGACATACCTGTAGTGTCCATATACATCTGCCTGACGCATTGGGTCACACACATAGGAATACAAAATTAATGTCCATCACATATCATGTGCCCGATTTGTGAGAAGTGGCACCACACCTACTGCAGTGCCACCTCACATGCACCACTTACTGAACCACAACACCATCATGTCTGTACCACAAACAATAAATGACCCACCATGGGGAAGAATCACTGTTAGACAGTGCAGATCATGGATCCCATAGTGGGACCCTCTAGGAGTATTTAGGACATCACTGACCTTACATGCACTGTGCCAAGGGAAACATTTGCTCAGTAGCTGAGTTCTATCCCATAGCCTGCACTGTGCATGTGTTGACAGTATAAATACTGAAAGATGTTTTGGAAGATAGGATAGACACTGGTAGGAATGTTGATCATCCTGAACCAATGGGATACACACCCTTGGACACCTAATGGCTGGCACAAACATCAGCTGCCACTCAGGATCACTAAGGCACCTATGTAAGAGCCCTCAGTGCTATTGTCATGGCCTGAACTGTATGTAAAGGTTTGCGGATGACCACACTTTTGTGACTTGAAGCCACATTGGAAATCTGCCATCCTCCCACAGAGCTCTTAGCGTGGAAGGGGGGTGCAATGTGTGTAGCTGCACATCTGTCACCACAAGATACATATCATGATGATGCTTACTCAGATGTAGGTGTCACCTAAAACCTGAGGCAGTGCCAACATCAAACACCACCCCAGGCGTGCAGTTTGCAGGTTGCAATAAGGAAATAGACTGTGATTTGAACTCATATGACTGTGCCAACCAATGCAGGCTGCATGCTGCTGCACACATAGAAAGAGCCAATTGTCCATCAAAACAGCATATGTTTAGGGAGGTGTCCCTTCCTGCACAGATACATCCACCTCCGCAGGGCAGCTAGCCAAGCACCCTGGTGCAAGGTTGGTAGTGTCAGTGCACGGCTGTATATAAGCCACTGGTGCAGGAGACAACAAAGGGTTGCCTAGTAACATGTCACACATGCTGCATTCCTACATAGTCAAAATATTGCAGCACAGTGCTGCCAATGTTGGAGCTGTGTTGTGCATTGTCACTTACTCATTTAAATGGGCCTAAGTGTTGCACCTCATCTGTAATGACACATGTCAAAATGGCTGGGATGTCCAGACTCTGTAGTAATACCATGCTGCCACCACAGTGTGTTGTGAGGATGTGTCATGTCCCCTCTAGTGATAGCACACTGATACAAAGGTGCACTACACAACACATGGTACATACATATTGACCATCAGTTAGGATTCCAAATCATATGTCCTCGGTCCTTGAGCCAATACTCAAGATAGTCATGTCCAGCAACACAGTGCTAAGAAAACTTTGCCTAAGGCCAGGAACTCACACCATACCACAAACACATATAAGTCACAACCACCTCAAAATAACAACTGCCATGCTACATGACAAACCTGTTGCAAGCCTTAACAACAACTTACTCCTATTATCTTTTGCAGCAGATCAGGATTATGGCATACAGCCATGGATTATGACCCCATTTGCAAACCCACTCACAGCAGCAGAGCGTGCATACAACAAGGGACATCTTCAGACACGGAATATCTTGAAAAGGACATTTGGCATACTGAAATCAAGATTCAGGTGCCTGGACCTCACATGAGGCAGCCTCCTATATGCCCCACATATTGTCTGCAAAATCATCCTGACATGTGCTATCCTGCACAACATATGTGTGAGGATGAACATCCCCATATATGACCAGGTTGATGACCTGCTTGAGGAGGAGGAGGAGGATGGTGGAGTAGAAATGGAGGGGGAAAAGCACAACACAGCTGCTGTGATATGCCGCAGACAGCACATAGTTGAGAACCTTTTCATTAAAGAACCACTTAAATCACCTCACAAAATTTAGTAGATAAACACTTCACTTATACAACCAATCCTGCTTTGGTGTCTTCAATGCCCACTACTATATACCATAGGATTGTTAGTCTAACCTCAGGCAGCATGTTACAAATACAAATCTGACAAGTACTGTTGCAACATCATGTGTGATGTGTAAGATTGTACTGTCACCATCACACGCATCACTCATTGTCTCATCACTGGTATGTGCCAAATGAAGGACCCAATCTATGGACCACAAAACATAGACCCTCATTATGAACGTGGTGGTGTGAGCCGCCATGCTGGCGGTGGCGGGAAATCACTCCAGCCAGCATGGCGGCCCACACCGCCACATAATGAAGCCATGGCGGCCCTCACCCACCGCTTGGCTGCCTCCGTCAGGCAGCATGGCGGTGGACGGCATCATTATCCGACAGGGCAGTGCTGCTGCCCTTCGGATAATGATCCCCTTTGCCTCCAGCCTTTCCCTGGTGGGTTTCCCCGCCAGGGAAAGGCTGGCGGAAGGGGCGCACCGGGGCACCCCTGGGGGCCCCTCCACTGCCCATGCACTTGGCATGGGCAGTGCAGGGGCCCCTGTGCAGTGCCCCATCGTGCAGGTCATCGTGCACCCGCTGCACAGAGGCATTGATGGCGGCACCATGTGGAGAAGCCGGCAATGTCCCGGCCAGTCATTCCGCTGGGCCAGCGGGCAGAAACATAGTTTCCGCCCGCTGACCCAGAGGAATGTCCATTATATGGCCGGCAGGGTTCCAAGGGAGCTGGTGGTCTATGGAAAAACCGCCAGCATGAACACGGCGGTATAAACCACTGTGTTCATAATGTGGGCCTTATTGTACAATCACATTGCCAACTTGTTCATTAATAGCTCAACACACACAACTACATCATGTCCAAATAGGAGTATGCAAGGGGCCCACACATGAGGTAGTGAGTGTCCAAAATAAGAAAGTTAGTCATGTTGGAACAAAACACTGTCACAACTCAGTGTGAGTTGAAATGGCTGCATGGAACATGTGTGATAAGGTAGGGGATATCATTGGTAACAATGGTCATCATGATTTGCCCAGGTATAACAAGCAATGGAAGAAGTTGGGCCCGCGTGGTAATCTGTACTGCCACTGCCATGGGGCCCAATCATGACACAGGGTACACATGACCTCACACACTGCACAGACACGTCTGTGGAATGCACTTCAGTATGGATGAGAACATATGCAGCTAGTGCTGCAGGTCCAGTACACAAAACCAACAACCATTTGTAAATGCAATGAGTTTAATCAAATATTTGTAGTAAAAAAATAATCTGTGTGTAATGTAGACAGAGTGTGTCATACACAGTATGGACCAAAGATGTACAAATGTCAGACATATATGTAGGCCACACAGGTCTCAATGAACTCCAAATCTACATACGGAGACAGTTGTCGGGTAACATTTCTTAGGTAGCATTGGTTCAGACATCATCAACAATGCTTGAGCTGCGTATGTAATTTTAAATATTCTGCTCTGTGTGACAACATCACACATCACATATATGAAAACACAATACTCAATAACAAACCAGAACTATTGCATTGTACTGACTGCCAAACATATGTGGATACACTTATGTCACACATGGATATATATGCATGACATGCAACTATTTGCATGATGTTGACACTGTAATACACACATCCGTGGAACAGACCAATCACACTGTCATCACATTGATGCATGGATTACCACATGTGGCCATACACAATATGCCACAATGCAGCACAGTCCATGTCATTTGTATGTTGATTCAGGGTGCATCTAAGGACAATGGAACAAAAACACGCGATCAGGAATTGAGTAAAAATAAAAAAAGACGCAAATGCGTATAAAACATCCTCAAACAGAAAAAATATAACACATGGGCCCTTAGCGTGAATTCCACCTTCACACTCCTCTCAATGCTAATTTTCAGTGAAAGCGACACAGAATGGTAATGCGTTGATATAAACGACGCACACATGTTATGTGTCTAAAATACCCACGCAAATGTAAAATGCTTCATCAAAATACAAGCATAACTGAAAACATGATGCACTGGGACAGGAAGTGATGTAAAAGGGAATCCTGTCTACAAGCCTGGTACAGTGGGTGTAGTTCACTTTCTCTTTACAGCCTGTGCCTTTTTGACTGTGTAGTTGTGTTCTAGAGCTGATGGTTGTGTCTTTTTTGTGTATTGTATCTTGTGGTGTCCCTCCTGTCATGTTGTGTTAAATATTGTCTGCATTTTGTCCCAGTTGTTGTCATTTTGTGTGTTTTTTGTGTATATTTGTATTTGTACTGTGGGGTGGCTGTCTGGGCTAGTTAATCATTTGGAATAGCTGGGATTAGTTAGTGGGCTTATGTAGGAGGGTGGCATGGTTTGTAGTGGGTATCTTGAGTACTTACACCTTGTACCAGGTCCAGTTATCCCTTATTAGTGAAGTAGTAGGGTTCTAGTACCTTAGGCTGATAGAGGTAGCTATAGCAGAGCAGCCTAGGCTGAACTAGGAGACATGCAAAGCTCATGCAATACTACTTATAGTTACGCAGTACTTATACACAAGTAAATACAAGATTCAGTGTTGCCAAAAATAAAGATATTTATTTGGGTGACACAGAACCAAAAATATCTTAGAGACAATACTCCTTCTGGAGGTAAGTATTATACACAATATATACACTAGACACCAAAATAAGACAAGTAAATAGTCATAGAACAATGCTAACAATAGGAAATGCTACAGAATGCAATGGCAGTAAATAGGTCTGGGGCAACACAAACCATGTACTAAGAAAGTGGAATGCGAATCACAAATTCTCCCTACAAGTGTAGTTTGTGCAGAATCACTGGGAGAGTAAGAATACAGTAAAGGTAAGTAAATTACCCCACCCCAGAGCCCAGAAAAGCAGGAGTAAAGTACTGCAAGTTTCCTTAGGACACACTACACCTCGAGATTGGGATATTGTAGTAACCAACCAAGTCTGCAAACAACAACTGCTGGGTTCCTGGACCTGAAGACCGGCAAAAGAAAGAGACCAAGTCCAGAAGTCGAAAGAAGTTCCAGGAAGAGCAGGAGTCCCTGCCAACGCAGAAGAGGGTGCAAAAGAAGAGTCTCCTGTTAGTCAAAGACTGCAGGAATGCATCCTAGGAAGATGCCAGTGGGTTCCTGCATGATGCAATGGATGTTCCATGACGTGAAGATGGATGCAGACATGATTTCGTGTTGGAAGTCGCCAACAAGCCTTGGTTACGAGAAAAGTGCGTTTTGCGTAAAAATGGCGCTGACTGGACCCAGGAGGGACCTGGGGGCCTCAACTCTATGAGAGGAGAAAGAGGGGGCTCTCAGCACTTTAGAGAGCCCACTGGATGACAGGCAGCAGCCACAGGAGTCCCAGGACACAGGGATAAAGGAGCTGCAAAACGCAGTTGGTGCAGCACAACAAAGGAAGGTCACGCGCTGAGAACTACTCAGTGAGTTGAGCATCACAGGATGGAGTGCTGGGGACCTGGGCCAGGCTGCACACAAAGGAATTTTGCAAATAGTGCACAAAGCACTCAGGAGGTGAAGAAGATGCAGTACACAGGGGTACCGTTGCTCTCAGGGAAGGCAAGGTCTTACCTCCTCCAAATTGCGTCAGCAGGACATCAGGACAGTCTATGTCGATGGGGTCCAACCTCTGTGTCCTTAGGAGAACACTCATCGCTATGAGAGGAGTCCAAGGGTACCGGTCATCATCTTAGAAGGTGCCTGCTGGAGCAGGGGAGTGACTCCGTCACCCCATGGGAGATTTCTTCAGTCCTTCTGGTGCAGGATGAAGATAGGGAGTCCCAAGAGCGTGCACACTATGGAAACTGTTGCAGTTGCTGGCTGGAGCTGAAGTTGCAGAGGAAAAGTATCCCTTGTGGATACTTTGTTGCTGTTACAGCGGTTCCTGGAGCAAGCTGCGGTTGATCCAAGGTCAGAGGATGAAGTAGTAGTTCCAGAGGATTCCTGAAGGAAACTTGCAAGCAGAATCTGAAGAGAACCCACAGGAGAGACCCTAAATAGTCCGGAGAGGGGGATTGGCTACCTTATCAGGTATGGACCTATCAGGAGGGGTCTCTGACGTCACCTGCTGGCACGGGCCACTCAGAGCCCTCCAGAGTGCCCCCACACCTTGCAAAGCAAGATAGCTGAAGTCTGGGACACACTGGAGGAGCTCTGGGAACCACCCCTAGGGTGGTGATGGACAGGGGTGTGGTCACTCCCCTTTCCTTTGTCTAGTTTCACGCCAGAGCAGGGGACAAGGGGTCCCTGAACCAGTGTAGACTGGATTATGCAAGGAGGGCACCATCAGTGCCCCTCAAAGCATTTCCAGAGGCTGGGGGAGGCTACCCCTCCCCAGCCTGAAACACCTATTTCCAAAGGCAGAGGGTGTAACACCCTGCTCTCGGAGGAAATGCTTTGTTCTGCCTTCCTGGGACTGAGCAGCTCCGACCCCAGGAGGACAGACCCTGTCTGTGAGGTGGCAGCTGCTGTAGCTGCAGTGCAAGCCTCAGAGAGCTGGTTTGGCAGTAATGGGGGTCCATGGTGGAGCCCCCAGGATGCATGGACTTGACTCCCCAATACCAGATTTGGAATGGGGGGACAATTCCATGATCTTAGACATGTTACATCACCATATTCGGAGTTACCATTGTGAAGTTACATATAGGTATTGACCTATATGTAGTGCACGCTTGTAATGGTGTCCCCGCACTCACAAGGTCACAGGAAATGGTCCTAAACTATGTGGGGCACCTTTGCTAGTGCAAGGGTGCCCTCACACTTACAGTAGTAACTTTGCACCTAACCTTCAGCAAGTGAAGGTTAGACATATAGGTGACTTGTAACTTACTTTAGTGCAGTGAAAATGGCTGTGAAATAACATGTGCATTATTTCACGCAGGCTGCAATGGCAGGCCTATGCAGGGGTTTGTCTGAGCTCCCTATGGGTGGCAAAAGAAATGCTGAGGCCCATATGTATCTCCTGGAACCCCAATGCCATGGGTATCTTGGTACTATATACTAGGGACTTATAAGGGGGGTCCAGTGTGCCAATTGAAATTGGTAAATGAAGTCATTAGCCTACAGTGACAAATTTAAAAGCAGAGAGAGCATAAACACTGAGGTTCTGATTAGCAGAGCCTCAGTGACACAGTCAAGCACTATACAGACACACACATTAGTCCATAAACTATGAGCACTGGGGTCCTGACCAGCAGGATCCCAGTGAGACAGACAAAAACATACTGACATACAGGTAAAAATGGCGGTAACATGCCAAGGAAGATGGTACTTTCCTACAGCTTAAGTTTCCATTAATAAAAAAAAATTCTACGCATTTGGGGTCAACCTTTCCATTAATAACATGTCGGCTGGGGGAGGTTGTCCAGGATGGGAGAGGATGAGTTGGGTGGATTTATGTGGCTGGTAGCCCACTACCTGCTAATGATGCTGGAGATGGGAGGCCGGGTCATCCAGGGCTACCGGACGAGGCAAGGCAGCTGCCGTGGGGCAAGGTGCTCCACCACTTGAAGAGGTTCTGCTAGAGCACCAGGAATGAGTGCCAGCTCAAGCATCACTGGGCAGATCTGGTTGCCAGGAAGCAGGATCTTCTTGATCATCTTGGTGTTGAGATCGGTGGACATGCTGGTGAGTCTCCCATTGGCATACTATTTGCTGTTCACTGCGTTTGAATGACAGTAGCAGATGTGTTGGAGTGCTGCATGCACTACTTGTGGACAGGTTGTATACAAGCAGAATGAAGTGTAACTGTGCCAGTCTAGACATGGAGTTCACATATCCTATAATTATACCAATGCAGGTCAGATGTCTGGTGAGTCAAGCACAACCATCACGAAGTCACACATTTCAGGAGCCATGGCGCCACCTCTGCCCGGGCATAGCGTCATGTACAAGACGCCAAGACACCACCAGTCTACCATATTTCCCTGGATTGTGTTGACAAAGTTGGGCAATGCATGTATAGTGCAACTTTGTCATCCTTTCACACAAATATCCCTGTCAGCAAAGGGGGCTTACCCACATCAGGGGGCAATATTAATAGGGCATTTGATACCATCAGACAACTTTGCCACATCAGTCATGGATTACTCAACACATCATCATTGCAGACTTATAATTGGGCTGCATGTTTATCACAAATTGCCTCTGGATGCCTTGCAGGACAAGCTTGAGTACCTGAGTCAACTGCAAAGCACCAGGGTAGTGTCATGTCTTTGTTACACAACTCCCCCTTATACCATGGAAACCCATCCTCTTTAGGCTGCCCACATACAGTTGTTGCAGGGTGTAGCACTACGAGTCTCTGGCACAGAGTAAGTGTACAGATGTGTGTCTCTCACTCACCTGAGTGTCTGTGTCATTGTGTGTTCATAGTGGTGTGTTTGTTGCACTGTTTTACACTAGGATAACTAGCTCACTCCTCTAAAATAGTACACACTGAAATTTGTTATCCATTAGTAGTGACTGCGATATGACACTAAGAATGGTTTTCCATTCATATCTTACAGGTGGACCTGCCCCCTACACGATTGGCAAAGTGGTGCGATTTGAGGACCCAGATGTATCCAGTAATTGTGATAATGTGTGTCATGTAAAGTTATCAAGGGTTAGGTGTGAGTGAGTTATGTGTGTTGCATACAGTGCTAGATGTGATAAGCTGTCTAATGATCAGAGATCAAAGTAGGCTGGATGGTGACATTGTGACTCATTGAAAGGATCCCTATGCACAACCAGAGGGCCACACCTAGTGAGGCTTGTGGTCCTCAATGGCCAGCATTGTGTAAACAAGGTGATGACAAGCCACATGTAGGGCCATATGTGAGTAAGACGTGCAACGCTGTGAGGATATTGATAGTGGGGCACTCCATCATTCTCACAACACAGGGATGCACCATTTTGAACCCAATTTGGAGCATCCCTGTATTGTCATGAATATGGAGGACTGGGCTGGCAATTGTCCCCCAGCATGGTGCTCCGTATTATGCACTCCATGTATGTAACACTTATGTGGAATGTAATTGGCGTGCATTCAGAACAAGGCCAGATGTGTGTTGGCATGGAAATAGGTGTGTAAGGAATAGTATTGGCAGATCAGGTATTGATGTGTATCTGCACCTGGACACATGGATGTAGATGTGCTAGAACAATGGATACCAGCGTCCTAGTTGTCAGCCCTCCTAACATATGGTCCACTCCCTGACTCCATGTATGAGTGGGCATGCCCTGTTGGATGACCAGGACAGTTGAGATTATGGATTGCATGGCCTTCCCCCCTTAGGCACAGGGGAAGAGGAATACCTAATTTGTAGGTAGATGTGATGCTCACGGTGTAGGTGACAGTCATATTGATCAGGCTTGCATGTGTACCCATCAGCACTGACCCCTTATGGTTACCAACAGCATCCCATCCTCCAAATAACATGTTCAAGTTATGGGTGATGTATGGTTGAAAAGTGACAAAGATGATGTGGAAGCTTGTGCCTGATTTATGTGAAGTTTACGCTGCCTTTGCATTATTACATATTACACAAAAGCATTGCACACCTCCATGTGTTTGGTTCATAATCCTGGTTTGCGTCGCTTTGGTGTCAATGAAATGATGTTAAGGCAGTGTTGTTGTTACATTTATCAGGGGCATTGCCTTCTCTGGAATGTGAGTTTGAGTGCAGGTGTAATTAGATGTAGAAGTGTAAGTTATTAATCTGTACAAACTCCACACAATGCTGACACTGATGGTTGCCTGTCTCCATGTAACAGCTGCCATGACCAATGAGGAACTGCATGCATTCCAAAAGAGGGCAGTCTGCTACCGCCATATCCTGGCAGTGGAGTCTGGGTTCCAGAGAATGGCTCGGAGCTATAGTGGTGAGAAATCCATGGAGGAATGGGGGCATTCACATAAGGGGGCTCCACTCTGGCAGTGACTATCCAGAAGAGACCCAGCTCCACAGCAGTGCAGGGTGGCACAGATGCCACCACGTCAACACCCACAGCTGCCACAGCTTCGATGTCGGTACAACAGCCCACACCACCAGCTGCCATGGACCCTAAAATGCTGCAGGATCTGCAGAGGGACGTTCCCTTGTGTCACAATGGTTTGACAGTTTGGAGAAGGAGGTAGCAGCCAACAACAAAGAGACTCAAATGCTTCGAAAAACCCTCAAGAAGGCCAAACTTTAAGTGGCATTGGTACTATCACCTCTAAGTTCTGTCCCCTCCCTCCTCATTTTTATTCATGTTTTACAGCGGGTTTTATGGGGTTAGTGTTAGGTTAGTGTAGGTATGTAGTTTAGGTAGGATAAGTGATCTTGAGGGTGGGGTTTTTGTGTTAAGTTGTGGGTGTGTCTTGTTGGGGTATACATGTGTGTAAAAAACATAAAAAGAAAAAAATTAAAAAGACAAATCCAGAAAATATATATTTGTTTAGATTTAGCATATCTGTAGTATAGGAATATGTTGTCCTGCATGTGTCTCGTAACTTAAGGGTTGTGGGGGGCAAATGTTTAGAGTGTGGTGTTAAATGTGTTAGGTAAGCTTACCATAGGGTAGTTAGCATTAGTTGTTGGTTAAGTATAGTTAGAATAGGTTAGTTTAGGTTACAATAGGTTTTCTTGATTTATTTAGTTTAGTTACATACTTAATAAACATTTTAGGTACTCCTTTACTTGTTGTGTCATATGCTTGTGTCTCAGGGTCTTCCCATGAGTGCACAGTAAAAAACTGTGTGTTGGCCTAGGGATTCCCTCCTGCCTCCAAATCCCTTTCTTGACATGTTCATCACCTGTTTACAACTGAACTGTCACATTGGCAGCAACAACACATCTACTTGTCCATGCATCTGCCACCCAGTGTACCCACCACTCAAGGTGACTATATTTACTTTGTATTGGACAGGTAGGTGTGGTAATTCAGTAGTCAGTGTTAGGGTCCTGAGAGGGAATGGTGGGCACTGTGGCACATCTGACAACAGCCTACATTTAAAATCCAACCTGCTAAACTGACCAGTGGCAATTACAGATGAGGTTAAGTACCTATGTATCACAACAATGTGTTCTACTGGTACTCACAGCTGACAATATTGCCCGAGAACAGTTTCACAGCCATTCCTGCCATATGTAGTGAGTGAAGCATACATGTGTTCTACATTTTTGACATACACGTTATCATGTAGGAACCTTGAGTGTACATATGTGCCCCCATATTTCTGCACTCTTGTACTGACACTCTGTGACTAATGACATGGTTACACACATCACAATTCCTAAGCATAGTAGATGTGTCACAAGACACAAAGACATGCAGTTTGTGTAGGAGGTGTTTATTCACAAGTGTCGTAGTGCAATATTTACAATGTCCAGGTCAGTGGCCCTATTATGAAATCCATACAATTGTGACACAACACAAGTCCAGGGTTGAGGGACATGTCATTGGACATGCATGGGTAAAGTGTCATTGAGTGTGGAGGAACATGATTTGGCAATTTGTAGGTGAGAGACAATGACAGTCCATAGAAGACAGGTCAATAGTGTGTCTTTGAACAGTGCACATATCCAAATGTGCTAACACTGGCATGATTTCAAGCACAGGACAAAGGAAAACACTGCACATGTGGCTTGGGCTGGTGCTACCTGTAACCCTTATGGGTGAAGCTGATCTGTTCCACATCTTCATCCTCCGATGTGTGTGGTGTCTCCTCTGCCCTTGATGGTGGTTGTGGGGATGTAGAAGAGGCTACACACACTTCAGTGGTTGGAGATGTGGACTTCCAATTCCCGGTAGCCTCCATCTGTGGCACTACATATGGCATCACTGTAGCAAGGAGGAACATCCGTGGCACTACATATGGCTTCACTGTAGCAAGGAGGAACTGTTGATTTTTCAGTATAGAAGCAACATCCCGGTGGTACGCAGCCATATCTGCTGAGTTCCTGCTGCATGGAGTCCATCTGGTTTCTATCACACTGTTGCCAGTTTGGGAAGGCAGTTGTATGTCCTCTTCCTCATGGCAGCAGCTATGTCCCTCAGACACTGCTGGACACCATGCAGTGGGGAGTGTTTGCCTCATTTGGATGCAGTCTATTCATTGGCCGTTACGAAGCATGTGCGCATACCCTCTAGGCTGGCTGCCACAGTCTCCATCCCCACCAGCACCTCATTGGCCAGCTCCCGTTGGACTCCTACCACTGTCTTCTCAAAGCTGGTCCCTGGGTCCTCAGAGTCCTCAACTGTGTTGGTGCTGGTAGGTCGTACTATTAGGGTAGGGTGCTGGGTTGGGCATCTGGGATGGCTGCTAAAACATTTGTCCTCCTTACGACTGGAGGTGGTGTCTCGAGAGATACGAGGACTTCTCGGAGGGTCTCTTGGCCGATGATTGTCAGCTGGTCACCCAGGTCATCGGAAACTCCAGCACAGGCAATGAGATGTGTAAAATTAATCATTCTGTGTTGTGGCAGTTGACATGTCACGTCACTGACTTGCTATTGGCGGCTCATTGTCATTTTACTCCCCAGATATTGTTCCTGCACATCATGGTTGCAGTCTATCAGCCCTTTGCCCCACCTGAGTGTCACATCAGGTGCAGCTCAGGTGGCACAATTGGCTGCATCATACCTATTAGGTGTGATGTATATCCTTTTTGTGGCTTGACACCATCTTGTTATTGTCAACCCTCCCTATGGATCTATTTGCATGGTAGGGTCTTACAATGGGTGTTGCAGTGGTCAAGCCACAGCACCACCCCTGGCAAAATGCCCCTGTCCCAGTCTTACATGTTTCACATACACCTATGTGGTACTGAAACCTTGCACCACCCCAGGGATGACGTTGCCAGGACGTAGCTCCTCATGTTATTGTATGTGTATGTGTGCCACATTGCACAGCACACATGGACCTTGCAGATTTCCATTTCATCTCCTGTCTGTGCTGGAAGGTGTGCCTTCCTACAATACCATGATTTGACCCTCAATGCAGCCATCCTTGCACTTTGATGCAAGAGATGCAGCATAGTGGCAGTGCCGCTAAATTGACACAGGCACAGGAGTAGACCCAGGGATGGGCAGCATGGGTATCATGTTTTGCTGTGTACATCATTTTGTATATGACAGTGCCTGATGGTAACTTAGTTCATGGACATAGCCAGTTAACTGGAGTTGAACTTAGGTAAGGGCCTCAAGCTTGTTTAATGGTGATTTTGCAGATAGTCGTACTGGTCCCTCATTAAAAGTGCAGCAGTCGTATGACCACCTGACTGCCATTGTCTAAATGGCCACCCCCAACAACGCAGGTGGTAGTGGCACATGTTGTCAATGGGGAAAGCCCCACGGGCCAATCGCCTGGCACTGGCAGGTTTCTAGCAGCTTACAGACTGGCAATGCCACCTGTTTTGTGACACCAGACCAGTATTATGATCAATGCTCCCCTCCAGGTCTGTTTCCACTTTTCCACCAGCCTCTGCATGGTAGTAAAACCCCCATGCAAAGGTTGGTGGTGATCTGGTGTGGTGTGCCTCTGGGTGCTCCTGCACAGCCCATGCACCTGACACCCAGCCCTGCTGCTTTGCCCTTTCCACTGCCTGATTTGCACAGCCAAGTTCAGCCTGTCCTGTCACACCCGATTCACCCCAAGACTGGCAATGACTCTCTTTGATCCATCAACAATGTTGTGTTAAGTGCCCCACAGAGCTACCATGAGCCGACAGATTTCCACCCGCCATCCCGACGTGTGACTCATTATGCCAACTGCAAAGGGTACACTGCACTGGCAGTCTTACCAACACCAGACCTGCCCATGCACCATCCCCTGCCCATCAATGTGGAATTATACACTATTATGTTCTCAGTCATACACCATTTGTTGTATGTCTGTGTTATTTCCCCATTCTTATTTGTCCCACATAGTTGTGTCAGAATAGTTGTGGGCTCAGCCTGTAACTGTTGCTATCTGTGGTACATATTTTATGTAGTGGCACATTTCTGTTCAGCATCAAGATGTATGGTTCCACACTACACCAGTTTATTTGTTCTGGGTAGTGGCATGTTTCCAGTGATACAGGACCAGCCTGCTATTCCCCTAGCGCCTGCTCAGATTATTTTTCCCTGCACCCACGGGGCATCCTCACTGCATGATGGAGTGGTGGCTGCCTTATGTGGATGTGTTGTCAATGTGCAGGGTGGTGGCGCTACCAGTACATGTCTGGGTATTGTTGGGACAGTTGCAATGAATTGTGTGCTGTGAAGTGCAGCACACATGTGTTTGGGCAATGGGCCAAGGCAGTTGCAAGGTATTACTGCAAGGGACATCACATTGATGTACCCCAGGAATGGTACTGACTGACTACCTAGTCACTGAAGTCTTGGTGATGTTGGTAGGGTTAATATGAATATATGCAAGGGATGTTGTGATGACACAACCAGAGGCACAGTCATTATATGTGCCATCCATTCCATATGCTGCATATGTACATGTAGGTATTTAGGCCTGGTGATTGACATATGTCCAGGGTGTGTCTGTGTTGTGGTGCGTGGCACTACCAAGGCGTAGGTAGATGTGTAGCTTACGTCAGCATGGAGCAACTTGCTTCATGTGCAATGGGTCCCTCTGCACTCCTTTGAGTCCTATGTGCCTCCCCGTTCTTGCACTTGACAAGTTAGCATTAATTTCCCCATGCAACTTACCCTGCATTTGTGGTGTTTTCTGGTAGCCTGCGCTGTCCTGTCCTGCAATTCCAGTTACCAGTTCCTCCGGGATGACTGCTGCAACCATATCCTCCATCTCGTCCAAGTCCTCTTGTGGTGCTGGACTACCACCTCCAGCTTGCAGTGCTGCCTTCCTGTTCCTTGCCATATTTTCCTTTGTCCTTCGCTTACAATCATGCCAGCGTTTCTTACACTCTGTTACGGTTCTCTTCACCTCTGCGACACTGTTAATCTTGTCTACTATCTACTGCCAGATTGCATCTCTCCTGCCAATTGCCAATTTGGAGGTGATGAAGAGTTGATGTTGATGCTCCATCATCTCTCCCACCAATATTTTGTGCTCCTCTGCACTGAAACAACACTTTCTCTTTTTCTTCTCCCTCCCCTGGATCTTGTCTGTGTCCTCCTGGCTGGTTCCTGGTTGATTGGGGTCACCCTGGGGTCTCTCCTGGCCTTTCTGGGTCCATTTTGCCTCTCCTTTGCATAGTTTTTTCCATTAGCGTCTGTATTTGACGCTAATGTGGGTAAAAATGGTGCATTTCCATTTTGCAACATATTTACGTGTTGTAAAATGGGTTAGAGTCATTTTTCTGGAGTTTACATCATTTTGCCGTATGGCAAGGTGCAATAGTCAACGTAATTTTTTTTACTCTAAACTATTTTTAGTGCCACTCTGAGTAATAGTATAAACATGATGCCTGTGTGGCGTTAAAAAATGGTGCTAGTCAGCACTAAACGAAACTAGTCAGCTGCGTTAGTGCAATTTTGCGTCAAAAAGTATAAATCTGGCCCTTAGTTCCTTCAGGTATATACGTGCCTTGCCTTCAACCAAGATAACGCCACCCCTTCCAAGTATCCTTTATCTCTGATAGATTCACGTTCATTAGAGAGGTGTACAATTTATAATAACAGGTCTGAAACTCTTGTAATAGGGCTGTGCAGCTACTCACAGTATTTTCAGTGGCTAATTTCAATAAATGTATAACATTCGGCTGCCGACCACTACTTGTGTTCTCGCCATCCTCATGTCTACACAACCTGGAATTTATCACCAATTATCAGTTTTCACTCTTTTCCATGTTTCTATACATTGAAAGGGCTTTGCTTATTTCTTTGAGCACCTCAGGCCCATATTCTGTTTCATATCCTGCATCTAACTCTCCTAGCGTTTTCTCATGGGGCTATATGTGTTGGTAGCGATTTAAGAACTCCCTTCTGTCTGCCTCATAACACACTGATATATACCTTAAAGACCATATTTATGGGCAATGTGGCACAGGGAAGAGCAGTAAGTCACCTTGCTGTACCTCCCTGTATCACAGGGAAAGGGAAAGAATGTGCCGTATTTATCCAATATGGTGCTTTCTTGTCCTTTTCCCCTGCGCCGGCATCCCTTTGTTTGCCTAGGGGCAATGCAGGCACCCTTACATTGCTCTGCATGCAGGATTGTTTTTTGTAGAAAGGGACACCTTTCTGCATAAAAACAATCCTGAGAGGCTTTTTCCTCTTTGCCCTGGGCGGACATAGCTTTTAGTGCATTCCCAGGTTTACAAATTCTTGCAAATCTGAGAATACATCACAATCCATGGATGTTGTGTGGTAACACCCATATAAAACACTTCCCTGCTGAAGTTTAATGCAATGCAGTGATTTGAGCTAATTTGCATCACTCAAGATTTATGAAGCCTCGCACAGCAACACAAGGTGGCGTCACATGGCTTCACAAATCACACTTAAGGTTTCTGTCACTCTTGCACCATATTGCGTGGTGCAAGACTGACACATACCAGGCCATAAATATGACCCTCACTGTTCACCACAGAGGCCTTCTTTGTGCTTTTGAGCTTGAATTAGTCTCTAAGAAGTATTGCTTTCAATGTTTCATCTTTAAACACTGCAGACAGATTTCCTATGATCTTGCATTGGGGTTGCATCACTTTTGTGGCACAGCCCTGGCATAAAATCATTTTTGGCATATATTAAGCCATGCAAAGCCACTTTGCATTCATTTGCATGGTTTAGTGAATACAAAGTATCGTTATGCATCATATAACACTTCCTTGCATTACTTTGTATCAGGCAGGCGTCACAAAGATGGAGTATTGGCGTTTCCATGCACCCACCCATATATTTTGACACAATCCCACAGTTAGCACCTATAGAAAGAGAAATATGCCTCTAAGGATTACTTTTGTGCAGGTAAGTGTCCTTTCCTGCACACAAAAATATCGTCTGTAACATCAGCACCCTTGCACTGTGTTGCAAGGGTGCCAGTGAAGGTGCTAGACAGCACTCAGTGCACAGCACTAGAAGAAAGCAAACATGCTCCATATCTTTGAAAATAGGTAGCATTTCTGCTCTCTCGCTTTCATGCAATGCAGTGCAGCAAGTTCCCCTGCTGCATTGCTTTGTGTGAAATAATAGTAGATGTGCCCCAATCTCTGGGACACTCTGGTGGAAAGTGCCATATACACTGTTGATGCATTAATGTGGGTATCCTTAACTGTCACACAATCAGATAATAATCAAATTATGAATGGGGCAGATAATTCATCTCAACAATACACAAAAAAGCTTCCATAGACATAATCAATGCATGAGTGTGAGTCATGTACTGCTCAGTAATAGGAATATACTCAATCCTCACCCTTTCCTGCCCTCCACACATCCTGCAGACCATCCCTGTCTAGAATGTGTCACATTGCCCTCACTGACCCTGGATGATCACCCTCAGTAGGGTAAGTAGTATCAAGTATGGGCTGCCTCCTCCCAATATAATATTACAGGCTTCATGTTGTCAACAAAGGGTGATAATGTCATATAAAAAAAACTTTGGACAGTCCTAGGTCTTTATTAAAATGTATTAAATTTAGGGATTTCTTCAAAAGTATAGCCATGGCTCTCAAATACAATTATATGAGGCAAAATGCCTATATTGCTCTGATCCTGAAGCAAAAGTGTTTAGTCGTCTGAGACCAAATGCTTCTCCTGTAGTATTGCTATTTTCAGTCCTTGACTTTCAACACATGCTAATTTCGACCAACTTTTCTTAGAATCATGCATACCTTTGATGTTCCGTGTTAACCTTTTATAAAATGCATTTCCTTCTATGTACATTTGAGTATAGCTCAAAGACCCTCCATACCAGTGATCAGATCCCACTCCACTTAACCTAGTCAGATTTGTTTCTCGAATGTGAATTTACCTTGAAGAAACATGAACCAAGAGGCTGGCAAAACAGGTACAGTTGTTTTCCTTAAATATTAGGGCCAAAAGAACAGTTACAGAAATGGGGTCTTAGGACTGTCTCAAAGTACAATTGATATGAGCAGTGTTTATACATTTCTCTGGACACCATAAAGCAATTTCAGCATTCTTTTCTAGCTAAAGAATGTGAGCCGTTGTCTTGGAGTCATAAATAAGATCCCTGACAACAAATGCAGGCCTCGACCTTGAGTGATGCAGTGAGGGCCAGTGGGAAACGTGTCCAGATGTCCATCAAGGGGGGCGCTTGATCACAGCGTGTTTCTGTGCGTGCGGTGTTCTTATTGGCTGCATTTTCCTAACTTCCATTGCCATCTGAATTTGTGGTGCTTTAGGAATGTGTGCACCCCTCCGGCCATCTGCGCTTTATTGGGGACAATCTCCTGGGACCGAAGTTTGTCGTTGACCCTACCTTTGGGATTTATCTATGTTTCCTGTTCTCACGTTTGTCTTCCAGCTACGTGCTGCCTCACCTTTGTCATGTCAATCAGTAACCTCAGACTTAGGACTCAGAGCCTGCCTGACGATAAATTTCTGAGTTGGGTTGATGGAGAGATCATGACGGGAACTCGATAACAGAGAAGCAGTTTCATTTTTATTTGTAAACAAATCATGGTGCATATCAACATTGACTTTTTCAATACAGATTAAATCAACCTGCACTGCTTACTACACATGTTCCCAACAACCCACACACCCCTTCTGACACTGAGCATCCCAAATTTAGGTGCCTATTGCCCCACAAAAAAACACCACAAGATGTTTATGTATTTCACACTCAGGAAAGCAACTAGCTCCACCCACCACAGCTCATATACATAAGGTTGTTATCACATATCGGCCAATTTCACATAGATGTAGTGAAACACCAATCCAAACGCAAGCCACAGACATGCATACCTCCAGACTTTCAGTGAGTTTTATAAGACAATGCAATTGAATAACAAGTATGCATACGAAAGTCTCAGCCTGTTTTTGATGCAACCCCAATACTTAACAAGTGAAGTCAACTTTAGAACTGCATATGTACATACTCATACATCTATTAATTAAATACACTCTGCTTCAGAGTTATCTAAACTAGAAACTGTGGTTTCTTCTTGGATTTCTTAGTGCGAGCTTTCAAAAATGTCGTTGCTTCTTTTAGAGAAGTAACAAAGTGGATGCAATCCTTATATTGTACCCTAATCTGTATCCGGACGAGCATGGCATATTTTATATTTTGTGTCCTCAGCACCCTCTGTATCTCTGCAAACACTATCCTAGTCTCCTGCTCTGCTAAAGTGAAGTCCGGCTACATTAAGTTAGTTGTGTCTTTATATTATAAGTGAGGCCCATCACTAGCCATGTGCAAAGCAGTGTCATAGCCTTTGTAGTTCAGCAATCTTGAGAAAAGTGGCCTGGGGGAAGCACATAGAGGGCCCTAGGGCCTAATGACTGTGTACGTGTTCCACAATTAACAAATCAGAGGATCTTGATCTATCCAAGAGGTCACATAGTAATCCCTCCAGAAAAGTCTCAAGTTTGCCAAGATATTACGGAACACCAAATATTTGGATATTATTTCTTCTTGAGAATGATTCTTAATCTTCCTTCTTGGCAACCTGCTTAGCCATTTCCCTTTCCATACATGCAGCAGAGCATTGTAGCTTCAGGGTAATGTCTTAAATGGTGGAGATCCTGTGTTCTGCCTCATCCAGGTGGGTAGCTTGTTAATTCCTGAAGATACTGAGGAAGCTATTCAAATCTATGCTAAGAAACACCCGAAAAACTGACAATCATTCCCAAGTACCAGCAAGTTGGACTATTGGAACACCTTCTACACTGCAATCACAGAGCAATTTACAGAAAGAATATAAACTATCAAGAACTTGGCATCAATACTCCTCCCCAGCTTCCCACACAGCACTCGCATCACATCACACCTCAAAGAGCCCCACTGGGTCCTTATAAACAAATTTGTCAATTTCAAATATCTCATTCACGCATTCAAGGCACTACGCAACTTGCCCCTTCTACCTAAACAGATGCATCTCCTCCCAACAACTGCTCAGATACCTCCGTTCCGCAAGCCCTCTTCTTGCACACATCCCATGCATACACAGAACCATATCAGGAGGATGGGCACTCTCTTACATCACTCTTAAAGAATGGAAGAGCCACCCACTCCACATCAGAACCTCCTCCTCTCTTCGTGAACTCCATAAGCAGCTGAAGACCTGCTATTTCAATTAACCAAACTATCTTAGGTAGGGTTAGGCACACACACCTTCTTAGTGTAAGAATAACTTTAAGGGTGATAGTGTGCTTTTCAAATAAACATTACATAACATAACCTCATGGATGCTACCCACAGAGTGAAACCTATGATTTCTGTTACATTTTTCTGTGTCTTCCCCAGACTGCATTATTTAATCCAAATCTTACCTGTTTTACTCATTCTGCCATGCCAGCTCCACTACACAAACTCGCAACAAGGCTCTGTTGTCCACGGATGTTAACTCTCAAAATGTCAATGCTTTTTTCTGCTGCTCATCTTTGACTTGGTAATGTACTTTAGCTGTGGGTGTTTACTGATATTCTCCAGAAGATACTTGTTGGATACTTCACTCCCTGCTACACATGCTTTTAGCTGATGAAGATGGCAGCCACAGACTATTTCTCAGTGCATCAAAAGTAAGCTTTACTCACACTCCTGCAAGAACTAACTAAAGTTCCTAGAGGAGCTAAGGGAAAGAACAATATTTTATTGCTTAGAAATCCTTAGCATATAGGGACCTCAGTTTTGAACCACTCTGTAATTCCCACTTGTAGGATTAGAACATTGACAATCTCACACTGAGACCTGCCCAGTAACATATTAATTCTCACTTTCAGCAACTCCATTTATGCCATGTGATAGTCAATTTTCACATCTATTGCCCTCAAACTAGGCTTTGAGCGTAACAAATCTCTGATGTCAAATTCTGCAGCCCCTTCCTGCTATACAGCATCTATTTTACATGCTGGGGAAGTTGATCTAGAGATCAATTTTGTCAGACTTTTCTGCTCATAGGTTGGCTTTGCCTGGTTAGCACCTGACTTACCCATTGTGGGGCCATGAGTCACATCCTCCAATGTCTAAGCACAGTGCTCAGATGAACATCAGTGGCACAATTTAATTATCAATATAACATTTGCTGTAGCAAGCCCATTCACCTTTCAACTGTCTCATATTTCCTCAGTAGTTCTGTTAGCTTGCACTCCAGCCTGACAAGATGAACATACCTAAACGCAAATCACAGGTCCAACCTGGATACAAAGGTCAGGGTCCTCTAGGTCAAAAAAGGTTTTAGCCCTTGACCCCCTATTCCATAAAGGTAAGTTCTCCTTTTCCCTCCTCACCAGTGGTGGTGGATGTACAGACAGACTTTCTCCTCCTCAACTGCCTGGGCCTGCTGCCTTAGCGCAGATTATCGTCAAAAAGTTGAAATATGGGCCTTAGGCCCTCATTACAACCCTGGCGGTCGGTGATAAAGCGGCGGTATTACCGCCAACAGGCCAGCAGTAAAAAAAATGGGATCACAACCACAGCGGAAACCACCATCAGAGACAGCCACTTTAACACACCGACTGCCACGGTGGTAGCAACAAACACTGTGGCGGTCACCGCCAACAGACAGGCGGAAGACAATGTACCACCCACGCTATTACAAGGCTGTAGGAGGCTGGACTGGCTTGTAGTGAGTACCAAGGGGTACTTACACCTTGCACCAGGCCCAGGTATCCCTTATTAGTGTATAGGGTGTCTAGCAGCTTAGGCTGATAGATAATGGTAGCTTAGCAGAGCAGCTTAGGCTGAACTAGGAGACGAGTGAAGCTCCTACAGTACCACTAGTGTCATATGCACAATATCATAAGAAAACACAATACACAGTTATACTAAAAATAAAGGTACTTTATTTTTATGACAATATGCCAAAAGTATCTCAGTGAGTACCCTCTGTATGAGGATAGCAAATATACAAAAGATATATGTACACAATACCAAAAATATGCAGTATAGTATTAGAAAACAGTGCAAACAATGTATAGTTACAATAGGATGCAATGGGGACACATAGGGATAGGGGCAACACAAACCATATACTCCAAAAGTGGAATGCGAACAACGAATGGACCCCAAACCTATGTGACCGTGTAGAGGGTCGTTGGGACTGTAAGAAAACAGTTAGGGTTAGAAAAATAGCCCACCCCAAGACCCTGAAAAGTGAGTGCAAAGTGCACTAAAGTTCCCCAAAGGACATAGAAGTCGTGATAGGGGAATTCTGCAGGAAAGACACAAACCAGCAATGCAACAACGATGGATTTCCAGTTGAGGGTACCTGTGGAACAAGGGGACCAAGTCCAAAAGTCACAAGCAAGTCGGAGATGGGCAGATGCCCAGGAAATGCCAGCTGTGGGTGCAAAGAAGCTGCTACTGGACAGTAGAAGCTGAGGATTCTGCAGGAACGACAAGGGCTAGAGACTTCCCCTTTGGAGGATGGATCCCCCACACCATGGAGAGTCGTGCAGAAGTATTTTCCTGAAGAAACATCACCAACAAGCCTTGCTAGCTGCAAGTCGTGCGGTTAGCATTTTTGGATGCTGCTGTAGCCCAGGAGGGACCAGGATGTCGCCAATTGCGTCTGGGGACAGAGGGGGTGTCGAGCAAGACAAGGAGCCCTCTCAGAAGCAGGAAGCACCCGCAGAAGTGCCAGAACAGGCACTACAAAGAGGAGTGAAATGGTGCTCACCCGAAGTCGCACAAAGGAGTCCCACGTCGCCGGAGGACAACTTAGGAAGTTGTGCAATGCAGGTTAGAGTGGTGTGGACCCAGGCTTGGCTGTGCACAAAGGATTTCCTCCAGAAGTGCACGGAGGCCGGAGTAGCTGCAAAAGTCGCGGTTCCCAGCAATGCAGTCTGGCGTGGGGAGGCAAGGACTTACCTCCACCAAACTTGGACTGAAGAGTCACTGGACTGTGGGAGTCACTTGGACAGAGTTGCTGGATTCAAGGGACCTCGCTCGTCGTGCTGAGAGGAGACCCAGGGTACCGGTGATGCAGTTCTTTGGTGCTTGCGGTAGCAGGGGGAAGATTCCGTCGACCCACGGGAGATTTCTTCAGAGCTTCTAGTGCAGAGAGGAGGCAGACTACCCCCACAGCATGCACCACCAGGAAAACAGTAGAGAAGGCGGCAGTCTCAGCGTTACAAAGTTGCAGTAGTCGTCTTCGCTACTTTGTTGCAGTTTTGCAGGCTTCCAGTGCGGTCAGCAGTCGATTCTTTGGCAGAAGGTGAAGAGAGAGATGCAGAGGAACTCTGATGAGCTCTTGCATTCGTTATCTAAGAAAATCCCCAAAGCAGAGACCCTAAATAGCCAGAAAAGAGGGTTTGGCTACTTAGGAGAGAAGATAGGCTAGCAACACCTGAAGGAGCCTATCAGAAGGAGTCTCTGACGTCACCTGCTGGCCCTGGCCACTCAGAGCAGTCCAGTGTGCCAGCAGCACCTCTGTTTCCAAGATGGCAGAGGTCTGGAGCACACTGGAGGAGCTCTGGGCACCTCCCAGGGGAGGTGCAGGTCAGGGGAGTGGTCACTCCCCTTTCCTTTGTCCAGTTTCACGCCAGAGCAGGGCTGAGGGGTCCCTGAACCGGTGTAGACTGGCTTATGCAGAAATGGGCACCATCTGTGCCCATGAAAGCATTTCCAGAGGCTGGGGGAGGCTACTCCTCCCCAGCCCTGACACCTTTTTCCAAAGGGAGAGGGTGTAACACCCTCTCTCTGAGGAAGTACTTAGTTCTGCCATCCTGGGCCAAGCCTGGCTGGACCCCAGGAGGGCAGAAACCTGTCTGAGGGGTTGGCAGCAGCAGCAGCTGCAGTGAAACCCCGGGAAAGGTAGTTTGGCAGTACCCAGGTCTGAGCTACAGACCTGTGGGATCATGGGATTGTGCCAACTATGCCAGGATGGCATAGATGGGGCAATTCCATGATCATAGACATGTTACATGGCCATATTCGGAGTTACCATTGTGAAGCTACACATAGGTAGTGACCTATGTGTAGTGCACGCGTGTAATGGTGTCCCCGCACTCACAAAGTCCGGGGAATTTGCCCTGAACAATGTGGGGGCACCTTGGCTAGTGCCAGGGTGCCCACACACTAAGTAACTTTGCACCTAACCTTTACCAGGTAAAGGTTAGACATATAGGTAACTTATAAGTTACTTAAGTGCAGTGGTAAATGGCTGTGAAATAACGTGAACGTTATTTCACTCAGGCTGCAGTGGTAGGCCTGTGTAAGAATTGTCAGAGCTCCCTATGGGTGGCAAAAGAAATGCTGCAGCCCATAGGGATCTCCTGGAACCCCAATACCCTGGGCACCTCAATACCATATACTAGGGAATTATAAGGGTGTTCCAGTATGCCAATGTAAATTGGTGAAATTGGTCACTAGCCTGTTAGTGACAATTTGAAAGAAATGAGAGAGCATAACCACTGAGGTTCTGGATAGCAGAGCCTCAGTGAGACAGTTAGTCATAACACAGGTAACACATTCAGGGCACACTTATGAGCACTGGGGCCCTGGCTGGCAGGGTCCCAGTGACACATACAACTAAAACAACATATACAGTGAAAAATGGGGGTAACATGCCAGGCAAGATGGTACTTTCCTACAAAGGCACCAATCCGCCAGCTTTTCCGGGGAGGTACCAATGACATCAAAAGCATAGTGGAAACAGGACACAGAAGAGGAGCCACTCACCTTTCGACACTCAATGAAGAACCAGGACGCCAAGGAGCCCAAACTACAGGTCCTGCCGATGCTTGTGTATCTGCTAATACACCAGGAATATCAAAGAAGGTGGTGGTGACGACCACAGTGAGTACTGCACCTAGCACAGAAGGGATGGCGGAGGAAAAAGAGAGTGACACACACACGCAACACGCAACACCCCCATTCCCACCCTCACCCACAACACCATACACACAAAAACATACATCAACATTACATTTACACCCCGTTACCCCCTGGAAGAACGCAAGAATAAAAGGAATTGAGTTAAATCAGTGATATTTAGAAAATGCGGATAAAGAACTATTGTAAACAACAGTATACACAAATATGTACAATATGTACAGAGGGCCGTACATTGTCCTTTGCAAATGTCCATGGACTGATGGGCCTAAAAAACATGGGCGAAGCCCATACTTGACTCCTGCCTCAAAACGGAGAGAACGCTGCAGGGGCATCAGGTCGAAAACACACAGGCACTTCAGGGGGAAGGAGAGGGTGTGCACCTCAGCCGGAAGATGGTACTATGTCCCTGCTCCTCAAGGGGGCAACATTCCCACAGCGATGTCCGGGGGAGTGCAAAGCCACAGTCTCTCAAATGGGTGGTTTGCCCACTGCTTGCTCCTGGGGAGCTCAAAGCCACAGTCTCTCAAATGTCTCTAGTGGGTGGTTTGCCCACTGCTTGGTCCTAGGGGGTGCAAAGCCATAGTCTCACAAGTGTCTCTAGTGGGTGGTTTGCCCACTGCTTGGTCCTGGGGAGTGCAAAGCCACAGTCTCTCAAGTGTGTGGTTTGCCCACTGTCTTGTCCTGGGGAGTGCAAAGCCACAGTCTCTAAAGTCCCTCAAGTAGGTGGTTTGCCCACTGCTTGCATTCCTGGGGAGTGCATAGCCACAGTCTCTCAAGTGGGTGCCAGTTTTCCAATGGTTCTGGAGGGGGCTTTGTGCCCAGTCTCCTTCATCCTGCCAAGGACTGGGTGAGTGGATGCATATCTCCACTGGTTCTGGAGGGGGCCTTGTGCCCAGTCTTCTTCATCCTGCCAAGGATTGGGTGAATGGATGCATATCTCCACTGGTTCTGGAGGGGGCCTTGTGCCCAGTGATTCTGCACCTGGGGTGTGGCAGTTCACATTCCCTCACTTGGGTGTCTGAGGCACGAGATGTCCAGGGAACAGGTAGCATGATACTCCATGGAGGCAGAGCCAGACTCCATCCTGTAGTGACTTAGGCTGCAAAGTGCTGGTAGTGCCAGTGCTGGTGGTGATGTTTCAAGTGGTGGGTGCAGAGTCCAGGCCATCTCCTTCAGCCTCGGATGGCTGCCCACTGGGGATGCTGCTGGTGTCCGATGTAGTGGCACCGGCTGGGCATGTGGTGGTGCATATGGCGATGCAGGTGGCGGTGCCTGCAGCAGTGTCTGCAGCGGAGATGCTGCCGGTGCTGGCCATGGTGCAGGTGCTGGTAGTAGTGGAGGGAGACACAAGGCTGTCTCTAGCAGCCTCGGACGGCTGCCCACTGGGGATGGTGCTGATGACTGGTGTTGTGGCAGCAACGGTGCAGGTGGCGGTGCAGGTGGCGGTGCTTGGGGCGGTGCTTTCCGCGGTACAGGTTGCTGGGCTGTCAGGACTAGTGGGGGGCACCAGTCCCTCACCTGGAGCCTCCGAGGCCTGAAGTGCCTTGCCTTTGAGTTTCTTTCCCTTCCCCACCTCGGCAGTCGCTGCTGGGCCCTTGCCACTGTCCTCTTGTTTTTTGGATAAGGCCTTGCTGGGTGGCTCGTGCGTCTTGTCCGTGCTGCATGCTGGCCCCTTCTTCACCTTGGCAGGTGGCAGAATTGGTTGGTCCTTTGCATTGTTCGGTGCCACACCGCTAGGCCTGATGGGTGCCCCCCTTTGATCCCCTGGGACTTGCAGGTACCACAGTGGATGCCGAGTTGGTCGCTGAGGTGCTGGCCTGGGATCTTGACACCCTGGCCCTATGGGAAGGATGGGGTGAGGTGTAGGGAAGAGGTCAATGTTAGCCAGGAAACGTTTTTAAGACACACTGGGAGGGAAGGGCTTTGGGAGTGGAGGAAGAGGTAGTGGTTGTAGGAGGTGTACGTTTACTGAGTTTGGGTGAAGAAGTATGGGCTGGATGCTGTTGTGAGGTGGATGGGTGTTGAGTGGGTGTGTGCCTGCGTTTGTGTACTTTGGGAGGAGGGCTCACGGACACAATGGGAGAGGACACAGGGGACTTGTGCATGGTTGTGGGGGTGGTGACTGCTCGTGAGGGGTGTGTTGTGATGGGCGTGCTGGTGATAGAGGTAGTGGCTGATGATGTAGTGCATGCAGGTGTGAGTGGAGACGCTACTGGGAGGGAGGTGGATGAAGAGGAGGAGGGGGACACAGTGGTGAAAGTGGATGTTGGTATGTTTGCGGTATGGTACTTGTGTGAGTGCCTGTGTGATGATGTGTGGTGCTTATGTTTTCCTGAGCCACTTTTGTGTATTGATTTGTGTGCATGCTGGTCTGAAGGTGTGCTGGGGATAGGGTGAGGTAGAGGGAATTGGGTCTGAGTAGTGGAAGTTGGAGGTGGGAGGCTGAACACGGGGATAATGGCTGCCATTAGTGCTGAAGCAAGAGCCTGAAATGCTCTCTGTTGGGCCGCCACGCCAGAATGAATGCCCTCCAGGTATGCACTTGTTTGTTGCAAATGCCTCTCGACACACTGGATGGCATTCAGAATGGTTGACTGCCCAACAGAGAAGGATCTCAGGAGGTCAAAGGCCTCCTCACTGAGGCCTGGGGCAAAGGAGATGCCCACCCTCTTGGGTGAGCGGACACAGGAAACATGCTGAGGGGCTGCTGGGAGGGTGGTGCTGGTGGGGGGGTGGTGGCTGTACCTCTTGTTGGTGTGGGCACAGAGGTGTCCGCCACCGCCAAGGACCTTCCATCGGAGGAGGAATCGCTGTCACTGGTCTCTCCTCCTGTTGCCGTTGTGGAGCTCCCCTCGCCCTCCATCCCACTGGTGCCTCCACCCTCTGTGGGTTAGGCCTCCAGGCCCATTGGTTTGCAGCTCCCTCCGTCGCCGGTGCCTCTGCTCCTCCGCCAGGTGATGCTAATGCACACAAGGAAGGGTGACAAAACAAAAAGGAGGAGAGACAGAGGATAAACTTGGTCAATGCCAGCAACACCACTACCGTTGGCAGACACAACACACAATACACAGGGAGCAGCCCTATGCACTAGGCCATGCCCAACCAGTCACTAAGGTAGTCACTAGCCCATGGGGTACAATGCCTAACGCCATGAGCTGCACACCTGAAACCCACAGGACCCTGCCCAGTAGTAGTTGGCCACTTGTGCCATTGGAGTAGGAGTGCTTCAGAGCCTGCACATAAGGGAAAGTCAGCTTTCTGAATCTGTACTCACCCCCTTGTGGCTGCTGTGATGCCCTCAAGCGCCCATCCAGCTCCGGATTGGCCACCGCCAGGATGCAGAACATCAGTAGGGTCATGGTGCAACGGGCACCCCTTCTACTTTGGGAGGCCAGCCCCAGCTGTGCCTCTGCCGTTTTCTTCGTCCAGTGGCGCAGGTCCTCCATCTCTTGCAGCAGTGGGTGCTCTGCCTGTGACAGACCCCCAGGGTCCGGACCTCCTTGGCGATGGCACGCCAAATACCCTTTTTCTGGCAAGCACTGACCTAGAGGGAAAAGGCAGCAGAAAATGTAATTACTCACCCGTCCGGACTGTCATACTCATTGCCCACCAGTTCCTACCCATGACCTGACTCACATACACTGACCACTTCTCATTCAGCACTCACGGCGGGACGTCTTAGCACCCCCCAACATGTGGCTTACATACATACCACTCCAAACAGGTATTGCCCACGCATCATGCTCACAGTGTACTCACCTGTTTGTCTGGGTGACAGTAGAGTAACGTGTACTGGGGAGGACCCCATCCACCAGTTTCTCCAACTCCTCCGCATTGAAGGCAGGGGCCCTTTCCCCAGACACTCTAGCCATTGTCGCTTTCAGACTCAGGTAACAGCAGCACTTGCAATGGAGGTCCTTTCTTTTGATGGTCAGGTAGTAAGTGAGTGAATACATAGAAAATGGCAGTGACGTCCGCCGTGGTGCATACGGTCACCGCCGGCGTACATCGCCATTGGCTCCTGGGACCCATAGGTCCCAATGATAACCAATGCAGAGTTGTGTGGTGGTCTTCGACCGCCTACAGCGATGCACCACAACGCCAGCGCAGTTACCTAATTTCCCCTCGTCCCTCCTCACAGGTGAGGCAGCTGCCATTTCAGGGGGCCACATGCCATGGCACCTAGCTGCGTCACATCACATATTGGCACATATACTGATTCTTGAATTCACACACTGCTTCTGCGACATTAATTTAAAAACAGTTGTGCCATCTATGTGGAAAATAACCTTCTGCTCACTGTTCTCCTCCATAGGCTACAACCGCTAAGGCAGATGGAGAGATGGTGGCATCCTCCGTTGTACAGACCCCTGGTGGACCTGTTGACAATGGAGGACAGACACATTATCATCACATACAGACTAAATCGTGCCACAATCCAAGAACTGTGTGTACAATTGGAGCCAGACCTGATGTCGGCTATCCATCAGCCCACAGGAATACCCCCTCTAGTACATGTCCTGTCAGTGCTCCATTTTCTGACAAGTGGTTCCTTTCAAACTACAGTGGCCATGGCATCAGGGATGTCTCAGCCAATGTTCTCCAACATGTTGTCTGTCCTGCTGAAGCACATGCGCAGCTACATCGTTTTCCCCCAGGTGGATGATTTGGCCACAGTGAAAGCTGACTTCTATGCCCTGGGACATATCCCCAACATCATTGGTGCCATTGATGGTACACATGTGGCATTTGTCCCCCCCCTTTAGAAATGAACAGATCTACAGGAATAGAAAAATCTATCACTCGATGAATGTGCAAATGGTGTGTTTGGCGGACCAGTACATCTCCCATGTGAATGCCAAATATCCTGGCTCTGTGCATGACGCCTATATCTTGAGGAATAACAGCATCCCTTATGTGATGGGGCAACTCCAGAGGCACCTGGTGTGGCTAATAGGTGAGCCCAAGGTCCCCACACAGTATAAATTGGAGTCTGAGTATGGGGTTGTCCTTAAGGGGTAGTGTATGTCTAACAGTTGTCCCTCAATATTTTCAGGTGACCCTGGTTACCCCAACCTCTCATGGCTACTGACCCCAGTGAGGAATCCCAGGACAAGGGCAGAGGAACGTTCCAATGAGGCACATGGGTGTACCAGGAGGATAATTGAGGGAACCTTCGGCCTCCTGAACGCCAGGTTCTGGTGCCTCCATCTGACTGGTGGATCCCTGTGCTACTCACCCACAAAGGTGTGCCAGATAATCGTGGCATGCTGTATGTTGCAGAACCTGGTCTTGAGACGCCAGGTGCCTTTTCTGCAGGAGGATGAGCCTGGAGATGGTCTTGTGGCAGCGGTGGAGCCTGTGGACAGTGAGGAAGAGGAGGCAGATGAAGAAGATATGGACAACTGAACAAACATTACACAGCAGTACTTCCAGTGACACACAGGTAAGAGACTGTAACTCAAATTTACATTACAGTAAACCTTTGAGCATTGTACATGGCAGCCTCTTACCCTCTGTCTATGGACACTGACTGTTCCCTTTGTATTCTCTATTTTCAGATCTGTGTACCCCATTCTGGCACCTGCTATATGTACTGCTGCCCACCAATGGTCATCCTGTGGTATATTTCACTGAAAATAGATGTTGCAATGCTTTGATAATGTTGTAATAATACATCTTTTTAACCATTACACTGACTCCAGTATTGTTTCTGTTTCAAGGGTGTTTATTTTTTGTGCAAATTAGTATGGGGTAAGTGCAAGGGGCTGGGGTGAAGGTGGAGGAACGTCCAGGGTAGAGTCCAGTCTATTGGTATCACAGGTGCATTGTCCAAAGGGGCATTGGGAGGGGAGCAATGGCAGTTCAAGGTGGACAGGGTGACATAGTGGGACAGAAGGGTGACAATCAGGAGAGTCTTATTTCCTGGCAGGGGTCTTGGCAATGTTCTCTGTCTTCTGCCCGAATCGCAGGGACCGTTTGCGGGGTGGTTCTCCTTCTGTAGGGGGTGGGGTGCTGGTGGCCTGTTGGTCCTGTTTCGCTGCCTCCTGTCCACTAGCGCCAGCGGAGGTGGAAGGCTGTTCCTCGGTTTGGCTAGTGTCAGGCGCCCTTTGTTGTGCCACTGCCTCCCTCATGGTCTTGCCCATGTCAGCCAGCATTCCTGCAATGGTGACCAGGATGGTGTATATTTTTGTTAGGTCCTCCCTGATCCCCAGGTACTGTCCCTCCTGCAGCCGCTGGGTCTCCTGTAACTTGCCCAGTACCTGCCCCATGGTCTCCTGGGAATGGTGGTATGCTCCCATGATGTTTGAGAGTGCCTCGTGGAGGGTCGGTTCCCTGGGCCTGTCCTCCCTCTGTCGTACAGCAGTCCTCCCAGCTACCCTAATGTCCTGTGCCTCTGTCTCCTGAACCGTGTGCCCACTGCCACTGACCCAAGGTCGCTAATCTTCCTGTGTTTGTGGGGTTGCCTGGGGTTCCCGTAGTGGTGGACACACTGGTGATTGACATGTCCTGGGAACAGAAGTATGGGCCCGCTGGGTGGGTGCTGTGCTGGTGTTTCCTGAGGGGGAGGCTCTGTGGTTGTCTGGGAGTGTGGCAGGGTAACCAACTGTCCAGAGGTCCCTGATGGGCCAGGTTGGTCATCTAGATCCAGGCATGCAGAGCTGCTGTCATCACTGTGGGCCTCTTCTGGGGGAGGCTGGATGTAGCTGGCACCAACTCACCAGTGAAGTTGGGTAGGGGTCCTGTTGGGATGCAAAATAATTGTTAATGTACCTGTGTGTGCCATCTTGTGCAATGGGTGTATTCCCCTGTATGATTGTGCTTTGCCTGTCGGCTTGGCCTTGTGTGAGTGGTGATTTTGTGGGCTGGGTGAGTCTCTCTATTGGGCATGCTGGGGTGATGGGTGTCCATGCAAGTCTGTGATGGGGGTCCATGCATTGTTGCATCCAGGGCTTGGCATTGGGATTCGTGGGTTGTGATAGTGGGATATATGTGAGCTGGTGGAGTGATGGGAGTGATGGAAAGGGTGGGGGTATGTGTTGGCATGCAGGTAGGGTGGGGTATATAATAGTAAAGTTTTTACTTACCAGAGTCCAGTCCTCCTGCTACTCCTGCGAGGCCATCAGGATGCATTATTACCAAGACTTGCTCCTCCCATGTTGTTAGTTTTGGGGGAGGAGGTGGGGGTCCACCGCCAGTCCTCTGTACAGCAATCTGGTGTCTTGAAACCACAGAACGTACCTTTCCCCGTAGGTCATTCCACCTCTTCCTGATGTCATCCCTTGTTCTTGGGTGCTGTCCCACGGTGTTGACCCTGTCGACAATTCTTCGCCATAGCTCCATCTTCCTTGCAATGGACGTCTGCTGCACCTGTGATCCGAATAGCTGTGGCTCTACCCGGATGATTTCCTCCACCATGACCCTTAGATCCTCCTCTGAAAACCTGGGGTGTCTTTGGGGTGCCATAGATGGGGTGTGAGTGATATGTGTGAGGATGTGTGAGGTGAGGTGTGGGGTGATGTGTTGGGGTGCATACTGTGATGTGCGTGGATGGTGTATGGCTGATGGTGTTCTGTGCCTCTGATTTAGTGGGTGCTCTTTGCTTGTCTTTCTGTGCTTGGTCTCTTTTGTTTCGTTGTAAGGGGTTGTGAGTAATGTGGGTGTGTGTTTTATAGTGGTATGGGTGTGAGTGTGTGGTGTGTGAATGTGTGTCAGGTGTGTGTATTTTGAATTGTCCAATGTGGTGTGGCTTTGTAATTGTGTGTGTATTTTGAGCGCGGTTGAATGACCGCTGCGTTGAATAGTGGGTTGTGATACTGTGGTTGTATTCCTGTTGGCGTAATGGTGTGGGTTTTGCTATCAACAGTTTATCACTGACCTTTGGTGTGGCAGAGTTGTGTGGGTGTCTGTGTTGTGGCGGGATTCTCTGTGTGGGTCATAATACCCGTGGCGGATTACCGCCGCAGTCACAGTATATTGGCGGCCATCGGCATGGCAGTAGGCGGCATTTACTGCCAGGGTTGTAATGAGGGCCTTAGTCTTCTGTCTTTCCTTGAGGTTCATTCATCTTGTGTTAGAAGCCCCTTAATTCTTAATTCTTAATTGGCTATCAATTCCTGGGATTTTATGTCTGTATATCTGGAAGACTTATAATATCGTACCCTTCCAGAAAGCTTTGAGTACATTTCTACTTTCAACTACTTCTACTTTTCTTTGGTTTTCCTCCTGGCTACCATAGTTGATGCATTTTAGCTCACATATGCAATTGTGGGGGACAGAACAATGTCCAACAGCACTAGAAAATATAGATTAGAATAGAATAGAATAGCCAAAATAGAGACCAAAATAAATCATGAGCCATTGATATATTGTCATAGACAAATGGGATGTGGCCAGAACTCAGCAAGCTGGCAATAAAATATCTATGATGTTTGCAGCCAATATACCCTCTGATTGTGTTTCAATATGGCTGGACATTTTTCATTGCCACAAGGACTGGTCTGTCTCCTGAAACTGTGGAGAGACTGAAGATGATTAGAATGAATGAGAATGTCAGCCCTAACCATTGTGAGACTCAAGCACCAACATCAGAGGAAAAGGATGGGAATTCTTCAGGCAACATAATGAAAAATTGTCCAAAAGCAGCCTTTTTGTAATGTGAAACTCGTGAAGTGTGAGATATCGTTGCACATTCTAGGAGGTATCCATCAAGGAAGTTAGGTAGGTTTTGTTGTAGCATCATGCAGTAGTGTTGTGTTAACAGTCATTCTTTACTTTTTCTAACCATTTTTTATTGATTTTCAACACAGCAGCATAGAAGCAGGTTGCAAACTGATCCGTGTTACATGGCCAGGTGCAAGAATCCCACTGTGGTAACAGTGCATTACTGACAGAATAACGGATTCAATATGAGTAATAGGCCCAAAGCATAAACTGGTGAACAGACAAACAGAAGTTTAGGTCATGATACTTTCATCTCTAGACAGCATTACTGAAAAAGAAAAGCAATATATTGATCTTCCCTTCAGGAGTCACTTCCCTATACAAGCACCTGTCTGTCCATGGGCCTGACTCTGCATTCGCTGGGTGTCAGCTCCTAGTCCTACGTTTCTATCATGTGTGCAAGGCTGAGTTTTGGGCGGCGGAGTCAGTACAATGGTCGGGTGCATAGAGATTAGTAACAACAAGTAGACAAAAAATGTTCACTTTAGTCAGGGAGATCCTCCTTAAGCTCTTGGAACTTATAAAGCAGCCTGTCCCATCTTGTAGCTATGTAGACCCTGGTTAACCCTCAAGTCTCCTCCCTGTGCAGCACCACAGACTCAGCTCTACCCCATTTAAGTGTTGCTGCACACCAATGTTTCAGTCCTGGGAGTGTGTTAGCGTTCCATTGCAGCAATGGACCGGCAGACTATAAGCAATGCCAGGGCTATGAATAGGTTTCATGGATTCCTTGCCTTTCTACATTTGAACAGGCCTAGGACTCCACTCCCCATGGTACAAAGACCCACACCTCTGTGATGTCTGTCAGTGTGTTTGTGACCACCAACCCTAGCGTCGCAGTCACAGGGCAGTCCCAGAACATGTGAGTCATGCCAGCCCCTGTCATCGGGGGTACTTGGAGTTAGATCCAAATACCCTGTGTAGTCATGCTGGAGTGAGATAGGCCCTATGCAAGATACTATGTTGTATATATTGAGATTTGATATTATGCAAAAGTTTGCGTGGATATGCCAGTATTCTATCCCATTCTTTCGGCTTCTGTTCTCTGCCTATGTCACGTTCCCAGCTTCTCCTAGTCATCAGCAGGGGTCCTATGGTGTGCATTGCAGGACACATGGGAAGTAGGTGATCAGGCAGAGGCCAATACCTATTGTGTGAGGAGTGTGGATCAGTGGGTGTTGCTATGGCTGTGTCTGTAATCTGCCAGTGTGGATTAATCTCAGCCAATAGTCCCCCATAAAATAGGAAATGGCCTGCACTAATTGGGCTGAAGTTGCCCCAACAATATGAGTGTACCGTCATGGAACAAGGCGCCCAGGGTGCTCATGCCCAAAGCCTCTCACACCATCAGTACCTCATCACCAACCAAATTTCAGAAAGGGGCCAATGGGGCCAACCTGAATCTCAGAAGAGTGTATTGAGTTTGGGTCGGCATTGACTTCAGGCTTCGATGAAGAATGTAATGTATCACACACAGCAAGTTGTTAGACCCTCGAGGTACTCTCTCTTGTAGTAGGAAGGACTTCTTACCACAAGTTGCACACGATCAGCAGTGGACAGTCCTAGTTTTTCCAGAGGCTGTCCCACTAGCCAACGACAGGCCACTGTAGCTGTGCTGCTAGACAATATTGTTTGAAGTAAGGGGCCCAGAGGCCCCCCTTCTCGACTGGGAGCTGCAGTTTATACAGTGCAACTCAGTGTCTACTTTTGTTCAATGGAAAGCTTCCTAGCATGGTGTGTAGGCCATGAAACTAAAGGTGGGGTATATGTTCTGGGAGATTGTGGAAGAAATATAGTAAACGGGGGAGCACAATTAGTTTCAGCAATGAAACTTTACCTTGGACTATGAGTGGGAGCGTACTCCAGAATGCCATCTGAGGTCTGATTGCTTTAGTGAGATTGCTGTCTATGAGGTCTTGTGTGGTATGATAAATGTGTATGTCCAAATAACAGAATGCGCGCTGCTCCAATTGTAGAGGATGCAAATTCACCAAAAGGTGCTGTGTAGGGCGATCTGGAGTAATCAGGAACACACAAGATTTTGTCTAGTACACCCACAGGCCTGAAGCAGTCTGAAATTCCAGTAAGCCATCGATAATCTCTGCTATACCCTGCCAGATGTCACAAAAATATATTAGTACATCACTGTGTATAATGATACAATATGTGCTTCTTCTCCCAGCGGATTACCCCACACCTGGCCCCGTTGTCTAAGCCTCCCCGCTAATTACTCCATTGATGAGGCAAAGAGGAGCGGGGATAGAGGGCAGTCCTGCAGTGTTCCTCTATTCACCATTATTAGGTCAGACGTACTGTGGCCTATTCTCAACCGGGCAGTGGCCTCTGTGTAGAGAAGTCAAATGAGTCTTCCCGTACCTCCCATGGATGTGCGCATCTCAAACGTAAACTCCCAGTCTACAGTATCGACTGCTTTTTCCAAGTCCAACACTATGCGTGCTGCATAAGAACAGTGGGTAAAGACCAGCTACACTACTCTGTGGAGCCTCTGGATATTGAGAGCAGTCAATCTGCCAGGAATTAAGCAATTTTGGTCTTGGTGGACCAAGTGGGGAAGACAGTCAAGGAGTCGTGCCGCTATGATCCTACTTAGGATTCTCTAATCCATCCCAAGCATGGAGAGCCGGCAATACAACATCATCCCCAATGGCTCCCTGCTGGGTTTTGGGAGGGACACCAGCAGGAACTTGTGAAGTGTCGGTGGGAGGTGGCCTTCTGATAGCACTCAACTCAAGCAGCTTACGAGCCAGAGGTCTTCAAAAGCTTTACAAAGCTTGCACAGTAGCCTGTCTAATCATAAACGTTTGATGATGACAGCACCCCGGATGGCACCCTGATTTCTAGTATTGTGATAGGCTCAATTAATTCCTCTCGGACTGGGGGGTCAAAGGTTGGCAGTGTAATCCTGTCAAGGAAGCCATGGATGTGGGGCAATTGATCTACCGGGAAGGGATTGTAAATAGCTTGTTAGCAAGCATTAAATGCTGTGAGTATGTCCGCTTGACTAGCCACTATGTGGGTCAGTGTCATTTTGAGCATGATGATAGGGGTGGTTGGAACGGTGTTCCTCAGAATCCATGCAAGTAGGCTGCCTGACTTATTCCCCTCTGCATGCATTTTTGCGTGATAGCCTCTAAACTCTATGGCATTGCAACCCCTCTAATAGTTGAGCATGGCACTCTGGGGCTGTTGCTAAAGATTATCACTTGTTAGGGTCTGTACTCACTGCTGCCTCTAGGACTCCCAGAGTAATTTTTGTCTGAGACAGGTCTCTGTCAAGGGTCGCTCATACTCCTGCAAACTCACAACTGCAATGTCAACGCAATGTCACTTTCAATGCCTCCCAAATCCACTATCGTAGATGTGGTTGTGCCCCAATTCTCAGTCAGGTAGTGGGATATTGCTTTGTGGTTCTCATGCCAGAATGATAGGTTTTCCAGCAGGGTCAGTTGTAATTGCCATATGGGGAATGGTGGGAGTTGAGCACTCCACTCAAGATGCAACCGAAGTGGTTTGTGGTGTGAAAATGTTTTACCTACATATCCAGCAAATAGGGCTTGTGAATGAACAGCTGGGTGAGAGCGTATGGGGTCTAGATGGACATGTAAATCATGTGGGGGTGAGTAGTAGGAGTAGTCACTTGCATCTGGATTAAGGGCGCACCAGCTGTCTAAGAGGGACCAATGTATTAGCCATTGGGTAAAGTAGGTCACCACCACAACTACCGGAGGGGTCGGTAAAGGAGCGTAGGAATGATGGAGGTGGAGATTTAGTACACAATCAAATTCTGTTGGACTGTTTAGTTTATGCAGGGTCATCCCCAATCTTTGTGCCTCCTGCCTCCTATTTTTTCTGATGCTACTATTGGGCCTGCAGCACTGGTTGTGTGACCCACATTAGTAGCTCTGTAATCATGTCTCAGACCTGCCACTGCAGTGTCTGTGTGTGCAGTTTTAACTGTAAATTCGACTTGGCAAGTGTACCCACTTGCCAGGCCTAAACCTTTCCTTTTTTCATGTAAGACACCCCCAAGGTAGGCCCTAGGTATCCCCAATGGCATGGTGCAGTGTATGGTTAAGGTAGGACATATAGGCCCTCATTCCAACCCTGGCGGTCTCTGACCGCCAGGGCGGAGGGCAGCGGAAGCACCGCCAACAGGCTGGCGGTGCTTCCTGGGCTATTCTGACCACGGCGGTAAAGCCGCGGTCAGAAAAGGGGAACCAGCGGTTTCCCGCCGGTTTTCCCCTGGGCCAGGGTTTTCACCACCAGAACCAGGATGGCGGGAACGGGTGTTGTGGGGTCCCTGGGGGCCCCTGCACTGCCCATGCCACTGGCATGGGCAGTGCAGGGGCTCCCTAACAGGGCCCCATACAGATTTTCACTGTCTGCTTTGCAGACAGTGAAAATCGCGACGGGTGCCACTGCAGCCGTCGCACCCCTGCAACTCTTCCGGCTCCATTCAGAGCAGGCTTCCTCGTTGCAGGGGCTTTCCCCCTGGGCCGGCGGGCGGCCTTTTGGCGGTCGCCTGCCGGCCCAGTGGGAAAGTTGGAATGGCCGCCGCGGTCTTTGGAGTTGGAATGGCCGGGGCGGTCATTCGGCAGTAACCGCATTACGGGCGGCGACCGCCGCCCGCCGCGGTCAGAATGACCGCCATAGTAATGTGTTCAATGTTGTTCTGACTGTGAAATATTGCTACCTTTAAACTGATTAAAGTGTATATTCCCTTTTGGAACGGATGGACAGGTGGAGTTTGGGTTCTCTGAGCTCACAATTTAAAAATACATCTTTTAGTAAACATGATTTTAAGATTGTGTGTTTGAAAATGCCACTTTTAGAAAGTGAGCATTTTCTTGCTTTTACCATTTATGTGACTCTGCCTGTTGGTGGATTCCCTGTATAAGTCAGTTTGACAGTTGGGCTGGCTGCACCTCTCACTAGACAGTGACACCAAGGGATCTGGGGTGTAGTCTGCATTTCCTGATGAGCCATCTGTGCTAGGAGGGAGGGAAGGAGTGGTCACTCACACCTGAAAGGGCTGTGCCTGCCCTCACACAATACAGTCTCCAACCCCCTGGTGAGTGTCTAGACCCTGGCCTGGGCAAGGCAAGATTTCACATTCAGGAGAGATTTTGCTTTGAAGTAGGCCTACTTCAAAAGAGAAAATGGGTATAAAAAGGGCACCCAAAACCACTGACTTTAGAACACTTCTGGAAACCAAGAGGAACCTCTGCCTGGAGAAGAGCTGAAGAGCTCAGGAAGAAGAGCTGCCCTGCCTGTTACTGTGCTTCGTGGAGCTATCCTGCAGTTGTTGCTTCTGCCAGAGTAGGAGGGCAAAGACTGGACTTTGTGTGCCTTCCATCTTGTAAAGATCTCCAAGGGCTTAATTTAGAGCTTGCCTCCTGTTTTTTTAAGTCTCAGGAACAGCAAAGACTTCTCTCAGCCAGCACCTAGAGTCTCTGGAGAGACGCCTACTCTACCAAGTGGTGCCCATCCAGTTCCTGGGACCCTAAAAGGAGAAGCTAGCAGCCTAAGAGGAAGAAATCCATGCACAGAACGCCATGCTGGGAAAAGATTGACCCAACTCCGTATTGCGGCAGAAAAATCAACGCGCCACCAGCTTTGAGGCTGAAAATTGATCCTCACCTGCAACGCGACCCGAAGATCAAAGCCCGGGGCTGGAGAAACTACGCACAGCATTGCTGACGGAGGCTGGTGAAATCGCAACCAGCGCTGCCTGGTTTTTGGATAATCATGCGGCTGGATTTCCAACTCAAACACCGCTGGCCGTGTAAAAATGATGCAAGGCCTGCCCTGACCCGAGAGTGCTGACCGGATCGACGCATCGCTCTCCTGCAGAGAGAAGAAACTGCACGCCCTGACCCGACTAGAGGAGAAATGGCACAAGGTTCGCTCGTGATTGAAATCAACGCATCACAAGCCCCTTTTGATGAACACTCGCCCATGCAGGGTTATTTTTGATGAACCCAAGGTACATTTTCACGCTAACAGTGTTAGTGTGTGTTTAAAATTACATGAAGACTCTTTTTGCATTTTCAGTGATAACTTGACATGTGTATTGTGGATGTTTGTCTTTCTGGTCTTGTTTTGTTTATAAGTACTTCCTATTTTTCTAAACCAGTGTTGTGTCATTTTGCAGTGTTTTCATTAAGTTGCTGTGTGTGTTGGTACAAATACTTTACACCTAGCCCTCTGAAGTTAAGCCTACTGCTCGTGCCAAGCTACCAAGGGGCTAAGCAGGGGTTAGCTGAAGGTGATTTTCTTTTACCCTGACTAGAGTGTTTTTTTTTGCTTGGATAGGGGGTAACTTGACTGCCAACCAAAGACCCTATTTATAACTAAGTCCCTCTCAATAATTGAAGGGATGTGTGCCCACCCAGTAAGAGTGACAGTAAGGTGGGTCTAAAAAGACCTGCTGTGCTACATTTACTCTGTAAATACTGCTTAGTAACAGGAGTCCACCACTAAGTTGTCCCTCCACCATGGAAATAGTGCCCATCTGGGTCTATTCCCCTAGTTATATATCTAAAGGGCATCCCAGGTCTTATCCATATTAGATCACCTTGGGCAAAACCTGAATAAGAGGTGCTATAACATTCACCACACCATCGTTTTTGTAGGTGCACATCTATGTGGGTTTCTTGGAGGAATGCTATCTGGGAATCTCACCTTCTAATGTACTGTTGCATGGCATGTTGCTTGAGTGCTGTTGTCATGCTTCAGACATTCCACATTAAAATACGCATTTAAGTCATGGTGTTCCATGAAGGGAAGGTAGGAAAGGAAGAGATCCAAGGGAGGGGTGACCACCCAAAATGTATTCCTGGTGTGTCAGTATATAGGGAAGACAATACTTAGGCCCCAGCAGAGGTATGCTGCATGACCTTGTAAAACAGAACACTCAACTACAAACCCAGGGCGGTCCAGGAAACTCTGACTGCCCAAACAAACAACTAACAGTCCCATTGGTGCGATTTTCCATATTCTATAAATACATATCAAGCTTCGTTCAAGGAGACTGTGGGGGGTGGTCTCGGACAATCTATCTGTACATCATCATGGCCAGACATATCCTAAAGATGAGTCCATCAACCCCTTATGACTGTGATAAAGAGAGGAAAAAAAGAGAGAGGGAGTGGGCCCTGCTGGAGGCTAGGACTAGAGTCAGTCTCTTCAAAGCAGTCTCAAATTATGAAGAGGGGAGGGGGTGGAGAGACCCATATCAGTGTCCCAACAGGAAAGCCCAAAGGCACCCACTTCCATACTGTCTCAGGCCTGTTTGGGCATCCTACATGCACAGTTCTGCATGTCTTACCTGCCAACCCCTCACACCAAACTGTCTGCAGTCTGTGGAGTGACATCTGGTATGATGACAGATGTGGCACTGCTAATTGAAGCACTCAAGCCTGTCTCTGAGAGTGTGTTGTAGGGAGCTGAAAGAAGCATGGAGCATCTTTCAGCCCACTCGGTGGTTGCAGTCAATAACACCTGGGTCTGCTCTTCAGCTCCAGGGTAGGTGCACCATTGAATCTTGGCTGTTTAGCGTCACGGGTCTGCCATCTCCCATGTCGTGAGCCCTGTCTAGCCGGGCTCATGGTGTTGTTGTTGGCAGGTTCGAGGACTTAGATCATCGTTGCTCAACACTGTGCCAGGCATCAGCCAGCTTGGTAAAGAAATGAGTGGAGCTGTTTACCATGACCTTCAGCCTTGCAGTGAATAGGAGCAAGTAGGACAAGCCTGCTTGTCTCAAGCACTTTTAACATCTAAGAAGGAGGCTCTATAACATTGTACTGCCGGGGTAAAATCTAGAAAGAGTACTCATGCATTTTCAAATGATAGTTGCTCCACAGCACGAGCCACGCGTAGAATAGCCTCCTTATATCTGTTGTTCATTAGTCAGATCACTACGGTCTGGAAGGACCCCTGACAGTGGTCATCTCACTGGCATGAGGTTGGCTCACTCCATTGGCTAGTAGGCTGAGAGCTTTGTAGGTGCCAGTGCTTGCACAAAACATTATACTAGGTCGCAGCCCTCCACCCCCTCGTATAAGTACACATTTCTTAGGTTGTTATGGTGGGACCACCTCTCCAAATCCTTCTATAACAGGAGGATTTGGAAATCTATCTATTCTCCAGCTCATGAACTTTGGCGGGTGAGGGACTGCAGCTGTCCTGCAAGATCGGTAACTGTTGGTCGGACTTCTTCCAGTAAGCTTTCCACCTGGAAAACGTGGGCTGTAAGTTTCCTGTGGTCATCCCTAAGCAGACCAACATCCATCACTACGGCGTCAACCCTGGTACGCAGATCCTGCCTGGTGTTGGTTATAGCCACGATCATTTGCTCAAGTTTAACTTCTTTTGGGGTTGTGGATGGCACCTCCAGTGGCATCAACCACTCAGTGCTTTCAGAGGGTCCAGCGTCTGAGTGCCCAGCCACCTGGGACCAACTTTCCTCCTTGTCGTGCCATCGTCAAAGGAGTGGTGCCAATGGGCTGTGAAGTAGAAACAGTGTTAGGCTAACAAATTTCACAAAGGGGGGAGTGCTCCAAATTCGCTGAGGGATTAGTATCTACAGACCCACCTGTCCGCCAGCCCTCATCGATAGGCAACATACTAGGGTGTCACTTGCAGTCCCAAAGATGAAAGTGCTCCTTCTGCATTGCTTCCCCTTGATTTTTATGATAGGATGTGGTGATGTCTAGTACAAACTGGGAATCGCTGGATCTACAAATGCTACAGCGTGATGGTGGCAGGTTGCTCATTGTTGGTCATCACCAGGAACCACAATTAGGGCCTTCAGCCATGTGCAATGTTGAGACCCCCCTCGTCCCACAAGCCCGGGCAGAATGCAGCAAGGGGGGTAACGAGCAGTCCACAGTAACAGCCTGCCAGACAGTGAGGAAGGCAAAGGATGGTTGCTGGACATCAGTGATTAGCTCTGCCAGAGAGGGAAGGTAGCAGTCATTAAGAGAGATACTAGTGTTCCCTGCCATTGACAAGTCAATGCGCTGAGGTAAGGTGCAGGAATCCAGAGGCACACCCATGTTTGTATGGCCACCTCCTTGGCACAAGTCTCTGTTCCAGTGGTCAGTGCACCAGCACACCAGTCACTGTTTGGTAGGTATCTGGTATCTCAGGTGCTGGTACCTCCATTTGCCCCAGCTGTTGCACAGGTCTCAATGTCCTGGAACGCAGTTAGGGTCCATCAGAAATTTAGAAAAACATACCAACAATGGAGAAAGATCCCCCCACTCTTTGTTCCCAGGCAGGGAAGTCTGGGGACCATCTACGAATCACAGCAATGCTGCCTCAGGAACACCAGTACTAAGGCCCCCAGGGGCTGGAAATATTGCATGAGGGGGAATCAGGAATCCACTGGCATTGCTCCCCAAAGTACTGCTGTGGTTTTCCAGGTATCTTACAGCCTCTGCAAGGCAAACCCTCTGCACCAAAATATCCCCGTCATGACCATGTAGTCACAGGTTATGATGCGGTGGCCCAAGTGATCGCACATAAGCCTCCCCAACTAAGCATTAGTAATCATAGTCTAAAGTTGGTTATTGGGACCCCTCTGTTCAGCAACCCTAAAGTATTAATGTAGGAGGAGGGCTCCCGAGGGAGGGGACCTAGCCTTGAGGAGTGGAGTTTCTCCGCAGTTCACAGGCTATGGTCACCTTCAGCATAGCGTGCTGTCATGATGCGGCAGGAAATCACAGCTAGTTCAGGCAGGTGTGCTGGCCCCAGAGAAAATGCCGGCACCACAGCAACCATGTGGTGCAGGCCACCATTGAGGCTCGTCTCGGCCCCTGGATGGGAGGAAAAACTCACCAGGCCTGAGGAGGACTCAGCAGCCAGGCTCCAGTGCTGTCACAGCTCTCAGGGAGGGTCGATGAATCCCTGTGGAAGCATCATCAGGTGACCACACTACGGCATGAACTCCTGCTCCCAAAGTCTCCGCCTGGCCTCACAGGTGCAGCCAGCACAGCTGCGGAGCTTTCTGCCAGGCAGCATGGCTGCGCTCATGCCTGATCTTATCCCCAGTTCGCCGTTGTACCTCCAGCCTCCAGTAGCATCACAGTCCACTGCACCCACTCATCTCAACACTGGCAACAATTCCTGTGTTCAGTGGCATCCAGGATCCGTGGATGGTATCAGAGTCATTGAATTTGCAACCGCCACATCGGCCCAGCCAGCAATGCTCCCAATCACTCCATAATTCCAAAGTCACTCTTTAGATGTTTTTATCTCTCCCTGTGCTCTTCTCTTTCTCTTGCCTCTGTCTTTTTCTACTTGATTGTTGCAATCCGGTTATGGAACTTTACTTGCCCTCACACCATCTCAGCCTGTAACATGGGAGGCTATACTGAACAGTTCGAGGGAGATGGACCTAGAGTCAGGAGTTGCTTTGCACATCTGACTGGAAAGTGAGTAGGAAGGAAAATGCATGTACAATGAAGCATGCAGCAGGACAGTCTGACAGGTTCTTCTATTGCTGTGCAGCAGTGTAATTTCAGCATGTGCTCTTTTATTCTAAGTCATTGTTTGTGACATGCTTGTTTCTAGTTTTCTTTCTCTCTGCACTTTCCCTGCTTGATTTAATCTTTTTTGTCTTGAACACGTTTTCTTGATTCACGTCTCAGTTTTCCATCTACTACCATTGCAAACCTTTGTGTACAGACTGGGGCACATGGATCCATTTTTAGGAGATACTTCACTTTATACAGTTAAGGAGAGCATAGGGAGAAGCTAGCCATTTCCAGGAGGCACCTAGACATCTAGACATTAAGAACCTGATTATGAGTATGGCGGTCAGAAAACACAAGATTTCCACTGGTTAGCCCAGTGGAGAACATACAGTGACATTGTACTTGGCTCAACTTGGAGCCGAGTTCAATGCAGTCACACGGGGGGGCGACCAACACCCTCGGAATGCACACAGCAGATAGTGTGCAAAAACAGTGCTGGGGAGTGGGGCCCCTGCACTATGCACAACAATGTCATGGGCCGTGCAGGGCTCCCCCTGTGGCACTCAGAATTTGTTCGGAGAACAAGGTTGTAATCAGCAGGGCGGCGCTGATTTAAGCATCACCCCGGCTGATCACAACCAAGACCGGTGTCAGCCCGTGGAGACCATTGTACCCTGACGGTCAGACCACCAGAGTGATAATGTGGTAGTTGGACCACCACAGCTGCGGTGGTCCAACCACCATTGAGAGTCTGGAAATCTTGAGACTGCCAGACCCGTCATCAGGCCTTAAGTCAGGTTGATTCAGGCAGATTCTTCTAGGTCTATTCAGCACTGTAGTATCATCAGGCTCTTTTTCCTTCTGAAGACCCTCTTTTTGCCTTTTGTTCTCTTTACATAATCATTCTTGGACATGTCTTTTTCTTAATAGATTTTTTCACTCATGTCATGTAACTTTTTCTTGTCCCCACCATACCAAATCTTACCCTACATCAGAGCTAGAGCACAGGCCAGGGGACTTTGCCTCAGGGTCAAAGGTTGTTTCATGACATCTTCCTGCAGCATAAGCAAGGAGAAATTTGTTGATCATAGGAGGTGTTCAGTCAGTGAGTCAGGCAGGTATTATGTACTTCTGTACAGCAGACTCTTTTTTTGTGAAGCCTTTTTTGGGAAATCGTTCTTCTTCTTTCTCTGTTCTCTTCCCTCTTTCTGAATTGCCTTTTGCTTACCTAAATATGTTGTAACTTTTTCTTACTCCAACACAATTGCTTCTCATCCACCACCAAGGTAGTCCGTGGTGCAGAGGCTGGTGGTTCTGGACCCAGTGTTTCAAGCTGCCTCACTCCATCTAGCTAGAGAGTGCATGGGCTGACCTCAGAAGTGTCCAGAGACAATTTGCTATGTAGTCAAGCATATATGCATTACACTACACAGCAGTGTAGCACCATCAGGTGATTTTTTTTCTTGTTTTTTTTCTTTCCTCCATTCCTTGATTTCACCTTTACCCATTTGATTGCTTCACTGGCTCTATATTCTTGTATCTCTCTGCCATGCCCTCTCCCTATTGGATTTGTGCACTCATCTCATGTATATTTTTCTTGCCACACTTCACTCCTGCTCATTCCCTACAAGGATAGGCCATAGATTGCTGGCTGGAGAACCTGGACCCAAGGTCAGGTGGTCCTTCATGGAGTCCACCTGGAGAGTGAGAACCAAGACATTTGCAAGTGCATGTCAACCTACCAACTAAGTAGGTTCGTGCAGCTCTGTGCAAGAGTGAGGCATCAGCAGGCAGTCCCTGTTTGAGGAATGTTTTCTCTATGCTCCTTGTTTTCAAAGGACTCAGCAAAGAACCTTGAAATCTATCAGGAAATAGGCAATTCCAATTGCACAATGAGAAATTGGGCAATTCAGTTTTTTGCTCCTGCTGTTCAAGGTCAGTGGCATAGCAGCATAGCAGCATATAGGCGTAGGAAATAAGTGATAGGGAAACCAGTGTTTTGTATTCTGTTATCTTACATTGAATATTATTTTGTGTATTTCTATAATTATCTCTATAATCTTTTTAAAATATCTCTGTGGAATGCAACCTAGGTCTTCTTAATTCATGAAGCAACTACAATTACTCTGCACTAGTATTCCATCTAAATTATGGACAAATGTGAGTTTTTGGATATGATGTGTTTCTTTATCTGTATATGTATCTGATTTCAGGTGACACCATGAAAGGGAAAGCTCTCTTTGCAGCAAGCAATATAACACCACTGTTTGACCTGACAGCCTTAGGGTGGTCACTTCTAATTTTTTGCCTGCCTCCCTCTACTTTTGAGATACTGTTTTTGCTGGTTTTTAGACTCTGTGCACTTTACCACTGCTAACCAGTGCTAAAGTGCATGTGATATCTCCCTTTAAACATTGTAACATTGGATCACACCCAATTGGGCTATTTAATGTCCCTAGTAGAGTGCACTATATGTGCCCAGGGCCTGTAGATTAAAAGCTACTAGTGGGCCTGCAGTACTGATTGTGCCACCCACTCCAGTAGCCCCTTAACCTTGTCTCAGACCTGCCATTACAAGGCCTATGTGCGCAGTTCACTGCCAATTCGACTTAGCATTTAAAAGTACTTGCCAAGCCTAAAACTCCCCTTTTTCTACATATGTCACCCCTAAGGTATGCCATAGGTAAACCCTAGAGCAGGGTGCTGTGTAGGTAAAAGGCAGGACATGTTCTTGTTTATATGTCATAGTAGTGTAAAACTCCTAAATTCATTTTTACACTACTGTGAGGCCTGCTCCCTTCATAGGCTAACATGGGGGCTGCCCTCATACATTGTTTTTAGTGGTGGCTGCTGATCCCAAAGGAGTAGGAAGGTCATATTTAGTATGGCCAGAATGGTAATACAAAATCCTGCTGACTGGTGAAGTTGGATTTAATATTGCTATTTTAGAAATGGCACTTTTAGAAAGTGAGCATTTCTATGCACTTAGATCTTTCTGTGCCTTACAATCCACGTCTGGCTGGGTTTAGTTGACAGCTCCCTGTGCATTCACTCAGACACACCCTAAACACAGGATACACAGCCTCACTTGAATACATCTGCATTTTAAATGGGTCTTCCTGGGCTGGGAGGGTGGAGGGCCTGCTCTCACACAAAGGACTGCCACACCCTCCACTGGAGCCCTGGCAGGCAGGATTGAATTGAAATGGGACCTGGTGCATTTCTAAGCCACGCTTTGAAGTCTCCCCCACTTCAAAGGCACATTTGGGTATAAAAACAGGGCCTCTGCCCTACCACTTCAGACACTTCCTGGAGAAGATACCTGAACCAGAACCTGCACCCTGACAAGAAGAACTGCCTGGCTGCCTAAAGGACTCACCTGACTGCTTTCTGAAGAGGACTGCTGTCTTTCTGCTCTATTGCTTTGCAGCAGAAGTGCTCTACAAGGGCTTGGATAGAGCTTGTCCCCGTTCCCTGAAGTCTCAGGACCACAAAGACTTCACTCCTGCAGCTGAAATCCCCGACACACCGCCTGCCAAGAATGACGCACAGTCTGCTTGTGGTGAAAATTTCACCGCATGCCGAGTCTGGAACGATGCAGTCCGACATCGCAACAGAAGATCAACGCAGCGCCAGCGACGCGACCGGAACTTCAATGCACAGCCCTACTGGATCGACGCAAGCTGACTCAGAACAACGCCACCCGACTTCCTGAGAGGAATCGAAGCAGCGCCTGCCATGCGGAAGAAAATTCCATGCATCGTCTACCGGAATCCACGCAGCCGATGTGACTTCGCTCTGCAAGCCCAGGATTACCCGCATTGATCTCGGGGAGTCTGAAAACCCCGCAACCCAAAGAGGATCCAAGTCCGTGTGCCAGAAATTGACGCAACGTCTTCCCTGCGTGGAAAATAATGACACAAGTCCGTGTGTGAAGGGGCGATACCGACGCACACTCACCGTTTTCCACGCATCTCCTCCTCTGCGGTCCCTTGCGAGGAGTTTTCAATGCAAACCAGGTACTTTGCCCTGCAAGAGACACTTGTTGTTTCTAGGAGAAATTAGGACACTTTTTATTGCCTTTACAGTAATCTTTTAACTCTATAGACACCTTATATCCCTTTCAGTGATATCCCTACATTTGCTTATTTCATCTTTAATCGTTTTGACCTGCATTTATTCAGATAAATATTATATATTTTTCTAAACACTGTGTGGTGTATTTTTGTGGTGTTAAATTGTGGTATTGTATGATTTATTGCACAAATACTTTACACATGGCCTTCTAAGTTATGCCTGACTGCTCAGTGCCAAGCTACCAGAGGGTGGGCACAGGATTATTTGGATTGTGTGTGACTTACCCTGACTAGAGTGAGGGTCCTTGCTTGGACAAGGGGTAACCTGACTGCCAACCAAAGACCCCATTTCTAACAACAACCACTATCACATAAAGCACTACTATCACTTCTAAAAAAGCTTCACCACAATGTCCACCACCACATCAATCACTATTGCCATGTCTTTAATACAGTAGTAGATATAATTGAATCATTTCACCACAGTCCAACATATACTGACCGCAACGTCTGCTCTTTGAAATGTCTCCCTTACTCACCTCTATAGTGTTCCTGGGACAGGATGCATTGACTGTAACTACTCAGTAGCAGAAGGATATTGCACAGGAGTTGGAGGACGTACCAAAGGCAGCAGGCCGACATGGGGTACTTTTATTCAGGTTCAATGCATGGCCTGCATAGTCATCTTCCAAAGCCATCATCAGTTGCTTTGATTCAACAGAACACCACTCTACCTAATACATAGTTGACCACAAGCATATCTCCAACCAGTGGTGATGATGATGAAAATACGGCGCATGGTCCACCCACAAAGAAGCAAAAAAAAGAAGTTCTCACTGACAAACCAATGGGAAAGCAGATGCCAGGGATTTCAGCAGCATCTTTCACATCATTCACTCCAAGATCTGTGTCACCACTGCTTCCTGTGTAAGGCCTGGTGTCATCATTATCTGACTAATCTGCAGCAGAAATTCCATCTGTAGTTGTGGCAACAACATTCATGTCCCAGACATGATAGTACCAAGGAAAGCAAAGCCAAGGACATGCCATGACCTCCCATTTATGTGGCAGCCAAGTAAAGCAAGGAATCTTACACACCATGTTCTCACATGGTACAACACTCAGCATCTATTTGTAGAAGTACCAAACAATTACAAAGTTATTTACAGGAACCACCAACACAACCACTTGTAGGTTCAGCTCCACCATCAATCAACTACATCTACCAGGCAGCAATTATAGAATAAATAGAACCATAAGTAATATACTGGCACCCTCGCCATGCATTTTTGATTTTCCCACAATAGGCTAGGTTGCCATTCATATCAGTATATGTTTTCATGATGCCTGAGTTTAGGAAGTGTGGCACTTTAGTACCAGTGTCTAGAGCATGTGATCAATTCTTGATCATTGGAGTTTTGGCTTGTTGCATCAACGGGTGACACTGACATGTGGTAAGATGCAATCATCAATAATGAGAAAGAGGCTGCACAAGTATGCTCACACTTCACTTGGTCCAGTTCCTAACTCTTCATAAAGAAGAGTAAGGCAATCATAAAGTGGGCAAACAGCAGCTGCTGGCACATGAGCACTGAGACCACTTCAGACTACACCTGGGCCCTGAGGTGATTAACATAATTAAAAAACATTCTTTTTGTAAGAAACTGGGTTATTAATTTGGGAGAGGGTGACCAACTTAATAAATACATAATTTGGTGTGGTCAAAACACAGTTCTGAGCGAACCATTGTTTATGAACCATTGTTTATGACCCAGTAGTTATGGCACACACAGCAGGCAAGCCCCAGAGAAGATTGTGTTAAGTTCAAGGGATACCAACAACTTTAAATACATAACACAACATTACAAATTCCCAAACCAATTTAGGAAAATACAGAGTAATGTAATGCACAAAAGACACTGAGATCATCAAAATATGGTAAGGAGAACCAAAGACATACATTTTTAAACTTTTAAAAATGGTAAAATTCCATTGAAAAACAACAGACTGTGGTTGATCAGAACCTAGGCATAATTACAGGCTATGTGTGATGGAGTAGTGTTGAGGTACAAAAAGTTGGACATCCCGTTCCATGGGCCTGATTCACAAAGAGCCTCTGCACTTGTGGCGAAGGCCCTGCAGTCCTGCCTGGGGAGCCCGCAATCGTAGCAAGACCTCTGCATTGGGTAATTGCAGTATGGCAGTCCTGCTATGAGTGCAGGTCACTGGCCACAACTGTGGGGCCTCCACCAGGAGTGTGGGGGCCCTCTGTGAATCAGGCCCATAGTTTTTATCTCCTGTCCTAGTCCCTGAAATGGAATTCAGAATCAGATACCTTTACCACGAGGTCCAGCTCAACATGGTTTTAGCACAAAGAAATGCTGTGAAAGAAACAAACCTGGATTTCTTGCCTAACTAGGGTGTGATGTTCTACGACAGTCCTCAACACCTTGTCCTAGTCTTCCAAAGTTAAAAAAATGACCACCTCTCTCCTCATTCCAGAAAAGTTCCTTCTGGTCAGTCCTTTGGCTCTTAGTTCTTCAGGTCAGGCTTGTAGGTAGCGGGTTTCCCTTCAGCCAAGTCTCTTGCAGGCCAGGCAGATGATTTGTTTTTTAGCTTGATTGTTAACTCTCCCATTGAAGGATATGCATTTCTGCTCTGGATGTGTGCTGAGTGGCAGATGTGGTTTTATTCCGGAATGGCTCTGGCAGCCTGAAGACAAATACACATTTTGTTTACCTTTCCACTAAAGTTATTCAAAATCTGATTTTACCATCAAATCCTACTTTCAAATTAAGTAGGAAATAACTTTGAATGACGTTCTCCTTGATTTGCTATTTAGTGCCCAACCAATTCTCCAAAGGTATTTCTAAATAACCTTAAAAAATTATTCTTTAAATAGTAATTTATTTTCATATGGTCTAAAGAAAATTATTTGATGTTGGAAAGATATTATGATCTATGTATTTAACTGAAGAAAACTATTCAAACTAAGCAATCCATTTTTTACTTTTCTGACATTTGGGAGATGCAATTGTTTCTATGAAAATGTTATGCTGTTGCAGTAATAGATTGGCTCATTGAGAACATCACTCACTTAGTTTGAGTGACATTTCCCATTTCTGGAAATGTGCCAACATTACAAAAGTATATAAATATGTATTCACTCATGTTGAAAGGTAACATCTCCATTTACTGCACATATCATCAAAGAAAATATTGTTTTCCAGGGAACCTCTCAATAAACCTCTTAACAAAGTTTTAATTTGGTCAGTAAATACTTATAAGAACATGACATGGCGAGCACATTCTGTGGACTATATCAGTACAACAAATTGTTTAATGCCGTTTTACTTTTTATCTACATAAAATGTACTGGTACTTCCAATGATGTTCAAAGTTTTTTATGTATCAAGAAAAACTATACCTATGATACGAATACATTCAGCAACAACATATTAGAACTTAGTGATAGATATTCTTTCATTAGACTATTAGTGTCAGTATCTTGTTTCATTTAGCAGAAAATGTTTAATCTTTTTGCCAACAAAACAATTTGATATAGAGATTTGCCACCACACTATGTGACCATCCTAGCATTGCCCACTGATAGTCCACAATCATGGATATTCTGTTAAATATTTTTAACCTAATAGGTAACACAAGTTTCACAGTACGAAGACATATTACAAAGAGTAGGATAAAGCAATTCAAATGTGTAGAGCAAATACAGGCAATTTATGTGAAATGTTTTGATTACTAGCCCCTTTATGTATAAATTGCACTTGTGCTTACAGTAATAGTATGTGTAGCTTATAACAATTATTTATAAGAAATATTTTACACGTAGGAAATTCTAACTGTGTGGAGTCATTGGAAATCATCTCAAGTATATTTTAAAGCATGTTTAAAAACTTCCTTAGATAAGATGATACCTTTTAACCACTCAAACACCCTTTTATATTGATCCATTGTGGATGAAGTATGATCACAAGAACATTGTTAGATAACATTGTTTGAGAAATACAAATGGAACTAAGAGACCCTGCCTCCATTATGTTCTATGGGAGGGTGTTGAAGAACCAGCGGTTTACTGTATGTGGTGATGGACATACTCCACTGTATTACAAGTGTATTATATACTATGGCACATGTAATAATGAGAATGGTATATATGTCACATCTGTGATGGAGTATCTCTTCGACAAAACTCTAAATCAGATCCTAAATGTAGAGGAATGCATTATAAAATGGTAGCTTTTGAAATTAGGTTATTAAATAGCATGTTAAACAGGACAAAAACAGAAGACAACCTTTTAACATGCTAGTAATCAGCTTCATGCAGGGGAAAAATATCAAGCTTGATAGCATTGGTGGGAATAAAATTTGCACATAATCTAGCATTATAACCTTTAGAAAGGGAACAAGGAAACCTTGTCAAATTGCCTTTAGGTCCAGTCCAGTATGCTTCTACATATACTGTACTTGAACTCTAGTCAGACATGCCTGGTATTCCATTCCACAATCAATTACTCTTCAGGACAAGAGTATGATTCTAGTTCATATGTGAATCTACAGTTCAGCTCCCTGTGGTCCCTACAGAAACAAAGCAAAAAAGTTGAATCACTGATAAAAATAATAATATATACATTATCACATTAGTACAATCAACTACACAATTTCTTTAGTTAGATACATATAACTTCTCATCGTCCTTTCAATATGTTAATAGAACTTAAAATTGGCAATCACAAATTTACATAAAAGCTTATCAATTTATTATCTCCACAATCAGTACTTTGAGCCCCATCAATGAAAAGCTTGCAGAATGAAACAAGAAAGCTGTTTTATGATATACTTTCTCTGTTAAACAGTTGATATCATAACCTGAATTTACTGCAGGTCACCTGTTGGCTGAATGTCACACCATCTTCTCACTTAGAGGCCTTTTAATACCCTGAATTTCATAACGTGTTTAGTCATATTAAAATTGTACTAGTAATGTACTACAAAATGAAATTCACAAACCTAGGTCATGCCTTTACTTCTCCTGTCTTTTATGTACAGAGATCTTTGCACTCGTAAATATGTGTTTTAGTAGTAAATGTGGGAGGGAAGGGGCAAGGCTGGATAGTTGTGTTTATCTGCTTTCAGGATCTCTTACCTCAAGAAATGTGTGCTCCCGAAGAGAAAGTTCTGTTATCAAGTGACGGCTCTTCTAAGTTATGCCTGACTGCTCAGTGCCAAGCTACCAGAGGGTGGGCACAGGATAATTTGGATTGTGTGTGACTTACCCTGACTAGAGTGAGGGTCCTTGCTTGGACAAGGGGTAACCTGACTGCCAACCAAAGACCCCATTTCTAACAACAACCACTATCACAAAAAGCACTACTATCACTTCTAAAAAAGCTTCACCACAATGTCCACCACCACATCAATCACTATTGCCATGTCTTTAATACAGTAGTAGATATAATTGAATCATTTCACCACAGTCCAACATATACTGACCGCAACGTCTGCTCTTTGAAATGTCTCCCTTACTCACCTCTATAGTGTTCCTGGGACAGGATGCATTGACTGTAACTACTCAGTAGCAGAAGGATATTGCACAGGAGTTGGAGGACGTACCAAAGGCAGCAGGCCGACATGGGGTACTTTTATTCAGGTTCAATGCATGGCCTGCATAGTCATCTTCCAAAGTCATCATCAGTTGCTTTGATTCAACAGAACACCACTCTACCTAATACATAGTTGACCACAAGCATATCTCCAACCAGTGGTGATGATGATGAAAATACGGCGCATGGTCCACCCACAAAGAAGCAAAAAAAAGAAGTTCTCACTGCCAAACCAATGGGAAAGCAGATGCCAGGGATTTCAGCAGCATCTTTCACATCATTCACTCCAAGATCTGTGTCACCACTGCTTCCTGTGTGAGGCCTGGTGTCATCATTATCTGACTAATCTGCAGCAGAAATTCCATCTGTAGTTGTGGCAACAACATTCATGTCCCAGACATGATAGTACCAAGGAAAGCAAAGCCAAGGACATGCCATGACCTCCCATTTATGTGGCAGCCAAGTAAAGCAAGGAATCTTACACACCATGTTCTCACATGGTACAACACTCAGCATCTATTTGTAGAAGTACCAAACAATTACAAAGTTATTTACAGGAACCACCAACACAACCACTTGTAGGTTCAGCTCCACCATCAATCAACTACATCTACCAGGCAGCAATTATAGAATAAATAGAACCATAAGTAATATACTGGCACCCTCGCCATGCATTTTTGATTTTCCCACAATAGGCTAGGTTGCCATTCATATCAGTATATGTTTTCATGATGCCTGAGTTTAGGAAGTGTGGCACTTTAGTACCAGTGTCTAGAGCATGTGATCAATTCTTGATCATTGGAGTTTTGGCTTGTTGCATCAACGGGTGACACTGACATGTGGTAAGATGCAATCATCAATAATGAGAAAGAGGCTGCACAAGTATGCTCACACTTCACTTGGTCCAGTTCCTAACTCTTCATAAAGAAGAGTAAGGCAATCATAAAGTGGGCAAACAGCAGCTGCTGGCACATGAGCACTGAGACCACTTCAGACTACACCTGGGCCCTGAGGTGATTAACATAATTAAAAAACATTCTTTTTGTAAGAAACTGGGTTATTAATTTGGGAGAGGGTGACCAACTTAATAAATACATAATTTGGTGTGGTCAAAACACAGTTCTGAGCGAACCATTGTTTATGAACCATTGTTTATGACCCAGTAGTTATGGCACACACAGCAGGCAAGCCCCAGAGAAGATTGTGTTAAGTTCAAGGGATACCAACAACTTTAAATACATAACACAACATTACAAATTCCCAAACCAATTTAGGAAAATACAGAGTAATGTAATGCACAAAAGACACTGAGATCATCAAAATATGGTAAGGAGAACCAAAGACATACATTTTTAAACTTTTAAAAATGGTAAAATTCCATTGAAAAACAACAGACTGTGGTTGATCAGAACCTAGGCATAATTACAGGCTATGTGTGATGGAGTAGTGTTGAGGTACAAAAAGTTGGACATCCCGTTCCATGGGCCTGATTCACAAAGAGCCTCTGCACTTGTGGCGAAGGCCCTGCAGTCCTGCCTGGGGAGCCCGCAATCGTAGCAAGACCTCTGCATTGGGTAATTGCAGTATGGCAGTCCTGCTATGAGTGCAGGTCACTGGCCACAACTGTGGGGCCTCCACCAGGAGTGTGGGGGCCCTCTGTGAATCAGGCCCATAGTTTTTATCTCCTGTCCTAGTCCCTGAAATGGAATTCAGAATCAGATACCTTTACCACGAGGTCCAGCTCAACATGGTTTTAGCACAAAGAAATGCTGTGAAAGAAACAAACCTGGATTTCTTGCCTAACTAGGGTGTGATGTTCTACGACAGTCCTCAACACCTTGTCCTAGTCTTCCAAAGTTAAAAAAATGACCACCTCTCTCCTCATTCCAGAAAAGTTCCTTCTGGTCAGTCCTTCGGCTCTTAGTTCTTCAGGTCAGGCTTGTAGGTAGCGGGTTTCCCTTCAGCCAAGTCTCTTGCAGGCCAGGCAGATGATTTGGTTTTTAGCTTGATTGTTAACTCTCCCATTGAAGGATATGCATTTCTGCTCTGGATGTGTGCTGAGTGGCAGATGTGGTTTTATTCCGGAATGGCTCTGGCAGCCTGAAGACAAATACACATTTTTGTTTACCTTTCCACTAAAGTTATTCAAAATCTGATTTTACCATCAAATCCTACTTTCAAATTAAGTAGGAAATAACTTTGAATGACGTTCTCCTTGATTTGCTATTTAGTGCCCAACCAATTCTCCAAAGGTATTTCTAAATAACCTTAAAAAATTATTCTTTAAATAGTAATTTATTTTCATATGGTCTAAAGAAAATTATTTGATGTTGGAAAGATATTATGATCTATGTATTTAACTGAAGAAAACTATTCAAACTAAGCAATCCATTTTTTACTTTTCTGACATTTGGGAGATGCAATTGTTTCTATGAAAATGTTATGCTGTTGCAGTAATAGATTGGCTCATTGAGAACATCACTCACTTAGTTTGAGTGACATTTCCCATTTCTGGAAATGTGCCAACATTACAAAAGTATATAAATATGTATTCACTCATGTTGAAAGGTAACATCTCCATTTACTGCACATATCATCAAAGAAAATATTGTTTTCCAGGGAACCTCTCAATAAACCTCTTAACAAAGTTTTAATTTGGTCAGTAAATACTTATAAGAACATGACATGGCGAGCACATTCTGTGGACTATATCAGTACAACAAATTGTTTAATGCCGTTTTACTTTTTATCTACATAAAATGTACTGGTACTTCCAATGATGTTCAAAGTTTTTTATGTATCAAGAAAAACTATACCTATGATACGAATACATTCAGCAACAACATATTAGAACTTAGTGATAGATATTCTTTCATTAGACTATTAGTGTCAGTATCTTGTTTCATTTAGCAGAAAATGTTTAATCTTTTTGCCAACAAAACAATTTGATATAGAGATTTGCCACCACACTATGTGACCATCCTAGCATTGCCCACTGATAGTCCACAATCATGGATATTCTGTTAAATATTTTTAACCTAATAGGTAACACAAGTTTCACCGTACGAAGACATATTACAAAGAGTAGGATAAAGCAATTCAAATGTGTAGAGCAAATACAGGCAATTTATGTGAAATGTTTTGATTACTAGCCCCTTTATGTATAAATTGCACTTGTGCTTACAGTAATAGTATGTGTAGCTTATAACAATTATTTATAAGAAATATTTTACACGTAGGAAATTCTAACTGTGTGGAGTCATTGGAAATCATCTCAAGTATATTTTAAAGCATGTTTAAAAACTTCCTTAGATAAGATGATACCTTTTAACCACTCAAACACCCTTTTATATTGATCCATTGTGGATGAAGTATGATCACAAGAACATTGTTAGATAACATTGTTTGAGAAATACAAATGGAACTAAGAGACCCTGCCTCCATTATGTTCTATGGGAGGGTGTTGAAGAACCAGCGGTTTACTGTATGTGGTGATGGACATACTCCACTGTATTACAAGTGTATTATATACTATGGCACATGTAATAATGAGAATGGTATATATGTCACATCTGTGATGGAGTATCTCTTCGACAAAACTCTAAATCAGATCCTAAATGTAGAGGAATGCATTATAAAATGGTAGCTTTTGAAATTAGGTTATTAAATAGCATGTTAAACAGGACAAAAACAGAAGACAACCTTTTAACATGCTAGTAATCAGCTTCATGCAGGGGAAAAATATCAAGCTTGATAGCATTGGTGGGAATAAAATTTGCACATAATCTAGCATTATAACCTTTAGAAAGGGAACAAGGAAACCTTGTCAAATTGCCTTTAGGTCCAGTCCAGTATGCTTCTACATATACTGTACTTGAACTCTAGTCAGACATGCCTGGTATTCCATTCCACAATCAATTACTCTTCAGGACAAGAGTATGATTCTAGTTCATATGTGAATCTACAGTTCAGCTCCCTGTGGTCCCTACAGAAACAAAGCAAAAAAGTTGAATCACTGATAAAAATAATAATATATACATTATCACATTAGTACAATCAACTACACAATTTCTTTAGTTAGATACATATAACTTCTCATCGTCCTTTCAATATGTTAATAGAACTTAAAATTGGCAATCACAAATTTACATAAAAGCTTATCAATTTATTATCTCCACAATCAGTACTTTGAGCCCCATCAATGAAAAGCTTGCAGAATGAAACAAGAAAGCTGTTTTATGATATACTTTCTCTGTTAAACAGTTGATATCATAACCTGAATTTACTGCAGGTCACCTGTTGGCTGAATGTCACACCATCTTCTCACTTAGAGGCCTTTTAATACCCTGAATTTCATAACGTGTTTAGTCATATTAAAATTGTACTACTAATGTACTACAAAATGAAATTCACAAACCTAGGTCATGCCTTTACTTCTCCTGTCTTTTATGTACAGAGATCTTTGCACTCGTAAATATGTGTTTTAGTAGTAAATGTGGGAGGGAAGGGGCAAGGCTGGATAGTTGTGTTTATCTGCTTTCAGGATCTCTTACCTCAAGAAATGTGTGCTCCCGAAGAGAAAGTTCTGTTATCAAGTGACGGCTCTTCTAAGTTATGCCTGACTGCTCAGTGCCAAGCTACCAGAGGGTGGGCACAGGATAATTTGGATTGTGTGTGACTTACCCTGACTAGAGTGAGGGTCCTTGCTTGGACAAGGGGTAACCTGACTGCCAACCAAAGACCCCATTTCTAACAACAACCACTATCACAAAAAGCACTACTATCACTTCTAAAAAAGCTTCACCACAATGTCCACCACCACATCAATCACTATTGCCATGTCTTTAATACAGTAGTAGATATAATTGAATCATTTCACCACAGTCCAACATATACTGACCGCAACGTCTGCTCTTTGAAATGTCTCCCTTACTCACCTCTATAGTGTTCCTGGGACAGGATGCATTGACTGTAACTACTCAGTAGCAGAAGGATATTGCACAGGAGTTGGAGGACGTACCAAAGGCAGCAGGCCGACATGGGGTACTTTTATTCAGGTTCAATGCATGGCCTGCATAGTCATCTTCCAAAGTCATCATCAGTTGCTTTGATTCAACAGAACACCACTCTACCTAATACATAGTTGACCACAAGCATATCTCCAACCAGTGGTGATGATGATGAAAATACGGCGCATGGTCCACCCACAAAGAAGCAAAAAAAAGAAGTTCTCACTGCCAAACCAATGGGAAAGCAGATGCCAGGGATTTCAGCAGCATCTTTCACATCATTCACTCCAAGATCTGTGTCACCACTGCTTCCTGTGTGAGGCCTGGTGTCATCATTATCTGACTAATCTGCAGCAGAAATTCCATCTGTAGTTGTGGCAACAACATTCATGTCCCAGACATGATAGTACCAAGGAAAGCAAAGCCAAGGACATGCCATGACCTCCCATTTATGTGGCAGCCAAGTAAAGCAAGGAATCTTACACACCATGTTCTCACATGGTACAACACTCAGCATCTATTTGTAGAAGTACCAAACAATTACAAAGTTATTTACAGGAACCACCAACACAACCACTTGTAGGTTCAGCTCCACCATCAATCAACTACATCTACCAGGCAGCAATTATAGAATAAATAGAACCATAAGTAATATACTGGCACCCTCGCCATGCATTTTTGATTTTCCCACAATAGGCTAGGTTGCCATTCATATCAGTATATGTTTTCATGATGCCTGAGTTTAGGAAGTGTGGCACTTTAGTACCAGTGTCTAGAGCATGTGATCAATTCTTGATCATTGGAGTTTTGGCTTGTTGCATCAACGGGTGACACTGACATGTGGTAAGATGCAATCATCAATAATGAGAAAGAGGCTGCACAAGTATGCTCACACTTCACTTGGTCCAGTTCCTAACTCTTCATAAAGAAGAGTAAGGCAATCATAAAGTGGGCAAACAGCAGCTGCTGGCACATGAGCACTGAGACCACTTCAGACTACACCTGGGCCCTGAGGTGATTAACATAATTAAAAAACATTCTTTTTGTAAGAAACTGGGTTATTAATTTGGGAGAGGGTGACCAACTTAATAAATACATAATTTGGTGTGGTCAAAACACAGTTCTGAGCGAACCATTGTTTATGAACCATTGTTTATGACCCAGTAGTTATGGCACACACAGCAGGCAAGCCCCAGAGAAGATTGTGTTAAGTTCAAGGGATACCAACAACTTTAAATACATAACACAACATTACAAATTCCCAAACCAATTTAGGAAAATACAGAGTAATGTAATGCACAAAAGACACTGAGATCATCAAAATATGGTAAGGAGAACCAAAGACATACATTTTTAAACTTTTAAAAATGGTAAAATTCCATTGAAAAACAACAGACTGTGGTTGATCAGAACCTAGGCATAATTACAGGCTATGTGTGATGGAGTAGTGTTGAGGTACAAAAAGTTGGACATCCCGTTCCATGGGCCTGATTCACAAAGAGCCTCTGCACTTGTGGCGAAGGCCCTGCAGTCCTGCCTGGGGAGCCCGCAATCGTAGCAAGACCTCTGCATTGGGTAATTGCAGTATGGCAGTCCTGCTATGAGTGCAGGTCACTGGCCACAACTGTGAGGCCTCCACCAGGAGTGTGGGGGCCCTCTGTGAATCAGGCCCATAGTTTTTATCTCCTGTCCTAGTCCCTGAAATGGAATTCAGAATCAGATACCTTTACCACGAGGTCCAGCTCAACATGGTTTTAGCACAAAGAAATGCTGTGAAAGAAACAAACCTGGATTTCTTGCCTAACTAGGGTGTGATGTTCTACGACAGTCCTCAACACCTTGTCCCAGTCTTCCAAAGTTAAAAAAATGACCACCTCTCTCCTCATTCCAGAAAAGTTCCTTCTGGTCAGTCCTTCGGCTCTTAGTTCTTCAGGTCAGGCTTGTAGGTAGCGGGTTTCCCTTCAGCCAAGTCTCTTGCAGGCCAGGCAGATGATTTGTTTTTTAGCTTGATTGTTAACTCTCCCATTGAAGGATATGCATTTCTGCTCTGGATGTGTGCTGAGTGGCAGATGTGGTTTTATTCCGGAATGGCTCTGGCAGCCTGAAGACAAATACACATTTTTGTTTACCTTTCCACTAAAGTTATTCAAAATCTGATTTTACCATCAAATCCTACTTTCAAATTAAGTAGGAAATAACTTTGAATGACGTTCTCCTTGATTTGCTATTTAGTGCCCAACCAATTCTCCAAAGGTATTTCTAAATAACCTTAAAAAATTATTCTTTAAATAGTAATTTATTTTCATATGGTCTAAAGAAAATTATTTGATGTTGGAAAGATATTATGATCTATGTATTTAACTGAAGAAAACTATTCGAACTAAGCAATCCATTTTTTACTTTTCTGACATTTGGGAGATGCAATTGTTTCTATGAAAATGTTATGCTGTTGCAGTAATAGATTGGCTCATTGAGAACATCACTCACTTAGTTTGAGTGACATTTCCCATTTCTGGAAATGTGCCAACATTACAAAAGTATATAAATATGTATTCACTCATGTTGAAAGGTAACATCTCCATTTACTGCACATATCATCAAAGAAAATATTGTTTTCCAGGGAACCTCTCAATAAACCTCTTAACAAAGTTTTAATTTGGTCAGTAAATACTTATAAGAACATGACATGGCGAGCACATTCTGTGGACTATATCAGTACAACAAATTGTTTAATGCCGTTTTACTTTTTATCTACATAAAATGTACTGGTACTTCCAATGATGTTCAAAGTTTTTTATGTATCAAGAAAAACTATACCTATGATACGAATACATTCAGCAACAACATATTAGAACTTAGTGATAGATATTCTTTCATTAGACTATTAGTGTCAGTATCTTGTTTCATTTAGCAGAAAATGTTTAATCTTTTTGCCAACAAAACAATTTGATATAGAGATTTGCCACCACACTATGTGACCATCCTAGCATTGCCCACTGATAGTCCACAATCATGGATATTCTGTTAAATATTTTTAACCTAATAGGTAACACAAGTTTCACCGTACGAAGACATATTACAAAGAGTAGGATAAAGCAATTCAAATGTGTAGAGCAAATACAGGCAATTTATGTGAAATGTTTTGATTACTAGCCCCTTTATGTATAAATTGCACTTGTGCTTACAGTAATAGTATGTGTAGCTTATAACAATTATTTATAAGAAATATTTTACACGTAGGAAATTCTAACTGTGTGGAGTCATTGGAAATCATCTCAAGTATATTTTAAAGCATGTTTAAAAACTTCCTTAGATAAGATGATACCTTTTAACCACTCAAACACCCTTTTATATTGATCCATTGTGGATGAAGTATGATCACAAGAACATTGTTAGATAACATTGTTTGAGAAATACAAATGGAACTAAGAGACCCTGCCTCCATTATGTTCTATGGGAGGGTGTTGAAGAACCAGCGGTTTACTGTATGTGGTGATGGACATACTCCACTGTATTACAAGTGTATTATATACTATGGCACATGTAATAATGAGAATGGTATATATGTCACATCTGTGATGGAGTATCTCTTCGACAAAACTCTAAATCAGATCCTAAATGTAGAGGAATGCATTATAAAATGGTAGCTTTTGAAATTAGGTTATTAAATAGCATGTCAAACAGGACAAAAACAGAAGACAACCTTTTAACATGCTAGTAATCAGCTTCATGCAGGGGAAAAATATCAAGCTTGATAGCATTGGTGGGAATAAAATTTGCACATAATCTAGCATTATAACCTTTAGAAAGGGAACAAGTTAACCTTGTCAAATTGCCTTTAGGTCCAGTCCAGTATGTTTCTACATATACTGTACTTGAACTCTAGTCAGACATGCCTGGTATTCCATTCCACAATCAATTACTCTTCAGGACAAGAGTATGATTCTAGTTCATATGTGAATCTACAGTTCAGCTCCCTGTGGTCCCTACAGAAACAAAGCAAAAAAGTTGAATCACTGATAAAAATAATAATATATACATTATCACATTAGTACAATCAACTACACAATTTCTTTAGTTAGATACATATAACTTCTCATCGTCCTTTCAATATGTTAATAGAACTTAAAATTGGCAATCACAAATTTACATAAAAGCTTATCAATTTATTATCTCCACAATCAGTACTTTGAGCCCCATCAATGAAAAGCTTGCAGAATGAAACAAGAAAGCTGTTTTATGATATACTTTCTCTGTTAAACAGTTGATATCATAACCTGAATTTACTGCAGGTCACCTGTTGGCTGAATGTCACACCATCTTCTCACTTAGAGGCCTTTTAATACCCTGAATTTCATAACGTGTTTAGTCATATTAAAATTGTACTACTAATGTACTACAAAATGAAATTCACAAACCTAGGTCATGCCTTTACTTCTCCTGTCTTTTATGTACAGAGATCTTTGCACTCGTAAATATGTGTTTTAGTAGTAAATGTGGGAGGGAAGGGGCAAGGCTGGATAGTTGTGTTTATCTGCTTTCAGGATCTCTTACCTCAAGAAATGTGTGCTCCCGAAGAGAAAGTTCTGTTATCAAGTGACGGCTCTGCTGCTTCGAGGATGCCAACTATCAGGATATTATTATTCTCAGAATGATTCTCCATCTCTTTGCATTTGCATTCTAGGTTGCAAAAGTGGGTATTTTGTCTAGAATTAATATCTAGAAGTTGTTCTTCTAAGTCACCAACTCAAGCTTCTGTCTCAGTGATGAGATCGCTGATAGTACCACTTTTTTCGGATAGAGAATCCACTCTTGTTTTTTTGCTCAAGATATTTTATGTGCTCTTTCTGAGTTCCTTTGATCTTGTTTACCTCCTTCAGAATACACTTTAACATAAGTTTTACAGTAGTTGTTTCAGGTTTTTTTACATTTTACTTGGTGCCAGGCAATTTGACAGTTTGTTTCACTTGATCCTTTGTTTGTCAGTCCTAGAGAGATTATGAGTTTCCTTTTCAGGAACAAACTCTTTTGCCAACTTGCATGTTATAAATAAAATCAACTTAATAATAAAGTGGTCAGTATTTTGAGCCTGCCTATAGTAGATACAGGGAGTGCAGAATTATTAGGCAAGTTGTATTTTTGAGGATTAATTTTATGATTGAACAACAACCATGTTCTCAATGAACCCAAAAAACTCATTAATATCAAAGCTGAATATTTTTGGAAGTAGTTTTTAGTTTGTTTTTAGTTTTAGCTATGTTAGGGGGATATCTGTGTGTGCAGGTGACTATTACTGTGCATAATTATTAGGCAACTTAACAAAAAAAAATATATACCCATTTCAATTATTAATTATTACCAGTGAAACCAATATAACATCTCAACATTCACAAATATACATTTCTGACATTCAAAAACAAAACAAAAACTAATCAGTGACCAATATAGCCACCTTTCTTTGCAAGGACACTCAAAAGCCTGCCATCCATGGATTCTGTCAGTGTTTTGATCTGTTCACCATCAACATTGCGTGCAGCAGCAACCACAGCCTCCCAGACACTGTTCAGAGAGGTGTACTGTTTTCCAACCTTGTAAATCTCACATTTGATGATGGACCACAGGTTCTCAATGGGGTTCAGATCAGGTGAACAAGGAGGCCATGTCATTAGATTTCCTTCTTTTATACCCTTTCTTGCCAGCCACGCTGTGGAGTACTTGGACGCATGTGATGGAGCATTGTCCTGCATGAAAATCATGTTTTTCTTGAAGGATGCAGACTTCTTCCTGTACCACTGCTTGAAGAAGGTGTCTTCCAGGAACTGGCAGTAGGACTGGGAGTTGAGCTTGACTCCATCCTCAACCCGAAAAGGCCCCACAAGCTCATCTTTGATGATACCAGCCCAAACCAGTACTCCACCTCCACTTTGCTGGCGTCTGAGTCGGACTGGATCTCTCTGCCCTTTACCAATCCAGCCACGGGCCCATCCATCTGGCCCATCAAGACTCACTCTCATTTCATCAGTCCATAAAACCTTAGAAAAATCAGTCTTGAGATATTTCTTGGCCCAGTCTTTCCGTTTCAGCTTGTGTGTCTTGTTCAGTGGTGGTCGTCTTTCAGCCTTTCTTACCTTGGCCATGTCTCTGAGTATTGCACACCTTGTGCTTTTGGGCACTCCAGTGATGTTGCAGCTCTGAAATATGGCCAAACTGGTGGCAAGTGGCATCGTGGCAGCTGCACGCTTGACTTTTCTCAGTTCATGGGCAGTTATTTTGCGCCTTGGTTTTTCCACACGCTTCTTGCGACCCTGTTGACTATTTTGAATGAAACGCTTGATTGTTCGATGATCACGCTTCAGAAGCTTTGCAATTTTAAGAGTGCTGCATCCCTCTGCAAGATATCTCACTATTTTTGACTTTTCTGAGCCTGTCAAGTCCTTCTTTTGACCCATTTTGCCAAAGGAAAGGAAGTTGCCTAATAATTATGCACACCTGATATAGGGTGTTGATGTCATTAGACCACACCCCTTCTCATTACAGAGATGCACATCACCTAATATGCTTAATTGGTAGTAGGCTTTCGAGCCTATACAGCTTGGAGTAAGACAACATGCATAAGAAGGATGATGTGGTCAAAATACTAATTTGCCTAATAATTCTGCACTCCCTGTAGTTGCATAGTCAGGAGGATGTTATTCAGTTGGTATATAAGAGTTGCTATGTGAACTTTGTAGAATCACTGCAGATCTATCTGTGAGTTTATTTATCTGGTATATCTCATTGAGGACCTGGAACTATTTCTTTTGACCTGCTCGCATTATTGTGGATATCAGCTATCAAGCTGTCCTTATGATTTATTATAACATTGATGTGATGAGGGTTATGAAAGAGGTAGTGTTGAAACAGGTGGAGTAGTTCTGGGATTTTTTTAACCATATCCCCAGAGATAGGATCAACAGAGACCCTGCACGCCGGGACGGGAGAGAGAATTTGAATCTATAGGAGAAGGGATACACTCTCTACAATCAAAAAACAAATAAGTATCCCCTGCCTTATGTAGAGATGCCAATACTGAAGAAAGAAAAACAGTTTTTTTCTTTTCTTAGTAGTTCTTGGTTCTCCATTAGGCTGCTTATCTGAGAGAGTGGATTTCCACTTCCAGTCTTCTGTTGTCATCCTTGTGGGATAGTGGGTAGAGGCTGCTTGTCCAATCTGGTATTTGAAGGTGATTATTACCTCTGTTGTGGCATCCAGAGCAATTACAACTTGATCCACAAGACGTATAGCTGACTTAGCCACCAGCATCATTCAAAAAATAGAAAAGCAACTGTGGTACCACTGTCACACATCACAAATATGTCAGAGCATAATCCACCATCAGATTTGGAGCTCCCACACCCCTATCACAACTGTTGCCACAATGTGTAAACACAGATCCTAGAAAAAACATTGATCCTAGCTCAAAAACTACATAATTCAGAAGTGGAGCACTCCACATACATCAAAATTATAAAATTATTACCATCTCTTGAACAAATATACATCCTATTCTAGGAGGTTTGTAATTCTCAAGGGCCATATGTACGACCATTTCCTTTTGCCGCTCACAATTTGCACATTATAGCGTCTCGCAATTTGCGATTCGCAAAACAAAATGTACTAATGTGTCTCAGACACATTTAGGGCCATATTTATACTTTTTGACGCAAAACTGAACCAATGCAGTTTTGCGTCAAAATTTTTAACTCCAGCTAATGCCATTTCTTTGCGCCACCCGGGTATCAAATTTATACTTTGACGCTCCGTGACGCAAACTACGTGTTAGAGTCATTTTTTTTACTCTAACCATTGCTCCACATCGTAAAGCAAAATGACGTTAACGGAGAGAAAATTACTCTCATTCGGTTTACGACATCGCAAACTGTATATGCTTCATTTTTCCCCGCAATAGTGTCAAAAAGTGGTGCAAACACAGCAAAATATGCTAAGGAGCTCCAAAATAGATCCCAGAAGCCAGGAGAGGCCCCAGGCAAACCCCAATTGGCCAGGAACCAGCCAGGAGGACCCAGACAAGACCCAGGAGAGGGAAAAGAAGAAAAGGAAGTGTTGTTTCAGGGCAGAGGAGCAGGAAATGCTGGTGAAAGAGGTGACGGAACACCAGCATCAACTTTTTGTCACCTCAAAATTGCCAATTGGGAGGAGAGAGGCAATTTGGCAACAAATTGTGGACAGGATAAACAGTGTGGCAGAGGTACGGAGAAAAGTCACTGAGTGCAAGAAACGCTGGCATGATTGCAAGCGCAGGACCAAGGAAAAAATGGCAAGGAACAGGAAGGCAGCACTGCAGACTGGAGGTGGGAGTCCAGCACCGCAGGAGGCCCTGGACTAGATGGAGGAGATGGTGGCAGCCGTCATCCCAGAGATGATTGTCACAGGAATTCAAGGACAGGACAGCGCAGACTAGCAGGAAACAACACAGATGCAGTATAAGGTGAATGGCTGACAAAAATGCCTAAATGTTAACTACAAGCAGGGGGTGGCACATACCTACTACACAATGCATGTCAGTCATGGAAATCAGGCAGGGGAAAGGGGCACGGTACGGGTGCATGGGCTGTGCAGGAGAAACCAGGGACACAACACAACACTACACCAACAACCTTTGCATGGGGTACTCTGCCATGCCAAGCCTGCTGGAAAGGCCAAGCCAGTCCAGGAGTGTAGGGTAGAACGTAAAACTGGCCTGCTGTCACAGGACAGCTGGTATTGTCACAACATGAACTAGATCTAAATTTCCAGTCTTAGGCCATATCTGCAAGTGGTCATTGACAACAGTTGCCACTACCATTTGTGCTGTGCATGCTGGACAAGTAGCAAATGGCAGTTAGGTGCCCATGGATCAAACACACCCAAATTAGAGGGTTCAGGATTACGACGTTACCAATCCCCTGTCCTTCCGAACAAAGTGTAAATCCTGTCAAATGCTCATGTCTATAGGCACAATAAAAATCAGGTATTGTTACCTACATTATGAAGTACACAGCAGTAATGTCATACCCATGCTGCCCATTCCAGGGTCCACCCCTTGCCTGTGTTACAATAGCTGCAATGCCACCTTGCAACATCCCAACTGTCATACTGCTGAGATAACAGTATTGAGGGAGAGGACATATGTGTCTAGCTTAGTTAAACACACCCGCACAGTCATAAGAGAAAATGGAACACTGCCAGGCCCATCAGTGCAATCCAATGTAGCACACATTCTCAAACATCAACATGACACTCTACCAATGCTGACACCTGTATCGTGCCATGCCAATGCTACACACAGCATGCTTAAAACACGTTAGCGATTAGACACGTGCGGTCGGCGTTTAGCGTACTCGCGTCACAAAAAATATAACTAATCGGGTTTCACTCTATGGAATTACATTAATTGAAGGTATATGGACTATATAGTTACATTAGGAAGTCCTGATGTAATCCTGGGGGTACTCCCTGGATGAAACACGTGTTGACAAAGGGACTTAATGCGAAGACAAAGGGATTAAAGATAAAGGACAAAGGGACTAAAGACAAAGACAAAGGGATCAAAGATAAAGATAAAGGGACTAAAGACAAAGGGATTAAAGAAAAAAGGGAGAAGAGAAGAAGCGGCTGGATGGGATATCAATTGGCAACTTTGAACCAAACCAAATAAGGATACTAATTTGGATTGATGGACATCAAATTTGGGACATTGGATAGACATTAAAATTTGGGACATTGGATAGGACAACAAAGTAATTATACAATTTGTGGCGAATTTTGGGAAACCTAGGTAATAGGGTAGTATAAAATTGATGTTTCAACTGTGCTATTCGATTTGTTTTCTGTATAATATGTGTATAGAATATAATCTGATTACTGTATCAAGACTAGGTTTCTTTTTGTACTATTGTCACGTGTGCAATTGCATTTATTTCTATGTTTTGACAATAGGTGGTTGTCATTTCAGGGTTTTTAGAGGGTGTCACCTTGGTCAGCTGCACCGTGAGTCTTAATGAGATTCAAATAGTATAGAAATAGAGTAGGGAGCGCTCATTACTCATCACTCACCCTCTTTTTGTATTTATACACACAGCATGTGCTTGGTCTCAGCAACATATAGGTGTATGTGAAATATCAGAGACAGGGTCGGTCCAATATTGATAAGTGTGGTGCAAGTGGCATCAGAACACCTACAGCCATTGCAATGCCTCACCATGCTAATGGAAGTAGAGGGAGGGTTGAGTAGGATAAGAAGGTGGCAACATACAATTTGGACAGAACCTACACCTAGAGGATGTGACACAGACAATTTCCCAAACTGCCCACACTACATATGACATGCAGGGGCATAGGCCTGTGAGAATGCTAATATTAATGACAGGAACAATGAACAGGACCCAAGATTACAATGTCTCACTAATAGGAAGACAGTGACGTCACATTACAACTGCCACAACACAGACACACTAATTGTACAATATCTCATTGCAGAGGACGATGGCTCTCCTGTGGATATGCCTGTCCTAAACTTCCCTGATGACATGGATGATGAGCTGACAAACATTAGCCAGCAGACCCTCTAAGATGTCCTTGGAACCCTCCAGACCCCACCTTCAGTTGCAAAGAGAAGCACAGATGCAGCAGCCGTCACAGAGGTTCCACCCACCACCCCAATAGTACGACCTGCCAGCTCCAACCCAGCTGAGGACTCTGACGACACTGGTACCACCTTTGAGAGGACAGTAGTGGGAGTACAGCGCGAGCTGGCCAAGGAGGTGCAGTGGGGATGCAAAATTTGGCAGCCAGCCTTGAGGGGATGTGCATGATGTCATCTGCAGAAGAGTCAGCAGCCATGCAAGTGCAACAATCCCTACTGCAAGGACTACAACAATGTGTGAGGGATTTCACCACAGCAGTTAGGGAGTTGCCACAACACCTGGCATCCCAAACCTTTCACTGCATGCACAAATGCAATCATGACCCCCTCAGGGCCGACCTGGCTGCCTACCACTGTGATGTAGCTGCTATACTCAAGAACCAGCAGCTCCTCCTTGCTACAGTAATGCCCTTAACAGCCCCACAGTTGGCAGCTACTGGGAATTCTAACTCCATGTTTTCAAACACTAAAGTGTGTGTTGCCCCTTCAAACCCACCACCACCAAGGGCAGAGGAGAAGACACACACATCAGAAGATGAAAACGTAGAACAGATCACCTTCACCCGTAGGAGTACCCAATAGCACAAGTCCATGCCACATGGGCACTGATTTCCTATGTCCTGTTCTTGTTACCATGCCAGTCTTGCTACATTTTGTAACATGCACTGTTCTCCAGCACACTGTTTACCTTACCACTATGCACTGCAATTATCTCTCACTCCCTCTTGGACAATTCATGTTCCTCTGCACTGAATGACACTTCAACACAGCATGTCCAATGACATGTCCCTCACCACTGCACCTGTGTTGCGTCACAATAGAAGGTGCCACACTAAAGGACTTACAATCCTGGAGTATGTAAATATTGCACTACAGCACTTTCAAATAAATAGCACCTACACAACCAATTTGTTCCTGTGTAATGTGACACATCAACTGTGTAGAAGATTTGTGATGTATGTAACATGTCAATGGCCACAGAATGTCAATACAACAGTGTAGAAAGAATGTGGGCTGATAACTATGCACTGGGGTCTGTACAAGATGAAACTCAATGTGACTGACATTCCCTTCAAGACAGTCATTATGTATGTGACATCTGACTATTAACTTTAATCACACACACACACATCATATAGCAGGAATGGATGTGTACAAGTGTATGGAAAATTATGTAACCTGGGAATACAATGTAATAAATGATTGGTGTGAGTTATGTATACAGAGCTTAAAAAGATTACAACATCACTCAGCTTATCAGGGTTCACATGAACATCAGGATGCAGGCAGAAGTCCCACAGTGCCCAAGATTCCAACACAGGACTCAAACGATGACATATTTAAAAACACACCAACCTTTACAACACATTGGGAACCATAGTTACCTTAAGTGGTGGGTCCAATTGATGGCAGATGCATAGAGAAGTAGCTTTGTTGTAGCTGCCAATGTGACAGCTCATTTGGAAGTGGGAATATCCATGTCAAGAATGGGATTTGGATGCAGGATGGAACACAAATGCAAATACTAAATTGATACTGTACACCCATGAAAGGCCCTGATCCCCAAGCATATGACACATACTGTAAAGGAGTACCAAAAACTTTATTATATCAGTATTAAAGGAAACTTAAACTAGGGGAAACACCTTAATTAACCTAACCTATCCTAACTATATAGTACCCAGAACTGGCCCTAACTACCCTAAGCTAAAGTTACTTACCACATTTCACTAAACAGTCTAAACATCAACCCCCCACCCCTCTTATATGACGGGACACGTGTAGGACAAAATATACTAACCTAAACACATATTATCTTATCCTAAACAAATATATATATTTGTAATGTTTTTATTTTTTTTGTATTTTTCTTTTATACACATTAACCCCAACTTCATCCCCCACCCACCCACCCACCCACCCACAAAAAACATGTAATAATATAACACCCTCCACCACCCAATCCACTTATACTAACTAAACTAACAGCCTACTCCAACCCAACACTAAGCCCCCAAAACCCACTAAAGAAAAGAACGAGGAAAGAGGAGGGAGGGGAGGGAATCATGGGTGAGGATCCGAAAGTCACAAATTGGCCCTCCGCAGGATCTTCTTAATACCCCACAGTCTCCTGCTATTGCAGGCCACCTCCTGCTGCAGCCTGTCCATTCGACGCAACATATGTTGCATGTCACGTCTTAGTGTCTGGAATTCTTGAATGCCACTACAGCAGCTGGGGTTGTCTGGGTACCACTTGTAGAAGCTGGTGCTGGTGCCGTGGTTGGAGGGGGAGGTGCAGGAAGTGCTGCTTGTGGGCCCTGGGCTGACGAAGTTGAGGGACCTGCTGGAGTGGCTGTCATCCCTGGGGCCACCGTGGTCTGAGCTGTGGTGGTGATGGCAGTTGTGGGCAATGCTAGCCCCCCCTTGGGCAAATGCCCTCCATACCTCTGTGGCTCTCTCATGGCAATATCTCCATGCCATATTGCAGAACCCAGCCTCCACATCGAGTATGTGGCAGTACCGCACTGCCCGCCTCAGAAATTCACGTATCTCCTGGGCATTCATGTTGGCAGCTGTAAAAATAGAGACAGCCAAACATTAGTGACATCATTGTGTGGTACATCTATTGATGATATTCTAAGGCTTCATCAAAAATAGCGCATAAAGTACAAATCCCAGTACAGTTGATAAAATGTCCCTGAGGAATGACATGCCAATGTAGCCTACCCATCAACTATCTAACAGCACAGCAATGCACAACAAGGTGTGTACTTAATTATATGATCTGTGCATCTTTGTACTGCCATTAATCACATAACAAATGCTGCAAGTAATCCACATGTGCCAGGCCGACTAATAACTATCTTCAGGATCAAAATCAAGGCACACAAGACCTGTGATTTGTATATTTGTATATGGAACTGCCAGGACGGTATGCAGTTGATAATCATGAGGGGGCATTGTAGTTTGAATTACATGTCTGTCATCTACACTGTGATCATCACACCTAGCTACACATATTTTCTAGGCCTAACCCTGTGCCTCGGGGGGTGGACATGCAACACATGGAGAAGTGTGGCTCAATGGTTAGAGCGGCAGACCCTGAAGCAGAGATCTGGCTCAAGACCAGGGTTCAAGTCCTGCTTCGGCAGGTCTTGGGCTCAATTCCCCTTGACCAGATAATTCTTGCCTTGGTGCCTAATCTAATTCATGGGTCCCACTCTGCAACTCTGGGCAATAGCTTGCTTAATCTCCACAACAGCCCCAACAGCGCTTGGATGCCTGGCTTCACCCTGGGGGTGCTCAGGAGTGGGTCCCTCACAGGGAAAAGCCAGGAGGGGTTCCATAGCGGTATGAGTACAGCGCCTTGAGACCCTAACGGGTGAGTAGTGCGCTATACAAGTGCTAATTTACATTTTTTATTTTTACACATACTTTCAAACACCAAGGACAACCACAAAACTTTAGACAGCTGTCCATGGGTTTAGTCAGTCCACCACAGGTAAGGAGGCCTGCCAACTAGGATTGAGTCAACCATTGGACAATCACATCTATTTATTTTTCCAATTGTGGACAACTGTCAACATCATTAGATCTCACTGACACATTTCCAAAACTAAGCACATTGATTCAAGCACCCATCTGGCCTTGACCTGCATGCACGCCTATGACATTTCACTCAAGTGAACATAAATGAAGTGCAACATGTGGAGCTAGATGCTGCGGGAAAGTCACCCATATAGTCCTAAATGTTCATTTCTTAAGAGGGATACACAAGTCTGTGTGTAAAACCTATGCATCACTGGTATGTGTGAATCAGGGTATGACTTGCTGACTAAATTATCACACTGGCCACCTCCAAATTAATTATTGGCATACATGTAGCAACAAATCACCATGTTCACCTGCCCATGCCTATAGCGCAGCACTTGACTCCCAATATATGACTGTCCGCGGCAGAATGTTTAACTCTAACATGGAACAAGATGTCAACCTCAAGTGAAGTGGCATATCAGATCACGTGCCAGCACATCATACCTTGCAATGAGTCCAACACACAGGAGTCAATCACAAAACAACTGCAAACACAACACAGGACAAGCATATTAACACTTACTGCATACATCTGGGTCCGCAAATTGAGCTACTTCACCAATTGTATAGAGGGCTGGTCTACCTGTAAAACATGGAAGGGTGATATGTGCTCAATGTCTGCTCACTGTACAAAACTTGGAACAACAAATCACTGTGTGTGACATTTTATATGATAGAGCTGCACATCAGGCATGTAGACACACCAACAGACTTACTACTGCAAACATGCATTGACACTGTCACTCCAGTGAGTGATAGTTACACATATGCACACATGCACTGGCACTAACAATCATGTGGTGCCAAAAATGATTACTCAATTGTGTGCTTAATTCATTCCAGAGGGTACTCCATTTCCTCATTTGTAATTATGAGACACTTGCAATGATACATTCCTAGTGCACTGCAATACCAGTGACTCGGGTATTGTGGCTTGTGCATCAAGGGGCAATGAGATACTGTGTGATGCTCATGTTGGTTGATTTGTGTTCAGGAATTATTGTGCTATCAATGGTCCATTATATGTGTACCAGTGTTGTATGTAGGTTACATATGCCATATTGGCAATATACCAAGAGCCATATATGCCCCCTATGACAACATTATGGCAGGGATCCTGTGAGTTACTTGATGACAATGTTACGCTATTCATGAATTGGCCACTTATCTGATTCAAAACAACAAAAAGATGTATGCTGACAGTCTAATTTGATCATCCGTGACAGAACGCATGGGCACAGGTGTAGTCATTGCACATGAAGTGTGTTACTCTGGGCCCTGTGTACCTATATCAGGTATTGTAAATCACACTTTGCCACATTCATTAACTTAGAATTGCCAAGTTGGGTGATCTGTGGTAATACAACCGAACTGACACTGTCCGCTAATTAAAACAAGGGTTAGCAAATGTCCTACTTCTGCAATCTTAATGAGGTAGGTCTCTATTTGAAAGCACCTTGGGAATGGCAGCACTCACAGGAATGCTGGCCTGCTGATCTTAGCATACCACCATGTCTGTGATGGTCTTCATACTGAGAGTTATTAATTGTACATATGCTGCACTATATCAGCAGGGGTGTCCCAAAAGTATAATAACAACCTATTTCCTCACTTAAATTGTATAATGGAAGCAGTCAGTGGTCCCTTGCACAACATCATGCTAATAAATAGTTTGTGACCATGCATTCGCAAAGAGCAGGGATCCCATGATGAGCCATTCAATTTACAAAATTGTTTGGCTATAAAGTGACACAGATGGTAACTGCACCAGCTCTGTACCAGCAATTGCGCCAAAGGCAAAAAGTTTGGGGGGCCATGCTACTCAATGATAGGATTTCAAAGCCTACTCTGAAAAGCCATGAGATGAACCTTTTTTGTGCTACTGCAATCTGGTAGCATCCTGGCACAATTGGGATTGGCCATGTGAAAGATTATTTGTCCAGACGTAAACACACTGAAACAATGAACTTAGGGCCAGATGTGTCTTTTTTTTGTGTTGCATTTGCTTCATTTGTTTACGCTACAGCTATGGAAATTAGCACAAAACAATTGATTGTACCAAGTGTGCTATACTTTTGCATCCAGAAATAATGCAAATGCTGCAAAAACAAAATAGAAATATAGGCCTAAGATATTAGCGGAGGTTAGGAAGAGCTTTGTACGTATGGCCATGAATACTGTTCAGACATGGTTTAAACTGGGGACTACATTGGTTCCTTGTATTAGCATGTGAAATACATCCCATTCCAGGTACACTCACAGGCCCTGGATCATAATTTTGTTTGTGCCGTACTATCATCATCTATTGATGCCAAAGTAGCACTAATTTACAAGATAAAATTGTCTTTTGTAAGTTTCCGCAGCTTTTGCGTCAACAAATGATGGTAATGCATTGCAAAAGTTTTATAAATCAGTGCCACAGTTGTTCAACTTGCATTGCACATGTCCACAAACATTGCATGCAGCATGTCACAAAATCTGCTACTGTAACTCCAGAGCATTGTACTGTACAAATTAGACAAATTTGTACTCACCAACATGGCCACCAGTCACCTCACCCATGTGGTCCAGCAGGTCCTGCTCTCGGGCCACCAGGTTAGCCCAGTGATGCTTCAACTGGTGGTCATTGCGCTGGCTGTTGAAGATTCTTCTTAGATGGAACAGCACCTTTGCCCACCTGAGCCTCCTTGCCTCCGTGTGATACTCCTTTATCACCTGGCCCCCAGTCTCAACATCAGGGGGAGGAAGTGGCATACCAGCCACACAAAAGCCCCTAGCTCCTCCTTACCCATACGCCCCAGACGTCACCTTCCCAAGATCTCAACCAAAATAGGATAGAAAAGGGTAAAGAGCGAAAAACAGGGAAAGGAGGTATGAAAAGGAAACCTAACTAACCCACAGACAGCCCAACAATACCCCAACTAACAATACCCAGAAACACACTCCCAACAGTACAAAGACAAATCTAATCACAATAAATGACAAAAAACACTTACACAGATTACCATAGACACCTGCAAAACACCAAAATACAATAGCAATAGCAAACAGGAGACAAAATTCACAATATTCACAGAGACAAATCAAGACACAGCCACACAGTCTAAAATAATCACAGACTGCAAACTGAAAGTGAAAGTACACCCAATGTATCATTTCTGCAAACAGGATATCCTATTACATCACTTCCTGTCGTAATTTCGGGGTGCTTTTTTTGTATTGCGTGTAATTTTATGACGCTTACTGGGTTTGCGTCAATATTTTTTGACACATATGCATGAAAATTCCCCCGCATTCAAGGATCAATACATTTTAAACGGATATCCAATTTCCTGGGGTGCGGAGTTGGAATTAACACTAGGGACCAATTGATGTATAATATGTGTGAGCGTCATTTTTTAACGCATATGCATTATATTTTGATGCATATGTGTCTTTTTTGACTCGTTTGCATGAAAAAATCTGTCTTAAACTGTGTTTGTGTGATTTTTCAATTTTTTACATGCATACAGCCTATAACTATACAAAGATAGGATGGTAAGACCTGCAGTGTGTGTTTTAGTGTTTGGGCACATGTGGCAGACCGTACTACTGCGGCCCATAATACTCATGTTGTTGTGCAGGATTAGCTCTTTTAACTGACACAACAGCAACACAAACTTTGGGAATAAAATTCATATTTCCTAGTTTGAGCAGGTGTTAATAGAGGACAGCAAGGCTATTCAACTAAACAAATAGACTCATGGCCTGTGTGTTTATGTCTGTGAATTGTCTCTTCAAATTGTTGTTGTGCCTCTGTGGGAGCGTCACAAGACGTTTTTGGCGGAATGTGCATGTATGAATGTGTTATAAATGTGTATAACCATCAGATGCCATTCATTGAGGTACATCAGTCATGATATGTGTTTGTTATATCTGTTGTGTCTTATGCTGTGTGTACTTCCTTGACTTTGGGGAAAAAACATTTTCCATGATGAACTATACACAGGATAGATCGAGGACGGTTGCTAATGGCTACGTCAGATATGTTACCCATCACACTTAATGAAATGTTGGATACCACTTCGTAGTCACTAGTGTGTATACTACCCATGAGTCCATCATTTGAACATGCTAGGTAGGTATAGTGTTTGTGACACAGAGTCTCAAATCCAATCCTAAAATTGTTTTGTACACCACAATTTGAGTCATGTAAATGACCTATGTTTCTCCCGTGGCTGTGGAGGACCAGCAGACCATGCTGCATGTATTCACATATTTCCAGTGGTTCATTGCACAAAGGTGTCCAGTTCAAGTGCATGGCCATTTGTACCCTGTGTCAGTATTTGCCTCCATGTTGTCACAGTTACATGCAGGTCTAGTCAAGATGAGTCATGATAGCCTGTTGAGTTAACCCTTGAATTAACAGAGTATCCTTCAAAGCAGAATTGACCAAAAGCCAAAGATCAACTAATGACACACATGGGGATAGTCCAGCTATGGCACTGCAGAACGTTTATAAGGCTGACGACAGACCAACCTTTGTGTGCTCAAATACGTTATGGATCAGTAATAGGAAACAGGCAGGTTTCATCACAACATTTGTACACAGAGTGGGCTCTAAAATTCCCACTGCAACAGGGAACATCAGTGCCTCTGTGCTGATTAATCTCACATCTAGTCACCACGCAAGCCTCATCAGAAGGTGGCGGCAGAAGTGAATCTGTGTGTGGAACATCAGGGCACAACATGTTTTGTCCTTCCATACTCATTAGCAACCCTTGTTTGTTGTGCAGTAAGCACCGTACCAAATCCCTGCATACAGCCATAGCACACTGTCACTGTTTGGCACTAATGAATACATGCAAAACCAGACAAGGGATGGGGGCTGGATTAGGCCATTTGAATACATGTCCCAGAACAGAATATGATAAGTAAACTGATTAAACTATACTATACATTTGAGGATTCAAATTAGACCTACCAGACACAATACCCCAGGAGGAAACAGAGGGCATGGAAAGCAACTATGAGACAAATGTAGCCATAGGGAACGTCTATGGTTAACGTAAAGACTGGAACCAGTCTGGCTAACAGGATGCAGGCTCTGTGAGGAACAAACACGAACAAGGCAAATACACAGTGAGCAGACTCTGACTGGGACAAGCAGGAACAACAATGTGGGAACAAAAAACTGTTTGTGCTGCAGTCTGCAACGTTACACAATCCCCCAAGGGCTCTGGTACACAAGTGATTTGTACGCCATTACACAACAAGGAGATTCAGAAAATGGCAACTTCTAAGCAGTTCCAGGCAGCAGCAAGGTGCAGGGCAGGTTCAAATGACTGGTCTGCATGGAAGTGCTCACAGGTGTGTGCACCTTCAGTCTCTCACAAGTCCTGGAGTTGAGAATCAAGTTCAAAGGGCCAACTGGACCTTTCACATGGGAAGCAATGGACAGCTGATTACAGGTCCTACCGACTACCAGGCAGTGCATTATCGGACCTGAAGTCCATGCAGACTGATAAACTATTACTATGGCATGCCATACTGAAGAGGGAAGCACACAGGAGTCAAAATGGGAGTCTGGGTGTGTGCAGATGAAGATTCTCAGGGTACAGGTAGTCCATTTACATGGCCCCCTAGAGAAGGGTGGGGAGAGACTTAAAACATGGCAGTGGCAGGACATATTACCTGGGATGGACTGCACAGGGCATGTCTTGTGAGCAATGCTTGTCATACCTGGGGCACTTGTGGTATTCATTTTCATGTTTGATGCACTTCTTGTCACACATGATCCTTGAAGAGATAGCCGATGTCACACTTACTGCTGTCAAGGGCCTGGTCATACATTCCTGTTACCAATAAAATTGTACATCCACTGACTCATGTATGAATCACTTTTTTATCTTATGATTTATGGTCTCTTAGTTGTGTGTCACATGCTGCAATGGAACATGTTGGGAACATGGATGTGTTTCATAGCTGTGGTCCTCTGATATTGCCCTTCAAATGTGAAATAGGCAGGATATATGTCATTAACACTGGGTGTGATGTTTGTTGTACATTCATACGCATCAAATGTGATGTGGCTTTTTCAGTATGCAAATTTGTATTTCTGCAATGCTCCATCAGGCAAAACTCTGATTATGATTCTTAGGGATCATGTGATGCATAAATAATTACCCAGAGCATGATTGAGTGATGAAGTGAGGTGTTCAATTACATATGATAACAAAGTAGTGATGGTGACTATAGTTAGAAGACGTTTTGTAAGATGTGTTGTCTCCGACGCAATCCTGCAACTGTGTTTGGATGTTCCCCCTCATTTTCACAAACAGCATCCTCCTCTTCTTCCTCTTCCTCCTCTTCAGGCATTTGTTGATCTTGTTCATAGAGGGGAATGTTCCACTTCACACAAATGTTGTGCAGGATGGCACAGGTCAAAATGATCTTGCAGATCATTTCAGGGGAATATAGGAGGCTGCCTCTGGTGATGTCCAGGCACCTGAATCTGGACTTCAGGATGCCAAAAGTCCTCTCAACTATGGTTCATGTCCTACGATGTGCCTCATTATATGCACGCTCTGCTGCTGTGCTTGAGTTGGCAATTGGGGTCATGATCCATGGCTGGATCCCGCAACCCTGATCAGCTGAAAGAGAAAATGAGGGTAAGTATTTTGTTGTTGGTTGCACAGTGGTCGTCACTTTGCATGGCAGTTGTTATCTTGTGTCGTCTGTGACTCATCTGTGTTTGTGGTATTGTGTGGGATTCTAGGCTTCTGTGATGTTCTTTCTGCATTGGGTTGTTTAACTTTCAGAACTGGTGTTTGGCTGATTGACATAATAGCAGTGGTATATTTAGAAACTTGTTGTTCAATGTGTATCTCCCATGTATTATGTAATGTGAAAGAAGTGTCCGTGTGCCTTCACTGGAGGTGACATGATACTTCCACACACACAACCAATTCCACTGTGGTGGTTACATGGTTGTACTATATGGCCTGAACATTCCATCCAATTCGACATATATAATTGCAAGTGAAATGCAACAGTGAGGCCCTTTGATCTGGCTAGGTGACAATGCACAACACATCTCCATAAGTTAGCAGCACTGAAGTGTTCACAATTGACAGTGCACAATTATCCCATGTGTGACAAGTTCTATGCAAACCTATTTTTGTGCCCTCGCCGAGTTGGCTCATGTGCACACGTGTACCTACACTACTGAGCTTGCTCCAGGTAAGCTGGCTAACTTGGTTGTGGGGGTGAAGGTTTTAGTGTCAGAAGGTCCATCTGCCTGTACTTCTGTTATGTATATGGGAAATTGTCTCAATCCGTATATGTAGCAGTGTGCACTTTGCATTAGTGTCACATGCACATGTTTTCATAGCACAGTCCACTTCCTTATTGCTAGCTCGCAATGTCACCCCAGGAGTGATTTGAGATGTTGGTACTGCCTCAATAGTTCAACCTCCACACCCTCAATCCAGGATGTTCCTCTATCTGCTTACAGTCCACTCCGACCCGCACCAAAGGACCCTTCTCCTGCAAAGCTTGCAATTTCACCTGCAACCTAACCTCCAAGCTCCAACTCAAAGCCTCAGACAGCCGCCTAAGATGCATCCTGCTTAACACCTGCTCATTCCACAAACATGCAGTCAAACTCTGGGACCTACTGACCACATCCTCGCCCGATGTCGCATTCCTCACCGAAACTTGGATGAATTCGGCCTCAGAACCAGATATAGCCATAGCCATACCAGAAAACTACAAGATCACTAGAAGAGACCACAGCAACAAATCAGGAGGAGGAATCGCCATAGTTCACAAAAACACCATAAGAGTCTGCACCAGCTCCCACAACACCATCAAATCCGCCAAGCACCTCCATTTGAAAATCCAAATCAACACCAACACCACCCTCAGAGGAACACTAGTCTATAGACCCCCAGACCGCAGTTCTGCGACGAAATCGCCGATGCCATTGGCTCCCAAGCCCTCGCCTCAACGGACTACATCCTCCTCGGCGACCTGAACTTCCACCTAGAACACAACAACAATATCAACACCACCAACCTAATCGCCAACCTCGGCCTCGAGCAACTCGTCACATCACCCACCCACACCGCAGGGCACACACTCGACCCCATCTTCTCAGCCAGCAACCACGTCTCCTTCAGCCACACCACCGAACTCCTATGGACCGACCATCGCTGCATCCATTTCTCCTTTCAGAAGCCGGTCATTCACCACCTCACCACTAAACCCCCCTGCCGCTACTGGAACAGAATCTCAATAGAACAGGTGATCTCCACCCTCACCCATGCACCCACTCCAAGGACCTGGGACCCCAGCACAGCCGCCACCTCCTGCACAAATGGTTAGAAGACTGAACCAACACCCTTGCACCACTCAAACAACCCTCAGACTCCCAACACAGACCCAAGGCCAGCTGGTTCACCCCCGACCTGCAGGCCTCCAAACGGTAATGTCGAAGAATGGAGAAGACCTGGCGCCTTGCACCCACCGAATCCAACCACAGCGCCCTCAAGACTGCCATCCGCAAACATCACCAGCTAATCCGCACTACCAAAAGAACAAACTACAAAAGGCGAATAGACACCAACGCCCACAACAACAAAGAGCTCTTCGCCATCATCAAAGAACTCTCCAACCCCGGGACCTGTTCCCACGAACCCTCGCCATCACAGGAACTCTGCAACACCCTTGCCACTCACTTCCGTCAAAAGATCGAAGACATCCACAACAGCTTCGAACCCCAGACCCATCAGCCAACCACAGACAACCACGAACCCAATGCATCAAACAACACCAACCCTCTATGATCCTGGACCCACGTCAGCAATGAAGACACCATCAACACCATTGCCTCCATCCACTCCAGCTCCCCCTTGGACCCCTGCCTGCACCAGATCTTCAACAAATCCAGCAACATCATCGCACCCCACCTCTGCGCAATCATCAACAGCTCCTTCAAGACTGCCACCTTCCCGGAGAGATGGAAACATGCCGACGTCAATGCCCTGTTGAAGAAACCCAAAGCAGATCCAGATAACCCCATTAACTACCGGCCTATCTCCCTCCTCCCCTTCCCAGCAAAGGTCATTGAAAAAATCGTGGACAGCCAACTTTCCCGCTACCTGGAAGACAGCAAAGCGCTCGATACCTCCCAATCCAGATTTCGCAAGAACTACAGCACGGAGACCGCACTCATTGCTGCCACAGATGACATCAGGACTATGCTCAACAAAGGCGAAACCGCAGCGCTCATCCTCTTGGACCTTTCCGCAGCTTTCGACACCGTCTGTCACCACACCATTCGAACACACCTCCACAACACCGGGATCTGTGGCAAGGCCCTCAACTGGATCTCCTCTTTCCTCTCAGGCAGAACCCAGAGAGTCTGCCTTCCACCCTACCTGTCCGAATCCTCCAAAACCGTCTGTGGCCTCCCTCAAGGATCCTCTCTCAGCCCAACATTTTTCAATGTTTACATGGCTCCCCTGGCTAACATCGCACGATCCCACCACATCTACATAGTATCTGTGAGAAACTGGGGCTGATTGCAGAGGCCCCCTAACTTTTTGCCCCCATTTTCCACTTTATGCTGGTGTTTTCCTGACTCTGATGGTGCCCTGGGTACTGCTAACCAGTCCCAGGGCCTGTGCTCTGTGTAAAATGGATATGCAAATTAGGCTAATTATAATTGGCTAAGTTAACCTACCTATAAGTCCCTAGTATATGGTAGGGCATGTAGGTTTAGGGACCACAGCATAGGTGGTGCACACCTAGGTGCATTGCTGAGGTGCCCAGTGTCATTTTAAAAGCAAGCCTGCCTTGCTGGCTGCTTTTAAATTAAAGTTATATGCAAATTCGACTTTGGAATTAAAGGTACTTCCAAAGTCTTAAATTACCTTATTTTTACATATAAGTCACCCCTAAGGTGTGCCCTATGTGCCCCTAGGGCTGGGTGCCATGTAACTATAAGCAGGGACTTTATAAAAATAGATTTATAAGCCCTGGTGAGGTAAAAACAGCCAAATTCGTTTTTCCCTCATTGAAGTAAATGGCCTTCATAGGCTAGAATGGGCAGACTTTATTTTAAATTTTAAAGTCTCCTTAAATGTTACATACCAAGAATTTGGTATCAAATTGATTGCTATAATAAATCCCACAACTTCCAGTTGTTGGATTTAATATAACTAGTGCAGGTAAAAAGTTTAGACTTTACCTAAAAAGTTGCCAATTTCAGCTCTGCATTGTTTTTGCTGCTGTGCTCTGATTGGCCAGCCTGCAGCAGCTTCTGCCAGGCTACTTTAATGAGGTGTGAAGTGGCCTGACTTCACACAAAGGAATGTGCTTGGGGGAGAGAATCTCCCCTCAGCAGATGGGGAAGCAGGAAGGGGGAGGGCTGCCAAACTGGTCTTCAAAGGCAGAGAAGGACATCTGGAGCACCCAGCAACACCCCCACATCCTGCAACCCCAGACAGCTAGGTGCCCCCTTGATTAGATTAGGAGAGGGCAGGAGAGGGGTGTGTTTATGATTTTTAGCCACACCAGTGGGTGGGCTCAGCCAGATCTCTCCTCCAAAAATCAGATTCATCCATTTTGGATTTTTAGAGACTATTGCCTTCTGGGATGGATTTTTGCCACACTTCCCAGGAAGTGGTCATCACAGGGGGACGACCCTGTCCCTGATTGGAGGACCAGGGCCCCCCTGCTTTTCACCCAGGAGCAAGGATAAAACTGGCAGACCTGCACCCACGCCTCAGATCCCCACCAAATTTCAAGAAGAAAGAACTACAAGGAGAAGAAGGACTGCCCTGCTGGACCCCTGGCCTGCACCTGGACCCTGCACTCAGAAAGACTGCACCAGCTGCACACTTGGGCTTCACCACAAGAAGGACTTTGCCTGGCTTCCGCTGGTTCAAGGAGGGACTCCCTGTTTGCTACAGGTGAAAAATTGCTAACCAGAGTCCCCTGCACCAACTCCTGAAAAAGTGACCAGCTGACCACTGCCCAGTGGCCAAAAAGGAGTTTGCGCCAGGTGCACTCTGGGAGTTGAAGTCCGCACTTCCCAAGGACCATCACAGAACTTCTGGACCCTTGGGGTGAGCTGTGGACCCCAAAAGAACCTTAAAAAAACATCTGGGTGAAGCCCCAGAAGTTTGGAAAAGATTGGAGAAATTTTAGAAAAAAGCTCCATAAAGTGACCGACTCGACGCGGAAATTCTAGCTGGCTTGCCTCAACCGCGACCCGGCCTGACTTCGTGGTTCGTCCCGGTCAAGAAAAACATCCGAAAAAAAGACTAAGTCCGAACGTAAAAAGTTGACCGGGACCTTCCAGCCATCGTATCCGAGAAGGGCTCCACGGACGTCGGATCAAGATCCAGGTTTACCCCGGTCGAAGGATTTTCATCTCGAAAAAACGACTAAGTCCGAAGGTAGAAATCACCACCGAGGAAACCGACTTCGCGTATCCGGACAAGGGCTCCAGGAGGTCGGATCCAACTGGCAGGTTCGTCCCGGTGAAGAAAAACTTCAAAATAAAGACTAAGTCAGAAGGTAACTTTTTAACCGAGGCTTCCCGCGACCTGTAGCCGAGCAGGGCTCCATCGCGGTCGGCCTGAAAGTTTGACTTTGTCCCGGT